>NC_062286.1:44816487-46225223 GCF_902655055.1 Lutra lutra
TTTTTCTTATTCTATTTTTCTAACTTTTCCTCTTTTAACATTTTATGACTAGTTTATCTTAACAATAACTTTCTTTAAAGAAATCGATTTAAACTTTCATTGTTATAGTCATATTTTATCCCTTCATTGTATTTAACCTTATTTTTTGTATACATATAGGGGTTTTTCCCCCCCAAAATTTTAGTATACAATTTCATTTACTAGATCAAAATATACCCTAATCTAGCACATGACTTTGTTCTAGTCTCCAGCCTGAGCACATTCCATCCTCTTTTTTCTTTTTCTAACCAACTATCAATTCCTTTTTAAGAATTTTTTTTAATTTTCATCTTTACAGTCATATTCCTGTATTTGTTTCCTATTCCTTCATTGTGATTACCCTTATTTTTGTATATATGTTTTTCTTTCCTTAAAATTTTGTTAGGTAGTTACTTCTAAGAGGCCAAAATACAGGCAAAATCAAGTGGGTGGCTCTGTTCTATTCACCAGGCTAATATATATTTATTTATTTATTTATTTATTTATTTATTTATTTATATTTATTTTTTCTCCCTTTCTTCTCCCCCCAGTTTTGGATCTCTTCTGATTTGGTTAGCATACATTTTTGGGGGGGGTCTTTGCCACCCTTTTAGTGTTTTATTCCCTTCTTATATAAATAAAGTGACAAGGCAGAAAAACTCACCACAAAAAAAAAAAAAAAAAAAGAATAAGAGGCAGTACCAATGGCTAGGGATGTAATTAATACAAACATTGGTAATAAGTCACAACTGGAGTTCAGAATGATGATTCTCAAGGTGCTAGCTGGGATCAAAAAAGGCATGTAAGATATTAGAGAAACTCTGTTCAGAGAAATAAAAGCGCTTTCTGGACAAATAAAAGAACTAAAATCTAGCCAAGTTGAAATAAAAAAGCTATTAATGAGGTGCAATAAAAAATGGAGGCTCTTACTGCCAGGATAAATGAGGCAGAAGAGAGAATTAGTGATATAGAAGACCAAATGACAGAGAATAAAGAAGCTGAGCAAACGAGAGACAAACAACTACAGGACCATGGAGGAAGAATTCAAGAGACAAGTGATACCATAAGATGAAACAATATTAGAATAATTGGGATTCCAGAAGAAGAACAAAAGAGATAGAGGGGCAGAAGGTATATTGGAGCAAATTATAGCAGAGAATTTCCCTAATATGGCAAAGGGAACAAGGATCAACATCCAGGGGGCACAGAGAATGCTCCTCAAAATCAATAAAAATGGGTCCACACCCCGTCATCTAATAGTAAAACTTACAAGTCTTAATGACAAAGAGAAAATCCTGAAACCAGCTCAGGACAAGAAGTCTGTAACATACAATGATAATAAGTATTAGATTGGCAGCAGACTTATCCACAGTGACCTGGCAGGCCAGAAAGAACTGGCATGATATATTCAGAGCACTAAGTGAGAAAAATATGCTGCTAAGGATACTATATCCAGCTAGGCTATCATTGAAAATAGAAGAAGATATAAAAAGTTTCCAGTACAAACAAAAATTAAAAAGAATTTGCAAACACCAAACCAGCCCTAAAGGAAATATTGAAAGGACTCCTCTAAGCAAAGAAAGAGCCTAAAAGTAACAGACCAGAATAGAACAGAGACATATACAGTAACAGTCACCTTACAGACAACACAAAAGCGCTAAATTCCTATCTTTCCATAGTTACCCTGAGTGTAAGTGGGCTAAATGCCTCAATCAAAAGACACGGGGTATCAGAATGGATGAAAAACTAAAACCCATCAATATGCTGTCCACAAGAAACTCATTTTAGACCCAAAGACACCTCCAGATTGAAAGTGAGGGGGTGGAAAATAATTTACAATGCTAATGGACATCAAAAGAAAGCTGGGGTGGCAGTCCTTAGATCTTATAACTTAGATTTTAAGCCAAAGACTATAGTAAGAGATTAGGAAGGACACTATATCATACTCAAAGGGTCTGTCCAAAAAGAAGATCTAATAATTTTAAATATCTATGCCCCTAACATGGGAACAGTCAACTATGTAAACCAATTAATAACAAAATCAAATAAACACACCAACAATAATACAATAATAGTGGGGGACTTAAACACCCCCCCTCACAAAAATGGACAGGTCATCCAAGCAAAAAAATCAACAAGGAAATAAAGGCCTTAAATGACACACTGGATCAGATGGACATCACAGATATATTCAGAAGATTCCATCCCAAAGCAACAGAATACACTTTCTTCTCTAGTGCACATGAACACTCTCCAGAGTAGATCACAACCTGGGTCACAAATCAGGTCTCAACCGGTACCAAAAGATTGGGATCACTCCCTTTATATCTTCAGGCCACAATGCTTTGAAGCTAGAACTCAACCATAAGAGGAAATTTGGAAAGAACTCAAATACATGGAAGGTAAAGAGCATCATACTAAAGGATGAAGGGGTCAACCAGAAATTAAAGAAGAATTGAAAAAAATTCATGGAAACAAATGAAAATACAACTGATCACAATCTTTGGGACATAGCAAAGGCAATCCTGAGAGGAAACTATATAGCAATACAAGTCTTTCTCAAGAAACAAGAAAGGCCTCAAGTAAACAATATAACCCTACACCTAAAGGAGCTGGAGAAAGAACAACAAAGAAAGCCTAAACCCAGCAGGAGAAGAGAAATCATAAGGATCAGAGCAGAAATCAATGAAACAGAAACCAAAAGAACAGTAGAACAGATCAATGAAGCTAGGAGCTGGTTCTCTGAAAGAATTAATAAGGTTGATAAACCCCTGGCCAGATTTTTTAAAAAGAAAAGGGAAAGGACCCAAATTAATATAATCATGAATGAAAGAAGAGATCACAAACAACATTAAAGAAATACAAACAATTATAAGAACATATTATGAGCAATTATACGCCAGCAAATTTGACAATCTGGAAGAAATGGATGCATTCCTAGAGACATCTAAACTACCAAAACTGAACCAGGAAGACACAGAATACCTGAACAGACCCATCACCAGTAAGGAGACTGAAATAGTCCTCAAAGATCTCCCAACAAACAAGAGCCCAGGCCCAGAGGGCTTCCCAGGGGAATTCTACCAACATTTAAAGAAGAATTAATACCTATTTTCCTGAAACTGTTCCAAAAAGTAGAAATGGAAGGAAAACTTCCAAATTCATTTTATGAGGCTAGCATTACCTTGATCCAAAAACTAAAGACCTCACCAAAAAGGAGAATTACAGACCTATATCCTTGATGAACACAGATGCAAAAATTCTCACCAAAATACTAGTCAATAGGATCCAACAGTACATTAAAAGGATTATTCACTATGACCAAGTGGGATCTATTCCTGGGCTACAAGGTTGGTTCAACATCCACAAATCAATCAATAGGATACAGTACATTAATAAAGAAAAACAAAAACCATAGGATACTCTCAAAAGATGCTGAAAAGCATTTGACAAAGTACAGCATCCTTTCTTGATCAAAACTCTTCACGGGGTAGCAATAGAGGGTATATACCTCAATATTGACAAAGCCATCTACGAAAAACCCACAGAGAATATCATTCTCAATGGGGAAAAACTGAGAGCTTTCCCTCTAAGGTCAGGAACATGGCAGGGATGTCCATTATCACCCCTGCTATTCAACATAGTACTAGAACTCCTAACCTCAGCAATCAGAAAACAGAAAGAAATAAAAGGCATCCAAATTGGCAAAGAAGAGGTCAAACTCTCACTCTTTGCAGATGATATGATACTTTTTGTGGAAAACCCAAAAGACTCCACTCCAAAACTGCTAGAACTCATACAGGAATTCAGTAAAATATCAGGATATAAAATCAATGCCAGAAATCAGTTGCATTTCTATACACCAACAGCAAGACAGAAGAGAAATTAAGGAGTCAATCCCATTTACAATTGCACCCAAAACTGTAAGAGACCTAGGAATAAACCTAACCAAAGAGGCAAAGAATCTGTATCCAGAACACTGAAAAGTACCCATGAAAGAAATTGAGGAAGACACAGAGAAATGGAAAAATGTTCCATCCTTATGGATTGGAAGAACATATATTGTGAAAATGTCTATGCTACCTAAAGCAATCTATACATTTAATGCAATCTCTATCAAAATACCAAAAACTTGGGTGCCTGGGTGGCTCAGTGGGTTAAGCTGCTGCCTTCGGCTCAGGTCATGATCTCGGGGTCCTGGGATTGAGTCCCACATCAGGTTCTCTGCTCAGCAGAGAGCCTGCTTCCCCCTCTCTCTCTCTGTCTGCCTCTCTGCCTCCTTGTGATCTCTGCCTGTCAAATAAATAAATAAATAACATCTTTAAAAAAAAAATACCAAAAACTTTTTTCAAAGAAATGGAACAAATAATCCTAAAATTTATATGGAACCAGAACAGACCTAGAATAGCCAGAGGAATGTTGAAAAGGAAAACCAAAGTTGGTGGCACCACAATTCCAGACTTCAAGCTCTATTACAAAGCTGTAATCATGAAGACAGTATGGTCATGACACAGAGAGAAGCACATAGATCAATGAAATAGTATAGAGAGCCTAGAAATGGACCCTCAACTCTATGGTCAACTCATCTTTGACAAAACAGGAAAGAATGTCCAATGGAAAAAAGACAGTCTCTTCAACAAATGGTGCTGGGAAAATTGGACAGCCACATGCAGAAGAATGAAACTGGACAATTTCCTTACACCACACACAGATATAGACTCAAAATGGATATAAGACTCAAATGTGAGAGAGAAATCCATCAAAATCCTTGAGGAAAACATAGGCAGCAACCTCTTCAACCTCAGCTGCAGCAACTTCTTGCTAGAAACATTGCCAAAGGCTAGGGAAGCAAGGGCAAAAATGAACTATTGGGACTTCATCAAGTTCAAGAGTGTTTGCACAGTAAAGGAAACAGTCAACAAAACCAAAAACAACAGACAGAATGGAAGAAGGTATTCGCAAATGACATATCAGATAAAGGGCAGTATCCAAAATCTATAAAGAACTTACTAAACTCAACATCCAAAGAACAAATAATCCAATCAATAAATGGGCAGAAGACATGAACAGACATTCTACAAAGAAGACAATCAAATGGTCAATAGACACACGAAAAAATGCTCAACATCACTTGGCATCTGAGAAATACAAATCAAAACCACAATGAGATATCACCTCACACCAGTCAGAATGGCTAAAATTAACAAGTCAGGAAACAATAGATGCTGGTGAGAATGCAGAGAAAGGGTAACCCTCCTACACTGTTGGTGGGAATGCAAGCTGGTGCAGCCACTCTGGAAAACAGCATGGAGATTCCTCAAAAAGTTGAAAATAGAGCCACCCCATGACCCAGCAATTGCACTACTGGGTATTTACCCTAAAGATACAAATGCAGTGATCCGAAGGGGCACATGCACCTGAATGTTTATAGCAGCAATGTCCACAATAGCCAAACTATGGAAAGAACCTAGATGTCCATCAACAGATGATGAATAAAGAAGATGTGGTATATATAGATATACAATGGAATACCATGCAGGCATCAAAAGAAATGAAATCTTGCCATTTGCAATGACAGGGATGGAACTAGAGGGTATTCTGCTGAGCAAAATAAGTCAATCAGAGAAAGACAATTATCATATGATCTCCTGATATGAGGAATTTTAGAGGCAGAGTTCAGGGTTGGGGGGATGGAAGAAAAAAATGAAAGAAGATGGGATTGGGAAGGAGACAAACCATTAGAGGCTCTTAAGCTTACAAAACAAACTGAGGGTTGCTGGGGAGAGGGGAGGGTGTGGCAAGGGTGGTTGGGTTATGGACATTAGAGAAGGTATGTGATATGGTGAGTACTGTGAAGTGTGTAAGCCTGATGATTCACAGACCTCTACCCCTGGGGGAAATAATGCATTATGTGTTAATAAAAATAATTAATTAAAAAAAACAAATAAAATGTAAATATAAACCCACACCTATATTGTCAGTTCACTTATGACAAAGCAGCCAGTACTATCCAGTGGGGGACAGTTTCTTTAATAAATGGTGTTGGAAAAACTGGACAGCCACAGAAGGATAAAACTGGACCATTATCTTACACTGTACATAAAAATCAACTTAAAATGGATCTAAGACTTGACCATAAGTCATAAAACCATAAAAACCCTGAAAGAAAACATAGCAATAAACAACTTGACACTAGTCTTGAAGATTTTTTGGATATGACACCAAAAGCAAAGGCAACAAAAGCAAAAATAAGCAAGTGGGATGATCTCAAACTAAAAAGCTTCTGTATAGAAAAGGAAACCATCAACAAAATGAAAAGGCAACCTACCAAATGGGAGAAAATATTTGCAAATCATATATATGATAAAGGGTTATATCCAAAATATATGAAGAACTCATACAACTCAATAGCAAAAAAGGGCAAATAATCTAATTTCAATATCAGCAAAGGACCTGAATAGACATTTTTCCAGAGAAGATATACACATAGCCAACAGAAGCCTGAAAAGGTGTTCAACATCACTAATCATCAGGGAAACACAAATCAAAACCACAATGAGAGATGAGCTTACACCTGTTAGAATTGGTGCTATCAAAAAGAAAAGAAATAACAAGGGTTGTTGAGGAGGTGAAGAAAAGGGAACTTTCATGCACTGTTGGTGGAAATGTAAATTGGTATAGTCATTATGAAAAACAGCCTCCTTGAAAAGTTAAAAATAGAACTGTCATATGGTCCAGCAATACTACTTATGGGTATTTATCCAAAGAAAATGAAAAAATTGACTCAAAGAGATCTATGCACCTCTGTGTTCACTTCATGCTTATTTACAATAGTCAATATATGAAAATCTAAATGTCTTTGATGGAATAATGGATAAAGTGATACACACACACATATGTATATATACATATATATGGGTATACATGTTGTGCATGCATATGCTCAGCTCAGGATCTCTTTTAAAGATACTGGTTATTTCCCTATGTGTTACACACATACACAACCAAATACATATACACATACACACACATAGGGAATTTGACTCATCCCTAAAAGAATGAAATCTTGCTATTTGTATTATGCTAAGTGAGATAAGTCAGAGAAATACATATATCATATGACCTCATTTATATGAGTAATCTAAAACAAAGCAAAATAAAACCCAAACAAACAAATAAAAATCAACCAACCAACCACATAAAAATACTCAAATTCATGGATTCAGAGAACAAATTAGTGGTTACCAGAGGCCCAGAGTGGAGTGGATGGTGGAGGGTAGGAGGAGGGCAGGCAGTGAAATGGGAGAAGGAAAATAAAGTACAAACTCCCAGCTGTAAAATAAGTAAGTCCATGGGATATAATAATAATAATAATAATAGCAGCAATAATAAGTTTTATACTTGAAAGTTACTAAGAGAGTAGATCTTAAAAGTTTTCATCAAAAAAAATTGTAACTATGTATGGTGATGGACATTAACTAGACATACTGTGATCATTTCACAATAGATATGAATATCAAATTTAAAAATGTAAATATAAAAACAGAAAGCATTAGAATTATCCAGAAAAATGGCACAAGAAAAACTGTCAACTACTCAATGGAATAGTCTAGATATTCATAAGTACTCTAGGTACTAAAGTGAAGTTAAAGCCATGTTCATCCTCATTGCTTCATGAAAGTGAATTAAGAAAATTATTTGAAACTTTTATACTGTTACGCTGAAAAAATAAAAAATTAAAAAAAAAGAAAATTATTGGAAACTTTTGGAAAACCCTTACTATTTAGTAGAGAATTCTGAACATCATGCAAGTTTCAAGAAAATTTCAAAGCACAGATTTCTTTGAGTACAGACTCAGTGACATGACCCACTATCCCCATACCATAATCAGAAGAGAAAGGAGACAGAAAAGATACTCGTGTCACTTGGGGGGATAGGGGAATCAAAGTTACTAGCTTCTTTATGCTATTTTGCCAGGCTGTGTGGCTGCTCTTACTGGAAGTTGGGTGGTAACTGTGGAGTAATAAACACTACTTTTGAAAGAAGAGACCCTAAACTCAACATATGTACAAGGGTAGTGTTTTCTTTTAATATTATCATTGCATAGGTCAGAAGTGAATTCTGACACTCCTTCAGACATCAGAGTATCTATAGCAGTGTTGTTCAAGAGAATGTTTGTAATGATAGACATGTTCTATAATTCTACACTGTCCAATTTAGCAGTCCCTAGATACATGTGTCTATAAAACACTTAAGATGTGGCTAATATGACTGAGGAACTTAGTTTAATTTGACCCAATTATTTCTTCTACTTTTAACTTTTTATTTTGAAGTAATTATGATTCCCAGGAACTTACAAGGATGTATATGAGGATGTCCTATGCACCCTTAGTCCAGCCTCCCCCCATGTTAACATTTGGCAAGATTACAGTATAATAATAAAAGCAAGAAACTGATATTAATAAGATTAACAAAGATTATTCAGATTTCAGCAGTTACACATGCAGTAGTATGTATATGTGTATAAGTTATAAGCCATTTTATCACTAGAACTTCCTATCACTATTACCTCAATCGAGGCACAGAAATGTACTATCAACACAAAGTTCTCGTATACTAACTCTATCAACTGCCCCCATCCCTAATGGTAATCACTCATAGTTGACCTGTAGATGATAGTTAATAATCAGTTCTCCATCTCTTTATTTTTATTTCAAGAATGTTATCTTAATGGAATCATATAGTATTCATCATCTGAGATAGGTATTTTTCACCCTGTGTAAGGTCCATGAAGTTCATCCAGGTTGCTACATCTATGTATTCCTAAGTAGTCTTCTGTGGCATGAATGCACCAGAGTTTATTTAACCATTATTCAGATGAAAGACATATGGGTAGTCTTCAGTTTGAGACTATTATGAATGTATCTGGTATAAATATCTATGGACAGATTTGTGGGTAAATATAAAGGCTCATACTTTGGGATAAATGCCCAAGAGCAAAATTACTGGCCCTATGATTAATCCTTTTAGTTTTAAAATTAACTGCCAAATGATTTTTCAATTTTATCTCACCTTAAATAAAATTTGAAAACCTAGAGCTGATACCCTTCATTCAATGGTGAAGGAATGAAAGCTTTTACTCTGAAAGCAGACACAAAGGTGCCCCTTCTGTTACTTCTACTCAACCAAATACTAGAAGTCCTAGCCAGAGCAATTAAGCAAGAAAAAGAAATAAAAGTCACCCACACTGGAAAGAAAGAAGTTATCTTTGTTCATAGACACATGGTCTTTTATGTAGGAAACCCTAAATATTCTAAAACAAACAACTTGAAATAAATGAATTCAGCAAAATTGTGGGATATAAAACCAATATACAAAAATTTATGAGGCAACATACAAATATCTATCAGCATTACCTTGATACCAAAACCAGATAAAGACTCCACTAAGAAAGATCACTATTACAGACCAATATCCCTGAAAACATGGATGCAAGAATTTCCAATAAAATACTAGCAACCTGAATCCAACAATGCATTAAAAAAAATTATTTACCACAATCAAATGGGATTTATTCCTGGGTTGCAAGGATGGTTCAATAGTCACAAAACAATCAAGGTGACATACCAGATTCATAAAATAAAGGATAAGAACTATATGATCATTTCAGCAGAAACAGAAAAAAGCATTTGACAAAGTACAACATCCACTCATGATAATAACCCTAAAAACTAGAGTTAGAGGGAACATACCTCAACATAATAAAGACTACATGTGAAAAACCCACAGCTAGTATTATCCTCAATGGGGAAAAACCAAGACCTTTTTCTCTACAGTCAGAAATAAGACTGGTATATCCACTCTCACCACTGTATTCAACATAGCCTGGAAGTCCCAGCCACAGCAATCAGACAACAAAAAGAAATTAACAGCATTCAAAACAGCAAGGAAGGAGTAAAACTTTCAGTATTTGTAGATGACATGATCATTCATATATATATATATATATATATATATATATATATATATATATATATACAAAAGACTTCACCAAAAAAGTGTTAGAACTGATAAAAAAAAAATTCAGTAAAGTCACAGGATACAATCTCAACATATAGAAATCTGTTGCATTTCTACACACCAATGACACAGCAGCAGAAAGCAAAATTAAGGAATTGGTCCCATTTACAACTGTACCAAAAATAATAAGATACCTATGAATAAACCTAACCAAAGAGGTGAAAGACCTATACTCTGAAAACTATAAAAAACTGATAAAAGAAATTGAAGATGACATAAAGAAAGAAAGGCATCCCATGCTCATTGATTGGAAGAAGAAATACTGTTAAAATATCTATACTACCCAAAGCACTCTACGCATTTAATGCAATCCCTATCAAAATGCCAACAGCATTTTTTACAGAGTTAGAACCAACAATCCTAAAATATGTATGGAATCACAAAAGACACAGAATAGCCAAAGCATCCTTGAAAAAAAAAGCAAAGCTGGAGGCATCACAATTCTGGACTTCAAAGATGTAATAATCAACAGTATGGTAGTGGCACAACTGACACAGAGATCAATAGAACAGAATAGAAAACCCAGACATGAACCCACAACTATATGATCAAGGAATCTTCGACAAAGCAGGAAAGAGTATCTAATGGGAAAAAGAGAGTGTTTTCAACAAACAGTGTTGGGGAAACTGGACAGGAGCATGCAAAAGAGTGAAACTGGACTACTTTCTTACTCTGCACACAAAAATAAATTCAAAATGGATTAAACATCTAAATGTGAGACCTTAAACCATAAAAGTCCTCAAGGAGTGAACACCTGAGTGGCTCAGTTGGTTAAATGTCTGTCTTTGCCTCAGGGTCTTAGGATCAAGACTTGTGTCAGGCTCCCTGTTCAGTGGGGTGTCTGCTTCTCCCTCTGCCCCTTCCCTGCTCATTGCTCTCTCTCTCTCTTCCTCTCTAATAAATAAATAAAATCATTTAAAAAATCCTAGAGGAGGGCTCCTGGGTGGCTCAGTGGGTTAAGCCACTGCCTTCGGCTCAGGTCATGATCTCAGGGTCCTGGGATCGAGTCCCGCATCGGGCTCTCTGCTCAGCAGGGAGCCTGCTTCCCTCTCTCTCTCTCTCTCTCTCTGCCTGCCTCTCTGTCTACTTGTGATCTCTCTCTGTCAAATAAATAAATAAAATCTTAAAAAAAAAAATCCTAGAGGAGAACACAGAAAGAAACCTCCTTGATGTCAGCCAAAGCAACTTCTTGCTAGATATGCCTCCTGATGCAAGACAAGCAAAAGCAAAAAATAAACTATTGGGGCATCATCAAAATAAAAAGCTTTTGCACAGTGAAGGAAACAATCAACAAAATTAAAAAAGCAGCCTATGGAATGGGAGAAGATATTTGCAAATGACATATTTGATAAAGGGTTAGTACCCAAAATATAAAAATATCTTATAAAACTGAACACCCCAAAATCAAATAATCCAATAAATGGGCAGAAGACATGAACAGACATTTTTCCAAAGATGACATATAGACAGCCAACAGACATCATAAAAAGGTATTCAATAGCACTCATCATCAGGGAAATGCAAATCAAAACTACAATGAGATAGCACCTCACACCTGTCAGAAGGACTAAAAAAAAAAAAAAAAAAAAAAAAAAAACCCTAGAAGCAGATGTTGGAGAGGATGTAGAGAAAGGGGAACACTCTTGCACTGCTGGTGGGAAGGCAAACTGGTGCAGCCACTCTGGAAACAGTATGAAGTCCTCTCAAAAGTTAAAAATAGAACAACTCTATGATTCAGCAAGTGAACTACTATATATTTACTGTAAGAATACAAAAATACTATCAAAGGGATATACATATCCTGATGTCTGTAGGAACATTATCTACAAAAGCCAAATTATGGAAACAGCTCAAGTGTCCATCGACTTATGCAAGGATAAAGAAGATGTGGTATACACACACACACACACACACACACACACACACACACACACACACAGAGAGGAATATTACTCAGCCATAAAAAAGAATGAAATCTTGCCATTTGTAATGACATGGATAAAGCTAGAGAATATTATGCTAAGCAAAATTAGTCAGTGAGAGAAATACAAATACCCTATGATTTCACTCATATGTGAAATTTAAGAAATAAATGAACAAGTAGGGGGAAAAGAGAAAGAAAGAGATGAACCATGAAACAGATTTTTTAAAAGATTTTATTTATTTATTTGAGACAAAGATCACAAGTAGGCAGAGAGGCAGGCAGAGAGAGAAAAAGAGGGAAGCAGGCTGCCCGCTAAGCAGAGAGCCTGATGCAGGGTTCAATCCCAGGACCCTGAGATCATGACCTGAGCCAAAGGCAGATGCTAAATGACTGAGCCACCCAGGTGCCCTCAGATTCTTAACCATAAGGAATAAACTGATAGTTATCAGAGCAGGGATGGGTGAGGGAATAGATAAAATAGGTGATGGGGATTAAGGAGTGAACTTGCTGTGATGAGCACCAGGTACTGTATGGAAGTGTTGAATCACTATATTGTACACCTGTAACTAATATTATATTGTGTATTCACTAACTGGAATTTAAATAAAACCTTTAAAAGTAAAATAAATTAAAAATGGGCAGAGGACCTAAATAAACATTTTTCCAAAGAGAAATACAGATGGCCAACAGACACGTGAAAAAATAATCAACATCACTCGACTCAAGGAAATGCAAATCAAAACCACAATGAGATATCAGCTTGCACCTGTCAGCAGGACCAAAATCAAAAAGGTAAGAAATAATAAGTGTTGGCAAGGATGTGAGGAAAAAAAGGAACCCTTATGCACTGTTGTTGGTAATGCAAACAGGTACAGTTAATATGGAAAAGAATATGGAGGTCCCTCAAAAAATTAAAACAAAAAAATCACAAACCAAAAAGACATATGACCCACTAATTCCAGTACTGGGTATTTACTCAAAGAAAATGAAAACAGTAAGTGGAAGAGATACATGCACCCATATGTTTATTGCAGCATTATTTATAATACAGAAGCAATGTAACTGTTTATCAATAGACGAATGAATAAATATGTGGTGTAAACACACACAATTGAATATTACTCATCCATAAAAAATAAGATCTTGCCATTTGCAACAACATGGATGGACTTAGAGGATGTTATGCAAAATGAAATAAGTCAGAGAGAGAAAGAGAAAAAATATTTTTCATTCATATGTGTAATCTAACAAAGAAATAAAAGAAGCAAGCAAAACAATATGCAGACTCATAGACCCGGGAAACAAACTGTTGATTATCAGAGTAGGAATGTCTTAGTAGGGTTTGGGGGCGGGGGGGGGGGGGGGAGTGGTGACATAAGTGAAGGGGATTAAGAGTTGCAACTTCCAGTTAAGTCAAGGGGATGTAATATTCAGCACAGGAATATAGTCAATAATATTGCAATAACTTTGTACAATGTTAAGTAGTAACTAAATATGGTAAGTATTTTGTAACATATTGTTGTCAAATCACTATGTTGTACATCTGAAACTAATATGTTATTATATGTCAACTATACTTCAATTAAACATAAAAATAAAAAATAAACTTTTTTTTTTTTTTTTCAGAAAACTCTAATACTGGAATAAAGACAGATCTATAGACCAATAGAACAGAACAGAGAGCTTAGAAGTAAAGCCTAATGCATATGGCAAAATGATTTTTTAACAGGGGTGTCACAAGACCATTATAAAGGAAAAGGACAGTGTTTTCAACAAATAGTGTTTAGAAAACTTGATATCCACATGCCTCCCCAAAATATAAATCACATGGGAACCTTATACCATATACAAAAATTAACTCAAAATTGATCAAAGACCTTAACATAAGGCTAAACTATAAAAGTATTAAAAGAAAACAAGAGAAACTTCCTGACATTGGATTTGGCAATGATTTCTTATATGTGATAACAAAAACATAGGTAATGAAAGATAAACTGAAAATCTGACTACACCAAAATTTTAAAAACTTTTGTGCATAAAAGGACATGACAGAGTAAAAAGGAAACCCACAGAATCAGAGATTTACAAATTACACCTCTAACAAGGAGTTAGTATCTGTAATATATTTTTAAAAATCTTGTAACACTAAAAATAAATCAACCTGATTAAAAAAGGAGCAAAGACCTTAAATACATATTCTTGTAAATACACACACACACACACACACACACACACACAATGACTAATCAATATATGAAAAGACGTTCAAGATCACTAATTATTAGCAAATACAAATCAAAAGCACTGAGATACCATCTCACACTCATTAAGATGGCTATTATAAAAACAAACAAAAACAAAGCCAGAAAATAATAAGTGTTGGGAAAAACACAGAGCAGTCAGAACCTTTGTGCACTGTTGATAGGAATGTAAATGGTGCAGCTGTTATGCAAAACAGTTGTTCCTCAAAAAATTAAAATCAAATATCATATTCAGCAATTCTACTCCTTAGCATATACTCTGAAGAACAAAACCAGGGTCTCAAGAAGACATCTGTACACCTACGTTTATAGCATTATTCGCAATAGCCAAAAGGTGAAATCAATCCAAGTGTCCAACATGGATAAATGGATAAACAAAATATGATATATACATACAATATGTTATTATTTGGTCTTAAAAAAGAATGAAAGTCTGACATAAGCTACAACATGGATAAACCCTGAGAACATTATGCTAGATGAAATAAGCTAGTCACAAAAAGACAAATGCACTATGTTTCCACTTATCTGAGATACTTGGAGTAGTCAAATTCATACAGACAGGAAGGAGAATGGTGGTTGCCAGAGGTGGCGGAGAGAGGGGAATGGGGAGTTAATATTTATGATACAGAGTTTCTGTTGGGAAAAATGAAAAATTTCTTGAAATTGATGGTGGTAATGGTTATACAACAATGTAAATGTATTTAATGCCACAGAACTGTACAGTTAATAATAGTTAAAATGGTGTATTTTATTATATATTTCTATACAATAAAATATAACTAGCCACATGGCTACTGTATTTGACAGCACCAGTCTAAATGAACCACAGCCATCTGAATAATGCCAAGTGGGACAGAAACCATAAACGAATGGCAAACAGAAAAAAAAAAAAAAAGTCTATCATCTATCTATCTATCTATCTCATGCCTGGAAAAGAGAAGATAATGTTTGAGTCTTCCTGTTAGTAAAAGGAAATGTTGACAAAGGAACTGGCCCCATTGGGTGTATAGCTTCTAGTCTCAAAATGATGGCTTACACTTTTTTGTATCCCCACCTTAAACCAGATTTACTATTTTAGGCATGTTAAAAGGTGCTTTGAGGAATCTTGTGATCTTAAAGACAGAAACCATAATATTCCACCTGGAACATGTTTTTAGGTTAGGTTTTTTTTTTTTTTTAAGTCATACCAAGTCATAGAACTGACTCAATTATAGAAGCTCACATAAATTTTTCTCTTTTGGTAATAGGTCATTCTTACATAAGGCTCAATATTTGGAAGCTTTCCCAGGAAGTAATCACTCAAAAAAAGAAAGTCATGGAAAGCTATATCACTGCTATCTACATTTACCAATGAATTTGCATTTACTTCATGGAAAGGTAGTAAGTATTAATGGGACAAATCAATGTGCTAGTACATTGTGAATTAATGTACTCAGTACCCAGAATTCTGAAATCTCAGTTATTCCAAATTACTAACTTGTCAAGATACTGCGACTCTTCAATAATGATACAAAGTATATAGGAATGTATCTGCAAATATATTGAATCATAGAAGCTTCTTTTCAGAAACAGAGTTCCATAAAACATGCTTAGAAAATACCACTTTCACCAATTAGCTGATGTAGTATGATGTATAAAATAAACAGTAGAAAAGTTGAATGAATTTGGGGAAAAAAGATGAGTCAATGGGACTGCAAGACCATGACTTCAACTATTCAAGGAAGTCACATTTATGTTATGGCCTTGAAGTTAAAGTAAAAATATGTACAAAGTTGAGAAATAAGTCTAAGGGTCAATAAAGGCAGGGCTTGAGTTTTAGTCCAAGATCACATTGAGGAAAAACCTTGAACTCACTTCCTCCATGGAGATACCAAATCTTCCCTTATTTATAGAGCAGTTCCTCCTAAGGAACTGAGGTCTGAGTGAATAGAATAGCAAGAAAGACACAGTAACAAAGGTAACTGCTACCCCCTGACACTGGGAACTATAGTGATAGAAATAGCAATGAGGGACTGTGAACAGATCCATCTGCCCTGGGGCACCATGACAAAAAGTAATGGTTTCAAAGAACAACTAGAATATAACAGAACCCTGCCAAATGGTGGGGGATATGCTGGAACTCTTTACAGGTTGGAGACACTGGCAAATACCATAGTTTATATACCCCCTCCATCTTAATAACAGAGATGGAGCAGGGTCTAGGCATCACAGCTGGCCTGCCATTTTAGGGAACCCTGAGTCCCTTGGACTACAGAAGCCTGGGATGATCCAGGGCACAGTAAAAAGCTATAGTTTAAAACAGCAACTAGAATATAAAAGATCCAGCCCTAGAACTCTGCCAAATGGTGGAGGAGCTGCTGAGATTTTCTGGCTCAGGTGGCCTAGTGAGTGTCATGGCTTACATTTCCCCTCCACTTTCATAGCATGCATGGGAGTAGGGTCTTGGTGCTCTGGCTAGCTTATCACCTCAGAGAGCTTTGGGCCCTTAGCTCACACCAGTCCAAGGTGTCTCACCAAGGTGGCCCTAGTGTGGTGCATCCCAAGACACCCTTTGGTAAGTGTGCATTATTCACCAAAGTGACACAGGTGCAAAGTATCCTGGAATACTCCAGACTTGTACTACTTCACTTCCAGAGACTTGCCAGGACATCCCAGACAGAGAAAACTCTAGGACCTCACAGCTCAGGCCCACTTCAGCCCCAGCTGCCCCACCAGGGAACCACACTATGAAGATCATCCTGGGAACCCCTGACCCATCCACACCTCAGCAATAGGTGCGCTATCAGGGCACCCCCCTGCACTAAGCACACGGAGATACCTCAGCTGTATCCTCTTCAGTTTTGGTTGTCCTACTTGGATGCCCTCTACACAGAGAGGCCCAGGACCTCTGAGCTTTCATTCACTTCAACTTTAGCTCTTCTGCCAGTTTGTCCTCTGTGTAGAGAGTCCTATGGCCACCTAAGCCCACACCTACTTCAACTCTGGCCATTAAATCAGGGCAACCCCAGCATGGAGTTCCCCCAAACCCTCATCCCACACTAGCCACAGTTCCAACCCACTGGCCAGAGTAACCAGGCATACACAGTGAACACAGGAGACAACCATACACAAAACGATTCCTTCAAGTTTAAGAAAGGTAGCTCTTCCAGGGGCGCCTGGGTGGCTCAGTGGGTTAAGCCTCTGCCTTCGGCTCAGGTCATGATCCCAGGGTCCTGGGATCAAGCCCCACATCGGGCTCTCTGCTCAGCAGGAAGCCTGCTTCCCCTCCTCTCTCTCTCTCTCTGCCTGCCTCTCTGCCTACTTGTGATCTCTCTCTCTGTCGAATAAATAAATAAAATATTAAAAAAAAAAAAAAAAGAAAGGTAGCTCTTCTGCCAAACTCAAAGTTTGGCTTCACATAAAGTCAAGTGAAATGAGGATACAGAAGATGCTCTAAATTAAATAATAAGGAAAAAAAACACAGAAAAAGTCTAAATGAAATGGAAATAACCAATAAACCTGATAAAGAGTTCCAAGTTAATGGTCATAAAAATGTTCACCAGGTTGGAGAGAAGAGTGAAGGAACTTAATGAGAACTTCAAAAAAGAGAAATATATAACAAAGAACCAGAGTTGAAAATACAAAAACCAAAATGAAAAATACATTAGAGGGAATCACCAGTAGATCAGAGGAATGGATTAGCAACCTACAAGACAGAGTACTGGAAAGTACCTAAACTGAAGAGGGAGAAAAAAAAAAGAGAGAGAGTTGAATTTAAAAAACTGAAATTACATTAGGAATCTCTTAAACAGTATCAAGTGAACAGTATTTCCATTAAAGAAGTCACAGAAGGAGAGGAGAGAGACCAAAATGGGCAGAGAACTTATTTGAAAACATACAGCTGAAACTTATCTAACCTGGAGAAGGAAACAGACATCCAGGTTTAAGAAGCACATAGAGCTGCAAACAAGATGAACCCAAGGTGGATCACACAACGGCACATAATAATCAAAATGCTGAAGACTAAAGATAAAGACAAAATTTTAAAACCAGCGAGAGAGAAGAAACTGGTAACATACAAGAAAAACCCCCTAAGACCATCAGCTGATTTTCAGCAGAAACTTTACAGGCCAGAAGGCAGTGTCATGATATATTCAAAGGGCTCAAAGGAAAAAGCCTACAACCAAGAATATTCTAACAGCAATGTTATTATTCAGAATTGAAGGAGAGATAAAAAGGTTCCCAAACAAAAGTTAAAAGAATCCATCACCACTAAACCAGCCTTATAAGAAATGTTAAAGAAACTTCTTTAGGCAGGAGGAGCAAGATGGCAGATGAATAGGAGACTTAAATAGCATCAGGTCCCAGGAGTTCAGCTAGATAGTTACCAAACTATTCTGAACACTTACAAAACTTCAACAAGAGATTGAAGAGAAGAGGAGCAGCAATTCTAGGAAATCGACCACTTTCTGGAAGGGAGGACGTGTGGAGCAGTGAATCTGAGCTGATATAATGGAAGAGAGACCCCGGGGGTTGGAGCCGGCTCTCACGAAGTGGTAGAGCAGTGGAGCACAAAATCAGAACTTTTAGAACTCTGTTCCACTGAGGGATGTTGCTCCAGAGGCAAAGCAGGGGGTGGGGCCCTCACAGGGACAGTGTGGTCTCAGGACACATGGAGTAACAAAAAACACCAGGGGTGTCTGAGTGTGGCAGAGCTCCCAGGTATTGGAGCAGGGAAGCTGGTTGCAGAGACGGAGCTGAGGAGTGGGCTCTCAGCTTGTGGTTACCATAAACCATGATCTGAGGCATAGTAGGACCACTGCCCTTTAAGCAGGAAACCCACAAGTGCATATCCAGTGAGACCCCATCCTTCCTACTCTGGGAGGAGCAGCATGGGAGTGCACTGCAGGAATCAGCTGGGTTTGGAGAACCCAAACAGGACCAAACACAGAGGTAGAAAGGCTCAGTCACAGGCTGGATGAGCATGGAGTGTGGCAGAGACTAGGGACAGGGGAGAGATTGCTTTTCCCTGAGGGCGCACTGAGGAGTAGGGCCCTGATATCTCAGCTACTTCTGGACCAGAGATTGGGATGCCACCATTTTCATTCCTGTCCTCCAAAGCTCTATGGAAAGCTTTCAGGAAACAAAAGCTACTGAGAGCAAAACCAAGCAGATTACTTAGCCTGGCCCCTGGCAAGGGCAGTGCAATTCTGTCTCAGGCAAAGACATTTGAAAATCACTACAACAGGTCCCTCCCACACAAGATGAGCAAGAAAATAAAGCCAAGACCAAGTTCATCGATCAATGAAAACTGCAGAACTCCAGAGCCAGGGGGAAGCAACACATAGAATTCATAGAAATCATAGCTTTTCCCCCATGATTCTTTAGTCATTAAAACTTAAATCTTTTAAACTTTTTCTTATTGCATTTTTTATTTTTCCTCATTCTTATTTTAACTTTTTTAACCATTTTATCATACCAATACATTTCTTAAAAATCTATTTTAATTTTTATTGTTGGAAAGAACTCAAATACATAGAGGCTAAAGAGCACTGTGCTAAAGGATGAATGGGTCAACAGGAAATTAAAGAAGAATTGAAAAAATTTCATGGAAACAAATGAAAATAAAAATACAAATGTTCAAAATCCTTGGGACACAGCAAAGGCAGTCCTGAGAGGAAACTATATAGCAATACAAGCCTTTCTCAAGAAACAAGAAAGTCCTCAAGTACACAACATAACTCTACACCTAAAGGAGCTAGAGAAAGAACAACAAAGAAAGCCTAAACCCAGCAGGAGAAGAGAAATCATAAGGATCAGAGCAGAAATCAATGAAATAGAAACCAAAAGAACAGTAGGACAGATCAACGAAGCTAGGAGCTGGTTCTTTGAAAGAATTAATAAGGTTGATAAACCCCTGGCCAGACTTTTCAAAAAGAAAAGAGAAAGGACCCAAATTAATACAATCATGAATGAAAGAAGAGAGATCACAACCAACAGCAAAGAAATACAAACAATTATAAGAACATATTATGAGCAACTATACGCCAGCAAATTTGACAATCTGGAAGAAATGGATGCATTCCTAGAGACATCTAAACTACCAAAACTGAACCAGAAAGACACAGAAAACCTGAATAGACCCATCACCAGTAAGGAGATTGAAGCAGACATCAAAAATCTCCCAAAAACAAGAGCCTAGGCCCAGAGGACTTCCCAGGGGAATTCTACCAACCATTTAAAGAAGAATTAATACCTATTCTCCTGAAACTGTTCCAAAAAATAGAAGGAAAACTTCCAAATTCATTTTATGAGGCCAGCATTACCTTGATCCCAAAACCAGACAAAGACCCCACGAAAAAGGAGAATTACAGACCCATGTCCTTGATGAACACAGATGCAAAAATTCTCACCAAAATACTAGCCAATAGGATCCAACAGTACATTAAAGGATTATTCACTATGACCAAGTGGGATCTATTCCTGGGCTACAAGGTTGGTTCAACATCCACAAATCAATCAATGGGATACAATACATTAATAAAAGAAAGAACAAGAATCATAGGATACTCTCAATAGATGCTGAAAAAACATTTGATAAAGTACAGCATCCTTTCTTTTTTTTTTTTTCTTTTTTTTTTTTTTTTACAGCATCCTTTCTTGATCAAAACTCTTCACGGGGTAGAGATAGAAGGTACATGCCTCAATATCGACAAAGCCATCTATGAAAAACCCATAGAGAATATCATTCTCAATGGGGAAAAACTGAGAGCTTTCCCCCTAACGTCAGGAACACGGCAGGGATGTCCATTATCACCACTGCTATTCAACACAGTACTAGAACTCCTAGCCTCAGCAATCAGACAACAAAAAGAAATAAAAAGCATCCGAATCAGAAAGAAGAATCCAGAGAGAGTGTGGCAGAGCCTCCAGTTCCTGGTCCGGAGCCCCCCAGGGTTGCGCAGCTTGCACCACCTGTTGGCTGGGCACACTCCCGCCTCTGCAGGAGGGAGTCTGGTGACGGCACCAGCCTGCGCTTCCTAGAACTTTTGCAGTCTGCATGCACTATGCGACTGACTGGGGTCTAATCCACTCCCCTCCCCATACCAGAAAGTTCTGTGCGGGTGTTAGTGGTGGTCTCTAAGACGGGCCGAGGGTCTGGACTCTCCCAATGCAGGCCTGAAGGAACTCAGCACTATCTCTGGTCGGGATCCCACGGTGGCAACCTGAGCACAGTGAGGTCTGGACACCCGACAGCAGTCTCAGCAAAGGCAGCCACACAAAGCGGCCTCCCTGGACCAATATCACTCACGGTTTTAGTGGCACAGGAGTTCAGAGACAAGCAGGTGCTTCAGGCTACCTCTGAGATGGTGGCTGGGGACATGCACTGCCTGTGGGAGGTTGCATGGCTCAGCAGAGTTTGCAGAGGGGGAGTCTGTGTGTTCTGGACCCAGAGGGGAGCAGACTGAGGCTTCTCTCTGAGATGGAGGTCTGGGTACAGTTTGCTTTCCACTAAACCTCTGAAAAGTCACAGAAAGCCCCCAAAGAACAAAAACCTACAGAGAACAAAAGCCTGAAAAAACAGTTTTCACAGAGCCCAGCCCCTTGATAGGGCTACAGAGGACTCAACACAAGCAAGACTGACTGAAAAACAATGTGACAAGCCCCTCCCCGAGAACCAAAAGAATGAGAGGACAACCACCACAGAGTCCCCATAAAACTGTAAAACCCCAATATCAGGGGAAAACAATATACTAAGTTCCTGGTATTGCCCTAAAACCTGTATATTTCACCGATACAACTTTCATTTTTAATTAATTCTCATTGTTCTTGTTCTTTTTAATTTTTTAACCTACACACCATTACAACTAAAGGTTTAATATAACATATTCCATAATAACCTTTTAACTTGAACTTTTTTCATACATACACCTGTGTTTTTCTTTTTCTTTTCTATTTTTTTAAATATATAGATATAAGCTTCAAAGTAATCCTCTTTCCCTAATCAATACTACCCCTATATATAAACCAGTTTTAATCTCCCTTTATCTCTGGAAAGTTGAGTCCCTTAACAAAGATATCAAGATACACCAAGGAAGAATCAGAACAACCTTCCTCACCCACACTGAGGATTTATAACCACCTTCCCATATTTTTTTCTGTCAGTGTATCTGTGTATTTGCTTTTGTTCTGGTATTATATAAATCTTATCCTTGGGGTTCATTTTGGCTGGGTTGTTTTTTTTCCTTGTCATCTATTATTGTTGGTCTTTTGTTTGTCCATTTTTGTTTGTATACCTTATAAATCTTACTTTTGGGGCCCATTCTCGCTGGGTCTTCTTTCTTTCTCTCTCTCTCTTTCTTTTTTTTCTTTCTTTTTGGTGGTGACTTCCAATTGCTCAGAAGTGTTCCAGGGTGCACCTTGCCTGGATCATGGTTGATATATTTAGCTATACATCCCCTCAACCACCCCTCACCAAATGACTAGGAGGAGGAACACCCAACAGAGGAAAAGTTCAGAGATATGCCCTCTCCATCAGAGCTAATGGATATGGACATAAACAGTATGTCAGAAAGGGAATTCAGGGTAACAATTACCCAGGTGATGGCTAGGTTGGAGAAAACCATTGGTGACAACATAGAATTTCTAAGGGCAGAAGTGAAAGCCATCCAGGAAGAAGTTTAAAATGCTATCAATGAAATCCAATCTAATCTAAATACTCTAACAGCTAGGGTAATTGAGGCAGAAGAAAGAAGTAGTGATCTAGAGGACAAACTGATAGAGAAAAAGGATCAGGAGGAGGCATGGAAGAAACAGCTTAGAAGCCATGAAAACAGAATTAGGGAAATAAATCACACCATGAAACATTCCAACGTCAGAATTATTGGGATCCCTGAGGGAGTGGAGAAAGAGAGAAGACTAGAAGATATAGTTGAACAAATTCTGGATGAAAATTTTCCCAATCTGGGGAATGGAACAAGCATTCATGCCCTAGGGGTAGAAAGAACACTCCCCACCAAGATCAACAAATCTAGAAAGACCTTGAGACACTTGATTATGAGATTGATAAATCATAATTTTAGACAAGAGCTTCTGAGGGCAGCTAGGGGAAAGAGATTCCTTACATACAGAGGAAGGTCCATCAGAATAATGTCAGACCTGTCCACAGAAATCTGGTAAGCCAGAAGGGGCTGGCAAGACATATTCAGGGCACTAAATGAGAAGAACATGCAGCCAAGAATACTTTATCCAGCAAGGTTGACATTCAAAATGGATGGAGAGATAAAGAGCTTCCAAGACCTGCAAGGTTTAAAAGAATATGTGGCCACCAAGCCAGCACTACACAAAATATTAAGTGGGCTTCTAAAAAAAGAAGAAAGAGCCCAAGAATGACATAGAACAGAAATTTATACAGAGACAATCTATAGAAACAAGGACTTCACAAGCAACATGATGTCAATAAAAACATATCTTTCAATAACCATTCTCAATGTGAATGGCCTAAATGCTCCCATAAAATGGCACAGGTCTGCAGACTAGACAGGACCCATCCCTATGTTGTCTACAAGATACCTATTTGAAACCTAAAGATATATCCAGATTGAAAGTGAAGGGATGGAGAAGCATCTTTCATGCCAATGGGCCTCAAAAGAAAGCTGGGGTATCAATTCTCATATCAGATAAATTAGATTTTAAACTAAAGACTGTAGTCAGAGATAAAGACACTACATCATTCTTAAAGGGTCTATCCACCAAGAAGATCTAACAATTGTAAATATTTATGCTCCCAATACAGGAGCGGCCAACTACATAAGACAACAGTTAACCAAGATAAAGAGTCATATTGCTATGAATACATTAATAGCAGGGGATCTTAAGATGCCACTCTCAGTAATAGACAGATCAGCCAAGCAGAAAATCAATAAAGAAACAAGAGCATTGAATGACACATTGGACCAGATGGACCTCATAGATATATACAGAACATTCCACCCGAAAACAACAGAATACTTGTTCTTCTCGAGCATACATGGAACTTTCTCCAGAATAGACCACATACTGGGTCACAAATCAGGGCTCAATTGATACCAAAAGATTAAGATTATTCCCTGCATATTCTCAGACTACAACGCTTTGAAACTAGAACTCAACCCACAAGAAAAAGTTTGGAAGAAATTAAAATACTTGGAAGCTAAAGACCATAAGCTCAAGAATGTTTGGATCAATCAGGAAACCAAAGAAGAACTTAAACAATTCATAGAAACCAATGAGAATGAAGACACATCAATCCAAAAACCTATGGGATACAGCAAAGGTGGTACTAAGGGGGAAATACATAGCCATCCAAGCCTCACTCAAAAAAAAACAAAAACAAAAACAAAAACAGAATATACCAGCTCTCTTTACACCTTAAAGAACTGGAGAATCAACAACAAATTAAGCCAACCCCACACACAAGAAGGGAAATCATCAAGATTAGAGCAGAGATCAATGAGATAGAAACTAGAGATACAGTAGAACAACACATCAATAAAAATAGAAGCTGGTTTTTTGAAAGAATAAATAAGATCAATAAGTCACTGGCCAAACTCATCCAAAAGAAAAGAGAGAGGACCCAAATTAATAAAATTATGAATGAAAAGGGAGAGATCACGACTAATGCCAAGGAAATAGAAACAATTATCAGAAATTATTATCAACAATTATATGCCAATAAGTTAAGCAACCCAGATGAAATGGATACATTCCTGGAAACTTATAAACTTCCAAAACTGAATCAGGAAGAAATTGACAACCTGAGTAGATCAATATCTAGTAACGAAATTGAAGCAGTGATCAAAAACCTCCCCCCAAAACAAGTGTCCAGGACCTGACAGATTCCATGGAGAATTCTACCAAACATCCAAAGAAGAAACAAAACCTATTCTCCTGAAGCTGTTTCAAAAAATAGAAACAGAAGGGAAACTTCTAGACTCTTTTTATGAAGCCACCATTACCCTGATCCCCAAACCAGGCAAAGACCCCACCAAAAAGGAGAATTTCAGACCAATATTCCTGATGAATGTGGATGCAAAGATTCTCAACGAGATCCTAGCTAATAGGATCCAACAGTACATTAAAAAGATTATCCACCATGACCAAGTGGGATTTATCCATGGGATGCAAGGGTGGTTCAACATTTGCAAATCAATCAATGTGACAGAACAAATCAATAAGAGAAGAACCACATGGTCCTCTCAATTGATGCAGAAAAAGCATCTGACAAGATATAGCATCTGTTCCTGATTTAAAAAATTCAAAATATAGGGAGAGAGGGAATATTCCTCAACTTCATAAAATCTATCTATGAACAACCCACAGCAAATATCATCCTCAATGGGGAAAAGCTGACAGCCTTCCCTTTGAGATCAGGAACATGACAAGGATGTCCACTCTCACCACTGCTGTTCTCCATGGTACTAGAACTCCTAGCAACAGCATTCAGACAACAAAAAGAAATAAAAGGTGTTCAAACTGGCAATGAAGAAGTCAAACTCTCTCTCTTTGCAGATGACATGATACTTTATATGGAAAACACAAAAGACTACACCCCCAAACTACTAGAACTCATACAGCAATTCAGTAATGTGGCAGAATACAAAATCAATGTATAGAAATCAGTTGCTTTCTTATACACTAACAATGAAAATATAGAAAGGGAAACTGGAGAGAATTGATTCCATTTACTATAGCACCAAGAACCATAAGATACCTGGGAATAAACCTAAGCAAAGAGGTTAAGAATCTGTACTTAAACCACAGAACTCTCATGAAAGAAATTGAAAAGACACAAAAAGATGGAAGAGCATTCCACGCTCATGGATTGGAAGAATAAACATTGTTAAAATGTTCATACTGCCTAGAGCAATCTATACTTTCAGTGCCATCCTGATCAAAATTCCACCGGCATTTTTCAAAGAGCTGGAACAAACAATCCTAAAATCTGTATGGAACCAGAAGAGACCCTGAATTGCTAAGGAAATGTTGAAAAAGAAAAACAAAACTGGGGACATCACATTGCCTGATTTGAAGATTTACTACAGAGCAGTGATCACCAAGACCACATGGTACTGGCACAAAAACAGACATTAGACCAGTGGAACAGAGTAGAGAGCCCAGATATGGAACCTCAACTCTTTGGTTAAATAATCTTCAACAAAGCAGAAAAAAAATATCCAGTGGAAAAAAGACAAATCTCTGCAATAAATGGTGCTGAGAAATTTGGACAGCTATGTATAGAAGAATGAAACTCAACCATTCTCTTACACCATAAAGATAAACTCTAAATGGACAAAAGACCTCAATGTGAGGTAGGAATCTATCAAAATCCTAGAGGAGAACATAGGCAGTAACCTCTGCAGCATTGGCCACAGCAACTTCTTTCAAGACATGTCTCCAAAGGCAAAGAAAACAAAAGTGAAAATGAACTTTTGGGATGTCATAAAGATCAAAAGCTTCTGCACAGCAAAGGAAACAGGCAACAAAACAAAGAGGCAACCCACAGAATGGGAGAAGATATTCACAAATGACACTACAGACAAAAGGCTGATATCCAAGATCTATAAGGAACTCCTCAAACTCAACACACACAAAACAGATAATCATGTCAAAAAATGGGCAGAAGACATGAACAGACACTTCTCCAGTGAAGACATACAAATGGCTAATAGACACATGAAAAAATGTTCATTATCATTAGCCATCAGGGAGATTCAAATCAAAACCACATTGAGATACCACCTTACACCAGTTAGAATGGCCAAAATCAACAAGACAGTAAAGCAACAAGTGTTGGAGAGGATGTGGAGGAAGGGGAAACCCTCTTACACTTTTGGTGGGAATCCAAGTTGGTGCAGCCACTTTGGAAAACAGTGGGGAGATTCCTTAGGAAATTAAAAATAGAGCTTCCCTAATGACCCTCAATTGCATTACTTGGTATTTACCGCAAAGATACTGATTTAGTGAAAAAAAGGGTCATCTGTACCCTAATGTTCATAGCAGCAATGGCCACATTCGTCAAACTGTGGAAAGAATCAAGATGCCCTTCAATGGACAAATGGATAAAGAAGATATGGTCCACATATACAATGGAGTATTATGCCTCCATCAGAAAGGCTGAATACTCAACTTTTATATCAACATGGACCGGACTGGAAGAGATTATGCGGAGTAAAATAAGTCAAGCAGAGAGAGTCAATTACCGTATGGTTTCACTTACTTGTGGAACATAAGGAATAACATGCGGGATATTGGGAGATGGAGAGAAGTGAGTTGGGGGAAATTGGAGGGGGAGACAAACCATGAGAGACTGTGGACTCTGAGAAACAAACTGAGGGTTTTATAGGGTATCCAAAACCCTTGGGGGGGGGGGCGGTTGGGTGAGCCTGGTGGTGAGTATTATGGAGGGCACTTATTGCATGGAGCACTGAGTATGGTGCATAAACAATGAATTTTGGAAAACTGAAAAAAAAATTAAATAATTTTAAAAAATAATAAGATAACTAGGAATAAACCTAATTAAAAAGGTGGAAGGTCTAGAGGCACCTGGGTGGCTCAGTGGGTTAAAGCCTCTGCCTTCGACTCCGGTCATGATCCCAGAGTCCTGGGATCGAGCCCCACATCGGGCTCTATGCTCAGCAGGGAGCCTGCTTCCTCCTCTATCTCTCTCTGCCTGCCTCTCTGCCTACTGTGATCTCTGTCTGTCAAATAAATAAAATATTTAAAAAAAAAAAAAAGGTGGAAGGTCTATACTCTGAAAACTATAAAACTTTGATAAAAGAAATTGAAGACAATAAAATGAAGTAGAAAGACATTCCACGCTCATGGGTTGGAAGAAAAAAAATACTGTTAAAATGTCTATACTACCCAAAGCAATCTACACATTCAATGCAATGCCTATCAGAATACTAACAGTATTTTTCACAGTTCTAGAACAATCCTAAATTTTGTATGTAACCACAAAAGACCCCAAATAGCCAAAGCACCCTTGAAAGAGAAAGGCAATGCAGGAGGCATCACAATTCTGGACTTCAAGTTGTATTACAAGACTATAGTAATCAAAACAGTATGGTACTGGCATAAAAATAGACATAATTCAACAGAAATAAACCCACAATTATATGCTCAATTAATCTTCTACAAAGCCAAAAAGAATATACAATGGGCAAAAGACAGTCTCTTCAACAAATGGTGTTGGGAAAACTGGACAGCCACAGGCAAAATAATGAAACTGGACTGCTTTAAAACACCATACACAAAAGTTAATTCAAAATGGATTAAAGACCTAAATGTGAGACAGGACGCCATCAAAACCCTGGAAGAGAACACAGGCAGTAACTTCTCTGATATTGATCTGAGCAACATTTTTCTAGATAGGACCCCTGAGGCAATGGAAATAAAAGCAAAAATAATCTATCGGGACTTCACCAAAATAAAAAGTTTCTGCGTAGTAAAGGAAACCAACAGCAAAACTAAATGGAAACCCAGAGAATGTGAGAACATATTTACAAATGACATACCTGACAAATGGTTAGTTTCCAAAATATATTAAGAACTTAAACACCCAAAAAAAAAATAATCCAATTTAAAAAATGGGCAGGGCGCCTGGGTGGCTCAGCGGGTTAAGCCGCTGCCTTCGGCTCAGGTCATGATCTCAGGGTCCTGGGATCGAGTCCCGCATCGGGCTCTCTGCTCAGCAGGGAGCCTGCTTCCCTCTCTCTCTCTGCCTGCCTCTCTGTCTACTTGTGGTCTCTGTCTGTCAAATAAATAAATAAAATATTTTTTAAAAAATAAAAAAAAAATAAAAAATGGGCAAACAGTAAACATTTTTTTTTCAAAGAAGCCATACAGATGGTCAACAGACACATGAAATGATGCTTCTGTCTTCATCAAAGAAATGCAAATCAAAACTACAACGAGATATTACCTCATACCTGTCACAATGGCTAAAATTTAAAAAAAAAATAAGGTGTTGGCAAGGATTTAGAGAAAGGGGAACCCTCTTGCACTGTTGGTGGGAATGCAAACTGATACAGTGACTGTGCAAGATACAGGAGTTTTTCAAAAAGTTAAAAATTGAACTACTATAAGATGCATCCAACACAGTACTGGGTATTTACCCGAAGAATAGAAAAACACTAATCAAAAGTGATACATGCACCCCTATGTTTATGCAAGAAACAAAACAAATGAGCAAAGGCAAAAGAAGGAGAGAGAGAGAGAGAGAAACCAAGAATTAGACTCTTCACTATAAAGATCAGACTGATGGTTACCAGAAAGGAGGTGGGGGGGGGATAGGTTTAATCAGTGATGGGAATTAAATAGTACACTTATTTTGATGAGCACCAGGTGATGAATGGGATTGTTGCATCAGTATATTGTATACCTGAAACTAATATAACGCTGTATGTTAACTAAGTGGAATTAAAATAAAATATTAAAGAAAATTAGTCAAGGGGACTTCCACAGTAAAGAAAATGTAAAATATGATAACATACACACAAAATGTGGAGAGGGGAATAAAAATGAAGTTGTTCAGAAAGTGTTTCAACTTAAGTAACCATCAACTTAATATGGACTGCTACATACTTAGGATGTTATATATGAATCTCATGGTAACCACACACAAAACCTAGATGAGATACACAAAAAATAGAAAGAAAGACAATCATGACACTATACAAGGTCACCAATGACAAGGAAAAAGAACAAGAAGAAAGGAAAAGGAACTATAAAAACCAAACAAACAGAAAACAATGAACAAAATGGCAATAAGTACATACCAATCAATAACTACTTTAAATATAAATGGTATGCATGTTCCAATCAAAATATAATGTGATGTTATGGATAAGAAAACAAGGCCCATCTATATGTTGCTTACAAGAGAGTCACTTCAGATCTAAAAACACATTCATACTGAAAGTAAAGGAACAAGGTATTCCATGGAAATGGAAGGTAAAGAAAAGCTGTGATAGGAATACTTCTATCAGACAAAGACTTTTAAAACAAAGAGTGTAACAAGAGACAAAGAAAGGCATTCCTTATGATAAAGAGAACAAACAAGAAGGTATAAAAATTATAATTACCCATGCAACCAAAGTGTATACCTAAATACATAAAGCAAATATTAATTACATAGCAAAATAAATGGGCAGTAATACACTAATGATAGGAGACTTTAACACCCAGTTACATCAATGGATAGATCACCCAGGCAGAAAATCAGTAAGAAGACAGTGTCTTGGAATAGCAAGTTACACCAAACGGCCCTAACAGATGTTTACAAAACATTCTATCTAAAAACAAGAGAACACGCATTCTTTTCAAGTGCATATGGGACATTCTCTAAGGGAGATCACGTTAGGTCATAAAACAAGTCTCAGTAAATTTATTGAGATTGATATCATATCATGCATCTTTTCCAACCACAATGAAATCAATTATAACAACAAACAAAAACACAAATACATGAAGGCTAAACAACATGCTACTAAACAACCAATGGGTCAAAAATTCAAAAAGGAGATTTAAAAAAATACATGGAGACAAATGGTAATGAAAACGCAGTAGTCCAAAATCTTTCCAATGCAGCTAAATCAATTTTAAGAGGTAAGTTTTTAGCACTACAGGCCTACCTCAAGAAATGAGATAAACCTTAAACAATCTAACCTAAAGGAACTAGAAAAGAAGAACAAAGCTCAAAATTAGTAGAAGAAAGGAATTAATAAAGATCAGAGAAGAAATAAATGAAAAGAAACTAAAAATAATAGAAAAATATTAATGAAACCAGGATCTGCTTCTTCAAAAGATAAACAAAATCAGTAAGACTTTGTCCAGACTGGAGGGAAAAAGAGAGATGATCCAAATGAATAAAGTCAGAAATGAAGAAGGAGAAGTAGCAACTGACACCACAGATACACAAATGATTTTAAAAGCATACTACAAAAAATTATATGCCAACAAATTGGATAGCACAAAAGAGAGATAAGTTCCTAGAAAACATACACTCTTTCAAAACTGAATCAGGAAGACATAGAAAATCTGAATGATAATGAAATTGGATTTATAATAATTAAAAAAAAAAAAAAACTTGCAACAAAGAAAAGTCCAGGACCAGATTCACAGGTGAATTCTGTCAAACATTTAAAGAAGAATTAATACTTGTTCTCTGCAAACTATTCCAAAAATAAAAGAGAAAGGAAAACTTCCAAATACATTCTACAAGGTCAGCATTATCCTGATACCAAAACCAGATAAAGATACCATAGGTTTAGGAAAAAAAGATATTGGCCAGTATCCCTGATGAACACACATGCAAAAACCCTCAACAAATATTAGCAAACCACATCGAACAATACATTAAATGGATCATTCACTACCATCAAGTGGGATTTATTCCAGGGATGCAAGGATGGTTTCATATTTGCAAATTAATCAGTGTTATACATCACATTAACCAAATGGAAGATAGAAATCACATGATTATTTCAAGACATACAGAAAAACTATAAGAAAATTCAACATCTGTTCATGATGAAAGAAAAAGGCTGTCAATAAAGTCAGTTTAGAAGAAACACATCTCAGTGTAATTAAGGTCATACATGACAAACTCACAGCTAACCTCATACTCAATGGTGAAAAAGTCAGAGCTTTTATTCTAAGATCAGGAACATGACAAAGTTACCTACTCTCTTTTATTCAACATAGTACTGGAGTTCATAGTCAGAGCAATCAGACAAGAAATAAAAAGCATCCAGATTGGTAAGAAAGAAGTAAAACTTTATTTGTAGATGACATGATACTATACACAGAAAACACTAAAGACTACCAAAAAACTACTAGATATAATAAATGAATTCAGCAAAGCTGCAGGATACAAAATCAATATACAGAGAACTATTGTATTTCTACACACTAATAATGAAGTAGCAGAAGAAGACATTAAGAAAAAAAATTCCATGTATAATTGCACCAAGAATAAAATATCTGGAAGTAAACATAACCAAGTTTCTGAAAGACCTGTACTTTGAAAGGTATAAAAGAAACTAATGAGGACACATACAAATGGAAAAATAAACCATACTCATGGATTGGAAGGATTAATGTTGTTAAAATGTCCACACTATCCAAAGTAATCTTCAGATTCAATGCAATCACAATCAAAACACCAATATTAACTTTCACAGAACTGGAACAAATAATTCTAAAATTTGTATGTAACTGTAAAGATCCTGAATAGCCAAAGCTATGTTGAGAAAGAAAAACAATGCTGGAGGTGTCACACAGATTTTGAGCTATACTACAAAGCTGTAGTAACCTAAACAGTATGGTATTGGTATAAAAATGGATTTATAGATCAAATGATTAGAATAGAGGGTCCAGAAATAAACCTATGCTTGTATGGTCAATTAATATGATGAAGGTGGTAAGAATATATTGGGGAATATATTGGAGAAAAGACTGTCTTCAATACATGTTGTTGGGAAAACTGGATAGCTATGTGCAAAAACAATGAAACTGGACCACTTTCTTATACCATACACAAAAATAAACTCAAAATGGATTAAAGACATAAATGTGAGATCTGAAACCATAAAACTCCTAAAAGAGAACACAGATGGTATTTTCTCAGATGCTGGCCTTTGCAACATTTTTCTAGATATGTCCCCTGAGGCAAGAGAAAAAAATGCAAACATCAACTACTGAGACTATGCTAAAAGCAAAAAACAAAGAAACAAAAAACCTTTGCACTTGTGAGGGAAGCCATCAGCAAAACAAAAAGACAACCTGCTGAACAGAAGTAGGTATTTGCAGATGATATAAGCAGTTCCTATCCAAAATATATAAAGAACTTATATAATTCAACACTAAAACAATCCAATTCAAAAATGGGCAGAAGACCTGAATAGACATTTTTAAAAGACATATAAATGGCCAAGAGACACATGAATAGATGCTCCATACCACTAATCATCCAAATAATGGACACCAAAACCACAGTGACATATAACCTTACACTTAACAAAATGGCTTGAATCAAAAAGACTAGAAATAGCTAGTGTTGGTTTGGATGTGTACTGTCAATAGGAATGTAAATTGGTGCAACCACTACAGAAAACAATATGAAGGTTTCTTAAAAAAATAGACATGCCCTATAGTCCTGTAATTTTCCTATTGGGTATTTACTCAAAGAAAATGAAAATACTAATTCAAAAAGATATATGCACGCCTATGTTTATTGCAACATTATATACAATAGCTAAGATGTGGAAGTGACCTAAGCGTACATCAATAGTTGAATGAATAAAGATGTCTCTCTCTCTCTCTCTCTCTCTCTCACACACACACACACACACACACACACACACATGCACGCACGCACGCACAGAAGTACTACTCAGCCACAAAAAAGGAGATCTTGCCATTTGCTAGAACATGGGTGGACCTTGAGGGTATTATGCTAAGTGAATTCAGAGAAAGACCAACACCTTATGATTTCACTTATAGGTGGAATCTACAACACACAAACACACATACATACACATACACACACACACACAGAGCGATCCATAAACACAGAGAATAAAGTGATGGCTGTCAGAGAGGGGTGGGGATACTGGTAAAATGGGTGAAGAAGAGAGGGAGAATCAAGCTTCCAGTCATGGAATAAATACACAATGGGAGTGAGAGGCATAGTATAGGAAATACAGTCAGTTCTACCATAATACCATCATATGGTGAAAGATGATAGCCTCACTTGTGGTGAGCATAACCTCATATATGGAATTGTCAAGTCATAATGTTGTATACTTTAATATAGTATGTGTGTCAACTATATTTCAACAAAAAAAAATTTTTTTTTTAATTTGACAGAGAGATCACAAGCAGGCAGAGAGGCAGGCAGAGAGAGAGGAGGAAGCAGGTTCCCTGAGAGAGCAGAGAGCCCGATGTGGGGCTCGATCCCAGGACTCCGAGATCATGACCTGAGCCGAAGGCAGCGGCTTAACCCACTGAGCCACCCAGCCGCCCCTCAACAAAAAATTTTTTTAAAGTTAAGCATGTACAGCAAACTCAACACTTTTATTTTTTTTCTATGAACAGAAGAACTCATGAGGGTTTTGGTGTAATGGGGGCAGACAGTTGCCCTTTAATGGCCGGATGGGACTTGGAATGAACAGAAAAGTGCCAAGAAGTGGTGCTGAAAGACCAAAGTACCTAGGCTGAGGTACTGAGTGTCTACACCAAGGCAGAAAAGAAGTTTGGGAAGAGTGGGGTGATTACATGTTTTTTGAGCCTAGTGCTCAGTATTTTACAGTTGACTGTAACCCGGACAGTCACTTTTGTTAGCCTAAATTACAGATCAGAAGTTATAGTTGGTCTCAAAAGACAACTTTGTTCCTTGCTATACAATTAAACTTGGGTTTCTTTTCTGAGCTTCTGCCATCTGCACACCTTATGTTATTGGGACAGAAGACTGGAACATGCTATTTCTTACTGAGAATGACATCAGATATATGGATTCAACCTCTGCAGGACAGTGCTTCTGCCACTGCCCATGAGACAGAAGTCAAGAACCGAACAGGAAAGAGATACGAGGCATAATTAGTTTTATCCTCCATGAAGAAGTTATTTCACAAATAATGAGGCAGAACCTCTCCAATTTTAATAATAATGGAGTGTATATCACTGAGATTACTGCATCAAATTAATGAGTTAGCTACTGATAAGAATGAAACAACAAGATAATAAATGCAACGGTATTTTTTGCCCCCAGATGCTATTTAAACATAGGATTTGAGAAGAGTCAAGTAATTCCTAACCATCTATCTCCTTTCCTTTAGAGAATATAGTACCTAGGGCTCCTTAGAGGTGTACAGCTGAAATTATTCCTCCTTGAAGCAGAAAAATACAAGGGCAATAATAATAATAATGCATATGGTTAAGTGCACAGAACTTAGGTTACAGTCCACCCAAAGAAAGGTTTGTCGGCTTTCTCTTTGCCAAGAGAGAGGCTCTGCAGATGGAGGCAGCAGCCAAAGCTCAGCCTCCCGTGTTCTATTTCTCAATGCACGCCCCCTTCTCTTTTTCTCATCATTAATTACCATGCTCCTCCCTTTGCCCTCACAAAAGAGTTGAGAAACTACTCATCAGGCAGTGGGAAAAATGATAACCAGTAGCATTCCAGACATTTCATTACTCAAATCAGCATAAAGTGATTATATGAAATCCCTAGGAAATTGAAGTGGTCTTCTTTTCACTTTTCAAACTGTACTTTGACTAATAGAAAGTCCATCTTATTTAACATCATCTAACAAGACCCCCTCAAATCTATTGCTCTTCCTTGACCACAGTTATCTATAATATGGAGCATTATAAAACGTTCTTCTGATCTAAACCAGCAACTTGACTAGACTCATTAGTCACTTAAAACTGATGAGATTATTTGTTCAAGTGATGTTATTCATGGGTTGCATAATATTCATCAGATAAAATACCAATACAATGTTGAAAGCAAGCAAAGTAAGTCATCACAGGCCTAGAAAAGCAGTGACTGAGGCTGCCAGGATAGACTGATCCGTAGTAAATTCAGACTTAAATAATGGCTCAGACTGTTTTTTCCTACTATTATTTTTTGTGTGTGAAATAAATCTGTGAAGCAAAGAAAAACTAACCAAATGTATGAATTTGAACTTCTAATGAATACAATGACATTTAAAAGTCTCAAAGGTCACCCTCATAACACTAAAGTAATTCCACCGAAGTCAAAAACAATTTAAAAATATTTAGAGAAAGGGCACAGCAATGTCATTAGTATATATTGGCCAGAGGCAAAGGGTAAAGGGGATGAAGCAGAGATATTCTATATTTTATTATAGCCTAAAATCAATTGTAGCTTTCTCTTATTAGCAACATTCAATAATCATTAAAAATATTGTCACCTATAAGGTGGTATTTTGACACTGCCATATATATTACATAGTTTTATTAACCAATATCATGTTTAATCATTAAAACATTTCTGCTCATGTGTATTTGTGTCTCCAAGGGGGCAAAAAAATTACTGCAAAGTGATAGGTTACATTGGTATAGCAACACAATTTATAACTGCATTACCTCTTTAGATTGTAAAACTCTCCTGTGAAGTTGATAAGAAAAGCATTATTTCCCCATTTTGCAAAATAAACAGACAGTAAGAGGTTGGTCCAAAATCACCTGGTATTCAGCTTCAAAATCCAGGGATTTTTTTTTTTTTTTTCCATTGAGCTTTGCTCCCCCTTGATTCGCCCTTTGTGTAGTAGGAAGGGCAGAAATGTCACCTCCCTTTAAAGAGGAGATTAAAATTGCAGTGGCAGAAACAGCAATGACCCCTGGTGAAGAAAAGTCTCCTGACAAAATTCTGACTGGTCTCTTCATTTATTAAAAGCAGTGCTTGGAGCAGAAGGGAATTAGAGTTATACAATTTTTAATTTCCCTGTCAAAATTATAGAATCAGGTTGTTGAAGCTGATCCTTTATATGTAAATTTAAAACATGAGTTGAAATTAATGCTAGATCATGACCCAGCATTCGGACTATTACATGTATAGATGCACACACACCTATTTATTGATATCCTTTTTTTCCAAAGGGATATGAACAAATCATTCACCTTACCTTCAAAACAGTACTTAAATACACTGCAAAACAGCACAGAACACAAATGAGTCACTCAACCCCCACGGGTTAGATTTTATGACTGACTTTGGATAGATAATTAAAACAATAATAATCACAAAAATGAATCTGTCCTCCTTGACTATCTGCTAAGAATTAGATCCAGATCATTTTGACTTACACATGTAAATTTTATAATACCACTGCCTTGCTTTGATGTAGTATTTGAATTTTTTAGCAGGCTTTCACAGGCTAATATACACTGTTACACTTCTGGGTTTAATGAGAAAATCATCTTTCTGTCTCTGGGCCTCACCTTGTGAAGTCTGTCATTTCCATCATGATCATACACATCTGCTTGGCCAGCACAATTATATCATTGCCGCTGTCATCCCACTTGGCCACTTCGGCATCCAGCTTGCTTTTCTCTTGGTGGAATATCTCCACCTGCTCAGCTATTTTTGCCTTCTCCTCCTGCGGTAGTTGCGCCATGATGGCCTGTGTGGGTTACAGAAACAGTGTGACTAATGGTGACAAAGTAAACACAGTAGGTTGACTCTGCCTCCAGCTAATGGCAAAGCCAGACCCTGACAAGGTTTACAGGCTGCCCCACCATTCCAGAAAGTACGGTTTCTCCATTGCTAGGAAGGTAAAAGCACAGACTGGTAAGGTCCCCCAAATCCCCGTCCCTATTCCTATACGCAGAAAATACAGAGATCTAAAAGGTGCGTGCACGCTGACAGTAACAGAACTTCTGTGTCACTTTGATGACATATGTTTGTTCAAAAGAATCTATTCTTGACAATTTTTATGTTTGGTCTCAGGAAACTTCTACCAGATGAAAGAATATACCTCTTTCAACACTGAAATCTGTTCAGAGAAGGGGGGAAAAAAGGCTTTCTGATGCTGGGAAGGAGAGGAATTTTAAACAATATCTGAGCATCCAAGCAGGGTGGGGTGGGGGAAACTTGCCATGAGTGTTAGAAGGAATCCATGGTTAGATACCAAACAATCCCCTAGCCCAGAGCATTTTAGGGGTGTCATACCTATCCCCAGCCCTCTTCTACCTCCTCTGTGGAAATTCTGAGATAACCATGGCTCCCTGCAGAGCCTAGAAGGATGCAGAAATTGTGATGGGATAAAATATAGGTTTAGGAAGAAGCAAAGGTGGATTTTCAATAGTTGCTAGGTAAGGGAATATAGAAAAGCAAGAATTACAGCTGATTCTAGTCATTCATGGATTCTTTATTTACAAATTTGCCAACTCTATAAAATTTGTTGGCAACTCTAAAATCAATACTTGTGGTGCTTTTGGTCATTCACAAACAGGCACAGAGTTGCAAAAAAAAAAAAGTCCCCTGACAGGCCTGTTCCCAGATATGGCTGAACAATAAATTCTCTACCTTCTTGTTTCAGCACTAAACAAGTGGCCTTTTGTGGTCTGTTTAGGGCCATATTTTCCACATCTTTCTGCTCTTTTTTGGTAATTTTGCTGTTTAACATGGACCCCAAGCATAGTGCTTAAGTGGTGCCCAGTGCCCCTAAGCACGGAGAGGCAGTGTTGCACCTTATGGAGAAACACATGTTTGTTAGATAAGCTTCATGCAGGCAGGGACTATATGGCGCTTGGCCATGAGTTCAATAACAATGAATCAAAACCATAAAGTAAAGTATCTTAAAAGAAACATTCATTAAACAAGATTTCTTATTGCTTGGTTGAAACAAAATGTTGAGCCTAGCAGCTCTCAGGAACCTAACCCTCTATTTCCTCTAGAAGCAATGACTCCATAGTTGCTAATTAAGTGTTCATGGTAACTTTACAGAATTTAAGTACCACAAATGAAGAGAATCAACTGTATTTGTTAAACACCATGTATGGAGCAAGCCCTGAATGCAACGTCGACAATACATCATTGCATCTTCTTAGAACCATGTGCAAAATGATTCAGAGAAAGGGGTGTGTCGATAAGTGTGACAGCAGTAGTGGCCCTCTGATTCTGGGATATGGGTATTCCCCAATGAAAGCATGATTTGGGGAACTTACAGCTTTTGCAAAGAACAAGTAAAACAACACATACAAGAAAATTCTGCTTCCTTAATTATAAAACTCCTCCCAATGTAAGTGAATTGTTGGAAGGAAAGGTAGTTGATTTCTTCTTTCTTTTTTTGTTTTATTTAAATTCAAGTTAGTTAACATATAGTGTATTACTAGTTTTGGGGTAGAATTTAGTGATTCATCAGTTTCATATAATACAATTTCATATAATGCTCATTACGTCAAGTGCCCTCCTTAATGCCCAGGCTCCAACCCAAGGTAGTTGATTTCTAATAAAAATATCAATGGGCATAAGCTCCACAAAACTGGGCTCAACGGGATCTGTCACTGACTTAGGTTAAGACCTACTTGCTACTGGATCATATTCTTAACTTCTTCAGATCTAAGAATAGTAAACAATTACCTCAAAGTGCTATGGCAGACAGTAAATAAAATAATAAATGTGTTTTTTCAAAAAAATGAAAGCATATGTGGGATTACTGCTAATATATTATCATCATGTCTGTATTAATTTTCCTTTCCAGCTACCTCTCTAGCTTATTACATTATTGCCTTGAAAGACAGGGATGGGGCCAAAATCTATGTGACTATGCATAAATAGAAGATTGACATGATTCCTTGAGTACAGAAATGTATATCAGATAGTGTGCTAAGAAGCTTATGTATATAAAAAACTTAATTTACTTAATCACTCTACAAGATTAATACTATTCTAACCCCTATTTTATTAATGGTGATACTAAGGCCCAGAGAAATTAAATTCTCAACATTACATAACTAAAAGCTGTAGGAATAGGGTTCAAACCCAGGTCAACTAACACCATACTTAACTATTAAGCACAACTAGATCACCATGCACAACCATGCATCATGATCCCATCCCAGTGGGGCAACGGTTGCTGAAATGACAAGCATTGTTCACCAGGCTGAGCAACCTGGAGATGAGGCTTTATCTGCCCATGTAAGGGGTCTCTTTGATTTGCATGAAGGTGTCTCTGGACTATTACCTGCACAGATACATCTTACTAATGCAGAGCCGTGTTTACTAACTTCCATGCATGCATGTGTGTGACATTATATAACTAGCATCGAGTCTCTATGTATGTACGTGTATGTGCATGAGTGTGCATGTGTAAATACAGAAATTACAATCCAAATTTAGAAAGCTGGACTGATACAAATACTATAGTTAAAATGTTTAAAAAACTGTATTTCTGAAAAAAAATTTTTTTAAGTACTTTAAAAACTGTATCCAAAAGAGGTAGTTAATATACAACCAATGAGTTGGTTATTAAGCTCACATATACAACATTGTACTAGTAACGAGACAGCTATTCCAATGCATTTGAGATAAGTTTGGGTTTGCAGATATTAAATGCGAAACTTTTTCTCCTGAAGCACCCTTGTCTGATGATCTTACACATCCTACATTAATCTGTCCTCCTCATACAGAGCTACTAATCCTGTTTTACTTAGGCCTCACAAGTCTTAACCATCATCATTTAAGCCATTCCTTAGGTACTTCTCTGTTGAAGAATCTGTAAAACTCCCCTGCAGACCTCCACACTCTCCATTCAATCCCCGGATGGAAAGCAATGAAACTTCCATTGTCTCAAAAGAATTAATTTGTGTATTGAAGGGCATACACTTATCTTTCAGCTATATCACATGAGTTTCAATTGTTTAACTTGGGATTCAAGTATTAATTGCCTTGCTCTACTCCTGAATTCCTATTAATGCCCTACTTCTGACTTCTGTCTGAGCTTCCTTAGGGTAGAGGCTGCAGCATCCTGCAAAGAATAGAAGCTCAACAAATATCTTTTGATTGTGTAACCATTTTTCCACTCACTGCATCAACATAGTTCAAAAGAATTTACCAGAACTGACAAATATTTTCTAAGGGCACAATTCTGAAGGAAAAAAAAAAAAATGGCCCCTTCAAAGTAGATTTGCAAAAGAAGATGTTATTTTGACTCTAGGGGTGCTCGACCCGCATAATGCACTTAATGGTGTGTGACTTGGGTGCAAGTGTCATTACATTTGCTTCTGTTTATGTAGCTATCGATGAGCCAAAGTCTTTTCCTAAATATTCTTAAAATGCTCATGGCTTTTAAAAATTCACAATTGACCTTTTCTAAAACTGGAATTAAAAAAAAAGAAAAAAGGTTATCTATAAACAGTAGATCACAAACTGAGAAATTTGCAAATTAATCAAATTAAAATTCAACACATGAGTTTTAATTAGGTCTTATCAATGTAACTCAGCAGTTTGAAATGTTAACACATTAAAGTCGTTCTGGCTAGGAAAAAAAAGAGAGGCTGACTACATTTAAATCAAGTGGAATACAAAATATGTAACACACAATTGTTCCTTCCCTCAAACTAACTGAACATGAGAAATGTGATTTTCATGGCCAAGAGGAAAGGGAACAAACCAGCTTTTCTGTTTCTCTGATGTGATCACCTGGGGCAGTCTGAGAGTTTCTGCTGCTTCTATGCACTAGTCAAGCACAGCTCTACAGACTGCTGTTCTGGCTGATCTGGGGCCACAAATTGTGGAATCAGAGACTTGAATCCACAGAATAGCCCACCCCAGGATTTCAGCCTTTCCTCTGAATAGCCAACCATTTTTTTGTGATTGAGGTTAAAACTCTACTTATTAAGAGAAAGTATAAATCACTGAAACAAGCCAATAATCACTCAGCCCAGAATCTTTTCTTCAATCTAAATCTCCGGAGTTTTTGATATGATTACTTTTCTAATCTCAAAGAGAAAAATGACATTTGAAGTCTATGGGCTTCCAAACTGACAGGTGTTATTTCCCTAAACAAGAGCAAGAGTCTCACATCTAGGCTTCAAGTACATTAATGTTAATAACAATGATTAAAAGGGCTAAAACTCACTGTGTCCATTTCTACCTACTTGGTTTTACTTTTTTAAAATATTTTATTTATTTATTTGACAGAGAGATAGAAAGTACAAGTAGACAGAGTGGCAGGCAGAAGGAGAGGGAGAAGCAGGCTCCCCACTGAGCAGGGAGCCCGATGCAGGGCTGGATCTCAGGACCCTGGGATCATGACCTGAGCCGAAGGCAGCTGCTCCACCCAGGTGCCCCTACCTACTTGGTTTTAAAGCAGAATAATAAACAGAAGCAGTTAAAGGTTGGGTCCTTCGACTTTTACCAGTCTCAGACCATGAAGTAAATAGGAAAACTGAGGTAACTCTCCCATTTAGTAAGTAAAAACTTTGATGATTTCCTAAATTGTCCATGCTCTTTTAGCCTAAATTATTTGACCAGCCTTGTAATGAAGAACTGCCTTACACTATAAGCATCATTATCATCTTCTTTGTCAACTTGACAATATGTAACACATCTTATGATACTTTTCACTATGCAGCTCTCCTAATTTCATCATAAGGTAGAATGCTGTGCACACACACATAGCACAGACACACACACATGCACGGATAAGAGATGGAGAGGCTAAGAAAGTTGCCCAAAGTCACACAGCTTGACCAAGCCCGTATTTAAAATAAGGTCTGTGTGACTCCAGATAATACATTCTATCACCAAGGTTAAGTGTCCAAGAGTTGTCACTAACCAATTTTAACCACATCGACCTGTGAAGAAAGAGTATGAAATGTCATGTCTAGGATCACAAGGTCTGATTACTTCTACATTTTATCAGATCAGGGTATGATCATTCTCTGCCTGTCCCTCTCTCAGAAAATGCTGTAGAGAAGCAGCAGATAGGGACACATAAAGGAAATAAGCACTCTAATATCAGAGTTTGGGAGAAATGTTCGAGTGGACACTAAAAGCTTTTCTCCTACCATAACCTGCTTTTAGATTAATTTACCCTTTTCAGAGAGGAAGAATCACCTGAATGAGAACACAAAGTAAGTCCATTAAAATAAGGGAAGGACTGGCTGCTGCAAAGAGCAACCACCTCTGTCAAAGACAACTTCTGCCTCCTTCACAATTTTGACCAAGTTAACATACTTCTCTGGTCAAAAGTTCGACCATCTGTCATCTTAGCAATTCAATGCACCCGCTTATTTCCAACTTACAGCCATAATTCTAGGTCTCTGATTTGTCATCATGTAATTACGGGCTAAAATAGGCTGAGTCAATAACTAATGCTGTCTGCTGCGAGTTAATCACACAGACCACGTGACGGATCTCAAAGACAAATCAGCAAGTGCTAGGTCATAGGGGTACTTTGTTCTTACTATCCTGGGCCATGTTCATAATTCACACTGGAAAATCTTTCAAAAAAGACTATTGTCTTTTCACCTATTGGGGGAAAAATAATAGATGATATAGACAGGTGCTATCTGACATTCGTTTCCATTTAATTGACTTGGTATCTATCATAAGATGCATGAAATGGAAGTACAATGGGACTGCATTCCTCCTGGCAAGAATGGGACTAATCATGCCATTTTGACAAGATGGTGACTATAAAGCATGATAAGGGTTGTATGATATGCTTTGGTCTTTGAGAAAACGAGTCAATGGATATTGGACTGTATCAATACCGAGTTGCAGTCAGTCAATCAAATGGACTTTGAATTGATTAATGTTTGGATGAAATACTTCAAATATGCCCTTTGTCATTGACATAAAAATGCTGGCTTTACTTAATTTTGAAGATGAACGGACTTGACGGATGAATTGATTTTAGTGTTATGCCAACACAGGTTCAAAAGCCTCTCCGCTTCATGAACTTAATTTTCAACACGGGTGGGGGCAGGGGACAAGGAGGTGGGGGTTAGAGTTTACAAAAGATTTTCCAAGTAGGGGACTTCATATTCTTTTGTGTACTTTTTTTTACTGTCACCAGTCTGTGATCCAAAAGAATTTCTCTTCCAAAGGATGACGATTTTCACTCACTCTTTATTGAGCATTTAATGGATGTCAGGTATTGTGTTCATAATTTTACAAATATTAAGTCATTAAACTTCCAAAGAATCCAGTCAAATAAGTTATTCACATTTTACAGATAATAGAACTGAAGCTCAGAAAAATTAAGCCACATGTAATGGAGCATGGTCCTCACTCTACTCTTTACAATTCAAAACAAGGTCTGTCTGAAATCAAAGCTGGTGCATCTTTAATATTCTAGTTTTACCCTCCCATTTCCTCATCAATGTCCATCTATATCTTGTCAATCATTTCACTGTTGCATGAGACTATATCAGCACAGAAAGCACAAAAAGAGAAACTGGGTTTTAAGTACGAAGGTTTTCTTGACTCAACATAAGGCTTAGTCTTCTTTGAGTCCTCTTTAACCTCTGACTGGCTGCTCCTTCTCTTCTTTCACAATTCCTGAACTAGGGTGATCTTTCTGGGGTTTCCTAATCACTATTTTTTTTTAAAGATTTTATTTATTTATTTGACAGACAGAGATCACAAGTAGGCAGAGAGGCAGGCAGAGAGAGAGGAAAGGAAGCAGGCTCCCTGCCGAGCAGAGAGCCCGATGTGGGGCTCGATCCCAGGACCCCGGGATCATGACCTGAGCCGAAGGCAGAGGCTTTAACCCACTGAGCCACCCAGGTGCCCCCCTAATCACTATTCTAATTACCACCTCTTTCTCAAACTTGTGCTTCCTCTACCTTTTTTTTTTTCCTTAAGTAAAACTTAACAGGGAATTAGAACATAATTCTAATTAGAATATAATAAGAACACAGTCTATAATGGGGCTGTTCTTACTGCATAAAATCTGAACCTTGGAAGGGAGGAGAATCTCACCTCCTTTTGTAATCCCCAGGGACTTAATCTCCTGAGACCTACCTTGATTACTGGCATCTATCCTCAATGAGATCCAATTAATAGAATCAGTCAGAATCCTCTTTGAAACACTTGTGTTGGCAGAGAGTGTCACAGAGTGTTCCAGGGTGCTCAAATGTCAGCCAGAGCAGTGATCTTTCTGTTGCTTCCTGTTCCATGCCTTAAACTGGCATATGTCTAGTATGTCTCTATAATTTCTTTTTCTATCATATGGCAAACTGCTCTAGGGCTACTGCCCTTGCCGTAAGTAGGTATTGCGAGGGGGATGGGGAGTTCTGTCTCTATTTTGATGTCCTTGAACCAATTTCAAAGATGTGGTCCCATTCATCAGAGACCCTACGTCAGAGTATGGAACAGTAATGGCCCAGCTACTAACAAAGTAGTACTCTAATTTTCCATTTGTCACGGCCTCTTGTGTTAACAAGCTTGGTGACTTCAAGTGGCACTGTGGTGTCTGTGCTAATGCAAGATCTGAGCATTCCTGCATCCCCTAGCTATTGAACCATCTACACGCACCCAACAAAATCCACTAGACACTTAAACCATTTGCAGTGATGTGGCTTCTCTGTTTCCAGTGATGGTAAGAGAATAGCATGAACAGAAAACAGAAGCAGTGGTGGTTATTTCCATTGTGTAAAATATGAATTGCAAAGAACAACCACAGATGAAAGCACAGATTTCTGAGCTATAAATCTCTGGGATTTCAATACCCTGTATCAGAAATCCCCTCAAACCAACTTGGTGTACATAGGCCCAGTGCATGAAACCCGAGTCCTGGATGTCCACTCACCCGTGCACTCTGCCCCGCAATGAGCTGGTCGTCCTCAGTCTGAACACTTGTCCGGCTGCGTACATCGTAATCTTCCTGCTCGAAGTCAGAATCATCCTCTAGTTCTTCTGGGGTCTACAGGTACAAAGGAAAAGAGAAGAATCAGTATATTTTAAATTGATAACCCTCATCCCCACCCAAACGCTTTGTGCCTACAAAAGCTAAGTAGCTCCCAGGAAAGAGAGCTTGTGGGCAGTTATATGTAGGGGGGTATGGAGGAGGATACTGGCTCTGATGGAGTCAGAAAAACCAAGCTGCCCCAATTTACCTTAAAAAAAAAAATACACTTGATTACTTCCTCCTGTAGGCATAAAAAGTCTGCCTAGCTTGTGACATGACATGCTTTCTAATTTTAAGAAAAAATATTTGTGTTTTTCCATCCATAGAAATCTACTGTAGGATAGAAAATCACCATCAACAACAAAAGCTGTACCTATTATTGGTCTGTAATGCCCTTCTTGTTCTACTCCCAGTCTTTATTCTAGTTTTAATAAGCAAAAAGAATTGATCATCGCCAAGCCAACGGTGAGTCCAGATGAAATATCCGATGTGGTCACTAAACCGTATGGCATACAGGTTGCAACTTGACTATCCAGAGTCAAGACTGCCTGAACATGAATCCCTGTGTGACCACTGGCAAAATCCTCTTAGCTCCAGTTTCCTCCCCTGTGAACTGCTGTTGATAAAAGTTCCTTTATGATTTTTGTGAAGATTAAGTAACATACTTTGTGTAAAATATCTGCATTTAATAGGCATTTAAAAGTAGTTTGCCACCATCATTACTTAGGATTTTTTTTGTTCATTTTTTTTGTTTTTTGCTTTTTCACTGCATATATTTTATTTTTTATTTCTTTTCAGCGTAACAGAATTCATTGTTTTTGCACCACACCCAGTGCTCCATGCAATACGTGCCCTCCTTAATACCCACCACCTGGTTCCCCCAACCTCCCAGCCCCCACCCCTTCAAAACCCTCAAGCTGTTTTTCAGAGTCCATAGTCTCTCATGGCTCACCTCCCCTTCCAATTTCCCTCAACTCCTTTCTCCTCTCCATCTCCCCATGTCCTCCATGTTATTTGTTATGCTCCACAAATAAGTGAAACCATAGGATAATTGACTCTCTCTGCTTGACTTATTTCACTCAGCATAATCTCTTCCAGTCCTGTCCATGTTGGGGCAAAAGTTGGGTATTCATCCTTTCTGATGGAGGGATAATACTCCATAGTGTATATGGACCACATCTTCCTTATCCATTCATCCATTGAAGGGCATCTTGGTTCTTTCCACAGTTAGGATTTTGAAATCAATTCATTCAAACACTTTTACAAAGTGAATCTATCAATCACTACACAACCACCAAGGATTAAATAGCTCTTTCATACATAGTATCAATTTAGCTAAAACCAGCACAGTAAAATAAGGATCATTCTCTTTTGAGACAAGAAAACCAAGGTTCTGCAAAAAGTATGCCAAATGTCTCTAAACTAATTAATAGCAGATTAGAATTTAGACCCCAAATACCCAAATGTGTCTATCTTTTTCACATTATAAATCAGGTAAGAACTGGAGCTATGGAATGGCTTTAAAGTGAGTAGCTACAAGACGGGAACAGGAGGGAAACAAACCATAAGAGACTCTTACTCTCACAAAACAAACTAAGGGTTGCTGGGGGATAGAAGGGTAGGGATAGGTGGCTGGCTTATGGACAATGGGGAGGGTATGTGCTATGGTGAGTGCTGTGAAATGTGTAAGCCTGAGGATTCACAGACCTGTAACCCTGGGGTAAATAATACATTATATGTTAATTTTTAAAAAGTGAGTAGTTACATGGAGATCCAGTCTATTCCATGCAGAGAAAATGTAGGAGGTAGTCCATAAACTCACAAATAAAAATACTCCCTATCTTTAATGACCATAATAGAGAACATACATTAAGTGCTTTTCATGTGCTCATCATGGTTTTCTCTAAGGACTTTACATATATTAATTCATCCAGTTTTCTTCATAGTCCTATGATGTAGACACAATTTTCCCCATTTTACAGATAAGGAAACTGAGGCATGAGAGGTTACACCTTGTTCAAGGCCTTCTAAATCATGCAGCATGTCTTGTAGGCTACTGTCCTCTGTTAATTCCAAGAAGATGAATGTGGAATTGGTGAGGATGGTGTATGAAAGGGAGACAGTGCATTAGTGCAACCCTCTCAGATCAACAGTCATTAGACTGAAAGCTGACAGTCACCCACAACCGTTCCTTAGCACAAGAAGGAGCACCAGCTCCCAGGGCTCTGTATTTCAAAAGGAAGAAGCAGACCACCGCAGCACTGATGATACAGTAGCCCATTCCCCATCCAAAAGGGCACACTTTGATTCAGCTGGTTTCTTTGGCCACTTCAGTATAATCAGGTGTGGTTATTGATGAAGCCTTGAGACTGGTCAGACAGGCATAAAATGGGGTCTTCATGCCAATGTCACCTTATGCATAGTAATTTCCAAGCTTTGGCATATCCTTGTTTTCCTTCTCTCTCTCCATCAACCTTACTAATATTCACTCAGTCATCTACAGATGTTCAATTTTCTTTCACAGAATTATTAAAAGAAACAAGGAAGAAAGAGGTTTTGTTCCCATACTTTATTAACTAAAGCAGGGGTGGGGTGGGCAGAACCTGGTTCAAATAACTGGTTGTATTTCCATTGTGGACAGAGACAATAATCTCTGATCATTTTTCACTCTTCTGGAATGCACTGCAGAACAATTACAGCAAGTTGGTAAATTCTGCTGACAGATGAGATGACAAGATTGCAAGCACTTTTCATCATTCGTTTTTGAAAAGGAGAGAGAAAAGTAAAGTGAAAAACCACACTCAATAGAAAAAAGGAAAATATGACAGTGCCTATAGTACTGTGTCCAAACATTTCAATGATTTGTGTGTTTAGCACATAAGTCAATGACAGACAAAACCCAGCAGCCTAAGGTTAATGATGATGAGCTTTCACTCAAGTCACTAGGGCTCAGAAACCAAAACAAAGTTTAAAAATGAAAAAAAAAAAAATAAATTAAGTAAAAACCTGGATATGGACCCAGGGAATCTGAGTGTTTTTGGCCTAACTCTGCCACTCATAAACTGTTTATATCACTAAGAGTTTTTTTACTTCTCTCCTCACTCATAAAATGGAGACAATAATTCCTATTTTCCCTGCCTGCCTCCCAGGATTCTAGGATAAAGTATATACAAATGCTTTGTAAATGATAAAAATGAACTCAAGTAATAAGTGATAACATATACCTAATAACTGCAATAATCATAATAATAGAAATAATTTTCACCAACCACTATGGGCCAGGCATTCAGCTAAAGGATTTAATCCTTGTACAACCTAATGAAATAAATATAATGCCTAGGGTGCCTGGGTGGCCCAGTCAGTTAAACGTCCAACTCTTGATTTCGGCTCAGGTTATGATCTCAGGGTTGTGGGATCGAACCCCGCATCAAGCTCCATGCTGGGCATGGAACCTGCTTAATGTTCTCTCTTTCTCTCTCCCTCTGCCTCTCCCCCACAAGAAATTAATGTCCATTTTACAGATGTATAAACAAGCTCAGAGTTGTTATGTCAGTTTTCCAGGGTGCTACACCTAGCAAGCTGAAAGGGTTCCACAGCCTATGCTCTTAACCATCGCCAATAATACCAGGCAAATGGAGGAGCTTAAAATATTTTCTTGTGCCTTCATCATTCAGCAAACCCATCCAAGTCACCCATATAAACAGTTCAGTGCATGTGCAGTTTGCTAATTGCATGTAAAAGTGCCTACTTCTCATGCTGTTATTTTTTGAATTATTCATTTTAACAAGGAACAGTGTTATGTTTTGGTTGGTCAAGGATCTCCGTACGTTAAAAGAGACGTGGAAATACAGTGAAGGTCTGCAAATGGGCCCAGAGATAATAAGACCTGTATCATGAGGTAGTGTTTATATGATAAAAATGAATCACCAACGTGTATAATTCACCGGACTGGAAGCTGGAACCTGAGGGTGAAGCCTCAATTCCGCCTTTCTGTGCTCCCAGGGAAAGTCTTTTAATAACCAACAAAAACCACTTTGGGTCTACTCTTGGTTCCCTGGGTCTATTATCTGTTAGATTGCAAGAGTGGGTTTTATTTGTAAAATGGCATGATTAAAGTATTTGGCCTCTAAAATCTCCTCTAGGAGATTAATTGGTGCCTATTACAGGGGCCCAAGAAAATCGTATGTTTGTCCAGGGTAGCACCACATGTCAATTACAGAACAGGATCAATCTACCTGCCTTTGGCTCCAAATGAAATCCTCTGTCTTCTCTATAACAGTTTCTGGAGGGAAGCAAAATAAGAAACGACTGAAGGATTTAGAATTGTTTTACCAGGACACATGAGAAATATATTAATCACCATTTAAAAGAATGGCTCAAATGTGTATGAGAGCTTCACTGGGAACAGAAAGAGGAGGACACGGAGAGGCAACACGAGAATCTCGGGGATGCCTGAGGAAGGATTTCCCAATCAGAAAGCTATACCACGAGCATTGCATTTTCCTAAAGTCAATGTAAAAGAAAATCAGTCAGGAGTGATTGGCCACTGGCATCTCTATCCTGGATTATCCTGGAAGCCTCCTGATGGATCTCCTTCTATTTTTTCCTCCATACATTCTACTCTCTCCAGCAGATTCAGGGTAATGATTCTTGTCCAAACGAAGTCAGCTTAGAACACATCGAAGCCTCCCATCTCATCTAGTGTGATCCTTAACACTACACCTGTGATTCCCCCTGCCTGGAACACATTTGTCCTAATATTTTTGTGGCTTGTTTCCTCCTCCAAGTCTGTTCTCAAATGCCATCCAAAGAGTGACCACCCTTCATAAAACTCATATGCACCCTGTGTTCTATCCCTTTATACTGCCTTGGTTTTCTCCATGGCACAGTAACTGGCATGTTCTACCTCCTTGCTTATTATATTCTGTGTCTCCCACCAGAGGAATATAAATTTCTTGAAGATAGGGACTTCTATTTTGTTTACCTCTCCATTCATGGCCCCTCCATCTCTGTGGGGCATCTAGTAAACATTCAACAGATACTTAATAAATGAATGACCAAGACTAAATTACTGAATATTTCTGAAAAATCATATGAAATTATTTCTAATTACTTGAGTTCGGAAAACAAAACTGGGAACCTTAGAGGACCATGTTAATTAACTGAATAATAGCAACCTGTAATAGAAAAATCAGTTTTGTCATAAAAGCCTTCTCAACTCTTCATTTTCTAGCTCTGATGAGTCACTCCAATCCCTGCAGTTTTAATAATATTGTTAATTTATTTAACAGATTGTATTTCATTAATTGATTGTAATAAGAAATGTCATCCCAGCAGGATGAGAAAAGAAAAATGTTTCTCAGGAACCTACTAAATGCCAGGTCTAGGCTACTGCTTTATAGCAAAGGCAATATCTGTCCTCATTTGCAGATATAGAAACTGAAGCACAGAGATGAAAACAAGTATGCCAATGACCAAAAATTATTTAAGCCATAGGTTCCCAAATGCTACTGTTTCAAATACTCTCACTGAGCCTCAGTAATTTTTTCAAGGTGCCTCTTGGCTAAAAACAAAACAAAAACAAATAAAACAGTCACAAACTGAACAGTTGTGTTGATTAAGCAGTTAGAGCACAAAAATGGATAAAGTTGATTAAAATTAACAACCTAGTGCCTGGTGCACATTGCATGACTTCTCAAATCTCAGAATACGACCAAACATCCACTGAATTTCCTTTTTATCACAGCAACCACCAAAAAACCCAGCTTCATAAATACAGAGTGTTATTAAAAGGAATATACCAACCTAATATTTAAACCGTGAGCTAGAAACATCTGTATATTTCCCTTGAAATTTTAAAACACCGTGCAGTGCTCCAAGGGCCCTTTCAGGCACAGTTTGGGATTTATGAAGTTAAACTTTAGACTTTTATCAGGACTTAACTTTTTCCACAACCTGCTTTCAAAAGTATCATGTGCAACCAAATTAATGTGTTCCAATTACATTATAAAGGAATATAGACTTTTCCCAGGGTTATTCTTATGAGAAGCAACTACTGTTTGTTTCTTTCTTTTCTTTTTTTTTTGGAATACAGATATCCTAACACCAAGGTATTACCTCCTTCTACCCTACCTAGTTATCTTAATTTCCGGTATTAAACGTCTAACTCTGTGTCTTAAACGCACAGTTAGCCCTCATTATTTGCAGATACCTTATTCCTGAGTTTGCCTATGAACCAAAAGCTTCTTTGTAATCCCCCAAAGCAATCCTTGTGTAGTTTTTCCCAGCAAGGACCATGTGGCAAAAAACATGAGTCACCTAAGCTGTGAGTTTCCAGCTGAGGTAACATTGGGCCTTTTTGTCTGAGCTCTTATACTGTAAATAAGTACCCTTTTTGTATTCATTTAGTGCCACATATTTTGCATCTTTGTGCCTTTTTTTGGTGATTTTTCTGCTTACAATGGCTTCCAAGTACAGTGCCTAAGTGTTGCTTGGTGGTCCTAAGTGTAAGAAACTTGTGATGTACCTTATAGGGAAAAGGCATGCATTAGATGAACTTCCTTCAGGAATGAGTTACAGGGAGGTTGGCTGGGAGGTCAAAAATATACACTAAATAAAGTGCATTTAAACAAAAACGTGCATAAAACACAGTTATATATTGACCAGTGAATGAAAATGTAACCAGAGGCTCTTAGGAACCTAAGCATATTCCCCTAGGAAGAGTGTTTCAAGATTCTCTAACTCAATGTTCACAGCAACATTACAGAATATAACTACTGCAAATAATGAGAATCAATGGTATGGCGGTATGCCAGATTTGTCTGTTCATTTTTTAATTACCTTGCTGGGGTAATTAGGAAATTCCTTTGTAGCTGATAAGTCACCAAGTACAAGCCTCAGCCAGAAGCAAACAAAGAAATAGTCTGACAGCAGAGGGGCAGAGTAGACCCGTTCTCAGAGAGAAATGAGGTTCTGAAAGGTGAGGTTAGGAATCAAGAAAGAAAGTTTTGTCTACTTCAGAGGGTTGCCTAGAACTGCCCTGGAGTGCCTGGATAGCAACATCACATGATATATGTATTTATCACTGCAAGTCAAGGTATTGGAAAACTTATCCCTTCAGGGTCTGTTCTGCATTTATTTATTTTGTTTTTTTTTTTTTCAGGGAAAAAGATTTCTTATTTTACAAAGTACAATGAACACTTTGGAGAGAATGAGGCATGGCCAGGTTTGCTGGGAAAGAAATAGTTCTACTTGTCTCATTATCTTTCTTTCGAACTTGGTGCAATGGATTTTTAATTTTTAAGTAGACTTAATCATTATACTCAAAAAGCAAACCAAGAAATTAAGTACAAAATGAAGCCATGTGGGTGCTGAATGGAAAAGGATTTTAAAAATAACAATTTGTACATACTGTACATTTCTCTCTTAAGTTTCAAGTGGTGTGAAATCCATCTGATCAAATCACTTGAAATGTCGAGATGTAGGAATGACACTTCAACAAAGATATGGCATTTTATCTAAAATTGTTTTTTTACAGCTCATGAATGAATAAATGAATGATGGCTATAAACTTCCTCAGCCTCCCAGATGAATGGTTGTCACAAAAATGTGAAGGCTAACAAAGCAGAAAAATGGCAAAAGAGGAAATATGTCTTGAGGATTATAGTGGGATTTAGTGTCAAATGCTTTGAAAACATAATTCTCGTGGTCTATTACCTTATTCCACAAGTTAGTATGTAATGGAAAAAGAACGATCTAATTTGTTACAGGTTTAAAAGCCTGACTACCTCTCTTTTCCTTCTCCTCCAATTCTCATCCCTTTTCTGTTACCTTCCTTATCTTCCCAGGTATGTATTTCCACTACTACCAACACACACACACACACACACACACACACACACACACACACCATTGACCACTGTGCCAGACAAGGCACTACAGTGAAGGGAAAATAAAAACACAGCCTTTGCTTTCCAAAATTTCACAGTATAAAGAAGGTAAAAGATATAAAAGGGAATAATGTAATAAATACTATCATAAGCAGAAATAGTTATACATAGATAAAGGAGAGGGTCAATATTTTTGATGGAGAAAATTTGAAGGTTTCAGCCAAGTCTTGCAAGGTGTTAAGAGTTTGACAGATGTAAAATGGGCAAGTTAGAAGAACAGGAAATATATCTGATAGCCTCCAAATTCCAAACATGAACTCCACATTGTTAAGTATGAGAATCGTCTGATGTAACTTATGCAATGGTCTGAATACTCTGATCATGAAATTATTATGAAAGACAGACATATTTAATGAGAAATCAATCCAGCCAAATTTAAAGACAAGAAAATTTGAAGATTTTTTTGCCCTCCAAGCGAAGGTGTTTGGTAATGTTTCAGGGGAAGCATGGATACCAACAAAGAGGGAAGAGAGACTCTTCCTAGTGATACTCTAATCCACCTGCTCAGATCACCATGGAAGTACCATATTGCACTCTGGAAATCACAGTTGAAGAGGATCACTCATGAATTTAATGACCTCAAATACATCAAGATTCAGAGGAGAATTAATCCCACAGATAAAATACTCAGAAAACTAGGTATACATTGTTCAAAGAGAACAAAATACCACAGATATTATTTGGTTAGTATTGTTTTGCAGTGTTTGAAGTTATATTGTTTTAGATGTTCAGTGATCGCCCTGAGAGCAAGTTTTTCAGAATGCAGTGAACAGATACCTTGTGATTTTATTGAGCAGCCTTAGAGACAACTGCAGAGGATTAAGAGTGGGATGCAGTCCAGTGCTATCTAACCCAATATGGTAGACATGAGCTACAATGAATTACTGAGAATTTTAATGTAGCTAATGCCACATGTCAAAAATGATAACATTTTAGATACATTTGATTAAGTTAATTATTAAAATTGACTTCACCTGTGTTTTTTGTTTTTTCAATGTGTCTACCAGAAAATTTGAAATTACAATTGTGGCTCACATTATATTAGTATCAGACAGTATGTTCTCATGTTATGATTGTCACTGCAGAAGCCCCATCTCTTTTTCAGTCTTAATAGCCCCAAATGTATTTGCGTCATCAATTATGCTCTTGAATATTTAAGTTTATTTTAAAAAAGAGTTCTGTGGGTAAGAAACTTACTTGAAAACCATGCCAAATTGTTGGTAAGGTAAGAAGAAAAAAAAAATCTCATCTTACAATGAAATATTATATAGCAGTTAAATGGAACAAGGGAAGCTATGTGTCTTAATGTAAATAGAAGAAGGTAAGAAGGTACCTTGTAGGTGAACAAAAGAAGTTGCAATGGATACTTATGTTGAGTTTTAAAACCTACTGTATTATATGTTTTCTAGCATATGGCTCTATATCACTTGGACAGTCGTTTGGAAGGCTCACAGCTGCCAACAAAAGACTGAGGATGGGAAGCTTGTAGGGTGAGTGATGGGAAGAGGTTTGCTACAAAATTATACAGCCTCATTCATAAGATTGTAATTATTTGTTGTTAAGATAGTGTGACTATGTATCAGATCATTATCATCATCATCATCATTATTAATTATTATTAATACTATACTATTATTAATACTGCTAAGCTGATATCAAATTTAGACAATAATGCATGTAAGAAATAGGCAGAGCATCCCTCCTCAGGTTATTCAATGTGAATCTAGGCTTGTTGGAATCACTTGTCCCTTTTGCCTGACTAAAGTGTTCCCCTTGTCTGATTAAATGAGGAGCCACACAACTTAACAAGTAAAACTAAGTAATTAACACAAACCAAGTAAATTCTCTGGAGTCTGTACCAGAAGCTCTGATCAGCTCCAAACTGTAGAAGCCTTACATACCCTGATCATCAGCACAGCTTTTCTGATATCTCGAACACCATCATACACCAGGCGAGAGGCATCAATGAACTCATTCTCTTCGAATGGTTGAGGGACGTTGGCACTCAGGGCTTCAATAGCCACCTCTACTTGCTCGGCAAAGCGTGGCATCACTGCATTAAACAAAGTGAGAAACAGTGGATTAAGCCATCTTTCTCTTACGCTCCCGTTCCAGCCCTTGGCAAGGTGGCATGCTCCCTGTATTCCAATTGCTCAGTGGAGCTGTGTGCCTACCTGTGTAGTATGGGGTGGACCCAATGCAGAGATCTCTGTATTACTTACTTTCAGCACAGGAAGTAAACCATTACTCCATGAATGGTGATGGTATGCAACTACAAGTTTTTGAAACCTGCTCAGGATTGTGTGCTATCGTGTATACACATACATGTTTTGTGTTATTTTAACCTGAGTTGAAGTTCATTTCTGCCAGTTACTAGCTGTGAAACCTTAGCCAAGTTTTCTTAACTCCTTCTAAACCTGCTTCTTCGTCTATAAAATAAAAGGTTCTATTTTTTTTTTCTTTTTTAGAGAGAGAGATCACAAGTAGGCAGAGAGAAAGAGAGGCAGAAGCAGGCTCCCCGCTGAGCAGAGAGCCTGATGCTGGGCTCAGTCCCAGGACCCTGAGATCATGACCCAAGCCGAAGGCAACAGCTCAATCCACTGAGCCACCCAGGCACCCCTAAAAGGTTCTATCTTAATGAAATGATGCATACACATTTATTGGATGGCATTTGGCCCTCAAAAAGCCTTGGTAAATATTTAACTAATATTATATGCTAAAGTCATAGGTGTTGAGTAATAGATCTTTTTTTTAATATTTTATTTATTTATTTGACAGAGATCACAAGTAGGCAGAGAGGCAGGCAGATAGAGAGAGAGGTGGAAGCAGGCTCCCTGCTGAGCAGAGAGCCTGATGCAGGACCCTGGAATCAAGACCTGAGCTGAAAGCAGAGGCTTTAACCCTTGAGTAATAGATCTTAACCTATAGGATTTCATAGCAACATATGAATGAAGTGATCAGATGTATTTCACTTTTGTTGAGACAGGACTTGAGACTGGAGGTAGGGGGATGGTAGTGGAGGGAGGCTTGTAGAAGAACCTTACAAGAGAGGAGATGGAAACCCAGAGGACTCCAGCACAAAGTCTAGGCTTACAGACCAGGGGGCTCAAAGCCAAATCCAGTTTTGTTTCATTTTACCAGGACCATTTCAATGTGAAAGAAGATACATATATAAATCCCTAAAATGTTAGCACCTCTTTAAACAAAGACACCTACATACATAGTGGAGCTTTGCAGAAAGCAAATTCAGTGGAATGTCTGGAACACTTCCACTGACTACTTGAAAAAATGCTGCTGATTCACGGATTCTCAAAAATTATAATTCAATTTTCTCAGGTTTTATCTTGTAACAATCAATTCATATGGCAAATGGAAGCCAAAAGCACAATTCATTTTATTTACAAGGACAATAAAATAGAAACATCATTCATTTTCCATTTCTGAACTTTCATGCCTGATTCATCTTTATACTCATTTTCATCCTCTGTGGATACTTTAACATCCGTTTTAATCCCTAGTGTGAGAAACTCTGCTAAATTACTTTACTTTCTAGGGTCAAAGTATTTAAGATAAAACCTTTCTAGAAAAATGTATTTCTATTAGGTAAAGTCCAATGTTTAAAAGTGTATTTAAAAAAAAAAAGGAGGAGAGTTACAGGAAAATAGACTAGCCATTCTTTCAATAGAAATGATCAAAACCTAAGCATGCATGGGGTGAATTTCCTTCTGTAAGTGAATTACTAGGATTGGTTCTCTATACCATTTGAATTTTTCATTTGTGCCTTTGAAATACTTTTACATAAAAGGAATTTGGTGGACATTGAGTTTTACTTCTACAAAAATATACTTCTAAAAACTACCACATGAAGTAAGGCCATTCCAGCTTTCCATTTCTGTTGGAATAAACTGTTTTATATGACTAAATAATCTAGATCATTGAAATTGACCTCCCTGGGCATGAAAATATTGTTAATGTATTTGGCATTTTCCCATAAGTATCATCCTTTAAAAAAAAAGATTTTATTTATTTGATGTATAGAGATCACAAGGAGACAGAGCAGCAGGCAGAGAGAGGAGGGAAGCAGGTTCCCTGCTGAGCAGAGAGCTTGATCCAAAGACCCTGAGATCATGACCTGAGCTGAAGGCAGAAGTTTAACCCACTGAGTCACCCAGGTACCCCCCATAAGTATATTTCTTAAATGGAATTATAAATTCCCTTCCCTTCCTAAACTGAAAATTCTTAATATTTATTTTATTCTATTTGATGCCTAAGCTGCCATCATGACCATCAACAATTTTACAGATTTGTGTGGTACCATCAGTAGCAGTTAGCTGCCTGAAGTTTTATCCCTAGTGTTTCACTGATAGTTAGTAGTTCTACGTGTACATAAAATAACTACTCCTACAAATGAATAAGGCTAAAAATAGAAAACTAGACCAAGGGGGGGTTAGACAGGTAATTCACAAAATACTAAATCCCATATTATTGATAAATACATGATGCTTTACTTCACTAATAATTGGAAAACTTACAATGTGAACAACAAGAGAATATTTCATACCTCTTGGAATGGGCAAACAAACTAAAGTTTAATAACACCCATCTTACTGAGCATGTGGAAAAGAGGGAACCCTTCTACTATAGAAGGGAGTCAAATGGGCACACATCATTCTGGCAAACACTTTGACAAAATCTAATAAAACAGAGCCTTCTAGTCCTAACCAATGAGCTGACACATTTTCTAGGGCATGGCCAATTAATGACATCTAAAGAGGTACTGGTTAGCAAGACTGAGTACATTGGAGTCACAGGAACATCTTTCTGTCTCTATGGTTATAGTTGTTTCTTAATAGGTTGAATAGTCCAAAAGTTAATAAGAAGAGTTATATTAAACCTAGGAATAAAAATAATAGCTTTAAGGGATCGCTTCCAACTGGCACTATCCCAGGGTGTGGAATCCACTAAGTGAGACACTGGGGAGATACAGTGAGCTGTTCACTCCATATTCATGGGCAGTACCTCAGGATGGAACAAAATGGATTTCAGGATATAAGTCAGGAGACAGCCACTGCAGTCAAATGAGTAAGTCTTAAGTTCAAAGTGTTGACCAGGAACAGCAAACTGAAAAGATATACCATTTGTGAAATAATTTAAAAACTCACAGAGTACTGTATAATGGAAGATATATACATTTTATTACACATGTTCTAAAAGGATATATACCACCTTAAGTATGGTGGTTGTCTTAGAGAAGGAAAGAGGGGCGGGAGATGAGGTAGAGTTCCTCAGGTTTTTTTTTTTTTTTTCTTAAAGATTTTATTTATTTATTTGACAGACCAAGATCACAAGTAGGCAGAGAGGCAGGCAGAGAGAGAGGGGGAAGCAGGCCCCCAGCTGAGCAGAGAGCCCGATGTGGGGCTCGATCCCAGGACCCTGGGATCATGACCTGAACTGAAGACAGAGGCTTTAACCCACTGAGCCACCCAGGCACCCCAGGAGGTTTCAAGTATATCTTAATTCTTGAGAAAATAATAATGTGAATCAGATACTGCAAAATGTTAATATTTGTTACACCTCAGTTGTAGAAGGAGGGTCTGTTATATTAATGTCTGTCCCTTTACTTTGAATCTTCTCATGATTCAAATATTTGAAAAGATCAACAGATTATCCTAAGGCTGTACTTTTTACAGAATAAGACTCTGAAAAAATAAAGTTCTAGCTCTTGGACCAGAATGTAAAAGAAACCACTTTGATCAACAGTTTTATGTGAGAAAGTCCCTCAGAAATTGTGACTGTGACCAGATGCCTAATATTCAACCTTAATTAATAAATACCCACTGTAGAGTTGAGTTAGGTAGGTACACCTGGTAGGCTCAGTCAGTTGAACACCCCACTCTTGATTTCAGCTCAGGTCATGATTTCAGTGTTGTGAGATCAAGCCCCCTTCAGGCTCCACACTCAGTGGGGAGTCTGCTTGGGATTTTCTCTCTCCTCTTCCCCCTCCCCTCATTCCCCATAACTCTCTCTTTCACTGTCTCTCTCTTAAATCAGTCAACCAATCTTTAAAAAAAATAAAAATAAAACTTGAGTTAGGTAGTACCTACCCGCTGGACCCTGGCTCTAGGGCACATCTCTCTATTTTCATAAAGACCTTTGATGGAGTATAAAAGGGTGATCAGTGTTGTTGTGTGGCTTTGTTCTGTTTGTGCAAGATTGCCCTGAAGAAGATCTGGGGAGGAGGAAAATGCAGAAGGTGACATGTTATCTTTCTCCAATAGCCTCCAGGTCTGATTCTGTGCCAAAGGGAAAGAAAGGAAAGCTAAAACCTAAAAAGTGACCACTGTCATAATGGATGTTCTGGGGCCAAAAACATGCTGAGGACTACTCTGAAACCTTAAGTTTGGAGAAAGGCATTCTGTTTGCTCCAACATGGAATAAAGAATCTCTCTCTAGGGAGACTGAGGGGGTGGCATATTGGTATGAACAACACCGTTATGGATGTGGCATTGTCAGAAGAGGGAGGAAAAAAGTTCTTTAGTAAAAAGATTGAACAGAATATAACATCAACCTTTTAAGGGTGAAAAATGGTAGGAGAGGAGGTACAGAATCCTCACTTATAAATGGGGGCTCAGAGTTCAATTTATCCTTAATATTCTAATGATCTTATTATATTCCTCAACCTGATAAAGCCCACAACTAATTCAATTTTGTTTACTTTAACCAAGAAGACATTCATTTCTCTTACCTCGAGCCAGTGTTTCTCTGGGTCTGATCCTTAAGAAAATCTTTCTCCATGCTCTGCTTTAAACACATTCAATACTTATTTATTTAGGGCTTGGTCAACCACTACCACTCTTTAACCAATATACCTTTGCTCTCCAAGCTGCTGCACTCTTTCCTGTTTTAGTTTTGTCCTGTTTTGTATTTTAAAGTGATAAGACAGAAAAACAAAGTTCATAGAACAATGATCCATCTTGACAGACCCCAAGATGTTAAACTATGAATTCTTCTAATACCTCTCATAATGCTGAAAAATTAAATATGCCAAAAGTAATACTCAGATAGAAAAAGTCTGAAACTACTTCAAATATGATGCTGCTTCTGCTTCCCACTAATTAGGATAGAATACAGCATTGCCTTTGTGATTCTCACATTATATATTAACAGTTATTGATATAGGATTACATAAATAGAAATTTCTTTCTAGTTTCTGAATTACATCCAAAATAGACACCACTTTATAGTTATTTATCAAAGTACTGTATTGCTCTTAATAGCTTATATCCTGAAAGGATGATCAAAGTTGAAAGTAAACGTGTAAGTTCTTATTATGCTTTTGTATGCAGAGTGCACACCAGGCCACAGAATGATGGCATTCCAAGAGTAATGAAATCAGAGTTCAGCATGCATATAAAAATCAAGGTTGCCTCATTCTAGTGTCTACTGAGATCCTAAAAGAGGTAAGGAAGCTCTAGACTTAATCCTTCAGAAAGACATCAGAGGTGATGTTTCAAGAGCACAGCGTGAATCAGTAAAATGAACATAGAGTTGCACTAAAGATGCAAATAGGACTGCTGACAACCGTAAGAGCAAAATCCAAGGTTAACTAGAGGTAGTGGAAATAAATGGCTAACCAACCCCACTGCCCCTGAGTAAACACCTAAAAGATTCACATCTAACTTTAAATACTTCAATGATTCCCTTTAATAGAGAGCGACTCTAAAATCTTTATAAGATACAAACACAAACATCAGATACCTGCCTGTGATTTTTAACCTATGTTTTTCCACCTATTCCTACCTATCTTTATTTAAATGTTCCAATTAGGCTGATTATTTAATGTCTTCAAAGAGGACATGGAAACATGCCATGTCATACCAACATATCCATGATGAATTTATTTTCAAACTTAAATATACCTCTTTCTCTTTGGCCCAGGTGAATTCCTCCTTAATTTCTGGTATCTCATTTAGAATTAACTGACATTGTTAAACTTCCCTTAATTCACAAAGTTGTCAGTTCTCTGTAATTTTATAGCATCCTAATTAGGTATGTACCATTACAGTACTTAGTATAATATATTAAAATTGCTTGACATTTCTGTATGTCAACTGTTTTACATTAGGAGTCACTTTTAGAATGAGACCAGCTCTTCCTTCTTTGCATCTTAGGTTCTTATGTTTCTGGCACAGCTAATCTATCCAAGTGGGAGAAGGATGAGAAGTCAAAGAATGGAATGTAGAAAAGAACTCCCTTGTCATTCACTATTTCAGGGACCAAATAAACAGTACCATATTTCACTTACTAAGTCTCTTCCTGTCCATCACTTCATATTAGTTCAATAATTTTATTAAATAATTTCATGAGTCATTAACCAAGTTATTAGTGGGCATTCTAGGTTTGATCACTAGGGACCTTTCAGAAACCTGAGCTCAGAACCCTTTCAGAACTGCTTGAGTAGGAGGATCACCACTGAGCAAGGAGAAAGATTCATTATTGTATCCTTGACGAGTTCACAAGGGCCAAACTAGGATATCTGCATTCATATGAATCCCTCAGTTGTAGTGGGGTAGTCAACCAACACACTCTCATCAGTGTGGTACTTGCACAAACTTCAGGACCAAGGAAAGAGAAGAGAAAATGGACAAGGACCCTGTGCTTTAGAGAAAGAACCAGTCTAATAAGTGTTAATATAAAATAAAAAGTAAGAATGAGAACATCTGAAAAAATCTAGGAAGAATAAAATATCAAAAGTGGGATGGAATTGTGGCAACTCCAGTGGAGGGGTTAGAGAATTACATTATCAGAATAACTGAAGTCAGAAGGTGTTATTTTGGGGAGACTCTAGGGGGGCAATATCAGTTTCCCCCCACAGCAGAAAAGTACTGTTTCATGTGCTTTCTATTCCTAACGCATTCTTTCCCCAAAATGGTCTCTAGCCAGACACTGCTAAGGGATTTTATTCAAGTGGTCCCCAACTCGATGTTAAGTTAGAGGAGAAGAGAGTATATAGGAGAGTTGATCCAAACCACTGGGGGGCCCAAATTTGCCCAAAGGAAAGACTGACTGGCATTTTAAAGGCTTTAGGTATACCTTGACAATTCAGCACATTTGTGAAGTGTAATCATTTAGTGAGGAGATCATCAGAGTCCAAAGCTCCAAGACATACTCATTGTAGAAGGAGGGTCCAATGCAAACTGAAGTGGACACTTTTATAGCTTTGGCACCACTCAAAAATAACAAAGGATGAACCAAAGAAGCCAGCCGTCATTTTATACCAGTTCGGTAGTTTTAGTAAAGAATATCATGATCATTGGGGCGCCTGGGTGGCTCAGTGGGTTAAGCCGCTGCCTTCGGCTCAGATCATGATCTCGGAGTCCCGGGATCGAGTCCCGCATCAGGCTCTCTGCTCAGCAGAGAGCCTGCTTCCTCCTGTCTCTCTGCCTGCCTCTCTGCCTGCTTGTGATCTCTCTGTGTCAAATAAATAAATAAAATCTTTAAAAAAAAAAAAGAATATCGTGATCATTAATTAGTTTATTAGAGGACATTCTAGGTTCTCCCCATCCAAATAAGATCTTCCAAAATTCTGAACTTAGAATCTTTTTTTTTTAAAGATTTTATTTATTTATTTGACAGACAGAGATTACAAGTAAGCAGAGAGGCAGGCAGAGAGAGAGAGAGAGAAGGAAGGAGGCTCCCCGCTGAGCAGAGAGCCCGATGCGGGGCTCGATCCCAGGACCCTGGGATCATGACCTGAGCCGAAGGCAGAGGCTTTAACCCACTGAGCCACCCAGGCGCCCCTAGAATCTTTTTTTTTAGTTGCTTGCTAATCAAATGTATCTGTATGTCCACCTCATGAATAATGGCTATTTCATTTCTATAAGTATTTACAGAAGCATATACTCCCACTACACATAGATGCTTTCCTACAAGATAAAAGAATGTCCAGAATCTTACTGAAGCACTTGGCTGGGATTTCCTGCATCATCTAGACCTTTCACTTCTGACCCTGATTTTGTATCCTCTCACTAATCTCGCTATGACTTTAGTCACTACTGGCAAGATCACGTCTCTCAGATTCTGAGATTAATGTCTGAATATCAGAACCTAAGTCAAATGGAATTTTCCCTAGTGAGGTAATTACTTTTCTCTTCTCTTTGACATGCACATTGTTATCTTTGAATTATATACTAGCCTCAGCTTGTTTCTTTGTATAGTTCCTCAGATCTGTCCTCTGCTCCAAATCCCTTCTCCAATCACCTTGAGCCAGTCTTGGCCTTCCTTTCCCCACTATTTAGCTCCACTATTCTCCTGCCCTCCTGACCATAAACTGCATAGCTCTGTCTTGATTCAGTGAATCTTTTGTGTTTTAGAAGCCACTGTATAAGCAAATAGGTACTCTGTGCTAGAAGTTAAATAAGTCCCTATTGAGTCCATGTTGTGGGATCTGTTCACATGTCTTCATGTTCTATCCTAATTATGCTGGTCTTCACCCATATTGTCCATCCCATCTTGATGCATTTGCAAATTTATATGTGTGATAGTCAGAGATGGGCCCCAACGATCTTCTCCTGGTATCTGAACACGAGCTGAGACTAGCGACTCACTCCTAACCAATAAAATATAACAAGGAGTATGGGATGTCATTTCTGAGATTGGGTTACAAGAAGATGTTGGTTTCCCTTTTTGTTTGCCTTTTCTTTTTTTCTCATTTGCTCACTCTGATGATAGACAGCTGAGCTATGGAAAAAATCTCTATGGAAAGTAACAGAGAGAGGCCTCTGGTCAACAGTCAGTAAGGAACTGAGGCCCTAAGTCCACAACAGATGAGGAACTGAGGCTTTCCAACAACCACAGGAGTGAGTTTAGAGATGGCTCTTTCACCGACTGATCCTTAGGACGACCGAATCTTTGTGAGAGATCTGGAGGCAATGGTGCACAGCTAAACTGTACCCAGCCTCCTGGCCCATGGAAACTATGAGACAATAAATGATTGTAATGTTAATCCATTGAGGCTTGGGGTGATCTGTTACATAGTAATAGCTAACTATAAAGTGTTATGTAACTATAAAGTGCTATGGCACAAGTAGAAATATCAGTAAACATAACAGAACATATTAAAATCTCTGTTCAATTGCAGCAACTATGCTTGGTCTAGGTTTCTGGATATTTACTGGGTCCAAGAAGATGCATAAATGAATCTTGATACTTGATTTTTCACAAGTTAACCATTTTGAACCTCAGTTTACTCAAATTTAAACAGGGATGATAGCTGTTCCTTAGGTTTTATATAAGGTTTAAAAATAATACACTCAAAAATTTTTGTATACAATTTTATATATAAACATTGGCAGTACTTAGCCATTGGGAATAAAGTGACAAATAAAACAAGTATGCTCTTGCCTTCAAGGCACAAAAAAAGTGGAATATATGCAAGATACCATCATACTGGGTATGTAAGATTCATAGTAAACCAAGCTCTTAAAGTTATCACCCTCACACTATGAACCTCTGTATCTACTAATCCACATACCTTTTTCTTTATTTTTAAGCAGGCAAAATCATCTGGTCTCCTTTGGACAGAGGTACAATTACATGATTCATCACCAAAAAGTGGGCTTTGTGAGAACAAAATAAACCGAAAATAATACTCAAATAGTGCTAAAATCTCTAACTGGGAAGTTTGTACAACTTATCTTGAAAACTTAGTTTCCCTGTTTCTATGCCTTCTCTCTCCTTGGCAGGACCACATCATCTTTCTGATGGTTTTACATTTTTAATAGTGAATTTCCTATGAAATTGGTCCTCAGGACAAAACTTGATAAACTCACACCTAGAATTTTCCACTTTGCCTTGATTGCCAAGAAGACCAGTTAAACACTGTATCCATTATGACCTCATCAGATCTATGAGGAAAGGGAATCTTTAAAAAAGTTAGGAGACTTCTCTTCAATAAATGGTGCTGGGAAAACTGGACAGCTATATGTAGAGGAATGAAACTCGACCATTCTCTTACACCGTACACAAAGGTAAACTCAAAATGGATAAAAGACCTCAATGTGAGACAGGAATCCATCAGAATCTTAGAGGAGAACATAGGCAGTAACCTCTTCGATATCAGCCACAGCAACTTCTTTCAAGATATGTCTCCAAAGGCAAAGGAAACAAAAGCGAAAATGAATTTTTGGGACTCAATCAAGATCAAAAGCTTCTGCACAGCAAAGGAAACAAGCAACAAAACAAAGAGGCAACCCACGGAATGGGAGAAGATACTTGCAAATGACAGTACAGACAAAAGGTTGATATCCAGGATCTATAAAGAACTCCTCAAACTCAACACACACAAAACATTTTGACATGAAAATCATGTCAAAAAAATGGGCAGAAGAGGGGCGCCTGGGTGGCTCAGTGGGTTAAGCCGCTGCCTTCGGCTCAGGTCATGATCCCAGGGTCCAGGGATCAAGTCCCGCATCGGGCTCTCTGCTCAGCAGGGAGCCTGCTTCCCTCTCTCTCTCTCTGCCTGCCTCTCTGTCTACTTGTGATCTCTCTCTCTGTCAAATAAATAAATAAAATCTTTAAAAAAAAAATGGGCAGAAGATATGAACAGACACTTCTCCAATGAAGACATACAAATGGCTATCAGACACATGAAAAAATGTTCATCATCACTAGCCATCAGGGAGATTCAAATTAAAACCACACTGAGATACCACCTTACACCAGTTAGAATGGCCAAAATTAGCAAGACAGGAAACAACATGTGTTGGAGAGGATGTGGAGAAAGGGAAAACCTCTTACACTGTTGGTGGGAATGCAAGTTGGTGCAGCCACTTTGGAGAACAGTGTGGAGATTCCTCAAGAAATTCAAAATAGAGCTTCCCTATGACCCTGCAATTGCACTACTGGGTATTTACCCCAAAGATACAAATATAGTGAAAAGAAGGGCCATCTGTACCCCAATGTTTATAGCAGCAATGGCCACAGTCACCAAACTGTGGAAAGAACCAAGATGCCCTTCAACGGACGAATGGATAAGGAAGATGTGGTCCATATACACTATGGAGTATTATGCCTCCATCAGAAAGGATGAATACCCAACTTTTGTAGCAACATGGATGGGACTGGAAGAGATTATGCTGAGTGAAATCAGTCAAGCAGAGAGAGTCAATTATCATATGGTTTCACTTATTTGTGGAGCATAACAAATAGCATGGAGGACAAGGGGAGATGGAGAGGAGAAGGGAGTTGAGGGAAATTGGAAGGGGAGATGAACCATGAGAGACTATGGACTCTGAAAAACAATCTGAGGGTTTTGAAGGGGCGGGGAGTGGGAGGTTGGGGGAACCAGGTGGTGGGTATTAGAGAGGGCACGGATTGCATGGAGCACTGGCTGCGGTGCAAAAACAATGAATACTGCTACGTGGAAAAGAAAAAAAAATTTAAAAATTAAAAAAAAAGTTAGGAGACTTAATAAAAAAGCTCATAACTGGAAAAAAATCAAAACCAGCTTCTCAACCTCATTTTTTCCCCACAGAAACCTGAAACTTAATCTAATATTCTTGTGTAAGTATTTGCCTTCTATCTCAAACTTATGCCACTATTTTATTTAATTAATTGAATATGAATTTTGAGTGAAGTATTCTTCAATGCCTTTTGAAATGCAGTAGAGGGAATAGTAGCAAAAATATTTAAATACTCTCTAAATTTAAATCTTACCTTGTCCAGACCAGTGATACTAGCTTTTACCATGCTTTATCTTGATAACTCATAATCAAGTTAGAAGATGTTGAACATTGGCAACTAGGAGCAAAGACAAAAAGAGGACCAGTTTAATCTGCTCCTTATTCCTTGGTGACTATTTGTCAGCTGTTTCTACTCTCCAGACAGCTGTCAGCATCATCCTGGCCAGTCCTAATTTTTCCAATCTATGTGTATTCTTCCCCCCTCCCCCCCCACCCATTCCCGTGTGTATTCCTGGACTTTCTTTCGTCAGACTCCATCATCTGTTTCCTCTGTGGGAGTTCCTACAGGCTGCCATTTTCATAAATTCATGTTTGGAAAATTATAATGTACATTTCAAACATCAAAATCAAATTCAAGTTCCAGAAGGCCATACATAACCCATGAGCTGAATTGTTTGATGAAAGATGAAAAAGGAATGCCGAGGAGAAGCGGGGGGTCGGAGAGAAAAAACCCTCTACATTTCATTCATGATAACTACCCTGAGAGAACCAGGGAGCATCCATCTGCTCTTGTCTAGACACAAGTTCCTTTCCCCAGGGAAAGAAAATGCTTGCTTGGAAAGTTCTTATATTTTAAAATAAGCATTTCAAAAATAATCACAAATCGTTTATAAGTTAAAAGGGAAGGATGGCACATTTAATTCTGAAACTTAAGACATGAATACAGAGTTGAACACGAGGATGCTTAACTGAGCTTACAGTGTTTGTGGAAACCAAACCTGGTAACTACAGTTAAATTTGGCATCAGTGAGACTTAAAGGATTAAGATGTTATAAAATAATTGTGGAGATTCTGACCTTGATCATTAAGCATGTAATTTTTAAAAAGGGTACAACCTCAAAATAAGATAGCATACAGTGTTAATTATATTTTTCCTTTATGTTACAAAAACATTTTGGACCTTGAACTCTAATCAGCATGGGGGAAATGAAGATGTAGTCTCAGTTCTCAAGGGGTTAAAATTTAATTCAGAAACAATACACAAATACATTTAGATAGAAATGCTGACAGAGAGCAGATAGTTACATTAAGAGAAAAATGGGGAAACTGTTTTCGACACAGGGCGGTGAGTGGTAGGTACTAATAAGTGACACAGGTAATAGGAGTAATGAGAACACAGGTGGGACTGGCTGGTGTGGTTAGAGAGAGAAATTCACTGACAAGGAAGAATCCAGGTAGTGCCAAAGAACAGGTAAAATATAGGAAGGCAAACCAGGTGGGGAGACTACTTCAGAGTCAGTTTGACAAGAATAAACAGAATTTCAGTTCTTCTGTCCTTCTGTTATTTCAGGTCATCTTTTATTTCAGGGGTCCACAAGCAAAGCTTCCTATTTTTCCAAACCAAACTATTTTTGGGCTATTCCAATGCTATATCACATATACTCCCAAACAGGTGACTGTCAGCATATTCCTCTTCTGTAGGATTCAGACAACTATTACTGATGGGACAGAGAATCTGGGTGACGAGAACTTACTGCCTCAGTTGTGCACAGTAAATATATCCTGGCCACCAATTCTTACGGACACCAACACTAGCACCACTAGAGTAAATACACAGGCCCCCCCCTGCCACCGCACTGCTCCTACCATGGAGGCCCCTAATGCCCTTCAAGTGACAAAGAAGTACCACGCTGTTTGCAGCCTCTAGGATTCTACAACCATAATGTGAATCACACAGAATTAAAATATCCTTCCTTTTGGTTTTACTTTGACAAATAAGCCCTAGCAAAGTGCCATTTGTTGCAGTATGTTGCTAACTCCTGGCACATGAATATGTAATCATTGGCCCTTCTATGGCTACCCTATCCCATTTCCACTTCCACATTAGAGGTTTATTATCAGCCTACAGTAGTATCTCTTACTCTCTGAAGCTGCACCCCCTCCTATGGCTCTTCAGCCCTTCATGCCAAGAGAGCTGGACATGTCTGATTCTAGCAGAACACGTTACTTATGAACACGCCAATGTGGGGTAGATATTTGCACATTTCTGCTTGGCCAGAGTTTTCTGAGCTAAAATGACTAGTAAACTGGTTTAAAACATGACTCAGTAGCAGTCCTAAAATAGTGAAAGGACCAGGAGAGAGATTTACATGTTTATCTCCCCAGAAAAGTGTGTTCCCATTTCAAAGGGGAACAAAAGCAGGTAACATTCATTTATAACCCAAAGGGTTAGAACAAGTAGGGGGCCTTTCTTGGAGGGAGTTCATTAACATTAAAGAACAACGGTTTCTCTCCGCCTCTCAGGAGGGGAAGGGGGCTGCTGAACACCAGTTCTTAGATGAGCTCCCAGATACATAATTTTGTGGTTCTTCTCCTTGTAGCAAAGGACCTCTTTTGAGGGCATGGAATTCACCTGCCCTCACCACGTTACCTTAAAAGGAACAATAAGGCATGGGAAACTGGCATGGTAAGTAGTAGGTTTGTTCTCTCAGCCAGAAACTTTGCATTTGCTTTCAGGATAAAGCAAACATAGATATTAAAACACATCAGCCAGATCCCTAAAATATCTAGCATATGTAGGTTTTAGTCATACAGAAAAGGCATTGAGACAAACTACACATCGCCTATTGAAGGACTCCTAAATAGAGATTTCCTTCACATTCCTCCTCTACTTCTGACTGCCCACCTCCATGAATACCACAACCACCAAAAAAATAAAATATTTCCTGCAGATCCTAATCACTTTGACCTTTCAGAGAGAAATAAGATAACTTATACCAATAGTCAGGGTTATATTAAAATGCATTTAAAAGGTATTATGATGTCTAGGGTGAACAATCTTGGTCATTACAGCTTCTGCTGAAATTCATTATTTTCATAATCTAATTTCAAAGTCCGTCATGGAGAAGTGATTTAGACTGTAATAGCTTTTTCTATCCACAATATCTAATATTTTGTCTTCCCAAGAACCTGTCCCTACCACCTCCTTCTGATGGTGATCTTACCTCCGTCTATACCCTCCACAACCCAGCCACTGGGATACACATACCCTCCAGATCTGTTCAGTCATAAAACCTAATCCCACTAGCAACAGAGATCAGTCCAAATAGAGTAAGCATACCCCAAACAGCCAAGCAGATTGCTCTCTTTTGCTATATACAAAGTGGGAGTAAAGAAAATCTTTTTGTCATAGAATCTTGAGCTGAAAGCCAGAGGCTGCTAGTGGACTTATGCTCTACTGAAAGATAATGAAACATAATGTCCTAGCTTTTTATATTCATTTTATATTCATTCATATATTCATTCTGTTTTTGTATATTAAATGCTAATTATGTGGTAATAGTGCTCTAGATTCTAGGTAGTTACAGAAACACCTGCCTCTAGGAACAGACAACCTAGTTGTGGACCATCTGAGGCAGACACTGAAGATGATACACTAAACATCAAAAGACTGACACAATTCCCTGTTGTCTTCAGCTGAGAATGAGCCATGTCTTAAAGTACAAAATCAATACACAGAGGAGGAGGAAGAAATGGAGAACATCATGGTTTTGATTTATATTTCCCTAATGCCAAGTGATGTTGAGCACTTTTTCACTGTTGGCCATTTGGATGTCTTCTTTGCAGAAATGTCTGTTCATGTCTTCTGCCCATTTCTTGGAGTATTTGTTCTTTGGGTGCTGAGTTTGGTAAGTTCTTTATATATTTTGGATACTAGCCCTTTCTCTGATATGTCATTTGCAAATATCTTCCCCCATTCGGTCGGTACCTTTTGGTGTTGTTGACAGTTTCCTTTGCTGTGCAAAAGCTTTTAACCTTGATGAAGTCCCAATGATTCATTTTTGCCTTTGTTTCCTTTGCCTTTGGAGACGTGTCTTCACTGAAGAAGCTACTTCAGCTGAGGTTACAGAGGTTGCTGCCTGTGTTTTCCTCTAAGATTTTGATGGATTCTTGTCTCACATTTAGGTCTTTCATCCATTTTGAGCTCATTTTTGTGCATAAGGAAATGTCCAGTTTCATTCTTCTGCATATGGTTATCCAATTATCCCAACACCATTTGTTGAAGAGATGGTCTTTTTTTTCCACTGGCTATTCTTTCCTGCTTTGTTGAAGACAGTTGACCATAGAATTGAGGATCCATTTCTGGGTTCTCTATTCTGTTCCATTGATTTATGTTTCTGTTTCTGTGCCAATAGCATACAGTCTTGATGACAGCTTTGTAATAGACCTTTAAGCCCAGAATTGGGATGTCACCAGCTTTGGTTTTCTTTTTCAACATTCCTTTGGCTATTCGGGGTCTTCTCTGGTTCTATACAAATTTTAGGATTATTTGTTCCAGTTCTGTGAAAAAAGTTTATGGGATTTTGGTAGGGATTGCATTGAATGTGTCAATTGTTCCAGGGGGTAGCCCAGTCATTTTAACAATATTTGTTTTTCCAATCCATGAGCATGGAACATTTTTCCATTTCTTTGTGTCTTCCTCAATTTCTTTCCTGAGTACTCTATAGTTTTCTGAGTATAGATTCTTTGCCTCTTTGGTTAGATTTATTCTTAGGTATCTTATGGTTTTGAGTGCAATTGTAAAAAGTATGGAGGTTTCTTCAAAAGTTGGGAAAAGAGCTACCCTATGATCCAGCAATTGCACTACTGGGTATTTACCCCAAAGATACAAATGTAGTGATTTGAAGGGGCACCTGCACCCCAATGTTTATAGCAACAATGTCCACAATAGCCAAAGTATAGAAAGTACATAGATGCCCATCTACAGATGGAATAGATAAAGATGTGGTATATATATACAAAGGAATATTACACAACCACCAGAAAAAGAAGTCTTGCCATTTGCAATGATGTAGATGGAACTACAGGGTATTATGCTAAGCAAAATAAGTCAGAGAAAGACAATTATATGATCTCATTGATATGTGATATTTAAGAAACAAGGCAGAGGATTATAAGGGAAGAGAGGGGGAAAAAATGAAACAAGATATTAATTTAAAAAAAAAAGAAATGGAGAACATCACAGGAAGGACAGTGGAGGCAGCATGGATGTGTTTTGCCTGGAAAATAAAAACCATGCCTGTTTGGATAAAGCAGAGAGTTCAAACAGAGGATTCATGAGCAACAACTGTCCTTGTTCGGTGCAGTCACCAGAAAGCCAGGAAACAGTGACACATTTATTAAAAAAAAAATCAGTGATACTGACCATCCTCAGATGACAAAATATCAGGCCACATAGGAGAAGCTGTGGCCCCAAGGCATCAACTAGTTTAAAGTTAAAGTTAGTTGCCAGAAGTCAAAGAAAGGAGTTCTTCTGATTCTTCACCTGGATTTGTTCAACTACGTTGTACTGACACAGCTTTACCACCCATTACTATTTCCAATTTTGGTACTTTCTATTTGCTGATCCTCTTATATTTTCTAGGCAAAATATACAGAAATGGTGCAAAAAGTTCCTCTCCGTTCTTACGAAAACTTTACAAAAGCATAGAAGTAAAAATTATACCATCTCTCTTTAGTGAAGGAAAGAAACTAAGAAGGCAATATACTATATGACATTCTGTATGACAATACTGTGGGAAGAGTAAAATATCAGTGGGGCCAGGGGTGAAGGATGGGGGGAGGGGTTTGAGGGATAAATAGGTGGAGTACAGATGACTTTTAGGGCAATGAAGATATTCATCATTATGTTATCATACAGTGTAATGGTCATTATATGTTAGTCTAAACCCACAGAAAGTATAACATGAGTGAACAGCATGATAAACTATGGACCTTGGGCCATTATGATGTGTCAGTGCAGCTTTTCTAACTGTAACAAATGTACTAATCTGGTAGGGCATCTGATCATAGGAAAGTCTATGAATGTATGGAGTCTAGGGGTACATGGGAATTCTCTGTACTGTCTCCTCAGTTTTGCCGTGATCAAACTGCTGTAAAAAATAGTTTTAATTTAAAAAAAGGGAGAGAAAGGGAAAAAGAAAGAGAAAGAGTAAGAAAGAGAGAAAAGAAAAAGAAAACTATACCATCTGTTTGGACCACATGTTCTCCAAAGTACTGGAATTTTAATCTCCACATATCAAGTGCCCACTAACATGGAGTCCTCATTTAAAATACTTTTTCCTGTTTCCTCCTTCTTTCACCCCTCTTTATTTGTACCCTCTGAAAAAGGAACTGCTGGCAGAATTCAAAGATCTCTCAACCTAACCACATTCACATTGCCACAAACTTGTATCAGATATCCAATTTATAAAAATGACATTTCAATATAATCCATTCAGTGAAGATAAGCTACTCTTTATACACCTAAATATGCTATGACTGAATGTACTTCCACCCCCGCTCCCAACCTTCTGCAGCAATCTGACCTTGTAAATGAGATCTCTGAAGATGGGTCTGGTCAACCATGCATGTGTTTACTACTTAGTTGTTGGGAATTTGTTAGAATTCAGGTTTTACTGAAGAGCCCATTAAATATGCTATGTAAGTATTTAATGGGTCCAATGTGGATCACGTTTGGGTTTTCATCACCCTAAATAGTTTTATTTTTTTAAAAAAGGGTAAATTTTTATATAATGTTGCCCTAGGATTTTAGCATACTAATAAGCCACAAAAGTATTTTCTCAAATTTAATTCAGCATTCATAAAAACACAAAAAGCACTCTTCAACAAAACACTATCTTCACTGAGAAAGTCAAGTAATTCATGGAAAATCAGCTACAGACTGTTATGTCACTCTTTGGATCCCTTTCAATTTCTAGCCACTCCGAGAAGGCAGCCAGGTGGTAAAATGGGAGTCCTTCTGCAGAGGCCCTCCCTGGCAACATTTCCATGTCTAAACGGGGGCTGGCCTATGTTTGCAAACCCCTTCAGCAGCAAAGTCTGGTCTAGTCAAGACTTGGAATGTTCAGCCCTTTTTTAGATTCTTCTTTGTAATACATATGTAATTCTTCTCTTACCCCACCCCCTTCACTTCTTTTATCCTATGGTCACAGTACATAAGGTCCATTTTGCCTTGTTTGAACTTGTCCCTATTTAGGGATATTTCTCTCCCTCAGAGCAGCTATCCTGAATGGAGGTTATTCTGACCACCCTTCAGGCCTCTGGCAATGTCCAGAGATTCTTTTGATGGTCACAATTTGGAATGGGGAAGAAAATATGTCCTCCAAGCATCAAGTGGGTAGAGACCAGGGGTGCTGGGTATCCTACAAGGCACAGGGCAGCTCCCCACCCTCAAGAAAGAATTACCTCAACTAAAAGGTCAGTAGTACAGAGATTGAGAACTTCTGCCTTAAGGTCTGGGATATAACAACACAGACAAAACTGAGATGGTGGCAGGCAGGAGAAAACACGGTATTTTTTGTCCTCCATATTCTGGACTCCTCTTCCTTTCCTTCCCTCTTTCTTTTGGCACCTTTGCCCTCTGTGCCCCCTACCCCTGTGTTCTATCCCCAAAATAAAATGCACTCTCAGGACAAAGTTTGATAAGCTAATATTAAAAAAAAATTCAATGTGGCTCTCATAAAAAAAAAAAAAAAAGAAAAAGAAAGAAATCTGAAACAAAGCATTAGCCCAAAGGTAGAAATCTGGATATTAAGGATATATATATAGCAGTTTTATTTTGAGGACACAGGTCTCCGTAGCCCAGCCACACAGTGACAAGTAGACTAATTCAACAAAACTTCACAACCATAATCTCAGAACTCTTCCTACCATCTCCCTCCAACCCCCAAGTGTCTAGGACAGTCCCAGCAATTCTAATGAGCATAGGTGAGTTAACAGCTCAAGCTTTTGCTTTCAGTTCTTTGACAACCTGTGTAGCTACTCATAAGAAGCTATATTGTTTCTATTTAGGAAAGAGAAACCTGAGTAAAGAAGCCAAAGAATGTATATCCATTGTATATTCTAGTTCTGAGCCCACCAACATCTACTTTTCCTTGATACATATTTCTGTATGTACAATTACAGTTGTGTAGAACCTATTTCCATCTCTTCCACCTGATGACTGCCCTAGTTACCATCAATAGTTCTTGAAAAATATAAGAAGCCTTGTACCACTTCTCTGTTCAATTAAGAACTGTATGTGAACATCAGAATCGCAAAGGTATCTTTAGTTAACTCCCCAGAGTATTTAGTCACTGAAAGGAAGGGTTGAAATGAGAGCTTAAAAAGCCCTGACAGTAAACAAATAAGAGAAAAATCTAGATGAACAATAACAATCCTAGATGGATTGCTGTTTCGTATTTCACTGATTTTGTTGTTAGAAAGAAAGAAAGAAAGAAAGAAAGAAAGAAAGAAAGAAAAGAAAAGGAAAAGAAAGGAAAAGAAAAGAAAAGAAAAGAAAAGGAAAAGGAAAAGAAAAGAAGGAAATGAAAATCACCCAGAAAATTTACATTCCAAGAGTCTGAGTGAAAATTATGTAAAAATAGCTCAATCAACTAAGCATGCTGCCCTTGCATTTAAGCAGATTTGGACCTAATGGGCACTATACCTTCTTTTCATTAAAGCAGCCCAAAATATAATGCGAAAACAACTCCAGAATGTCTCTTGAACAATGCAGGAGTTCTTGGTGTGCACAAAGTCACACCTAAATTGGCGACACCCTCTGTGCCTTTCATCTGTTACAATGAGTATGCCTCCCAGTCATGAGCAGGCATGCACTGACAGTCCTGCCTTCATGCCTTCCACCTTCTCTGCTACTCCTTCCCCAAGGTCAGAACCAAAGGAGGGCTGCCATGTGGCCAATGCACGGTATAAGCTGAGATTTCGTAACAGAATACTAAGGGGCCAGAAACTGAGAGCCACAGAAATGCGAGGTCTTCTTAAGGGTGAAGAAAGGGGTGCCTGGGTGGCTCAGTCATTTAGCGTCTGCCTTCGGCTCAGGTCATGATCCCAGGGTCCTGGGATCAATGAAGAACCCCTCATTAGGCTCCCTGCTTGGTGGGAAGCCTGCTTCTCCCACTCCTCCTGCTTGTATTCCCTCTCTAGCTGTCTGTCTGGCTGTCTGTCTCTCCCTCTCTGTCAAGTAAATAAATATAATGTTCTTAAAAAAAAGGGGGGGGGTGAAGAAAAAAGTCTTTATGTTGGAGAATAAAATGCCTGTTTCTAATTCTTCCAAATGAGGGAAGAAACTGTAGGGCTTGCTTTGTGCTGCTTTATTGAATGCTAAGGATAAGCCAAGTTGAAAGAAGACAGTGCTAAATTTCAGCTAATTAAAATGCAGATTATCTTATTATCATTATTATTATTTCTAATCCTAAATCTGTGATGATTCTCAAGAGCAACAATCCCTGAATGTGCTCTTTCTATTGTGAGGTTACTCAATTCCCTTTCTATTTATATTTCAAAGAGAGCATCTGAGGTTCACGTTTATTGCTGGTTTTTTCCTTGCTATTTCAGACTAACAAACATCTATAGGTGTCTTTGTAAATAACCTTTTTCCCTGTAGAAGGAAACCTATTTCAACTAACATGTTGTATCATGTAGAACTTGGAACACTGCTTTATCTGACCTTTCAGAAACACGTTTGTTTTGTTTTGTTTTTTTTTAATCCTAATAGTTTCCACAGTCCATCTACAGACCAAGAAAGGTCACCATTGACATTTGAGGAGAGGTCCTTGTGTGCCTACATAGGACTCCGTTCATTACCGTTTCCCATCCCCATCCAAAACAAGCTTAAATTCTCTTTTTTCTATCCCTTTGTGTTCTCTCCTTCTCTGAACTTTCTAACCACTGCTCCCCCTGACAACACACACACACACACACACACACACACACACACAGTATTAGGGACTTGAGACAGGGTCTGAAGCCCAGTGACTCTTATCTAGAGCAAAAACTACTAAAAATCGGGCAGTCTTCAACACAACTATTCAAAGGGATGGGTTGTTCTGCTAACTCAGTGAAAATAAGGCTTTTTTCTCCATCCCAATGCTCCAGAGAGCTATAACCGGCTCCCACGAGTACCCGAGACTACCATAGCAGGAATCCCCTAGTGGACAGCATGTACTCTAGAACAGAACATACAAGGCTTTCTTATAGAAGCAAGGCACATACTCAAACTCTGACTCCTGGCATCTACCACCCCCTTTGAGCATTTCATATCCAGATACTATCAAGAGCCTTTATGCTTTCTCCTTCCTCAAGGTCCTATCTTCTCAAGAAACAGATGGAGAAATGGTTTCAAATTCAAGATTCCCAGTCTCCATGACATCTCCACTGTTTTCTAGACTGGCGACCTTTTTCCAGTCTCTTGAGTCATTTAAACCTCCACTTTCATATCCATAGTCGGAGATAATTAAAACCTGCCTATTTCATAAGACCCTTGTGAGAATCAAGGGAGATCACAGGTGAAAACTATAAAGTAGTATATACATGCAAAGCAATAAAGTTGTTATTCTGCTAAAGTTATTCAAATTCAAACTAAAAAAACTGAGAGTTCCCCTGTTATGATCAGATGTAGTTCAGAAGCACAGAGGCTTATAAAAGACAATAAAAAAGATTAATTCAAATATGGAAATTAATCATGGCATTGACATTTTGGTTGTATCTAATATCCCTGTTTACCTGTCTCAGAGAGCAATTTTGTAGCTTCCAGAACCTTCTCAGTATATACACCAGCTTCATAGTTCTCCATCTCTGCATTGATGATGTGTATCACTCGAGCTGCCCGGCCTCTGATGGCCCCCGCAGTCCGGTCCAGGGTGTCCACGTCCCCTTCCTGGAGGGCTATCACACACTTGTTCACATCCTCCAAGATGTGATTCTCTGCAGAGGAAATACAAACATATTTACATGATTTTATACCATTCACACACTTAATAAGCCACCTAAGAGAGAGTCATCAACTTCCTGACCCATCACCTTGCACATCTCAATACATACCTTATAACACTGCAGTGACATTTTAAGAATATAGTTTATAATTACAGTAGCAGTTCTCAAACTTGAACACAAGCCAGAGGCTCCCAACATCATACAGAATGCCAAGGTGTCACTCCTACTAGAGTTTCTGACTCAGTAGGCCTGGGGTGGGCCCAAGAAATTGCGTTTCTACCTAGTGTCCAGGTGATTCTAATGCTGTGGGCTTGGGGACCATACTTCCAACACCATCCTTTCAATATCTGAGATTTATTGCATTTTAACAGTGGTTGTGGCAGGAGCGCCTGGGTGGCTTACTCAGTTGAGCATTGACTCTTGGTTTCAGCTCAGGTAATGATCTTGGGGTCCTGGGATCCAGCCCTGGGGAAGGCTCCATACTCAGCAGGAGATCTGCTTATCCCTTTCCCTCTGCCCCTCCCCCACCATCCCCACCCCGCTCTCACTCATACTCCTACTCTCACTCTTTCTCTCGCTCTCAAATAAATAAATCTTACAAAAAGAAAAAAGGGAAAAAAAGTGGTTGTGGCAGTGAACATGAAGCCAACCTGATCAGGCAGAAACATTTCCAAACATGACCAGAATCAAGCTCGGGTTTATGCTTTTTTTATCATGTTTTTATTAAGAAGACATTTAAGGGAAACTCTGAAATGACCAATACCACCTAATCAGTCTTTTCATGTCATGTCATGCACAAGGTATATGCAATTGGAAAACTGACCAGATGAAGAGGATGACAGTATTCTCCACAGTTAAAATATAATCCAGTCTGTGGCTGTCTCCCTCAGATTAGAGTCAAGGTCAGCGATCACTCTCCCTCATTGCCCAAAGTAGAATCCAGACAGGCAAGCTGGCAAGTTTCACTCTCTAGTAGCATAGAGAAAACGTGTAATTTGGTCCCTCGTGGTTTTGCACGTATTCAATTTTGTATTTTTTATGCCCAAAGTGAGATCTATAATTATGCCCCTTGAACATTCTTTAGAAACAGAATTCTAAGGAAATGTTGTAAAAGTTTAGTGCTCTAAGGAAAGAAAAGAACTTAAGTCAAAAATACACACACACACACACACACACTATAAATAAAGAGAACAAATGAGAAATAATCTTAAGTAATCTGGTAACTTTGAAAAAATTCAATAAATAGTTAATAAAGCATTTAAAGAAATTATCTCGAGAATTTTCTCAGGCTGGCTCTGAATTAAAAAATTCCTAAATAGGGAAAGAGGGGAAGGTACTCAGCCAACACCAGTCTGCACAATGGATCTCGCCTTTCATTAAGTCAGTCACTCAGAAGGAATATCTGTTCTTTCAGGACCCTGGCAAAAACCTGCAAAGTATAACTTTTCATAGTGTAACCTGTTTTGACCTCATACAATGGGATTTCCTCATTCAAGCCACTACAAATTTCTGATTTCTACTTTTTCCAGTTCTCTAATTTCAAAGAGAAAATAAAATAGAAAAAATGGAAAATTTTAATACTCAGATTTTTAAACCTCACAAAAAGTAGTACTTCTTGAATGTTAACATTTTCTTGAGTAAAAAAGAAACAATTGTAGAAATATAGACTTTAAGATGCTTTCAGTTTGGTTAAGGAATTCTGAAAACCACCTCTTTCTGAGATCCCAGTTTGTGTCATACAAACTCACTTAAAAGGACACCTGAGTAGAAGGTTTACTCAAACTTGAAATAGGGTTTCAAATACAAAAGTTTGATTTTGAAAGGCCTTGCTTATGGCCCTGCTGTATCTCTTCAGATGATTCAAATGTGCCCTTGCCCCAAAGCAAGCAACTAGGAGGGGCTGCATGTTAAGAACTTGTATCCACCTGCTATTTTTTCTTTCTCTAAAACAATAGAACAGCAACACTACTGCTTTTTCATGCATAGTTTATAGATTGAAATTTAGATTCCATCTCTGTTCTGAAAGCAGAACAGAGATGGAATGTCTTAATTATATTAGATCCTAATAATCTCCCTGGAGTTGATTAAAAAAAATTTTTTTTAATTCTAAGAAGCCCACTCATAACCTAATATCTTAAAATGAAATGATATTTTTTTCCTTTAAAACCTATTTCCCAAACTAGAAATGTGCAACTAGTTTAATTAGGACACCAGAAAAAAAAATATGCTTTAATAGATTAAAGGATACATATTTGAAAGAGGCTAGCAGAAACTGGAAATCCAGGATCTCAAAAGCATTGCTTTTAATTAGCCAAATCAACTAATTTGAACAATGGTTAGTTTAGTTAATCACGCTATGTGACTAAAGTATAAATTTTACAATTTATTGACTAGTTTTTCTTAATAATTTTTTAAAAAATGCTAAGATAGCTTACTCAGCATTTCCCAGCATTTCCATTTTGGGGTACCCCTATTATGGAAAAATGAATCACAATTCCCTCATGACAGTAGTTATACTGGCCGATGGTATATACGTAAAAGCTAGGATTTGGAATGCTTCCAAATAGATTTGCATTTTATTAAGCTCAATATGAACAATGTATTTGAGAAAGAACAGGACCTGTTCATACAGACATGTTAATTGATCAAAAGATCCTACATAGTATATATATAGAGAGAGTGCCACACCCCTTGTAATAACTTCTCCCCTCCTCTCCTTCTCCCTCCACTCTCAAAGTCTGGGACCCACAAGTCTGGAAGCACACCAGTCTAGGATCAAGAGATACGGTGAATTATTTGAAGGTAGACTCGGTCCTTCATTCATATTTTCATTCCTGACAGTGCCTTATAAACCGCAGGTAATCAAAGAAAAAGCACTAAATAAACATATCTATTGAAAGGAGACCACTATGTATTTTTATCCTAAGGGATTTCAAGAGAAAGAACTCAAGAAGTAAAAACAGGAATACTGTCCCAACTAGAAAAGAATACAGTAGAAAAATAATAAAAAGCATAAGGAGAGAGGGCTCCATGGCTGGGGAAAACCCCTCAGGTTCTTTGGATGTCACACCTGCATAGGAAGCATGGTTTTTAAATATAGCATATTTAAAATATAAATATAATATGCATATTTAAATATAGCATATTAACACTTTACTGTAATATTTTTTGCAATAAGCTTGCTTGAATTTTTTCAACCTTACTATTTCAGAAAAGATGTAATTTTGTTATTAAAAAAAAAAAATCACTGATGACCAAAGCATTTATTATAAACCACAAAAGGTATAGATTCTAAATCCAAAACCAAAGTTCGCTGTTTCCTTTTAAAAACTCTCACAAACTCAAGACCTGGAGCCAAAAGAAAAACAACAGGCAAACACAACAAAATGCTTGGACATTATGGGATTCTGTTTATCTGTTCTTCAGATCTTAGATGCCTGCTATTATGTGAGCCAAACCCAAGAATTAAACTGTCACATGCTTAATGCGAAGACACTCATTTTAAAACACTATTAAAAACTGTAGTTTTTACCCAGTGGGAAAAACTTGTGTCCTAACACAGCCTTTTCACTTTTTTTTACGAGCGCAGGCCACATCTGAAAATTGGTTTTGCTCCTGTAATGTTAATAGCTAGCATCATTACTCCTCCAACTTGTTGCATTTCACACGGACAAATTAAGCACTCAAGGACACAGTTTCAGGTAGCAGGAACAAAACAAAACTGTAGGCTTTTAAAAACAAAGATCTTTGCCTTTTTTTTTTTTTTTTTAAATACAGTTTCCTGCCAGGACAGATACTCCCTTTAGAAGAAACTGATAGATAAAATACCATTAATGCCATTCCAAACGATCTCCTGGGCCAAACTTGCAATTTACTGATGCAAATGTTTTGGCTTCAGCTTGGAGAGGAGAGGAGAAGTAGTTTCCCCAACAATTGGGTCGTATCCATAGCCTACCAGCAGGACAGCGCGGGCTGTGTCATTATTTGTCAAGCCCGACTGTGGAAAGGTACCTGCCACCTCCAATTGTCAACTCCAAAGGCATGCTCCCGCAGGCTCTGCCAAGGCTGGCTCCCTGACAGCACCTGTTCATTTTCCTGTCATGGCCTGCCGTGGCACTTGTACCACTGGGGTTGGACTGCACAGTGTTATCAGCAGAAGCCAAAGCCTTTCCTTGTTGCTGGTAATAATGAGATACACAAAGGAAACGCAGGGAGAAACGTGGTGAAGGGGCAGGGCTGGAGGAAGAAAATTAAGAAAAAGCTTTCCAAATGGAAACAGTCTGAGATAAGACCTCCTCACCCTGCTTTTGCCTACCTTCAGAAATTTTTGTACATGTATTTCAAGAAAAGGAGAAGTTGGGAACTTTCTAAGTTCTGAAATGATTCCTCTTTGAAAAAGGGAGTCCAGGCAAATTTTCTACTCATTTGCAGGCAAAGGGGGTGACAGAAGCAAATTTCCAGGGGCTAAGAGGATTGATGTGAGATCTGAGGGTGGTGAGGGAGAGCCCCTGCCCTGTCTGGGGGCCACTAGAGTCATCCTGGCAGAGACTTTCTAGATACAAGAGGTAGCCACCCATTTATTCCACACCATCCAAACCCCAGACATACCTATCTCAATAATTTCTAAGTATTGCACGAGAGATGCACTTTTCAGATTATCTTTTACATGGTTAGACTCAGCCATTGTCAAAGCTAATCTCAGAAATGGCAACATATTGAATTCTTTATCAGCTAGCTCCCAGATATATTTAAATGGATAGCTGCTTTGAAAAGTCACTGAAACATCGCAACTTGAAAATGAAAAACAAGAATGGTTTCTGAAAGGAATGAGAGAGTGAAATGAGGATACCAGAGGTGGGGAGAAGAGAAACACTAACAAGGAAAGCTAGATGTGCCATAAGAAATTTCCTGCTATCTTGACTCACTGAGACCCACATAGCTTCTGAAAAAAGAGGATTATCTGGATTTTCACACCATCTCTGCCCAATTACCTACCCTCTTGGTGACTTAGTTTACTCAAAGGAAGACCTGGAATACTAATAACTATCTTATGGAATTTTGGTAAGAATTAAAGCGAACAGCAGAGTCAGGTAAATTATAGACACTGAACACGTGTTCATTCATTTTTCCCATCTGCCTTCTCTTGCTCTCCATGGTTTCGAAGTTGGGTTTTCCATCATCCATCAGACCTAAAGATTTGACTCTGCTGCTCTCAGACAAGCTTCAGACAGAAGCCCTCAGTAGGAACCCATTGTCTGTTTCTTACAGAAAAGCAAAGACTGCACCTAGACAAAATCTCCAAATAGGAGATGCATCCCCCAGAAATTCCTTCTAAATTATTGCAGTCAGAGTCCCTTCTGCTTGGATCCCACCAGTACTGCTGTGACCCCTTCCGTCCCAGGCCTCAGGTGGCCGAGGACAGGCAGGCCCTGGTCAAGGCTTGGTCTACCTGTGGGTAGAGTCAATATCTGGTCAATTTTAATTTTCAAGGGTCACTTGATTATTTTAATGCCTCACAAAGGAGGCTGATGTTTTCAGCAACCTCCTCTCCCATTCCTCCCACTGAGACTCTTTTAGGTAAAATGTGCCAAATGTGTTTGGACAAATGTATTTGGAAAAAAGCCCATTTGCTGGCTGGTAGCCCAATTTTGAAACAGCATTGATGAGTACCATTAAAGGTCAAATTGACTACACAGTTATTCAAATACACTAACATCCTTCAGTCTGGCTTCATCTACAAAGAAAAAAGTTAAAATTTCAAGTGATAACTCATTCTACTTGTTTTCTCTAAACTTCCTTACACATCCTCACAGATAAGTATTTAAAACCTCAATGGCTCCCAAGTATCTCCTAATGGGTACATTCAGTGACAAGTATTCGTACCTGCCTTTTTTTTTTTTTTAAATTGTGTTATGTTCGTCTACCTGCCTTATCATAAACCTGGGTAACTTCATTTATTGGAAAAAAATGACCCCTTCAAACATGGTCAAATTGGACTAACTGATTGCTTTTTTGATTTTTTTAGATACAAACTATGAGGATTAAACAATCTCACATACCATACCCTTTAAGATGGGTTATTCAGATGTATGCCAACCCAACCTGCTTTAAAAACTCTAGGAACTAAAAAAGGAACCTACGTCTCCTTAAATAATCTTTCCAGGTTGCCGATCTTTTCATTGGAAAGTTGTGTTTTCCTCTCAAATGCTTTGACTCCGTGTTTTGAAATAATGTGCACACAAAAGACTTTCTAAGAGGATATTCCAATCATACTCGCAGAGATGAGTGAAAGCTCAAAGGGCCAAGAAGACCACTTGAAACAGAGACCCATGACCCTTGCAAGATACTCCTAATCTTATTCTCCTCCAGCTGCCTTGGAAGAGGCTGATTTGTGATTACCTGAGACAGAAAGGAAGTCATCCACTGAGGTGATGTCATCCACAGCCTCTGTCAGCACTCGGACCTGCTTCTCCCACTGGTCTTTGAAGACATCCATGTTGTCCTGAGCAACTTTGCTCTGTGGTCGGGCAGCCAGTGTGAGAGCAGCATTGATGACCTATTCGTTAGAAATATCCAGAAACACACTGACTACACTATTCAAAAAACAAAAAAAACAACAACAAAAAAATAACACCAAAAAACCCAAGAAGGTCAAAGGCCACATTGAAACCCTGGACATTGTAGCTTCTACAGATAAGAGGGTTGTCAGGGTTCAAAAGATAACCAAAATATGAAAGATGAAATATATTATCAACTACCATTTGTTTTTGTTTGCTTTGTTTTTTGCTTTTGTTTTTAAGATATAGTCATCAGCCTCAAGTTTCAAAAAGTGTTTCCTGGACAAGTTGTATTTACTTAGCACAGATGTAGTAGAAAGCGAAGTCCTGTCCTCCATGTACAAGGTTAGAATTTAGTTGAGACAAGATAAATAGATATGGAGCATTTAAATGACAGCCCCAAACAGAACAAAGTCAATAGGAGTGGAAAACACAATAATTACAACAGTAATTTTGAAGACTGGGGCAGTTAGAAATTCTTTTTGAGAGAGAGAGATCTTGAAACAGCCCAGGGACAATGGCAAAGCAAGGCAGGGAGAGACCAGAGGGCCTGATTGGAGAGGACCCCGAGTGTTAGGCCACCAATGGGCTTTTGAAACAAGTGAATGAGGCTTACCTGAGGACACAGGCTGTCAATCTGGGTGGCTGCCATCCGGACTAATTTTACCCCTTCCTCATTGTTGGAAATGGAACAGGCCAAGTTGGCAACCTGGATGGAAGAGGATTGGAGTGAAAGTCATGTTGGGGCAAAGAGGAAGTATACTGTTGCATGACCTTGCACCTTCTCTGGAGTCCTGCATCCAGGGGAATCCTGTCACAAATAAGGGCATCTTTCAGTGATTTACCAAATATTGCTAGTTCTTCTGTTACATTAGACATGTATGCCAGAAAAGCAGAATTAATAGTAATTCTTTACTTCAAGCACATGCAATAATGCATTTAACTGGGTTACTTTGATCCATTTTCCCATATGGACTGCTCTCATGACCTACCCTCTCACTTGAGCCCTCAGACCCTCTCCAGAGTGCACACTCTCTAGGGAGTGTGGGGCACTAGGATTTTGGCCACAGAAGTACTGAACTCTGACCAATGAGGGAAACACTACAGTATACTTTGGATTTAAAAGAGACTCACAGGAAGCTGAAAATGAGAGAGTTCTACCCAACGGAACCCTTATCTGCCTATCAGGGTCTGTCAGGAAAATGCTAGTCCACCAGTAGCCTACTCAAGGGCTTTCAGGGTCCAGCCAGTCCTGAGAAACCCATTGAAAAGGCTGACTTAGTCCAGGAGGCAATGACAGAGTGTACAATAAATTGGAATATGCGGGTCTAGTATAAAGGCATTCAATTTTGATTTTTAAAAATACTATGCCAGGGGCACCTGGGTGGCTCAGTGGGTTGGGCCACTGCCTTCAGCTCAGGTCATGATCTCAGAGTCCTGGGATCGAGCCCCATGGCGGGCTCTCTGCTCAGCGGGGAGCCTGCTTCCTCCTCTCTCTCTGCCTGCCTCTCTGCCTGCTTGTGATCTCTCTGTCAAATAAATAAATAAAATCTTAAAAAAAAAAATACTATGCCAGACAAAACAGCTGCACTATATTCGAGCTCCCTAGTCAAGCATTTCAATTTGTGTCATTCTTCTTCAAGGAGGGAGAGCTGGTAATACAAGGTCAGATTGATTGGCCAAGGTCAACAGCACACAAAGCCACCATCAAAACACTGATCAGTCCCATCAGGCTAGTGCCAAGAGGATAAGAGGACAGAGATTAGAAAGGGCAAAGGAGCAGAGAAGGGCCACCAGGGCTAGGAGCAGTAGGGCAAGTAGAACAAGTGATTAGCAGAGCAAGAATCCCCTGAGCCTTGCGGTCACCTGCCCTTTTGTATCCTGCCACCTCTGCTCTCCAAAACCAGGCTGCCTTCTTACCATGCCTTAATGCTCTGGAAGATTAAAATGCACCACACATGTGTGTGTTCCAAATGCAAAAGAAAGCTTAGTCAGACAGTGTGGAGAGCAAGAGATTGGAGGTCAGGAGGCTTAACCACTAACTAGTTATATAGTCCCTTCACATCTGGAGGACCATTTTCTTATCAGCAAAAGGAGATGGGTAGATGGAGATACTAGGAACACTTTCAAAGATTATTTCAATAAATCATTCAATGTTAGGAATCCCATTTTGAAGTTTTTAAGGAAGAACACTTGAAGTCTATTGCAGTGAGAATATGTACTATGAGAAACCACAGATGAAATTCCAAACATTATCAGTTTCTTATAGTTTACCTCAGATTCTTCAGATATTCTGAAAACTAAGTAAAGTGGTGAAAATAAAGTCGATTTTTAAAGACAAATATGCCTTACTGTGCCCATTTATAGGATACCAAATGCCCAGAGGCGTGAGGCTTCTTGGAAGCAGAGGAAATATAAGGCAGATTCTCGATTTTTGTTCTGTTGTCTATACTTCACATTTTTGTTAGTCTTCGTTATACTTGTATTCAAGCACATTTTACATTCTAAGAGCCACAGTAAGTATGTGATATAAAATTGGTGCTCACTATGTGTGTAATGAATTAAAGAGCCTTTAATAGCTTTTATATATATGTATATATTATATGCAGTACATCATATACTCTCAAAGATCTAGCTGAGCTACCCCTTTAATCTAGCGAATCAAAGTTTCTATTACCTTCCAGCAGGTATTTACCAATACTATAGTACTGAACAATGATTCCTATATTTTGGTCCTCTGTTGAGTCCATAAGGTAGTTTCCCTGTTCACGGTGGCTTGAAAAAATGTCAGGATGGGGTGACTTTTCCAGAAAGATGTATGTATTTAATTTCCATTTCTTCTAATGTTCAATTAAATTCTTCCTATTTTTGCTGTTGGACAGCTTTCCATTTTATGAAATGAGGATTTCAGATGGGTTTGTTTGCTATCATCCTTGTTTGGTGTGTGAGACTCGAGGTCACACTTTGCACAGCCCTAGACTTAAGCTGAAAGCTTTGGCATGTGGCTTTATATATGACAATAAGAGAGCCTGAGGGCTGAGAAAAAGGGGATCAGCTCCTGAGGAAGGAAATGCCCCCCAGTAACTTCTGCATGGTGATGAACTTTTCTTTGTGTATCTTTTGAAATGTGTCTTCATTTTTTGTTTGTCCATGAATAAACTCTATTATGGCTTACATCTAAAGTAGGAACCTCATTGCCCAGTAGAATCTAATTAGGGGGAAACCATGCTAATAACACCTATAAAAAGTTAAGAGCTGGCAATTCCTGATATCCTTTAATTATTCTCTTTAATTTACTGATCCATAAACCCTCAAGTCTGGCAGCCTCCACTCTGTTTTTTAAGTCCACCTAAAATCAGAATTTTATTTACCTTGCATTGTAGTCTAAGACACTGAAAATACTTCCAACATGATGCTCAGGATTTCAATATCTCCAAAGGCAGTCAGCTTTGCACATCTTAAACTGGCCATGGACTCCATCCAAATTCCTATCTTCCTTAGGCTTGCCTTTTTGCTTTTCACTGGACCCTTTGCATCATGGTGACTCTGAACATGGTTTTAATATATTGCAATCTCTACAACTCTGGCACCAAATGCTAAGTTTTGGTCTTGGAGACAGGTCCCAATCACTACTGTAGCTTGAAATGCCAAATGATATTCCAGCACCAGTCCAAGACTATCGCACATAGTAAGTACTTGATGATTTATTTTACCTGTTCTTTAATTACAGTTCTGATGCTAGGATACTAGAAACTCAGAAAAAAATTAAATGTCCTATTTTTCAAGTCACAGTATTCCCCCATAGACCTTTTTTTTTTTTTTTAAACCAATTTAGCATGATGATCTTCCTAAGAGGAAGAAGGTAAGGAGCAGGTAGAAATTGGTAGACAAGAATCACAAGACATTTGAAAAAGATTAATGTGAGTAAAAAAAAAAAAAGGATAACAGATCATTAATTGACTAATGTTACTAGGCTGCAACCCAAAAGATGTTGACCAATATGACTAATTTTAATAAAAATTTGAAACCTGTCTGAGTCCATCAAGCAGGTGACACTCATGGCCTGCCTATGGCCTCTGATTTCTTTGTTCTTGATTTGTTTACAACTTAGTGGAGGCAACAAGAGTCCCCGGCTATCCTGGAAGCTTAGAAAACAATAAAACATATCAGTAGTGATTAGATGTTGGGCTATTTAGATTGATTTGGGATTTCTGGAAGAAGCTCGGTCACAAGTAAAACTAGCCTTGCTCCTTGGTTTAGCTAACCCAACTAAATTCCCAGCAATCTCTTAGGACAGGAAATCCTCCTCTATACCTTCTGAGAACAATGGCTTTGGGGCAACAACAGCTAAGAGGACTCAGCCTCGTCTTCTATCTCTCACTCAGTGTCTCAAAAACCAGTTCTCTTGAGGAATAGGAGGAAGCTTAGCAGCCATCACTGAATTGTGTGCTGAGGACGACAAGAACGTTAGGAGTCCAGAGAAAGGAACAATTACTACTCCTAGGTGGGAAGCAGGCAACACATCACAGAGAGGCAGGGTATCCATTTTACAACGCTTCTTTTCTCATTGCCTGAGTAGCACAATTGTCAGGACGCTCAAAGATCATGATGTTTTGCTATTCTGGAGGCACACTGTGTAAAGAGGCCAAAACAAAGGATGAGAGCACCAGAAAGATTCAGAAGACAACAAGGCCGCAAGGAGAACTAATACAGATGCTGTTAAGAAAGTAACCTGCTCCTCAAACTGATTCTGTTCAATTGGGATCCAGTCCCTAACCTTTCAATAATCACCAGTTGACCAAAAGCAGATATTCCAGAGACAACGATGGCAGAAGTAAAATGGACAAAACCACAAATGCATGGCACCCTCACAAAAATAAAATGCAATTGTTCAAAATGCAAGATATTTTTCATAACCAAACAACAGAACAAAATAAAACCAGTTCAATGCTCCAGATGAACAGCCTCTCCCGGCTGTGAAATTTGGTTTTTATGGGGATGTCACTACTGAAGAAAGTAGCTCCGTCTCAAAAATGCCATAGACCTGTTTGAATGCTCACAAGAAAAAGCCAAAATGCCTGGAAGGCTGAGCCTTAATTAAACATTAAGAACCTCTGCTAATAAAGTATTTAGGCATTTAACTCCAAAGTGATATGAGGTGCATCAGAAAAACGAGAACATTTTCTTATTTTCTGGTCCTGGAAATCAAATGAGATTTTTTAATATTCGTAATTCTGTTCAATTCCAAACACCAGCACATATTCAGTGCATTCAACCCCCAAAACACTTTATCATTTTATTAATTTTTACAGCTTCAGGTAACATAGTGCTGTTTTAAGAAGAGCACACTCTTGAAATAAAGCAGGACAACAATTCAGAGGTTTATAAAGCATTTGCTTCCCATGTTAATATTGCATCATCACCATAAATTTGAGAATTAAATGAACTTATTTATTATTACAAGAGGATTTATGGAATGTCTAGTCACCACAGTCACCTAGCCATATTAAACGATAAAGAGAAGAGAGGATAACACAAATTCCACACCAACTGTTGTTGTTCTCTCTAACAAACGGGGCAATGAAGGGTGCCATGGTCTCTGTCTGCAGATTTATTCAATTCTCTGCACAGTTCTCAGCACACAAACGGCTTTCTACATTCATGCCTATCTCGTGTAGAATTTGTACACTTCTACAGAACATGCCTCCTATATCACAGATGGGATTTTTTTAATTCAGTAAGAAACAAAATGATACACATTTCCCTGAAATCTCTGGGAGGCAAGACAGAAGGCATTGCTGTTAAGACAGAGGGATTTGACCTTAAGATGATGATAGACTTCCATGGAGATGGAAGTCTCAGTAGACCACATGGCCACCTTCACAACTTGATTTGAGAAGAGACTGAAAGGTCTGGATGTCCCAGAACCTGTTTGTAGCCATGTCTCTCATGCAGAGATATTATGGAATCCTTTTAAAATGCAGCCACCTCAGACTGAGAGGAGTTTATCAACCTGACTGCTAGTAAGTGAAGTTCTGAAGGCTACAGGACACAGCCAACAGGGATCGTTTGATCAGGGAAGGACGGCCCAGTAGAAGTTGGCAGCTGGGGCAGTAAGAAGACACTGGGGGTGGGAGAACAGGAGGAAGTGAGAAACACTTTTACGCCCTTGTTTTAAACGACTTCTCTAAAGCATCTGAAACTCCTCATTTATTCTACATATTTTAATTTTCAAAATCATAAAATGGCCAGGATCTTGGGCTATGGAGTTTGGTAGCCTGAGATTTACATCTTGACTCTTATACGCTCTAGCTGAGCAGGGTACTTTGCCTCTGTAAAGCCTCAATTTCCTCAACTATAAAACAGAACTATAAAATAACAACAAAGTGGTGATAAGGTTGAAATGAAACCTGACTACAGTACTTAACCTAGCACCCAGTAAGGAGTTGACAAATGTTATTCTCATATGTGCATTTTGCTGAAAGGTCACTATAAAGTAAAGAAATTTTGTAATAACATCCAATCACAGATGTATTCAACTATTCAAATATTGAGAGTGCCTAACGGTACCATTCATTGGAGACCTAGAGGTGAACAAGTTAAATAGGATTCGTCTTTCCTAGAGAAGCTTGTATTTTGGTAGAAATAAACAGGCAAATGCATTTTTACAGTTCATATTGTGGGGGCCCCTGGGTGAATAAGTGGGTAAAAGCCTCTGCCTTCGGCTCAGGTCATGATCTCAGGGTTCTGGGATGGAGCGCCGCACTGGGCTCTCTGCTCAGCAGGGAGCCTGCTTCCTTCTCTCTCTGCCTGCCTCTCTGTCAAATAAATAAAATCTTTTAAAAATAAATGAATAGGGGCACCCTGGTGGCTCAGTGGGTTAAATCTCTGCCTTCGGCTCAAGTCATGATCCCAGGGTCCTAAGATTGAGCCCCGCATTGGGCTCTCTGCTCAGCGGGGAGCCTGCTTCTTCCTCTCTCGCTCTGCCTGCCTCTCTGCCTACTTGTGATCTCACTATCAAATAAATAAAATTTTTTAAAAATAAATAAAGTTCATATTGTGACCCCTACTACAAAGGAAGTCAAATAGAGGCAGCAATAGAGAATAAAGGGAGGTCTACTCTCCATGTAATTATTCATATCATTTGTCCTTCCATTATGTATAATATTTATAAAGTTGCAGTCTCAGTTTGCATCTTTGTCACCACTTATTATATCACAAATATTTTCCAGAGTCTCTATATACTTGTAATTATTTTGTTAATGATTGAATAAAATCCCGGAGTATTTTTGCTTCATTATTGGATAAGTCAATTCCCTGTCGTCATACATTTAAAGGAGTTTCCAGTGTTTGCTATTACCAAAAAGAAAGTAGCTTACATCTTTAGGCATGCATTTTTTGCTGGGGTCAGACGTGGACCTTCTGGCTCAAGAAAACGGTTCTAGCACGTGCATATATATGCCCACAGTGCTTGCCGAGAGCGCCTAGCAACAAACGAATTGCTAATTCTCCAGTGTCACTAGTGTCAAATCCCAGACTCTGACACGGTTTCCCCCTGCCTTCTCGGCCATAACCGCATCATCTGAACGCCTTTCCAACCTTCGTTCTCTAAACCAATTAAGCTGTACAAGCGTAAACCGGCACTGCTTAAAAAGTCACGTCACATTTCCCCAGTGAGACCATGAATTCTGGCAGGACAGAGCCCTCGCTACACCTAGCACATCGCTGGCATCACGGATACTTAATTCCAGTTTTTTAATTTACTAAATCCCCCAGGTCCCCTCCACTCTGTATAAAGCAGAGCACCACTCAACTGGTCATAACCTAGTCATACAGAAGAGAGCCCCGACTTTTAGGATCTGAAATTGGGAGCAAGGATATGTTCTCTGTGCCATCCTTCTTGCAGTTTACCGTCCAATCAGCATTGAGAAGTTAATACTTAAGCAGATGGATACAAAATCCTGCCACAGGACGTTAGGAAGCAATTTCTTCCTGATCCCACTACGCTTCATACCCGGCCTGCAGTTCTAACCTATAAGAACACAAATCTGTATTCCTAGGGCTCCTTGGGGATGCAGAACAGCTCTTTTCCCTGTGTTCTCAGGTACATATACTACTAGCGAATGCTGTTTGCATGCCTCTGCCCAAATTAAAGTGATCAGTCTGCCCTGTTGACTTTAATGGAGGTAATCACCAGTTCACATCCATGAACAAATTGATGTGCTTGCTTCATAGCTGAATCATCAGCATAAATCTATACCCTTCATATATAAAAACCTCTGTGGCTTAAAATAATGCAATAAAATATCACCTAATGTTTTCTTGATGCCTGTTCATCAATAATGTGTGGTTATGTGAAAAGGATAAGAGAGACTTAGAATATGTTCTCTAAAATCATGCAGTGAATATAATGCCATTTTAATTACTGAAGGCCTCCTGGATTCTGTTTTCTCCATCCTTTCATTGAGGAAATGAATTATTATGGTCCTCTATTATTTGATTTCTCAGAGTCCCATGTAATAAATGTAATTTTCACTGATTTCTAGTGAATAGAACACACTGACCTTCATACATATGAGATGAATGCCCCACTGTGTACCAGGGAGCCCGGATCCCCAGAATCTTTCTATGGTGGTAGAGAAGGCTGCACTGGAACCATCCAGTTCTTGGCTTGTAGCGGAAGTCAAGGAAATTTTACAGAAGAAGATCCAGATGAATAAATGAGTGCATCTACTCTGTATAGCTTGATCATCCATTTCAAGTTGATAGGTGGACATGTGGAATCAAGGCCATAACCAGAGTGCAGAAGGAATCTAACTATCCCAGCCAATACTGAATCTGTGACTTTAGCCCTCTTTGCACAGAATTCCATCGTGTAAGACAGAAATCCCTATCTCCTCAACATTATGCCTCTTGGGTTTTTATTTTGGGGGAGGGGGGTTAGGTGAAGAAGGTGCCTCCAATTAAATTCTTAGTAACTAGCCAACGTTTAATTTACAATCCACATGTCCCTGAAGATCTCCCATTCACATTGGCCAACAGGAATAGATTTCTCTTCTAAATCTCTTAGGGCTGACCTCTTATACCACTAGTGACTACTTATCACATGTTATTGTTTTATTCATTATTTGTCATGTGTGCAGATAGATGGATAAACACATACCTGCACCATTAGATATACAGAAATATAGGTATCACCCATCTGCAATTAAATTTCAACCTTCTTGAGAATGGTTGTGTTTTATTCATCCTTATAGCCCCTATAGCTCCCTATACAAGATCTTGTGGTTCCAAGGCAGCCTCCCTATCCTGGATGTTTTCTTACCTTCTGCCCCATTGGCACTTACCGCTAATGAATCCTACTCCCTCTTATTACAGTTTACCCAAAAAAAGGATGCTAACTGATTAATCAAAGTAACTATTTTCTTCTTGTAGAGAAAGTGTAATATTCTCTAATATAGGCCTCCTACTATTACACAATTAAGATGTGCAAGTCCTTAAGAATTTTAAGGAAACATGTACGTTGTAGAAACTTCAAGCCCCCATGCAAGCTATTGGAGAACTATGTAAGGACAAGGAGTTTTCTTTAAGCTCGGTCATCTTTATCTGAAATTCCTTCTCTTTCCTTTCTCTGGCCACTTGTTTTGGTAGATATAGTATTGGAGCACATCTATGCCCACTCACTTATATGTTGCCTATGACTGCATTTGCACTATAAGGGCAGACCTGAGTAGCTAAAACAGGGTTCACATACCTATAGGCTATGAGTATTTCCTATATGGCCCTTTATAAAAGAAGATCACAAACTCCTGGCTTAGATGAAAATGTGGGTAGAATCAACCAGTCAATTTTTGTCAGACCTGTCAAATATGCCAAAGCAAGTCCATAGCAGGAAATGAGAAAGATATTTACGACACAAGTACCTTTAACAAAATCAAGTAGATCGGGGAAGGACTCACATTCTTAGCCTATAAAAATATGTGCCCCTCCCAGATATACTTAACAGTAAGTTCTGAAACCAAAAAGAAAACCAAAAAAAGATTGGGGGGTGGGGGAGTCAGCGGAGCTGAGAGGGGGACAGTGGTGGGACACCCGGAAGGACCTCAGGGATGTTCTCTAATGCCCCCAAGCATTTACACAAGAGGTTTGCTGGTGAACAGGGTGAAGAGAAGCCAATAGGAGTCAATAATGCCCTGGGGCTGATCTCACAGGATAGCCCCATGAGCCACCATGAGCCACAGGAGGATCAATCTCCACTTTCCAGGCTTCTTTGGGTAAGCCAACATGGTCAATTTTTGCAGCCTTCCATTTGTACTCACATAGTCCTTGGCTATCCACTTTATCTTTCATGACTTCCTACTCTACCTAACCCCCCTGAAACTTTTTCTTCCCCTGGACATCAACAGTTTGCACAGGGAGCTCAAGACAAAGACCAGGAGTAAAGCGAACAGAAGGTGCTGGTTCCACAATGGCTCTTTGGCAGAAGTGTGTGTCTGGTCACTGCAATGGGCATTGCTCTGAGGAAAAATCCTGGGAACCTATTTTCTTACAGCTTTGGAAGACTCTAAGAGTACCAGCCCAAAGGGGTATGGGTAACTCAGCTCTGGTTCTAGGCCACACAAGGGAAGAAATTGAAGAAATGACCCTCAAACAAGCTCCATCCCCTAAGAGCCACCTTCCCAGCCCTCAGGCACCTACACATTTTTTTTTTTTTTTTCTCTTCATTACCTCTCAAAATCTTTCCAGGCTTGGTCCTTCTGACCTGTTTGCTCCATCTCATCAGTACTTAATTATTAGTTTTTTTTTTTTTTTTTCCATTTCAGATCTCTCATTTCATCCTTCTCCCAGTCTTCTCATAAAATTGCCCTAGGGGAAAGCCCACCCATTCCCACATCCAGAGGTGGTGGTAGTCTGGGTCTCTCGGCGACAAGGGAAGAGGCAAAGCTGTCAGTGTCTGTTGCATCACAGCCTCTTGAACAATACCAACAAAGCCATCCACGTGTAGCAACATTAATACTCTCCAATCTCCTGTCACATGTGTTCATTCTCACCCCAGTTCTGCTTGCTTAACCTGCCTTCATCTTCTCGCTCCTGATTCAAGTTTTCCTTTGCTTAATACCTAGGACTGCTTTTGCCTAGCTTTCTAGCATTATCATACTAGTGGGCACCCTCTCCCTCATTTCTATCATTACCTTTGGCTATTATAGCTCTTTCCAGCAAGAACCCTGCCAGCCAAAGCCTCCTGATTTCACTGATAACCAATGCCTTTTACTAATATCTCCCAAGCTAGAAACTCCTTTTTTGACCTCCCCACTTTCCCTTCCCAGTATGTACCACAAGCCCCTATGATACCTGCAAATGTACCAGAGCCTTGCTCACCTCTGAAATAGGACACATTTCCATGCTGCTCAAAGAGCAGAACAGAGCTGTGCCAGAGAGTATGCAGCAGAGTTAGCCCATGTCACCGGGGAGCCATGTCCAAATGGGCTCTGCCACATGGAACTCCTTCTTAGGTGACCTTCAAGTAGCCACTTCCACCTTGTTGGGAAACAGATGTGGCCATCACCGTCCAGAGCCATGGCTAGTTTGGACCCAGATGCATCCTGGTCTCATCAGCAGGCCCTCAGGAGACCATGACAAGGTCTAGATGGAAGGAACAGCTGTGTCTGCAGAAGCTCAGGTCAACTCTCAGCCATGATTATGTTCATAACCAATGCTCGTAGGAATAGGCTGAACCCCGCAATGCCCTTCAAATGTGCCTCCGCTTCGCAACTTTCTACAACAGAACCATTTTGCTCTCATTCTCAGGGGGTCATTTTTTTTTTCCCCTTCCAACCTGAATCAGTCCTCTGAGTGAATGGCCAGTCAGCTTGACCTTTCAATCTGCTATGTGAAATAAAGCTAAAGACGGTGTTCTGACTAATAGTCCCAGAGAGAAGCACATAATGAGGAAATTCTATACATCTTGTTTCTGTTTAGCTTTGTGCTCTCCAGACTAGCTGTTTAACTGTGGCCTTTTGCCTGGAATAAACTCTGCATTTTTTTCCTCCATGGGATCCAGGTGTAGTAGTAAGTACACTTCTTGTGGGAACACCAATAATATTGTGTGTACACATAGAGTAGGGGAGAGAAAGAGGGCTAAAAAGATACTTGAGGGGCTCCGTCAATGTAAATGCTCTTAGCTAAAAAAGTCAGAATTTCTTTTGAAATTACTGAATTTCAGTAATTACTGAATTACAGAATTACAGAATTGTAATTAAGAGTAATTACAGAATTGGGGCGCCTGGGTGGCTCAGTGGGTTAAGCCGCTGCCTTCGGCTCAGGTCATGATCCCAGGTCCTGGGTTCGAGCCCCGCATCGGGCTTTCTGCTCAGCGGGGAGCCTGCTTCCTCCTCTCTCTCTGCCTGCCTCTCCGTCTACTTGTGATTTCTCTCTGTCAAATAAATAAATAAAATCTTTAAAAAAAAAAAAAAAAAAAAAAAAAAAAAGAGTAATTACAGAATTACTCAGAAATTTCCTGAGTAAATTTCTAACTTTCACAGGGCTTCATACCTATTGTTTCATAATGCAGACACAGAGGTCTATTTTTTAGTTGTCATTATTTACTGATGAAACAAGACTATGTCCATGAGCCAAATATAACTAGTGGCTTGTTTCTGTATGATCTTCAAGCTAACAATGGTTTTTATATTCTAAAGCATAGTTAAAACAGACACACACACACCTCAACACCAAATAATCTGATTTTTAAAAAGGCAGAGAACTTAGACATTTTTCCAAAGCAGACACACAGACGGCCAACAGACACATGAAAAGACCATCAACATCACTCATCATCAAGGAAATGCAATCAAAACAATGAGATACCACCTCACACCAGTCAGAATGGCTAGTATCAGGAAGGTAAGAAATAAGTTTTGGCAAGAATGGAGAAGAGGGAATCCTTGCACACTACAGGTGGGAATGTAAACTGGTGCAGCCACTATGGAAATCCGTATGGAGGTTCCTCAAAAAATTAAAAATAGAAACACCCTATGATCCAGTAACCCCACTACTGGTTATTTACCCAATGAAAACAAAAATACTATTTCAAAAAGTATATGCACTCTATGTTCATTGCAACATTATTTACAATAGCCAAATATGGAAGCAACCTAAGTGTCCACCAATAAACAAATGGAGAGGGATATATTTATCTGTGTATGTACATACTAATCACATCCTTATAAGCACATACACATGCATACACACACATATACAACAAAATATTACTCAGCCATTAAAAAAAAAAGAGAGATCTTGACATTTGTGACACGGATAGACCTAGAGGGAAATAAGTCAGCCAGAAAAAAACAAATACTGTAGGATCTCATAAGTATGTGGAATCTAAAAAACAAAACAAGTGAATAGACAGACACTTAAGTGCAGAGAACTGCTGGTTGCCAGAGGGGAAGTGGGTGCGGGGATGGGTAAAATAGATAAAGGAGATTAAGAGGAACAAACTTCCACTTACAATATAAGTCACAGAAATGAAAAGTACAGCATAGGAAATCTAGTCAGTAATATTGTAATAACATTGTGTGGTGACAGATGGTGACTATACTTATTGTGGTGAGCACTGACGAACGTGCAAAATTGTTGAATCACTGGTGTACACCTGAAGCTGAAATAGCATTGTATGTCAATTATACTTCAATAAAACACACAGAAAAATATGTGAGACCCTATGTGACCCACAAAACCTAAAATATTTAATAATTTGAATGATAAAAGTCTGCTAACCCCTTGAGTATGGTATGCTATAAATATGAAGACTTCTCTGGTGTCTGTGCTCATAGACTAGGGTAAAAGTTGTTCCAGATGCTTCAGTCCTGGATGTCCTTGCCTGTGTTCAGTGACACCTCCTGTGCTTACACTATTACCAGAAAAGAGCTTGGGGAAATGTTCCTCAAAAGGCAAGGATCTTTCTATTCCTCATTCCTTTATATTTATTTATCTAAACCCTATTACATCATTCATCAATTCACCAGATATAGCTTGCCTAAAAATCCGATATATCCTCAGGGACAAAAAGCTGCCAAGTTTAAGGATGTCGCAAAGAGGGGTGCCTGGGCTCAGCTGGTTAAGTGTCTAACTTCAGCTCTGATCAGGATCTCAGAGTCCTGGTATGGAGCCCAGCATCTAGCTCCCTACTCAGTGGGAAGTCTGTTTGTCCCTTTGTCCCTCTGCCCCTGCCCCTATTCATGCTCTTTTGTGCTCTCTTGTACACTCTCTAGTAAATAAAATCTTAAAAAAAAAAAAAATGTTGCAAAGAGTATGTCCAAGACTTTTAAGAGAAATCACAGAGAAACAGCACAAAAATGTTGGAGGCAGTATCTTTAGAAAGTAGGCAAAACTTACAAAAGGGTCAGGGTGCCTGGTGACTCAGTCAGTTAAGTGTCTGCTTTTAGCTCAGGTCATGATCTCAGGGTCCTGAGATGGAGCCCCATGTCAGGCTCCCTGCTTAGTTGGGAGTCTGCTTTGCCTTCTTCCTCTGCCCCTTGCCCTCCAAACCTCCCATCCCCATGCTCTCGCTCTCAAGAAATCTTTGGAAAAAAAAAGAAAAAAGAAAAAGAATTAAAACTTACAAAGTGCCCACTTTAAAGAAAATAGCACTTTTTGGGTGAGTATGTTATATGTAGAGATTATGAACCAGGACATATTAGATCCATAATATCACCAAAGAGTCGAGTCTGGTTCACTGTTTAATAGTGATAGAATATGGGGAAGAACTTTGCTACTCAAAGCATGTCCACAGACTCGTAGGAGAGCCATCTCCTGGGAGATAGTTAGAAACCCTGAATTTTTAGTCTGCCCTAGACCAGCTGAATCATAGTCCACATTTTACAGAATCCTTACGTAATCCCCAGGCACACTGCAGTTCAAAAAATATCAGCATAAAGCAACCAGCATCAGATGTGAAACCGAACAGTTCTTCCAGGTGGGCAAGTAAGTTCTCTTTAAGTTGGCATGTCCTCTATAAAAAAGAATGCCTAACTTTCATCATAAGGCTAAAGGTTACCAAGGTATCCAATAGTGTTCCACAAAAAGTTAAATCCTGTTACACGATTAAGTGAGCTACTACAAGGCAGTAAATATGAAAGTATGGTGGGAAAAGTGACTTGATAGAAGATGCAGGACACAAAAATTGAACCTCTGTTCTCTTCACAGTAAGAGACTTGACGCTGGCTATAGGAACTCAATGACCAACTCACATAGGAATATATGAGGTACGACTCAGAAGGGATTTTAGAAATCTTCTAATCCAATGGTTCTAGACTTAAACGCACATTCTAATCATCTAGAGTTTAAAAAAAAAATTCCAATGTGCAGGGCTTACCACAGAGATTCTGGGGTGGAGCTTATGTATCAGATTTTCATTTTTTTTTAGTCCCCTAGATGATTCAAGTATACAGTTAAGGTTGAAAATTACTGATTTATCAAAAACTCTTATTCCCTTTTCCGTATGCCCCATCCCCAGACATTTATCCAAAAGAAAATCAGTCTAAAGGTCTTAGAAAACTTTCCCATGGTCATGTAGCTAATTTGCTGTGAAACAGAGGTCAGGATTCAGGTCTTTTGATTTCTGTCGTTTTTAACTTTGGATGCACATTGAAAACTCCCAAGAAGCATTAACAAAAAAAAATATGATGCCTGGGATTCACTCTTAGAGTCTGATGTACTTCTTGGGTGTGGACTATAAACATTTCACCAAAGGAAATTCTGATTCTAGAGGTCTGCAATGACCTGACAATTCCTGCTTCTAAATGACTCCCAAAGTGGTGCCTAAGAGAAGGCAAATTTCAGACAAAGCTGATCTAAACCAGGGCTAGTATCAGTATCCCCTGGGTATTCATTAGAAATACAAATCTCAATGACTCCCACCTGCACCCCCCCACCTGCTAAATCAGAAACTCAGAGTGGGGGCCCAGCCATACCCGGTCTTCTAATCGCTAGCCAACAGGAATTTCCTCTGCACTGTACCCTGTTTTACTTTCGGGGCGGGGGCTTATACACACACACACACACACACACACACATACATACATATAAAATATCCAAATCACTTTAATCTATAAAAGTCATTTGTGAGCTCTTTTTAACACTTTTAATTAGAGAGGCCTAATTATTAAGCCCCTAATTATTCATGAATATTCTGGGTAGGAGTGAAACCCTGTGATGTGACACAAAGCACTTCAGGGTGGTGAAGTCAGCTGGGTCATACTGCTCAGATTTTTTTTCCACTGAAACGTAGATGTGTGCACACACAATGACCACCTTTTATTACCCACTCTCCGCACATACCCCCCCATGTTATAAGAGGGACAAGAGGAGAAAAGAAATCCATGTAGTTCTTTATCTCCAAGATTCTTAGAGAATTTTATGTTCAAGGGATTACTGGATATGTATGCAGTGTGCTTAAGCTTCTCAGACTCTCTTTTCACTCAATGCTCACAACACTTGAAATAAGAAGACTTGGAGTGTGTAGTAACTGTGCACTTTCTGAGGAAGCTTCATGTATATTTTCTCATTATATAAAATCCTATGAGGTAAGTACTATTATTATCATTCCCATACTGTAGATGAGCAAATTGAGGCAAAGTGGTTAGTAGCTTCTCAAGGTCACACAACAGTAAGCTTGTGAAGTTTGAACTTCACACTAACTCCAAAGCATATTCTCCAAACTACTATATGATCCTCATTTATTACTCACCACAAGCCTCGAAAATAGGCTGTCATCTTTTTCATTTTACAGGTAACAAAACAGAAGCTAAGAGAGTGTAAGTAGCTTGCCGGGATCATACAAGCTACTAAGTGGCAGAGCCAGGATTTGAGCCCTGAGTGTTTCCAGGCCCCATGTGTGTATGTAATACATATACATACAATATATCTAATACTATATATAACACTATTGCACCACCTGTCATCCTGCCAGTGGGGAAGGCAGTCACTGTCTTTATAGATCGTTAAAAGCCAATGAGGCTGCCTCTCACCTTTAACTTAAGGTCACTTTCTTAAGAGGAATTTAGGAAGAGCTGACATGGTAAGGAGATGAATGCCCCTCTAGAGTAAGACCTTTAGCAGAAAATACACTTTCCAAGGAACAGGCTACAGGGAGAGAGAGAACACAAAGGCAGGAGAGAGACAATTCGATATTGACAGTGGAGAGCAGATTGGAGAAAAGAGTGGGGAGGCTGGGTTGCATAGTGGGAAGGCAGGCTTGGTTGCTACAGTTGTTTTTGTGTTTGTTTTTAACCTGAGGCTAGTCTTCCTCCTGAGGTTTACCTAGACACAAGGGCTGTCAGATTCAGACTTCCCTAACTTGACCATGTTATTATTTTCCCCTTACCTCACAAATAGGAGGGAAGGGATCTCCACCAAACAGAGGTTGGCATGAATGCAGCTCATTCGGAATCGAAAAGCCATTGACCAATCCAGTCCTCAAACGAAGCCTTCAGGCACTTGCCTTACAGGATTCCCACCCCCAGGCAAGGTCACTCCTGTAGCACAGCGAGCTCATCATATCAAGACAGCAGGAGAGTTGGGCTTCCAAAGTAAAATTCAGCCTAAGAGCAGGTCTTGGGCTAGCTTCCTGCCTCCTAACCCTCTAAATGACAAGAAAGAAGATAGCTAGAAGAAAAATCCAACTGTCTAATTCTAACCCAGGCTAACCAGAGACCACCAGAAAGAGTTAATGAGAGAACACTGCTTGGCTTTGACTTCATTCATTCACTCACTCAACACAATCACCATGATAGGTTCTGTGAAGTCAAGCAAAAGAAAGGAACATCATTTTTGCCTTCACAGAGTCTCCAATGCCATTGGGTGGGCCAGCGCAGAAAGGAGCGAATGCAGTAAAATGTGCTGCAGTACAAGTCGACGTTGGCTGGAATGGAAGGGAGCAGAGGGCGTGCAGGACAGGGGTTACTCAGGGGTTGCTTCAATGATACAAGTCCCAAGGCAGGCATATGGCAGACACGAAGGTTGGGGAGAAGATTAAGGTCAAGAGTGGAGGCTGGCAGCATAAGGAGGGCATTCAAGGGAAGAAAAACACAATGTGAGCCAGGGCCAAAGAGCCTTGGGTATTTGGAGATTGGAAGCAGGCTTTTAAAACTGAGTGTGTAGAAAAGGACAGCAGGTAATACAACTGGGGATAGAAGTCAGAGCTAGAGGTGGTAGAACTTTTACTTCCCACATAGGCAATGGTGAGAGCTTCAAGCAGGTGAGCAATGACTAGACAGATTAGGGAAAGCATTCGGCACCTGTTTGGAATTAGAAGAGAATGAGACAGAGCAGGGTCATGCCTGTAGAGTCAGATTCTCCTGTAAAGAAACATGCACCTATTAGACAAGGTAAGAGGGAACAAGGTGAACGGAGGCCAATGCACGAGAAAGTTTTCAAACAGTCCCCCTGCTGACCCCTACTTTACAGATGAGGACACTGGGACTCAGAGTTTATGTACATCTCCCATAATCACCGTATTAGTCAGATTCAGAGCCAGTGCTAATCCATGGTCTGTCTCCCAAACTTATGCTCACCCCACTGTGTAACCCTTCTCCACCTGAGGACTGGCACTCCCCACCAATAGCAACCGTTTAGCTCAGACAGCACTGGCAGGGATTGGCAACTCCTGGAGGTCAAGACCAAAAGGCCCTGATCTATACTTTTGCTTACCTCCCCCAACATGTCTAGCCGGAGGTCAAGTTCAAGCCCCATGTAATCCAGGATTACAGGATTCCCTAACCAACTCCACATAGGCTAATATAATCTTCCCGGGACTCTCTAATCTTACTTCATTAGTTTAAAAATATTGTCTCAGATTTTATTATCTTAAAACTGTTCCTCTCTGTGAAGAGCTTGCCTTCCCAATTAGATCATCTGCTTCTCAAAGGCAGGGACTGACCCCTCCACGAATCTCAGCATGTAATATGCCGAGAACACAACAGATCCCAAATCCTCCTGCACTCAAACTTCCCCTGTGGGTCCCTGCTGTACCCCTTACTCCTCACGACAGGGAAGAGGAATTCACCTTGGAGCCTGGCCCCCTTCACACGCTCACAACTGCAATATAAAAAGCCCCGCTGGGGCATAAATACGGTCATTGAAGTTTAATTTCAGGAAGAGGAATTGACATAGCCTATCTTCCTCGCTCCATCTTCTACCTTATAACTTTCTCTTCGTGCAGGCCTGCCATTATCACCAAATCACTAACATTTTCCTCCTTCTGCTTCCCTTTCCCACGCTCCAATCATTCACATTGAGCTTCTCCTCTCAATTTACAGCTCAATTTATACATCTTTGATTCTGTTAAAAGTTGCTTCTCTCCACTCACCGGGACCAACCTAATATTTACTCAGCCTTTGTCACGTTTACACCTCAGCATTCATTTCTGCTCACCAATTTCACTCAATTCTGCTCTCCATTCAGCCTGCTTGAGATGTTCAAGATTGCTATAAATGGTTGTTCTTTGTTTTTTGGTTTTTTTTTTTCGTTAAAAAGCTCTTCTTGCTACTGCACAGGTATGGTATCTAGATGATTCTCAATACTCTCTTAGTGGATCTCATTCACGCCTGTGACCTTCACTATTTTCACCTTTGAGTTGAAAATATCCAAATCATCACAGCAATCTCTTGAATTCCTTCTTACACTCCTGATGTAATTTTCTAAGTTGGTTGGATTGCTCCAAAAAGGTGGCCCACGCTCACATCAAAGGTATGATTCCACCAAAAACCATGCTCCCCTTCCATTTTCTCCTGCTCAGGTTCAGTAAGGACATGCCTAGTCTCTTAATTACACAGGACAGAAAACTGAGCGTCTTACTCATTTTAAATACAGACGCTGTCACTTTTTTTTTTTAAGATTTTATTTGAGAGAGAGAGCACACGCACATGCAGGCATGAGCAGGGGGAGGAGTAGAGGAAAAAGGGGAAGCAAACTCCCCACGGAGCAGGGAGCTCATGAAGGGCTCGATCCCAGGACCTCAGGATCATGACCGGAGCTGACAGCAGATGTTTAACCAGCTGAGCCACCCAGGAGCCCCAAAACGCTGTCACCTTTAAATGCAAACTGTCTACAGTCTGCTTCCTTCATACCCCTTTGTCACTGCCCTAGTTCTAATCTTCATAAACTCTCATTCTGATTACTGAGATAAAAATACAACCAGTATCTCATAGTATCCAAAGCCCTTCAAGCTGGCCCCAACTTGGATCTCCAGCTTTAACCCTCACTACACAGTTTTACAGCTCAAACCTCTCGCCACAACAGAATACAGCTGCTGAGACCTGCCTTTTCAGCCCTCTGTTTTCTAGGATGCTTGCACAACAGCGGAGGCTCACATTAACAACCAATCATCTGATGGAACTGCTTTTGCAACCGAAGGAATCCTCACAAAACAAATCTGTGGATTTGGACTTAGACACGACCTCCATTCAGAACCAGAAACTGCAGGACTCCCTTGACAGAAACACGGGACCCAGGTTCCAAGTCTGCCTTGCAGGGAACTTCCAGAAAGACCAACAGATAACACAAATTCGTAATGTAATTGTTATGGCAAGCCATCACGTTGCGGAGCATATATTTTTAAAGCAACTTTATCTTTTTGGTTTCCCTTTCTTCATTTAATTTATTCCCTAGGGCTACTTCTTCCCTCTCCATGACTTTTCTAGCCATTCTGAAGCAATACAGTCTCAATTCAGTTATTCAGTATGTAACTCTCCCACAGCTCCTGTAACAAATTACCACAAAATTAGCGGCTTAAAACAGCACAATTTATTATCTTACGTTTCTGAAGGTCAGAAGTCTAAAGTGGGTCTCACTGGGCTCAAATCAAAAACTCAGCTGGGCTGTGCTTTTTTCTGGAAGCTCCCAGGGAGAAACCACTTCCTTGCCCTCTCTATCCTCTAGAGTTCATCCACTCGTTCGTGCTTCCTTCCCATCTTCCAAACCACCACCGTCCACTCAACTCTGCCTCTCCTACCGAACCCCCCCCCCCTTTATTGGTAACGATTTGTGATTACACTGGGTGCACCTGGAATCTCCAGGATAATCTCCTCATTTTAGAGTCCGCCAATAAGCAACCTGTTTTCCGTTCGTAACCTCAATGGCCTTTCGTCCAGTAAACTAATCGTCACAGATGCAAAGAATTAGGAATGTGGTTCTCTTTGCAGAGTAGGGGCATGACAATCGTGTGTGAGAGTTAAAGCTTAAATCTTGCTTTAAAGTTCCTCTCCTTTCCCTGGTGGTACTGTAATAACTATCAGGAGGCATTCGGTTTGGTTCTCTTCTGTTTCTTCACAGGGCAGCTTCAACTCCTGCTCCCCCGACTCACTCACAGGAGTTTTCAAGGGCTCCAGGGTGGGGAGGGTGATGGAAGAAGAGAAAGGGCAAACTGGAATGCCTTCTCTCACTGCACAGTGATGTGGCCCCAACACAGATTCTGTCTGGGCTTGGCCAGTGTTCATAATGGCCATGTCACCATGGCTTCCCTCGCTGAGGATTAATGCCTCTTCTCTACGCTGGCCCTGTACCCTGGCCTCAGTCCCTAGGAATCTAGAATACCTCCTGTTTTCCCACTGAGGTTTATCCCCTCTCCAAGGCACCATCTTGAATAGGAGCTTGGATCGCTCCATGCCAAATCTCGAACCCACAGGAAATACCAGTTCTTTGCATGGACCAACTCTGGGAGTATAGACCAATTCCAGCACAACTGACTTTTTATTGCTTCACTGTGGAAGCAGCTGCAGCCTCATTCTTCCTCTTTAGTCTCCCAACTTGATGAGATCTCATTCACATGTGTTCTCCACTGGCATGTGCAGGACTTCTCACGCTCTACAGTGCTTTTGTCCAAAGCCGTTTCCTTTTGCCAAGATAGGAGCTGACATAGCATACCAAAAGCCCTCTCCAAAAGTATCTTCCCTCTAATACCTACAAATGCATCCCTTTATACCTCTAGAGTGGGTGAGGGTACTGAGAGTTTGCTAACTAGCTTCCAGCCAGCTGCTCAGAAAAACATACTTCTTGGTCTTACACCTCATTTTGGAGAGTGACAGTTGGAATTTCTATTTCATTAGCATTGCTGGTGAAGGAGGAATGAGGGAATCAGGGAAACACAGGAGACAGTCCCCCTCTGTGGGGTGAAAGAGAAAGGGCTTCTAAGCAATAGCAGATCAATAATGAGACTCCACCCTACAGAGAATGTGGTCAGTGAAAGACATGGCCATTATCCTGGAGTGGCCCAGTATGTATTATTCTATAGGGTGGTCTCATGGGTGTCACCTGCCCTTTATGTGACTGGTCTGATGAGCAGCCAGGCCTTTTGAGACTCAGTTATTTCAATAAATCCATGAGAGCTATTCTGAGACTACTGGGCTATGGGACTACTGTGCTATTTCAGCAGGGCAGGAAATATACCAGCATGTAGTTGTTTCCTGTAATTTAAAGGAAACATTACCAAACAGACATGTCACCCTTTGAATAAGTATAAAAATTTCTGGGACACAGAATCCAAAGGAGGTCAGAACAGACCAGGTCAAGAGATCAGTTCCAACCTATTATTATCTATAGCTCAGAGCTGTGGTCAGGCCACATGCTGGGGAGTAACAATGTTGTTCCCAATACTTGTGCAATAGGGAAGCACTTTTTAAATGACTCATGATGTTAAAGCTAGAAGGGGATTTAGAGAGCATCTAATCCCTACCTCTCTTGGTAACATGAAGAAACAAAGTCCTAGAGAGAGTGTGATTTTCTCCAAGATGTTCTATTAGTTAGTGACCAAGCCAGAACTTATAAGCAGATACCCCAACTACTAATCTAATGATCTTGCTACTTTTTTAGTCTGGATTTAGCAATAGATTTCTGTGTTTCACTGTTTTATCGGCACAAAGCATGATGCATGGCAGTGTTCAAAAAGTGTTTCTAGGACTTGTCAATGCTAATTTGTTTCCCTTCTCCATTTTCCTTTCCTGAGCCTTCTCAGCCACACATTCTTTTCCATCTTGGGTGCTCCCCAATTTTGTAAATGTTGTAATGTGCACACAAACACACTGCTATTTTTGTAATCCCTCCTCGACTCAACCTTCAGGTATTTCTTTCATATTCCCCACTGCCCCAGTGGAGCCTAATAATTATGAGTTCCCTTCTTTCTATGTGACAACAAATAATGCTTATGGGTTCAAGAGGGAAAAAAAAATTCCTATGTATACCAGTAAGTAAATTATCTTACTCTCTCAATTACCCAGGGCCAGAAATAAACAAAAACCTAGATGAGCAAGTTCACAGATAAGTCTATCATCTATATTGGGTACCAAATTCAGGTGTAGTTTCTTGAGAACTAGGGTCAAACAGACAAATATTAGGTTGCATAAATTCTGTGGGTTTCTTTTTAAGATTTATTTATTTATTTGAAAGAGAGAGTATGTGTATGCACACGAGTGGCAGGGGAGGGGGTACAGAGGCAGAGACAGAGAAAATCCTCAAGCAGACTTCCCCACTGAGTGTGGAGCCCAACAAGGGGCTTGATCCCAGGACCCTGAAATCATAAGCTGAGCCAAAACAAAGAGTTGGATGCTTAAGTGACTGAGCTACCCAGGCATTCCAGTTGTGGGGTTTTTAACCAACAAAAAGATGCTTACAGATTTGGCTTTGGAAACCAAACTTAATTAAATGGCATTTATTCACTTTGATAATCAAGGCAAGGATGTTTAAGAATCTAATAGAAAAACCCCACTACATTTTAACGATTGATTAAGACATTCCATTCCAGATAATGACTACTGTTATTATTATCACCAAAACAAGAACAAAAGGCTTGGCACTTCATACCATCTAAAAACTGAGGAGTAATTACAACCAGGAAGTAGAACCAACTGAGTCCTAGGTTTAGGCAGAAATTCAATTAAGAATAGTTCCCATATATTTCAATATGTCCAATATTTGAGGCACCTGAGTGGTTCAGTCAGTAGAGCATGCAACTTTTGATCTCAGGGTTGTGAGTTCAAGCCCCACACTGGGTATAGAGATTACTTAAAAATAAAATCTCTAAATATATATATATATATGCCCAATATTCAAGGGGTGTGTGTGTGTGTGTATTATGGCAGGAATACTATCCTCTATCCAGAAAGATAAGAAGGACATGGAATGTTCTTGGACATTTGGAGACTTCCTTGTGTCATAGCCAAAATCTGTGCTTCTGTGGGTGTAGGAAGAGGGGGAGAATTTGACAGATTGGGCAAATGATGTTCTAAAACCAGAAGACCAGATTGATCCAATTATTCCATCATGACATTCCACACCTACCAAGAGATCACCAGCTTACTCTGCATTTAACTAAATAATATTTCATTGTTAAATTAAATATACAAGACATTCCTCAAGAGTCATTACAATAATCCGCTAGTGTCCTTAAACTATCAAACCACAAGTCAGAATCAATGCTTTTAAGATGAATAGCTTTAAGTGAAGTATAGCACTTTTAGCCCCACTGCCTCAACCATTCTCTAATGTCTTGCTTTAAACCAATTCACTCACTGACTATCTGTCACCTGCAGGTATTTTACACGTGATCCCTAGAAATGACCTATTTTAGGAAGTGAATTCTGGCAAATACCTGGTTAGTGTGATGCATACAGATGGCCAAATTTTGCAATACACACTGATCATAAAAGAGTTCAGTTACCTGGATTAATAGAGCAGCAATCCAGAACCACTTTTAGGCAACAAAGAGTCAACAAAATATTGCCACAAAGTGACTCTGTTAATGCAATGCATAAAACTTTAAGTGTTATGAATGATTTGGGGCTATATAGCCCAAGGCTTAACGTGAGCACCCTTTTCTGGCAGACTTCCTCAATGTACCCTCAGCTTTAGAAATTTTCTCAACATAACTTAACTTGACATTACTCATCCCCTAGGAGTCTTTTCTTTGCCTGGTGATTGAGCAGTTGGAGAATGGACAGGCCTGGGTGGTCCTGTCATTTTTTAACCCAAAGAAGTAAATCCTGCTGACAATTTCAAGGACTAGGGTGGCAGGTTAGCAAGCAGGTGGGCCTTGGGGCATCTTACCCACTCTCACCTGGCAGCAGTGGATGACTGTGATGACAGACAAAGCAAATTCATGGTGGGAACGTGGAAAAAAAAAAAAAAAGAACATGCCACCACTGGTGAGCAAATCCATCGGTGGTCCCCACCTTTTCCAATCATTGCAAGTTAACTAACTGCTCCTTTCCCTACTGATAGGGCTGATGGGAAATGAGCCTCCAGGGTTGGCAGCTAGAAATTAATTTGATCGATTTATTTTGTGTGTTTCACGTTCCGGGTGCGAATGCTTTCTCCATCCTGATGGAGCACATTTATGCTCTCGCATTCTCAGAAAACAAATTTATAGTGCCTAACTAATAGTATTCTTCTGTTGAAGGTCAGAAACAAATGTTCCCATCCATCTCCCTTTACCATTCTGAGCAGCACCAAGTGGTTTTCCTTTTTAATTTCAGACTAAAGGGAGGATTGGTTTCTGGGGAGGGGCTGGAGTGACAGAAAGAGAGCAACTGCAACTGGAACTCAGGAGTTTTCTACTGAAAACAAAACTTAACACACCCCCATGAGAGGGATGAAGCAAAGACATAAGAATCTCTTCTGTTTTTACATGGAAGAGAAAATTTCAGTTATGTCTTAACTCAAGTAAAAAGAATACCATTAGGTAAGGACTATTAATTTACCATTTTTAGACAAGTGGAATCTGGCACCTAATTTGTCTGTATTTCTTGCTCACTTGAGACCAAATTCTGTCCTTGGCAAGTAATTTCCAAAGACCACAGAAGGAACTTAACATGCTTGATCGGAACTAAAAATGGTTAGTTCTGTTTTCTGAGACTATAAACAAACTCTTCATTAAAGAATATTTTTCGGGGCGCCTGGGTGGCTCAGTGGGTTAAAGCCTCTGCCTTTGGCTCAGGTCATGATTCCAGGGTCCTGGGATCGAGCCTCACATCTGGCTCTCTGCTCAGCAGTGAGCCTGCTTCCTCCTCTGTCTCTGTCTCTCTCTCTCTGCTTACTTGTGATCTCTATCTGTCAGATAAATAAATAAAATCTTAAAAAAAAAAGATGAATATTTTTCAGCTTTTACTTCACACTAAAAAAGTTCACACATCCCTGAGAAAGAAAAGCTGATGTTCACTCAGTGCCCGTGACTTGCTCAGCCGTGTGTGACAAATGACCTACTCTTGTCAGCTGAAGTTAATCATGGACATAGTTAAGGAGCTGTTAGAGCCAGAGGGGTGGCTTTTTCTTTTTTTTAAGATTTTATTTATTTATTTGACAGAGATCACAAGTAGGCAGAGAGGGAGGCAGAGAGAGAGTGGGGAAGCAGGCCCCCTGCTGAGCAGAGAGCCTGATGTGGGGCTCGATCCCAGGACCCTGAGATCATGACCTGAGCTGAAGGCAGAGGCTTAACCCACTGAGCCACCCAGGTGCCCCCAGAGGGGTGGCTTTAATAGGAAGGGGCAAAGCCTTGTAGGGTGAGGCAAGCAGGCAGTTCATGGGAGAGAGCCATCCTGCCTTTGCCACAAGTGCACAACCAAGACAAAATCATAATGGAAACCAAGTCTGTCTTTTGTTCATTGCGTTCTTGCTTCTTTTACCTAAATGACATCTTTCAAACAGGTGTCCAGCATCTTTCTGGTATCGTCCATTCTCTCTGCTCCTGCTCTAAGAAAATATTCCAATGTTGTCCAGATATTTATGGTATGAAGTGGTCCAAAGGGACTCCATATTAACCAATCAGACGAATGTGGATTGAATGAGGCTCTGTCAGGGGGAAGAAAGGCAGGCCCCCTCCTGCCCCAGGCAAGTTACACTTAATGGCTCTGGACTTTGCCTTTGGGCATCACGCTGTGTTTAATGAACTCCACTGGCTGTCTCTTATGAGAAGGTCATGCAAACACCTAAGGGGAAAGGCACAGAGTGAGAAAGAGGAGGGAAGAGAAGACACAGAGAAGTGGAAAGAGAGGTGATATGGAAGAAAGCACCGTTAGACCTTAGAAAAAACAAGCAACAAACAAACAAAAAACACATCAGATCTGGTTCCTTTTATCTGGACTTGGGAATGTTCTTGCACATAACTATTAAGATGAAATTGAGGTGCATTTCAGCGATACCAAGGCTTTTGCCATTCATACAGAATCCGAAGCTCCAATTGATTTCTGCTGAAGCCACCAGACCTTGGTTATTATCCTTTTCTGTTTTGTTTTCCACAAAGCAGAACAAATAGTAAATTAGGTCTTCAGTTTCTATGCTTCTTTACAAATCTGAGCTCATGTGGTGAATAATGGAAAACACGTTTCAAATTTATAAAATACATAATGAAAGTTTCTTTTAAGCATTAGAGAAGGATAAATGCTTTCTCACCCTAATGCAGCTCAAGAGAAAAGTTTCCAAAGTCAGCCCCTGGCAATTGAAATAATCAATTTCTAAAGAAATGCAGAGGCAACAATATCATCGAGATGTCAAAAAGTTATCTAAGGCCCCAGTACTTCTTTCTGAGTCTCAGCTTTAGCTTCTGAGTCAGAAGTACTATTATGCTTTTCTGACCCATCCAAAGGTATAAAGGAGGCAACTGTCAAATCTTCCTTTTGTTCTGTCCCATTAGCAATTAATTTATCATCTTATCTCCTTTTTCACATGGGGAGCCAGGAAGAGAAATTTCTATCAAAGAAGAACTGAGCATTCTCTTGCCTATGGGGAAGCAGTGGGTAGAACTCTAGGGAGGGGGAAATCTCATGAAACTCATAAGAATGGGCCAGAAAATGAACAGTTTCCAAGTGGAAACAGCAAAAGAAGGCAGTTCACCTAGAAACGATAGGTACCATGAGATTCATTTTATGTTGAAGGCTTTTAGTTTCTCTAAGAATGTATGCTACAAATCTCCCTGTGGAAGGAAAAACCAAAGGTCTTGAGGCACCTCTCCCCATAAACTAGCTTACCATACAGAGTGAACGCAGATACAGGCTAGAAATACCCAAATCTAGCTGGAAAATCAAGTTTAAACTCATAAAAACAAACAAGACAGAAATAAAGACTATGAAAACAGGGGGCCAGAAGTTGATGAAAAAAGAATATGATTCAGAAGAGAAAGAAAAGGAGGTCTTGTGTTTTGGAATAAATATAAATAATGTATAAATACTGAAGAGTGATTACCTATCTATTTATGGAAGGGAAAATTTTTTTAAAAAGGAGGGAGAGAGGAAGAGAGAGAAAGAGAGAGAGGAAAAAAAATCCTAGTACTAGCCTAGGGAACTCATTAGTTCTGCTCAACAAGATCTGAGTTCCTCTTGTTTCAGAGCACACTAGGGTCGCATTTCTTCCTTCTTTATGGTTGGATGGAGCCATATGACTAATTCTAGCTAATGAGTTGTGAATGGAAGTTATAAGTACCACTTCTGTGCTAAAAGTGAGACCCTCTAGAGCTTTCTTTCCCTCTGGGATATAACCAGCAATATTGGACATGATGGTGCTGATTTTTTGGAGGGTGTTTTGTTAATGCAGCATAACCTAATTTATCCTGACGATATACAACCACAGCTTTCATAAAATAAATACAAAGCTGTACAGTAGCCTCAAAAAATCTTTCTTGAGGAAAATGAAAGAAATCATGTAAAACTGATATAGGAGTCCTTGTCTTCCTGGAGGATACACCTGAGGTGGTACAAAGACTCTGAGAAGAATAAGCTCACCAGCATCTGCAGAAACACAGCTAAGTAACTGTCATCATCAGAAAAATAAAGAAACCTGGGCTATATCTCTAAGACTTAAGTCTTGAAAAGAAAACTGAAAGAAAAGAAGCCAGGTAGTATTTTTTTTTTCCTCTCCATTTTACATTTATGTTTCTGACAAAGAAGCAAAGGGGGAATTTCATAGTTATGCAAGATAGCATCATGGTTTCTGTTAAGAGAACCACAGGATCCAGCAAAGAAAAGAATGCATCTGCAACTGACTGAAAAAGGAGCACATGTCTCTTATGTAGACAAGGGAGTTACAAAGCAAAATGTTAAGGGAAAGAGAAAAATGTAAAAAAAAAAAAAAAATTGGCCCAAATCTCTGTGCTGTCTATATTGGAAAACAGTTGTAGCATAAACCATGCATTCTCAGAGGGGCAAAAATTAGTTCCTGGAAGGTGGGAACAAAACAATCTTAGATACTACAATGGTACATGGCCTTCCAAAACACCACAGTGCATAAGCAGACACACAGCGTAAATGTGGTATTAACATTTTATGTAAAAGATTAGAAAAAAAGTTTTAAAAAATTTCTTAGGGAGACAGTAATTTAAGAAACAAGATTAAGAAACACTGGCATAGGTGCACAGCTGTGGTTTTTAGAGGAAAAAATATAAAGGGAAAAAGACGATAAATATTTATAACCATTTATATACACCAAAACAGAAAGTGTGTATATAAGAAATCAGGTCACTCTGAAATGGTATCCAGAATTAAAGATAACTTTAAAAAGTACTCTGAGTCTTGGTGGAAAAGAACCAAGAGTTCCTTCTAACATCTTCTGTACATGCCCTAAAAGCTCATCAGAGAATGCCCACCCCATATTCCCTCAAAGTCTTTGCAGAAATGTAGTCCAAACGTTTATATTCTAAACCTACAGAGCCTCAGCCACAGATTTATTACCATTTTTTCTCTTTGAACTTTTATTTTTAAACTCGCTTTTGTGAACTCTCCTGTATATATGGTTCTGTGCCCTATTTTCTTTTCCTCCACTAGTATGAACACTAAGAGGTTATGGTCAGATTTTTTCCAAGACCCTTTATTTATATTCAATTTCAACATTATCTAACAGGTGAGAATTAAATCCAGAGCAAAAGTCACCATTATGGCAAAAGTCAATAAAACCACTTTGGTAAAATCATTCTAGACTGTAATAGATGCTATATTTCTGAAAGATATGGATATACAGTTAGTAGAGGAGAAGCTGAACTATCCTAACACTATTAAATTTAACATTGATTGCAGTTCTGTTATTTGTCTTAGGAATTCAGTACTCTATCCTCTACCAGGTTGAGCAAACTATAGATATCAACTGACTTCAAATCTACTTTTAATCGTTACTTGGATTTTATTCATTATGTTCCCATCTTAAGATTCAGGGAGTTTGACAATGATATATATTTTGTCAATATATAATGCTACAAACTCATGTTATAACATAGAGAGCCTTGACCCATGAATGTGTTAAGAAAGTGGTAGGAGTACCATCTGTTTGAAGAAGTGCTCCCTGTACTGGAAAGAAGTTGTGTAAGAAACAGCAGGTGTGCTTTGCACTCACCTATGACCATGGCAGACAATGATGTGTTGGCTACAGTGCCTAGTCTTGTCTTCACAATTATTTTGGACAAAAGGCTTCAAATCACTACAACTAATATTAGTAGACAAGGTAAAGTTTATCACAGAAGAGAGATCTCTAATATCTTTCCATCTTTGAAACTGTGATTATACATTACATTTTTGCCCTAGGCTGGCCCAACTAGATGCGCAGCGAGGATACACATACAGTTCAGCAGGCATAAAAAAGAAGGAATGAATATGACAAGTGCTTATGAGTTTACTCATAATGACTGGAGAGCCAAAGCAAAATGGTGGCTTTCCACATTAATGTCCATGCTTGCTCACAGATTCCTTGCAATTATTCTGAGTAGCCACCAAAGTCTTCTTTTCCATGAAGAGGGATAATGTCCTGAGAAAGACAACACAGTGGCTCTTTGCTAACAACAATACAACTAATCATGAGAAGATTCATTTCGCTTAGTAGATTTGATAAAGAACATACATACAGAATCCTCTGCTATGTAGTGAGGAACCAGGTGGCCTACTCCAGACAACTGTTTTATTTTATAACTCTAATGCCATAATAACATTATGCTCTTGCCCTGGACCCTAGAAGTTACGCCTTCTCAGGTTTCTTACCTGAAAGTTACTTTATTTTTTAATGATTCAAATGCCATTATAACTGGTGATCATCAATAAATTGCAGAGTATATGAACAATTTTACAGCAGGCATCTGGAAGCAAAAACTAAAACCCAGAACTCCTCCTGGGAGGTGACCTAGAAAACCACCCATAAGTATGGTATACAGCAAGGTGCCTTGATTGTTGAATCTTGAGGAATGAATGGGAAGAACTCTCCATATGTCTTTAGGGTCTGACAGGTAGGTCAAATGGTAGGATACAAGGTGAAAGATGGGACCAGTTGGAACAGGGGGGAGACAAATCAATAAGGAGACTTTAGATAATAGTATAATATCTCAAAGGACAGATGATGAGGTGTGAAGCAAGAGGGAATATAGAGAAGAGAATGGCTCCCTGAGATCATTGGAAGGGCATTTCAGTAGGTCTTAATCATCAACAAGATGTATCCGGTTTGGTGTTTTGTAAAAAAGATCAATGAGTAACTGGACATGTGCAGAAAAATGGAAGCATACCAAGAAATTTATTTTAAAAAGTTGAATTCATAAACTATTGCATTGAATTCATATGCTAAGTAATTTTTTTTTTCTTAAGCGTCTATTGTGTGCCATAAACTATAGTAAACTCTACAGGCTAGTAAATTTAATAGAACACAGACATTGCCCTATAGAGACTCACAATAGAGTCATCAGGAATGGAGGGGGGAAGAAGTACAGGTGGGTCAAGAAATCTAATAAGGTATTAAGTGCAATAAGGAAAACAGAGGAAGCCATTATTTCTGTCTTGAGAAATGGCACAAGGGATACTGCTTTTGATAGCTACATTCCCCAGCCTTATAACGAAACTAATGTGATAACAGAAAGAACAGCAGATCTGAGGTCAGAAGGCCCAGCTTCCAGTAAGGCTCTATAACCCCATTATCCATATGTGGAAACAACAGGACTATCCAATAACTGACCTAGCGGGTCCTGTGGTGTTGCCCTTCAATGAGCTAGATGGGCCTGATGACACTCATTTTCCCAGGAGAAAGGACAACATCTTCCGAGGGGTCTGGGCTCTACTTCCCCACATTGGCGGCACTATGCTAAACTTGACATCAAATACCTGGGGGGCCCAGGACCTTCAGGTGCCAAGCAGCTGGCATTTCCTAGCACCTTCTTAAACAGAACAGACTTGTCTGCCTTTTTTCCTGAGCCTGATACGGTGATTCCCTAGAGAAGACTGTCCTCTACCTATCCCATAAGCAAGAGCGTCAGTAGGAACATTTCTCAACCCAGGGTACTTCTTCTGCATGGTGTCAGTACTGCCTTGGCTTCAGCATACCTCTCTGAGGGATAATGAGGGAAGAGGGGACTGTGAACCTCTCTTGCTGAACCTTGGCTGGCAAATGTCCCCGCTTAAGCTTGTTTCTAAATCCAGACCTCACACCCTTGCCAGATGGAACAACATGCAGCAAATCACTTGACCTCACCAGGCCTCAGTTTTTACACCTGAAAAATAAGGAAAATCAAGACCTTCCCCACCCACTTCACAGGTAATAATAAACATTCGAGAACTACCTTCTAAACTGAAGAGCACTATACCCATACGAGGGGTTACTTTTATCATGGAATAGTGACCAGGGTCCCCAGCACAGACTCTCCTGTTGGACCTGAACCTTCTGTTTACCACACTGCTGTTTAGTTTGATCCACAGATAATTCAAGGTGGATTAGATGCATATATGCAGTAACATGGAAAAATTTAAAAAGGCAAAAATAAAAATGGGAGAAATGAAAGTAAACAGGAGCATTAAAAAGTGCATGTAGCAGTCACCAGACTGGCTGGATTTTCCTGGCACGCAGAGTCAAGGGGAAGCATGTCTGATACACGCTTGCTGTTGGCAGCAGGGAAGAAACATATCAGTCTCTTAGGGGAAATGGGTTCTCACGGTGGGAACTCTGCGTGAACAGATGAATGGTTTCCTCCACCAAAATCTACCATAAATGTAACCTCGAGTTTCTCAGCGTAACCCCCATAGCTCAGTTCGAAGAACTCTATTCCATAGTGACCTAGCAATCATGGTCGGATCAGAGTAGATCCAGAGTTAAAATACAGAGCAGGGAAGATTTGTGTTTTGTAGGGTACAGATATGAATCCTCACACATACACACAAACGAATCTTCATATCCTGAAGTCTCACGTGTTTAGTAAGCTTCTAGAAAATTCCCAACTCACACTTAACCAGCATGTGTAAAAGCTGGGTATCATTCAGTGCCACTCCTGTTTTACTGAAAACATAAGTGAGATCTTTTCCAAAGTTTCAAAAGCCTTCATTGCCAGGACTGATTTCAGGTCAGGCCCTTTCTAGGGTGCAGGAAACTGCTCGTCTCCCCACCTCTGAGCAATCATAGTACTTAGCCTCTCTGCCATCACTCACAGGCCATAATGCCCACTCAGCTCCCTGTCACTGCCAGTTGGGTCTCCCAACCTAGACAGCATATTCATTTTCATCTTCACACGAGGCCCAGAGCTGGCAACATAGTAGGTGCTTAATATTGTCTGAATAATGGATATGAGTAGAAATAAATTAAGCACTTTCCATTAATATTTGAAGACCCAGCCCAAGTGCCAAATTCCAGTCTGTCCCTCAGTTCCTGGCAGTGAGCAACCCTACTGGAGAGCAGCAATGACATTTCCTACAAAATAGATTTTGCAAATACCAGAGCCAAGTGGTATTTTTCAATAAAACTGCAGCCAGAATTAAGAAAACATTAGCACTTTTACTTTCACCTTTGTCTCTTACGGGTCAAAGGTGCTACACAAATACAAAATTATAAGATTAGCAAGTTTGTTATACATCTTTTTCTTGAAGCATTACAGTTAATTTAGCAGGCTAAGTACTTTTATATTACGAAAATTTTTAAATAAATACCAAAAAAATCAAATTATGTAGGGAACATCTCATTTTATATGTAACTAATAAATATCAATTCTCAATTTACCATCTGGAAAGAAAAGTAAAAGACAGAAATGAAAGAGTTGCCTAGATGCTGCTGCTGATAATGGTTAAAAAAAAAAAAAGTCATTGGCATTTATGACACGTAAGGAACTTGCTAAGTGCTTTATACTTATTTCTAAGTTTAATCCTTGCAGCAACCCAAGGAGATAATATTACTATTATTCATGTTTGCAGAGGGAGAGGCTGAGGCATGGAATGGTTAATCTAACAAGTATATGATCCAGAACTCCAACTCAAGGAGTCTGACTGAGAACTACACATTCCCAGGCTAATCTCTTTCATGACAACAATCACGAACATATATTGGACATGTAACATGTGCCACTCTTCCAAAATTATTCTAAGTGTGTATTAACAGGGGCGATCTGACATTCTTATCTCTGTTTACAGAGGAGGAAACTAAAGCACTAAGAGGGTGAGGAGTTTGCTCAGGTCACACAGATAGTAATGGAGCTAGGATGCACACTGAGCAGTCTATTTTGTGCATCCCTTGTAACAGGTATGTTCTAGTCTTATCCAAAACAGGGAAACAAGTGGAAAAGCTGTGTTAACTTTTGTCCATCTCTTCCACTTTAGATCTCCTGAGGAATTCCCTCTCCAATATGAATTCCTTCAGCTGCCTCCTAACCAGCCTCCTGCTTCCAACCTTCTCCTCCCAATCCCTGCCCCCCACAGGACATGCAAGCTGAACTCTGCTCAGGACCCATCTTAAAGGCAGTTCTACTTTTAGCACTACCCTGACTAAAACCCTTCAGTCATTTCCTATTGCCTGCAGCAAAGACCCAAACTCCTAATGTTGCCCACCAGACCAGTGATGATCTATCCTGTCCCTCTCTTCTTTGGCTTCATTTCCCACAGTCCTTTCTCATCTCCTCACAATTCAGCCTCCAACAACTGTGAACTACTGGAAGTTCCCCCTAAGAGTCTATTTCTCACCTGGTCACCTGTGTTCACACTGGTCTTCCCGTGTGGAATGAATTTCCCCAGGATCACCTTCCATTTTGCTTGGTTTCTACCCATCCTTTAAAAAATCAGCTCAAGCGCTGCCTCCTCCAGGAAGTCCCCCAACCCACCCCGGCTCCTCTAACCAGTAACTATTGCTAATAGTTGTCTGATTGACTCTACTCATCACTCAAGGGAGACAAAGTCCATTAGGGACCACTGGTTCTTTGATGCTAACTCTTCCACAGCAAATGGTTCACGCACCATGCCTATGAAATCCCACTGAAAGTCTTTTGATGGCTCTTTGTCTCCAAAATGTTTTCAGTTGTACACTAATAATAAGGCTGAAGCTGACGCTATTGTCACTTTTTTGGGAATACGTGACATCTAGCAGGAACCAAACAGAACTATAAATTACCTAGCTGATGAAAATCCTCCATATATCCCTTGAGACTGCCTTACATATCTTTTATAACTGGCTCAAACAGCTGCAGCATTCTCAAAAAAGGTATAGCACTTACAGTTAACTTTTTAACTAACTTTAATAGCACAAACAACCAAAGAAAGAAAGCACCTGGAAATTCTCACATCCAGGAACATTTGTGGGGCAGGAAGTGAGTTAGCAAGATATCTGCAAAATTGTGCAGTTGCATTTTGTGCAATAAATGGAAATGTACATGACTCACTGGACTTCAGGAACAACTTGAATTGTCTTTTACTCTACATTTGCAGTGTGCACATGCCCACCATTAAGTGGCTTCAGGGATCATGCCCCATTATTATCATCCTTCATCCTCCCTGCTGAATTAACCCATAGCCATTGAGTCAGTGTAAGGCATATACCTTCAGTTTCAGGAAAGGAGGTAACAGTCATTGATATGCTTGGTCTCCATTGACACTTTAACTATGGTGCACACACAGTAGAGACCATAGGAAGACATAGGATATTCAAATTAGACATTTAGGTTTTAATTAATTTTAAAAGGAAGTAAGATCTTAACACAATCTCATGCCGTATCTCAGCAAAAGAGGAGGAAAATAAGCCACCATCAGTGCATGAGAGGCCAAGTGCTAGTACTTTTCATAGGTTATCAAGAAAACCTTCTTCCTGCCTCTCTGACAATCCAAATCCTATCTACCTTCAGGTTGTAGCCCAAACCTCCTGCCATCAGGAAACTCCAGCTAACTTTGATGTTCCCTTTTGGGCTTGAGGCTGAGACTTAATCTTTTGGTCTGCATCTAGCCTCCATAAGGTATCCACTCAGGGCGCCATCTGACAAGGACTCAGTGAATCCTGTCCAGGATTTGTGGGGAATTAGGAATGACAGTCCTGGCAGTCATATCCTCTCAACTAGGTTCTGAACTGCTTTGTGACCTCCTATTTCTGCCCCGATCCTGGACCCTTTAGCCAATACATCCACCGGAGTGCCGGTGGCTCTCAGAAGGTGAGCCATGGGCCACCTGTTTAAAAAGCTGGGATTCATTAAGCACTGGCTCTAGGCCAGGAACTGATCTAAGGGCTTTTGAGCATAATTCCATTGAATAGGCACTACAATCCTTAGACATAAGTGTGATTACTAGTCCTATCCTACTGGTACAAAATAAAGAAGATCTAGGCAGAGTTCCCTAATCAAGGTCTTATAGGTTCTATGTTGGTCATCCTGGATTTGAGTAAAAATCTGCACTTACTTTTCCTTGTTTCATTCCTGTTGTAGGCAGAATTCTAAGATGGGCACACCCTATATAATCCCATCCCCTTGAGAATGGGAGAGATCTGCAATATGATGAGTTTGCTAGCCCATGTTAATCAGTACATTCTGATTTAATCAAAAAGAGATTTTCTAGGTGAGACTGACCTAATCAGCGCAGTCTTTTCAAAGAAGGTAAAATATCAAACTCCTGCTCTTCTGGTGACCTCAAGGAAGAAGAAAACTGCCATGTTGTTGAGAGGGCCATGTGGCAGGAGGCAGCAAGTGACTTGTAGTAGCTGAGAGTTGCCCATGGCGGATGGCCAGCAAGAAAGAAGAAATATCAATTCTACAACCACTAGGAACTGAATTCTTCAAACAACCACATGCCAACAAAGAGGACCCTGAGCTCAAGAAAATAGCTCAGCCAGGCCAATGCTTGGATTTAAGCCTTGTGAGGCCCTGAGCAAAGAGCCTGGCTCAACCTGCTTAGACTTCGGACCTACAGAAACTTTGAAAGGATAAACATACCATTTTAAGACATGAAGATTACAACAATTTGAAAAACAGTAATATAGTAATTTTGACCAAAAAAATAGCATTGAAAACTAATACAATTCCCCTACCTTTCCTTCCATTCAGTTCCAAACCAGCTCCTTACCTTTGTTCCATTATCCTGATTTCAGGTCAGCCACCTCCACTTGGCCTTGTAAACTACTCCCTGGATTCCAACTTCTAGGTTTGAAAGACTTGGGCTCAAATCAGGCACTAGTTGGGTCTTTCTCCTGCTTCGTTTATCCTCCCACCAGGCTCTGAACCCAACTCTGGCACTCACCTGTGTGACCTAGGCTTCCCTTTCTGAAGGAACATTCCAAGCTGGAATGTTCCAAACAACATTAAGAAGACATGTAGAGCTCTGGATAAGGTCTCTACAAGCCACCGAATGGTTTTGTTTGGTGGAGAGGTGGGCACAGAGCTTCAAAAAAGAGAAAACAGTGCAGACAGAGTTCCAAGCTCCCTGGCCCCAACTTAATACATGTCAGCTCCTGCCAGTATATCAAGGTCCTGTTCCAAACAAAGGTCATAGTGCAAATAAATGAACAAAGCTTGGCAACCAATGGTGGCATGGGAGAGTGGTTCCAGCGCTGTGTACAGAGTGTTCATGAGAAAGACATTGTACAGGCTTCAGGCCATTCCTCTCTGAAATGAGCAGATTGGGAAAAATAGTAGCTAAAACCCCTTCCAACTATAATATCTTATGAGTAAAAGATTGTTACGCCTAACAGTTTGCAGCTGGCAGAATCTCGTGACCTGCTGACCTAATGACTGAATCAGGAGTCAGAGTCTCACCCCATCCAAGACCAAGAAGGGCCATACCTTTCCATCTTGGCTTCCTGGTTCCCAAAGGGATATTTACCTTCCCTCCAAAACCACCAGGTTACACATGGAGGGCTTCAGCAGAGAGGTCCAAGGGTGAACTGGATTCTGACCCAAATGGCAAGTTGCTGGCCTCTAACTGCCAAATATCCTTGGATCAGGGAATGCAGTGGGAAAACAGAATTCAGCTTCACGGGAAGAGAAAAATAAAAATAACAATATTGATAATTGTAAGTCAGGAGCCTGATTAGAAAAACAATGAACATAAATGCAATGTCTTCTTGTAGTTTGTCTTTGAGTTTAGGCGAATTTTCTTCCGAAGGGGTGTGAAAATGGGGCCAGCATTGTGGGCAGGCTGAGTGGGCAGATGCATCTGCAGAGAGGATTCTGGGAAGACGAAGGACATTCTGTTTCCACAAATAAGCATGCCGTAACCATTTCTCTGATGCCAGGAATCCTTTTAAATTGGGTTAAATCCCATCGTTTTGCAATGAGAAATAAGTTTGAAAATTAAAATATCCCTGGAGGAGAGAAGTCAAAAACTAAGGTTTAAATGACTTCTGGTGGAAAAGTTCCAAATGTCAACCTTTAGAGGAAGCAGCTGTGCCTGAGGAGGGGCACTGCTCATTTGCCTGTGTGTGTATTTGAGGGTAGAACAACTTACTTTAGGCTAGGCATTTCCTTTTTGCTAGTAAGTAACGGGGTTAGGATTCAAACCTAAGTGTCTCTGACTCCACAGACATGTTTTCTTCTGTACTACTATTCTAAAGGGCCCCAGAAAAAAATGAGCTGCGACAAAATAGGACAATTGCACAGAAACCAACCTCTAACAAAACTCTCCAGTCTCGAGTTCAGTATTTGAGTGCAGGGGACACTGGTAGTACCCTATCCAAGTCACCACAGATTCCTTCTCAAGCTTGCTGTGTTCATCACCTATCTTCTATATGCTTGGTACCTACAACTCTCTCAGGATGGTCTGGTGGAGTTTATGCTTCAGAGGTTTCTTTTAGGGCCAGCTGTTTGGGTCAAATTATACCTTTGCTTGTCCTCTTCCCCCTTCTTGTTTTGCTTTCCCCACTCCTTTAGGGTTTCCTCCTGAAAGCACTTTCAGAATAAATCCCTTGCATCCAAACCCTTGACTTAGGGCTGCTTTCTTGGAGACACCAAGATACAACTTTTTGAGAGCATTTTAGATGAATGCATTGCCGTTTCCCCTCCCCCACTATTTTACCTTATTTAATGAATTTCTCTTCCATCAATTCTTTAGGGAGTTCCTAGCCCCAGTTCATATTGTTTATGTTCTTAAGCTGGCAGAGAACTAAAGCAGTTCTCTAACCACATCTTTCAATGTGTCATACTTAATTCTATAGCAAATGCCTAGGGGATTGGTTAATAATACAACGTCAGCTTTTCTCATTTCAGTTATCTGGTCAAAAGAATATGGCTCTATCTTTCAGAAGGGAAGAGTAACAATGACATATTTTTGATTGTGCAGAACCAAGTTATTCTCTTTCTGAGATGGTGAAAGCATTCTGATTGCTTCAAATAACGGGACTGATACTGGCCTAAGCAATCAAGTGTATAAGGGATATAGTAATCAAGATGTAATTGATCTTTATATCGGCATTACTCCAAATAAAGCAGGGATTGCAATCTTTGGACCTATTCAGTTTTCCATTAAGTAGAAGACTAAACTGAATTGGAGGATGTGACAGGAGAATCCCTGTCTGGCTTATGAGATTCATTACATTTGAATTCTTCTTAGAAAGAAGTTATCGAAGTGACTCTGACTCAGAATAGAGACATTCACTCCTCTTATATCTAAATAAATAAATAAGAGAAAAAGAAGAGAGAGAAAAATTATCTAACCTTGTTAGAAAATGACCCTCTTGGAGCAGAGAATAAACTTTAAGTTTTAATGGAAAATAGCTTATGAAGGGGAAAGAAACAAACAGAAATTTATATGGTAAGACAAAGCTCCTACAGTCTGTAGGGCTACCACACTGCATACCTTGAGACTATAACCCGTCCACTATGTACATTAGCACCGGGTCTGGGACCCCTTTGGGTTGTATTCAGCTGCATGTCAGTCTCCAGTCTCTAAATGACAGACAATGGTCAAGTTTTAATAGTTCCTCTTTCTCTGTACCACTTAGGTATTACGTAAAGAAATTCACAATGGCTACTGAATCACTCATTAATGCTTGGCAAATGACAGACACTCAAACCCTTTGCTGAATCAACGGATATATACAGGAAGGGATGAATGGATGCCTGGGTGCATGGATGGATGGGTGAGTGGGTAGATTGGTGGATAGATGGATGAATGGATGGATAAATAGTGAATGGATGGATGGGAGAGTGGGTGGATAATGGTGGAGAGATGTTGAATGAAGGGGTAGGAGAGAGAGTGGGATTTCCAACAAATGGGTAATGAAACTTTTATCTTCTTCCTAAACCTTTTCCCAGAGTCTATTCCAAGATATCCACATCATTTACATCTTTACACTATATCTGATTAAACATGTTCTCAAGAGATGAACTGATAAGATCATTCCCATAAAAACATAAAGACTGATAGAAGTCAGCTGAATCACATGATTTTTATTTTTTTATTTTTTTTTAAAGATTTTATTCATTTATTCGACAGAGATCAGAAGTAGGCACAGAGGCAGGCAGAGAGAGAGGGGGAAGCAGGCTCCCTGCAGAGCAGAGAGCCAGATGCGGGGCTTGATCCCAGGACCCTGAGATCATGACCTGAGCCGAAGGCAGAGGCTTAACCCACTGAGCCACCCAGGTGCCCCTTATTTTTTTTTTTAACTAGAGTGTTGTGCAAGCTACTTTAACGGGGAAAAAAACAGAATCTTGAGACTACATCCATTAAGTTCATTGCAGCATAGATGACACACAGCACCAGGGGGCACTATTCACATAGAATAATGTGAGAACTGTGCCCTTTATAGTTGTAAAGTAGAGTGACCCGATTTATAGTTTCTCAAACTGGGTTTATATTGTGTTACATCTTTCCCAGGTTTGCTTCCATTTTTATAGGGGTCAGAGGAATCATTATATAATTATGGAATATTGGGCACCAGTAAAGAGGGAGAACTGGGGAATATTAGGAAGACAGTTCTCAGCATTCTTGAAAAATTGCCCCACATAGACCTCTCTCAATCTATAGAAAGGGCAATTAAGAAATCACGTAACCTACGGCTTGATGGACACCTTTATCTTAAGAGCATTTGGCTTATGTCTGAATGTAAACTGACTGAGTGGCCTGAAAGATTGGAAAGGTGTTCTTTTAAGGTGTGAATTTATATACCTCACAGAGCTATGAATATAGGTCCATAAGTCATAAAGCAACTCCTCCCATCTTCCCCCGCCTGGTAAAACAAAATAAAAGAAAACAAAGCACACACACACACACACACCAAACAAAACAAAACAAAACAAAACAAAACAACAAAACAACCACCCTTGCTATTTAGCAAAAAAAAAGTTATATACATAAAATTCCCTCCCATCATAAAATTCAAACCTATCAGACATATCTGGAATGCTGTGGAAAACATTAATTCAAATACATCAAGAGAGGGTGGTTCAGTCAGTTAAGCATCAGACTCTTGATTTTGGCTCAGGTCATGCTCTCAGGGCTACGAGATCTCTCTTTCTCCCTCTATTCCCCTGCCCCATGGTCCCATGCTCTGTCTTCCTCTCAAAAAAAAAAAAAAAACAAAAAAAACAAAATAAAAAAAAACAATAAAACAAAACAAAAACGAAAAGAAAACAACAAATATATTAAGAAATTAGTGAAAACATTTTCCCAATTAAGAGAGAGATGAGGCATGGGGCATGGTTGCTGAAATGTCAGCAGGTACTCAGAGTGTCCTCAGTGATGTCGAGTTGTGTGAGTAAGATCCACTTAGATGAAAAATCAATAGACACTTCTACTAGATGATCTTCTCTTTCCTTCCCCACACACATACAAAAGCATCTTCATACATACATTCCCTCCAGATAAGCAATATACTGAAAGAATCCTTTAAAAAATGTATTTAAGAGAAAGGTGGGAGCACATGAGAAAGGAGAAGCTTCAGCATCTTTTTTTGAGGAGGAAAAATATGGAATTGTAATTTGCCTTAAGAAAATAACTTCTTAGGACATATAACAAAAGTGGGGAAGAGCAGGGATTTAGTCAGTCACAAGTTATTACATAAAATAATTGCTCTGGTAAGTGAGCAAAATCTCAGGTAGACTTATCTATAAAGTCATGTAGACCACAGCAATGTCCAACCTGTAAAGGCTGCTGCGGCTTCGTGAATGGCTATGTTAGTGGGAAGGAGAGGAACATTTTATGAATTACTTGAACAACAATAATTTGGCAATAGGGTTGTACACAGAGCATTTTTCTTGCTATCAATTTACTCAGAGACTGGATATCCCATACCTGCAGATCAGAACTGTATTACTTTTTAGTGTTACATAAAAAATAAACACAAACATTGTGGCTTAAAGCAACACATACTTATTATCTCAGTTTCCGTAGGTTAGGAGTTCACCACAGTGTACGTGGGCTCTCTGCTCAGGGTTTCACCAGGCTGAAATTAAGGTATCAGCTGGGGTCTAATCCTATCTGAGGCCTCTTCCATGCTCACTGGTGTTCAGCAGAATTCCATTCCTTGGCAGTTGTTAAGGTTCTACACTTTATTTTATTTTATTTTTTATTTATTTGACAGACAGATCACAAGTAGGCAGAGAGGCAGGCAGAGAGAGAGAGGAGGAAGCAGGCTCCTCACTGAGCAGAGAGCCCGATGCGGGGCTCGATCCCAGGACCCTGGGATCATGACCTGAGCCGAAGGCAGAGGCTTTAACCCACTGAGCCACCCAGGTGCCCCAAGGTTCTACACTTTAAAGAGTATACACTTTCTATACTTTTTTTCACTTTTTTGGCTAGTTGTCAATCAGGGCCCATTCTTAGCTCTTAGAGGCCTCCCACTATTTTCTGTTCTATGGCCCTCTCCATACACGCTCCTTTAAAACCAGCAAGAGAGTCTCTCTTTGTCTCCCTTTCTCTCTCTCCCTGCTATGATGGAGTTTAATACGACATAGCATAACCTAATCAAAGGAGCAACTATCCCATCCTATTCATAAGTTCTGTCCACACACAAAGGGAGAGCATTGCACAGGGTATAAATATCAGGGAATAGAAATTTTGTATGCCATCTCAAAATTCTGCCTACAACCAGCAGTTTCAGCCTACGGGGAGTAAACAGAAGAAGGCTCATCTTTTGCCAATGGGGAATTCTATATGATCTCTTCCCATTAGCATAACCACACTGTTTGGTAGGTATAGAGCTTAAGAAAGAGGAACTATTGATCTTGACCATGAGGAAGATTCTCTTGGAGATTTCTGGAGCTAAGAAAGGAGCCAGCTTCTTGTCTTCCTATCCTCATCACGGGTAGATTTCTCTCCCTTGCCACTCAGAAATATGGCCAATCTGGTATTTCAGAAAATCAGTCTCACAGGAGAATTTCCTTATTGCTCTTACCTCCCCTGTGCCACAGAGTTCAGCTGTTCAGTGAGTGCCTGTTGAATGAAAAAGTCATGTTCCACAGTCCTCAGCACTGCATGTGTACACACAAGCATAAAAGAATACCTAAGGGGCCCATACATATAAGTACATCCCCACGCATGGATTCTCTTCACTCTGCTCTCTATGCACATAGTAGTTCAGTAGTGAGTCATTCCATGTGGCCTTCTGTCTTCAACCCCACTCTCTAAGTGCTTAAAGGGAGTAATTACCTCCAGAGCTTACAACCCAGCTCCATTATTTAGGCTGCTCCAGCTCTAGAATTTGCTATCTGAAGGTATGGATCAACAGTCAACCCCTGTTTGCCTTAGGAGGTAATAAGGTGATGGAAAGGAGGTAGAAAATAATGTTCCTGTGGATCCTCCTTAGTCCCTATGCGCACTACCCGTATAAGAGTGGGGCATGGACAGTAGGGATGTCCTTTGCATAAATGTTTCTGATAATTTAAATTAACTGTTTTGGGTGTTCACGTTTTAAAAGGAAAATGGCATATTATTAAAATAACTCCCACACTGCATTATCTTTTACAGAGACAATATAATGCATTGTTTTCTGGATGACCTGGGATCATCTTTATACACTTAAGCGAATACATTCAGTTAGGATGGAAGTAAATAAGACTGCTTTTATTCTACGTTCCTGTAGTCAGTGTCTTTCTTCACATTCTATTTTTTAAGTTGTCCTTTTTGTAAGTTGTCCTCCCATCACTGGCTCAAAGGCTTTTGCCCTGGATGCATCTGTTAGTCTGGTAAAGTTCTCAGCTAGGCTCATCTCCAGAACTATTTGCACCATTTCTGACAGATACACATATAGAGGTAACTGTTTAGCTATTGATGGAAGGTTGAGAGGAAAGCTAAATCAAAAGCAATTAAGCCCGTGACACTATTGTTTGGCATTCCTACTGATGGATCCTGTGACTGTAAAGCAAGGAAAGTTTGCAAAACTAAGTTTAAAATACACTGAAAATTAGTGAATCAAATTCTAAACACACACACAAATATCTTTATCTTCAGCAAAACTGTTCAGCCTCCACTTCCCAGAAGAAAAATAAACCGAAACATCCTTTCTCCACCTCCAACACAATCATCTCCCCATCCCCCAGTGTTCTAAGGTACTTGGTTCATGTTTCTCCTAAGTCACATATTGCTTTAAAAGGCATCGTGTTGATGATGAATTGGTGAGTCATAAACATGGGGGATTAATAGTCCTCTAAAATTAGTAACAATTTTAAAATAAAAGTGGAAAGTGCTAATTTTTCAAGTCTCAAAATGTCTAGGATATAAAGAGAATTTTAAAGGAAGTCAGATTTTTCTTTGTAATTTATATGCAACGATCATCAATTCAATTGTTGGAGCAAATGTCACAATTAAAAACCCCAGCAGCAATGAAAGTCATGAAGAACTAATATAATAAGAATAATCATGCAAGAAGAACAAAATTATGAGTCACTAAGTATTGGGTGCTTACCATGTAACAAATGATCTGTAGCCATGGTTTCTCTTCTTTACTCTGAGCAGAAAGATGGTTTTATCATCCAGTCTATGGATGTGAAGATGAAAGCTCAGAGAGAAAAACTAGCCAGAGTAGTGGAAATGGGATTTAAACTCTGCCATGAGTCTAATTCATGCTCCTGCATCATATGGCACTAGAGTCACTTCATTTATGAATTAAAGGTACTAAGATTAAAGAAAAGATGGTGAGGGGGAACTAGCCAGGGGATGTAGATGTACAGTATACTATGCTGGGCTCTTCTCATTCAGAATGATGTACAGAGCCAGCATGGCAGGGGAGTTTGTCTGTCCCTGTATTCATTTTCTGAGGCAGCTGTAGCAAAGCTTCACAAACTGGATGGCTTAAAAAACCAGAAATTGTTTCATAATTCTGGAGGCTAGAAGTCCACATCCTATTTATAGGGCCATGCACTCCTGTAGGGGAATCCTTCTTCCATGTTTCTGGTGGTTTGCCCAAAATCTTTGGTGATCCTTGGTGTGTAGCTGTGTTACTCCAATCTCTGCCTTCGTTTTCACATGGTATTCTCCTTGTGTCACTGTCTTCACATGGCTGTCTTCTTATAACAACAACAGTCATATTGGACTAGGTGCCCACCCTACTCCTCTATGACCTTGTGAAATTATTTCTAAGTAAGGTCATATTCTGAAGTACTAGGACATTTCTTTTTTTCCCCTCAACTTTTCTTTTGAAAAGTTTGGTGGAGGAGGAAGAGACATTAACCCATAACAGTCTAGTCTAGATACTGTTATTTCCTACACTTCCTTTTTCTGTGTCAAAAATGCTAAGACAGGAAACCAAGAAGTTGGTAAAAGGCCAAAAATGAGAGAGCTAGAATCCAAAGCCCGGGTAGGCAATCAAGGCATGGTGTGAAACACAGGAAAAATTGCATCAGCTGGGGAAGGGCAGGTGGCTTGTATTACAGAGAAATTGACTTTGTAAAAGAACCTAGCTGTAGTGATTCTGATTCAGGATCTGGCTCCCTAGGTGGTAAGGTAAGATCTTAGGAATTTAGAGTTCTTATCTATCTTAACAGTCACCTAGACAAAGCAACTATACTAAGAATAAATGGTTTCTATAATATCCCTGGCATGTAATCATTCAGGTACTTCTAGATCATCTCTTGTGGCAAATAGTACACAGAACCAGGAAGCACACATTCCATAAGTGCCGGTCAAGAATAATCTTTCATTGACATTACGTTTAATTAAAAAAGAAGACTCTAGGGAAAATTTTGTGGTTCAGGGGAAAATTACACCTTATCAGATTCTGATTCTAAGGGGGCTACTTTACAAATCTAAATTTGTTTGTTCTTTGGATTCACCTTTGAACTGGTTGTAACTTCACACCAGTTTCCTCATTAATGAAATAAGGAAATTTTTAACACGTTTACTTTTATTGTATGAGATTCACGAGTTTTCCTTTTATTAGAAAGGATCTTTTAACACTACAGAACCATAATATACACTTACTACGAGCTAGAATGCATTTTTCTCTAGCTTTTCCTTAAGTGGTCCTAACTAAACCATACAGAATAATTCTAATCTATTTCCACATCATGACCCAATAAATATTAGAAGACAACTCTATCAACTAAGTCTTCTTCACACAAGAATTCCCTGTTCTTTCTAGTTTGTTTTTAATGAAGAAATATAAGTCTATGCATAGTTTCCCCATCATATATCTAATGCTACATTGTTATTGGAGAATTTGAAAAAACAAACCATCAAAGAAACATCTCCCATCATCAGGGACACCACTGCTAATCTTTTGGTGAATGTCTTTGGAGTCAGTTTCCAGCTGACACTCATTTGTTCTGCAGTCCACAACCCCCCAGATTTCCTGATATGGACTGTGTGCCTTCTGTTCCAGTGACTTCCCTTTTGTTCTCATTTAATCTTGTTGTAGGCCCATTAAGTTGAACTCTGTAGACATCATTTTTTATTACTGCCCCAGTTTTTTAAATTGCACTTGTGTTTTCCAAGAATATCATCCTCCCAGACATTCTTCTCTAAAAAATTTCCTACTTTTCAGTGTTCCTCTTAACATGTGGTATATGATGGATTCAATACAACCCTCCTGTTCTGGTCCTTTGGGGGCAGAATTAAACAGGTCTAAAGCCTCTCTGACTATAAACTTCACTTCTGTGAATATTTTCTTGAATCAGAAAACTTTTTTGATGGCTATATTCTACTTCTAACTCATTTTCATTTTTTTCCCCTTTATACCTTCATCAGTCTATTCATTCAGCAACTACTCTGCGATCACAATGTGCCACGTTCTGTGTTAGAAACCAAGAATTCAAGTGTATATAAAATTATTTACCCAGTGGAGGAGACAGGTGTGCAAATAAGACAATAAACTAGATGTTCTTTCTAAGGAGAGCTACACTACAAATAGATTTGCACAGTCTAAATGACTCCCATAAGAGAGGTGACATGAGGAACCTAATGGATCCACTATACACTCACAAATAATCCACTTCATAATCCTTTCAGTATTTTTGATAGTTAGCATCTATCTCAAAAGCTCACAGGTTGGGAAATTCGCCTTCTTACTATTTTTACAATTCAGAACATCATTTAACTATAATCAATCTTCTAAGATTACATAAGCCATTTACAGTCAGTGATCACTAATTTCTATTCTATAAGTTCCCTAGATACTCTGAGTTGTATTTAATTGAACTAAGAGAGTTCCTAGAGAAACCAGAGGAGCTGACCATTGTGGTAACACCTGTACTCAGAAAATGAGAAATATTCATTGATGACTACAAGGTAGTCTTTGCTGGCTAAAGTAAATCCTATTTTCTTACCACCAGGCTGGAATTGGCAGCTGTCACTGAGACATAAAGACTCACACTGATTTCTCCCCTTATAAATTTAGGTAACTAAAATGTCTTCAATATAGTTTTCTATGTCTTACTAAAATCCTGATCATCATTATCTGTGTGTTTACATTTTTTTCTTCCAGAGATAACCCTCCTTTCTCATGTAGACTTATTTATCCATCCAACCACTTGGCTGCTATAGACAATTCTACTTCTGCAGAGGGAAAAATTATGGTCTCTTCTTTCCAAGAAGCCAGTAAACTAGTGAGGGAGTCAGGCAGGAAAAGTACTGAATAAAATTCAGGGACCTAAATTTTAGGATTGAAATTTACTTAGGGGATTAAGGGAGCAAGGTGAAGGAATACCTAACCTGGAAGAGAGAGGGCTAGAGAAGGAAGCCAACCTATGCTCTCATTCTTGAAGGAAAAATCAGCGCAATGTTGGTATAGCAAAACATTTTGGGCAGAGGAAACAGTATGTGCCCAGCCACAAAAGGATGAGGGTCTGGCATAGCAGGACTACAAGTAGCTGAATCGATGGGATAGGGGACATGTGGGGATATGAGGGAAGATAAAGATAGAAAGACAGGAGATGGGTCATGAAGGGTTTTGTAAGTCAAGCTAAATTTTATTTTCCCTCTAACTAAATGGGCAGTCAAAGGGAGTTTTATTTCAGAAAGCCATCTCCGGTTACAGCATGGAAATTTAACCTAGGAAAGTTAACTCTAGCGAGTGATAGACTAAGGAGGTCCCAGATAGTGGCAAATGTTGAAATACAATGGAACTCTCCTGTCTAATTTCCTTCTCAGCCTAATAGGAGTGTAATGACCTGAATGAAACTTGAAATCTCCTCACTCCTAGGGGAGGGTTCAACCAGAACCTACTAGGTGGCCCTGGAACGGTCTAGAATTGATACTGAAATACAAGGATTGGTTTGGGACACAGTGAACGAAACCAGATTTTGAAGTGCTTAAGGAGGGGCCAGACCAAATATCAGCAGAAGTGATATTAAACTGTTGCATCCTTTAAGGTGACGACGTAATTTGCCTTGTCACTTTCAAGAATGAAAAGGGAACTCTGAATAACCTTGTTAATACAGTGGGCATAACCCAGCTCTTTCCCAGGCAGATTGAGAATGGATGGCTCCTTTTTCACAGCATCAGCCATGGAATGGTGATTGCCCATTTCTTTGGTTTCTGTCTTCCTTTAGCCAAGTAGTTTAATATTTCCTTTGTTTCAATATGTCTTCCAGTAGCCATCCACAGTATTCTTTTTGGATTATATTAGCCAGAGTCTCTGGCTTACAACCACAGAGCCGTAAGTGATCTTCCCTCATTTTTCAGACAAGGAAACTTAATTCAGGAATTAGCCCAACCACACATGGAACATTCAAAATTTAAACCCATGTCATCAGTCTTCAAAGATGTTGATCATGCCATCCTACCACCTTGACCTAGATAGAGTTGGATCTGCAGTTAGAAATCTCAGAGGTCAAGGGAATGCAGGCCATTCTGGTCACCATACAAGACAAGCTGGATTCTCAATGTACTTCTCCTTTCAACACTAGAAGCATGCTCAGAGGACCACTGCATTCAGACTGACAGGCAACCAATCTGACTCAGTGCTTCATTTCTCAGCCTGCAGTGTGTCCAGACCTCTGGGGTGTGCTGATGCAAAAAGAAGTCCAGGAGTACTGGGTAATTATTCAAAGGTTGTGGGCAGAGGAAGTAAATTGGTCAGTTTGTATACATTAAAATAAACAGAGATATGTAGTGAAATAGAATGCAGAAATGACATCACATTTTAAGAGGAAACACTGGATTTCAGAGAAAATTTATCTGTTAGTTGCCAGCCTAAATCTATGCCCCTAGATTCCCAGGATGTGTACTTTCTACCGTACTTTTAATGGTAGTTCATTGGAAAACATGGCACCTTCATTTTAACATGAAACCAAATAAATATCTTACTAGTACTGAAATTTCAGAAGAGAACATAGCACAGAGTAGTAGCACTTAACTCCCTGAAAAATCCAATTGATGGCAAGGAAAGAAAGAATTGTCAGTGGACAATTATTTGGGGGGAGGGGATAACATCCTGTTCCTTAAAAAAAAAAAAAATACTATTTTTTAGAAATTGTTTTTTAAAGGAACTATAGGAAAACCTTTACATCGTTGTGGAAAACAGCTTGAATTAGTAATTACCTTGTATTATCTAACACAATACTCAGCAAATTACTGCTGGCTGGTCAAAGTCTGTTTTTGTATGATCTTAAAAACTAAGAGCAGTTTTACATTTTTAAAGGGTTGAAAAAAATCTAAAGAAGAAGAATATTTTGTGACACATGAAAATTATATGAAATCTAAATTTCAGTGTCCACAAATAATGTGTTATTGGAACACGGCCACACTCAATAGTTTACATATCGTTGGTGGCTGTTTTTGCACTAAAACAGTGAAGTTGAGTACTCATGGCAGAGATCTGCACAGCCCACGAGGCTTGAAATATTTGTTATCTGACACTTCATACACAATAACCACCAGACCCAAATCTAAAGACTTAACTTTCATTACTTTCAAATAACTTACATGATTCCTCCACGGTCTGATCCCGTGAAAAGGTGAGGATGATTTGTAATTGACATTCAAATTCACATCTCTGGAAATGACTATGGTGTGAGGATCTCAAAGCAGTTGGTTCACTTAAGTAAAGAGAATTTTCTGTTGTCGTTCACACAATTATTTTGCTTAGTAAATTTTCAGGATATCAAAAGGCTAACATGAACCTAGGCCTCATTCATATTTTCTCTCCTATCTCCTAGGACCTGTTCCCTATCACTTGAAATGAGTCATGATTTACTTCTGAAAAGACATTAGGACCTGTGTGACCTCACATTTCGTCTCCACTGATACCCTATATTCAATTACTACTACTTCGTCTCCCAAAACAGATAACCTTTTTAAAATTTTTGAACATAAAAACACAGGATACATTTCTCTCACTGCCAGACCGAGCCCTTAGGTTGAATTCTTACACTGTCTTTCCACAATCAGCATGTTAGAACATTAAAATAAAATTTATTTCAATGGGAATACGTTCTGAACTGATGCTACTGGGAAGGTTTACAACCAAGGAGTGGAACTGTGGCACCTACCACAGAGATACTTTTATTTTCTCCTAGATAGCATCCAGTTCTATTAAAAATATTCAAAACACATTCAAAACCAACCTACCAACATTTACTTTCAGAAACAAGAAGTGAAGTATTCATTTAAATATCAGAACATCCTTATATAACATGGTCCCTTAACAATCACCATGCCATTATTTTGATTTCCAGCAACCTGGGGCTAATATGTTCAGGATGATTGACTGAAAAAGAAGGAACCTACAATACATTATTCAGCTCTGCATCTATAAGGTAGTTTATGTGGGCTTTTTTTGTTTCATACTTAATACACCAGGTCTTCTTAGAATTTAATGATGGTTTATCTCTTTTGATTGCCAGTCATTAAAATGAACTGCTTTTTTATTTTTTTCTCCAAAGATTTCTATCAAATGCAGTTTATAAACCCCCTGGATTATATCCCCTTTCCTTGAGAAAGCAGTAATTTTAAGCCTCATTGTGAACATGATTTAAAGGATTTCTGCAGGAAACGTACGGAAAAGAACTGCAGAAATGCCCATCTCAGGGACTTATAACTTGGTGGATGTTGCCACCTTATCCAAAGGGGAGATCAGACTCGCAAAAATTATCAGATACATGTGGCAAAGGCACATGCATTTGGCATTCTCTGGGGTCCAGGACTCTAAAACCCTACAAGCAAGTCTACATAAACACCCCCCAAAGAAAAACAAACACAAAACATGAATCCAGCATAGAAAATGAATAATGTATCACTCCAGCAGGGGGCAAGGAGGGGCAGAAGGTATGTGAGCTGGACTGTTCTGTTCATTCCTACTTTTATTCCACTAAGATATGGGGATTTAACGGTTGAATTATTTTGAATTCCTTGTATTCATCCCTGGCAGGCATTTGTACAGATACAAACTAGGACTTAGTTCTATGACTACAAACTGGGATTTATTTAGTTATCTGGGGTCAGTGGACATGTAACATGCTTTTATAAACTGATATTGAGCAGGGAAGAAACTGCATTAGAATGGGAGCTGAATAACAACAAGCTGAATGGAGAGGTGGCTATGTAAGGCTCCTGCTCAGTTATGTGTGTCCAACGTGGAAACGATGCTGATTTTAACCCCTTGCCTGCCCTTGACCTTACAGTGGACATTGCACCCTGTCACAGCTAATGCAGAAAAGTTTTCTTTCTCTCTGCTTTTAATCTAACGCATCATATTGATAGCACCTGTCATAAAATGATCCCTGAAAGACTGCACAGTTGCAGCAAATTGAGAGATACAGGGAATCCTTCCTGTGCAGACATAGGAGCTAACAACCAGCCACGTACCCAATTACCAGGCCAGGCAGAAAAACAAAACAAAACAAATAAACAACAACAACAAAATCATTGCTTTTGGAAATTTGTGGATTTACATAATAAAATAGGCTTTAAGAAATAGCATCTTGATTTATAATCCTGTACTGTATTCATAGAAGGTAAAGTCATCTTCTGATGGCTCATTTTTTGACCCTCGTCCAAAAACAAGTTCAGTCATCACTAGAGGGTCACTGCCATTTTTAGTCAACAACGGGAAAACCACAAATAAGGAACAGGATTCCACATGCTTGCGTTAGTCATTAAAACTGGGCTACTCAAATAATTTTCTCAGCTTGAAAGCAATAAAGGTAATTGCAAATAAAAAGATCTACAAATTTGACCATTCAAAAATTAAAAACTTCTTTGCAATGAAGATGAACACAACTAAAATTTGAAGAGATCCATTGTCAGAGGAAAAATATATCAAAAATAATAAATTGGCAATCATTATAATGCTTTTTTTTTCTTTTTTTTTTTAATCTTTTTTTTTTTAAAGATTTTATTTATTTATTCGACAGAGAGAAATCACAAGTAGGCAGAGAGGCAGGCAGAGAGAGAGGAGGAAGCAGGCTCCCTGCTGAGCAGAGAGCCCGATGCGGGGCTCGAACCCAGGACCTGGGATCATGACCTGAGCCAAAGGCAGCGGCTTAACCCACTGAGCCACCCAGGCGCCCCAATTGGCAATCATTATAGAGGGAACCATGGAAGGACTGAAGAAAGAACCTTAATGTGGCATCCTGGAGATAAAGATCATGGTAAGTCATAATGTGGGAAGAGCCCTGACACATGTGAGTTCCCTTTAAGATTCATTTGAAAAACACCAGTGCTCAATGGGGGTAGGGGGGGTAAATAAATTAATCTATGTAGATTAAATTGATTAAAACTGTGCTGTTATTGCAAACAATGTGGCAGAACACTGTGTATCAATATGAAAAGCTGTCCAAAACACTCTGATAGATACAAAATGACCAGCACTAAATGCAATATAAAATCCTGGATTGGCTCCTGGATCGGCTCCTGGATCACAAGAAAGATATTAGTGGAAGAACGGTGAAATCCAAATAAAGTCTGGAATTTATTTAATTTGAATGTATTAATGTTAAATTCTTTGTTTTGGTAAATATACAAGGTTATACATGACGGGGGCGCCTGGGTGGCTCAGTGGGTTAAAGCCTCTGCCTTCGGCTCAGGTCATGATCCCAGGATCCTGGGATAGGGCTCTCTGCTGAGCAGGGAGCCTGCTTCCTCCTCTCTCTCTCTGCCTGCTTCTCTGACTACTTGTGATCTCTGTCTGTCAAATAAATAAATAAAATCTTTAAAAAAAAAAAAGGTTATACATGACGATAATATTAGAGGAACTGGACAAAGGGTAAATGGGATTCTGCATTATTTTTGAAACTCTTAGGTAAATCTAAAATCATCCAGAAGTTAAAAATTTATTTTAAAAACAAGCATATTCCTCAATAGTATGAATAACAAAAAATGAAATTTACTAAAAATTTAATAATATATAACTATATATCTAGGAAAAATTTCTTGAAATATATACGCCAAACTCTTCATAGTGGTTATTTCAGGTTTGGAGATAAGATAACCAGTGAGCCTCCTCTTTTATTTTATTTTATTTTATAGATTTCATAATTGAATTTTTAATAATGAACATGTATTGCTTTTATAATCTGAAATATGTAGTATAATAATGTGTTTCCGTGACCATTATTGTTCCCATTAGTGGAGAAGAGTATTCTATCTTACAGAAGTCACAGGGCTTGTAGGTAGTAAAACAAAACAAGATTTGAACATGAGCCCTAATTGCAAAGTCTGAACTATCAGTCATTACATAATATTGCGTTCTGGATCCTTAGCTCCCTGGGGGAGGTTGGTATTTTATTTATTGCTGTATTCCCTACAGTGTCTAGTGCAGCACTTTGCATGTCCTAAGCAATCGATATGTGTCTATCAACTACAATTGAATTCCAGTATGAACATTCTGTTTCTAACACAAATGTAATAGACTTTCCACTTCTAAGAGCTTAACTATGTAGAGCTGATTTTTAATATGCTTCGTGATTGCATTTAGGAACAAATGCATCTTTACAGAGTCTGAGAGTATAATTAGAAGCTGGAAAAAGAATAGGACTGAATTCAACATGAATAATACCACACAAACACAAAATATATTGAAATCAAATTTTAAACTCCTAAAGCTTAACTTGCTTTCCAAAATACCATCATGAAACTCAAGATAAAACACCATTAAAGCAAAACCCAAACCCACTGTTCTAAATAATAGATAGTGATTGAATGTACATTGACTGATGTATGTTTAAATTGCCTTTATCCAATTCTGTGAAACTAGAAAATGCCCTGGCTGATTTTTTCTTTTTAGTTGTTGTTTTCAGTTCATTGGTTAAAATATCAAAATGCTTCTATTTTTTATTGGAAAATATTTATTAAAATTAAAGGTTAAAACCTTGCTTTCATTCTTGCTCTCCTGAAACATATATGGATTCTGTCATAATACTATGGCATCTTGAAATTTGAAAAATGTTATTACTTAAATAGATCATCTGACCTTTTCATTTATTATTTCCATTTACAAAATGCTTAACGGGGTTGTCAGGCTAGAGGTCCTGGTCCAGGCTCCAGGGTGAATAAAACTCAGCCACTAAATAGAATCTCATATTGTTAGGGATGCAAATAAAACAGAAAGTTTCAGAAAAACCCTCCATGGAATTATCAGAAGGGTAGTTCTTGGAAGGGTCAATGCAACAGGAAAGGTATTTTTGGTTCCTTCCTGGAATGGAGTGGTATTTGCAGTTGGGTCAAAAAGATGAATGATGTCAATTACTTTCTAAAAACATATATACTAATAAAAGATTTCTAGGGTATTTTACAGAAGCTATGTTGACAGCAGATGAAAATAAAATAGAATCTACATACATTCCTTTTCTACTTTAAGAACTTGGGAAAGTACAAACACATACACACAATTATGTAATACCATCCAAAAAAAAATATCTGTGAAACATTTTCAGGAATCATTCATGTATCTGTTTTTCGGTCAGTTTCTGTCTTTATAAGTGTACAGATTATCACAGAACAAGGAGACTCATATTTATTATGTAGTAGCAAAATAGCAGTTTCTTATATCTATCCTATAGCAAGGCTCCATGGTTCCATTTCTCTCCTACTCTTTCCCCTTCCTCCCATTCCTATGCAATGGACCAGAGCAAGGGGTGTTTTCTGATCTATAAGCATCAGGGTTTCCCATATTTCAGCCACACTTTATTTTAGCTTAACCTTACCTTATGAATCATGTATTGTTATTATCACTAATTTTTATTTTTTAAAAGATTTATTTATTTGAGGGGGAGCCCAGGGAGAGAATCTCAAGCAGACTCCCTGCTGAGCACAGGCAGCCTGATAAAGGGCTTGATCCCAGGACCTGAGCCAAAATTAAGAGTCAGACGCTTAACCAACTGAGCCACCAGGCACCCCTATTATTACTAATTCAAAAGAACTGGTAATGTCTCTTTATCTTTGTTCTTACTCTTCCCTGATGACTTTTTTTTAAGATTTTATTTATTTATTTGACAGAGAGAGATCACAAGTAGGCAGAGAGGCAGGCAGAGAGAGAGAGAGGAAGAAGCAGGCTCCCCACTGAGCAGAGAGCCCCATGCGGGGCCCGATCCCAGAACCCTGAGATCATGACCTGAGACGAAGGCAGCGGCTTAACCCACTGAGCCACCCAGGTGCCCCTCCCTGATGATTTTTAATTCCATTCTGCTCATATCCACTTCTTCAACAGCTCTCCAAAGTGCCCCTACCATGCGTCAGGAAGGATGTCCACAAACTTAATCAACTGTTCTTTATGGAGTATGTGACTATTATAGGTGTTACTTACAAAGCAGTATCACACATTTTGCTTGAGGTGTATTGATGACAAGTACTTCAGAATTCCAAACTTAAGTGAGTATAATTTTAATTAAAAGAAAACCTTAAAAGCAAATACTCGTTTTTCTATAGATTTCTTTGTGGTCCCCAATACTTTAGTGATATTTTATTTATAACAACATAATGGAACATAATGAGCTACTATCTTTCAATGAACATTCCTCAGGGACTCTTTACATTGCATTATCGACAGCCCAAAGGACACCTTTTCATAATGGTTTGTTTTTACTTCAAGTATCCACTTTCCATTGACCTGTGTGATTAAGTTCATTTCTTCCCCTACATATCCCTTTAAGGTTTTTTTTTTTTAGTCAATTTTTATCTCCTCAGCATCTGGCTATCCTGCATAAGCCAGTGTAGGACCTGAAAAGACACTGAAGTCTCATCGATTAGTCTTGCACATGTTAAATAAAACACCACTGACTCTACTTACCAAACCATAGAATTTTCCATTTATCCCAAAGCTTTGTTTCCTAGACTAAAATAAACACTATTCATTTGAAAAAAAAAAAAAAGATTTTTGATAGCTCTTTGTGTTTTCCCTTGTTCTTGGTTCATGTATGTGCTTATTTATCAATCCAAAGATCTCTGTGAAATAAGATTCTCCATTTGGAAGTCATGCTTGCCTTCTCTCCTTCTCCATGACAGACACCCACATTTTGAAGCCTGGCACAGTGCCTAGTACATAGCAAGTACTACAAAACGGAATGAAATTAATTAAATCATGTAATCAACAGTCCCACCGCCCGCACTGATAGGAACATTACTGATGCACAGTAAGTGAGCTATTTTTATAAAAAATAATATAGTACAATAAACAGGATTCCTTAGATGGACAAGGAGACTGAATGCTCATATGATCAAAATGTGTAAAATACTGAAGGGCATGAATAGGGATGCATATACTCTTTTTGGTCCATTGCATGGGGATGACAGAAAGAGGAGAGAGCAGAGTCTTGAACCTTGGGAATTATTTTAGGATGGAAATAGAAAATAAACAGAAGTTTACTACTTCTGCATCTCAGGTCTGCAGCTTTCCCAGAGACACTGATCATGTTGTACATCCATATATCAGTTTGCAAAGGTACCCTTTGCCCTCAGCCTTCGTGAGCCAAAATGAAATTGCTTTCAGGAATGGAGAATAAGGGTGTGTGGGTGGTTCAGTCAGTTAAGTGGCTGCCTTTGGCTCAGGTCATGACCCCAGGGTTCTGGGATCAAGACCTGCATCCGGCTCCCTGCTCAGCAGGGAGTCTGCTTCTCCCTCTCCCTTGGCCTCCTTCCCCCTGCTCATGCTCTATCTCTGTCTCTCTCTCAAATAAATAAACAATTTGTTTTTAAAAAAGGAATGGAGGGGCACCTGGGTGGCTCAGTGAGTTAAGCCTCTGCCTTCGGCTCAGGTAATGGTCTCTGGGTCCTTGGATCGAGCCCTACATTGGGCTCTCTGCTCAGCAGGGAGTCTGCTCCCCCGCCTCCTTCTGCCTGCCTCTCTGCCTACTTATGATCTCTGTCAAATAAATAAATAAAAACCTTAAAAAAAAAAGGAATAGAGAAAAAAGAAGAGAAAGTGTTCACGGGATCCAGTTCTTCGCTGAGTAGAGAAAGGGTAAGATAGGTATTGTAAATGAGGAAAGTGAGCCTGAATTTCTAGAAGGCACCAGAGAATGGTGAGTACTGGGGTAAACAAGCAACAGAATGTCTTTTCCAAAGGGGTCACTTCTCCTGTTCCCATGGAGGAAGACAAATGAGTGTTACCAGATCTTTGTTTTTCAGATGTCAGATTCCATATTTGTATGTTTAAAAAAAAAACAAACCTATTTTTAAAATATTGTTAACTAATAAAAAGAACATCATTCAGATAAATACTACACTGTCAAAAAAAAAGAAAAAAAGGAAAGTCTTTCAGCTGAATTTGGCTAGTGGCTGCCCATTGATGACCTCTGAACTAGCAACCATTTCTTTCTCTAAATGAGGGGTCAGCAAACTATCACCTTTGGCGTAAAGCCAGTCCACTGTCTCTTTTTGTGAATACAGTTCTCTTGGAACACAGCCATTCTCATTCTTTTACATATTGTCTATAGTCGTTTTTGCATTATAGTGGCAAGGTTGAGAAGTTGTGGCAGAGGCTGTCTTGCCCACAAAGCCTGAAATATTTACGATATGCCCCTTTACAGAAAGTTGGCTGACCCCTGCTCTAAATATCCCTTTTCCAGCCACCACCTACCAATGCCAGGAAGTGTTCTTTCATAACTACCATAAATGGCAAAAAGACCCTCTCACAGAGCTTCCCCAATGGAGGGATTACACACAGCCCACAACCAGACACTTAGATTTCAAAGTGTTCCTGAAATAAATCTGGTCCAGACCAATGTTCTATACACCTGTGTGAGAAACAGTAGGATCTCATCCAACAATAGGATAGAAGACCATTGCCTTTATTTCTAAAAAAATATTATTTGGTTGAATTAAATAAAATTAAGAAAAGATCTTGGCAAATGCAATTCTAAGTCTCAACAGTTTGTATATGGTGTTATTAAATTCCATAGTTCATTGCAAGTAAGGTCTATTGGGAGAGAGTGGGTAATATCCCCATATTGCTATTGCTATCCAAAGTTGGTTCTCCATCTAGACATTTACCTTAGAAATTACAGTTGCTCTTCCAACAAGTAAACAACCTGTTTGCCTCCTGGGTCTACAGGAGGCACAAAGTCCTTTAAGAGTCTCATTTTTTTTTTTCTTACCCTCCCCCCCCACCATATAACACATACTTAACAGGGGGCTTTTTAACTCAGGTCCTGAATTATAGTCCTTGGCCTCTGGGATCTGTGAAGCAAAATCTCAACAGGTATTTAGTAGTTAATAATGGGCCACTGTTGTGTACCCATCTGAAAGATGATGTCCTCTCTACCAGAAAACAGAACAACAGGGAAAAACTCTGAGGGCCTTTGTTTGGTGGGGGCCAACGGGAAGGTGGAGCTTAACAACCTTCTAATTCCCATCCAGCCTATCTTTACCAAGTGACTGTACCACTTAGTATGAAGTGCTAAAATATCCTGAATGGCCAGGCACTTCTGTTAAAATGAGTGCTATTAATAATAATAGGTATCATTTATTGAGCCCTTATTTTGTGCCACACATTTTTAAGTGCATAAATGAATTATCTTATTTATTCTTTAACAACAACGCTATGTTACAAACAAGGGACATGGGAAAGGGTGTTAAGTAAAACCACATGATATCCCAAAGAAAGGAGAAGAGACATCTTTGCCCCATGGTTTCTCCTCTAACAGGTATTTAAAGAAGATTTGACTATAAGGAAGCATACAAGAATAGAAATTATTTCCACATCAAAACTGTTCCTTTGGTATAAGTTAGCCATCAGAGTTACTTTCATTCTTGCAGACTTCCAGAATACAATTTAGTATTTTAACTACATCAAGTACATTAGTAATGAAAAGGAATATCTAGGCAACCCAATGAGGATTAGTTTTCAACTAATTAGTGGCTTGGATGAACACTGCATGTTTGCTTGAAAAACTTAGACGTAGAGCGAAAGGCACTTAGGTTTATAGCTAGGAAATCTCTTGAACATAAATGCATTCATGGACATGGAATCTCTAGGACTCATTCATGTGTCACAACTACCTTATCAAAGTGCTTTCCTCTAGATGATAGCTCTAGGTATAAGAATCTTGTAAAGAAAGGATGGAAGATGCTTTTATGCCCATTTGGCAGATAAGAAAATTAGATACAGAAGGAATAAGTGAACAGGTTGCTATCATGAAATAACTAGGGCAAAAGCTAGCCATGGAAGCTCAGACTTCTAATTCCAGATCAAACATCCTATTTTTAGATGGGAAAGGTTCTGATTTATTAAAGATAACACATATAAGCCCTGGATGGAAAATTCAAGATATCAATCTAAGATTATGGAATTTTTCATCAGTAGGTTCATGTTACTCAACAATTCTGGCCTCAGTTTTCTTATGGGCAACAATATACACTTCTCATTGTTTTTTTTAAAGTGCGTTCAAAGAGTGGCCTGGAGTTGAGGGTCAGTCTGCAAACTGTCACCAATTCATGATGAGACAAACAGAAACTCACGAGTAAGCATTTAGAAACTCTTACAGGAACTTGGGAGAGTAACTTTGTGTCTGGTAAAGCAAACTTAAAAAATTAGGACTTGTATTTTGTTTGTAGGTTTTAAAAAAATGTATTTTACTATTCATTTGAATTTTATAATGAATTGGAATTTTTTTAATTAGAAAAATGAAACAACGGTCCTTTACTACTCATAGGTGAGAAGCATTAACCTAGAGCCATTGGTTCAGTCTCATGTAGGAAAATATATAAAAATTTTCTTCTTATCATCTTTTAAAATTTCCATTTGTGATAAAATAAATTTTAAATTACATAAATATGCAAATTACAGGCAAAGATTTTTAAAATTACTGATTGATTATACAATCAATCAAATCTGGAGGTTGCTAATCTAGGAAATTATATAAGGCAAGACATGAAAATGTTATATCTATTCCTAAAAATTTATAGAAGTAAAAAGTTTGTTGAAACAAGTCTATTTATCTTTCTTAAATGCTACCTATGTATATTTATAATGCTGTATATGGAGCCAAGCTTTCTCCACAAAGATCAAGATCATGTTATTCCACTGTTATTCAAGTTTTGCATCTGGAAATGGTAGCTTAGATTCTTTTATTTAAATTGCCTTTGTAATACTGGACTCTGAATACCTAGCAGATAATCTGGAGTAAAATTATTTTCAATAAACTAATTTTGCATAATAATTAGATACTGGATATCTCTCTCTAGTGACAGGCAAATTTTTGTTTTAGTTACCTGTGGATGAGAAATTTACCAGTTCTCAAAGAGGTATATTCCAGCTTACAGATAATCCATTAGAAGGCTTTTTCTGTATCTGCCTCTATCATTTCCACCCATTGACCCAATTGCCCAGCAAAGACTAAGCAAAGCAATTGTTACCTTTCCTATACACAAAGCCCTCCAGAAACTTGAAAGCAGGATCAGGGTTCTCCTTTGTCTTTTCTTCATCATGCTAAAGATCCCATCCCTTCAACTGTTCCCTGCAGTGTTTCTCAGTCTAGGAATTATTGACATTTTAGGCCAGATGATTGTTTTGAGAAGCTGTCCTTATATCCAAGGGTACTCATCAGCATCCTGGCCTCCACTCAATAAACACCAGGAATATCTCCTTCCATCCCTACTCAAGACAACTAAATATTTCAGCTATTTCAATTTTAAGGGGTTAAAATAACTTCTGATTGATAACGATTGTTCTAAGGGATCTTTAGAGTAGATACAATAAAATGGATCCTAATAATGGTCAGGAAAAGAAAATCTTTTAATAAATAATAAAAAGTTTCCCAAATTAAAAGTAACTTCTATTTACTAAGGATAGCAATCAAGATTTATTCACTGTCACTAAAATCACTTAAAAGAATCAGAATCAAAAACAAGTATTATACACATAAGTTTCCTCCATATCTTTTCATGACTTGGTAGCTCATTGTTCTGTTTTGTCTTTTAAAGATTTTATTTATTTACTTGACAGAGAGATCACAAGCAGGCAGAGAAGCAGGCAGAGAGAAAGAGGGGGAAGCAGGCTCCCCACCAAGCAGAGAGCATGATGCGGGGCTCTATCCCATCACCCTGAGATCATGACCTGAGCTGAAGGCAGAGGCTTAACCCACTGAGCCACCCAGGCACCCACAGAAGCTCATTGTTTTTAGCACTGTTATTCCATTGTCTGGATGTAGCACAGTTTATTATCCACTTGTCTACTAAAGGACATCTTGGTGGCGTCAACATTTGGGCAATTACGAATAAAGTTTCTATAAACATCCATATGAAAGTTTTGGGTGGATATAAGTTTTCAACTCTTTTGGGTAGCAACAAATGCAATTGCTGGATTGCTGGATCCTATGGTAAGAGTACGTTTAGTTTTGAATCTGAAAAGTGTACGTACTGCATGATTCCAACTATACGATATTTTGGAAAAGCCAAACTATGGAGACTGTAAAAAGATAACTTGCCAGGAAATGGGGGAAGGGACTGATGAATAGGCCGAGCACAGAGAATTTTTAGGGCAGTAAAAATACTCTATGATGCTATAACGGTGGAATCATGTCATTATACATTTGTCGAAATCAATATATTGTACAATACTATAAGTTGAACCATAATGTAACCTATGGACTCTGGGTGAATGTGTGGGTCAACACAGGTTCATCAGTTTTAACAAATGTACTACTCTGGTGGAGGATATAGATAGTGGGGGAGGCTGTGCATTTGTGGGAGCATGGGTTTATGAGAAGTCTCTGTACCCCTCTCATTTTGCCTGAACCTAAAATTTCTCTTAAAAAAAAAAAAAGTCTCAGAAAAACACTAACTTTCCAAAGCCTGTTTTCTTCCTAAAAAGTATGTGTGCACACATGCACATATATGTGTGCTACATGGATACAGATATATTCTAATCCTGATCAATATCATGACATCTACATATTCTTTGTCTGGTTTTTCCACATTGATAATGATATCTATAAACTCTAGACTAATCATTTTACAAGCCCAACCTGATATGGTCTAAATAGTAATTATTCCATCAAAACAAAGAACTTTTTTGTGTGTGAGAGAAATGCATGATTTCTGCTTCTTTTCTGCCTGGTGGCAAAAGGCCTCTTTACTCCAAAATTAACAGATAATCATCTTCCTCTTATGAATCCTGATAGTACGGCCACTGCTATCAAGCAATTTTCTTCTTGAACAAGCACAAATCACAAGTCCACCCTCTGAAACTAAGCAGGTGAATAACATATAATTAGCTGACTTTCATTTTTGGAGGGCATTTTTTTTCATTCCACGGTACTCCACTTGATTCCTGAAGGGGCTCTGTCCCTTATATGTGAGGCCAGAAAATAAGAGGGAAGGAGGAGTGTTATAAGACTGTCAATAAATCCATTTTCGGGTCTATCTGCCTAGGCATCTAACTGAGTTTCACTTCTAATATATGGGAGAAATGCAAAGGATTGAGGCAAGGGGGCAAGTACAATACATGTAAATAACTTATTTGTAAAAATAATTAGCTAAAGAAATGGTCTTTTTATTTCCGGCCACAAAATTACTTCTTTGACTTTTTGTTTTCTTGGAATTGACTGGTTATCACACTTGGAGTTAAAGCCCAGTTTCCTGATAGCTAGTGTATTCAATCATTATTTCACCTTTTTACCTAGAGAAGTAAGTTGAGGAAGAGAAGAAATTGGTAATTTTGTAAAGCTCACTCAATATCTAGGGCATAAGGGCTGCGTGAAATGTGTTTCTGACAAGACATATTCCAACTGACATGATTATGAGACAGTGTTCCATTCCCAAGTGAAAAAGTTTCAGCCTGACTTCTCAGCTATTTCAACACATTTGCTTCTGCCTCCTTGGGGGTGAGTGGCCATAGGTTTGGCTAATTAAAAGAGTTAAGTACTAATCTCACAAATGGGATTTAGCACACTTCCCACACATCAGGTAATATAAATCAGTGAGACAACCCACATGGCCTTAGTATCAGGAATACTGGTGACTGGGTCTCAGAACTAGTGACTCAGTATAAGGGGGGCTTGTAATAAGAAGGACACAAGTCTCATGCTCCCTAGAGGTGGCTCTATTTCTGCCTTAACAGTATTGTTTGGGTCTACAGGATTGCCAGGGCTGATTTTTTTTTTTTTTAGAGGCAATTACAAAATATGATTTTAACTATTAGTTTAACTATTTCCAACAAGCTCCAATTTTTTCCCCTAATAGCATATGGGACAATACTTTGTAAACTACATACAGTTCCTCAACAGGCCTTATGTAATCCATAGTTTGGCAGTTTGAGACCTCTCCCAGAAGGCTGACAATCAGTAAATTAGATTACTATCTTAAGCTTAAGCCAGATCTGAAAATCCATATGTGGACAAAGTTATTGCATCAGAGAATGGCAGAGCCTAAAATGATTTCAAAGACACCTAATCTTCCACCTTCACTTTACAAGGTTTCATGGGCATTTTGTAGCAAAACAGAGGATTTCTTGACTCTCACACAGGAGGGCCTTATATCTCATCACTTCACCTTTAATTTGTAGGTAATCCAGTCCTTTTCTTATGAAAAATAAGTAAGTAAATAACTGTGTGACTACTATGCTTTTTAAATAAATTAAAAATGTCTTTTAAATTCTCCCCTTTTCCTGCACTACCTCTTCACTTCTTTATTGTCTGTCGCTGCCAGCACATTTATATGACGTGATCAAGAAATATCACCATAGAAAGGAAGAAAGAAAGAAAGACGGCCAAAAAGAATTCTGATATGCGCCAATTCTTGTTAGCTCAAAATGTACTGTAACATTTAAATATCCCAGTGGAGGGTAGCAGTGGCCATTCCATTCATTGGCACATGCATCTATTATTAACACCAAAGAATTTATTAACAAAATTGTTCACTGATTTGAGGGAACATTCATATTTGCTTAGAAAATGGTGCTAGTATTCCATAGTGACTTCACACAATAAAAAACTGAGAGCATCATTTCTAAAAACCTCAGAAAGAAAACAAAACCCAACAAACTGAGTAAAAAATTTCTGAGAGATATCTCATCTGCTTAGCCTTCTATATCCCTGAGATTTGGGCCTGTCAGATGATTTTTGAGGAAGTTGAGGAACATCTTGCTAAGTCATCTTAGGTTTGGCCTTCTGATAAATGACAAATGGTGTACTCTTTGATTCTACATCACCAGAGAAGAATTACAAAAATCTCAATATTCAATTTCCTTGCTTTTGTCCCTGTATACAGAAATTCTACCAAAGCTTTACTCCTGTTTTGCAAATTTAATTTCCTGCTGATACTTCCAAGTAGCTATCTAACCGGTCTGTCTTCCGTTGATATTTACCCTAATAACAGGGTATTCATGGCTCCTCAGAAATTTTCAATAAAGAGCACTGGGGAAGGCCCTGTGGTCTTCCATTCAGTCGCTGTCTAGATAATACAAGGACTATGCATTTTACTGGTGTATAATGAACATTGGCAGGAAACAGTCTAATTTATGGCTGGAAAATGTAGGCACAGTAGAAGCCAGGTTAGAATCAGTAGGCAATCCCAAACCTTATCTCTCAGCATTCCGAATCAGGAATTGCCCAGCTCTTGCTTTGTTGCCATTTTGTTGTTTTGGAGGTGGATGGGGCATGGTGGAAGTATACGTGGTCTTCGAATGGAGAAGTATGCTTTGAATCTGGAACATTCACTCCCCCACTCTCTCTTTAAGGTCTTCTTTGTAAGCACTCTAGCCACAGTGAGGAAGATCTTAAGGCTTAAGGCAAGATTCAAAAACTCCAATGTCAACAGAAGCCAACAATGCCATATAGGGGTCTATCTGCTATCTGACTATTTTTCACTTCCATGCTATCTCATTTTTTCTTAATATGTATTAATTTTCTTAATATTTTCTTAATATGTATGGCCCTTCTGATATGGCCCTTCTCATTATGTTTTACTTTTGATAGAAACATAGATAAATAAGATTCTGGTACTAAAAAAAAAAGGTAAATGGCAACTGTCTTTGGCCTGAGCATTAGGCAACAAGAAGGTGTGGATTTGGTAAGAACTGATTACCCATGCCTATACTGGAGCTGAGCATAGCCCTGTAAGAACGTGAGCTCAGTGGTATGAAATACCTAGGTTTTAAAAGAGAAAACAGGGATTCAAATATATATATAGAAACTCTTGATTTTTAACATTTGCTCTTTTTTTTTTTATTTCTTTTCAGCGTAACAGTATTCATTGTTTTTGCACCACACCCAGTGCTCCATGCAATAGGTGCCCTCCCTAATACCTACCACCTGGTTACCTCAACCTCCCACCCCCTGCCCCTTCAAAACCCTCAGCTTTTTTTTTCAGAGTCCATAGTCTCTCATGTTTCACCTCTCCCTCCAAATGGCCAGAAACCAAAGCAAACAAAAACTTAAGTTCACATATGTGAGCTACTAGTCAGGGACCTCCAGATTTAGGAGAATTGAAGGCCCTCCCCTGCAGCATCTGACCTGTTACTTAGAAATATTTTTCATCACAGGATTTTCAGGCACCCATGGTCATGATTCTGAACATTTTCTGCTATTAGAGTTCAGGAACAGAGATTGATAAGATTTAGTAAAAGTTTAGACTGACAGCCGAGCAGCCTTAGGCATACCTGACCTGGAGTTGGCTTTCAAAAACAACTACCACATTTTTATACCCAAACTTGTATAACCATGATATTGCTGCCTTGAGTTCTTTTTTTTTTTTTTTAAGATTTTATTTATTTCTTTGACAGACAGAGATCACAAGTAGGCAGAGAGGCAGGCAGAGAGAGAGAGAGAGAGGGAAGCAGGCTCCCTGCTGAGCAGAGAGCCCGATTCGGGACTCGATCCCAGGACCCTGAGATCATGACCTGAGCCGAAGGCAGCGGCTTAACCCACTGAGCCACCCAGGCGCCCTGCTGCCTTGATTTCTTAAAACTGACTTTATCTCACCAAGTGGAGAAACCACTCCCCCCAACCCACGTATCAAAAAATAATTCTTTATCCTCATACTGCTATATTCATTATAAATTAAGCTTTTACTGATCAAGTAGGTTCCAGAGAATGTAGCATTTATGACCTCTTCAAAATGTCCAGACTTTCATCTCAACAACAGTGGATGAAGTGTCCATATTTTATAAAACATATTACATGGCATATATAATAACTTTAGGAAAATTACATAAGTAAGGATAAAGAAAAGAAAAACAAACTAGAAATCACCCATTAACTAAACACCCTAAGACAACTAACACTTTGGAGAAAGTCCTTCCATATATATTTGTTTCTTACAAACATGAGCTCATACTATTCCATATTGTAACTCACTCAGCAATGCACCAGTGACTGGGGGTACCATAACCTGATACCTAGTCTTTTGTTCCTGTTTTCCCACCATCTGGAATAATCTACCACCGAGCTCAATAGCTGAGAAGCCCAAGGCCCAAGGAGGCATTGGATCTACACTAAACGTCCCAACTCTTAGCAGCATAGACTTCTCTAGCATTCAGATAAGTAATCAGTTGTTTCCCATCTTTATTATTCTCAAACAGTACTAAGTGCTTAAATTCTAACCACTTAAATTGTAAGCAGAAATTGTGTTTGCCAACTTGATGACTATATGGTGTCTTTAAGAGGTTCAGCAGAAGAATGGGCACCCAGTTGGCATTTAATACATTTTTACTGGCATACTGAAAAGGAAGATAGAGTGGAGTGAGTCATATCTCATTCTTTCTTAGACCAATAGTATATGTAATGTCCATAACTGGAGGCCTGCGCATTAAAAATATAAAACCTGTGTTGAAAAATGTGTCAGCCAGTCACCTTCCCACTTAGCCCACAATCCTGGTTTCATTTTGACTTACAGTTGATTGGTCTTGCCTGGGCTCCATCCCTCCTCACCTTAGAGCAAGAAAAATGTACCTTCTTGAGTCCCAAGAAGGTCTTCCCTTGAGACCTTTGTCTCAAGGGTCTCCCCTTGAGCATCCTACCCCATGACATAGCCCCTTCCTCCAAGAGGTATGGAATCCATCCCCATGAATGTACATGAGAAACTGGTATCTAATGGACCCACACTTTAGTTTTAGTAAAAATCTAAACTAAAACTGTGGGAAATCATCCTGTCTTTCAAGAAATTTGGCACTAAGTATTCAGAGAATGGGAATGGATGTTGCTTTCTTGGCTCTATGTGGGTGCAGAGATTTCATCTTCCCACTAGAATTGACTTAGGGTGAATGAACTGCAACATTCAGGAGGAAGTGAAGTTGCATCCTTCTCTCTCTCTCTGGTCTCCCTCCAAATCAGTCTCCACTTAAGGGTAGTTTGACAGTGAGAGATCGCCATTCCTTCTTTGGTCATGGAAGTCCATGGAATGTGTGATCTTCCTAGTGTCCCTAAAACTGCTAGGGTCCTCATAATAATCCCATCCCCAGCGGTTCATGGCCACTCCCTTTCCTTTCATTCACCTTTCCCCAAATCCCACCCCTATCTGCAGGTCTCTAGCTTTCCAGTTCTGGATCTTTTCTCTCCATCTTTATATATTTTAAAATATACTTAAGGAGGAAGGAGCACACTTCCCCCAAAAGAATGCTTCAGTTGTTATCTACTCTCTCTTTTTCATCCATTCATTACAGGAGAGCAAAGTAAATAATTAACATTTTAAAATCATGCACAGTCCAGCAATGCAATAACTGGCTACTATGAAGCCATGTCTATCACAAGGTCATAGCCAACTGGAAATCAGATGAACCTTTGTTCTGGACCACTGTCCTCAGTAATAACTACCTCATCCTGGTTCCTTCCCCAACTCCTTCCAACCTCCCCCCGCCCCTGGTCCTGCCTCTAGACAGTATGGATCTCTCCAGGTATTCTAAAAGTCAGGACCGTGCCTCTTTTCCTTCCATATCCCCAGCCCTAAAGTGGCACTTAAAACATAGCCCATTTTTGGTTTTGTTTTGGTTTGGTTTTTGCTAAAGATTTTTATTTATTTATTTGACAGAGATCACAAGTAGGCAGATAGGCAGGCAGAGAGAGAGAGAGAGGAGGAAGCAGGCTCCCCACTGAGCAGAGAATCCAATGCAGGGCTCCATCCCAGGACCCTGGGACCACGACCTGAGCTGAAGGCAGAGGCCCCAACCCACCGAGCCACACAGGCGCCCCAAAACATAGTCCGTTTTTAATAAGCATGTGTTGGATGAGTGAACAGAGGAGTATTGAAAGAATGCAGTTCTTCTTCCCAAACAGAGGTAAGAACTCTAGTCTGTAAGATTTAATGAGTTCTACCTCACGAGATGCAAGATATCTTGGTGTGGGAGCATCTAGGCTTTCTAATGGATAAGACTCAGCACCATCATCTCTTGCCTGAATTCTTAAAAACAACTCCCTAGTTAGTCTTCCTGTTTCCATTCTTCAGACATTTTCCACATAGTTTAAAAAATGTAAATCACATTACACTTAAGACCTCCATGGCTTCCCCTGTAGTTAGGATAAAATGCCAACCCTTTATCATAGGCTGTTTGCAAAGTCCTTTATGATCCGACTTTACACATGATTCCAAGTTCTTTCCTGCCTCACAACCTTTCTATGTGTTTTCCCCTGGGCTGGAACCCTCCCCTCCACTCTACTCTTGCATGGCTGGCTTCCTCTCCCTTCAGGACTCTGCTTAAATGTCACTTCCTCAGAGAGACTCAACTTGAACAGCTCATCTCAATCAGTTCTTCTCTCATTTTCTCCCTACCCTCTGTTTCACATTTTTATCACAATTGTAGAGTAGTTATTATTTTTTTCTGTTCACTCATATATCGTATGTATTTACTCTATCTACCATGCCTAATGAGATAGGGAATATGTCTTTCTGGGTCAGTGTCTCCCAGTGTCCATTACAGAACCTGGTACAGAGTAGGAATTCAATGGATGTCTGATGAATGAATGAACCAACAGTGATTAACTGCTCTTCTACCTATCCTCATTGGCAAGTTGTCCAGCTAGCTGTGGTAGGGAGTGACACTCTGGGCAGGAGGATACCTGGGAGCAGGGGGCATTCTTCCTTTCCCCAAGCCTATGAATAACATTTTGGAATCTGGAGTAAGACTTTAAATTTAGAATTCAATTTGGAATTTTCTGACTCCTTGGAGTTCTGTGCCAGAATATGAAGGTAGGAAACAGTTGGCTCATGGCCCCCAAATTTGGTCTAGCCCTTTTCTCTCCCTTCCACCCTCAGCTCTATCTTGCCCAATAAGATGACACCTTGAACCTCTTCCCAACAACTATGTCTGACCACCCTTCTGACTAGAGGTGTGCACATCAGCAGCGCTAGCTGCCTTTAAGAGAATGGACTAGGAAGAAGGTCCAGGTAGGTCTTAGAACTGGGTCTGGGCTCTGTGGCAGGGATTTCTGTGTGGTCTAAATGGCAGGCTGTGAGCTCCTGCACAGGCACACCATGATTCTGGGTGTACTGACTCTTCTCCCTGTTAGTAAGGGAATACTGGAGGAGGGCTACAATGGAAGCCTCTAGGTGTAGACCTCAGGTTAGGTGCTGCTATTACCCATGTCTCAGGGTTGTATTGTCTCTTTCTAAAAGTGTATTGACATGGCCATTGCCAAGAATATGATGAAAAGATATTCTGAAGCCAAAAATAAGGCACTGAGATGTGTAGGAAAGTTAGAGAAAATGTGATGTCTCATTTGATAAAAGTCTTCCCACCAAACAATGTCATAGGCCCCTCACCCACCTCCTACTTCTTCATCACCCCACACTGGCTCTTGTGTGTAGGCTTATACCGAGTGAGGTATAAACCTATCTATGCCCATGTCTCAAGCCCTACTGGCAAATATGCTAAACTCTGCAAAGAAATCCAGGCTCTGCCTCTGTAAGCCACATCTCAGAGGCACCTAGAAGCTAAATTCTATTAGTTCAGGGGTTGTCAGTCTTTCAATGTACACCAAGGAAGCTACTAGTGTTGACTTTCCAGAAGCTGCTCCTTCCAGATGATATTTTTTTCAACTGAAGGATTACTGTCAGATATCACCAACCAAATGCAATGAACTCTTGAATATCTGAACTGACTTTTCTTTTTTAAATAGGTGGAAAATCTGTCTATCTTTCAAGCAACTGATATTCAGCAGTCACTGGCCTGCCAAAAACATGGCAGTCACACTGGGAGACAACAGTCTATTTATCAGACAATTATCAATTACCTGGTGGTTTTGGCTGTTCAGGCACATAATGAACTCCTTGACTATTTTTTTCTACAATGTTTCTCAGTCAGTATATATGTCAGTGCAGCCTGGAGATATTAGCAAAATGATCAAAACCCCAGAATCTAAAGAAAAGAAAGAAGAAAGGTCTTGTTCTGAGATAAATCGAGGGGAAGAATTGAAACTAAGTGCCAGATACAGGACTCCCTTAGCTGTCACACCACCTCAAAAACAACAAATATGCTCTGTCTCACCTGCACTCTCCACACCTTCACTCTGCCTCCAGACACCTGACCCAGAGTGCAAGTCTTTAAGTTGCTGAATGGCAAAGGTGCAAAATTTAGCTCTCATTTTGTTCAATCCATGTGTTTGCAGATGACAAAAAAAAAAAAAAAAAAAGACTCAAAAAAGGAAAGCATTTGTCTAAGAGTAAAATTCATCATCATAATCATCATCATACCCATTGTGATTAAAGCTGCTAAATTATAACAGATCACTTATTACCATCAGGCCTATGCTGAACACTTCACACACATCAATGTAACATAATGTTGAACTCTGAGTCTACAGAGATGGCTTCTCATCTTAAAAATAGCCATGAGGAGCGGCACCTGGTTGGCTCAGTAGTTAGGCATCTGCCTTTGGCTTGGGTCATGATCCCGGGGTCCTGGGATTGAGTCCAATGTTGGGCTCCTTGCTCAGCAGGAAGCCTGCTCTCCTTCTCCCACTTCCCCCTGTTTGTGTTCCCTCTCTCACTGTGTCTCTCTCTGTCAAATAAATAAAATCTTTAAAAGAAAAAATAAAATGCACATAAGGAGTAAAATCCATCTCTATAGCCTCAGCTTTCAGGCCTTATGTAAGGCTATTGCCATGTTTAAAAGTGTGGATATTATGGCCTTTAACATGGTTTTTGTTGCTGTTGTTTTGTTTTCAAAGGGGACCCAATTTTTATGCTATATGGACACTAAATTCCATTTAGTTTACTTTATTAACAAGTAAAATCTGCCTATTTCAGATGGCTCCTTGGATTTTCCAAGAGCTAAACCTGTATTCAAATTATAAAATTATATTTATTGGGAATACTGAAAACAACAGGCTACAAGCTTTTCTGGCAATTCCTCACAAGAAGCCCCATGGATACTGGTAACAGTGGAATAGTAAGTAGGAAAAGTGTCAACATTTCCATGGGGAATCTAACACTTATTTGGATGACTATATTTTAGTATGTCTATCTTAAAGAAAAGGAGTGTTAGCATTGCATTGTAGTTTCAACTTCTAGATGTCAGGAAACTGATTTCTTGAATGTCAGAAAGAGTGCCCTAGATTATAGTTAAAAAAAAAAACAAAACAAAACCCAAAAGCAAACCACAAACTTTTGTTTTGAATTAATTATAGACCCACAGGAGTTTGCAAAAATAGTTCCTACAAGTCTTATGTAACTATCACTCAGTTTCCTTCAGTGGTGGCATCTTTCAGGACTAATAGTATATTGGCACAATACAATCAGCTAACCTAGAGATCTTATTGGTGAACAATAACTTCACAACAAATTGGTGAAAACCAGGTAAGATCTGGTTTTCACCAATTTTTACATGTACTCCTTCCTTCCTGCCTTCTCTACTTTCTTCCTTCCTTCCCTCCTTCTTTCCTTTTGAGTATGTCTCTGTGTATGGAGGTAGAGGGTTTCAGAGTGGGAAAGTGTACTGGGTATGAAGTAAGACTAAATTTGGATTAAAATTCTACCACCGACTTACTGTAGGACTTAGAAATTTTTTGAGACTTTCTATCTCTCCCTATAAGATGTTTCTTTGTGTTAGGTGGGGTATTTGAAGGCATTAATGATGAGGGAATGAATGTACATGAAGTGCCTAGTTACAGGTGAAGCTCCTTAGCTAAATGATGTTTTATGAGACCTAGAATTTTCCATCACATTGGCTTGCAGGTATAACTACATCTTGTGGTGCAGCCCCATGAATATATTTAACTTAAAAGATATTTGCTGATGATACTAGGAGTAGAGAAGTGCAATATATCCATTATAGCAATTGCAACCTTCTTCTTCTTACCTAAAATATGTCCTTCCTTGGGGAACCCCAAACTTATAATCTTATATTCATTGAGCTCTTTGATGGAAATCCTGCTGAGACCTAAGCAAGATAACATCAAATAGAAATAACATCCTGGCTGAACTCTTAGACAAATACTATGGGAACTGGGAGCACTTTTCATGTATCAATCAAATGCACTTTTCCCATCTTTATCTGAATGTTGCAAGTCAAAGTAAGACTTTCCGGAAAGTCTTGGGTAAAAGGGAATGTTTGAAAAAGTTTTCTTCCTTTTGTAAAAATGTTGTTTCTGCCATTTTTAAGAGGATTTCCTAGTCAATTTTAAGTTATTTGAATGTTAAAGAAATGGACTTTACCTGGTATATATCATCTGTAACTTTCTAGAAACCCAGATATGGTGAACATTTACTTACTTCATTAACATTATTCATACATAAAACTAAGGAAAGACGAAACACAAAAAAAGAGTGAATCTTTATTCTTGTTGCTGCTTAAGAGACAGTCATGATTTCTCTTCAGTATATCACCCTTTTTTCTCTGAGCATCTTATCTGGATGAAAAGCTCTCTATAAATCACCTCAATAAAGACTAAATAACTCCTTCCAGCAGGATTCAGATTTCTATTACTTTATACACCGGAACGCCGATAAGTTTTCCAAATCAATATTACAACAGAAATGTGACAATTACAATAGAAGGTACAGAGGAAGAACACAGAAAAAGTTGCTTTCTTATTCTGTTTTTGGAAGAAAAGGACAGGCAGGAGCAACAAAGGAAAAACCCACAAATGAAGGCAGAAGAGCTGGGCATGACCCGTGGTCCTACATGCCAATGATCAAAACATGGTACTAAATAACCACACGAGATGCATTATTAATATTTCATATTAGAAGGAAGGTGTTTGCTTCATTTTAAGATAAAGAACATAAAGGCCATCACACCACATTGGAACAGAATATAACATCTAAGAAAACATTAGTGAAGGTTTGGGCTTTTTAAACAAATGAAGAGTTCATTTCAGCTGTATTGCAAAATGAACATTAAATTATAAAAATGAAATTATTTGGTTTAACAGATTTTCTAATCGCTTTTTTAAAAGGCGTAAAGAAGCGAGGAGAGAAGGGAGAGAGACACAGAAAGAGAGAAGGAAGGATGGAAAAAAGACACCTTTTGTTTTCTCAAATTGGCCTCTGCAAAGAGCTGTTTTGACTTCCAAATGCATCAGCTAATCTGAAAGTTTGGGGGCAGTATCTGAAGGGACTGGAAGACCCTCTTCAGCCTTCTTCAAGCATTCCAAGGTACCCAAAGAGATACTTGATCCTGGCAGCATTTGCTAAACTTCTTCAATCTAGAATAATTTATGTCTTTGTCATCCACTCCCCCATTTGTAATGGTTCTATAGCTGAGGGTAGCATGGGAGGAAATTATACCAATAAACACTATGCAGTCATTAAATTTTGACAATGTAATAGATATTATTACAATTCATATTTGGTAATTATGTGAGAACACACGTGTCAAGATCATAACCTTCCACCATCAAACACATATATTTTTTTTTCAAATTTTTAGGACCTATCCCATGTGAGTCACTATGACTGGTGCTATGGCTGAAAAGATTAATTCATCCAACCAATATTTTTTGAGAATCTATTTTTTTAAGATTTATTTATTTATTCGAGAGAGAGAGAGAGAGAGAATAGGTAGAGTGAAAGAGGCAGAAGGAGAGGGAGAGGAGCAAGCAGATTCCTAGCTGAGCCTGGAGCCAGAATCCACTCCCCTGAGATCACGACCTGAGCTGAAATTACCCCACAACCCTGAGATCATGACCTGAGCTAAAATGATAAATCCTACACTTAACCCACTGAGCCACCCTAATAGGCACCCCTCCTGAGAATCTATTTGACTGTAGGCACCAGGTTTCAACAGTTAACAAGTAAAAACAAAGTTCCTTTCGGAGCATATGAATAACTCCAACTTCAGAGCATATGAACAACTCCAACTTTCTCCAGCAGGGAGGAGGAAGACACACCTTTAGACAAATAAATAAAATGCAGTGAAATGCATTTCTAAGAAGTCCCGTGCCATGGCTGTAGGGGGAAAGTAGAGTAGTTAAGAGCAAAGATTCTGGAACCAGAATGCCTGAGTGCTAACCCCAGCTCAGCTACTTACTAAAGAAATGGCTGTCTTAACCTTTATATTAGTCCCCTTTTCACGTGATTCAGTGAACTAATGTTAAAGTTCTTAAAACGATGTCTTGAATGCTGGAAACACTGCATAAGTATTTGCTCCATAAATAAGGTGTCATACTAAGGCAATTTAGGAGTATATACCAGAAGAGGCATGGGTGCTTTTGAGGAAGGGTAAAAAATCATAAAGCATAAATTTCTAGCAAAGCCTGGAATTTTAGCCATCATTACAGACACCACTTGTTCCACCCATTTTTAAGACCGGTTCTACTTGTCCTCATTTCACAGCAAGAAAACAACCACAGAGAGCTTAAAAGAGGAAATTCAACCATCAGAGCAAGAGAATCTCCCAGAAAAGGAGAATTACTTGAAACACATTACCACAGCTTGAATTTATCCACTCCATTCTTTGAACCACTTTTAACCCAGTGTCCAGTACTCAAGGAGAACCCATTGCCATGATGGAAAGCTCAAGAAGCGGTAAATGCTTTAGATTTCACATGATTGTCAACATACAGTCTTGGGGCCACAAATGAGAAAGAAGAGCCCTTCTTACGGTTCACACAGAACAGACAGAACCTTCTCTCCTCGCAGTTCAGGCTGAAGCTGCTGGGGTGAGACCAACAGAACTCTCAAGGGCTGCAGAGATGCTTGAAGGCTTGGAGGAGGGAGAAAAGGCTGCAATGCCAGGCCAACTACAGAACAACAAGAGTACGCCTCCTGGCCTGGAAAGACGGAGACATAAAAAGGAGGCTCCCAGGATCGTGAAGGGGAGAGGCAAGAGGAGAAAAGAGGAATGAGGAAGGGGAAGAAGAAATGGGAAAACAGGACTTGATCTCTAAACCCCCGAGTACGTGAGCTCCCAGTCCCTAAACATATGACTCAATGGCACTGGAAGCCAGCGGGAGAAACAACGAATTCCAACTCCTCCACTTACAAGCAATGTGTTTTGGGGCAAATCATTTATCCTTTAGGCAACGTGCTTAGAAAATACAAACTGGATAGATATAAATATATACTGGATATATGTTTATTTTCTTTCCTCTTTCTGAGCTTGGTTTATTGACTATAAAATAGGCATATTAAGATCTACTTCACAAGGTTATTAATGTAATTAAATTCAGTAACATATTGGAAAGCTCCATAACAAACTTCTTGTGTCAAATCAGAACTCATTCTCCTCATTATCTTAAGTTGTGAGTATCTACCTATAGGGACTATTGCTCCTATGAGCAGCACGAACATGAAAAACCCCTAAAAATTCCAAGGAACCAGTCCTACTGATAACTTTATATAAAATAAGAAAAAAGAAATTAGATTCAGCTCCAGCCCAATGGCTCCCTCCCTGTACTCTGTAATCCATCTAAGAAATACTCAACCCTTACCTCAACTAGCAAACTACTGAAAAAATTACCAACACCTCAAAATGCATAAAGCTCTATAATAACTAAGGAATTTAGACCCAGTGCTGGTGAGTCTTAAGTGAGTTGTTTTACTTTTATTTTCTCCAGCTCATATGTCTATGTTACTGAACAAAGAAGTGACAAAAACATGAACATGAAAGGAATAGATGATAAAGTGACAATAGAGGGTACCATTAGAAAGATGATGGACTGAATAGGAGGTTTGTCAGAGGGTCCTTAATAAGTGGTGGTTTGAGAGAGTATTGGAAAGATGCCAGAGATGAAGTATAAACCGTCAGGTAAGCATCACTTTACACAGAGGACCGGTTAAAAGATGAGAAAGCCTGAGAGGTTCTGGAACAGAAGCCACAGAATTTGGAATAGTTAGTATGCCAGTTAAGTGGGAAGGAAAAATAGAAAGACGATTTCAGAGCAGAGGTCAAACACTTCACCAGAAAATAAGCTATAAAAGATCGAAGGGAAACTAGGGTGGAGAGGATGGGGTGGGAATTTATAGAAGGGTGAAACTGACTCCATGACAAGAAAGGAAACAATATAAAAGAGATAATTTGAGGATAAAATCCAAATAATGTATATGTTCTAAATCTTGGCTTCTTGTCCCTTGTGTCTACATGTCCTTTCAACCAGGAAAACTGCTTTCAAGATTACCGGTGACTTTAAGGCTGAAAATTGAGGACCCAGCAATTCTTCATTCAGAAAGAAAAAGAGAGAGGGAGGGAGGGAAGGGAGGGAGGAAGGAAAGGAGGGAGTGGGAAGGAAGGAACAAGCAAGGAAGGATAACTGTAGCTCGATGAAATTGGCATTAACTGGAAAACCAAATGACTAATCTAGTCATGATTATTCCCAAAAACTGAATAAGAAATTGAGGTTGCCTATAACAGATACAATTCAAGAAACAAAGGCTTAAAAAAGAATTTTTAAAAATCTCTCAATACCTGTACAACCTCCAACTCAATCATTACAGCCTACATAGACACTCCATTTGCAACTCGTACATCCTGCTGTATGAACCAGCACGTTTCAAGAAAAAATAAATTTGATGCCAGAAAGTTCTGAGTTCAAATCTCAAGCCGGCCACAAATTAGCATGTGCAGTCTTAGAAAAAGTAACCTTGCCAGCCTGAGACTCATTTTCTTCAATAACAAGACAAAATGAACTTGTGAAGATTCGGCCTCCCAGCCTTGCTTGCGTAGTGCGATGAGATTTTATTTTTAAAGTGTCTAGGATGCATCAGGGGCTCAATTAATAATGTTCATTCCTCAGACTTCTGAGGCTGGCCTCAAGGCACCGTACGTGAGTTGCAAACATAAAATAAGTTGACTGTCTTTTAAACAACAATAAAACATAGCCAAGCCTTTTATTGCACAGTGGATAATATTCTTGCTAGTCAGATCCCCAGGAAGGCTATGCACTAAACTCAACCAACCTGCCCTTGCTAACAACACTCACTGCTGGAGCCCCTTTTCTGGAACTGCTGTAGGAGCTCATTCCTTTAATTATCCACAAAGGTGGAAAGTATCATTCTTCTGATGGGAGGAATTGATTTCTGGAAAAAGTCACCATCACTTGGATCCAAGTCCGGTGAATAAGATCTAGCTGAAGTGTGACCACAAAGCAATGAGACTGATTTTCTCCTGTGACTCATAATCTAGTTCACAAGACAGTTTCAAAAAGTTCTGGATGCTATCAAAATAAAAGTAACAGTACACGAAAATAGGAATACAAGAACATCTATTGCAGCACTGAATGTAAAGCCAAAAGTACTGCATGTGTGCCAACAGGGCAATGACTGAGAAACTTGAGTTTTAACTCTACCATTAAGGATTGGGGAGCTGCGGGACAGAATGAGTTAAGAGAGGTTTTTCTCAAACTGAGTCCTGGAACAGTAGCATCAATATTGCCTGGGGACTTGTTAGAAATGCAAATTACTGGGCCCCACCCAGATCTACCCAGTCAAAAATTCAGGGGGGTTAAGCCTCCACCATCTGCATCATCTAAATGCATTAGAATCACAAGTGATTCTAATGCATTTAACAAGTGATTCTAACGCAGGGTAGTGAGAACCAGTGAGTCAAGGGATACCCTGCATTTACCTACAACAGGAAAGTTCAAGGTATGTTAAGTAAGAAAAGCAAGTTGCAAGCTAGTAAGGAATACTTATTATTGAACTAGATTGTACATGCATATGTGTGCATGTGTGTAGAATAAATTACATGGTAGGTTTCTGCCATGACTTTTTAAAACCTTGCCAAGTTTTTCCAGACTTTTTAAATGGATAGAAATGATGGTGGAGTGAAGGACAGATGGAGAAGGGTGATGGGGTGCGGTGGGGGAACACATAGATATATATACCTTATATATAGCATCTAGAGGGACAGATGTACTAATTGCTCTCCTCATACTCTGGCTTTTATTTAAAGCCAACCTTGCATTCCTTTAACATCCTTTATTCTTCCGTGAAAGCTAACAGTTGCTTTTTCTTCTGGAAATCCCATGTTTGAATCTGAAAAGTACTGTCTGTGAGTGAACAGCATATAGGCATACTTAATATGGGTTATAATTCTCCAAAGACCATGCAAATGTCTGCCAGCTAAACGGCTGTCACTCAAGATTAGCAACGACATATGTTGGTTTCTACATTTCCAAAGAAAGGAAGGCTTTGGATCGACAGTTTTCTAGGAGGACAAATTCACAAAAACAACTTTTTTCTTCTATGGACAAAATATAAAGAAGTCCACGAAGCCCCAATTACCTTTTGTGGGGCGATACCTGACTTTTGCACAGTCTTAACCAGATTAAGTTGTAGGGGGGAAAGTAGTTTATTTTCAAAGCCTTCATATTTTCACAGATGTCTGAAAAATTTAAGTATTTTCCAAGCAAACTCTGGGTAAAGGGAATCCTTGTGAGTTTTGGGGCACCCTGCAAGCTACTTAACCTGCCAGAGCATCATGGCCCCATGAGAATGCAAGTCTTCACCTGCTCGCAGGCTCTCACTCACTGACCCACCATGTTCAGCCCCAACTACAAAGACTTGAGTACCCTTATATAGGACTGAGTGATCTCTCTCATGCGAATCAAAGCAAAGTGGCAAAGGGACGTCAGCATAACATACCCATGGCAGACTCTATTGGTGAAAAAAAGGGATTATCAAAAGGCTAGAAAAAAAAAAAAAGCCTAGAAAAGCAATAAGAAAAAGGAGCAAGATTAAGTATTTCCCTGACACAGACTTGGTACTTTCCAGGTTAGACTCTCAAGCCCTAACCAAGGCAATAAGGAGAAGCAGCCGCTTTAAGTAAACTTCCCTGGCTCCAGCCTGGGCTCACATTCTGACCGAGAACCGCTTAGGATAAGCAAGGACTACCCATTTCCTACCGAACTTAAAAATCTATTGTGGTTCCTTTAACACCTCAGATCTGAACATCTCGTGCATGTCTTTTCACATAATCAAATGTCGGAGTGGTCTGTGGTCCTCTTGGCCTGTGAGCCCTCTTCCATCAGCACGTGGTATGACAGGTTAGCTTGTATGGTGGTGCTTGATCTGCTGTGGTGGTACATTAGAAGCACCCAGGAAGCTTTTCTTTTTTTTTTTTAATGTCAGTGGCAGACCCCGCCTTAGACCAATTCTATCAAAATTATGGGGAGGCAGGCACAGGAGGCAGGTCTGGTCATTTGTAATTTTTTGAGTTTCCAAGAGTCTAATATAAACCCAAGACAGACAACTACTGAACTAGCTGTTATCTACATTGCTCTAGGCGAGATTAGAGATCTGGTGTGTAGTTGAAAGAGGTGAACTTCAAGGTCCTTTCCAAACAGAAGGGTCAGTGAGTTTCAGAAAGCAGTCTGCTACAGAAATGATTTTTCACAAATAGCAGTGGAAGGGCTTCTTCAAGGTTAAAGAGAAAGACTTTTGCAAGATGAATTGGAAAATCGAGCCCTCTAGCTAGACAATTCCTACCAACCAAACACAAATATAAATATGTATTTTGCAGTTGTGCCAATAATCTTCTAGAGAATCTTAATTTGGCTTTTTACATAATTTTGTATTGGTCTCAAGAGTCTACAAAATCAACTCTATAATTCGACACAGTCCACTTCTTCTTAAACTTTACCTAACTCCTGCAACCATGAATAAACTAAGCGTCAGTAGTCTCCATCTGATTAACAGACACTGAGCCATATTAACCACAAAATAGATCAACTATATGAATAATTGAAACATCCATGTTTTTCAGACAGTCCCTCAGTTCGACCAGAGGTAACTGATCAACTGGCCTAAATAGAATTACCCTAAATATTTCTAGGAAAAAAAAAAATCGAAGCCTTATTTATTTCTTCAAAGAGCTAGAACGAACTTAGACATAATGTACAGCTCGTTTCTGTAGCCGCAGTTACCAACTCCTCCAGCGCTTATGCAAGGATACAAAAATAGAGAGATACCCCTTCTTCCCTTCCTCACACTCAGCCTAACTTGAACTTTAGAAGGAAGTGGCAGGGGTGAGGGAGGCAGGAGAGGAGAGGAACTGAAAATTCAAGGAAGTCACTTTTCACATTTTCAAAAGTAGATCACCCCTTTGGATCTCCGTGGCAGAAGGCAAGGGAGTTTGGAGAGTGTTTGACAAAATACACTAAACAAAAAATCTTAAAGAGCAGAAAGACTAGCAGAGGGACACAAGGAGAGCAAGTCCATGTTAAAAGCTCTGAAAAAATAAGAGCAACATCACACAAAGATTTATTCTCAAGAGAAAAGAACATGAAGAAGAATGAGAATCCATCCATCAATCCACTCTAAATCTATTATGTGCTGAGGCTTGAGAGGTGCTATGATGAATCTGGAAAGGGAATTCTAGGGGCAAATGATGGTCTTAGTAAGCCAAGAGAGAAGTTGGTATTTTTTCTTGCATGAGTGACACTCATCCTAATGTTACTAGTAAATACAACATGTTCTGTATTCACTACATGCCAATGCTGTACTAAAAACAAAAACAAAAACAACAAAAACAAACAAACAAAAAAACTTCTGCACACATTTTCTCACCAAATTCCCTCAGGCATGGGGTCAGATTTATTCCCATTTTATAACAAAGGACACCGGAGACTCAAAGTGTCTAAGTACTTTGTCCAAGGCCATCTATCTAGAATTAACTGTGGGTTTTCAAAAGTAGATCCAACCTACTCTAAATACTGAGTCTTAAACGTTTAGTGCATTTAATTGTAAGACACTGAGAAACCCTGAGAAATTTTGTAGTGGTGACATCAACCCCTTTGGTAAACCACACAGTATATATTACGGTAGAACATCATGCAAAGTGGCTTTGCATCGGGATCAAACTACCCCAGCCTGCTCCCTCGATGTTCCAAATCACTGCTACCTCACCCTGCATGTACTGAGGCTAAATGAGCCTGAGGTTCCTGGCGATCCCCAGATGTCATCAAGGCTGTGGCAGAGCACACAGAACCCACAGCCACATTAGACAATCCATAGTGCAGGGGGTGCGGTGCCTGGGTGGCTCCGTCAGTTAAGCAACTACCTTTGGCTCAGATCATGATCCCAGGGTCCTGGAATCAAGTCCTGCCTCTGGCTCACTGCTTGGTGGGGAGTCTGCTTCTCCCTCTGCCAGCCGCTCCCCTGCTCATGCTGTCTCTCTCTCTCTCTCTCTCTCTCTCTGACAAATAAAATCTTAAAAAAAAAAAAAAAAAAGTCCAGGGGATACTAAAGTGGCCATAGTGAAAAGAGAGGCTTCAAAAACAACCAAACTAACTAAATAATTTATTACATATAAAAACATCAGTCTACAACCCAGAGCAGGGCAGAATGTCTCAATTGGCTCAGATGTTCAGCTTCTGGCCTATGGTATAAATTAGAAACTCAGTACCCATAGCCATCCTTACGCATAAGGAACTCTCTCTTCAAATCAAAAATCCTCATGGCCCTCGGGAAAAGTATGTTGTAAATAAGAAAGTAAACGTCCGTGTCAGTACCGTATTGTGAAGGGGCCAGTGAGCCAGCTGGTTTGGGTTCAGTTCCAAGCTTCTCTTTCTAGTCATGTGACCTTCCTCGCATCACACAGCCACTCTGTGCTTCAGGTAGTGGCAGGTTTCGTGACAATGAAATGCATCAGGGCACTTAGAACGAAAATCGGCACAGACCATGTATCTAGCCACACAATTCCTCCTCCCCTCGTCCGAGATTCTGCCCTTAGAGATTCACTGCTCAATGGGAAGTCCTGGCCTTTCCTTTAATCTTTAATCTTTCTTACTGACCCTACTTCAGGGGTCTCACCCAGACTTTCATGGGAAGTTTACCTTTCTGATGGACCCATATTGGATACACCACTGCAGTACTCTGATTTCATTTCCAGGTATAAGGTGGCTGCCTCGTAAAACCCTGCCTCCTCGATACTCCACCTGACCATTTGGACTGTCCGTTGGTCAGGCATGAGAGCCAGTGAGCTGAAACAGAGCGATCGTTAATCCGGAAGAAAGCCTTGTCATTTGGAGCCAGCTCTACTGCTCATCAGGGACGTGGCCTCAACTGATGCTCCCTTTTCTGAGTTTCTGGCTCCTCATCTGTGAAAAGAGGAGGCTGAGCTCCAGTGGACTCCAGGCCCCCTTCCAGCATGAACATCCTCTGATTAGATTTCCCAGCTCCCCTCTCTTCCTACTGACCTTTGGCTCCAGGCCGTCCCAGAGCTTGCCCATCATCAGAGAGGAAAGCACCAACTGCCCGCCTGCCAATCTGCGCTTAGGGCAAAGACTCTGCTGGGAGGCTGACAATGATCAAACACGCAGGGCTGGCCCCGTATCATATGTCAGCTCAGCACACTGCCTGAGAGGCTGCGGGTGGGGGCCTGGGGAGACCAAGTGTGCCGCACGCTGCCCTGTGTAACTAATAAGTGGGGACCCACTGCCCTGGGAGCTTGCCCTCAGTCAGCCTCCGCGGTTCTGCTTATCTGCCTCCTCATCTCTCTGGCAGAAGTGAAAGACCCAATCTCTGAACTGAGGAGGGCTTTAAAAAAAACCCCAAACATTTGAACATCGCCAACGACAAGGTACTCGTGAACAATAATACTAAAGAGCTGACTATTACCACATGCCAGGCGTGACACTGTCTCCTGCAATCTGCAAAGCCACACCTGAAGCTTGGGCCCCGATTTCCTTGCTCTGCATACAAGGAAGATGTGGAGTGCTTTGGGACCTGCTAAGTGACACCCTGACAGTCGGACCTCAGAGCTCCCCAAGGTGAGCTCTGCACTGTCTCTCCCACCTCCTAAGAGGGCTAGAGCAGCTCCTACTCCCTTTAAAGGAAAGCTCTTCCCTACGCTGAGGCAAAAATCTATCTTCCTCTGACAGCTCCTCAGGCACCCTTTTCGTTTGTTTGATCCTCTCCCCACATGGATAAAGATACTCAATCCAGTCAATTGTAATATTTTAAGACAAAGAACAATTAGACCAGATAACAGTAAACTATGTGGCTTCACCTTTGTTCTCACACAGCCTCCCTTGCCAATTCAAAGGTGGCTCGATATGTTTTTCTCTCTCCCTCTCTGCCCTTTCTTTTTTCTCCCGTAGCATGTTAATAGAAGCCAGAGCTTTGACAATTGTGCAGCTAATTTCTAAATGATTGAAATGATTTATTATTATTCCTGTCAAGGAAAGTTCCTACAGGAGCTAGGACAGCTGGTAACAGTGCCTACAGAATGGGTATTATTTCATAACACAAAAGCTCGGCATTCGGTGGAAATCACCATCAAGGAAAATACGGGGGTGGAAAATAGAAACATATCTTTTGGTCAGAGGTCAGAGGATTAAACCATTCTGACTGAAATTACATTCTGTTAAATTAGCCTGTCTGTCCTCACATTCTCCTACACAACTCCTGTTTTGTGAGACCTTGTGATGCCCCCCGATAGAGATATGTTCTGGAGTGTTTCCTATTTAAGCAGGTTGCTAGCTCTGTGATGGTTTTTCTTCTCTGTCTTGTTTTCCTGTTTTGTTTGTTTGTTTGTTTTAACAACCTCTGTGTACCAAAACAGAATTAACTGAGCACAGCTCACACATGGGACACCATGGGAAACTTACTCATCCTGAAACTACAGCTAAACTCAGCAGAGAATGCCTGTTTTAAAGGCAGTATATTTTAAATCATCCACTGACTGCATCCACAGTGAAGACCTGCACCAATACTGCAAATTGATGTGCTGCTTTCAGACTGACATTCCTGACCCACCCACCCCCATCCCCGTACCTCTGTTAGTAGTGGAGATTAGGACACAGACACAGAAAGAGGAAAGACCATATGAAGTTAAAACGAGAAAATGGCCATCTACAAGCCAAGGATTGAGGCCTAAGAAGAAACCAGCTTGGTTGACATCTTGACAATAGAATCTAGCCTCCAGAGCTGTGAGAAAACAAATTTCTATTGTTTAAGCCAACCAATCTGTAGTGATTATTATGATAGTCCTAGCAAACTAACACAAGTATCTGTGATATTTGACGGAATGGTTGTTGCAATCTTAATATAGTACCTGGAACATAGTAAGTATCAAATACAGTGTAAATATGGTTATAATTAGCCATATATTGAATATGTTTTGGTATAGAACTACACTTCCATGCCCAAATTCCATTTTTTGCCATCCTATTTATGCTTAACTTTAATCTGGTCCATGTTGATTTACATATACATGGAAACCTTTTTTTCTTCCATCTAAGAATAATTGTTGGACTGAGGAAACTAACATTAGCACGACAGAATACATAATTCTTAAATTTGGATAAAACCTGATTTTGTCTAGATTTTACTTAATTCACAAATAAGATCCCAATCATTTTCCCACACCCTGAAATTATATCAGATATTTTACTCAAATAGAATTTGGGTTGCTGCCTAATTCAAGAGAACAGGAGTTCCAAATTTAAGGACTGGATCATATACTAAGGGCTGGGATCATCTATGCGTTCTATGCCATGACTCTCAGAACTTACTGTCTTTAGACGGAGCTAGTTCCAGTCAAATAAGACATGAGTGAAACTGCTGTGCACTGTGGGTGTGAGGTCAGACCTTCTACACATCTATTCACAATAACACATAGTAACACAGGAGGGTGAGAAGGCCATTCAAAGGACAATGCCCCATGTGTTTTCAAAGAAAGATAAGTGGGATGCCTATATTTCTACCCAAGTGGGAAGGGGAAAAAATATATATATTTTTTAAACATTGACACTTTAATGGTCAAGAGGATATTAATGAAGACTTGGGTAGGACAAATAGACACAAAGACTATAAAACAGAAATAGAAATGCTCCTCTCAAGTTCCATTTCTGCAAATTACCATCCAATCCTGTGATTCTATTGATTTACCTGTGCTATATCAAATTTTAATCACCATAAACCATAGACTAATACAGATCTGCCACCAACAAGTGCCCTTAGCAGAAGACTTTGATTACTTTGGATACCTCTGAAAATTTTTTAAGACTGTCTAGCCTGGAAATCTGGAGATACAAGGAACCATCTGAAAAATGCCTCTTCTGTTGGCTTTTCAAAAAAGTAGGTATGACATCCTGTTTAAAAAAAAAAATAGGACTTTCAGAAAAGATATGAATAAAATAAAAAGATGCAGATAGGGCGCCTGGGTGGCTCAGTGGGTTGAGCCGCTGCCTTCGGCTCAGGTCATGATCTCAGGGTCCTGGGATCGAGTCCCGCGTCGGGCTCTCTGCTCAGCGGGGAGCCTGCTTCCCTTCCTCTCTCTCTGCCTGCCTCTCTGCCTACTTGTGATCTCTGTCTGTCAAATAAATAAATAAAATCTTTAAAAAAAAAAAAAAGATGCAGATAGAAGGTTAAGGGGAATAATTCCAGATAAGGATAATTACCCTAAGAAGAATTCTTTGAGAAGAAATGCTTTTGTTCCCTCAATTACTATACATTAACCCTATGGTACCAGCACATCTTAATCCTTTAGATGGTCTCTTGATGGTCCCTTGTTCCCAACATACAAAGCCTAACTACGCTAAGCAAGCGTGTTCTAAAGTGGGGGCCACAATAGTAGTTTGTCAAGATGTTAATACCTGTGCCCTTAAGAAGAAGGAGAAAACAAACAAACAAACAACTTCTGGATATAAGTTGGAAATTTGCATACTCTGTCTCACATAAAGATTTATAATGCCCATAAAAATATTAGATTCCTGTAATTATGGAATCTGTTTAAAATGGTTTAATCCAGGGTTTTCTATAAAATATTAATATCTCACAAAACAGTGCTCTGCTTATCAAGGTTTGTGACACGTTGGCTTAAATACTGCTGTTTCTGTGACTAATGTCTATGTACATTTCCAACATCACAGCTCTGTATTAACCTTATGTATACCTGAATAATCAATCTATTTTTCCTTCAAAATATCCAAGAAATTCAGCCACAAACACTTTTTCTCAGCTCAGGGCAATAGTATAGTGAATCCTAAGTCATTTCTCCTACCACATGTAGATATAACCATAAATACTTTTAGAAGCACCATTTATCATTAGCAGAACTGGATAAAACTGACAACCTTTTACTTGATTGCACATCAAGGTAATAGTGTGGGATAAGGTACATGGCCCCTAGAACTGAGTGACCCTGGATTTTATATCTAGATCTGTCACTGACCAGTCCTGTGTTAAGCTCCTAGTCTCTCTGAGACTCCATCTTTACTGATCACCAGATAAATTCTATAGTCATCCTAATGTCTGAACTTCCAAGAAACTATGAGTTTTGAATGCAAAAGTACAAAGTTAGTCGAAAATCTTATATGTTCCTGCCTTAGTGAGAGGTTTTATTTTAAGTATAGGAAGTTATTTGCACACAAGAACAGAGAGAAAGAATGCCAGAGATAAGTGAAAGTATATGGCCACATGGAAGGATCACAGGTGATTTCTGGTTTGTTCTTTCTAACTTATCCATAGTTTCTAATGTTTTTGTAATGAACAGATTTAACTGTTGCAACACAAAAAAAGACCTAAGAGTTTTTATTTTATTTTTAAGTCTTCTGAGTCCTTAAGCAGGCTTCTACTGACTTGAAAACCTCACTGTGGGTGGTTAATCAAGCTAAATGTTCAAATGTTCAATTCCCGACTAACTGTTCAAACCAAAATCATCAATGTTTGGGATAAGCAGGATTAAGCCTTAGAAAAGCATGAGGCCTAACCCAAGCTGTATAGATTAATGATCAAACCCATGGTAGGAATTTGGGACTTTGAGTATAAAGCCCTTAAGAATGAAAAAAGTCACAGAGCGAAAGAGGGATGGAAGGAAAGAGGATGGGAAATGAAAGCACTGTTGCCTCATCAATCCACAATTTTAACATCATTTTTGGGTTCCTGGTTTCTTGGAGACCCTGTTCAATGCAAAGGCACCTGCGATGCAATGATCCTTGCCAGTCCCTTGCCTACTAAGAGCATGACCCTATAAAAACTAGTCTCAGGACAGGCAAGTAGGAAAAAAAAAAAAAAAAAAAGGCAAAAAGGGGATGTATACAAATATTTCAGCTAAGCTTCTCAATCCTGGCTGCACATCAGCATCACCTGGGGATCTTTGACCTGGCTCAAGTTCAGGCCCCGTCCCAGAGCAGCTGATTAGAATCTCTAGGTATGGGGCCCAGGCGTAGATTTTTTGAAGTTCTCTGGGTGATGGCCATATGCAGTCAGGATTCAGAAAACAAACAGGCTAGGTGAAAGACAGGAATTAAAAGCAAACCTTACTGACTTTTTAATTTTGCTGAAAGCTTCTCAGAAATTGTAACAGTTTCATTTTTCTGGACTATTTGAGAATTTTCAGATTGTAGGTGAATGAGGGTGAAACTGAGAATATAGTGAATTTACTCTTATTGTTGAATATCAACCTAAAACAATAAAATGGCAGAGGCACAGAAATAAGATATAGCATTTAACAGGAAGAACACTTAACTTCTTCCTATTTTCAGCAATGTCTTTGATTTTGATTATGAAAAAATTCATGATGGTCACAACTCTCATATTTATGAGGAAAAAAGAGATTTTTGAGTACATATTAAGGAAGTTGGTACAATCAGAATACGTTTGTCTTTTTTCTTAAACAAACAAAAAAACCTCCCCCTGAAAGAATCCTGAGGAAGGAATTATTTTCTATTCAAAATTTTTATTTTCACCAAAAAATAGGAATAAAGACAAAATGAAAATGTATATTGACAGGGTTTTAGAATTTCATATGATTGGATTCTTGCTTGTTAAGGAATCTGCGTTGCCTTTAGAATTTCTAAAAAGTAATTTCTTCAAGTTCAAATACCAACTTGTTGAAATGTCCTACTGAAAAGGCTTTACATCTAGGTGGTATCTTTTCCAACGTGTCTTCTTCCTTTCCTTTTAAAAGTCCTCACAGGGGCACCTGGGTGGTTCAGTGGTTTAAGCCTCTGCCTTCAGCTCAGGTCATGATCCCAGGCTCCTGGGATCAAGTCCCGCATCAGGCTCTCTGCTCAGTGGGGAGCCTGCTTCCCTCCCTCTCTCTCTGCCTGCCTCTCTGCCTACTTGTGATTTCTGTCTGTCAAATAAATAAATAAAATCTTTAAAAAAAAAAAAAAGTCCTCACATACTTTTTTTTCAGACCCCAGTTAATTTGGTAAAAAATTCCAAGTAAGTCAAAGAAAACTAGAAACTAAAGAGAATGCTTGATAAGCATTAAAGCAAAACAAAGCAAAAATCATACTATGTCTTGTCAACATATCTATATGGGGCATTCATTGGAAAACAGCCTTAAAGTTGTGTCTCAAAATAGGTTCTGTCACTCTGAGTAGGTCAGTGCAGTGAGTAGGTCAAATTTGTACATAGTACAAACTATTCCCTCCAAGACAATGTGTTTCTAAGCAGCCTCTGCCTTTTTGTTGGTTGCAGCATACCCACCTGCATAGCTTTATAGAAATGCAGTTACTACACTTCATTTAAAAAACATACTGAATTAGACTGTCTTATTTGGGGTGAGGGTGCCTTGGGAGCACGCATTTTGCAAACTTCCCAAGTGACTCTTAGGAGCTCTAAAGTTAGAAAATCCTGTTCTAAGTGCAACACAGATTCTAAGAAAAGGTCAAGAGTGCCCTAGCAATGCTGTGATGGCAACATTCCACGCTTCTTAGTTTTAATTAACCTTTGTCACTACCTCTAAACATTTATTGAACACTTTGTGCAGGAACAATTACAAGAGTCTTTTCATGTATGCACCCACATATAATGGCAACTTACAAGGCAGGTGCTAACAACAGTCCCCATTTTACCAATGAGGAAACACAGGCACAGAAATGGTGAGTGATTCACCCGAGGCTACCCATCATGCAAGTTTGAGAAAGCCAGACTTTGAAACCAGGAAATCTCACTTCACCAGATCACTGTAAAAATCTCAAGTAAATAAAGAAGTGAAGGTGTATGTTCGTAATCGCTGGTTCCCAAGGCTTTCTACCATACCAACAGGGACAGGGTTGACCCTGATGGATAGCAACTGGGTCAGTGTTTTTCAAAATAGGGTCTCTGGACTATATCAGAGGACTCGGGGTTGGTGACAGAAACAGGGGCTGATTTAAAAAATCAAATTCTTGGGTTCTAATTCGGAGCCACTACACCAAGTTTTCAATTGAGGGAGGAAAAAAAATCCATAGTTTACCATGTTCCACCAGGTGATTATTACATACAATAAAGTCTGAGAGATACTATGTTAGGTAAACATACACACACTGTAGAAAATTAAACTCACAGATGATAGAAGTTAATTTCTCTCCTCTGATAATGACCTAAAGGATAAGGTTAAGGCAAGGGTTCTCAGTCAGGGGAGATTCCCCCTCCCACAGACACTGGACACTATCTAGATATAATTTTGGTTGTCAAAGCTGGGGTGGGGCAGAGTGCTACTGGTATCTAGTGAGTGTAGGCTAGGTGGGTACTGTTAAAGATCCCATAAAGGATAACCTAAGAAAGAGAACAGCCTTGTCTCCTACTTTTCCTCAGTAGCAGCAAGTAGGGAAAACTTTTTCTTTGTCTCTACCTATTGTTCTTACCATTCCGCCATTGTTCCAGTATTTATGACTCCCTAAAAATCTTTCCTCTCCTCTTTTCCACTTGGCCAAATTTTACCATTTCTTCAGGTACTACAACCTGCAAAAAATGTCTCTGTGAATTCTCCCATTCAGATCTCCCTTAACCTAAAATCAAGTTTAATTAAAAAGTCAGATGAGTAGGAATCCTAAAATTTAGAGCTGAACTCAGGGACCTTCTAATCCACTTAAAAGTTTTCTGACAAGGGGAAGCTGAGGCTCAGAATGGTTTTGGGGTGGTAGAAAGTGGATAGGCTTTGGGTTGAGACCTCAGAGTTTGAACCACAGCTTTGTCCTTCACCAGATAGGAGACCTTATGAAGCTATTTTAACATTTTCAAATCTCCCTTACCAACTTCACAAGGCGTTTGTGAGGATGTATAAAACCGCATATGTGATGTGCCCCCATGGGGTGTTGGAGGCACAGGAAGCACACAGCACATTTCAGGTCCCTTTCCTTTCCTAGAGACTTTCAAAGGCTTTCAAATATCAAACTAATAATATCTCATACTCAACGTGTCCTAAATGTATGCTAGTCAAGTTTTAGCTCTAAGGCCTCAATCACTCTTTGAGTTGGGCTCTACTATTAACTTCATCATCACAGATGAGAAAACTAATAAGAAGTGTGGAATTTATCCAAGGTTCCACTGCTGGTTAATGACAATGCCTGATTTTATAGCTCTGAGAGCCCAATTTCAGGATACTCTCATTTAACCACATACTATACTACTCAGCGAACTGTAATAAGACCACAAGTCTCCTGATACCAAGTTAAGAGTTCCTTCTATGTCACCATGGATGTTGGCTTTGTGTCTCCAAGGAAATAGTAAATGATAAAAGCAAGGTCCTGACTTATGCTTATTCTCTTTCCCTTTCAATGAGATGGTGCTCAATAAGTATTTGTTGATTGAGTGATAGAGAAAAGAAATGAATGGCAACCTGAAAAAATTAATTTCCTCACACTGTCAGTTTAAATTAATCCTATTACACATAGAAAATTACACCTTGTTCTCCATTCTAAAACCAGCCTACACACTGGGCTGAAGGAGGCTTGTTCAGCTTCCATTATTGTCTTGGAATCTTATAAAAGCAGGTGATGTTTCTCTGAATTGATACTAACAAACATGACTTGTGTACACACAGGCCCAAGGCAAGACTAAGTGAACTTTGTTTCCATGGAAGGCTGCCGTTATTCCACGCAGTTAATAATGCTTCTGGGCTACAAATTCACCTTTCCCCCAATTGCAGATCCCAAAGGAAGATTAAAACTGGTGAACAGGTACAAGAAACAGTGTGAGCTTCAGTCCTTTACTGTGGGCCTCTCTCACTGCCAGCCTCAGGTGGCTATTACAGGAGGTGCCAGGGATAGAGAGAAATGGAAAATTTTGACTTTGTCAGAGCTAAGGTCAACTCTGTTTTCTGTTCTGAGATATCTGGAGACTAATTAATAGGAGAAAACAAGATGTGGCTAATAGCAAAGATGATGTGAGTCCTTGTCGGGCTCTTTCTGTGAAGCCACTCACCATTGTGTTTTGTTTGGCAAGGGGATAGGTTCAAAGACTTAAAATCATTAAATTCTTCTTCTGTCTTCCAGAGGAGGGGAAGGTGTTAGAATCTCCATTTAACAGACAGAAAATGGAGAGGAAAAAAAGAAAAGGGAGGATTCATGGCCTGGAATTCTAACACCAACCAATCATCCTTGTATCCCAAGAGGATGGTACATGGGAGCTCCTTGGAAACAGGAGAAGTACAGATACCGAGAAGCAAAAGCAAGATGTAGTCAGGTTCCGCAGTATGGTGGGACTTAGTGTGTGTGCTGAAGGACAGCAAGTTATGAGAACTCACTACATGGTTCATGGCTGGTTTGAAATACTTAGCATTTATAATATAGTCCTATAATTCTGGCAGAGGCTTCCTGTGTGGTCAAATGACTAGGTGAAAAAACAAACAAGACACTAAACTCTATTGCCTCAGCCCTCTTCCCTACTTCAGAAAAGTGTGCATCAATTAATTAGGAGCTATGACAGATAAGCTCATCAATACCCATGGACGATATACCATGCTATTCCACAAAGGGGGCCACCAGACGTATGACAAGAAAGGCTAAGACTTGGGATGAGATGAATGAGGGGAAGACATATGCAAGGATGGACCACATAGAAAAGTGTATTTATTTTAGAGAAGTAAAAAAGTAACTTTTGTCATATTTGTGAACCTGTAAAAAAGGTATACAATTTTTTTTCTGCAGGCTACTAGTCTTCCTGCAGTCAGTTTTCTGAGGTCTTCAGGAAGAAAGATGCAGGACAGGGATAAAGCCATCTTTCCCCCTGAAGATTGCTGGCAAGAATGGTGTCCCTCTTTGGTCCTTAATCAGCAACACTATTTATGCTTACTGGCCCCTGGCTCATTCTCTGGCTGGTGATATAACTATGACATGTAACTCTGAGCTACAGCTTTGAGATTAACAACAACAATATCAAGAAGAATATTAGAAATAGTAATAGCAATGCTGGTGGTGCTGATGACGGTGATAACATTTATAGCACACTGACTACTCGCCAAAAAAGTTCTATGAATTTCCATGATATTCTCCACTTACGCCTCACAAAAACCTATGAAGCCAATACTACTTATCCCCATATTTCAGGTGAGAAACCAGAGGCACAAAAAGATAAAATAGCTTGCCTGAAGGTACGCAACCAGTGAGAGATGCTTTGATAATTGAATTCAGGCAGTTCGATGGTATTGCACAGAAATTAAAATAGTGTCCACATATCTCCTCACTAGGGAAATGTGTTTTCAGTTCCAACTTCACATAAGAGAAAACTTTGCCTGTCAAAGAGAGATAAAGTCCGCCACCTGCCACACTAGCACACAGGGAACGCTGACTTCACAGCACGGTAGCTGTCAGGGAAAACTTAGGATAGAGAAGCAAGATGCTGGAGTAACATGCAATCATTTCCTTACTTTGTAAAGAAACAAAGAGAAATGTCAGAAGTGGTTTTCAATTCAGGTATGACCAGGGCTTAAAATTTGGGGCACCTGGGTGGCATAGTCGGTTAAGCATCGGACTCTTGGTTTTGACTCGGGTCCTGATCTCAGGGTTGTGAGATTGAGTCCTGCGTTGGGCTCCGCACTGTGCACGGAGACAGCTTGACAGTCTCTTCCCTCTCCCTCTGGGCCTCCTGCTTGTGCTCTCATGCTCTCTCTCTCAAATAAATAAATAAACGTTTAAAAATGAAAAATAAAATAAATTAAAGTCTGATTACGCTACTTAGTGGATGTGTAACTTCAGATGAGTTACTTGACCTATAATGGTCTTGGTTTCCCTATTCCTGGGGAACCACTATGTATATCATAGGGTTTGTTACAAAAATTAAATGCAATACTGCATGAAAAACACCAAGCATAAGATCTACCATGTACTCAAAACCCAATAATTGGCTGTTAATTATCCTTAGCATCATATTGAAAGGGAGCCAATGGTGTGCCAAATAAGGTGAAGAAAACTGATAGAGCACAGGTTTCGACTACAAGTTCCCATTGACTATTAATTAGAACCCTGAATGAAGAATTGAGAATTCCATCACTGACAGGGTGGCCTAAGGGATATTTCATGGGCTTGTCAAAATCCTGGGTAATCATAATTTTCAACACACTAAATGAGGCTCTTAGCAGTATCTAGTTAAGAAAGAAATGTTAATTGGTCATATAGGCCGCCAAATAGAGTTTAGAGTTTGTTGGATGTGTAATGGAGACAAAACAAGATATTAAGTATAGGGATTTACTGACTTTCCCCCTCCTCCATTTTCTGAGGAGGCAAGCAGCTTCGATATGAAGATGCAGTGATAAGCTAAGATGGAGAAGTAAAGAAGCCATGGATAAGTGGAAGGTGGAAGTAAAGATACAGAGGGTCAGAAGAGAGATGGAGGGGAAGAGGGGAAGAAGGTTGTAAGGACTGGGGTTCCAAATATAAGAGGAGCTAATAATTCATGAGAACTTGGTATGTGCCAGGTCCTTCTCTATGTTTGTCACATCTAAGTTACAACCCTCACAAGCACCCCATCATTATTTTTATTCTACAGATGAGCCAACTACTCTAGAGAGTTTAAGGAACTTAGGGACAGCCCAAATAACAAGTGTTAGAACCAATATTCAAAGTGAGCAATTGGAATTCCACATCTGCCACTGGTCACTCAATATGCTGTATTAGCAGAGACCGGAGTGGTAGCACAAAAGAACGAAATGTGAGGAAAGGAAGAGTTTACTAAAGAGAATTTTTAAAGCAAATCTGGCTATATTAACCCTTTCTCCCCGTTACCTACCCTCAGTTAAAACTTCAGTGTAGGGGTGGCTCAGTGGGTTAAAGCCTCTGCCTTCGGCTCAGGTCATGATCCCAGCACCCCCACCCCCCCACCCCCCCCACCCCCGCCCATCAGCCTCTCTGCTCAGCAGGGAGTCGGCTTCCCCTCCTCTCTCTCTCTGCCTGCCTCTCTGCCTACTTGTGATCTCTCTCCCTCTGTCAAAATGAATAAATAAAAAAAAACTTAAAATTTAAAAAAAAGTTTAAAAAAACCCTTCAGTGTAAATCCATGCTTTCTCCAGCTTTTTGAGCCAGATCTGTGCTTCTTTTGAGATATGTGACCCCTGAAGAGTCTTAGAGCTAGATCAAGACAGTTTACTCATATTTAGGTTAGAAATAAAATTGTAAACCACTTTTCATTGTCTTTGCAGATTGAGGATTCAGTCATTTTCAAAAAAAAAATATTTATTCTTGGAACTTCCCTAAAGACCTGAGTTAATTTATTTATTTTTAAAGATTTTTATTTATTCAACAGAGAGAAATAGAGAGAGTACAAGCAGGGGGAGCAGCAGAGGGAGGAAGATACCCCGCTGAGCAAAGGCCTAATGCAGGGCTTGATCCCAGGTACCTGGGATCATGACCTGAGCCAAAGGCAGATGCTTAACTGACTAAGCCACCCAGGTGCCCCTAAGGCCTAAGTTTAAATACAGATATCTAATTTAGCCACTCCAGAAAAGAGTATGGAGGCTCCTCAAAAATTAAAAATAGAGCTATCCTATGACCCAGTGATTGCACTACTGGGTATTGATCCAAAGGATACTAACACAGTAATTCAGAGGGGCACAAGCACCCCAATGTTTATAGCAGTAATGTCCTCAATAGCCAAAATGTGAAAAGAGCCCAGATGTCCATCAACAGATGAATGGATAAAGAAGACATAGTATCTATATATACAATGAAACATTATTCAGCCATCAAATATTAAATCTTATATGCAACGACATGGATGGAAATAGAGGTTATTATGCTAAGTGAAATAAGTCAGTCAGAGAAAGACAAATATATGATTTCACTCATATGTGGAATTTGAGAAACAAAAGAGATGGACATAGGGGAAGGGAGGGAAAAATAAAATAAGATGAAATCAGAGAGGGAGATAAACCATAATAGACTCTTAACCACAGGAAACAAACTGAGGGTTGCTGGAGGGGAGGTGGTGGGGTGATGGGGTCACTGTGTGATGGGCATTAAGGAGGGCACTGGATGTAATAAGCACTGGGTGCAACTGATAAATCACTAAGCTCTACCTCTGAAGCTATCAATCAATCAATCAATCAATCACACTAGGATCCCCCAACAGTACTGTGATTAAAGACAGGTAAGCAGCCTCATTGTAAAAAGGCAGAACTAGCTAAGTCCATGTCTGCCTGACCTACCATCTGCAAGTTCCGATCTCTAGTTTCTGCCCTAGGGAAAGAGCTCACATGGGTATCTCTAGCTCCTGACTGAGTTCCCTATCTCTTACTTCTCCTGAACTGGGTCTTTAAGACCTGCTTGTCCTTTTTCATCTTTTCCTTTTTCTTAATTTTTTTTTTTTTTTTTGAGAGAATGAGCAGGGGGAGGGGCAGAGGCAGAGGGAGAAGCAGGCCCCCTGTTACATGGAGATCCCTATGAGCGATTTGATCCCAAGACCCTGGGATCATGACCTGAGCCAAAGGCAGATGCTTAACAGTCTGAGCCACCTAGGTGCCCCCTCTTTCATCTTTTCTGATCCTTAGGCTCACCTTATTTCCTGTTTGATCTTTGACATCCATTTGGCCTCCCTGTTCTGCCTCCATTTCTTAACTAAGCCCACCACTCATCTATCCTATAGTATTTGTCAGACTTTTCTACCCACATAAGCCCTTCTTAAGAGTCACAGATCCCAGTATCTTGGAATTGCATCACAGAAGTCATGGAGACATGGGCACAAAGTGTCATCTATGGTAGAGAGTTGTAGTTTTTTAAACTTTTATCGCTGAAAGATAAGACTTTTTTTTTTCAAACATGAGCTTCTGAGAAAAATGAGTTCATCATTAATGCATATTCAGTGCACTCTCAACAAAACTGTCTTTCCCATCTGTGTTGACCTTCAATTTCATCTCTTTAACTTCAGATCTTGGAACAAATTAGTGTTTCCCTCTCTTCCCTGAAAAATGAAGAACTTCACAAGAAGAATCATGTATCTAGCCAGAACAGCAAAAAGAACACCTCACCAAAAAGCAAAAGACAACTTCTCCAATATATATATATATATTTTTTTTTTTAAAGTCTTAGGATATATAGAAGTTTCAAAATGGTACCCATTCTGCTAATTCTTACACAGGTCACAGATATTCTGGCTCTCTCCTTTCACTTACAGGAGAGGATTTAATTCTATAAGTACTTAAAAATAGGTCTTTCCAGATAAACTTTCTCTGGTTGACAGAATGCTAGGGAAAGCATGTGCCACTTCCAAGTAGAAGCATTACTTTCTCCCTAGCTACAAATACTGGCATGTTTTAGCCACAAATACTTGCCATTCCATCAGTGTAAGTCCTGGAGTAAGGATGACAAGAAGGTACAAGGGGCTCCCAAATAACTCTAGAATTCTTGATGGACATGTAGTACGAAGGAAAATTAGGTCTATGCTATTCTAAGTCACTGACATTGAGTGTTATTTATTACCACAGGATTGCCTAGCCTATTCTACCCTACCTACTGAAGTAACTTGAGATCACAAGATAGAATGTGAGATCACAGGATAAAAGGCCTTCCTCTAAGGGATATCAGATATGGTTTTACAGAATTTAGGTCACAAATTCACCAAAGTGTCCTTTTTGTTGCTCAGAGTAGACACCTAACTCCTCTTTTGAAGTTCTATTTTCCCTTCCTTATCTCTCATCAACAGTAAGGAGCTAGGTCTTCAATGGCATATAATAAAACCTTTAAGGAATAATCTTAGGGACAAAAAGAAGTACTAACCTTCTATCAATATGTGAACAGTCTTATGCCCAAATATTCATGTCAGCATCTTATAAGGAATGTCAATCAACCCGTGATGGTTATGAATTCAGTTTTGATGTAAACATCTCTTATTTCATCAAATCTAAGATCTACATAAAAAGTTGGAAAGTCCCTGTCCTAAAAAGGAAATGATAAAATGAAATTTATCCCTGGGATGCAAGGGAGGTTCAACACATGTGAACCAATAAATGTGATACACGGGCGCCTAGGGGGCTCAGTTGGTTAAGCAACGGCCTTCGGCTCAGGTCATGATCCCAGAGTCCCGGATCGAGTCCCGCATCATCCTCCTAGCTCCATGGGGAGTCTGCTTCTCCCTCTGACTTTCTCCCCTCTCATGCTCTCTTTCACTCTCTCTCAAATAAATAAATAAAATCTTTAAAAAAAGTGACATGTATTAACAGAATGAAAGATAAAATCATATGATTTTATTGCTTTCAATAAAAGCAAAAGAAAAGCATTTTATAAATCCTTTCATGATAAAAAACATTCTACAAATTATGTATAAAAGGAATGTACCTCATCATAGTAAAGGCCATATTTGACAAACCCACTGCTAACATGATACTCAATGGCAAAAAGTTGAAAGGCTTTCCTCTAAGATCAGGAACAAGACAAGGCTGCCTACTCGTACTGCTTCTATTCAACATAGTACTGGATATCCTAACTTTAGCAATTAGCCAAGAATAAGAAATAAAAGGCATACAGATTTCAAAGGAAGAAGTAAAATTATCTGTTTGTAGATGGTATGATCTTATATAGAGAAAACCGTAAAGACTTCATACACACACAAAACTGTTAGAACTACTAAATGAATTCAGTAAAGCTGAAGAATACAAAATCAACCTACAAAAATCAGTTACATTTCTATATACACTATCAGTGAGCTAACAGAAAATGAAATCAAGAAAGCAGTCTCAATTACAAGAGCATCAAAAACAATAAAGTACAAAGGAATAAGTTTAACCAAGGAGATGAAAAACTTATACACTAAAAACTATAAAACATTAAAAAAAAAAAACAACTGAAGACAAATAAATAGAAAGATATGCTGTGTTCATGGGCTGAAAGAGTTAATATTGTGAAGATGGACTCTACACATTCAAAACAATTCCTGTCAAAATTCCAGTGGCATTTTTCACATAAAAATATCCTAAAACTTGAATTACAAAAGACCCCCAAAAGTCAAAGCAATCTTGAGATAGAAGAAAAATGGAGGCATCATACCTCCTGATTTCAAACCACATTGCAAAGCTACAGGAATCAAAACAGTATGGTATTAGCATAAAAACAGACACATGGACCAGTGGAACAGAACAGAAAGCCCAGAAATAAACATCAATCCATGCATATAGCATCAACTAATTTTTTTTACAAAGGTGCCAAAAACACACAATGGGAAAAGATAGTCTCTTCAAAAAATAGTGTTGAGGGCGCCTGGGTGGCTCAGTGGGTTAAAGCCGCTGCCTTCGGCTCAGGTCATGATCTCAGGGTCCTGGGATCGAGTCCCGCATCGGGCTCTCTGCTCAGCAGGGAGCCTGCTTCCCTCTCTCTCTCTCTCTCTCTCTGCCTGCCTCTCCATCTACTTGTGATCTCTCTGTCAAATAAATAAAATCTTAAAAAAAAAAATAGTGTTGGGAAAACTAGATATCCACATACAAAACAATGAACCTTGGACCCTTATCTTACAAAAGTCACAAAAACTAAGTTGAAGTGGATTAAAGTCTTCATTGTGAGACCTGAAACCCTCCCAGAAGAAAACATAAGGAAAAAGCTCCTTGACTTTGGTCTTGGCAATGATTCCTTGGATAAGACACCAAATGCGCAGACAACAAAGGCTAAAATAAACAAGTGGAACTACATTAAGCTGAAAAGCTTTTCCACTGCAAAGGAAACAGTCAGTAACTTGAAAAGGCAACCTATAGAATGGGAGAAAAATTTGTAATCACCTACCTGATAAGGGGTTAACACCTAAAATATATAAAGGATCCAAAATATATAAAGGATATATATATATCCTTTAATATATAAATATTTCCAAAATATATTTTGATAAATATATATCCAAAATACATAAAGGAACTCATATATAGAAGAAAACAAATAATCAAATAAGTTTTTAAATGAGTTAAGGACCTGAATAAATATTTTTCCAAAGAAGATATAAAAATGATCAACAGGTAAATGAAAAGGTGCTTAACATCACTCATCACCAGGGAAATGCAAATCAAATCCACAATGAGATATAATTCCCCACCTGTTAGAATGGCTAATACCAAAAAGGCAAGAGGTAAGTGCTAGAGAGGATGTGGAGAAAAGGAAACACTTGTACACTGCTAGTGTGAGTGTAAACTGATTTAGTCACTATGGAAAACAGTATGGAGCTTTCCCCAAAAGTTAAAAATATAACTACCATATGACCTAGTAAACCCACTCTGGGTATATATCTAAGATAAATGAAATCAGTATCTTGATGACATAGCTGCACCTCAATGTTCATTGCATCATTATTCACAATAGCCAAGACATGGAAACAACCTAAGTTGTGTTTTGATGAATGAATAAAGAAAATGTATGCATTTAATAAGTGAATATATATATATTTTATATATATATATATATATATATATATATATATATATATATATATATAATACATAGAAAATGCATATATGTTATTGAGCCATAAAAAGAGAAGGGAATTCTCCCATTTGCAATAACATGCGTAAAACTAGAAGACATTATACTAGGAGAAAAAAGCCAATCAGGGCTTTTTTTTTTTTTTTTTTTTTTTTTGCCAACAAAACTACACGGTACCACTTACATGTGGAATCTAAAAAAACCAATTTCATAGAAACAGAAAATAGAATGATGATTGCCAGTGACTGGGGGGGAGGGGAAGATATGGCACAAAGTTTTAGATACAGGATAAGTTTTGAGGATCTAATGTACAACATGATGACTATACTTAATATGGTATTATATACTTGAAAGTTGCTGATATTTTAGGTGTTCTCACAGAAAACAAAAAGTTAACTATGTGAGGTGATGGAAGTGTTCATTATGTTGACTTTGGTAATCATTCCACAATGGGTATGTATATCCATCACATTGTACATTTTAAATATACTCAATCCTATTTGTTAATTATTCCTCAAAAAAGGTGGACCAAAAAAAAAAAGACATTGCCATTTCCTGTGTACCAGGACTCTAGGAAAAGAGGATTGGCTTTTCCCTAGCTCTGTGTTGCCATGTTTTAGAAGTGTGAATACCCGTTGTACTTTTTAATCACTCTATGATTGTTAAATCTTCTAAGAAAATATATGCAGGCTGTTTGGGTAATTATAATATGATTGTAACCATATATAACATCCAAATGAAAGGAAAGCATAGTGGATACCTTACTAAACCCCAAATCCACTCTTTTCCAGACTTTGCTCAATGGTCATTTTCTCTCCTTAGCCTTTTCTGACAACTCAAATGAAAATTGCAACCCCCACCCCTAATCTCCATTACTGCTCTACATCTGCTCCTTCCATAGCACTTGTGCCTTCTAATTAGTAAATAAGTCACATATTTATTTTGTCTATCATTTATTATCTCTCTTCCACAGTTAGAATTAAGTTCCCCAAGGGCAGAGATTTCTGTTTTGTGCACGGACACATCTCACATGTTCAGAACAGTATCTGGCACTTAGTAGGTGCTCAGTTAATACTGGCTGCATGGAAATGAAATTAGGATGGTAGAAATTTGACTATATAATCATGTCTGTTATCAATTAGCAGTATGGCATCTCTTGGGAAAGCAATTTGCCTTATCTTCCTCACTGGACTTTTCCAAGAATCAAATGCATATTGATGAAAGTGTCTTTGAAAAATATAAAAATATTAAATATTAAAATGCCATACAAACACTAGATGTTATTGTCAAGCACAGCTGCATACAATGCTTCATTTATTCCAATAATTTCCACCTTTTTTTGCAAATATCTTAACATTAAAATGCATTGGTAGAAAGAAAGATAAATTGATGATGAATTTTTCCTGACTGCCTTCGTTGCTAAGGTAAATCACTAGTTATATTAAGACACCCTGGCTGCAGTTGATGCAGCTGGCAACAGGCCCTACGTAGTCAAGGAATTATTCAGACTTGGAAGAGTCTAGCTCATAATTGCATGATATATTCAATATCATTATTGTCCTCACTTCCCACCCCTACTGTGTTCACTCATATACTTTTCAGTGAATATTTTATTATTAAAAATAGAAAGGGATTTTAAAAATATATATACCTCAAGTGGCAGTGGCAACAGGCTGGATCACAGAATGTCAGTTGCTCAGGCTAGAAGTGATAATTCTAGATGGAGAACAGGAAGTAGTGGTCAGTGTAGTACTCACCCTTCACCCCACTGTGAGCCCTTTCAGCTAACAGAGTCTTATGTAGGAAATCTTTCAGATTGCAAGTTGAGTACCTTAACATGGGTAAGAAGTGTGTGATGGAGGGGTGTGGGGCTGGGTTGGAGGAACACACAGTGGCTTCATGGGTTAGCAGATAGTGGTGAATCCTGAGAGGAAAAAATACAGGTGTCTGCAAGTAAATTACAGAAGAGTGAAGACCTCACATGAGTCTCTTTCCAACACATAAGAAATGGACAGTATGAAGAATACCAAGGTCATCATGACTGACCACAGGAGCCCGAATTGGACTTAAGTGTTGGAGGAACTTTTTAAGGCAGTCATGCTTGCTCTATGCAATACACTTGGAAAGGCTAAGAACTTTTTTTTAAATGTGTAAAAATTATCTGCCAGAAAAAAAAAAAGAATTAGTCATAACTGAGAGCACTAGAAAATTCACCCCTGAGGTATGCAATTATTGGCTTAAACAACAAGTAAAAACTGAAACATAAATCCTTCAAAACAGATACGAAGGTAAATATTTCTGCCCTTTTTATCATAAAGAAAAGCCAAACGGTATCTTTTATGGACTGAGTTATGTCCTCCAAGTTCATATGTTGAAGCCTTAACCTTTAGTACCTCAGACTGTGGCTATATTTGGGAATAGGGGGTCTTTAAAGAAATGATTAAGTTACTGGTAGAGTAACCCCTAAACCAAGCCCTAAACCTCTCGGACCTTCAGCCCCCAGAACAGGGAGAAAATAAATTTCTGTTGTTTCAACCACTCAAAATGTGGTATTTTATTTTAGCAGCCCTAAAAAATAAATACAGTGCCTATACCTTAGGATTGTCCATTTGTTATCTATTTGATGATAACAAATAGATTTGGAATACATGCCAGGAAAAAAATTGCCAAATAAATAAATAGATTTGGTAAATATGCACTGACTTATTACTAATTATGCACCTTCTGGGTTGCCTTTGACAGGGTAATTTGGAGGCAAATAGTTTTTAGGAAGTCGAATGCCATGACATTTGAAACTTTATCCATATTTTAGCCTTAAAAAGAATAAGGTTGATTTAAAGTAACCACCCAAAACATTACTTCCATCGTTGTCATCCCCTTTGGTTGTTTTCTATAACCAAGTATTTGCCTGAGCAAATGGCAGGAGAGAAGGCTCAGAGATAGCAAGTTTGTCATGTGTCAGAGCACTGAGGAAAGCTATTAATTGCATGGGAGTTTGTGGAGTTTTTTTCCCCTTTTTAAGAAAGTAAGAGAAAGACAACAGAGGCAGATTGAGACCAGGCCAATCTGGGGAATTTCAACCAAAATTTAACTGTCAAAGAACAAGCGTTTATTGAGCATGTGTGTGATGTCTTGCTCCATAGTCTTATTTAATAACTGGTCCTGAAGCTTACTGGTGACATGGAAGAGGGTGGCCCTTGTCATCTCCCATATTCTTCTCTGTGCGCATCTCTCCAAGCATGTTTTATCTACCTACCTTCTCCTCTAATACCTTTACCTGTCCTTTTTCATCAGAGCCTTAGTTTCAGCCAGCTGCCTCAGTGCAAAGAAATCAGTGAGAGAATCCTAATGAGGTATTTCTATTGAACAACTTTTGGAAGTCGTTTCACGCTATTAAGACATTCTTTAGGTGGTGAGATTTTTAGGAAACATTAAAGATCATAGGGAAATTGTCTGGGACAAGTTTTCACCAACCTACTTATGGGGACAGAAATTAGTGAGAGTTTGGAGTAACAGCAATTTCAGATGTAATTATAATTAAGAAATAGAACTTCAACCTATTTCTTCTGTCATCCGGTCATTTTATTCAGATAAAATAATGTGTATTACAAACTCACCAATGTAGGTAAGGAGCACTAAATGTACACAATTAAATTTATGGTATACATACTTATTTTCCTTCAAGATTACAGAGAAGTGATCTTGACTAGGGACTCTTTTGTCCAGGGATCTATGGTGACTTCTGTAGCATTTTTGGTTGTCACAACCGGAGGACAAGGTACTACTGGCATCTGGTGGGCAGAGTCCAGGGATGCTGCTAAACATCCTAGAATGCACAGGAAAGCTCCTCATAACAAAGATTTATGAGCATAAACGGCCAATAGGGAAGAAGTCGGGAAACCCTACTGTAATTATATTTTCTTCATTAACCACCTCGATCTTCATAATCTCTATGCATGTATAAAATTTCACTCAGAGGAGATCAGCTCTTCTAAAGTCATGATCACCCACATGTTATTCCATAATGTTATGCCATCCCAAGTATACCACTGTAACAGCTACTAAGGCACTAAGTTTCTGCAAAATCGTAAATTACTTTGAACAAAGAGTTGAGTCCTTTGAAAGCTTTTGTGGAAGATAACTTAATAAGTTATTGTGGCTAGGAAATGACAAGCAACTTTGTGAAAATGAAAACCTCACTTAACTGACGTCCTCCTTGGAGGAAAACTTGTAATGGAAATAGTCACTTCACAGTGAAGTTCTCCAAGACAGGCTGAAGAAATGTACGTTTCAATATTCTCCTTGTGGATTTATACTTGGACTTTTCAGGGCTAGAAAATCACTTGTACAAATGTCATTGGTACTTCTTGACCGTGAGAAACTATTCAGAATTCTGCGGCAGCCATTTATTGATGGTATTTGAGCAAAAGCTCTTCCTCCAAAACTCTAGTGAAGCAACTGGGACAAAGGCTGAATTGTTTTCATTTTGAGAAAAGCAATTGTTACTCTCAAAATTCCAGGCAAAAATCAAACAAAGAGAATTCAGTGCATATTAGATTCCTCCCTCCCTCAAGGGGGAAAAAAAAAAAATCAAGGGAGGTAATGGGCAATAATACAACCAGTATTTGTAGAAATACAAGGCATTAAAACCTACAGATATATTTAATGCCCATTTAAAGGGTTTCTGGTGATAGGAGGACCATGGGGATAAATAACAGAGGTCAAACAGAGTGTATGAAGTCAATGAGAGGGCGAAATGGTCCTCAAGGCAAAATTCAAGGGCAAAGAATTAGCAAGATTCCAATTCAGGAAACTGAGTTGTGTCAGGTAGAGCAGTTAGTGGAGGAAACCAGATTCCCTGCCTTCCTGCCCATTAAATCTTCCTCTCCCCAATTTCCTCCAATACAAAGCCTCCAGTCTTCCTTCTTCTGCCCTGAGCTTCTGACCTTGCCATGACAGTCTGAACCACACTTCTTGCACTGTTCCTAACTGTATTTCCAGCTTCCTCTGCAACAATGTGACCTGTCCTCAATCCCTGACTACCCCTTCAGTGAGGGTCTGGCTAGGTCTTTGTCAACTCTATACTTTGCCTGAGTGGGGATGAACCCAAACTTCTTCCCCAGATGGATATGTTAGACCCTTGGGGACAAAGACCTGCCTGGAGTCATGTTTTTAGAATGGGAATGTGAGAAATACACTAGTTTGAATGTAAATTGCATTTTTTTTTTTAAGCTCCATGTAACAGATACTTGAAGGTGCCTACTTGAAAAGACTTGACTTTTTGAGCTACTTGATTATGGGATCAAAACAGCCTCCTTAGCTGGGTGTTGCAGTGGAATAGGTCAAATCACTGTCTATTTTTAGCTTATAAAACTACTGATCCATAGGAAATTCTGCTGCCCCACTGCCGTTAACAACCTCCAAGCTTCTGTCTCCACATGGAAACTGTCATAACATTTTATAAAAAGTCTGCAACACTATTCCTCATACAGGCAGTCTGAAGTGCATTTTTGCCCATACGTTACAGGCTTCAACGTCAAAGCATCTTGTGTTTTGAAATTAAGTTACAAACCAACCTTTTTAGAAAATTTAAAATAAGAAAACAAAAAATAAGAAAAACTATGTGGGTGGGTGAGGGAAGCCAGTGGGACTGATGCCTTGGATCCTTCCACATAAACCTGGTAAAGGAGTCATTCACTCAGGACATTCTAGAGATTTCAAAAAATATGTTTGTGTTTTTAGGCTTCTAAGAAAACATTTAGGAAAGATAAATCATAGGCTCTTATTGTTTTAGCATAGAAAAGAGCAATTTGTCAGTCTAAGTAAGAAACTATATTTTGGTGGCAACTGGTATCATATGAAAACATTGACTCAATTCCCAGGTACCTTGGGTATGTGAAATTCACACGCTGTGGCAACTCTAGTATAATGTCTGAATAGGAGGGCAGCAATCTGGTTGGAAATGGCAATGGGCAAATTTCTGGAAGGTGCATTTGTATAACAAGCAGTTTTTACTTTGGTTTTGTATTAAAGGTCAATTAAACAATTTTTCCCCCTAAAGATGTTCATACTGTATCTTACATATGATTGAAAAAAATATGTGTTCTTTAGATCAAGGAATGCATGTCTATATCTAATATACATACCCACACACTCATATATGATAGAGTAGCTTTGAGGGGCAGAGAATACTTTTTGGAGATTGGAGTGGGACACGCTATAGAATGCCATACCACCTGCTGTTCCTTGGGACCATTCATGACTATTGACTTTCACCAGCAGGCACTAATAAGCCTGCAGGAAAGGGGGGGAAAAAGATGCAAGATTTTAATTCATATAAATAAATTATCTCATAAGCAATTTGGCTAATATGCAGATTTTTCTCTGTGGCAGGCATTGACTTCTATCCTTTCTTTGGTTCCCACCTACATAATCACCAAGTTGATTAACAGCCATTCAAACCTATCTTGCAGATACTGGGTCAGTCACAGTCACAGATGAAAGCCATGGGAGTATGATAAGTAGTGATGGAATACATATATTTGGTTACTTGATGCCCCAAGGTAGCTTAGCCAACTATACACCAGGCTTCAATTTTATGTTTACTTGAGTCAAGAGGGCACTAATGAACTATTGCAGTGACATGTTCTACTCATAGTCCCCAAATTCCAGTTTCAATCACATATCTATTCTAGAACAGGACAATTATTTGAGCCTTCCCTTTTCCTAGAATCTGAAATCACGAAAGGTCCCTAGAATACAGAATGTCAGAGATGGACAGGACCTAAGTGGTGAGGTACCTGATGCAAACTATTAGGGTCAGAGGATTACAGTGATTTGATCATTCTCACAACTGGAGGGTAGATCTTTACACCATCAGAGAAATTCCAGTCATCAGATGCAAAGCACCCAGTGTTGATTTTTTTTTTAAAGATTTTATTTATTTATTTGACAGAGAGAGATCACAAGTAGACGGAGAGAGAGAGAGAGAGAGGGAAGCAGGCTTCTTGCTGAGCAGAGAGCCCGATGTGGGACTCGATCCCAGGACCCTGAGATCATGACCAGAGCTGAAGGCAGCGGCTTAACCCACTGAGCCACCCAGGTGCCCCCCAGTGTTGATTTTTAAGGTAAGGGTTGAAAGTACATATATGCTGAGCCTCAGGCTGGCCACAGGGCTCTGTAAAGTTAAACTCCATAACCTTCTAAAGTTAATGGAGTAGCAGTTATCTGAAAACATTTTAGTTCAAAAGAGCAATGCCCCAACATACCATTCCTCTCAAACTATAGCTCCAGGCTGGCCAGGGGGCTTTGTGATCTAAAAAGCCCTTAGCACTAACAAAGACTGAACACATGAGCATCAAAAGTGTTATTTTCTGGGCAATTAAAAACTTCTTCATATTAAAAAACACACACATCATTTTTAGTGGAGCTCAATTTTTCATTTTTTTGCACTGATGGGTCTGACCTTAATAATGTAAGGTTATACTACACAGCAAAGTCTCTGAATTAGCTGGACTAAATATACATCCCTTTAAACAGTTGCAGAAAACACAACTAAGGAGAAAATACACACACACACACACACACACACACACACACACACACACATAGAGAGAGAGAACAGTTACTCCTTACATGGATGATGAAAAAATAAAACTCATTATTTAGTAGGACAAAAGACCAAACATCTCCTACCCATCTGCAGCAGTGACACTGAACGTCACCTTCCAAAGTCTGATCTGGCAGCACCACAATCACAGCCCAGACCCCGGGTTCTTCAGAATCTTCCTAATATACAATACTATTATTTTCTCTCAACTTTGGAGAGTAGACTAAAAGAATATTAATATAGTGCTAGGTTAAGATATTATTTTGGTGAGGACAAACTGGTAATAAATGTAAAAGGCTAATGACCATAACTATAAATATATATACATGAATAGAAAAGGAGAGAGGGGTACCAGGAGGCAATACTTTGTCACTCACTTGTCAGCTGGTGATTTGGATGACTTTGGTCATGCTGCTTTTAGTTTCCTTGGGCCTCATTTCCTAATCTGCAAAACTATGGTATTGATGATTAAAGCACCTACGTGTAAAGAGGACTAAGAGACTACTATAATATCTAGCATAGAGAAGCTAAGTGTTGATTATCTTTCCTCTTCTTAGGTATGGGCAATATAGTTAACTGGCCTCCCTTTTCTGGACATTTCTTCTAAGTATACTTACCTCATCTTTTGGATGAATTTTGGGGGTAGGTCATGGTAGGACAAGTTTTTATCCAGATGCCAGGAAATCAAGAAATGTGGAAATTAACAGTCATCTTACATCTAAAAAATAACTTGACTTCAAAATATGGCCTTGCACTTTGCATATCGACTATGTTGTAAAGATTGAAATGTAACCCGGAAGTGTTTACATTATGTGGGTAGTTAACTCAAGCAACGCAGGAGACCTCTGACATGAAATATTTAAAATCTTTAGAATCTGCGATTTGCAAGCAACCTTAAAAGTCCATGGGAATTAATAATTAAAGTGGGCATAAATGATGCAGGCTCTGGAGATGAAGATCCATGAAGCTAGTAAGTAAGCTTAACTTATGCCCAATACCAGTACCAAAAAGCAGCTTAGATTATCTGCCAGCTTAGATTATCTGGGTGTATGGGAATTCACTTGCAATAATATGTGTTACCTCCAGGGATGTGTACAGTCCAATATGGCTCCTCTCTGAAATGAGACTGGAGAGATATGGAACCTGTACAGAAATAGCTAAATTTTCAAGCAATTACTTTGGGGCCAGGCACTATACTCAATACTTACAAGGATAGGATTCTATTCTTTATGTACACCTTGGACAAGAGCCTGGGGACAGTGTTGCCCAGGAGTTAACAGCATGGTCCCTGGAGTCTAGCTGTATGACATTGGGCAAGTTATTAAGCTTCTTGAAACCTCAGTCTTCTCATCTGTAAAATGGAGTAGAAAAATAATAGCTACTTCATTAGGTTGTCAAAAGCATTAAATAAGGTAATGAGAGCTTACAAAGAACCCTAGCCCTATATTTAAATGATTTTTTTTTTTTTTTAAGTTTTCATTTATTTGTGAGAGAGAGAGAACACAATCAGGGAGAGTGGCAGGCAGAGAAGCAGGCTCCCCGCTGATCAAGAAATCCCATGCAGGACTCAGTCCCAGGACCCTGGGATCATGACCTGGGCTGAAAGCAGATGCTTAATCGACTGAATCACCCAGGCATCCCTAAATAATTATTAAGAGTTTTAGGTGAATGCTAGAACTTTTTGGTAATGTTTATTGTGTGCTATAGGAAAAATTGCATAATATGGCAGATTTTAGGAATCAGGGAATTCAAAGAGGGATGGAGTTGGACTATATACACTTCTTCAAGACAGAAAAAAAAATCTGTAAGTTTAACATGTGCTTAAACTGAACAAAACAGCTCTTTATAAAATATTATGATTTTCAGATTTGTTATGGCTCAATTACTTGAGAAATTCCACAAATTCAGTTCAAATGTACTAATTGGATTGGGGAGGGCAGCACTGAGAAAAAAGATGATAATATTCAGTTTGTACTTTAAAAAAAAAAATGCATGCAGATCCAATTCCATCAATGTAGTTTCTGATGCAGCTTTTCTTGATTTTCTTTTTGGTTCACAGTTTGAATCAAGACCCTATAATTTGAAAAGTTCTACTGTATTTATTTAAACCCAAGATATTTGTGTAGGGTTTTCAGGATCACCCCTATCAAGAAGCTCTAGGCAGAGCTAATCAAGAACCAGTCTGACAATGTAGGCTATGTTTTTTAAGAGTTCCAGGTGATTTCACTGATGCCTCATGTCCAAAGTTCATCCAGACTCCTGTCTGTCTCACAGCCTAACATCCAACACATTGGCTCAACCCTGGAACTATAACCCAAACCTAAGCACTTCCGCCTACACCTCCACTGCCTCTCCTCTAGTCAGAGCACCAATCCCTTGCTGGATGATTGGATCCTTTTATCTATTCTCCCTTTTACTTTTGTCACTCTCCTGTACATTTCCCAGAGAGTAGCACAGTAATTCTCAAAATGGAAGTCAGATCATGTCATCCTTTGTTCAAAGCCTTCAATAGATTAAAATATCTGAGCAAAATACAGTCTTTACACCCAGCCCTCAATCTCATCTCTGAAATGTCTCCTCTCCCTCTGACCTGCAAGCACACTGGTCTCTTTGTTCTTGATCAAGCATGCAAGTACACTGCTGCCTTGGGGGTCTTGGCTCTTTCCGTTCCCACAATCTGGAATGTTCTTCCACTTCCTTCAGGTCCCTGCTTAGTACTCATCTTAGGAGACAATCCTCTTTGCCCACACATGCCCTCCTTCATCTTTCTTTATCTACCTGCTCTGTTCTATTTTGATCTTCAGCACTAGGCTCCCCCTTACTTATTGTACATAATTGTTCTCTGTCCTTGCCAAAAGAACGCATGCCCCATGAGAGCAGGAAGTTTACCAGGCTTTGTTGGTTATATTGCCAGCAACTGTCAGCACCGGTGTGTTTGTTTTGTTGCTGAATGAATTTTTCTGAATGAAGTGGAAAGACTAATTGAGAAAAGCTATTTACTCAAGGCTGAAACAGAAGCAGTGTGTGCTTTACTGGTGATCATATTAGCGATTCTGAATATTGGGATTTGTCCCTTATTTCAAACCTTCCACTTGCTACAGATACAAGTCTTGCTCTGCGTGGGGTGCTGCCATCCGTTGTAACTAAGAGGACGAAGCAGAGATTTGAGATCCCCTTGTCTAACTCACTACTATTACGGCCTTGATTGTGTGCTTTACTGTTCCAGAACCAGCTCCCTCTCCCATATCCTCAGTAACCAAGGATCAGGACAATCGCATGCTTGTGAGGTGGTGGGCAGGAAAGAAATGACAGCAGAGATAGGGGCCCTACCTCAGGAGCAGCGTGATGGAGTTTGTTCAACTTCTCCCATGCCAGCAAACAGCAAGCTTTCTACTTGGTAGAAATAGGTGATCTCCACATTAGTCCTCCTTAAATTTGGAATTCCTCCTTTATAGTAAGTTAGGGAATTAAATAAGCACAATGCCCCTTTAGTAACCCCAGAGGCACCTGTTTGGGGACCTACAGCCAGGCTATTAAAATATATTACCTCAGGAGTCAAAAAGTTGATGGTATCCCTGGCTGCATTTATTATTTTACTATTCTTTAGGCAACATCTGTTTATTGAATACCTGCTAGCTGTTCAGCCACATGCTGCAGTGTAGCTAGGAATCAATTAGACATGGCCTCTTTCTAAAGGAATTGCTAATCTAGCAAGAGAAATATCAGACAGTCATAGAGCTGGATGTGCACAAATCAAAAAATAAATAACGTTCCACAATAGCGAGACACGCAGGGAACTGATCCCATTTAGGGACGTGATGTTCAAGCTGAAAGCTGAATGGAAAGGAAGTGGTAGAATGGGGAGTCTGTCAGGAAAGAGACAGCACAAGCATAGGCCTAGGTGGGGGGAGGGGGGAGCTTGGCCCACCTGACAAGTGGAGGATGGCTTGTGTCAGGCTGATATGTTGTAGGAAATGGAAGAAGACAGGAAGACTAGCCTGGAGACTGAAGAAGAGACCAGATCATGCAAACCTTGCATAGTTCTTTAACAGGTTGGTCTTTTGCCTGAGAACAATAGGAAATCTCTGAATGGTCTTGGGCAGGGACACTACATGATTGATTTCCCTTTTAGAAGTTCACCCTAGCTCCTGCTGTGTGTAAAAGGGACTGAAGGAGGGCCAGGCAGATGAGGGAGAACTGGCAGCCATGGGAATACTGAGGTCCATCAGACAATAGCATGTGTAGCTTATATCCATACTCTTTTGGTACATATCATAGAGATGTAGGAGAAAGAAGAGAGGTGCATTGACTGTGTAGGAAAGCAATGGAAAGGGTAAAACCAGTTTGGAGGTTCTGAAAACAGCTGTATAGATTCTGAATCTCATTTTCCAGATTAGTTTTTATCTCCTTTGCAGCAATGATTATTTCGCCCTCATTTTCACCCCTACCCAGGCCACATTACTTTGGTACTAAGCTGCCATAGTTTGCATTCCATTCCTCCAAAAGCCTTGGAAAGAAGGTACAACAGGGGTCCTCTGATCAGCTCCACACAGCCTGAGAGTCAGCTCTGCCCTGAAGCCCTTAGCTAAATCTCAGAGGGGATGAGTTAGCTGGCTTTTGGAAATTAGGGAAAATAGCCACATTTAAAAAAAAAAAATTCATTTCTTCTGGTGATACTTCCTATAGTGGCTGATACTATAGACCACAAAGCATCAGAGCAGACCTGTTAAGTTGTCTTAATCAACAAACCCTGGTGTAAGTTCATCTAGTCTTTATTAAGTGTTACCAACACTATGGGGAAGAAAACCATATAATTTTACTTGTTAAGGCAATCACAAAAAGCCAAATTAACTTTTTTTCTGATCCATATTTTGCTAATATTTTATTTGCCTAAAACTGTCCTTTTCAGAGATTTTCTAAGGGTTACAACATTGTGCCATAGGTTGTGACACCATCCAGTCACTGTATCACATCAATCTCTATGAATAGCAAATACCAAATTGGAGGAAACTGGCCCACAAATATGAAAAAAAAAAAAATACAATTTGATAGAAAATTGAATATACTAGCGTGAAACTCAATAACCAAAAAAAAAAAAAAATTGAAAAGCTAAAATTATCACCATTGATTCATAGATTATTTTATGTATTCATTCATTCTCCATTCAAAATAATCTGATATATAACTCTTACATAATTTTCATTAATGGCAACTCAGAGCTCCATCAGAAGTTCTTAAAGAGATATCCAATGTGCCCAGGGAGGATCATGAGGGGTGTTTGGCAGAAGAAGGCACTAAGTGAAGGAATTGCAGGAAGTGGATGAGGCACCAAGATCATTATTGCAATTCAGTGAGAACTGTTCTTATTGAGGTACGGGAAGCTCAATATTTCCATAGAAAAAGAGATCTTGGACTAATAATATTAATGAAACAAACAAATAAAAAGTACCCACAAACTTATCTAAACCAGCTCTCTCTGGAATTTCTATGTCTAGCCCCAAAGGAGTAGCCAAGAAGAGACCCATGCTCCTGCTAAGTCTAACGAAAAATGCAGACTAAAAATCATTTCCTTGAAAGTACAGAACAGCTGCCAAAGGGCTCAAAACCTAGACTAGCTCAAAAAGAGATGCTCACTCAGGGGAGCCCAACTTTGTGCACTTCACTTCCTTCCCAGGAATTTGTTAATTCTTAGTGTTGGGAAAGAAACTGAGACACCAGATGGAAGGTAGCCGCTGAGAAGAAGAGAATTATTTAGAGTTTCCAACAATCTCATATACGGCTGGAGAGGCAAAAACTAGTGTTTGGGACAGCCAAGGAAGCAAAGGTCTCATGGAGAAGGGGGGTGGTTCAAGGACTGGCACTTGATCACAGGTTTTTTTTTTCTATTAAGTTACACATACCAACAGCCAAATTAGGGGCACCTCGGTGGCTTAGTTGGTTAAGCATCTGACTCCTGATTTTGGCTCAGGTAGTGATCTCAGGGTTGTGAGATCCGGCCCTGTGTTGGCTCTGAGCTGGATGTGGAGAAGGCTTAAGATCTTCTTTCTTGCTCACCGCCCCTCCCCCACTCTCTGCCCCTATCCACCCCATCCCCCGGGGTGGGCAGGAAGAAGCAAATTAAAAGAATCTGAAAAGCCAACTAAAATTTCAACCATATCATGATGGTGGGAAAACAAAAACTGGAGAAACTGCTTCCTAAATAAAGTGAGATACTTAGTAACACATCTGGTCCTCCTGCACCCCTAAAAGATTATTCCATAGGACTAGGGTAAAAGAAAGGAGGACTACACCTGTCAAGTGTATAAACTAGCCTCAAATCATTTCAGTCTTTGGATTGAAATGGTCTATATCTCCGCTGCCCTTTAATTTTTTAAAATTTTTATTTAAATTCCAGTTCATTAGCATACGGTGTAATATTAGTTTCAGGTGTCTAATTTAGTGATTCAACACTTCCATACAACACCTGATGCTCATCACATCTGCTGCACTTTAGAGAACAGTGAATCCTTTCTGGAAAGAGAAAATACTATCCAGACTCTATAGTCTGAATGTTGGTGTCTGTCCTCCAAAATTCATATGTTGAAATCCTAATATCCAATATGATGGTACTAGGAGATGGAGCCATGGAGACTCCAAGGTCATAAGGATGGTGAATGAATGGAATTAATGTTCTTAGAAAAGAGACTCCACAGAGATCCCTTACACCTTCCACTATGTAAGGACAGAGTGAGAAGGCGCTAGCTATCAACCAGGAAGAGGGCCTTCACCAGAATGTACCCGTTTTGGTGCCTTGATCTTGGGCCTCCCAGCCTCCAGAACTGTGAGAAATAAATTTCTGTTTATAAACCACCCAGTCTGTGGTATTTTCTTATAGCAGCCCAAACAGACTACAACATGGACCCTTTATACTTTTCCATACAAATGTTAGCCATTTAATAAAAAAATAGCTGACATATTTAAAAAAAAATCCATAACCAAGATAAAAATCAAGTAATAAAAACAGATGCCATGATAAAACCTGTCTCTATTTTGGAAACCTCACAGAACTCCATAATAGCTTACTTAAATTCAAATTCAATTAAATGAAACATGGCACATTCCAGTTATCCATCAAACATCAGGGGTGAGTCATAATGAAGATTTTTATTCCATTTTGAATGTTTGATGGCTGACCACTTTTAAGCCCCAGCTCTCCCCTTTCCATCTTGCCCCACAACTGCACAAGCAGCTAAGAAAGCCCACCTTTTTTTTGATGCCAGTAGGGAAGTTTGAACCATTCACACCCAGCTCCCACACAGAGGTCTCAACCCCAATCCACCTCCCTAACATGATAAAAACCAAAACCACTTTTTCTTCTTTGTGCTGAAACTACTATGGACTAGCATGGGTGCCTGCTCTGCTAGTCCTCAAAAGTCCCTTTTTGTGACGAATAAACCTGCTCATACCCTATTCCTAGGTGTGCTGCATCATCAGTCTTAAAATACAAGCCATTTTTTGTGTGTGGCTGGGGAAGAGATACCCTCTCTGGGGCAACCACAATACAGAAACAAAATTGACCCCAAAATTAAAGTTCTTTGACTTGGATTTTAAAAATAACTATGATTAACATATCTCTTTAAAAGAGAGGACCTAATAATGAATGTACTAGAGAACTGAAATCAATGAAAAAAAGTTAACTAGAAATTTAAAAATAATTGAATACAATAGATCAGTTTCAAGCATATTGGACACAGATGGAAGCAGGATGAGTAAGCTGAAAACTAGGTCAATAGAAAATAACCAGATAAAAGCATAGCTTAGGGAAAAATTAAGCCTTAAATGCATATATTACTAAAATAAGAAAGGCTAAAAATCAATGATGTAATTATATATTTTCAAAAGTTAGAAAAACAGTAAGATATACCAGAAGAAAGCAGAAAAAATATAAAGATAACAGCATAAACAGATAAATAGAAAACAAAGAAAATCTACAAAGCTTAAACTTGCATTATAGAAAATATTATTAAATTGATAAACCTCTTGCAAAACTAAGCGAGAAAAAAGAGAGAAGGTACCAATTATCACTATAAGGAATAAAAAATTTTTGTTAAATAATGATGCAGATACAAATTATTTTTAAAAGGAGAATATTATGGATAATTTTATATCAAACAATTAGAAAATTAAATAAAAATAACAAATTCCTAGACTATAACTTATTAAAGCTGACCTGAAAAGAAATGGAAAATTTAAATGGTCTTATGTTTAGTAAAAATAATTGAATCTGCAACTTGAAAACCTTTCTTCAAATAAACACCTATGCTTAGATTGCTGTGTCAGTGAATTCCTCCAAATGTTAAAAAGAAATAATAATAAGTAATGGCAATCTAACTCATTCATGTCTAAAAAATAAAAATAATTTTCTCCTCATTTTTTGAGGGAAAGCATAATTTAGATATCAACACTTCTGAAGGAGATTAAAGGAGACAAAAAATATATAATTGTCTTAAAATGTGCAGAAAACTTGTTTGAAACAATTTCATAATTTTAGTGAATGAATAATAAGAGAGAATTAAATTAAGCAAATAAAAATATCTGTATGAAGTCTACAACAACAATAGAATGAATGGTAACATCAAAATGTTCTCATGGAGATCTAGAAGTAACAAAAATACTAATTTCCACAGTATTATACTGATGGTCCTCGTTAGTGTAATAATGAGAAGGAAAAAACAAGGTAAAAGAATTGGAAAAGAAGAACTACAATGGTCATAATTCGCAGACAGGACAGTTGTATATACAGAACATCCAAAAGGAAACTGTCAAACTTCTGGAATTAGTAGATGAATTATCAAGGTCAATGGATATAAAATCAATATATTTACCAAATTTTTCACATTATAGACATAAACACCAAGGCCCAGAAAGATGTCCATTTCTATACAAGTACTTTCAAAATGAGAAAACTAGTGATTCTCAGTCTAGTGCTCCAGCTTTTGTTTTACAGGTATGCATCAGCAATCTAGCACTTGTTTGAAGGACATAAGCTATAGAAATGTTTTTTATTCCAGTCATCTCCAGTCAAACAGAGGCTAATCCCACATCTCAGTCCCTTCATCTCCTAGGCATCAAGACCTTCCAAAATGCTGCTGGCTATAGTAACCACCCAGAGGTAATGTAGGGGATAACTGAAGGAAGAAATGATTTTCTGAAACATGGAGTTCTGACTGACCTGAGCTTCTGTTTCTGCCACAAGTTCAGGATCAAGGATCATTCACAGTGGCTGGATACCCCTACAGTGAATCCTATAGATGGGGTGAGGGGCTGTAGTAAATGGGTCCAGGGTCTATCACAGGAGAAGGGAGAATGAGTAGACATGAGGGCTACTTTGGGCTCACATTTACACAGGCCATCAAGTTTGAACCACAAGCATTAACTCAAATGAGGCTATATATAGGATTACAGAGTAACACAAACAAGACTGGAAGTAGAGTATGGTTATCACACAACTTTAAACACATGTCCCTTTTTCTGTCCGCCATGCCTGTAACACACCATTAATTAATGTTTTCTATAAATTCTGCAATTATCTTGTAAACATTGAAGTTACATAAATGCAGTGATCTATCTCAATGTAAATGCTACTATTTTTATATATGAATATTTAAAACTTTTGTAGCATTCATTCAGCATTATTTCTTTTCTTCTTCCTCCTCCCCTTCCCACTCTACCCCTCCCCTTTTTATACCTTCTCTTTCTTAAAACAAGGAAGTAGCCAAGGCTTCCAAGGTCAGTCTTGGGGAGACTAGATTCCTCAATTGCCAAGTGAACGGGGACATATAGGTGGAATGTGAGGAATGACAGAGTGCTTGCCTCGTAGGTGGAGACAGAGCAAGAGGCTGCCTTGTTGTCATTAAGTAGGTCTATTTTTAGCTTCAGACTGGTGTTGCCTCAAGACACTGGGGTTATGGAGGGAAGCTCAAGGGTTTCATTATTGTGGCCTAGGGTTTTGCACACTCAACTTGATGACTGCTCTCATGGGTAACAATGGCTTAGCTTGTGTCCTAGAGGACCAGGGGCTCCCTCTGGGCTTGCCAGAGGACTTCCTGCTGGTCTGGTGTATTCAACCCCAGGGGAAACAGCAGTGCTGGAGTAACCAAAGAGCAAGCCAAGTCTGTGCTTAGGCCTTAATTACATCGGAACACAACCTTATCACTTACTCCAAAAAAAATGGAAAGGATTTCACATTTGTTATATTTATTCAGTGTTTAATTTTGCCATCTGAAGAAAACAAGAAATAATTTATTTTATTCTTAGCTTGCATTTAAGTTGCCTGTCATTTTGAGTAATTTCATTTTATCCTAAATTAAAGTGGAGATATACCAGAGTTTTGTTGTTGTTTTTAAGGGCTCAGAGCCTGGTCCTAATAACTATTCCCTAAATTTGCCAGGATCTTTTCCCCTTCTAGACTCTTCCTCTGGCACACACACACTTCCTATTTAACATCTCTTAGTTTCTATTAAGTCCCACATCACTAAATCCAACCTTTGCCAAGCTGTTGGTTTTCAGCTCCTAGATATAAGCAGCTTGATTATCATTTCACTTTTATTTTGTTTGTCTTAAATAGTATTTTTCAGTATTACATAGCACTATTCTGCATTTATAATACAACTCCCACAGGATTCTCTAATGCACAGAATATACTTGGAACTCTGAACTTGGACTCATCCTACTGCCTCAAGATCCTTCATCAGAAATCCCAGTATCTCTTTGGGAAGAGGGAGATGCTTTTTTCATAAACACATAATGCGATCAGGTAATCTAGGTTCAAGGCATGGAGAGGAATAAGGAAGAAGAAAAGGGTATAGTGTTGAAACCTCCACTTGGCAATTTTAATTCTATTCCCTCGAATCAAAGCTGGCATTCAGCACTCTGGAGCATCCCTTCTATCCCTCCTGTCTCAGTCTCCACCTATTTTTCAGGAAAATTAGGAGATACATTCCAGAACATGTTTATAGAATTGTGAGATAGAGAAAGGAGAGAATACTGAAAAGCTGCCTCTTCTGCAAGGGATAGAATAAGCATCAGAAGGTAAAAGAAAGATAGGTTCCAAGACTTTATTTCTTGAGGAAAACCACAGAAGGGTTATCTACCGAAATTCCAAGAGCCATATATGGGGATTAAACCCAACAATATATTCTACTCTTTAGGCTTCTCCTTACTTACCTCCACCAGCTTGTTGGCATGCTCACGGAAAACCTGGGCATATTCCTTCACTTCCTTCTCATTCCCACTCTTTGCAGCCTCAATGAGAACTAGTAAAGGGACATTGGTTTCCAAGAAAGAATCAGATATGTGATCCATCACTGCTTTCCGAAGCTGCAGTAAAAACAAAAACAAACACACACAATTAAGGGATAGAAGAATGGTATATTTATGACTCTATTACTCATTTAGCAACATGGATTAAATTACTGCCTGAGAATAAAAAATTTCTCTAAACTATGCCCAGTTCTCATTATCCATGGAAATAACGTCTCAACTCTTTTTAATTTTCCCAGTGCATATGATATCAAAGGAAAACAAAGAGAGATGACTAATAGATGCTTCTGAATTAACTGTATTATATGTCATTTTGAAAGTTACATATATGGTCTGTAGCTTAATACATTATAGGCCCGGCCCTCTCCTGTCAAAAGTCTATTTTCCTTCTTCATTGGCTTAAATGTCTCCCTTCAGAAAGTTCTGAATCATGATACAGCTCAAATACACAGGACTCATTTCAAGGCTCTTTAGAAAAAAGAAAAATCTAGGCATCAACCATCAAGTGTGGAGAACTTTAGATGAAGAGATTGGCCTTGAAGTCCCTCCTAAAACCTCACGTTTTTGCAGTAGCCTGCCCTTTCTGCATCCATTGTTTGAATCTGATTTGGTAGAAACATGAAACCTCTCATAATCTCAAAGTGTTATGATGATATAGTTGCAATGCTCCAGAAAGAAGTACTTAGACTTATTCTTCAAGGTAAGTGAAAACAAACATACCCAAATATCTAACAATGCATAATTAGATATCATTTCCACATTGTTAAAATGGGAAGCAGGGCAGCTATGTGAAAAAAAAAAAAGAAAGAAAGAAAGAAAGAAACCATACCTGGAAAATCACCTCAGGGCTGCTTTGCTCATTATTGTCAGGATGTATACACAAAGAAAACACCCAAATAAATGCAAGAGAAGATGGTAAATAATGTGTATGTTTTCCAAATAAGTATACCTATTCAGGAGTATGCAGGCAAATCTTTTGTAGGCTGATACATACATATTTATTGTTGGTCAAAAGAAGGAAGACTTTGAGCAAATCTCAGTTCCTTTTTGTGTTAATTACCATAAAATATGTATGTGTGTATATATAACTTAGTTTGGTTTACCTCTGAATTGGGCTTGATATTTCACTACATAAAATATATAAAGCCTATGCGAAGTTAACATTAGTCAGCTACTTATTTGGCAGCATGTGTTAAACTACAGCTCAGGAATAATGTGAGCTATTGGTGAGCTCATATATTCCACACACAATGTACCAGACACTCAAGTAAGATCTTTATATATAATATCATTTAATCCCCAAAACAACACCATAAAATAGGCACTATTCTTATACCAGTTTTTCAAATGAAGAAAATGGGACTGAGAAGTGTTAAATAACTTGTCTGCAATCATAGGGTAGTAAGTCGCAGTGCCCCCATAAGAAGATCTCAAGGGGACAGTGCAGTAAACACTTGAAACTGATCTGCCATGGCTGTCTTCCAGGACAGAGTCCCACATGAAGGAGAAACCATTGGGAGTATAATCAAAATTAAACTTGACAGGGACAATAGAGATAAAAGTAAAAGAAGGCCCAGACAAAGTATGGGAGAGGAGCAGAGAGCCAGGCTATCTCACCAATCAAGCTACCATATCTCTTAACATCACACAAAAATAACAGAAGTGAGAGCTCTGTGAAGCTAGAATAGCTAAGTGCATCAAGCCTCTTTCTAAACTTTCAAGGAGACTGAATTCACATAAAAATGAGCAACTTAAAAAAATTACCAACTTAAAATTATCAAGGTAAAAACTCATATAAAGTTATTACAAGAAAAATGAGAATAAAAAAATAGGATACATGACACACACATCCTAACACACACTGAAAGTATGCCAAAAACATATACCTATAAAGATTAAAACTGTAAACTATCTCAAATAAATTCAAATACACTAAAAAAAGATATAAAACATAAAAAAAGATACAAATTAGAAAAAGAAAAGATTATAGAATGAAGTCATGAAACTTTTTTAAAGATTTTATTTATTCATATGAGATTGAGAGGGAATGAGGAAGCATGAACAAGGGATAGGAAGCAGAGTCCCCACTGAGCAGGAACTCTGACCTGGGGTTGGATTCCAGGACACCGAGATCATGACCTGAGCTGAAGTCAGACTCTTAACTGACTGAGCTACCCAGGTGCCCCTAGATCATGAAATTTAAGAAAAATTTATAAATAAAAGAAAAAAATCTTTAAAAAAAAAAAGAGTAAAGAATGAATAAATACAATAGCAAATGCCTTAAGACAAGTGGAAAGAGAAAAGAAGGAAAACATTTAAAATCCAAAAGATGGGCGCCTGGGTGATATCATCAGTTAGGCATCAGACTCTTGGTTTTGGCTCAGATCATGGGCTCTGGTCATGATCTCTGGGTTGTGAGATCCAGTTCCATATTAGACTCTGCTTGAGTTTCTCTCTCCCTCCCCTGTTCTCTCTCTATCTCTCAAATAAATAAATAAATCTTTAAAATAAAAGAAAAAAAATCTTTAAAAATTTGAGAAAAAGTGACAAATACTGAAGATAGATTTAAAAAAATTAGTATATGGGTATCAGAGGTCCATGAAAAAGAAAATCAAAACAAGAAAACATAACAAATACTAAAAATTATAACTCATAAAAACTTTCATATACATATAAACTACATTCTGAAAGGACATGTCATGTACCAGAGAAGACTGATACATATTGTCTAGCAAAATAACTGGATTCTAAAAAATAAACAGGGGAGGAAGTTCTTGTGCGTTTAGCCAAATAGAACACATAACTTATAAAGAAAAGGAAATTAGATGATCTTCAGACTTTTCAATAGCAAAACTTTATACCAGAAGAAAATGAAATACCTTAATTTAAGATACTCGAGGAAAAAAAATGTGAGCTAAAAATTTTATAGCCAGCAAAACTGACTTTGAAGAACATAAGGCATAGACAAAATTTGATCAATGTGCAAGAACTCAGAAAATATTGTTCCCATAAGACTTTGTCAGGGAATCTGTTAGAGAAGGAATTTTAGCAATCAAAATAACTCAAAAAATATCAATATGAAACTGACAGTGAGCATTAGATATATACTTGTTGATAGAACTAAGAATATATGGCGACTCAAAGAGAGAGATTATCATATGAAGTAATTACATGCTCTGACAGTGAAGACATTGTACAACACAATAAAAATGCGAAGAGAAAGGGAAGAGGATATACAAAAATATTTTAACCATTTTATGTAGTTTTAATTATAGTGGTAGTATGAATATTATTGTTCCTAACTATTGTGTTCAAAGGTAGAATAAAACAAATAATTAGGAAAATTTATCTCTTATCTCCTTTGTCTTTGTTAATGAGGAGTATTGGTGTAGAAGAAAGAAGATAAAATACAGAAGGGGTTTAGGAAATAGCCCATAATCCTAGATCTGAAGAAATATCAATATGAACACAAGATTTTAAATTAAACTAAACACACACTATTTCCTAGTTCTATCCAATGAAAAGGCTTAAAAACAATGGCTAACCCAGTAACAGTGAACATTTTGAAATACAGTTTTCCACTAAAACAGACCAGGGCTTCTTGAGGAAATAGTTAGTACTCCGAGGCTGAAATACACCAAGAGGCCTGAAATATCTTATTATGCCAAATAGCAAAGAGCTATCAAAGACAGCTAGAATCATGTAAAAATAACTCAGGAGCCTCCCACTTGGCCAAAGATTAGACAATTTGAACTTCACAAAAAAATCCAGTGGATTGAAACCCATCAAATATATTTAAATACAGAAGTTTATAATGACTAAAACAGGAAAAGAAAAAATTAGCTGGTCACCTTTAAAGGATGACAAGGAACTGATTCATTTCTCTTGAAAGAATCAAGACTATATCTTGCCTTTCCTATATAAAGTTCTTCTTCTTTCTTCTTCATGAAGAAACTGTTTTAAACTTCCTTCGCTTAAATGAAAACAGAATGATAGAATACCACCATTTTGCAGCCTTTAATGAATTAAAAAATCAAGGCAATGAACACCAGTGGTTGAAAGTATCACACACACACACAAAAGACAACCAGACGCTATGTACCTTCTGATGAAATGGCACAATCCCAACTATAGTGTTGTCAAAGGGATCAAACCTGAAATGGGTAAAGGATCCCCCTAGTGATTTACAGAAAATACAGAATAGCATATGGAACTGTACCACACGCATCTAATCAGCCAAATGCAAACTGTGGAAAACTTACAGTATAAGCCATCCGTGTTCTTCAACAGATGGATTATAAGCAAGAGAAAGGGAGGAAAGAGGATGCAGTAGATTAAGAGACTAAAGAGATATATCCCAAAATGTGGGCAAAACTAAACTGTACCATCTGATGATGTACATTAGGGTGATTAAACCACAAAGAAACAGAAGGAAGTCAACACTCTAAAAGTCAGGATAATGGTTACTTTTGGAGGGAGATAGGAGGCATAGAAAGGAGTTTAAAGAGGCTGGCAAAATCCTATTTACTGACCTGCATAGTAGTTGTGAGCATTCAGATAATAGTAATTAATAAACTATATATTCATAGTGTGTGGATTCCTATATCTGTGTTCTTTTTTATAATAAAAAACTTTAAAAAAAGAAACAAACATTTCTAATGTACACTCCTCCATGTTCTTTTCCATTTCTCTCTGGGTGGAATCCAGATGTGACATCCAAGATGACCTGGGATTCCCTAACTGAAGGTGGACAACTCCTGCTCCAACAATCAATCTGACCCCCTGAATGCATGAAGGAGAGTTTCCCAGTGTTCTATCACTGGCCCAGTATTGTTACTTGATTAAGAATGCAATTTTACTGTGTTGGGGCCTTTGCACATTTTGAAGTTCATTAGTTGGTCTACCCTAACTAACTAGAACACATTGAAACAAAATTCCTTTTTACCCCCTTTTCTTTTTTTCTTTCTTTCTTTTTTTTTTTTTTAAAGATTGCATTTATTTATTTGACAGAGAGAGAGAGAGATCACAAATAGGCAGAGAGGCAGGTAGAGAGAGAGGGGGAAGCATGTTCCCTGTCTAGCAGAGAGTCCAATGCGGGGCTCTATCCCAAGACACTGAGATCATGACCTGAGCCGAAGGCAGAGGCTTAACCCACTGAACCACCTAGGCACCCCCCATTTCCCCCTTTTCCTCTTTCCTGCCCACTCTGGCTTCTTTAAGGCTGCCTTTCCTTCCTCAGATCCTTCCTACTGAAAGGGTGAACCACAGGCCCACATAACTGCCAATTCCTAGGAGAAATGCAAACCTCATGCCCCATCCCAGACCTGCATTTCAGTCAGAATCTGCATATTAATAAGATGCGTAGGCGATTCCACAATAAAGTTTGAGGAGCACTGCCTTAGAAGACCTATCGCATCAGTCAAGTTCTTTGTTGCAAACATTAGAAACTAATTCTGGCAGATTTAAGCAGAAAGCCTGTTCTGCTAGTTCAAAGAAGGGACAGAATTCAGAAATGTTAGAACACCTTGTGCTTTTGTGATACTAGCTTTTGATTCAAAGTCTTAGACAAATGCACTTGATTTTTATCTGGGTGAAATATAGACTCAAATCCGGGGTCATGTGTCAACAACACCTATTTGCAAGGGTGAAAAAAGAAGGTACTGGGGAAAAGCATTTGTGAAAATGAATATACTGACCATTTGACTTCTTACACCAAAATTCATACAATGAGGAGTTCCCCAAACACAGGAAGGGAATTCAGAGGATGAAATCAAAAGGATGGCCAATAAAGAATAGGCCTGGTAGAATAATAATTCAGTTACTCAAGCATAGGCAGAAGGTGGACAAAATAGATATAGGAAATAATTAAAGATGAAGCATTGTTTATAAGGAACAAGATCAGAAAGTATGAAGTAGGACAGGAATGGAAAGTACGCTACAACATTTCCTTTCTATGCCTACGCCAGACATAATTAATCAATCACAGCATTCTTTTATGCTGAGCTCAAATACTATTTCATAATCCTCCTCAGTACAGGCAGCTCACACTAATCAATCCCACTTCTCCTGCAATGTGAAAGCTTTCTTTGCTGAAACTTCCCTGCAAGTTAAGTCTTTTTGCATTTCAGTCTTTAGGCAGAATTGTCTGTGTATGTCTAAGCAATCCACTGCCATCCTGACTCTTAGAAATAAAAGTTAACACCCAAGCGTCTAGGCTGGGCTGATGACGTTTAACAAATGTCTGACTGTTTAACATCTGTCTTGTCATTTAGACAGGTGTTTAGAAAAATCCTGCTAACCATATTAGCTTCTTCACTAGAATTTTGCAAGCCATACTAATCAAGGTCAAATCTGGGGTAGAGGGTGATTTTACATGGGCTCAGAACCTTGAAACTTTAAATCTTTCCATGGATGTGGTTCCTTCAGGGATCTTGATGAATACTGACATATTTGACCATATTTCCCCAAGCTTTGGGGTGTAATTGTTATTAAAAATGAAAATCAAAGCAACAAAATGTCTGGGCCAGGAGCCATCCAGCCTAGGGAGCTTGAGAAAAATTGAGCCTCATTAAGTCGGGCAAATTTTAGCCAGACTGAAGGTCAATTAAGGTAATCAGTCAGAAGACCACTTTACTAAGCTAAGGTGCCATCCATGCACACTATTCACTGGTAATGAAGGCACTGTTCATTGTTTGAGCTGGAGGTGGGGGCAGATAGAGAGAGCAGAGGCATATCTGTGATGCTGTTGAAGAGCACTTAGAGAATAACACTGGTTTTACTTGATTTTGTTTCCTTTGTAAGAGAAACACAAAATTCTTTGGTCATTCTATTCATTATCCTGATGGCACTATCTACTATGAAGCAAAATCATTTTAATTGGGATACTAGCTTCTTTACTTAACGGATCCAATTACTTCTAAAAAGAAAAAAACAAAACTGTTATCAGGCTTCATGCTTTTCTCCATGCCCCCCTCTCCCATTCAGGCTGAACTGGATTAATTCAAAACACAGCCATCATCATTAGCAATACCTACATGCATGGTCCCAACAGCAGACATGTGGTGGTTTCGTTTAGCCCAATAAACAGTTCTTGTCCTCTAGATTTTTCCTCTAGGAGTGCTAATACAGCCAAGACAGAAGTCAGAACATGTCTTGATGGAATAAGAAGCACTGAGGCCAACTTATGTAGTTATAGTGGATCTGTTGTATTAATGACCCCAATTCTTTACTTCTCATATGCACGCCCATTACCATGTAACTCTGCAACGAATGCCCTCTCTGACTCTGGGCTGGGCCAAGTGACATACTTAGGGCCAATAGATGTTGGCTGTCATGATACCTACGGGGGTGGGGGTTGAAAGACCTATTCACCATGGGGCTTGCTCAGTCTTGTTTGCCTGTCATTTCCTTGAGAAGGACATGCCTGGGCTAGACGTTTGTCTCCCAAGAAGGAAAACAAAAGTGCTGAATAGAACTGAGTCACCTCAATCATCCCTGAGAAGGCCATCTTACGTCAGTCAAGAGCAACTGAGCCCAGACACGTGAGAGGGCCTGACCAAGGTAACCTTCCCAGACTAATTAGAAATAAATGTTATTGTGTGCCACCGAAATGTTATATGGCACAATAGTGACAAGAGATAACTGATAAGATAATATAGATGTTTAATTAGAATAAGTTTTTGTGTTCACTTAATCATCTTTTTGGGCAGACATCATCAAAATGCATTTCTGATCAATCAGTTAACTAGTTTAGTGTCATTCTAATTCAGTTATTTTACTAGAATCACTAGATTAACAGTAGTCTGCTCTATATGTTCCATGATACAGCCATGCACCATGCTTAAAAATATCACAGCTGCAGTTTCTTATTTGTATAGATTTAACAGATCCCTTAGTTCAAAAGTTGTACTTAAGAGAAAAGTCATGGTTGGTTGGGGCTCATCCTGAGGAATAGCAGCAGATGCTTGGCTCCTTCTGTTGGTTCCATTTTCTGCTCAGGACACCCAGGAATGTGTCAAAGTCCCCTTCTCCCTCCACAATAAGCAAGAGCAATTGCTTTCGTTGGAAGAAGCAGTGAAATGTTGCTTTAGTATCCAAGGGAATGCTGGGATTATTGTGGATCTTCAGCGGGGCCTCAAGCCAGCATGTACACAGCTTGCCTTGGTGCTGGGAAAAATGTTAGCAGAACATGGACCCCACAGTTGCTGAGTGCAGTAAAAGGTAGCAAAGGAGAGGTTGGCAGAATGGAAGGTGTATGGAGAAGGCAGAAGTCAACTGCAGCAGTGGGACATGGAGGAAAGGGGTAAAGAGGAGAGCAGTAAAGGATTGGGGGAAATGAGTATTTCATATTTTAAAACTTTATTTAATGCTTACTTTTTGCTAGACACTATTCTGAATGCTTAGAATAACTTTTCTCTGAAAAGAGCTGGCTATGATTTTCTCCCTTTTATAGGTGAAGGAAGTGAGGCAATAGAATTCAGTCACTTGCCCACATTCATCGAGCTAATAAATATGTGACAATGGCAGAATTTGAACCCAGCCTGGCCTCAGAATCTGTGCTCCAAATTAATACACCCAATGTGTGTCTACATTGTGCCGGCTTTGCATACATTATTAACCAAAAGCAATGGTATATATGATGGTGGTGTAAAACATTGCAGGCACATATGTGATCCTGCTTCCTGATTAATGAGTGAAATGCGTAAAGAATTCTGAAAGCCTTCCCCAAGATTGTAAGAGTACAAAGAAGAAACCACAGTAGAGGGAATGAAAGAACAGACCCAGTGGCAGATGAACACCACAAGAGGGAATCAGTGGTCCCTCCAGAGGCAGATGTGTTGTTGAGTCCTAATGAATCCCCCACTCCAGGAGCTGAAAGGGACCTGCTGGATACTCACTATGAGACTCTGTGACTTCCTGGGGCTTTAGGAGTCTGTAAAAAAAAAAAAAATGGAGGACTCATGGTTCAAGATATATCTATTGCAAAAACATATTGATGGGTTATACGTGCTCTTATGTAGCTATCTTAACATAACTTATTGGCTACAGTGTTTTAAAACGATAAATTGTGAGATTCTCAACAAAGGCTCAAGCCAAGGGAAGTGAGACTCCTCCCAGAAATGACTGGGATCCACTTTGCATGCTCGGAGATGGTAACCATGGTATGTATGAACATCTATAAGCCAGGTGGCAGCAGAGGTTAGCAGAGATCTGCCTTATTACAGAGAGATCACTGAAATCTTCACATGAAATTTAGACCTGTAACAATCTAGCATTCTAGATTTCATTCTCATTCTTAAGGGTTTTAGAATCAAACCCTATTCATGCCAACTATATCTACCTATTACATAGTCCATAAGCAAAGGGACACCCAAAACTGGGAGCCAAAGCCCTCAGCAGCAAGACCAGGGGCACCTTGAACTTGGTATCATACGGCAAATGCAGGGACTCATAAATACTGCCTTCATTAGCTCATGGGCTCTGTGATTTGTGGCCCTGATGAACAGGGGCACATTTTTTGACCCCTCCAGTAAACAGGCATTGTAATTCCTCTGTAAATTGACTATTAGAATGGTTTAAATGCCCTTGCCTACAAGCTGAAAGGCATAGTTAACACTTTTTACATAAGCTAGAAGACCAAAATTTAGCTATCAATCAACCAGGGCAGAAAGGAATGACTTGACAAAATCATTTGTTAAGTCTGACAGGAGTCAAGAACACAAGGTTTTCTTCCAACTGTTTAAATGTATGTGTGACAAGGGAATATTAATTGCATAAGACAAGACATTTAAAGATATTAGCTCAGCACTACCAGTCTATTTTACCCAATTAAGGCTATTCATCAATGTAAATAACGGCGTTTTCCTCAGCAAACCAAAAGGAATGCAGTCAATGGATGGTACCTAATCTCACAATCCACTTCCTTATTTTGCAGGAGGGCACAGTGATGAAAGGATAGACACAGTTTAACTCACAAACTTAAAAAGAAAAATAGACTGTCTCAAATGACCAGAAATTGTCTGCCTACAGGGTGGGACATGAGGAGCGTATGATGTATATCGAGCCACCTTCAAATAGATACTGCAAAGTGTTTTGCACAAAGTCTAAAAACCCACAACCATTTGATGAATATGAAACAGTTCCCTGAAAAAGACAGAACAAGAAAAAATGGCTCTCCCCAGCCAACAAGAATCACAGAAGCTTAAACTTAGATGAGACTTTGAAGACTGCATGTCCAACTTTAATCTCCAATGAGAGGATATCTCTGTGATTTTTTTTAATGGATAGATGTTAATTCTTTTTTTTTTTCAGCTTTATTGAGGTATAACTGACAAATACAATTGTAAGATATTTAAAGTACATAACATGGTGATTTGATTTACATATACATTGTGGAAGGACTCTCTCCCATCTAGCTTATTCACATACTCATTACAGTGCATACTTTTTTTTTTTTTTTTTTTTGGTGAGAACATTTCTGTTCTAATCTCTTCATAAATTTTAATTTTACAATACAGTGTCATCAACTATAGTCATGTTTTACATTAGATCCTCAGACCTTATTCATCTTATAGTGGAAGTTTGTACCATTTGAATAATCCCTTCCTATATGCCCTAATCCCCAGACCCTTGCAACCACTTTTCTGTTTTGTTTTATGAGTATCTTTTTCTTCAAGATTCCACATATAATTGATAACATGAAGTCTCTGTCTTTCTTTGCTCAGCTTATTTCATTAGTCCAGTACCCTCAAGGCCCAACCATGTCACAAATGGCAGGATTTCCTTTTTTTTTCCTGTCTGGATAATATTTAATTATATATATAAAATTTTATATATATATATATATATATATCATTATATATAATACATATTGGTGTATATATATACCAATATATATAGGTAAAGATATATATATATATATATATATATATATTGTTTTTATCAATTCATCTGTTGATATTAGGTTGTTTCTACATCTTGATTACCATGAATAATGAATGCTACAATGAACACGGCAGTGCAGCTATCTCTTCGATATCCTGCTTTCACTTCTTTTGGAGATACAGTTGACCCATGAACAATGTGGGGGTTGGGGCACCAACATTCCACACAGTCAAAAATTCACATATAACTTATCAATGGAATATTACTCAGCCATAAAAAAGAATGAAATTGGGGCACCTGGGTGGCTCAGTGGGCTAAGCCTCTGCCTTCAGCTCAGGTAATAGTCTCAGGGTCCTGGGATCGAGCGCCATATCAGGCTCTCTGCTCGGCGGGGAGCCTGCTTCCCCCCTCTCTCTGCCTGCCTCTCTGACTACTTGTGCTCTCTGTCAAATAAATAAATAAATAAACAAATGAACAAACAAAAGAATGAAATCTTGCCATTTGCCAAGACACGGATGGAGCTAGAGGGTATTGTGCTAAGTGAAATAAGTCAGTCAGAGAAAGATAAATACCATATGATTTCACTCATATATGGAATTTAAGAAACAAAATAAACAAGCAAAGGGGAAAAGAAAGAGAGAGAGAGAGAGGGTGAGAGAGGAAAACCAAGAAACAGACTCTTTTTTTTTTGTAAAGATTTTATGTATTTGACAGACAGAGATCACAAGTAGGCAGAGAGGCAGGCAGAGAGAGAGGAGGAAGCAAGCTCGCCACTGAACAGAGAGCCTGACACGGGGCTCGATCCCAGGACCTTGGGATCATGACCTAAGCTGAAGGCAGAGGCTTTAACCCACTGAGCCACCCAGGTGCCCCAAGAAACAGACTCTTAAATGCATAGAACCAACTGATGGTTACCAGAAGGGAGGAGTGTGGGGGGATGAGTGAAATAGGTGATAGGGGTTAAGGAGCGCACTTAACTATCATGACGAGCACACGGTGATGTATGGAAGTGTTTAATGACTATATTGTACACCCGAAACTAATACAACACTGTATGTTAACTAATTGGAATTAAAACAAAAACTTTAGAAAATTCTTGGGGCGCCTGGGTGGCTCAGTGGGTTAAAGCCTCTGCCTTCGGCTCAGGTCATGATCCCAGGGTCCTGGGATCGAGCCCCACATCGGGCTCTCTGCTCAGCGGGGAGCCTGCTTCCTCCTCTCTCTCTGCCTGCCTCTCTGCCTACTTGTGATCTCCGTCTGTCAAATAAATAAATAAAATCTTTAAAAAAAAAAAAAAAGAAAATTCTATGTATAACTTTTGACTCCCCTGAAACTTAATCACTAATAACCTATTATTAACTGGAAGCCTTACTGATAATACAAATAGTTGATTAACACATATTTTGTATGTTATATGCATTATATTCTGTATTTTCACAGTGAAATAATAAGCTAGAAAAAAGAAAACATTATTACAAAAATCATAAGGACAAGAAATACATTTAAAGTTATGGTACTGTGCTGTATTATTAAAAATACTCACATAAGTGGACTTAGGCAGTCCAAACCCATGTTGGTCAAGGGTAAACGATGTCCAGAAGTGAAATTGCTGGATCATATGGCGATTCTGTCTTCCATTTTCTGAGGAAGCTCCATACTGTTTGCCAAAGTGGGCACACTAATTTTATATTCCCACCAACAGTGTACAAGAGTTCCCTTTTTTCCATATACTCACCAATATTTGCTATCTCTTATCTTATTGGTGATAGCCATTCTAACAAGTCTGAGGTGGTATATTAGTGTGGCTTCTGTTTGCATTTCCCTGGTGATATACTGGGGTTGAGCATTTTCTCTTGTACCTGTTGGTCACTTGCATGTTTTCTTTGGGAAAATGACTGTTTAGGTTCTCTGCCCATTTAAAAAAAAGTTTTGTGCGTGTTCTACTGAGTTGTATGCATTCTTTATATATTTCGGCTATCCACCCATTATCAGATACAGGCTTTGCAAATATTTTCTCCCAGTCAGTAGGTCGCATTTTCATTTTGTTGATGGTTTCCCTTGCTGTGTAGAAGCTTTTTAGTTTGATGTAGCCCCACTTTTTTTTTTTATTTTTGCTTTTGCTGTCTTTGTTGTCTTTGTTTTTGGTGTCTTATCTAAGGAATCATTGCCACGAATGATGTCAAAGAGCTTACCCCCTTTTTTTCCCTAGAAGTTTAATGAATTCAGAACCCCCACTCAAGTCTTTACTTCATTTTGAGTTGGTTTTGGTAAAATGTGTAAGGTAGGAGTCTAATTCCATTCTTCTGCATGTTGTTGTCCAGTTTTCCTAACACTGGAAACTATCCTTTATTGAAGATACTATCCTCGGGGCACCTGGGTGGCTCAGTTAGTTAAGCATCTGCCTTTGGCTCAGGTCATGATACTAGGGTCCTGGGATAGAGTCCCGCATAGGGCTCCCTGCTTGGCAGAGAGCCTGCTTCTCCCTCTCCCTCTGCTTGCCACTCTCCCTACTTGTACTCTCTACCCTCTGTCAAATAAATAAATAAATATTTTTTTAAAAAAGATACTATCCTTTCCATGCATATTGTTGCCTCTAAATGTTTATTTTTGAAAAACTAATAAAAGCCACTTAATTATTTGTCTTCAATTGTGCATTTCATATCTCAAAAGGGGTAAGAAATTTCTGATCTCAAAGCAGGAAGAAAAAGGATCCAAAAAGAAAAATCTACATAAATGTAGTGCCCAAACGGGGAAAACTGAGAGCAAATTTCAAAAATATAATGGGGTAGATAGTAATACAATTAGTCCGAGGAGGCAGAAATGCTATAATAAGAGCAATAAGTTCACAGAGAGGAAAAATATGCTTTACCTCTTTGTTACTTTATTCCATTCTCTCTACTCAGTGATTGGTATTAACTCATTCATTCCTATTATCAGCATTTGAGGAGCTCCTGGTTTACCAAGCACTATGTCTTGGTAAACAGGCCCAGAGAAAAACAAGACAAGCCATCTACTCTCACTGATGAAAACTTCTCTACTATCCTAATTCCCATTTACTAATAAAGCTACAATGATCAACTTGACCATATATATACTTGACTGGCCTCATAAATGATGCTGCTTAGAGGTAAGCGTGAGTTCTTCTGATTAAACGTGTTGGAGGCTGGCCTAAGAAACATGTTATAAAGGTCCAAATTTGTTACATTTCCTTCATATCATATTACTTCAGATTTTTTTCTCTCAGGTTTCTCTTACATTTTTTTCTCTCAGAAATTCTCCACGCTTCCAACATGACAAGACATACTTTCAAATACCCAGTTTGTTAGCCCAGGAGATTTGGCATTTGTCAAAAGTGTGGAATTTTAGGTAACATAGGTAAAGATGGAAAAGACATTTCTGGTATAACTACCTTGCTCAGATCCCTTAGCCCACACGAAAAAGCAGAAGGATTCTCCTATATATTTGGAAAGTCTACTCAGTGTCAGCGTGCTTATTACCTTTAATAATAATCTTATGCCTATTTGTTTTTATAGTTCGCTGAGAACTTCTCTAAGCATTATTCCACTTGATCTTCTTTACAGTGTCACAGTGAGGGTAAGAGGTATGGTTTGCATGGAGAATATAATTTTATTTGTTGTATAGATGAGGAAAGGAAATGGTCCACTGATTGTACAGAGCAAATACCAGAGTCAGGTCTTCAGATTCCAAGATTGTGCTCTTTTACTTAATTAAGGTCCATGTGTTTATGAATCTGGCTATCCAAATTCACAAATCCCAATTGGACAAAGGTCATCTTTTTTTCTATCCTCTACTCCCACACCTATTCAACCACCTTCCAGCATTTTCACCCCTCATTCACCACTTACCACAAAAGGGAATCTAAATTTAGATGCCTGGATATTTCATTCTGAGCATGTAGTATCTGTCCTTGATTAGCTGGCATTGAATGGGTGTAAGCTACTTGAATCCAATGTGAGGGAGTCAACAATTGCATCAGATAAATTTGCCCAGCAAGGACCCTTAGGAGGCTTATAAAATGCTGCTCAGTCCCCCACAACTGCATAGGTAATTTGAAGAAACAGTCACTGACTGGATGGCTTTGGGGGCAGATTAACAGTAGAAGCCTACTGGCGATTAACAGACCTGTACCCCTGGGGCTAATAATGCATTATATGTTTATTAAAAAATTTAAAAAAAATTAAAAAAAACAGCAGAAGCCTATAAAAGGTATATGATTGAAGAGTTTGAAGGAAGATATAGAGAACAACTCTCCAAAACCATATTTCTCTCTGATGGGGTCAGTCCTGCATACCTGCCACAGTGTAGTAGAATTTGTACCAGGAAAGATCATCCGGCTCCTAGTTCCAAATTCCCTGCCATTCCACCTTACAGCAGAGTCCTGTGGGTCTCAGAAGAACCCCCATTGTAACTCCAAGAGCCCCTGGGAAGAGCCACGCTAAAACTCACCATTTCCCACTCCTGGTACTAGATGAGTGCCACTTCAGTTCACGTGAGCAGGACAGGAAACGAGGGGAATAAGATGCTACTGGGTAAAGGAAGAGGAATGACAGGTCCTTACTTGTTGGTTCAGATGTTACTTACATATGACCCTCTAAAGCTTCTGACCATTTGTGGTCATTAAGGAGCCCATGACATTTTCAAAAACGGAAAATCATTCACCATGCTCCTCTGCTCTATTCCAATTATAGATAACTGTTGCCTCTGAGCTAACTTTGCTCTCCCGAGTTCTGCCACCATATGCTATACTTCTTTGCTTCTTGTCTTTAAGTATTGCACAGCATTGCATTTCCAACAGCTGCTGAATTTTTCCCTAGAGGGACTTCATTTCAGACAGAGGCCCAGTGATTACTCCGCATTTCCAAGTGTGGAGGAATCCTATAAAATGACACTGGGTGCTAAAGATGTTTCAGAACAAGGCAGGATAAGGACTTTGATTGAAGGTCCCTCCCTTTTTCAGGGAAATCTGGGCTCTTACACCATAACTTCTAGAGCAAAGGCTGGCCTGCTTTCCTGTGAAGGGGCAGGTAGTATATATTTAAGTCTCCGCAGCCAGTTGATCTCTTCCATGGCTACTCAACTCTGCCATCGCAACACAGGAGCTGACAGTACAACTTGATTTACATAAACTCTGGCAGACAGCCAGACTGGGGCCACAGGTAGTAATTTGCTGGTGCCTGTTGTATATAGTTTTGTCAATGGATTTTAGTCTGAGAGCATTCCACTCAGTCTGCGTCACTCTGTTGCATTGCTACTGCAGTTCTCTGGCTATTTCAGGCTCCATTCACCCATTGCTTACTTATGGCTGAGCACCTGCTGGACCCATCTGCTTGAGGAACCGAGGAGGCTAGAGATGGCCACAAAAAGTCCCCAAGTGGCCAGTATGAAAGGTATTATTTGACCAAGCTGTCTTTTCTTCTCCCTTTGCCTCATGCTCTGCTAGAAAATATAGGCTATTCCAATTGTCTGTAAGCAATTCCTTTTGTAGCAAAAGCTTTGAGGCAAGGAATTAAGAGGAAAGGTTACATGGAAGTGTAAAAGTTGTTGGCTTTTCCTCTAAATTTGGGGGAGTAGGAGGATATCTGGCTGGGTTGCCTGACCTGCTTGACATAGGTGCTCTAACCTGGACTAAACTCCAAATCCTGATGTTTCTCCCCAGTTTGGCAAAAACAAAACAACAAACAAACAAACAAACAAAACTGAGGGTACTTCCACAGATGGGCTCAACACAGAGAGAATGCACCCAAAGAGCACCAGGCAAGCAGGTTGCTATGGTGATATGCAGACACAATGACTAGTTGATCAGTCACAAGTGATCCACTTTCAACTAGTTATTATGGCATCTATGGGTACAGCCTCAGGGCCACACTGTCTAAGCCTGCAGATTTCAAAGGGGGTGCTGAGGGAAATCTGCTCAGTTAGGCATGCTTCTAATTATTAATGCAGACGTCTTCCTGCCCCTTCAACTCTGTGCCCCCCACCCTCCTCAATGGTCCAGACCTCCCAATTTGCCATGACCAAAGGTGCTTTTCAGCTTTTCAGTCACCTCCTTTACACAGTTGTAACTTAGAGCACAGCTATTTAAGGCAGCCTAATACTTGCTAAAATTAAAGGAATCATAAAAATATAGAAGTCCCATCCTTAACAGTGAAGAGGATTGACACATTCATTGACAAACCAGGGAACTGCGGAACGGTAAAGGAGGGGCTGAGAGTGGTTATTCACCCAAACTTCTCACAACTACCTGTGGTTGGCTCAGATGGAAAATCCCCTCCAAACACCATAGTCTCCAGGACAAATGGTTCTCCTTTAAACCTGGAACACCACAGCATAATCCATTCAATTGTTTCCCACTGAATATACCAGGCAGGTCTGCTGGTCTCCTGATCTGCACTTAATCAGATATCCCCCAGCTAAAAAGAAAGTCCTTTACTTTCCCCCCCTTATAATTAATTAGAAAAATAATTTTCAAAATCTCATTCATGGTTCAATGTCTTGCATTGGGCTGGACATGGGTACGGATGGCTAAAGGAAGAAATAAAATGGTGATTGTATTAAACAGGAAGCCTATTATTATGATTATTATTGAGAATCCCAAGACTCATTATTAATTAATATTTACCTGACACTTGTCCTATTAAGAAAATTTTAATAAAAGCTATAAACTAAGACCAAAATGTATCACCTTTAACAACTACAGTCATTGAAAGGACCGGCTTCAGTCAGCCCACTTGGGTTTTCTCTCTTTCTTTTTTTTTTTAATTTTATTTATTTATTTATCTGTCAGAGAGAGAGAGAGAGAGAGAGAGCGTGCACAAGTAGGCAGAGAGGCAGGCAGAGAGAGAGAGAAGGAAGTAGGCTCCCTGCGGAGCAGAGAGGCCGATGCGGGACTCGATCCCAGGATCCTGGGATCATGACCTGAGCCGAAGGCAGAGGCTTAATCGACTGAGCCACCCAGGCATCCCTCACTTCGATTTTCTTACTAGGAGTTCTGTATCAGTAAGAAATTTTATTTTATTTCTGGGACTTCGATACTCTACTCTGGGAAAAAAAAAAAAAAAGTCTTTTAACCAACTGAGCCACCCAGGCGCCCTTAAAAAAATGTCTTTTGATAGTAATGCCCTCTCCATAGGACTGTGGTAGAGATAGTAGGTAAACTGTTAAGGAAAGAATGGACACTAAACAAATATCAAACAGTTCCAGTGGGCAGCTTTGCTTTTTTGATCTTTGTACATAACCAGATACAAATGAGAGCAATGGCTCAGATGACCACGAGGGATGGTCACCTCAGGTATCTCAGTGACAAGACAGCATCAGCTGCTCAGTTCCTAAGCCTCCCTACTCTTAGCACTCAGAGCTATGGGAAGGCAAGCTGCGAACCCATGTGCAATAATACTGACTCTTTGTAAGTCTTTGGAACTCTAAATAGAGTTCTTTACTGAAATTTTATCTGGGTCTTAACCACAGGCAAAGTAAAAAAAAAAAATCAGTTTTGCCGAAAAACCCAATATCAATGATTGATAATTACAAAATCACTGATCTTAACACATTCTCTAACAACTAAAATTGCTGGGTGAAGGCATAAGCTCCAATCTCTAAATTGGAAGCTGATAGAGGGGTCTTAAGGAGGCTGAATAAAAAACTTTTGCCCTAGGGGAAAAAATCTTTGAGGTACCTTTTACCTCTAAGAGTCTATGAATCCATAACTACTGAATCATGTTTCCTTTTTCAGAGACAGTTAAGAAGTAAGCAGAAAATGTCACTGCTTTTCTTTCCTGTCTCTCCTTTCCCCAATTCCTACCTCCCAATTTTTGGGGTAACTGGAAATCTTTGTACATATGTAATATAAAATCATTATTCAGCTTTTAAAATAAGCATTTAAAGAGACTGTATCTTTTTTCATGAAGTTAAAGATAGATGTGATTTTTTTTTTTTCTCCCTCTGTTTGGGGGACATTCTTTGTTGAGACAATTGCATTTCTTAGCATTTTTTTTCCCCTGCATATGAAGGAAATTTTCCATGCTCCAGCCTGACAAAAATACCTGTTCTGGGTACAGTTTCCTGAAATGTGGCACCATATGTGCATCAGTAAACATTATGTGTAGAGTAAATTAAACTGAGCCTTATAATTAGGCAGTAAGGAAATTACCGTAGACCTGAAAGAGTAAATCAGCAGTATTAAAATGCTCTCCATTTTCTCTGAAGCACTTCAGAGTGCCATAAAAAGCCCATGTCACTGTGATAAATATCAAAAAGAAATGCATTTGGAGCAAGACAACCTAAAAGATACCACAATTCAAATAGGTCTTCAAATTTGGAGTCCAAGGTGTCATCTCATAAAATTTTAAAGTCAGCCCTTTTGCCACTAGTGTAGGGGGAAAAATAGAAAAGCATCTGACACTGAGACTTTCGGGGGGATCTTTCTCATACAGCAGGTGCAGTAAAGACTTTAATAGATAGAAACTCTGGAGCAGAGCCAAAACTGAGGAAAGATTCACCCATCATAAACAAAACAGCAACACTGTAAATAAAGACAGGATCTGTACTCCTGGTTTTTTCCAGCTTCTGGTGACTGCCCTGTTACTGATCTTACCTTTATTTACAGTGTTGTTAATTTGCTCATAATGGATTTTTTTGCATTCATTTCTCTTTTCTAAAATCTGATAAGAATATTGTTTATTTAGATTACTGAGGTTTTTGGTGTTCCCAAAACTTTGTACCTGAGGCTAGTGCCTACTCGCCCTGCCTTTGTCTTGGCTCTGTGAGCAATCAGACAGACCATCCATCTCTAATCTTGGTCCATGAGAAGACAGCAAGCACGGAATCTCTTTCAATCTGAACAGGTATCGTATCTGTGAAATGGGGAGGTCTAGCAGAGGCTCCGGCAGAGGATTAGAAGCTGAAGGGCTTCACAGTCCTCAGATGCATCCCCGAGCAGACTGCAACGATTTCTGAAAGTTCCCACAGTCAGAAACAAAGGTAAAGGAATTCAAACCTGCTAGAACATCACAGATTATCTGGATAGCTTATTACAATACAGAGTTTAACGTGTCACCATATGTACATGAAATCGGTCTCCCAAGATGGAGCTGTATTATCTGCATTTCTAGTCGGTCTTGAACTACTTCTCTAAAGTCAGCCCAGCAACAGGGAACTTCTGGATTAAGGCATTGAAGTTCTCGGTTAAAACGCAAATAGATATTTTATCACAGTTTAAGTAGACTTTTTTTTTTTTTAAACAAATCTGGTTGTTAAATCAATGGAATCTGAGACGTGAGAGTTTAGAATGAAGGGGAAATTGATGACTGTGACATTTCTTGGGTACCAAGCCTGCATACAGGGGAGTCTTCCTTCTTTCAACTCCTGTGCAGTATAGGGTTACTTTATTTTGGCAACTAGGATATGTCCTGAAGAAACAAAAAATAGGGGCTTGGGTGGCTCCGTCAGTGGAGTGGCTGCTTTCAGCTCAGGTCATGATTCCAGGTTCCTGGGCTCCCTGCTCAGCCGGGAGCCTGCTTCTCCCTCTCCCTCTGCCTGTGGCTTTGCCTACTTGTGTTCTCTATCTCTCTGTCCGATAAAACCTTAAAAAATAATAACAATAATAACACTTGGGAATAGGCAAAGTCACATAAATAACTTAAATCTACTGTAAAAAGTGTCATAATAAGGGTATTTTTAAATGCTCCAGAGCTTACTGGATAAACCCTGTTTATAGGAATTGGATAAGGTTGTGATGATAAGGTGACATTTAAACTAAGCCTTGTAGGAAAAACTGTGAATTTTCCTGGGGGGCGGGGAAAAGGGAGAGAAAGCATTCAGAAAAATTGTGAATTTTCTTGGGGGGTGGAAAAAAGAAGGGAGAGAGGGCATTCTAGGCAGAAGCAAGTGCAAAAGCATGAGGATATGTGAATGCTGACTTAAAACTGCTGGAGCTAGAGTGAGCTGAAGGCAGGAAGGCTCGGGTAGAGGGGAGTGGTTGTGAGGTTGTGACCATCATTTTTATGAAAATCAATTAAGCAGTGTCAATGGGAGTGGATAGGAAGGAATGGACTGGACATGCATATAGGAGTTGAAATCCACCAGACTGAATGACTGATGGGGATTCAAAGATGGAGGGGCTGTACAGGGCTGCAATTCTCTTGGAAAGTTAGTCACTGTGGGAAGCACACAATTGTGTAGGGTGGGGGTGGGGTGAGGATTTGGCTAAAATTTCATTCAGCCAAAAAAGACCAAGATTGGTCAAGAGCGTAAAGAGTAAACAGATGGACATTTTAGGCAACATTCTCTTTTTCACAATTTTCAGCCCAAGCGAAGAGCACTGTTGAATTCCCTCCGCCATCATTGGTGACATTCACTGGAGCCAGGAAGGCACACAGTGATGAGATCCTAGGGCAAACAGACTACTACCAGGGCTGGTGGCCACAGCAGGAAAGGCAGAGCCTGCAGGAAGATGACTCACTTTTAAATTTCAGATGCATCCAGCCTCCTTGGGAAATGGGGAGATAAAGAAATAGCTGTCCTGATGGAAATTTCCCCTGGGAAAACGGATGCCAGCAGCTATTTCAGGTAATACAAGATAACGTCGGCAAGGAGGGATCAAATGGAACAGATATATTTGACCACAAGCTGGCTGCAATGATCCACGGAGTATGTTCAGTCAGAACAGTGATTAGCTGCTATCATCGACTCTAGAAATACTTTAGTTCAGGCCATAGTGGCAAACTCTCGTACAACATGCTTTAAAACTCTCTCCCTTGCAGTGACAGGTTTGGATAAGAAATCCCAGCCTAAATATAGCCTCCAACAATGAATATGGGCCAATTTCATTTAATCAAGATGAGTGCTCTGAAATCAGTGTTCTGGTAAGCTAAAACAACATTCTTTAAAAAAAAAATCCTTGTTGTTTAAATCATCATTGTTGAAAATCTTCCAATATTTCTTTCTGAAGAATTTCATCCTAGACAATATGGTAGAATTTTTTTTTTTAATAATCCTATAGCTGATTGTCCAATGTGAGGGTCAAGATTTTTTTTTTTATAGATTTTATTTATTTATTTGACAGAGAGAGATCACAAGCAGGCAAAGAGAGAGAGAGAGAGAGAGGAGGAAGCAGGCTCCCCGCCGAGCAGAGAGCCCGATGCGGGACTCGATCCCAAGACTTTGGGATCATGACCGGAGCCGAAGGCAGAGGCTTAACCCACTGAGCCACCCAGACGCCCCAGGGTCAAGATTTCTTAATGGTATTCTCATTGCCTAGAACAGGAGAAGGCGTCAGAGATTAGATCAAAGACAGACACTCTCTTGAATTTTGGGACTCAGCCATTGCTATTTATCCTTACCCTTCCCACTTTTCCCTGACTTCCAGGGCCTGGAGAAATTAGCAGAAGAGAACAAATCTGCCTGGTTGAGCATTTTCCTATTCACACATACGTTATAGATCCCTCTGCTTAGTACAGTGTGTTATTTGATTATTCCATGTTGATCGAGCTACTGGATTTGTTCTGTGATCTAGACTCACTAGTGAGGGAGAGGTCAAGCTTGGTGTCCTACACAAGACCGTGTTAATGTGTGAGTAATCAAATATATGCTCGCTCATAGGAAGAAATTAGATCACTTCATGACTTGAACAGTGTCTACATAAGGGAAGAGCTTACCCATGGTGACATTTTAAGAACTGTTTCCAACTGATGAAATTGTGTACTTTGAACTTGTCCTGAGGAGTATTTACCAGGAGATGAATAAGTATATGGTACTCTGACATTCAGGACAGTCATATCAGGATTTTCCTAAGGTAGAGATGGCTGGAATATATAACCCATTTTCAAGAGGCATGTCCCAAGGATGACCCTTCACAGCATTCTTGGGCCCTCTGCTACCTCTTTCATTCTCCTCCTTGCCTTTTTGATTCTGATCTTTGGTGGTCCTGATGCAATTTGTCTCTGTCTGTCTCTGAGCTATTTATATTCTGTATTTCAAGTCCCAATCACTGTATGATCATTCTCTGGTCTCCATATTTCTACAGCAGCAAGACAATCTGACCTAGGAAACAAACTCTAGGGATTATTAGCTCTGACATAGGTTTTCAGTGTGAAGAACACAAACCTTAACATTTGGAAGAAATCATTATTTTATTCATTTTATTTTTGTTGTAGCTATATAGATAGCCTCGTGTCCTTATGAGGAAAAGCAGATTTAAGTCTGGAAATAAATGATTTTAAATGTTATCTTACAATGACTCTAAAAATAATTGGCCCCATCATGAGCAGATGTGAGAAAAAGAATTGAATGCCTTAAAATTCCTTTTTTCTGTAAATGTTTTTTTGCAAAATCTATAATTCACACTTTGAGAAGCCAGCTACCTAAACATAATAGCACTTTTTAAAAAGAAGACCCAGTGAACCATAACAGCTGGAAACCTGAGAGACAATATCATAACACAACTAAGAACCATTTTTTTGACATTCACCACAGAATTTTTTTTTTTTCTGTCTATAGTATGTACGTGTCACCCACCCCAAACCTTGAAGTAGTAGAAGTGCTGCTGGAAATCATAAAGCACCTCTATATATTCATGCGAACCTTCCTTCTTTCCCAACTACATCCCCCCAGAGTAGATTGGTATACGGGTGACCCAATTGCATATGCTGGTTCGATGGAGAGGCAGAATGGGGCAGGGTTATGAGCAAAGACCCTACAGCCAAACCTCCTGGGCTGAAACCTTTATATATCCATACTCCATGAGGCCATGGGTACATTACTTCATTTCATGTCCTCATCTGTAAAATGGGCATGATGACATCTCTTCTATCTCATAGAGCTGGTATGAGGATTAAATGTGATCCATTCATGGAGAGAACTTAGAAGAGGGCTTGGCATGTTTTACAGACTCAATACCTGTCAGAGTTTAGTTTTCATTTCGTGGGCAGTGATTTCAGAAGCTACTGCTGATTACTGCCCACCTTTAGTCATATTTCTTACATAAGTTCTCAGTAGAGGCAGGGTCTTGAATAATACACCTTTAAACATACCATCCAATAACATTTTTTGCTTGTTTGTTTTTAAATCCTTTGTTATATAATCTATTCTCTTAAGTGTTCATCCCGATGTAAAAGCATTCTATATGTAATTTTTGTTTGAAAGTGTTTTGATTATAATAGCACAAATGACACTTTTGTCAAGTTGACACTTACTGAATCTCATTGCTGGAATTATTGCGATGGCTATTAAGGGTGAAGGGATAAGAATTAGGTCCTTGATTAGTTTGGGGAATGAGAGAGTTGCTAAGTTTAGCAACGCCCTAACTTGTTATGATTATTATTTATTAGCTTCTCATAGGGAAATATTTGGGTCCTGATTTGCTTATCAACTTGGAAAAACAAAAATTAATAACAGGACCAAAATAATAACCAGAACAGACCAGCATCCTGTAAGCTTAGAGAAAATCAAGAGACCATGCCTGGAAGAGTTCACAGGTGGCACATACAAGGAGGACACTGAAGAGCAGCTGGCAGCCACAGACTGGGTCCTCTCTTAAGGGATGGGTAGACCATGTGGGCTACTAGGTACCCAGGTGGGGAGTCAGCCAAAAGCTTTTGTTTTTATAATGGTCTGATTCCAGAATCACAGCAGTGACAATAGCTCAGGCATGGGCATACTGTGCCCGCAACTCTAAAATTAAAACATAATGCTTAAAGTTGGCAGTTATATTCCCCTAAATCCATTTTTAATTCCAAACAAAATACTCTTAAGAGGATTCTGCTCTACTACTGCCCACTCTCATGGGTTTAATTGGCAAGACAGTTCTAAGCCAATCAATTTTAAATAACACCCTGGTGTTCCTGCAACCTTTTTCCTAATTTATGACTCCCCATTTCTTTGAGATATACTGTCTAGAGAAAGGGGACCCACTTACTTGAAAATACAAATGAAACAGAAATCCTTTTTATTCAATTATTATTGATTTTTTTCATTTATCTATGAATTTAAGTCTTTTTTTTTTTTACAATTAGGGAAGTCCAAGATAATGATAATGATTGATTTATTTCTTTTTAATTTGGTGACCAGAACTTTGCAGGACTCCAGGGTCACCCTTCTGAAGGATACTACCCAACCTTAGGGCTATGAGGAAGAAGCAAGAAACTGACAGTAGAAACTTGAGGAAAGTTACTAGAAATGTTTTTCTTTGCTTTCAGCTTCTTTTTCCCATTGTGATTTGGTTGCTCTAAATATTATATACAGGATTACATGTGTACAGGGAAGTGGATGTGGACACTGGAAGGCTCCCATTTAAAATGTCTTCTAAAAAGGATTGTCAATAATGTAAAGAACAGAAAGTGTTTCAGTCACAGAAATGCATTCATTTGAACCACTAGCATTCACTGGGCTGCAATAGCTCGCCGCTATCAGATATTCAGACGAAACCTTGATAATCCAATTAACTAGCTACCCAAACTGAAAATGCAGGTCCACCTGAGCCACGCTAATCAGAGTTGTTGCAAGTTCCATTTGGGTAAATGCTAGGTAGCTTCTGTTTAGATCAGAGAAGCTTCTGTACCACTACAGGTGTACATGGAGAAACAGAAGAGATGGAAAGAAAGACAAAAATATCCCAACATATGGACAGGGATGGAACTGACAGATGGGAACCATCTTAGTTCTAGAAAGGCAAATTGGGAAAGAGAAAGATGTTTGAACCAAATTTGGGGATGTGGTGTGAAATTATGCCATAACTTTTGGATCTTAATATCATGAAACAATTCTCTTTATCCTTCTTCTTCTCGATCTTTGGGAAAGGTGAGCAGAAAATTAATTCTTTTATGCATGGAATGATTTCAAAGGATGATATACTCCTTCCCCTGCCATCCTAAAAGAAGCCCTCCAAGGAAGAACTTGTCACCAAAACATTTCAACTTTTACCATAAATTCCATCTACAAATTTTGCCACTATCCTCAGTTAGAAAGAGTAAACCCTTTCCTGAGAACTTTTTAACACCAGAGTAAAAACTACTTTATCCATTCCTTCCTAATAGGACTTTAAAAGTCGCTATGATATGTCCATAAGCTCAGAGAGATGAGGTTGCCGGTTCCTGAATGTAACAGAATGGTCTCTACTAAAACCAAGAGATTGAGAGGTGAGAAGACTCATATCATGAATTTTGCCTGTTTGACCACCTAGCCAAAGAAAGGGTCTAAGGAAGATGTACTCCCACTGCTTCAAAATCTGTGAATATCAAGCATTAGGACCTGTGGCATAGGAAATAAGTGCAGATTTCTTTGGTGTCATTCAATCTTATACAGCTTAGAGAGAGCTTAGAGACTTGGTTTGGCTCCCTACTTTCATATATAAGAAACAAAGACCAAGAGATGGTAGATCCGTAGTCACAGAGCCAGTTCAGTGGTAGAGCTAGACGTAAAACCCTGGTCTCTGGACACCTGATTCAATGTTTCCCATTAACCCCAGTCCCAATTCCTACCACCCATATCATTTCATATCAGATGGGGATTTGATTGAAGAGATGGTTTAAGAGGGCAAAGAGATAGATCTGGCCAAATATCCATTTGGTATAGGACATCATTTTATTCTCCCTCTCATTTTAAGATAAAATGAGAAGCTAATGTTTCCCCAACAAGGACTTGTTAGCTGGGTAAATGAGTCTTCATATTCCAGAACTAATTATGATTTTTCTGGAGGACAGTAGCTCAAGCATGCCTACAACCTACAGGTGATAACCCAAAGGGAGCCCAGAAGCTTCGCAGTAATAATTAGAAGGGGTGTCTTCCTCTCATTCAAACCACTTCTAACATGCTTCTTGGTCATTCTTGCCTAGGCACCTTGCTAATCCTGTCTGTACTTGACATGTAAGAGTAGTGAGGGCAAGATGCAGTCATGTCAGTCTAGGTTTTCCAGCTGCACAAAATAAGGTTGTTGCTGTCTCAGGGAAGTGACTGGTTCTAGCTGACTAACACAATCAACACTATGCAAAAAGCTACCAGTAGGAGACAGGATGCCTCTCAGGCAGAAATCAAGAGGGGATTTTATTGCAACTTAATGGATGGCATAACTCTTCTAGAAAGAACACTGCCAAAGAAAGTAGAGCTCACTATGGAAACAAATAAAATAAAGGTTACAAGACAATAGGGTTATCAGTGTTGATATAGCACCTTCAAGATAAAATGGAGCCCCAGTCAGAGATTTTTTTCATCCCCAAAAATAGACCTGTCAGAGTAATGACACCATTAGCCATTCAAACCATCCAACTAACTTTCCTTGTTTCAGTCCTCAGTTTCCATCTGTGATGGAAACATCATCCGATCAGCATCTGATCAGCAAACATTCCCTTGGTGACTTGGATCCCTAAAGGAAATACACAGGGTTAGAGACCTTAATTAGCCCATCAGATTAAGAGTTGTGTTTCTCATTAGCTATCAGCATTCTTGTTTATTCGTTTAAGGCCTTCGGAGTTGTGGAAAGAATGAACCAGCAGAAATCAGAGACTGGCTCTTTGTATACCTGCATCTGGAAAACTGAAAAATAGATGTAGAAGGTAGTGAATTCATCAAGTCTCTACCTGGGAAGATTGTTTCTGGGCAGTGAGCAAGCTTCCTCTTCAGAGGGTGTTTTCATCATACCTCTTGAGGCTGTCACATCTGTCTGCTCAGCAGACTCTACCTTGTTGATGAAATGCTTCTGTGTATACGTAGGTGCTATGAAGAATAGCAACCTGAATGTCAGCTCTTAGAAGGTACCCTGGAAAAGGACATTCTTGAAAAACACCACTCAGTACCAGGCACGTAAAATAAAAACAAAAACAGTACCTGTCTCCTTAGGTCTCTTGTTTTCTTGGTCATCTTATCAATTGCAATGTTTAGAGGATCTCCTTTTTCTTTTCTTCCAGTCTATTAAGAGAAGAGAAACAATCTCTGGTTTAGAAAATTCAATGTTAGAGACATTAAAATTTTAAAAAAAATTCAAAAAGACACTTGACTGGAAGAATCCAAGCAAGAAAGAAAGACAGAGTGAGAGAGAGAGAGAGGTAGAGGGAAAGAGGAAATTCAATAAACAGCTATTATGTGTTGGTTATCTAAACTCTAAAGTTAGTTTTCTCTGAAATAAAAATTTAAATTGCTGAAAAACAATACATTCTCAGGATGGTTTACACATATGTCCATATTCAACTTCATGCAAGTATGTTTTCTTCCTGCTCCAGACATTCATCAATTAAGTAAACACAGGATGTTTGCTTTTGCCTTCAAATACAAACGGTTTTTGCTGCTCTCTTATGTAAGCACAGTTCTGAATAGAAAATAATTGAGATGATAAAAACTAAATTAGAAAACATTTAAAATAAATCACCAGAATTCAGAATTCCATACCAATACATCCTAGGCCATATTGTAACTTCTGTATCAAAGTCGGAAGAGATGTTTTACCACAAAATATATTGTTTGGAATCTCTTTTCTGTCATGCACTGAGGTGCGAAACACTAAGGAACCCACAGCTTGAAATCATAAGGAAAATGTCTCGTAGGATTCTAAGAGGCAGAGGTAAGGCAAAACAAACAAACAAATGAAAAATCCCAAAATCTCTTCTTTAATAAATTATTCACTTCAGAGTTTGGAAGTTTCACTGAATAGTTTCTTTTTCTCTTTTCCTTGTTTCTTTCTCCCTTCCTTCCTCCCTCCTTCCCTCTCTCTCTCTCTCTTTTCCCTTCTTTCATCTCTCCCACCCTGCTCCCTCTTCCTTCCTCTCCTCTTCCTTCATTCCCCACTTCCTCCTTCCTTTCCTCTTCCTTCATTCCCCACTTCCTCCTTCCTTCCTCCTTTCTTTCTTTCCACCTTTCTATCCTCCTTTCTTTTCTTTCTTTTTCCTTCCTTCTTTCTTTCTTTCTTTCTTTGCCTTTCCTTTTCCCCCTTCCTCACTTCCTTCCTTTCTTTCTTTCTTTTTTTTTTTTTTTTTATGGCTATGGTAAAACAATTAAACCAAACAAAATAGACACTCCATTATCTTTTTAAGACTACATCAGGAACAACAAAATTCCCATGGATGGAAAGCTCTACATAACTTTATGGATGGCATTATTTTCCCTGTAAGAGAAAATTCTCCTCAAAAACTTTGTCAAATCTATTAAATTATCTATCCTTTAGTCAAACACCCTACAGATTTATTTATTTATGGTCCTACTGGTGAGTCAATTCTTATTCCATATTCAAGTCTCTACAGAGTCATGTAGGTATCTATAGTAATTTCTATATATGATGAAATGATAACAAGATAGTGTGTTTGAGGATCCATAAAAATTACCATTCAAGAGATTTCTAAATATTCTCTTCCAATGACAAGATTCTGGATACATAAAGCTAATATATACACAACACGTCTACTTACAACTAGATTTAAAGCAGTCATTTTTTTTCTATAACTTGCTTAATTAACTATGTTTCTGAGCAAATGTCTGATGTATAACCCTATATAGTTTTTATTAAAAAAACAAAACTAGAATATATGCCTGTATATTTTTAACCATCTAAAATCTTATAAATCCCCATATCTTTTCTACTCCCTAAACTCATATTCTGACCCTTTCATGTGTATACACTGAAGTATATAAGTAGAGAGAGCTTAAAACAAAGTGGTAACATTTTACAGAGTTAAAATATCAGGGTACAAATAGCTCCAAGAAAAGAAAAGTGTATGGAGAAGGACAATGTGCTACATTATCTGGGGAGGGAAGTTAGTTACACAGCAACTGTGACTTTAGCTCCCTGTCTCCATATTCAGGCATATCGTAAGTGTAGTTGCCAAAGCTGTTGCTTTTCTCTTTAGCTTTCTCCTTGCAAACAGGATGTTCACCATTAGCATATTAGAAGGTCTAGCCCATGATCATTCTGAGAACCAGATTTCCTTTCCATTTATGAGAGGAATATAACTTATTTTGAAAAACTAACAGTTATGAGTTGGTTTAAAATGCAGCTATGAGAGAAGGAAACTGGATCACTGAACTTTTCAATGTAAAAAGCAAAAAATCAAGACAGTGTGAATATACAAAATGATTACGAAAAAAAATTCTAAGTGTTAGACCCTGGGATCATTTCTTCCTGCCACTGCCATTCATCATTGTCATCTGAGAAATGAAAAAATAAAACCAGAATAGGCCTGGGATTAGGGAGAGGGCAATAAAGCACTGGCCTCAGAGACGACATAATTTAAGGGGGCCCCAAAGAACTCAGTAACATATAATATTTTAATGCAGTATTTTCGATAATCAAATTAATGCCAAAAATTCACACTGAACAAATACCAAAATTTTAAATAAAAACAGGACCCCACAGGGCAAGGATAAGGATAAATGTAAGTGAAGAGAGTCATGTAGGTCGGATATTTTTAATTTTAAAGAAAATTGGGAATTGGGATGAAGGAATGCACTTGTCGTGGTGGGCACTGGATGATGTAAAGAAGTGTTAAATCACTACTATATTGTACACCCAAAACTAATATCACACTGTGTGTTCACTAACTGGTATTTAAATAAAAACTAAAAAAAGAAAGAAAGAAAATTGAGCAATGCATGTATACTAAAAAGAGAACAAATCACTGTTTACCTACAATTCAAATTTAACTGAGCGTCCTGTATTATTATGTGTTAGATCAGGCAACCTTTCCCGAAGAGGTAGTAGTGAAGCTCAAGATTGTAATTGGGGTTATTACAGACACATATGAGAAAACTCCATTGCCTCGTTCTGTGAAAAGAAGGGCAACATGGGATTCTGTATCATATTTGGGATCAATACTCTGTAACTGCAAAGCATAGTTCATTAGATATGAAACATCATTTTGGTCGCAGTGAGAAACTCACAAAAAGTGAGATCTATAATCCTCATGCCCACGGAGCTCCTAATTCGGGAGAGTAAACCAGAATATGAAATTAAGAATACTAACAACTACAAAGAGACTAATGCTCTAACAGGTTGAATTAGTTGCTCAAAAGAGGAAGATGTTGCATTTGGGAAGTCAAGTAATCTCACAAAGGAATGGGGGAATTTAGCTACACATTAAGTCCTGGGTAAGATCTGAATAGGAAAGAGGGAGGTACTTGAAGGGAGGACAGGGTGGCAAAAATAAAGTCATCCAGTCAAGAAACAGCAAGGCATATTCTAAGAGGACAGTGGGAATGGTGCAGGCTCTTTTCTATGATGTGAAGGGAGAGGTTTGATGAACTGGAGAGATAAGCTACTTTTATAAGCTTCTTTATAGTGCCATTATTGCCAATTATATTTTGATCTGCAAACTCAGAGAATCTCTGGTGACAAAAGTATTCCATGTCACTGTGTTGTTAGGATCCTGCTGTGTAATATTTACAATTCTGGGTTTCTTCAGCTTCCAAGTCTTTGGCTAAAGACAATTAAAAAAATGCAGATGACTCGGATGCCATATTGTTCTCACTATTTAGAAAGGCTAGATAATGGTAAACCACGGACTAGAACTTTGGAAACACTGGCCACTGGCTGAAGTTTTTAATGTATTGGCCCTTTGTCGGCTCTAATTTCTTTAAATAAGGTATGTGTGCAAGAATAATGGTAGTAAATCCTTAATGCTCAGATTAACTCAGCAAATGGGGACTAGCAAGTCATTACTTCATGCTTTTCTGGGTTCTATTAGGTTGGCATGTGGAAATACTTTTAAATTACCAGCTTAAATTGGACAGGAAGCCAATCACTGAGAGAGGAAAAAAAAAAAAGTATTGTCTCCTAGTGGCACTCATCCATTAGTAGGCTCTGTGATTGGACTAACAATTTGCCCATATTTTTTATGTCTGAGTTTTCTCATGAACACAATGGATAGCATAATATATACCCTCTTTTCACAAGGTTAGCAGGACAATCAATCACGATGTCAATGTGCTGGAAAAAATAAAAGGCATTAACAGTACTCAGAGTAATTAGGAAAATATTTTTGCTGTGGGAAAAAAAAATGAGAGAATTGATTGGAAACTATGTAGAAGCTATTTTTGGCTTACCTGGACTTCTGCTTTCTTTACTCATGCAGATAATATATGAATGAAAATTTCACCAAAACAAGAATTCCTAAAGGAAAAGTTCTCTTTAAGAATATTTGGGACCATTCATTTTAAACAGACAACAATCTGAGATATTTCTAAGAAGGGAAATAAGGGGCTGAAACTCCAGAAAAATGTCTCTTCCATAATAGGTTCTTGGATATATTTGTTAAATAACTAAGGATTTGATCATATGTAGCAAATTCTAGTTCACAGGGAATCAACTAGACACCTCACCTAGCTCTACCTCCCTCACCCTCCAAGCTCTACAAACTAAAAATACTTTAACAAACTGGAGTGAAAGGAGACCTAAGTGCTCAGTTTGACATCACTGCTTAATATTAAAACAAAAATGTGTTGTCTTAAGTCAGTCATTCACTTATTCCCTGCCTTTGCTAAAGAGAAGAAAACAAAAACCATTTGTAAACACTCTCTGCCAAAAGCTATCTAAGTGATCTGGCAACTTCTCTAGACCCTCCACTTATCATCTGTCCAAAGGAGGGGCCAAAGACAAGTTATAGAACCAGGAAATGGGAAAGCCAAAGAATATAACCCTCATTACTGGGAAGCTCTCAGAGCACTGCAGAGAGGGCTGGGGGATGGGGAGGAGGGTAACAGTCAGTTGGGCTTTCTCAACTCTAAAATGTAGATAATGGTTTTTGTTTGTTTGTTTGTTTGTTTTCCTGTGGGACTGCCATGAACATTAAGAGAAAAAGAATTTGTAAGAGTTAGCACAGTCCCTAACCCAGCAGAGGTAACTCAATCAATGTTAGTTTCCTCTCTTTTGCCATCCCATGGATTCCCCTAAAGTTGAAGACAAGGTCCAGAGAGATGGACTGATTCTGATCACCTCACTACTTAGTGTAGGACCAGGACCTCAGTCCTCCCAGTCCAGGGATTTTCCATTGCATGTCTAGTCTAAACCATCTTCCATCTCTAAAATTCTAGGATTCTGTGATTTTATAGAGTTTCACGTATTTCTATTCAAAGGTTACCAAAAAAAAAAAAAATTAAAAATAGAAAAATCTCAGTTTGAGTTATATTTCCTTTGTCACGTTTTGTCTACAGATCTTGTGTGCCTTTCTCAGACATCTCCCCACTTGCCTTCCTTATCTTCACCTGCAGAGTGTGAGTCTGCAGTAGAAATAGCCATTTAATAAATACTGTTATTTAAAAAAGAAGAAGACAGGCGGGAGTCTTCTTTCACATTGCTGCAGGCGACTTTCCTAGTTGCCATCTGTTGTGCTAGGAAGGTACATGATAATTAAACTTTATTTGTTTTAGAATTTGGGCTCTATTTTACAAAACACATTTGGAGTAGATCCATGGTTTGAACTAATGGAAGGAAAAGAGAATGAATTTCCTGATTTGGATTTTTATAGGGGATCCTTTATTCTCCCATTCTTTGGCTCTGAACTCAAGTCCAGTTTGCCAAAGTATCAGATGCTGTCAAGGAGACGTTCATATGTCCATTCAATTCTACAGAACAGGATTTGGGCCATTAATAGAAATTTTGATTTTTTGCAATTAGTCTTCAAGAACAAGTCAATATTTTAGTTCAGTAACTTGTTTATATTTGCCCTTTTGGGAAATAAAATGCTCTCTCTTTTAGATAAGGATCTTCTTTTTCTTTCTTTCTCTTTTTTACCATACTAATATCCATCACCACTTCTGAAATACTGAAGAGGTGTGCAATATATTTATATTATATGCTGAATATCATATAACTCATACCAACTTCCTAATTTATAAAACAAAAAAAAGGAATATTCATTTCTAAATTTCTGAAATTAAGAATTCACTTAAAGGCCATTCCTCATCCCACCCTAAACACATAATTCAGTACAAGTGGTTTCTCACAGAAGCCCTAAGAATATAAACTACCATCTCAGTGCTTCCCCCAGATCCATGGTTTTATGTGAGTTTCGGGGCAGGCTATTAATGTGGGAAATGGCTATGAGAAGGTAGATATTGATCACTCTTTTCCTTTTTCTAAAGGTATCTGCCAACTTGATTAAATGTATGAGAAATCTTCAAAATATCATATAGCTGTGATTCTAATATATTGAATGTGTAGAGAGCTAATCAAACGCCCAGTCTTCAAACTGTTGTTATTTGAAAGAAGTGGCAGTCAAAATCATCAGAATGGCAGAAAGCAATAATGTACCATGCACTTTACCTCCAAAACACTTTTCTGTCATATAAACCTATAATTTAGACAACAAGAGGGAGGAGGAAAAAATGATCTATTGATCCACCAGTCATCTCATTGTATTTGGAGGGTTGCCCATCTACCCTCAAACCCTGAATATAGGAACCATATTCTTATTGCAAATAGTACCATTATTTATAGAACCTTGAACATTTCATAATACCTTTATATTATGTGTAAATCACAGTATGAGAATGCAAATCTTTCTAAACATTTCCCTTTCACTAGCTACGGACATTCTCTTGGAAGAGAAATGAGTGATATCTCTCTAGAATGGATAAAAGTTTAGCAGTGGCCACAAATCAAACCCATGATCAGGATATTTTGACCACATCACAATCCAGCTTTCCTGGAACCTGGGAGGAGTGGGGTTGGGTGGAGGGGTAGATAAAGGTAGAAAGGGAAAAAACTAATCACAACATGTCAGGGCAAAATATGTATCTGACACTTCTCTGAGATCTTGTCAGTGCTCAAGGAAAGAATCATCAATATATAAGATAAGAATATCATGGGCGCCTGGGTGGCTCAGTGGGTTAAGCCGCTGCCTTCGGTTCAGGTCATGATCTCAGGGTCCTTGGATCGAGTCCCGCATCGGGCTCTCTGCTCAGCAGGAAGCCTGCTTCCCTCTCTCTCTCTCTGCCTGCCTCTCTGTCTACTTGTGATCTCTCTCTGTCAAATAAATAAATAAAATCTTTAAAAAAAAATAAAAAAAGATAAGAATATCATGAAGGCATTATAGGTAAGATTCCCAGACCCTGTTTATTGGCCCAGCATTATTAGCACACACATTGAACATATTTTCTATTACATACATTTATACTTTCCCTTATATACTAACTTGTAAAGTAACACTTCATGAAGATAATCTTTATTTTGCTTATCATTATATCCTTGGCACCTGTGCCTGGCACATAATAGGCATTTAAAAAATTATATTAAATCAATGAATGAAACACATGGGCTTCTGAATCCAGCTTCACCTAAAGCCAAAGTATCTATCAACAGATTTCCTGCTGAGATGAGTGAACCAATTCCCCTCATGTTTCTTTATGTTGCATTTCTCTCAGCTACAACCAAAAAGTCCTGACTAAATCATAAACCTTAAAATACCTGACCAAAATAATTTGAAGGCAGGATGGTAGAAGGGGAAGACTCTGGCAAGGTCCACTATGGACACAGCCTAGAGCATTCCCTGAGACCTCAGACCTTTGCTTCTCTCAAATCCTTCTGTCCTTGGAACCCACCATCCCAGCATAGGTCTCTAACACCACACTAACACCTTTGTTGATTTCCCTCCCTCATAATCCTCAGTACGGCCTGTCAAAACCACGCTTTTACTTCAGAGGGTCAATCCCTCAGTTCCTTTAATTCTTACTGGATCCTTATTTTCTACTAAACTCTTGGACCTATATTTTAAATTGTTATAGTTGGATTTCCTTCTTGTAATAGCCCATCTCTCTAATTAATTTTTTTTCAATGATTCACAAACTTTTTGTCTCATATTAGTGCTTGGAAGAAAGGGTCCACTCTCTCTTCAATCATTTGTCTAATTAAATTTTGCCCATTATTCCAAAACCAGTTCAAAATCTCCCTCCTCTTGGAAGTATTTTTAAACTAATCTAGCCCTTGAAGATCTTCCCCTCTTTTGACCATATCCTTCAACCAGGTACTATGCCAAAGGATGCAGACATTAACAATTTACCATCCCACATTTTTTATTAAGTTTTCATGTGGTTGCAGATTATAATCCAAGCTTTTGGAGGGTGGTGAATGTCTGAGTTTTCTCCCAGAAAACTTAGTATGAAACTAAGAACTGCCCCAGAAATACCTGTTCATGTATAGAAAAATGGGTGCTCCCAGTAGGCACCTGTGGACAGGAAGAAGGTATGCAAGGGATATACGATTTGGAAAATATCAGGGCCCTAAAACTAAATTTCACCTATTTCACAATTTTCTGCTCAAAACCTAGGAAGTGGTTGACACCTGTGTAATGTTATAATTCTTTCTCCTTTACTTACTGTATCAACACAGGTGTAGTCTTCAGTGATTATCTGCCAGCCAACCCTCCACAGAAGACATTTTTCATCAAAGCCCCACGTTCTGCAACCCCCAGCTCCCAACCTTGGGTTAATTAACCACCCATTCCTTCAAAACCTGTAAGAGACTATGAACTGGGAAAACTGCTTAAAAATGCCATTTTATCTTTACAGTTGAGATGAAAGTAGCAAAGGCAAAGTGCAAATTTCCATTGATTTTATACACACACAAAAACACATATATACCCATAATAAATAAATCATTTAAATTTCAGTGGAATTTGAACTTCCCCTTTAAGTGCATATGCCCCAACCACTCAGTTACAGCTAAAGCTATCAACACCTAAAGGATCCCTAGAGTCTGGCATTTTCTAACTTCCCAAAAAGAGGTCAATAACTGCATCCATGTTGTTGAGAGTTCATCGAAATCAGAAAACACTCAGGAAGAGGGTTGCCATAGTTCATGGAAAGTCTATCTGTGTAGAGCCCCCTTGCCTTAGCCTTCCTGTATCTCATCTAACAATCTATCAGGGGCCAGTTTATGTTGTAATTCCTTCATCACACATTCCTGACCTCTCAGTTCACAGGAGCCCATCCTCCTCTGAGTGCCTGCAGCCATCTATATCATTATCTTTATCATCAAAATAGCTATTTATTTGGTGCTTTATGAACAATTTCCACTCTGGAAACACTCATATATTGTGCAAGTCTCTTGCATCGTTAATTAAATTTCAGATATCTAAAGCAAATCTCTTACATCATTAATTGAATTTCAGATATCACACTCTAAAGATAAAATACAAATACACAGATGCATCATTTTGATACTGTCTTATTCAGAAACTTGTCATGATATAATCATATATCTGTTCCTTCTTTCCAGTTGGAGGCATAGGAGCTTAAGGGTAATGTATTAGTCAGCTCAGGCTGCCATAACAAGATACCATAGACTGCGTGGTTTAAGGGACAAAATTTTATTTTGTCTCACAGTTCTGGAAGCTGGAGACTCCAAGACCAATGTTCAATAGGTTTGGTTTCTTCTGAGGGCTCTCCCTGTAGGTCACAGACATCTACCTTTTCACTATGTCCTCACATGGTAGAGAGAGAACAAGCAAGCTCTCTGTGTTTCTTTTTATAAGGGTACTAATCTTCTCATGAAGACCCTAAAGATATGGATCTTTGGCATTAAGGCTACTTTTGTGCAGAAGTAGAGTGAAAGGGACGCTGTATAGGTAGCTTCACCCATGGTAGAATAATACTGCTGCCAACTCTCTTTCCACACTCATTCTCCTTCTCTGTTCAAAATCTCACCTAAGCAAGAAGAAGATGGAAATCAAAGCCTATAATCACATGCACAGAATTAAGATACATGCACCTGGACAAGAAACATACAATCAGTAAATGCCTTTTAATCAAATCCTTCTCTCCAAATAGTGAGAGATAAGGGTAGATAAGCTTGAGGACACTAAATACCAAAAGAGAACGGGTTTGGTGAAATAGTGCTTCAAAGAGAGGAGCAAAACCCTGACTGGGGCAAAGAAGTAGGCCATACTAGAGAACATCTGGGATCCTTCTCTTAGCCAACCCTACAGCAAATGAAAGTAAGAAGTTTCCCAGGAAACATTGGGAAGTGGAAATGCAAGGTTTAGGAGTACTGAGCACTTTCTGCAAGCCAGGGGACCCTCAAAGAGATTTCCTACACACTTCAGAACCAGGCATCCCCCCCACCCCACCCCACCCCACCCCACCAATCAAATCTGACTTCTTTTGGTCTTTGCCAAAGCCTATGAAGACTGCTCCTCCAGTCCTTTCCAGCATCACCACCAAGCCATCTTGGCATAAGCCTTCCTCTCATGCTCTCTCGAAAAGGTCAACATTGTCTGAAAAACAACCACATAGATCTTGATACCTTTAAGCCTTAGCACTATGAAGGACTAAAAGAAAATAATATTTGGACAGTTAAAATAACTGAAGAATTATTTTATTTATCCACTAGCAACCCCCAGTCTAGAGCTATTAAGTTCATTGTTCATTTTTTGGTGTTGTCTTTTATTTTCTAGGAGCAGAGCTTATGAAGCCTTGGGTTCTCTCTCTACTTCCCAAACCCACTCCCAAGCCAGAATGGAAGAAGGCTGATCCCCATTCCCAGCACCAACACCAAGGAGGCCACTGGCACATGACCAAGGGGCAAGCAGAGGCATTTCCTGAGGCTTCTCTGATGCCCTTCTTCCTGAGAATGCTTGGAATCTGCCCCATAATAGAATCATCTCTTGGGGCATTTGCTCACACATGGAACTGATGAAAACTTTATGAGGCAAAAAGCATTTTTGCTGCATGATAGTTAAAAACTAAACTAAGTAGAAAGCAGGCCGAAACCCTGGAACACATGTCTCACATCATCCCAAATATTCCTCACTATGTGGCTCCCATAAACACCATCTGCTGTGTTAATTTGTAAAGAATTACAAGGTTCTTAAAATTACACTTTGCTCTCTGTAGCGTACACTGTGTCTATTAAGGGGTGGGAGGGCATTGAGAATGCGTATCACATCTAGCCAGACACTGAGATCTTTTTCCTTCTAGGCTGGGATCTTGCTGAAAGTTTGCTAGGTCTGCATGGAATTTTAAGAAGTGTATCATATTCTCCCCAACCAGCTGTAGGAAAAAAAAAAAAGAAAGAAAGAAAGAAAGAAAGAAAGAAAAGAAAATATATACAACAAAGCCTTTGCCCTAGATTATAATTCCAGCATTTTATGCATTTTCAAGTTGTGTGGACGTCTCCCACTTAACTGCCTGCTCAGGACAATATGAAGTCCTTAGCTATAAAGCAAAGAGAGTGAAGAGCCAACATTGAGAGAACTTCTTGGGTGAGACTTAATTCTCCGTTCCTGGCTCCTGACCTCCAGGGTCTCCTCCGAGCCCTCAGGTGGTAAATGAGAGTATTTCTCAATTGCTTATCCCTGTCTTCTCACAAAGCCAGAAGAGGAACATCTTTATTCCTGAACACACATCTCTGACAACGCAGGGCTATGGTAACAGGCTGCTAATGCACATTTTAGGTAAATTAAGTCCCCAAAGGAGGTGCTGGTTAAATGGTGATAAATGGTGGCTGGAAATGAGAAAGTAAGTAGGAGAGTTTGGGGCTCAATAATCTTTCAGCTAGAAATTATCAATGTGACAAAGTTGTTACAGATGCAAATTCCTAGGCATCTCCATTCAGTAGCTCTGGAGTGGACTGGAAATCTTCATTTATTAATGAGCGTTTTAAGAGTTATGTACAAGCTTTGGAAACACAGGGATAGTTCAGTGGGTACCAACCTGACTAATCATTTGATTAGTTAAAATCTTTCCAATAGTGGCCCAGGAATCTGCATTTTCAGATTTCCATGAAGTTCTACTGATCAGCCAATTTTGGGAAACAAGATGTTTGAGACAATTTACTGATGGTAAACCTAAAATAGGACCAAGGTTTACAATTAAGGCAATTCTGCTTATTTCTTGATGAATTAGTTACTCTGTCTCAAAAACATAATTTTCTGAGCCAAACTAATTAGAAAACAAAAGAAAACTATACTGCCTGAGAAGCCAAAACAATATAGAGTAGACACAGCCCGCCACATCATTTCATAAAAAAGCCCCTGCATAAAGAAAAAGTTAAATCAGCTTCCCCAAATTTCTTTTTTTTTTTTTTTAAGATTTTATTTAGTTAGTTGACAGAGAGAGATCACAAGCAGGCAGAGAGGCAGGCAGAGAGAGAGGAGGAAGCAGGCTCCCCGCTGAGCAGAGAGCCCGACGCGGGGCTCGATCCCAGGACCCTGAGATCATGACCTGAGCTGAAGGCAGAGGCTTAACCCACTGAGCCACCCAGGCGCCCCAGCTTCCCCAAATTTCTTGCCTGTCATTATTACATCTACATGTAGACATCAGAATAAGACTAGCTAGATGCAATGAACATGGAAATAAAGAAAGATGCTGATCTCACCAAAACATAGAGTTTAAGAAAATTTTGCAACATCACACACAAACTATAAAACAGGATCCTGATCCAAGCTGATCCTGATTTCAGAGCTTCTACTGTTAAACCCAAATCTACACTCTGCTAATCTCCCAACGTTTTCTGAAAATGTATACCCAATCTCCTCTTTCCATGGTCACAACCTCTCTAACCCCTCTAAGTACAATCCCAGTCCTCAGAGAGGAGTATCTTTGAGCACCCCATAATAACCTTCTTACCTGCCACCTTGACCTTCTTTTCTCCATCCTGAAGCAACATCTATAGGCCAGATCAGGCCCTGCCTCTCCCTGACTGCACAGCCCATACACAAGTCTCCTTTCTCTCAACCACAATAGTAATTAGCACAGTCCTTTTCTAATGTTCAGCCACATCATCCCCTCAGATGAATCCCTGCATAGCATTCTCTGGACAACCTGGCACCGAGTCATCTCATCCCACATCCCTCGGAGTCAGACATCTGAATAGCTGCCTCCTAACTTCCAAGCTCTGGTGAAAAAGGCAGGGTTCAGGCTGAAGGTGGTTGCTTGAATTTTCTCTGTTCATTTTACGTAAGTTGAACTGAATGAACTACTGTTGCTTCCAATGAAGTCATCGATCCCACGAAAAACTGGATTCTTAACACTGATTGTAAGAAAATAAATTATTAGAACACGTTGGTAATAACCCCCAAATTGTTTTGTGATACAATTATTAATTGGATTTATAATGTAGTAGAGTAAAATAAAAATGTTGTAATCATATTTTGCATCTCAATGTATATCTATAAGAATGTGCGGGTGTGTGTGTGTGTGTTACAAGTTCATCGGCCATTATCATTTAACTGTATGGGTACCCTCTCCACTAGCAAAGTGTAAGTTCTGTGAAAGAAAGATCACATTTCCCTAGACCAGATACACAAAAGAAGTTTCTTCTGTACACAATAAAGACCCCTGAACAATGTGGGGGTTACAGGCTCTAAACCCCTGCATAGTTGAAAATCGACATACAACTTCAGATTCCCTAAAAACTTAACTACTTATAGCCCACTGCTGACAGAAGCCTCACTGATAACATAAGCAGCCAATCAACACATATTTGTATATTATATATAAAAATTCTCTATTCTTAAAGTAAGCTAGACAAAAGAAAATGTTATTAGGAAAAATCACAAGGAAGATAAAACATATTTACAGTACTGTACTGTATTTATAAAAAAATATCCACATATAAGTGGACCCATATAGTTCAAACTGTATTGTTCAAAGGTTGACTGTAGTTAGTGACAGGATAACTCATTAATACAAGGTAGAGAGAATCAAAGAATTTTATTACCAAGCTTTCCTGGGTGAGTGAACCACATACCACTGAGGAAGAAAAGTCACAAATCTTAGTCTTTCCAGAATCTAAAACCAACATTTTCATTTGCATCCATGACTATCTCTTTGGCCATGCACAGCATGTAAATACACATGCCAGCTCCAAGGGTCATCTTAGTCTCTGCAGTGCTTGTGACATTAACACCTAGGGCAAAGGGAAATGGATCCTTTGATAAAGAAATCAGTGTTATCTGATTCTTATGTAAAATTAAAATGCAAATGTAATTTCTAGTTCCAATCCCTATCTGCCCTTCCTTCCTGTCCTCTTTCATGCTTTCCTTTCCTTGAAAGAATTTATGAAGTAGACAGAAATAGTATTAAGTTACAGCTTGGCTCTGATACCTACTAGCTGTATAACCCTTGGTGACTTACTTAAACTCACTAAGTCTCAGTCTTCACCTGTACAATAGTGGAAATGATGCTTAACCCAAGATTACAATGAGATAATGCATGTAAAATATCAGTCTCTGAGTTTAGCATGGAAATGGTATTTCTGGTAATGGAAATGGTTAAAAAAACAAAAACAAATTCAAAAAACAAAAACAAAAAAAAACTGATTTTTTTTTTCTCTCTCTCTTGATTGCAAACTTAGGGAAAACACAGTGCTCAGCATCCGAACCACGAAAAGATGCAAGACGGATGGATTGAATGTCTAGGGAGAATATATTGATTCATAGGCTGGATCTGGGTCTACCACAACTTGCCATTTGAAAATCTTTTAACATCTGAGTGGTATTTAACATTCATGAAATTTTCACCATTTTAAAGTCCATAGGACACAAATCAAGTCTAAGGCAAATGAAAAAGGAGAACCAGACACAGACCCTGAAATTTCGCTAAAAACATAGTGAAGGATATATAATTTGATAGCTCTTGTTTCTTATGCTAGAGAGGGGTAGGAACCAAATGTTGGGGACTGATTTGTCCTTTTCAGACCTACGCCTGGGTAAGAAATCAGCAGTGAACACACTTCGCTGATGATTTTAATCACACTGAGCCCCTATACCTAACAGCCAGCAAAAGGGAGATTCCTGGAGCAGCATGAATGGATTCTTTTTTTTTTTTTTTTTAAGATTTTATTTATTTATTTGACAGAGATCACAAGTAGACAGAGAGGCAGGCAGAGAGAGAGAGAGAGAGAGAGAGAGAGAGGGAAGCAGGCTCCCTGCTGAGCAGAGAGCCTGATGCGGGCCTCAATCCCAGGACCCTGAGATCATGACCTGAGCCGAAGGCAGCGGCTTAACCCACTGAGCCACCCAGGCGCCCGCATGAATGGATTCTAATTCAGTCACCCTCTTTGGCACACCAAAGAAGGGATGGCCTTGCTGAAAAGATGCAACAGGCCTGCCATGCCTGCCCCATGTTGATGCAGAGTCAGGGAGAAGAGCTGCTAACTACTTAAGAATACCTCAGTAAGTGGAGGTTGCCAGATATGGGTCTGAGCCGCAAGAACACACCTTTTTTCCAAGTATGGCTTTCACTATGCTGCAAAGTCTAGAGATCAATCATTACAGAATGATTTTAATTGGTTCATAAGGACTCTTGGAGTTCCCTGCTAAAATACTAATAAAATTGAGAAAGCATTTACTTAAGGAGGTAATTTGCTTACTGGTTTTTCATCTGTTTCTCCCGTTAGACTGTAAACTTCATGGGATTAATAACTTCATTTGTCTAGTTGTCCTGTATGTGTATGTGTCTTTCACTAAGTCCAGCCCCTGGCACAAGGGTTCTCATTGAATCAGTGACGTAAAATAGTTATCATTTTGGAAAATAGAAATTTGATCTCCAAAGAGAACAGAAGAGTAGGAGGCAAGAAACTTTTGTGTGGTGGTTGGGTGAGGGAAGCCTAGAGTTGAACATAAATTCTGGTTCCATAGGAAAGCTATTGATAAGGCATTTAGGCTTTAAAAATTAGACATATCCACACGCTAACCAAAAACAACCACAAAACACTAATGGAAAAAAAGAAATCAAATAACTGTAGGGATATGAGGAAGACAAAATAAGAAGGAGGAACAAGAGGCTGCAGAGAAGAAAAAGAAGAAGAAAAATAAGATATTTACGGAGATTGGGGACCCCAGTGGGAAATCCAAAGTAAGCAGTACTAAAAAAGAGAGCGATTGAGAGAGAGAGAGAAACTACCAGGACCACAGCCAGGAATCCAGTTACTGAGACAGAAAGCACTAAAATGTAGTCAAAAGAGAAGTCAGAAATCAGGAAATGGAAGGGATGCTCAAGTCTGGAATGAAAACAGCTTAAGTCTGACTTGAGGAGGAATCACCATGGACTGGGTACAAGTTCTTTCATTCCCTGCGCAGAAGCCAGACTGGTCCAAGCCCAAAATGCCTGGCCAATCAACCCTCTCTACCCAACCTTCATAAGAACAAGCACAAGGCCAGGCTTCCTACCACCCAGCTATGCACCTTCCGACCCCCCTCCCTTCTTCCCTATCCAGAGAACTCCACAGAAAGCCTCAGCTCCTGGAAGAGCCCTCCCACCTGAGCCCCTTCTCTAGGACTATCCCAACCCTGTCATTGCCTTCTTTCCCTTTTAATTAATCTTGCTAAGTGGAAAACATATAAACAGAAGAATTCCCAAACCAATCCACATTGAATATAGTCTCAGTATCCCAACTTCGGGTTCCATACTCTGTGACTCCAAGGATAGGGCCATGAAGCCCTGGAGCAGGCTTCCATCTTCAGTGGTCTGGGCCAGTATAGAATTTGTATGTTGTAAATCACACCAGTTAAGTTAACCTCTGTCTCCCTGTGCCCTATGTGTTCTATGTGCTCAGCCACCACATTCTACTTTAAGTAAAATATTACTCTGGCAAATAATAAGTATTTATTGAGCATTTACTTGATATTGAGCCCTGTAGAAGTGTGATAGGGGCTGAGTTGTGTCTCCTCAGAATTTATGAGTTGAAGTTCTACCCCATCCCCTCATCCCCACACCCTTACCTCAGAATGTGATTGCATCTAGAGATAGGTCATTAAAGAGATAATTAAGATTACATGAGATCTTTAGGGTGGCCCCTAATATAATACAATTTGTGTCTTTAAAGTGGAGATTAGGCACAGAAAAACACAGGAAAAGACCATGATGTAGAAGATGGTCAGCTACAAGCCAAGAAGAGAGGCCTCAGAACAAATCTATCCTACGGAAACCTTGATCTCACACTTCTAATTTCCAGAACTGTGAAAAAATAAATTTCCATTGTTAAAAATCCCAGTCTGTGGTATTTTATTACGGTAGCCATAGCAAACTAAGGCAGTGTGTGACAGAAAACACTAGAGTAATGATTTGTTGCGGTTTTGCTTCCTATTAGAATACATTACCAATTCGGGCTAGTAAGAAGTCTGAGAGGGCTGAGGTGGGGTCAGGGAGGGAAGATGTGACTGTCTCCAGCAATCCTAATTGATTTCTCAGAAAGCTCTTCAGTTTTTCACAGCATGAGGCTTATATCAATCAATTTGCTCAATTAAGGAAGGAGTCCCTTCTCATCCAACAATTGGAAAATGGGTTTCTCAAGTCCCAGAACACATTTCTTGCTCCAAATGTCAGAGGGCTTCCTCAATCTTTCTCAAGCACCTCAAAGAGTCCTGCTGCTCTTATTGAAAACTGGTAGCTATCAGATACAAGATAGATAAATAGATGATAGATAGAGCCATTTAAAGTAATCTTCCTAAAAGACCCTCAGATATTTCTCATCTCACAGAACAAGCCAAAAACAATTTGATCTCATGTTTCCTCACAATTGAAATGAAATAAAAATGTGACTTCTGTTCCCTGTGTGTAAGTTTGCAAGCACTTTTGATTAAGAAACCTGAATGGGGGGGAGGATGAGGGGAAGGCACCTGGATGACTCAGTCGGTAAAGCCTCCAAGTCTTGATTTCCTCTCAGGGCATGATCTCATGATTGTGAGATTGAGCCCCACATCAGCCATTACACTCAGCCTGGAGTCTGTGGGAGATTCTCTCTTGCCTTCCACCTCTCCCCCGGTTTGCTTACACTCTCTTCCTCTCTCTCTCTCTCTCTGGCTTGCTCTCTCTCAAAATAAATAAATAAAATCTTAAAAAAAAAGAAAGAAAGAAAGAAGGAAACCCGAATGTGGTATGAAGTAGCAATATGATGCCTATTTCCTTATTGCTGACTTTCCATTCTACTCTCCCTTTCAGACTTTCAGTTTAACATACCTGGTACTTCAAGCTTACAGCTGCTTGCAGCGTACTTGAGACACCATAGCAACCATGCGCTGACTCAAAGGAGTGATGAAATCCTTGGGAAGCTGGATTATGTCTAAATTTTTGGTCCCATTCATTCATTCTACCTAATGGGACTTATCACAGTGCTAGGTGGGGGGGACATAGCAAGACAGCCACAGCTTCTACCCGCACGGAGTTAGTCTAAAGCATGGTTTGCTACCCTTGACACTATTGACATCGTGGGCCAGATAGCTATTTGTTGTGCGGGCTGCCCTATGCTTTGTAGGGTATTTAGCAGCATCCTTGGCCTCTACCAACCAGATGCCAGCAGCACTCTTTCCCTAAGTTATGACAACCAAAAGTATTTCTAGACGTACCCTGGGGAAGGGACAAAATTACACCCACTTGAGAACCACTAGCCTAATGAATGAGAAAGATAATTTAAACAGCAATTACCATGCAGTAAGATAAGTACCATGGTACAGATACAAAAGGGGAACTCAAATAAACCGAGGGGTGTGGTGGGTGGTTTAAAAAAAAAAAAAAAAGCTGCTTCCCAATGAAGAGATATAAAACAAAGACACATAATAGCTACTTACTGGGCATTTACTGTGCGCTAAACAGCAGACTTTGATTGCTTATTTAATCTTTACAAAATGCCCATATGCTAACCACTTTACAGGTGTGTGCAAAGACAGAAATAAGCTTGTTCAACATTCAAACAGTGAGGGATGGACCCAGGATCTAAGCTGGGTTCTAAACTCAAATTTGGCTAATTTTTTGGTATAGAGAAATTTTAAGAAAGACCAACTTCTGCTACAAGAGAATTAAAGTTGCTCACAGATTTAAAAAAAAAAAAAGAAAAATCTCCAAATACAGGGTCTGCATGGAAGTTTGAGACACTACGTAAATGTATCATGGAAAGAATTTAAATTAGAAATTGGTTTATTTACTTTGTTTTAGAGAGAAAGAGAGAGAGCACATATACCTGCACACAGGAGCAGAGGCCGAGGGTGGAGAGACTCTTAAGCAGGCTCCACACCCAGTGCAGAGTCTGATGTAGAGCTCCATCTCACAACCCTGAGATCATGATCTGAGCCAAAACCAAGAGTCCAATTCAACCAACTGAGCTACCCAGGTGCCCCAAATTGCAATGAGTAGAGGTTCCACTGGAGATGCTCTGGGGTTCCCTATAACCCATCCCATGTCCATGAATCCATGGATTGGCCTTAGTCTCCAGGAGTCCCCAAACACCCACCTGTCAACTAATTACCATCCATAGACTCAATCATCTCCTATCACAGGTAGGGCGATACCTTCTAATTTGCTTCCATTGTTCCAAAATAATAAGTAAAAATACCTCCCTTCTATCTCAAAAGTGTCCCAGTTTGGATGACAAGTTTTATGATTACATTATCATTTGCCTAATTAAGTCTTTTTTTTTTTTAAGATTTTATTTGTATATATGACAGACAGAGATCACAAGTAGGCAGAGAAGCAGGCAGAGAGAAAGAAGCAAGCTCCCTGCCAGGCAGAGAGCCCGATGTGGGGCTCGATCCCAGGACCCTGGGATCATGACCTGAGCCGAAGGCAGAGGCTTTAACCCACTGAGCCACCCAGGTACCCCTGTCTAATTAAGTCTTAAGCTAAAAAATTACTAGATCAGTTTTTATGTCGTCAGATTCACTGTTTGATAATCCGGTCCATTATTTGATTGACATCTTTACTACATACACATCTATGACTTCACTCACCTGCCTAAAATCCTCTACTGTCAACCTAACACCTACAAGAAGATCCTGGCCAACTTGACTTCAGTTTGGTTCTCTAATCTTACCTCCCACCCCTACCCCAACCCCATGTATTTATTAGTTACTATTCCTTGAACAGATGCTTTTCATGCCTCTCAGCTCTTTCAGACAGATTCCCAATGGCTGTATTCCCTCTACATGTTGTTCAATAATATTGACCACTGTGGTAGACCCTGCAGTGTCCTCCCCTTCAGTCCTCACCTGCCTATTGAAGATCTCATTCAAAAGTCATCTCTGTAAAGAGTCCCTGATTTCCTCAGGTATCAGTTGCTCCTTTCTGTATGTGTGTGCACTGTACTTCGACCCATCCTTCTACTATGGATCTTCTCATGCTCTAATTGCAGGTTCAGGTGTCCATGCCACTCACATTACTAGAATGCAGTGTAATCTAGTCCCTGATAACTAGAATGTCACCATTATTTTTGCATCATTAATGCCTTGCACTACCAGGCACTTAGTTGATATCTGATACATATTTGCTAAAAATGATTGCCACAGTGGCTGTTAAGATCAGAACCAGGGGTGCCTGGTGGCCCAGTCATTTAAGTATACAACTTCTGGTTTTGGCTCAGGTCATGATCTTAGGGTCCTGAGCTCGAGCCCTGCATCAGGCTCCATGCTCAGCATGGAGTCTGCTTGAGATTGTCTTCCCTTCCCTCTACCCCTCCCTCAGCACTTGCTCTCTCTCTCTCTAAAATAAATAAAATATTTAACTAACTAACTAAATACATAAATAAATAAATAAAATCAGAAATGGCCACATTTTGGACAATAATTAGGACAATAATTAGGAATTTACTGAGTGCCTACCACATGTGGTGTTTGCTTTGTAACACAAATAACTAAGGGGCTATGAGGTGTAGTGAAAAGCCAGAATCTCTGCATCTTAGTTCCCATTTTGCTTCTTCATCTTTCTGCAAGACTAGGCAAGTCACTGCATATGAATATATATATATATATATATATATATATATATATATACCATCCCCTAAATCTGGCAAACCTATCAGCCAGTCACAAATTCAAAATAGGCTAAGTAAAGTTCATGATATTTGGAATAGGCCCCTAAATTTGGAGTTAGGTGTCACAAAAGGAGAATCTGACATCTCCCAAACCATCTGTATCATGTAAGTGCCTTAAGAATAAATCTATGCCTGAAATAGACCATCAGCCTAACCGGATACTGTCAAAAGCCTTTTTAAGTTTACTTTTTGTACCCCAATTAGCCTACTTTCTAAATGGAAACAAAATGGTTGAAGATGTATAATCTGTGTATAGTGTTAATTCTTCAATCTTAACATTCATCTGAAATTTTATAGAAAGATTATATGCTCTGCATTAGCATTACAGCACGAACCTCCCATCCTCTAAATGTACCTAATTACTAACTTAAAATCATACTAGCCGTATACAGCATTTCCGTTTATGAAGTACTTGTATATGCTTTATTTTAATCCTCAGAACAAACTTTAACTTTGGTACTGTTTATAATCTCTGTTTGCAGATGCTAAAGGTCCAAAAGGGTAAAGAGTATGTAGACAGGATGATGGGGGACGTGCAAGACTGAAATGCAAATATATGCCAACACAGCCCATGACATTGATATGGTCTCTGAGGTTGAATCAAACTCTATACGGATATTATGTGATATCTGCCCACTGGAATATGGCTTTCTATGAATGTGTCAAGTCTTTAGAAGCCATATCTGCAGGCATTTATTTGGGAACATGGATTTCCAAGTTATGATGATGAGAGTCTGTGCAAATTGATAAATACCTTGGATCTCAATGGCTAAAAGTCATGCCTAAATACAATCCCCTCTGAAATTAACAGATTGTTAAGAGGCTCAATAGAACAGACACTGTAATTTCTGATATCCTACTCAGTTGAATGATTAAATAAACCACAAAGAAGAGAAGATGATTCCTATTTGTTGAAAGAGCTGATCGGCATTGAATATTTACCTATTTTTAAAAAACTATATCATTCCAACATACTGAAACCTTTTTCACCCTATGCCAAGTGGGATATGACAGCGGGGAAAAAAAAAGGTACTCATAATGTCATAATGCTGGTTTTTACCAAGCATAAAGCTATTTGCAAACAGCTGAATGCTCAACCAACTTTTTCCATTTAAATCTAGATATTGGTCACAGTGGAGAGCTGGCAAAAAAATCTAAATGAAGTTTTAAAAGTCTTAAGATAATAATACCTGCTGCTATTAAACGTGTCTGCTACAGTCCAGGTGACATGTAGGTTATCCACCAACTCCATAGAAACTTTCAGCTCCTTTCATTGATGCACAAATGGAGGTTCCGAAGCCTTAGCAAGTTTGTCAACATTCCTAACACTCAGATGAAGGTTCTAAACCCAGGTGAACTTAGGCACTCTCTCATTCAATACAGTGCCATTCTCTAGTACAGCAATGCAGGGAACAGAAAGGAAGAATAATGTGACAATGAAATGATTCTCTGCCTTTTTGTTTCTCCATGTAACATCCCTGAGGGATATGACACATTCCACCAGCAATAGTGGAGAAAGAAAGAGGGACAATGAAGGAAACTTGAGGAGGTGTTTTTAGAAAGGGTGATCCAACCTTATGGGGATACACCACCACCAGGATTGACAGCCCCTTTACCAAATAACCATACGATGGTCCTCACCAGCTAAATCCGCAAGTCTCCAAAAGTCATCTGCAGAATACTAACCCTTGTATTTGCCTCCAGAAAATTTTTCTAATATGTTGATGAACTACTTCACACTATCCACTCCCCCGCACACATATACATATACCACACCGCTTCTTTTTTTTTTTTTTTGACGTTTACAGTGCAAGTATGAGGTCACTGACAGTTACAGAGAAAATAAATCTGTTTAACTTGATTTAACCCTGCTTTTCCAACATCTAGTTAGCCATAAAAACATTTTTTCCCCTGGCACATCCATTAAAATTTTGAGAAACAGCGGTTCAGGGAAGCATGTTGGAACCCATCCATGAACAGGATATTTTCTGTGACCTTTCTAACTCAGGCATTCCACTGCCCAAGAGACAGAGCCAGAGATAGGGAAGTCCTGGGGCCTTTCCTACAGGGCTCACAGTCTTCTGGGGGTGGGTCATTTGGGATGTTGAGTACTCTGTACACAAAATGGAACAGTCTGATCCTGTCACCTTTCAGATCAATGAGGTAAGTGACAGCTATTCCACTTCCCTGTCAGCTTAATTGGAGGAAGTGAAACACGATTATAGGCATTAGGGCAAGGCTGGTGCAGAGCAGCAGAAGACCCTACGGGGCAGGTGGGCAGGCCGTCACAGCCAACCACAGGGAACAGAACACTCCTTTCCTTTGATAATTTCATTGAAAGTCTTAATTACAATGCTACTGTAGAGGGGAAATTGTTTTATAAATGCCATTACAAACACAGTCTGATTGCAGAAATCTTTTCATCTAAAAACTAATTAAACCATTATTTCCTCCCAGATTATAACAGTAAATGTAAGTTTTTCACTTAGGAAAACAGTTCCCCAATCTTATGTTCCCTATATTTAGGAAGCATCTTTTTTAAAAAAGTATCGTAGGCCAAAAAGGTTCTTAGAAATTAGAAATGCTATGAAGAAGATAACAGAGATTTCTTTAAAAACATTCTATTGTGATGCAGCCAAATGATTCAATGAAATGTTTTTTGCCAACATGTGAAAAGCAAGCTTATGTATACCAGCTCCATCATTTTGATGGAGCAAATTTTTAAAAAAAATCATGTAAAAAAAAAACTCATGAAAAGAAAAATTACTACTGCCAAATTTGACAAAAATAAGATTATTTTGTGATCATTGAAATATAAGCTGTAAGACAGTGAGGGGCCCTGCTGCATTCACAGACACCTTGGCGGCATGGGAAACAGTGGGTGCTTACTACCTACCTACATGTTAATGGTAGTTTCCTATGTTAAATGTTAAAAAGAAAACCACAGGCCCAAAATGGAATCACTTAGGCCAAGTCACGAAGTGGGGCTTAACACCTCATTTAGTCCCAAACTCCCAAGGATAGGGAGTCTTAACCCGGCAGTCAGGAATGTCCTGATCAGTGTGAATAGTATGAATAAAGTTTTCTGTCACATGGGTCCTCTTCATTCCCCAAAGCTAGGTGAGGTAATATAGCAGATAAGACCTCCTGCCTGGTCCTCTAAGGGAAAGTGACCCAACTAGACCCAACTGTTTATTTTCTTTCGCGTTCTTGCCCCACACTCCTTCCTATAAGAAAGCTCCCATTTTGTACAATTCCTCCAAACATCTCTCTACTTGTTAGAGAGGATATTGCTGGATTTTCGGATCTCCTCCTAAAGCCAATTAGATCTTCAGATTCACTTGGTGGAGTTTTGTTTTTTTAACGTCAGAAACACTGGGATAGTTGAGTGGGTTGAAACTTCCTAGGTTTTCCTCAAACTGCTTTCTGTATGTAGACAAAACAGAGTATTAGCTCTTGAATACAAGGTAAAGATAACCCCAAATGGATGTCATTTCCAACTGTAGGGTAATGGGAAGAGACAAAAGTCTAAGTATGCAGATCAAAGGGAGGAGAGGATGACATAAGGAGGCTAAAACCCACCAGAACGTGGGATCACTAGGTTACCGCATGCTCAAAACAACCCCTTGAAATCAAACCCTCCCTATTGCACTTAATCCCATAATCATAAACCCGAGTACTTCCCTACTCTCCCTTCCGGAGCCCCTCTTTAGCAGAGTATTTCACTTGCTTCCAAAGATAAAACACTTGCAGCTTTAAGAAAAGGCTGACAGACGGAAATTTGAGCAAACAAAGCAGAGGTGATTATAAAAGGATTATTTGCTTCACAAAAGGGTTCTCTACGGGCTTATTTTAAATAGTGAGCTCCTGCTAACAACTTTAAGTGTTTATTTATAGATCGTCAATTATGTTAAGATGGGGGAGGGTAGACTGGGTGGGAAATGTCTTGGAGAGGATTCTTAATCAAGTGAATTATTAGAAGCTACTGACACATGATAGGATCAATCAAAAAAAAAAGATTGGTCTTTCTTTGTTAATCTCAGTAAGATAGAAGTCCAAGGGTAGCTAAATGTTCAGATATAAATGCTGAATTTACACCTGTATCTTCAGGTCACAAGTGAAAGGAGGCAACGTTTGTGTTTAATCTTTGTAGGCTTCACCATCTCGTTTTTCGTAAACTGTTTAAAAAGAGAGAAAGAAGAGAGGGGAGCATGATGTAACAGCAGTCTCATTTAAAAAAAAAAAAAATTAAGTTGGATCTCCCTTTTGAACTTAAAGTGATCCGGTAGGTACAACTTACAAAACGCGCCTTCAGAAGTTGATGAGGAGTGCCTGGGTGGCTCAAGTGGGTTGGGCCTCTGCCTTTGGCTCAGGTCATGATCTGGGGGTGCTAGGATGGAGCCCCACATGGGGCTCTCTGCTCGGTGGGGAGCCTGCTTCCCTGCTCTCTCTGCCTGCCTCTCTGCCTAGTTGTGATCTCTCTGTCAAATAAATAAATAAAATCTTAAAAAAAAAAAAAAAGTTGAGTTTTCCAAAGCTGCCTCTCCCAGAGTCAGGTAAAACAGCAAGATGGGAGGACCGTTATTTTTAGCGATCTCAGCAGTACAGCTTTCTCCTGAGGCAAAACTTAAATCAGATAAGGGTCTCAAAGGACCTGAAAGGAAGGAAATCAGCCACTATGGTATCCAACTAAATTCATCCCTCTCCCCTCTCGCCAACCTCCCCCCACCCCAACTCGGTTTTAGAAACAGAACGAGAAAACATGCTATGGAATATTTAAGGATGACACACTGCCGTAAGCTCTAGGAACCACATTTCAACAACTGTTAGAGGCTATTACCACTCCTGTTGCATGCAAGAAAATTAGCTGTAATTGGGTAAGTGACACAAGAAGAGCACAAGAATGGGAATTGAGCAGACACTTAATTAATGGTGTTGGGAGAAGGGAAATGGGATTAATGAATGGTTGATATAAATTCCATTTTGCTATTGGGTTAATCACTGGTCTCATGAAAATGTATTTCCTGGCTAAGATTTATAACAGGGGTTTTAAATATTTTATTCCGTTCTGAATAATTTCTTACTTGCATTGTAATTGCCAGACTCATACTAGCCACCTAATTTATTGGTGTGCACACCTACCCATTGGGCTAGACCACCATAAGAAGTGTGGCAGTACAGAACTCCCCAAATCAATGGGAGAAGAAAACTTTGATCTGGCATAGCTTTTCTTTATATAATTTTGGTCTCGCCAATGATTAAATAACTAGGTGATGAGTTCAGTGTCATAAGAAGAAAGCCCCATCTCAGGGCTCTGTTTCAGCGCAGTGTTTCCCCAGCCTGGCTTCACCTGAGAGCCAGAGAATCAAGACAGCCCTCGACCTGCCTGAGACTCACGATCCAACGTAATTCTTTACTTAGCACGATCACGGAGCTATTCTTAGGCATTTTTGCTTTGCTCATATTTTATCCCATGATATGTCAAATATGTCAAACTGAAATAACTCGGGATTCAAGTAATGGCATCAGTTTTTTTTTTACCTTTTGGTTTTTTTAAAAGAACTTACCAGAAAATCAAACAAGTCTTTGCTTGTTTTTCATTATATCTAACTCTTTTCTTCGACTTTTAGTAACTGTTGTGTTGAAATGTATCTTGCAGTCTTTTTGAACGCAAAAATAATTATTTGGGATATATATTTTTAAACATTATTTCCTTAGAAATATAAGTTTATCTTAGTGACTAACATAATAGAAGTGAATGAAAGCAGCTTTGGATTTACTGTGACCTTTATTTTTAACAATAAAATGGAACTTGAACACCCTGATAACAGGGGAACTGGTAGACAAAATTTATAAAAACTAATTTTATGGGTAAGACACAAAGAGAGATTAAAGACAAAGCCAACGGATAAATGTGGAGTTGACATATTTTTGTTACAAAAGGAGAGACTCTTTTAAAAATGTATGCTCCCATTTAAATATTAGATAAACTGCTTGTACGCAGATCTAATACCAGTAAAGATCTGTAATTTTTACTAATTTTGGCATTTAAAATGACAAAGAAATTTTGTGCAGTTCCCTCATGGAAGCCAATTGTAGGAGTTATTACTGCTCTCTTCTAGGTGAGGCACCAGACGCAGGGAGGCTGTTACACCCTAAACTGTGTAAATATAAGTACAATCTGAAATGGAAAAAAATAATAAATTATCCCTGTTGAAAGTAAGGAAGCGAATCCTTCTGCTCCAACCTTCCTTTTTTTTTTTATTAGAGTATTTACTTTATAAAACCCATAATTGAGATTTCTTTCTCTGTGTCTTTGAAATGTATATAATATTTTTAAAAGCTAAAAGAGCCTCCCTGTCCACTTTACAATTCAAGAGGCCTTTCTCAAGGACTTGGGAACCATCTTTTTGTATTGTAATCATCCGAAAAGATCCAGGCTTTCCCTTCCCTTTTCTGTGACTTAGGAGCCTAACTACAGCTGGTTCCTCTTTCCAAATTACAAAACTACCTCATGTCAGAAAGATATGACTTTATTTTCTCTTTGGATAAAGCCAATGTGTTAACACAGATGGTCATCCCAATTACCAGGTGACTCCAGGATGAATGAAGGATGTATGACAAATAGGGCTCTCTAGTCATCTTACTGGAGAACTAGTCTTGTTCGTCCTGAGAACGTGAATGGACTGGGTAGTACCAGGCTGGATACAGGAGAGGGTGAGAAGTCTTCATGTTTTAACAATCTCTGGGAGGAATGCCTATTATGTGCAACCCATTCATGTTTAATGTGTATTCAATAATAAAACTTTTATTTCTCTTATACCTACTTACAGAGATTTTCTGGGTTGGGAGAAGATTTGGTTTTTAATTATATTTCCCCAACAAGTGACACATAATAAACAGAGTTGAGATTCAGGCCAGCCTTTCTGACTCTATCTGTTGCATTTCCCTGTACATCCCAGCTACTGATCCTGGGGTATCCTTCTGGTTGTGCCCATGTCATATCATTACTTTAAAAATGACTTTCTGGGGGTGCTTGGGTGGCTCAGTGGGTTAAAACCTCTGCCTTCGGCTCAGGTCATGATCCCAGGGTCCTGGGATCCAGCCCCGCATCGGGTTCTCTGCTCGGCAGGGAACCTGCTTCCTCCTCCCTCTCTTTCTGCCTGCCTCTCTGCCTACTTGTGATCTCTATCTGTCAAATAAAATAAATAAAATCTTTTTAAAAAAATGGCTTTCTGGAAGAACTGGTGCTTTCTTGTCAACTGAATGAAAGTCAAACTCTCTGAGTGTGTTTGTGTTTGTGTGTGTGTGTGTGTGTCTTAGGAATAAGAATAGACCTTTCAGAAATTGCATCTGGTTTATGAACATTTCCTTTGATCATACACCTCCTCCTTGTTTTATGAAGCTGAACTACCTCCACTTATAAGTACATATTGAGAAACGAGTGAGCCATAATCTCTTGTGTATCCATGATAAATTCCAAGATAATGAAACAGCCCAAATTAGGAGCAAGCAGAACCACGATTCTTGCTATTATATATTTTAACCACTTATTTCTATTAAGAAATCTACTTCTATTTCTTCATAGAAGCTCAGATAATACAAGTTACTGGGAAGGCCTAGATATCTGCCCCATTTTGATTAATAAACACTCATTAATTCCTCACATTGATATTCCATCTGGTAGAAAACCAATGTGGAGCCCACACAAATTGATATCACACAGTTCTTAATGGGGATACAAAAATAAAGGGCATTGATGCAATGTAAGCCAGCTGGGATACAGAAGGCAAGGACCTTATTCACATGATATCCATGAGCACCATCCATTCCTAGGCTATGCTCAAGTTTTGGCAAGCCAACTATTTCTTAGAATCACTACAAGAAGTTCAGTAATCAATAACTAACAACAAATATCAATTAATAATAATCAATAGCAATGTACCAATAGAATATTAACATGTACTGGTAGGATATTACAAATAGCGACTCAGATAGATAGACTGGAAGTTATGCATAGATCCCCATGATATAAATAATCACATCAGAATGACATTATTTTAGAGAAACTTCATTTTTTAAGCAAAGCATTCTTGGGGTGCCTGGGTGGCTCAGTCATTAAGCATCTGCCTTTGACTTAGGTCATGTTCCCAGGGTCCTGGGTTAGATCGAGCCCCGCATCAGGCTCTCTACTCTGTGGAAAGCCTGCTTCTCCCTCTCCCACTCCCCCTGCTTGTATTCCTTCTCTCACTGTGTCTCTCTGTGTCAAATAAATAAATAAAATCTTTTTAAAGATTTTTTTTTTTGACAGACAGAAATGACAAGTAGGCAGAGAAGCAGGCAGAGAGAGAGAGAGGAGGAAACAGGCTCTCTGCTGAGCAGAGAGCCCGATGTGGGGCTCGATCCCAGGACCCTGGGATCATGACCTGAGCCGAAGGCAGAGGCTTAACCCACTGAGCCACCCAGATGCCCCTAAAATCTTTTTAAAAATTAAAAAAAAAAAAAGCAAAGCATTCGCAAACATTTCCACTTTAATTCTCTTGCACTTCTGTCCCAGAGGAGAGCTTTTTCAAGCAGGGACAAGAATGTGGGTCCCTAACATACACAGCTGATCAAGGAGTATACAAACAGGACAATTTTATTTTATTTATTTATTTATTTATTTTCTTTTCAACCCCCAGGTTTTTGTTTTGTTTTTTTTTAAACATATAATGTATTCGAATAGGACAATTTTAAATGAAATCTTTTTTATTATTTTTTTTTTTAATTTTTTAAACAGATCACAAGTAGGCAGAGAGGCAGGAAGGGAGAGAGGGGAAAGCAGGCTCCCCGCTGAGCAGAGAGCCCAAAGCGGGGCTGATCCCAGGACCCTGAGATCATGACCTGAGCTGAAGGCTGAGGCTTAACCCACTGAGCCACCCAGGCGCCCCCAAACAGGACAATTTTAAAGGAACAGCTTCCAGATACCTTATCCTTCATATATATATTCTTACTTACTTAAACGTCTGTTAGAGACATTCCCATGGTTTAAATTCTCCTCTTTCTCCTTCACTTTCACGTTTAAACCATTTCCCCATTTTACAAAATAAAGGCATGATTCTCACCCATTCTGCATCTAGTAAAGTACATTGTTCTGAGGTGTAAAAACTTCTGGTGCGTTATAGAAAGGGATAATTATTTTATTATTTTTATTATTTTAAAGATTTTATTTATTTATCTGACAGACAGAGATCACGAGTAGGCAGAGAGACAGGCAGAGAGAGGGGGCAGGAAGCAGGCTCCCCGCTGAGCAGAGAGTCTGTAGTTGGGCTCCATCCCAGGACCCTGGGATCATGACCTGAGCCTAAGGCAGAGGCTTTAACCCACTGATCCACCCAGGTGCCCTAGGGATAATTATTTTAAACAAACTGCCATAATTACCACTTCCATCTCTCTATTATATATATTTTCAAGAAATATATTTTGTTTCATGATTATTCAACGAAAGTTATGCTTATCTTATCCTTTCTTTTATTAATGGGGTGTATCACATTGAATGATTTGCAAATATTGAACTACCCTGGCAACCCAGAATAAATCCCACATGATCATGGTAAACGATTTCTTAATGTATTGTTGGATTCAATTTGCTAGTATTTTATTGAGAATTTTTGCATCCCTATTCATCAGGGATACGGGCCTATATTCTCTTATTCAGTGGAGGCTGAAAAAGAGAATATAGGCCCCTATCCCTGATGATATTATCTGGTTTTGGTATCGGGAAATGCTGGTCTAAAGAATGAACTGAAAGTTATCCTTCCTTTATTATTTTTTTAAAATAGTTTGAGAAGAACAGGTATTAACTCTTCTTTAAGTGTTTAAGTGTTCGGCAGAATTCACCTGTGAAGCCATGTGGCCTTAGAATTCTGTTTGTTGGGAGTTTTTGTGAATTCTGTTTGCTGGTTATCAGTCTGTTCAAGTTTTCTATTTCTTCCCATTTCAGTTTTGGTAGTTTAAGTTTCTAGGAATTTATCCATTTCTTCTAGGTTGTCCAATTTGTTGGCATATATTTTTGCATAATATTCTCTTATAATTGTTTTTATTTCTGAGGTGTTGGTTGTTATTTCTCCTTTCTCATTTTTTAATTTCATTTATTGTTCCTTTCTCTTTTCTTTTGGATAAGTCTGTCTAGGGGTTTATCAATCTTATTAATTTTTTCAAAGAACTAGCTCCTGGTTTCCTGAACCTATTCTATTGGTTTTTGTTTTAATTTCTGTATCATTTATTTCTGCTCTAATCTTTATTATTTCCTTCCTTCTGTGGGCTTTAGGCTTCCTTTGTTGTTCTTTTCCTAACACCTTTAGGTGTAAGGTTAGGCTGTTTATTTGAGATTTTTCTTGCTTCTTAAGGTAGGTCTCTATTGTTCTTCTCCTAGGACTGCTTTTGCTGCATCTCAAAGGTTTTGGACCATTGTGTTTTCACTTTCATGTATTTTTTTAAATTTCTTCTTAGATTTCCTGGTTGACCCATTCATTGCTCAGTAGCATGTTGATTAACCTCCATATATTTGTGGTCTTTCCAAGTTTTTTCTTGTGGTTGACTTCTAATTTTATAGCATTGTGCTTAGGAAAGGTTCAAGGTATGATTTTAGTCATTTTGTATTTGTTGAAGCTTGACTTGTGACCTAATATGTGATCTGTTCTGGAGAATGTCCCAGGAATACTTCGAAAACAATGTGTTTGATCATTTCAATAGATGCAGAAAAAGCGTTTCACAAAGTAAAATATCCATTCATGATAAAAACCCTCAACAAAGTAGGTTTAGAGGGAATGCACCTCAACATAATAAAGGTCATCTATGAAAAACCCACAGCTAGCATTATCCTCAAAGGGGAATGACTGTGAGTTTTCCCCCCATGGTCAGGATTAAGACAGGGATGTCCTCTCACACCACTGTTATTTAACATAGGAAGTCTTATCCACAGCAATCAGACAACAAAAAGAAATAAAAGGCATCTGAATTAGCAAGGGAGAAGTAAAATTTTTACTCTTTGCAGATGACATGACACTCTATGGAAAACCCAAAACACTCTACCAAAAAAACCTGCTTGAAATGATACACAAATTCAGTAAAGTCACAGGATACAATATCAACATACAGAAATCTGTTGCATTTCTATACACCAATGATGAAGCAGCAGAAAGAGAAATTAAGGAATCATTCACAATGATACCTAGGAATAAACCTAACCAAAGACTTATACTCTGAAAACTACAAAACACTTATGAAAGAAATTGGAGATGTCTTAAAGAAATGGAAAGACTTCCCATATTCATCTACTGGAAGAACAAATATTGTTAAAATGTCTACACTACCTAAAGCAATCTACACATTTAATGCAATCCCTACCAAAATACCAACAGCATTTTTCACAGAACTAGAACAAACAATCCTAAAATTTGCATGGAATCACAGGAGACCCCAAATAGCCAAAGCTATCTTGGAAAAGAAAAGCAAAGCTAGAGGCATCACAATTCTGGACTTCAAGTTATATTACAAAGCTGTAGTGATCAAAAAAGTGTGGTACTGGCATAAAAATAGATACACAGATCAATAGAACAGAATAGAAAACCCAGAAATGAATCCACAACTATATGGTCAATGAATCTTTGGCAAAGCAGGAAAGAATACATACAAAAAATCTCTTCAACAAATGATGTTGGGAAAACTGGATGGCCACAGGCAAAATAATGAAACTGTCTTACACTATACACAAAAATAAATTCAAAATAGTTGAAAAACCTAAATATGAGACAGGAAACCATCAAAATCCTAGAGGAGAACACAGGCAGTAACCTCTTTGACATCAGCCCTCACAACTTCTTGCTAGATATGTCTCCTATGGCAAGGGAAACTAAAGCAAAAATAAACTATTGGAACTTCATCAGAATAAAAAGTTTCTGCACAGTGAAGGAAACAGTCAACAAAACTAAACGGCAACCTATGGAATGGGAGACTATATTTGCAAATCACATATCTGATAAGAGGTATCCAAAATATATAAAGAGCTTATAAAATTCAATACCCCAAAACCAAATAATCCAATTAAAAACTGGGCAGAAGATACAAATATCTTTCCAAAGAAGGTATACAGATGGCCAACAGGCACATGAAGAGATGCTCAGCATCACTGATCATCAGGGAAATGCAAATCAAAAGTACAATAAGATATCGCCTTACACCTGTCAGAATGGCTCAAATCAACAATACAAAAAACAACAGGTATTGATGAGGAAGTGGAGAAAGGGGAACCCTCATGCACTGTTGGTGGGAATGCAAACACGTGTAGTCACTGTAGAAAATAGTATGGAGGTTCTTCAAAAAGTTAAATAGACTACTCTACAATCCAGCAATTGCAGTATTAGGTATTTACCCAGAGAATATATAAGTACTAATTCAAAGGGATACATGTACCCTTGTGTTTATAGCAGCATTATCTACAATAGCCAAATTATGGAACTAGCCCATGTCCATTGACTGATGAATGGATAAGATGTGGTGTGTGTGTGTGTGTGTGTGTGTGTGTGTGTGTAATATTACTCTGCCATAAAAAGAATGAAATCTTGCCATTTGCCATGACATGGACAGAGGTAGACAGTATTATGCTAAGCAAAATAAGTCAGAGAAAAACAAATACTATATGATTTCAATCATATGTGGAATTTAAGAAACAAGCAAAGGTTAAGGAAAAAAAAAAAAGAGTGAGAGAAAGGCAAGCCAAGAAAGAAATTCTTAGCTATAGAGAATAAATTGATGGTTACCAGAGGGAATGCGGGTGGGGTATGGGTGAAATATGAGAGGGGGATTAAGGAGGGCACTTGCTGTGATGAGCACTGGGTGATGTATGGAATTGCTGAATCACTATATTGTACTCCTAAAACTAATATTACATTGTATGTTAACTAACTAGAATTTAAATAAAAATTTTTTAAAAGTTATGCCATTTGTTGTTTTGATAAATTATGTGTTTACAAATATCATAATAATAGCTTATCTGGGATAAGTACTTTAGAAAAAATAAGTACCAGTTTAAATATTTTATTCTACTTACTACCTTTTGTAATAGCTTCAAAAACATCAAATACCAGGGCACCTGGCTGGCTCAGTCATTAAGCATCTGCCTTCAGCTGGGGTCATGATCCCAGGGTCCTGGAATCGAGCCCTGCATAGGGCTCTCTGCTCAGCAGGAAGCCTACTTCTCCCTCTCCCACTTCTGCTTTGTGTTCCCTCTCTTGCTGTCTCTCTCTGTCAAATAAATAAAATCTTTTAAAAAAATCAAATACCTAGGAATAAATTTAATGAAAGATATTTAAGACCACTATATTAATACTACAAAACCTGTAGAGATAAATGACTTCATAGAGAAGATGTCAGTTCTCCTGAAATTTATCTATAGATGACACATGATCCCAATCAAATCACAGCAGCTTGTGTTTTTTTTTTTTTGTAGAAATTGATCATCGGATTCTAAACTTATATGCCAATACAAAGAAATAGAAAAATTATCTTAAAGAATAGAGTGTATTCTATCAGATTTAAAACTTACTGTAAAGCTATACTAATTAAGATAGTGTGATATTGGCATAAATATAGACAAAAAGGTCAATAAAACCAAGTAGAGTATAGAAATCAACCTACATGTATATGGTCACTTAATTTTTAGTATTGACCTCAAAGCAATTTTACACAGAAAAAAAAAAAAAGTCTTTTCAATAAATGGTCCTAGAGTAACTGAGGGTTTAAAAAAATCCATAAAAAATTGTCATGCCTAAACATAAATTCTTTTTGTATGAATTTCTATGCTAGGAGAGAATAGGAATCCCAATCCAAAGAGGAAAAGAAATGATCCAACACGTGAAAATGTAATAAAATAACCTATTCATATTTTTAACGGATGATAGTATTATTTCTGTTCTATTAGATAATTTAAAAAATGATGTAAGAGTTTCATTTTAAAATGTCAACATGTATAAAATACTAGAAGTTGCATCATTTGCAGCTGATTACACTTAGGATGAAAACAATTTAGATATCTACTTAAAGATGTATAAGGAAACACGTGCTTTTCCAAAAACGCTTTAAGGCATCACAAACTAAACAAAAATATTTTTGCATATCTAATATGTGCCAGACACAGTATAAGGCTAAAATAACAGTTACTAATAACAGCAAGCAATAGTTAATGTTCATTGAATACTTACTATGTGTCAGGCACTGTATGACACATTTTGTAAGCATTAACTGATTTCCTTATCATTTCCCCTATATGAAATAGGTGCTGATGGCATCCACATTTCATGGATGATAAAAGTTAGACATGGAAAAGCTTAAGGATGTTGCCTCAGTTCACGTAGCTAAGGAATGAACAAGAAGGACACAGTTTCTGTCCTCACAGAGCCCAAATCCATGAAGACCCGAGATTAGGCAACCCTATTTATCTTTATCATGGGTGTCATGTGCAAAGAAAAGTTTCACTTCTGGCCTCTCATGTCCTAAAAGTACCCTATATTACCAAGTGTCAATAAGAAAATCAACCTTAGTGATGGTATCTCTTAGCAGAGTACTAGGTCAGGCAGTAGCTGTCGAAAATCTGTGAAGGTGTTTAATGGGATATGGATAACCATATGTATCTAATAAATTAAGAACTGGTTCAAGGTTTGGAGCCAGGGTTTGCTGAACCCTGCCTTTTGTTCTCATTGCTTGAGGGCAAAATGGGTAGATTTGACTAGAAGAATCATACTGGCTCTTCTGTCTTCAGTATGTAAGCATCAGGAAATAAGACCTTGAGATCCTCCTTTTCCCCTATATTCTGCCACCTCATCTTCTTGTTCCACTTGGAGTCTGGGAGGCAGGAAGAGGCATTGGTTCCATTCATCTGTCAATTCAGTCCTATTCATGCGTCTATGACATGACAAAACAGTTCTGTTTGTGCCCAGCTCTGTGATAGGTACTATGAGAGGTAAAGATAGAAGCAAGAATTCCTGCCTTTTGAGGACTCACAAAGAGGGGTCAATATGAACATAAATATCAATTACAGAAGACTGTTAAATTGTCAAAACCTATGTACAGAATCAGGCTTTCTTCTTTCATTCCTTCCCTTCCCCTTACTTTTTTCCTTCCTTCCTTGTCAAACCCCAGCTACTCCAAATGTCCCTCCTATAAAGCAACTTTAAGGTGAATCTTTTGTGATCTGTGAAGATAAATGCATGGCATGGATTAAATAAATGAAAACCAGATAGCCCTTAATGGACCTTTCACTTTGTCACAATTTGGACTCCCCAATGGGTTCACATAACTTCTGGTTCGTGCTTGGTTACGGGTGGTCAGCCTGTCTGAAGTTGACACTCCCAGCTAACTTTTATCATTCCCAATTTCCTGTGATCTCCACTCATTCCATAAATGTTAAACACCTTCTGTGACTTCTTCCTATGCCTCTAGCTTTGTGAAGAGATCCAAAGCACTTGCCTGATTTATTTAATACTTCATTCACAGAAGTACTTTGATGCAGCTTTGCAGAAGTATGTGACCTGTAAGTGTTCTCAACCTAGTTGAGAAGACAAGAAAATGCTCAGAAAGAGATTTCCTAATACATGTGACTGGTTAGTGCTAAAAAATGATGCCGACAGAAGTGCTTTGGGATTCCCTGGAAGGTAAGTTCAATGAAGAGCATGGTGGTCCAAGAAGTCTTCGTTGAAGATGTGGAAGCGAGGCCCATTTTAATAATGTTTCTATTTTCCCTTCTGTTCTTCTCCTTTCCCCCCAAGACAGTCTGCTTTCTGTTCCCTCCTATTCTCTGGGCTCTTAAACTTTGGTGCCTTCTTCTTTCTCTAGACTACCATTAGGTAGTTTCATCTCTATCATTAGGATAGTCCCTGACCCATCATCATGGGGGTACAAAAACTATTTATGGAATGAGAATAGCACAGGATGTCTGAGCTAGAAGAAATCTTAGAGACCATTCCTTTTATGAATGAGGCCCACAGAGACTAAGAAATTGGCCCAGGACCATATCACTTATAGGATTAACATGGGGAGTCAGCAGGCTGGAGTTCCTGATCATCTGAATCTGGGTATGGTGATGTCTTCACCCAGTCCTGCTGCTCCCCTGTTTATGTTCAAACCAAATTCAGATTTGGCTTTCTGTGCAAAAGTCACCTTTGCACCAATGTGGGGCTAAATTCACTTACCTGGCTTTTAGCTTCTGCAATGAGCCGACTCCTTTTATCACTACCCAGTGGCCAAAGCTATTTTAAAGAAGAAAATCAGGCCCAGCAGGCATGTTCCCTATCTTATTGCTCTGCAGGCTGCTTTGCAGAGAGAAAAGAAGCAAAGAGAAACAAAAGCCAAAAAGGGCCAAACTATTACATAATTGACATAAGAGAGTTACTAAGGATAAAGAGGGCTTCAGTAGAGGACAAGTGATTATTTTGAAGAGTGAAATGGATGGATGAAGAAATGAAATACTTTTTGGGAGAAAAAAAGGTGAACAATGTGACTGTACTATTTACCCAGTATTATAGACCATGGAAGGCAAATATTCACTTTCCGTGGATGTCATTTTTTTTTAACCTCAGGACAGTACCAATTGTTCTGCCTAATTAGAAATGTCAGTTTAATGTTCATTGAAAATAAGAATTTTTAAAGAATCATAGAAGAGTTCAAAGAAGAAAGAAAAGTAAGTCCAATGTGAAAAACATTAAAAAGAAGTCTATCGTCACATGTAACCAAGTATTTCTGCTGATAACTTAGGATGTTGAGTTGTTCAAACTCAAATGACAGTAAGTTTCCTGCCTGGAGCATGGCAATTGTGAGGATATCCAACAAGACGATATATGGCAACATGTAGCACCAAAGAGTGGCTTAAACAGTATGACATTTATTCTGCTTACATAGCAAGAAGTTGTTTAGGAAGACTGTTGAGGGTTAGCACAGAAGCTCACAGAAGTCAGAGTTTCCAAAATTCTCCAAAAGTAGCTCCAGTCCTCATCATCTCGAGGGAGCTGCTGAACTTCCAGACACTGTGTCCATATTCCAGGCATGAAAGGGACAAGAAAAGAGCAAGAAGAACATGCTGGCTTTTTAATGAGAAAAACAGTATCTCTCCCAGAAGACTTCTGCTTTCATTTCATTGACCAGAACATGATCATGGGGCCATTCCTAGAAGCAAGGAAATCTAGAAAGTCAACTTTTTGACCCAAACACACTGACAACCCATACAGTGTTATCAGAAAGGACAAAAAAAGAGAATGAGCTAGCGGTAGGCATATAGGAGTGTCTGCTACAATTAAGAACGGTCATAGCGAAATGTAGAAGCCAGAATGTCCTAAACCAAATAGCACGTGTCTTCTCTTACATCTTAAATGAGCCCTTACCCTATCCATATCTGTGCCCTGGACACTTGGCTATAGATAAATAAATGATAAATGACACCAACCTCCCCACTAAATGTATTCCTTTTGTACTAAGGAAAATTAGGACCACCTTCAACAGGAAAGACTTGCTGAGGATTTAGGTAATATTGTGAGTAGTCAATGAACCAATATACAGAAAGCTTCAAATTAATAGAGTTAGAGCGGTTTCATGTTGAAAGAGATATCCGAGCCTTTCCTGCACCTTGTTATCCAGTGCAGTAATCCCTGACTCCTACCCTTGGCAGTTTAGCCTCATGCATGTAACCAGATCCTCTCTGTGAGTAATAAGAACTATCCAGACCCTCATGGCCATCTTCAGACCAGCAGCATCAGCTCCTGACTTTGAGACAAACATTGATCTACACTTTACCACTTCCAGAGAATAGTTCTGTTCATTAGAAAAGATCATCCACATGTTGCCTTGGCAACATATTTCCCTGTACTTCTACCCATGCCCAAGGCATGAGTTCAAATACTTGAACTATGGAAAATTCTATCTTCCCTAAGACTTCTCTTCTCAAATTTCCTTCGGATACTCCCTTTTCCATTTACTTTCACAGCCCTCACAACACTGGTGATCCTATCTGTGCTTTGTTTTTGTTGTTGTTGTTTTATTTTAAAGATTTTTTTATTTGACAGAGAGAGACAACAGTGAGAGAGGGAACACAGTCAGCGGGAGTGGGAGAGGGAGAAGCAGCCTTCCCCTTGAGGAGGGAGCCCTATGCGGGGCTCAATCCCAGGACCCCAGGATCATGACCTGAGCCAAAGGCAGATACTTAACAGCTGAGCTACCCAGGCGGCCCCTGTTTGTGCTTCGTTATACCTTTGCCCTCTCAGAAGTCTGTCCCCAGAAATCTGCACACACTGCACATGCATCTGTTTACAACAGTGGACGAGGGAGGCATGTGACTCACTGCTTTTTCTAGTTCTGCACCCCTAGATGAGTGCTTTGGTCATGGTAACAATGGCCAAAAAGACTTTTCAAATCAAGCACCATAATTATATCTTCTCCTCTCCTCTCCTCTGTAAAGTACCTTATCCTCACTTATCCCTCCCTCATTCCTCCTCCCTTATATAATTCTACCCCCTTTATCTTCCAGTCACAGCGCTTTCATTTCCCTTTCTTTCAAGGAAGTGTTCTGGTATAAACACTTCTGAAGCTGGGTGGCCACAACTGAAGGGATGCAAAAGACTCATTCGTCCAAGGTTAAGAAATGGAAGCTCCAAATGTGGCCCAGGTGTAAGGTGAACTGCTCTAACCAAACTCTCAGGAGCTGCTCTTTGCAACAGAAACAGTTTCTCTCATTTGCCTCCATTTACCTTGCCAACCAGCTTCCTCCTTTCTTGCTATGCATGTATCTCCTGGAGCACAGAAAGGCTGTGTCAGTCGGTGAACACTGTGTGGAATGAAATTCTTTCATGTTTAAGCAATTTCCTAAATTAGGCTCTTTTGGAAACTGTATTAATTCAAGCCACTGAGATATTATTTAGTATCTTGCTGCTCCAGGACACTAAATAACGTCACATTTTCAAAGTGTAATGCCATTAGAGTTTATAAAGCACTTTCATCGAGGTTATCTCATGCGATCTTGGCAACAGCTCAGTGCACTAGGTAGAACTGTGCATAATCATTGTTTTGTAATGATATGGATGCCCCTCTTCTGAGGTCACCTGATAAATATGTTAGGCAGAGGCAGTCCTGGAAAATCTCTTCCCTGACTTACTTACTTATTCAGAATTTCCCCTACAGTGACATGAAGGAATAAAGAACTTGTAGGGGACTTGTGGTCTTTGATTGCATTGTAGTTATTTTAATTTAAATCTATTCAGTGTAACGGAGCATACTGTAGCCCAGTACATGGCTAGGCTATATAAGAAGGAAGAGTTAATAAGATTCTGACCAGGGTGGTATGTCAAATTTTTGAAAAAGGAAGACAGTTGTACTTTTAATCACACCTATGGCAAATTACCCCATGATTCCATTAAGATAGAAAACAGTAATAGTTCTTGGGGTGTTCTGTTTAGTCTTATGCTGTCATGACTAAATTTTGTCCTTTACTACACAAAAATAAAACCACCTCCCCCAGCTGCTTATTTTGCTATTTACCAGAGGCTTGAGAATCTCAATGGAGAGTGAGGGAAATGTTACTGAACAATGAGGAAGATACTTCTGGCTATGATAAAGATTCTTTAGGACCTCATCATTTTAGTGGGACAATTAACTAGATTCCTTTGAAAGACATCATCACATTTAAACGTCTTGAACACTCACTTAGTAGAGATTGCCTTCTGAAGCTCTGATACCCGTTCTGTCCTAATAGAAGTAATGAACTTAACTTTCCAAAAAGAACACATTTGTTGAAATCTTAAAAAAAAAAAAAATCAGCTCTAGATCCGGCATCATTTGTGGTGAATTACAGTGGGGTGACATATATGGTAAGGAAGAAGCTCACAATATCCCTGTTGCCTGTTATTCTATGCAATAAGATCAACTGAAGATACCTTTGTCTCATAATCAACTCAAAACAGCTTAATTAGATGAAGCACACAGCTCTCCTGAGATTCTTTACAGTACTTACTATCATTTCAAGAAATGGCATATTTCCATAACCCATTAAATAATAAATCATGCCAGCATCCACTAAACATGCAGAGTGATAAACTAAGAGGATCTTTGGGAGGCCAAGCAAGCATCCCTTTACAATTGTTATAAGAAAAGTATCTACCGAAAGATCCCAGTGAAGGAATATTTACCACTGAAAGAGAGGCCTATTAAAACATTTACTGCAAGCACAATTAGCATTTAATTCAAGCTTTCAAAGCCTTGGAATTACCCAGCGTCAAACCCAGTATAAATCAAGTGCTACTGGTCAGCATTCCAATGACCAAGTGAAGTTGAGTTTACCATGAGATGTAAACCCCGACCAGTGGAAATTATGTGGGCACTTACAGATTAGTGAGCAGGGAAGACCTCTAGCTTAGACATCTTCAATATTCATTACATTTCACTAGCCTCAAGCATATAAAATGGCCTATTCAATCAGCTCTCTACATAGGTTCAAGACATTGATAAACTGGCAACGTTTCATTGCTGTGGTTGTTATCAGCCTACAAATTTTCAGCTCAGCTCAGACTCTGAGGACGAACTTAGTATCTTGAAAGCTGGATCCCTACACAGCAAAAATTTTCAAAAAACAGCCCTTGACCCTAAAGTTCTCCCTTGCAACTAGGCTCATTCAACATGCATCAGGGTTTGAATCAAGGGTAATATGGAAGGAAAACAGGAGAGAAAAAGATGAAGAGCCTTGACAGAGGAGGTGTCCCCATTAACCCTCCAAGTATAGGAAAGATATGGGGGGAAGGAACAGGAGATACCAACTTCCACAAATATATAACTAAGATACTAAATGTGTTGAGTGTTAATTACATGATCAGTTAAATAAATGCCTAATATGTGGTAAGTACTCAATTAATACTAACATCAAGGGAATAAAAAAAATGGGAATCACAGAGAAAAGAAAAATTTGCCCAGACAAGTAGACTGGAGAACTGAGTTTGGCTAGAGCATCATACTTGTTTTGAAGAAGGGAAATGAAAGCAAACTCTTACACCAAGACCTTAGTTATTTCCAAAGTAATACAGCAACTCTCAAATGTGAAATTAATGCCCCTCTGCTTACCCCCATGCATGTTAAAGCAAATTAAATTTCATGCCAAATCACCCAGGCAGTCAGTAAGCAGCACAATTTCAATCTCTAGGATTTAAGCTGATTGCTCTAAAAATATAATTCACCAATTGGGCAGCACTGAAGTCAAATATGGCTCTCTTTAATAATTTCTCTTGACAAGTTGTTTTCCCAGGAATGTGGCCACTGTGAACTGTAGGTTAACTCATCTCATGAAAGGGAGGGGGTTTATACCCACCTGCAACCCAGACACAGCAGGGAATCAAAAGTTGACCTGGTGAGGGCATGGATGCCTTCCCGTGGCTAGAGGCAAGCATCACATTTAGACTCTATTCACCTGACAACAAAATGCATCCTAGTTCAAAGCCAATCTCATCTACATGGAGAAAGAAAGCAATTTGCTCTCCATTTTCATCATATTTAACCACATTTACAGCCGGATTCTGTGTGTGTGTTTTGTATTTAATCTGAATCTTACTTGCTATAATAAGAATCGGTTTCCTTTTATTCTTTTATTCTCTTCGCAATGGTTGCAGAAGTTCTAACAAAATGCATATAATTGTTGGAGTTCATCACAAGAAAGGCTAATGATCAAACTCATGTGTTTCTTCAGGTTAGGCTTCAGGCCATCTGAAATATGAGCTTAAATCTTGCATTATGCCTTATTTGGAGATGTTTCCAGAAGCACTGCCACACGTGAGTTCTGACTGAATTTAAGTCGCTGTTTTGAAATGCAAAGTGTTACAATCCAACATCTACAAGAACTGTGTCATGCTTGAGGCTGACACTGATGTTCAGAGAGTCCCACATTCCTACAGGCATGAACATAGTCATTGAGATGTGGTTCCTTGTACGTTGGGGATGGAGTAGGCAGTTCTCTTCCATACCACTAAGACAACACTGGTGTTCAAATTGTTTCCAAGTCCTTTAACACATTCATGTACTTAATCATCATTAAAACTATAAGGTAGAAAAATATTCTTCATATTATAAATTACTACAGGGTAGGAACTCTTGGGCTTGCTTAGAGGACCGGACGGAATAATGGGAGGATAATATCTAAGTAATCAAGACAACTTCTTTTGCTTTTAAGTAGAATGTTTTATATGCCATTTCTTTTTTTCTTTTTTTTTTTTTAATTTATTTGTTTGACAGAGATCACAAGTAGGCAGAGAGAGAAGGAAGCAGGCTCCCTGCTGAGTAGAGAGCCCGATGCGGGACTCGATACCAGGATGCTGGGATCATGACCTGAGCTGAAGGCAGAGGCTTTAACCCACTGAGCCACCCAGGTGCCCCTATAATGCCATTTCTTGAAGCAACAGCCTGTTACTTGATCTTCAACACCGACACACTCAAATATATGTATATATATGTAATTATTTTACAGTAACTGTAAGAAATATGAATGAATTATACGGGATAGCTATCTAAATACTGGTACAGTTTTAAAGAACTTAATGAATACGAATGCTACAATATAATAAGCCTTTCTGTTTCTCTTGGAAAGCTGTGTGAATGTCTTTGGTTGCCAAGTGACTCAGTTGGCACCACTGGCATTTAGCGGGTAGGACCAAAGATTCCAAACTTCCCTCAAAGCCTCAGCAGTCCCTCATACTGAAAACTTACCCACTTAACTTGCCAAAAGTGCATTCCCATGCCCAGAGCACTGCTAGTTCAAGGAGTACCCTCCTCTTACTCTGCAATTATATATAAATGATGTTTCTGTGGAACTGAAGATCCAGTCTATGACACTTTAAATATCCTCCTGGAATTTACTGTTGTTAATTAAGTATCTTAGCAGATCTCTTATAAATATAGACTGCATGAAAATAAACTTCTATTTAACCCCTGGCCTAGTCATCACACTTTTAAGTATATAAAGTTGAAAGAAATCACAGTTTTAAGTATATAAAGTTGAAAGAAAACTTTCTTTTTTTTTTTTTTTTGAGAGAGAGAACATAAGTCGGGGGCCCAAGCAGGGAAGAGGCAGGAAGGAAAAAGAGAGAATCCCAAGCAGGCCCCAATGTGGGATTTGATCCCATGACCCTGAGATCATGACCTGAACCAAAATCAAGAGTTGGACACAACCTACTGAGCCACCCAGGCACCCCTGAAAGGAAATTTCTTAATCAAAAAAGATAATGGGGAAGAGGGGCAATTCACAGGGAGGAAAAAACGGGAGAAGAAAAAACGAATAAGAGAAAGTATAGAATTTAGGGATCTAATTAAGATAAACTACAGAGTGGCGCCTGGGGCCTCTGCCTTTGGCTCAGGTCATGGTCTCGGGATCCTGGGATCAATCCCCACATTGGGCTCTCTGCTCAGCGGGGGAGACTGTTTCCCTCTCACTCTCTGCCTGCCTCTCTGCCTACTTGTGATCTCTCTCTCTGTGTTAAATAAACAAATAAAATCTCTAAAAAAAAAGATAAACAATGACAATGAAAGAAGGCAACGAACATTAGGGAGATAAAGGAATATTGAGGGGGGACATGGGAAGTGGGGAGGTAGTGGGGAGGAAGAGGGGAGATAGGGAGATGGCTGCTTCTGTAGATTTTAGGTAATCATAATGATTGAGAGGAGAAATGGTGATTAGAACAGGGGGCAAGAACTTACCTACCAGGATCTCTCTCTTTTTTTTTTTTTTTCTTTTTCAGGATTTCTGTACAATGTTTAGAATCCTATATGATGCCAGAAGATACCCCTTCTATATAAAGGAATGAATCAACAAATCCACAAATCTTCCTCTTTGCTAACAATCTCTCAGTATGATGCTGTGGAGACATATGAAACCATTGAGAGCAGAAATGTTTTGAAGCTAAGGTCCTTCTCAGATATACACAAATTCCATCTCTGAAAATAATTCAAAAGAATAAGAAAAACAACCAGATGAAAGAATTTTCTTTTTCAGGCAGAGCAATTCCAGTCTTCATCAGGCAATAAGAACAGGCAGAGACCACAGATGGCATGTTCTGGAAGCTATCATTTAACAAAGTCTATGCTTTCCCAATTGATCCAAGTGCCTTTTACGGTTGGCTATGAAGTGGACACCAAAGATCACAGCAAGTTAATCCATTTGTCCTTTACATTGTGCCATCTGCTGCTCTGTGTAATCTGAAAGAATTTTAATGTTTTCCATAGCGGCCCTTCTTCCCTTTCTTTTCTTAGGGCCCATCTTTCCTCTATCCCTTCCCTCCATCTGACCAGAACAACAGCTTTTGGTGAAGCCTCTGCCTCTTGGAAATCCTCCCAAGCTACTCTACTTAGCAAGTATCTCAAAACTCTGTGCTCCTCAAACCATCCTTAGTTCCCCTAATTTGTTGGTTTACTTATTACTATTTTATTTTTATTTATTTATTTATTTATTTATTTATTTATTTATTTATTTATTTTTTTACTGATTACTCTTTTAAATCAGCGCCATAGGACATATGCTATCTTTACTCAGGGACGGTTAGTGGAATGGCTTACATGAAATTTTTGTTTAAATTACATATAAAAAAGAGTACACAGAAACTAAGTAAATCATAATTTTTTTTTTAAGTTGCTATTAATCATACACAGCTAAGTTTTTTGGGAAACAACGTGGGGGAGTGGGAAAGTGTGAGCTTTAAGAATCAGAGAAAACCTATTCAAATGCCAGATCCGAACACTGGCTTTTCCGGTGGCCAGCTGTGCAACTTGGGTTGTTATTTACCCGTTTGGAACCCTAGCTTTTGCTACTGTAAGAGAGGTAGGGACAAGAACTGGACAGCACTGGTGGGAGCTTAGATGGCAAATCTTTTCGACTATAACCTTTCTCTTTAAAAGCATATTAGGAAATGAGATCCAAATTAAATCTTTGGACTATTCTAGAATAACCATATGAAGTAAAAGTAAACTGCCCATTTCTGAATAGGCAGATAAGATAAATAAAGTGGCAACTGAAGTGATCATAACTTCTCTTTCATGAGTCAGAAGTCCGCTAATACCATATAAATAGATTAAACTCAAGAGGGAAACTGTGTCTGATAGAATGCCAGGTAAGCGACTGAAAGTCTGGTGTAAATCTTACCAACGCTGAGATGCGTTCTGCTTCTGTTCTAAACCAGGGGCTCTCAAACTGCTATGCCTTACAGTCACCCGGAGAGCTCGGAATCACCCTACCATACCAAATTGAACCCTGTATCAATAGAATCAGGCTCTCTGACTGTAGCACCCAGTAAACCATTCCAAAGTACAGCCATGTTTGGAAACCAGAGCTTTAACCGAGCCTTCTCCAAAAAGTCAAAATGAAAATGAATCACCTGACGATCTTGTTAAAATATAGATTACAATTCCTTAGGTGTGGGACAGGATTCTATAGTCTCCCTCCCAAAACAGCTCTTAGGGCATGCTGATGCTACTACTTTAGGACCCCACAGTGAGTAACGAGCTCTAAATTGAAACAATGGTTACTGCTCAGTATCCACATGGATTGTCCAACACAGCTGATTTATATCCATTATGCAATGTGAGCCCAAAGAAATATATCTCTTATAATTAGCCTTCACACATTCCCCAAAAAATTTTACCATAAAAAATTAGCAAGCATCTGGGGCATATGATGAATTTCAAAGTCAAATATAAGTGAATTAGGTTGAGTTATTCCTGTGACTGCCCCTCTCCCACAGTCTGGCGTTTGCAGGTACATACATGGAACTCAAGCACTCTCTTTGCCAGGGCAAAGTTTTTGCCAAGCAAGTTTGCTTAGAAATCTGCACACTTCTCCCAGGGCTTGAGCTGGATTTCCAGATAAATGGCATTGATGAGGGCTCACAGAAATAAAACCATCCAAGATTGTTTTATACTGCAACGTGGGGAAAGTGAGCAGGTGCTTACGTGAAGGAACTAATCCGACTTAGATTCAACTCCTCCCATGTCCTGCATCTTTAAAGTGAACAACATTTGTAATTTTGAGGCCATTTCCGATAGAAGGTACCAGCACAGTAGAGGGCAGAGTGCTGAATCAGCTACTGCAATGCTCACTGATTGCTTTATAGTACAAGCCTTGGTTTATCTCTAGCAGGAAATATGAGTCCACCGATAGCAGACTATTTACTGTATCAGCTTCTCCGCAGCCCTTAATCAAGCTGGGATCCCAGCATGTAAGTCCAGATCTTCAAATCTTTCTAGTGGAAACATGGGCATCCATAAATCCTTAATTCATAGCGGCCATTTTCCTTGGGAAGTGCTGAGGGCAAGATTCTGCTCTCACAGAACTTCTCAGGCCACAAAGGCACCATTTGGTGTTTAATCGATGAGGGCACCTACTTGAGGAATACGGAGCTTGAAATAGGAAAGGCAGGAATTAAAATTGTTTCACTCCTGGTCCATTTACTTAAGCCTCCTCCAGTTAATGACCTTGCATGCAAGTGAGAGAAATGCCTTCAGAAGAGATGAGAGAAAGGAAAATGAGCACTTAGGGGAGTGCTGGGGTCCAGGGAGAAAGTTACATAGGTTTCTTTAAAAAAAAAAAAATGACTTTTACCTTTCTAAAATTCAATATTAAGGGCCCAGTAGCAAAATTCACAAAGAAAACTTGTATAGTAGGAATAGCAGTCATCAAACAGACAACGGTAGAGTTGGTTTTGCATTTTACCCCTTTTTCTGGGCCAGAGATGATTACCCAGGAGTTCTTAGACAAAGGGTCCCTGGATGTATTTCGGGGTATATACTGACCTCAGACTTTAGGTACCAAAGCATGTACATATAGCATTTATTTTTCCTGGGAAAATTTCCATAGGTTTCATCAAATCTTAAAATACTTCACAGATCTATGAACCAGAAAAAGTTAAGAACTATTCATTCATTCATTCATTCAGAAAGTTTTTACTTACTCCCTACTCTATGTCACTCACTGTTCCAGGCACTGAGAATACAGCAGTGAACAAAACAAGTATCTCTATCTCCTAGAAGCTTACATTGTTCTGGGAGTGTAGGAACAATTAATAAAATAAGTAAGAGAGACAGCGTATTCAATGGCAATGAGTGCTACAGAGAAGAATAAAGCAGAGAGGAGGAACAACAGAAGCCAGTGTTTGGGAGTGGTGACTTAAAATCATATGAGCAGGGTGGGCTTACCGAGTAGGTGCCATTTGAGCAAAGAACCAAGGGTTTAATAAGTCACGTACATATATGCGGCAAGAGCTTTCCAGACAAAGATAACTACTGGTATTAAAGGCCCTGATACAGAAGCATATCTGACAAGTTCTAAGTAGCAAGGAGGTCAGTGTGCTTGGACCTGAGTGAGGGAGATAGCAGGGAATAGTATCAGGGAAATGAGGGGAAGGGGCCACAGATGTAGCAGCTATAGGCCATTATAATGACTTTGGCTTTTTCTGCAGATAAGACAGAAAATCATCAGAGGGTTTTTGAGAAGGAGTGGTTTACTCTGACTTATACTTTTGAAGGATCCCTGTGGCTACTGTGTTGAGATGAGTTCTGGAGAAAGAATAGCAAAAGCAGAAGCAGGAAGAGCCATTTAGAGGTTAGATGAAAAATGATGGAAACAATAGTGATGGGAGATGGGAAACAGTTAACATTCTACATATATTTTCAGTGTGGAGCCAACAGGATTTGCTAATGAATCACATATGGAATGAGAGAGGGGTGAAAACTCCAAGATTAAAAAAAAAAAAAAGATTTTATTTATTTATTTGAGAGAGAGAATGAGAGAGAACATGAGAGGGGGAAGGGCAGAGGGAAAAGCAGACCCCCCATTGAGCAGGGAGCTGGATATGAGTCTCCATTCCGGAACTCCAGGATCATGATCTGAGCTGAAGGCAGTCGCTCAACCAACTGGGCCACCCAGGCACCCCAAGATTTTTTTTTTTTAAAGATCTTATTTATTTGACAGAGACACAGTGAGAGAGGGAACACAAGCAGAGGGACTGGTAGAGGGAGAAGCAGGCCTCCTGTGGAACAGAGAGCCCGATGCGGGGCTCTATCCCAGGACCCTGGGATCATGACCAGAGCTGAAGGTGAACGCTTAACGACTGAGCCATCCGGTGCCCCAAGATTTTTGAAATAAAGCACCAAAGGGGGATGGAATTGTCTGTGATGAATGTGGACACGTTAGGAAGGAAGAGCTGATTGAGATTTTGGTCTTGGCTATGTTAAGTTTCAGATGCCAATAAAACATCTGAGTGTTGATGCTCTTGAATAGGTAGTCGGACATAGGTGTATGGAGTTCAAGAGGAAGGTCTGGGCTGAGGATATAAATTTGGGAGTTGATGACACACAGGTAATATTTTAGGCCTGACCCTGGATAAGATCCCTCAGGGAGTGGGTGTAGACACAAGTCAAATTCAAAGACAGAGGCCTGGAGCACTTCAGAGTTGAGAGATCAGGGAGATGAAGAGGATCCCACAGAGACAGGAAGGAGTGATCAGTGAAGAAAGAAAAAAACAGGAACTAGTGGAATTCTGGAAGCCAAGCAAAGAAAGGGTTTCGAGGAGGGAACGTGATCACATGTGCTCAAGTTCTGATGAGTAAGTGCTGAACAACAACAGGTGTCCATTGGATTTGGGACTGTGGTAGTTGTTGCTGACCTTCACAAAAGTGGGTGGGGGTAGAAGCCTGACTAGAGAGACTTCAAGAGAGAATGAGGGAGGGAAAAACAAACAAACAAAAAACAAAACTGGAAACAATTTCTCCTTCAGGGAATTTTACTAGCAAAGGGACAAAGAAATGGGAGAAGAGCTAGAGGAAAACTGAAGTGTAGTTATATGTATGTATCATATATGTTTGTATGTATATGTGAGAGAGAACAGAGAACATGTTAATACACTCATGGGAATGATCCATTCCCAGAAAGAATGTCGTTTAGGTTTCTTCAAAGACCTTACTTACCTTCTTCTCTTTCTGGTTTTTGACTGATCTATTTTTAGCCAAAGTACCAACTGCTAAAGAAAACATCACTGCCTACACTTGCAGTAATTCATTTTACTGGTTCAAAACACTTATGATCAGAAGTGACTTCAAGTTCTCTTTTTCTTTTAAATAAGTGTGTGAATATGGTAAATTTGCTTTATCCTTGTACTCTTTATCCTCTATCTACAGGCTGAATAGATCTAAGAAATAGTAACACACACACACACACACACACACATTTCTTGGCAATCCATAAAAGCAGCATTATGGAGATAAGTGACACAAAACCAAGGATGATCAAACTTCCTAATTATATAATCATTTCCATTATTTTTCTCTGCAGACGTAGAACATCGAATATTTTTCATGTGGTTTTATTGAAAGTCACCAGATGTAAAACGACCATGTCAATCAAAGGATATACACAAAGTTTACTTAATTCACGGATGATCTTAAGAGACCATCTTCTTGCCCCGTTCCAATGGATACCATTAATGAAAATTATAGCAGCTAGGCCAAAGGAATATTAAAAAAATATAAATCCTAGGATGTGATTTAGTGTTATGGGTTGAATTGTGTTCCTACAAAAGATGATGAAGTCCTAACCCTCAGTACTTGTGAATGGGACTTTATCTGGAAATTGAGTCTTTGCAGATGACCAATTAATTTAAGGTCATGAGAATGGCACCTAATTCAATATGATTATGCCCTTATTAGAAGGGTGAAATTGGACACAGGTGCAGGAATGCGTAGATGGAAGACACTGTGGAGACAGAGAGAAGGCCATCTATGTGCTAAGGAACACTAAGGCTGCAAGACGCTATAAGAAAAAAATAGAATGCATTCTCCCTTATGCCCTCAGAAAAAGCCAGCCCTGCTCAGGGCAGTGCCACAAGCTTGATCTTAGATATCTAGTCTTTACAACAGTGAGACAATAAAGTTTTGTTATTCAGACACTTCAGTCTGTAGTGCTTTGTTACAGTAGCCCTAGAAAACTAACATATTAGTAAACAGAATTTATCGTGTTTCTTAAATATTAAACAGGTAAACAAAAACCTACAAGCAAAATCATGGTGCTCTACATTTTTTTTCATATTTTTTCTTAATTTGAGATTTTGGACAAAAGGCAAAAATTACACTTGTTTTTTCCAGGTGTATTAAGCATTTTATTTGCTTAAAAATAAGCTACGTATATAAGCAGAGAGGAGGAAGAAAAAAACCCTCTCAAATACAATTTATCAGTATATTCTGGCTGTTAATTTCCAAATCACCATGACTTCTTGCTTCCTGGCAAAGCCAATATTTGTAATATTGCCAATTAGCTCTTAGAGCAGCAGTTTATTTATAAGGAGAGCTAACTTCAAGTTCTAGTTGACCAAATTCATCAGAAGGAATTACAGTGCTTGGAGACTTAATTTTATATCCCTAACCTTTGTTGTGATAGCCCAACATCTGGTAGGTACCATTTGTTGATTAAAAAAAAAAAAAAAGTACTTTTAGGGGTGCCTGGGTGTCTCAGTGGGTTAAGCCTCTGCCTTTGGCTCAGGTCATGATCTCAGGGTCCTGGGATCCAGCCCCCCATCGGGCTCTCTGCTCAACAGGGAGCCTGCTTCCCTTCCTCTCTCTCTGCCTGCTTCTCTGCCTACTTGTGATCTCTCTCTGATCTCTCTCTCCCTATGTCAAATAAATAAATAAAATCTTAAAAAATTAAAAAAATACTTTTATAGAGAGGTAATTCATATATCATAAAATGCGCCCAAAGTGTATAATTCAGTGGTTTTTAGTATATTCACAGAGTTGTGGACCACCCTTAGAATCTTCAATTTAGAATATTTTATCATCCCAGGAGGAAACCCCTTACCCAAAAGGAGTCACTTCCCATTTCTCCTCCCCTTGCCCCAGCAGCAGACCACTGCTCATCTATTTTCGGTTTATAGATGTTACTCTTCCGGATATTTCATTTCAGTGGAGTCATACAACATGTGGTCCTTTCTGATCAGCTTATTTCATCTACCATAATATTTTTAAGGTTTGTCTATGTTGTAGCATGCATCAGTAGTTCATTCTGTTTTATCGCCAAATAATAATCTATTGCATGAATATACAACATTTATTTGCCCATTCATCAGTTTATGGACATCTGTGTTCTTTTCATAATTTGGTTATTGTTGGTAATGCCCTTTTGCACATCTGTGTCAAAGTCTTTTGTGTGGACGTATGTTTTTATTTCTCTTGGATTAAACCTAGGAATGAAATTACCGGGTCGTATGGATACTATATTTAGCAATTTGAGGAACTACCAAACTGTTTTCCAAAGTAACTGCACCATTTTACCTTCCCATCAGCAATGAATGAGGGTCCCAATTTCTTCACATCCTTTCCAGCTTTATTGTCTATCATTTTATTACAGCCGTTCTATTGGTATGAAGTAGTATCTCATTCTGGTTTATATTTACAATTTCCTGAAGACTAGTGACGTTGAGCATCTTTCAAGTACCTATTTGTCATTTGCAAGTCTTCTTGGACAAATGTCTATTTAAATTTGCAGTATTAAAGAATAAAAAGTCTTTGCCTGAAACCTTTGGAAATGCCACAGTGATAAGTATCTTTTATATGCTAATGAGAAGACTGGTGGCTGGGAGGCTCTACATAGCCTGAGGATCAGAACTGATCCCAAGAAAGACCAAGGCAGGATTAGAAGGTTGGAATTTTCAGCCACATTCCTGACCTCCCAGGAGGGTAGAGGGGCTGGAGGTTGAATTACAAAGATTTACTTAAACATGTGTATGTTACATAACCTACATAAAAAGCCCTAAACGGTGGAGTTCAGAGAGCTCCTGAGTTGGTGAACATAGCCTTGTGCCAGGAGGATGGTGTAGCCCAATTCCACAAAAGGATAGATGTTGCTTTTTTCAGGACCCTTTGGGATCTTTTCCTGTGAACCTCTTCATCTGGCTGTTAATTTATGTCCTTTATAATAAACCAGTAAATGTAAGTAAAGTGCCTTCTTAAGTTCTAAGAGCCTTTCCAGCAAATTATCAGATCAGAGAAGAGGGTTGGGGGAACCCCCAGTTGATACCTGACTGGTCAGAAACATGGGTGATTTGAGACTGACAACCTGTGTCTGAAGTGGAGGCAGTCTTGTTGGACTGAGTCCTTTAACTTGTAGGTTCTGATGCTATCTCCAGGCAGATAGTGTCAACATTGAATTAAATTTGTGGACACCCAGTTGGTGTCAGAGAGTGGAGAATTGGTTGTTGGTGTTGGAAAGGACCCCACAAAGTCTTTGCCCATTTATAACTGTGTTATTTATCTTGTCATAGTTAAGTTTTAGCAGTTCTTTGTATATTCTAGATGCAAGTCTATTATCAGATATATGACATGATATGCAAAGTTTTCTCCCATTGGATGGGCTGTCTTCACTGTCTTGATGGCATCATATGAAGCTTAAAAGTTTTTAATTTTTATGAAGTCCAATTTATGTATTTTTTTCTTTTGTCACATAGGCTTTTGGTGTATCTAAGAAACCATTTCTTAATGCAAAGTCACCAGTTTATTACTGTGCTTTTTTCTATGAGTTCTATAGTTTTAACTCCTACTTTGAAGCCTATGATTCATTTTGATTTAATTTTGCATATAATATCAGGTAAAGGTCTATTGATCATTTTAAAAATATTCCATTTAGCTTCTAAATCACTGCTAACCAGAAAGTCAAATATGTGTAACTTGGCCCCCAAATCCTATATGCAGTTGTCAGCAAGAGGAATCACATAAGCCAGTTTTATGTCTTGCAACCAGAGATAGAATGAGAATCTAAGCTTGAAGTCAGGAAACAGTGAGTGATCACCACTGCATAGCTAAAGATCTATATATCACGTTGATACATTCAACTTTTCTTGTTGGTTCTCTTTTATGAGACATAAAATGGGAAAATATCCAGTTCTCCATTCCCCTTCCAGTGGAGAAAAAGGAAGATCAAAGAAAATTATGAATAGGAAAGCCCTTTGAAAAGTGGACTATCTTAAGAGGGTATTCACAACAATCAGAATTTTGCCAAAGGCCTCTTTCTCAAAACCATAATGCTGTAGGCAGCGAAAGGCCACACACAGGAGGCCTCACTGAAAATTATTCCTTCACGGATCCTTCTCTACATGGCCTACACCAACAAGGAGGTTTGAGACGCTCCTTCCCTAGGAGATGCTGATGGAGAGCCAGGCTTGGGAATCATAGGTTGTACTGACCTAATAACAGGACTGCTCTGTGAATGGCAGTTATTATTCACGTCCAAAAAGAAGAGTAAAATACTGACAGGTGTTGCCTGGCTTTAAATGATAAAGACTGCATGAAACAGATGAACTTTGTCAGTCAAAAGAAGAAAAAGACCAAAGCAAACAAACAAACAAACAGCAACAACAAAAACTTACTCACTTTCCCTTTAATTACCTGTGTGTTTGATGAAAAAACATCATATACTTTGTAAGCACAACAGCTGACATTGACAAGAAGCTATATTAATAACCTGGTGGTACCCCAATGTAAAGATATCATCTGTAGTTAATAATGTCTTGGAAATCAACCAAGGCTACAAGAGTCAAGAAAGATCATGGTGATGGAAAACATTAAGCTCAAACATTTAAGAACTGTTCTAACCCAAATCCCTGGGGTCAAATTCATACCTCGTCTCATTCTTGATTCTTTCTGAATGGTCTGTTTCTTATACTTTCTTCTGATGCCCTTATTAAGATTGTCACCCCCTTGAAGACAGACTCTAGCTTTACTCTGCTTTTGCATCTCCAGTAGCACCCAGCCCATGGTAGGCATTTGATCAGCAGGACCCAACTAGCTGACGTAGCAGGTACAAATGTAGCTCATTATCCAGCCCATCAGGTTATAAAGGAGAATGCACAACTTATTTTTGGAGGAAATCACCACTTCTAAGTACATCTTGGAAGAGGAAATTCCAGTTCTTGCTACAGAGTGAGGATAAAACTTACCAAAGTACCCATGTCACCTGATGTAGAATACATCTGCAGAGCTGGGTGATGGTATTTTGTTTTTTCTTACATGGTTGAGTCTGTAAAGATACCCCCTCCCCCATGCTAATCCATTCCAATAAAAATCAAATATTCTGTCTGTTGAAACCTGTGACATGGGCCCCATTCATTAATACACAAGCTAACTCAGTGTCATAACCCATCCATCCAGCTGCACCTCAGTTTCTAAATCATGATTCAGGGATGACTATCTAGCCATAAAATGTTCTATTCCTTGCATTTGGAAAAAAGAGTTGATTAGCACACACAACCATGCACACACACACACACACAAACACACTTATATTATTAGTGAAAGTGGTTTGTTTTTTGTAGATGTGGAAAAATCCACCACAGGTCAGCCTCAGCACTCCCTGGATACACACTTCCATGGAAATGTTATCTCTTCAGCTACCGGCCAATAGAGAAAAAACACCATTCACTGTGCCATTCTGGTATGAAGTACAGTGAAGTAGACTCATCAGAAATACACTAAAAATAGCCAGCTCTGATTGTAATTAGGGATAGACTGTTCATATTAATGTTCAGTTTCGCTCTGAAATTTTTCCTTCAGTTTTTCTTACGCCTTTGGACCCTGTTCTCTCCAAAAACCGTAGAGTTCCCTATCCTGCCTGGTGATTTGAATTCTAACCACAAGCTTCTCAGATCATTAGGCAAACCACCAAGACAGAAGTAAGTTGGCACCACTCACGTTCTTCTATATGTTGATCATTTAGAGTTTTCATTAGGGCATTTGTACCTTTTTGGCAAAAAAGAGCAAGTTCCACATCAGCCAGTGCTACATGCAGGTCTCTGGAGTTGGCCAGGCTTAGATGCCAAGAGAGAAGGCCTAAATGTGTGCTTTTTAAATGAGGGTCAGCACTGATGGACTTGCACCCAACACAACCATGACACATTCATATGGCGCTGTCATAGCCAGCAACTTGGTTTTATTTGCACTGCTCTCCCATTCCTCATTTTGGACCATCTGTCTTGGCTGAAGGCCCAGCTGTTTGAAATGTTCTGTTTTCTCTAAAATGGTTTTCTGGATCACCCACAGAAAGACTTCCAGAATATTCCCTTTCCATTCTTTCTCCCTCCCCCTTCTCTGCATTAAAAACAAGCTATCATACCATTCCAGTTTTATTGCTGCCCTTAAATTCTGCTCTAGGAAGCCAGCTGAGGTGTGGGCCTTTGGCTGCCTCGGGCCTGCTACTACCCCTTGCTCTGACCAACAGACCTCTCATGGTGGGGCGAATCTGGTTCCTAGAAGGGACTGCACCAAGTGCTCCTATGATTTATCTTTACCTTCCGGCATGAGGGATTGGCAGTTAAAATGCTTCAAGGTTCTCATTGCTATTGGTACAGAGTTCCCCATCATGCCTGGACAGTAATGAACCACTAGCTACCCACAGCCTCAGTCACCAAAATTTCCTAATCATCTTTGTCTCCTTGGTACAATCAGATGCTTTTGTGTGTGTCTGTGTGTGCACCCACACGTGCATGTGTGTGTGTGTGTGTGTGTGTGTGTATGTACTTGCGTGTGTGGGAGCAGGAGCTCCTCATATACTATGCAGGATGTGGGAAGGAAGCTGGGGAAGAGAGTGTGGAATAGCATTCTTCAGCATCTGTCTCTCAAAACTGCTCTAGTTTTTTTTGTTGTTGTTGTTTGTTTCCATAGAAGCAAAAGGGGTTGGGGGAGAGTGTAGTCAGATAGAATATTCCTACAGCAGAAACGAAGAACTCATGACTTTTTTTTTTGTCCCTTTATCTTATGTCACTCCCCACTCAGTTTGAAATTTCCAGGTAATTTGCCTTTTTGAGATGCAGCGTGGGGATGAAGAGAGGAAGGTGGGGTGCTGTGCATGAGTATATACTGAGTTGGGAAGGATGCTAAAATTGCTACAAGACTCTGTGACCTTTGTGTATTCCAGTTGAGTATCTCTAATCATCTCCCACTTTGGTGCATTGCCTTGACTTCAAGACTTGTATCTCTCGTGGTATTAAAGAATGTGCACAGAATATCCTCTTAGCAACCACTTGAACATAGCGCCTTATAAAACCTACTTTTAAAACAATAGCTTGATGTTATACAAATCTACTTCCTGTAAAAAATGTTTCTAAATAAGCAAGTACACCTTCTGGCACAAATGATTAAAAAATGATTATTTAAGAAAAATGTGACATGTTTTGCAACTGCTGAAATGGAAAAAGCAAAGCACTATAGGGGTTTAAGATACATAGGTATAGGTATTTATAAAACTCGTGTTGGTGGGTTCCCGAATCCTCGTGGCTGGTCATTAGCAGCTACGCTCCACCCCCGCCCACCCGCGCCCCGTCATCATGAACACCGCAGTGATAATGACCAGTGACTGAGCTCCTCCCAGCCTCTGCTAGAAGGGCATTATGCTCAACCCCTTGCTTGAACTTGGACCACCCTCTGACTCAGCCCCCACCCCATGCCCCCTTCTGCTCTTCCGGCAAGCTGGTAGGCTCACGCCGCCTTTCTTTCAAATATCTGCCCTATTAGCCTCTTCCCCTTGTGGTTACCACCCCCCACCCAAGCGTAACTTCTGCAACAACCACCCAGTTGCGTCCCAGCCTGTCTGCTACCCACTCTGGTCGCCCTGATCATTCCAATCAGCAAATCTCAGAGCTGCACAGTCTTTGCATTTACTCTCCTCTGCTGCATGAATACTTTTCACGCAATCTAACAGAAGTAGCTGCAGTGTCAGCTTGAACACCGCCAGGGACGGGCAACTGACGATTCCCCGTGGCGGGCACGGAGAGTCTAAGCTCCTTGGATGGTGTTTGGAGATCAGACCCCTGCCCCCTCCTCCAGCGGCCTTCAGACAGTTCCTCTCACACCTTCCCTTCCAGCCAGCCGGAATGACCTGTGGGGTCCAGCCCTCAGCACACATTTAAACCCCCATACATTTTCCTTGGCTGTTCTTCTAAGCATTGCCTTCTCTCCCGAGTCAGAGGATTTCCCCCTTATTCTTCAAGTCCCAATTATCTAGCTCCTAAAACAAACAAACAAACAAACAAACAAACTCATGTATGTTTCACTGGGTATAAATACTACATTAAAAAATAATGATAAACAAATATCAAACTCTAAGTAAAGATCTGCATGCTGAAGTAGTCAGGGTTGAGGTGTATTAATGTCTGCAACTTACTTTGAAATGTTTCAAATATAGGGCGGATAGATATGTGATACAGCAAATATAGTAAAATAGCTCTCTGTAAAATTAAGGTGGTGGGTATATGGGTGATCACTGTATAATTTCTTCAACTTTTCTGCATGTCAAAGAGTTTTCAAAATAAAATGCAGGTGTGGCATTAGAGTGGCACAGCTCTTAGAATTAGGAGATCTGGGGGCGCCTGGGTGGCTCAGTGGGTTAAGCTGCTGCCTTCGGCTCAGGTCATGATCTCAGGGTCCTGGGATCAAGTCCCGCATCGGGCTCTCTGCTCAGCGAGAGGCCTGCTTCCCTCTCTCTCTCTCTCTGCCTGCCTCTCCGTCTACTTGTGCTCTCTCTCTCTGTCAAATAAATAAATAAAAAATCTTTAAAAAAAAAAAAAAGAATTAGGAGATCTGGATCCAACTCCCAGGGTGGTATGAATCCACTATAAAATGGGGTCAAGACCTTAACTTCGATGAACCTTGGTTTCCCCATCTACAAAATGAGAATCTCAGATGTGTGGTTTTTTTTCCGTGTCCAGTAACCTATTATTTTATGAAACAAGCATGGATTGAATGGTCAGAAGACTTCAATTCCTAGGAATCTTGGGCTATCACTTATTGAATTTATGTAGTCCAAAAGAAACACTGAAAATCCTATTATCCAATATTTTACCAATTGGAAAGCTCTAATGTGCCTTTCTGATCATCTCGTCTCTCCCAGTGCAAACTTCTCATCTGGTGCCAAGTGCAGATGCCAGAAACACAGTGGGTGGGAATAACCTCTCCAAAACTGGGGCTAGTAAAGATTGGTCTGGATAATTTGAGAGAAAACAATTAGACTGCTGGCCCATGGTGTGCTACCTAAACTATTTTGATGTGATCGTACCTCATTGCCCTTTCAGAGCCCACAGCCCTGGAGTCCAACATCCACACAGAAAAGGCCACCTAGAGGGTAGGTAGTTGGGGGCTACTACCCAGTAGGGTACCACCTACTACCTACTAGAAGGTGGGTCTTTCTCCAAACCCCCCTTGTAGCCCCCAAACCTCATTCCGTATCCCAGGTGAAAACAGCTGTCATTATGAGTTCATAATGTGACTGAAGGCTGGGTTTCTTATTAAAAATACAATTTGTCCTAGAATGGGAACACATTCAACAACAGCAGCCATTTATACCAGATTATTAATGCCTAACTTAGTCCCTTTGGGCTGCTATAGCAGAATAACACAGACTGAGTGGCCTATAAACAACAGAAATTTACTGCTCACAATTCTGAAATCTGAGAAGTCCAAGATCAAGGCACTGGTGGATTCAGTGTCTGGTGAGACCTGCTTCCTGGTTCATAGATGGTCATCTTTTCCCTGTTTACTCGCATTATGGAAGACATAAGGGAGTTCTTTGGGGTCTCTTTTAGAAGGGCACTAATCTCACTCCTGAGGGCCCCACCCTCATGACCTAGTCTCCTCCCAAAGACCCTACCACCTATTACCATCACGTTGGATATTAGGATTTAACGTATGAATTTTGAGGCTATATAGACATTCATTCATAGCAATAACCTTCAAATCCTTTCCAGATATTACCTAATATTAGAAAGAGAACAAGTGCTATTATGAGAGTTTCCACACCCCCTGCATTACTCTTATAACCTCATACCACAGCCAGAACTTGCCCTGTAGCCTGAAATGGAACCAATTACAAATCATCCTTAATAAGCCCACCTGGAAGCCATTTAACTTATCTTTTATTTTATTCTCTCCTTCCTTAATTCATTCAACCACCTGAAGGTTATTAAGCATCTCTAACTTACAAGGAATTATGCTAGCTTCAGAGGATACAGTGGGGAGCAAGCCAAATATGGCCCTTGCCATTGAGGAAGTGGCATTCTCACATGGTGATCTGGAACTTCCCTGGTTTTAGCACTGACAGTCTCATGTCCTGGGAACCCCCTAGTCCTGGGCAGATCAAGACAGATGATCACCCTAGTCTTCTGTATAAACTATACTATGAGTTACAATGCAATTATAATTGTTTGAGGGCAGGGCGCCTGGGTGGCTCAGTGGGTTAAAGCCTCAGCCTTCGGATCAGGTCATGATCTCAGGGTCCTGGGATCAAGCCCTGCATGGTGCTCTCTGCTCAGCAGGAAGCCTGCTTCTTCTCTCTCTGCCTGCCTCTGCCTACTTGTGATCTCTTGTCTATCAAATAAATAAATTTTAAAAATTTAAAAAAAAAATTTGAGGGCTGCAAAGGTGCTCTGAGTGTGTATCCCTTAACCTGTCTTAGAAAGGTCTTGGAAAGCTCCTCTGAGGTTGTGGGCATGTGAGCTAAGATTTAAAGAATGAGACTATGGGAGAATTCCAGGTAAAGAAAAGTCATACTCTGTGAGGAGAGAAAGGCTGTGAGGTCAGAAAGGTGTGTGGTGTGTTTAAGAAACATTAGGGTGACACTATGCCTTGCTTTACCCAGGCCTACCCCAGTTATAGCCTGTTGCCCTCACCTGATTCTAAACAGTGCCCCTCTTCATTCACTTTCCCAAGTGTCTTAGTTTGGAAAATAACCCCAGAGAAATTGCAAGACATCCACATGACCAGAACAAAGGGATTGAAGTGAGCAAAGGGGGCTGTTGGGGTGGCAGAAAACCAATTGTTCAGGGGCTTGGGGGAGACCTGAAAGGTTGGGGACATGACCGTGAGATATACGAGAACAGTGTGAAGAGTTGTACACAGAGAAGTAGCAGATCACATGTGAATGTGAGTTTTAAACAGAGCAAATACAAGAGTGGATGTGAAATCCATTTAGCAGAGCTTCTGGTGTGATCCAAGCCAGGGATGACAGCGGCCTAGATTAGAGTGGAAGCATCAAAAAGGGAGCAAGTAGATAACTCAAAAAGACATTTAGAAGGAATCACTGACAGAACTCTTCCTGATGGCTGTAAGGTCCAGGCAGTGGGAAGGAGGGCTGCTTTGATAGGCCACGTGGGGTGGACAGGTGGGAAGACAGGTAAGGGGATTAGCTTCTGCAAAGAGAGCACTAGACATAGAAGAGCCAGAAGGGTTTCAAGACCATATAGATGAATTCCCAGCTGGTCTGAATGAATACACCAGCACAAAGGTCTGCAAACTGTTTCTATAAAGGGCTGATAGTAAAGATGAGGCTTTATAGGCCATACAGTATCTGTAGCATCTTGTCTTCTCCCTCATTTTAATGAATAAGCAACCACAGACAATGTGTAAACATATGGGTATGGCTGAGTTCCAAGGAAACTTTATTCATGGACACTGAAATTTGAATTTCATATAATTTTCACATGTCACAAAGTATTTTTGTTTTGATTTTTTTCCCCACCCTTTTAAAACACAAAATTAGGGGTGCCTGGGTGGCTCAGTCGTTAAGTGTCTGCCTTTGGCTCAGGTCATGATTCCAGAGTCCTGGGATCTAGCCATAGCCCCTGCTAGGCGGGGAGCCTGCTTCTCCCTCTCCCTCTGCCCCTCCTTGTGTTCCCTCTCTCACTATGTCTCTCTTTGTCAAATAAATAAATAAAATCTATAAAAAAACAAAACAAAACAAAACACAAAATCATTCTTAACTTGCAGGCCCTATAAAAACAGGCAGCGCCTGAATTTGGCTTTGGATTGTGGTTGACCAAAACCTGGACCAGTATCTCTATTTCCCTAACATGGAGTATAGCATAGCTTCTTAGCATACATATTCTCAAGCAGAATTATGAAAAAACTCACCCCAAATGCTTTCCCTTTCTCCTTGTCTCTAGAACAAGGAAGACATTTATAGTCCCATCATGCCTGATCTCTGATTCATCTTTTTAAAAAGGCTTTGATTTTTTTTTTAAATGTTTTCTCTTTCCTCGATATTTTTTGGGGGGCCTTCCTTCTCTCTCTGCTTTTCCCACTTAAGACTACTTTTTGTTGTACAAGTTTATCTTCTAACTAATAACTTTTGCTTTTACTACCAGAAGCGTTACTGGGTTTGACATTTTTAGTAAGGATGCTAAGATTTCTCCAGTTTTTGTTTATCACTTGCCTTTTCATACTCCTGGACAGCCCCAGACCTTCCTAAATGAAGGACTGATGCCTACACAGCGTGACCTACACCTTGCAATCTATTAACAATTAACAGCCAGGGCACATAGACCACCCGAGATCCAGAGGCTGCCAGCTTCATGGGAGGTAGGGTCCAAATCACACTGTTAATGATATGTACAGCATTTTAAAAATTATTATTGAAGAACAATAAACATACACCACTGTATTAGTTTCAGGTGTACAACGTCATGATTCAATACTTATATACATTACGAATGGTCACCACTGTTAAGTCTAATTACCATCTGTCACTGTACGAAGTTATGCCCCGCAGTCAGCTGGGCCAGGGCCCACCCCTGCCCACCAGTGCATCCAAAGCACAGGATTTTAATCTACCAGTGCCTGTCCAATGGCATCTGAAACTCTGCACTAGTCATAAATACAGTTTGTTTAAAGAGAAATACTGTGCTATATGCATGATAATTTCTAACACTCAACTAAGACACATCTGTGAGAAGGCAAGTGACTGTCATTCCTCTTTGTTTCATTATTGAGCAGTTAGACTCTGGCTGGCAGTCCTCTCTAAATAAAATCCACCTCACCAAAAATGTGTTTGTGCAGAACAGGCTTGTGTCCAGCAGCGCCCTTACTCCTGTCTAGTATATCTCTGTAAGGAATGACACCTCAAATCAAGGCCAACACCTGCCCAAGTGCACAGCTTACCAAAGAAAGGAAAATTTGACTCAGCAAGCAGAAGAATTGGAATCATATCAATGGAATCTTTTTATTTATTTATTTTTTTCCTCCACAGCTAGACTAGGTGTAACTTAGGAAAACTTGGCCAAGGTTTTGCAGGCAAAAGAAGTCTTGATGCTATCAGTATAACGTGGTGTAGGAAGGCAAAGTAGGGACATTCACGGGATTGTCAAGTCCGTTCAAATGCAGCCTGTCATAGGGCAGAGATGTCCCTGCCCTTTCAGTCTTTCATGTCAAAAACATGGTCAGCATTGTTCTGCAATATAGTCTTCTGTCTGGGAGGCAGCAGCAGAAGCAGTAGGGGGTTGTCAAGAGGGTATGGCAGCATAGGGATCATCACCCAGGATGCCATCCCCCTGCCTTTCCCACCACGGGGGACCCCTGTGAGGACGACCAGCAGCTGAGGTACTATCCAACAACCTAGAACTTCTGGGGGTCTTGGCTATTGGACAACTAGTGCTTTGATGTGCAGCCCTGTCTCCTCATAGCCCCATCTCTGCGCTTGGCTTCTCAGAAATGTTGCAGGCCCAGTTGGAGAGTATTTAAATCCACAAGTCTCAATGGTATTAAAATGAGCCCTGGCAACAGACTGAGACATGAGGATTGAGAAGATAGCCAGCCCAAGTCTTGCCACAGGCAAGTGTCTGGAGCGATACGGTGCCGGGGCTGGGGTGCATGCCTCATGTGTGATGGGTTCCAGGCTGCTCTGCATTTGGTCCACCTCAGCTGTCTCAAGCTCAGCCTTGTCAGATTAAAGGGCCACACTTCTTTGATGCGCCCCTCACTGGCCTGTGGAAATGGACCATTTTCACAAACTGCTAATTCCAAAAGCCTTCAGTGGACGGAGCCAGGGGAAGAAAGAAAAAAAAAAAAACACAGTTTAAAGGCACGCTCTGAATTTGCTAATAGGCATGCCTGGTCCTTTTGGAACCAAAATAGAATTTTTGATGAAGTACCTTGTGGCAAATTTGAAATATTAGCCCGGGGCCCCCAACAAGACATAATTCACTCCACTGGTGAGAACAAATCTCATTTCCACGTCCATTCCTCTAAACTCATTACTGACCCAAGGGAAAATGCTAGCCTGGAGCAAGTTTTAATAAAGACACTGGTAGAGTCGTTGCTATAGTACTAAATGCAAAAATGAGCAACAAGCCACTTTGTGGCAATGGACCCCTGGACCTGGAGAGACCCCAGAAGGCAGCTTCTGGAGGCTAAAAACTCCACCCAGAGCAGAACACAACATCTAAAAAGATTTCCCTGCTTTAGGTATAATTTGTCATATAAGACTCACTCTGGCTTAAAGGGTCTGATTGTCTGCTTGCCTTCAAATGAAACATTGCTGAGAATAACTGATTTCAAATTAATTTTGATTTAAAATATAAAAAAAGAACAGGGCAGATGCAGTCAGGGAATTAAAAAAAAATAATAATAACTTTGGGGACAGAAAGACCTAGATTCACATTTTAAATCCAGGACAAATTTTATTCCCTCCTCTGGACTCACTCTCTGCCACTAAAAGTATGTGTTTGGCTAAACATAAGTTATCCGTGGGCAGAGTCCATGTCTTTACTTACCGTTTGCTGGTACATGCCTGCAGGCCTTGTCATACAACATGCACAATAAACGTACGTTAAACGATTCCACTTTCGATGATTATTATATAAAAATTAAGAGAGCTCAGATTTCTATCACCTTTGACACCTGGCTTGGCACAAGGTGATTCCACAATAAATTCGGAACAAGTTCACTGCTGCTGAGAGGCCACTGGTGGAAGGCCACAAGAAAAGCCGCTTCTTCTTCTTCTTCTTCTTTTTTTTTTTTTTTTTTAAAGATTTTATTTATTTATTTGTCATAGAGAGAGAAGCGAGAGCGAGCACAGGCAGACAGAGCGGCAGGCAGAGGCAGAGGGAGAAGCAGGCTCCCCGCCAAGCAAGGAGCCCGATGTGGGACTCGATCCCAGGATGCTGGGATCATGACCTGAGCCGAAGGCAGCTGCTCAACCAACTGAGCCACCCAGGCGTCCCTCTTTTTTTTTTTTTTTAAGATTTTATTTAATTATTTGACAGAGATCACAAGTAAGCAGAGAGGCAGGCAGGGCGGGGGTGGGGGGGAGACAGGCTCCCTGCTGAGCAGAGAGCCCAATGCGGGGCTTAATCCCAGGACCCTGAGATCATGACCTGAGCGGAAGTCAGAGGCTTAACCCACCAAGCCGCCCAGGCACCCAGGCACCCCAACAAGAAGAGCTTCTAATGAGAAACCCAACCAAACTGAAGGGGTCTTTCAGCTGCTGTGGCTGTGGCACTGGCAGGAAGGGGCCAAGAACAGGGGTGGTCTAGGCAGGGTAACGTTGTAGAACATGGGAGGAAAAGGGGAGGCAGGACACCTTGCAAATTGCAAGGGGATATTTTAAAAGGGCCAGAGCCAGTAATGACAGTTAATAGGCCAAGCCCGCTAATCAATCCTCAGCTTTAACACGCAGAATGAAGGTTTCTCTGGGTTGCCAGAGTATGTCTATGTCTAAGCAGGTAAAGTCAAATACAAAATCAAAGCAGGTGTCTAGAGAATCCACATAATCAGCTAGTAGGAAAGAAGCACACAGTGCCTGGAGAGGTAACCTGTCCTAACTTCTCTGTCCTTGGGTCCCACCACATCCTAATACATGCACCCCTTTTGGTCTGGCCAATCTGTCCCCAACGTTTTCTGTGACCATCATGACTTCCTCATTCTCTTGGGCCTGTTCTGAAAGCTTGTCTCTGCCAAGCAAATTTCTATAGAAAGAATCGATGCAACTGTCCCACCATTATGATGGGTGGGGGAAAGAGAAACAGAGGAGATGAGCCCATTCTAGCACAATGGGACTATTCTGCATCACCTCTTAGTCCTTACTACAGCTTTCATTTGTTTCCATGATGTGAGCACTTTTCTCTTACTGCTTTTAATGTATGTATCTCACTTCCTCAAACAAAACATTAGTTCTCTAAAGCAGGGACTTCTCGGTACATATCTTCCATGGGCTGGTTACTCACCCGTATGCCCCAATGAACACCTATCAAATAAAGGGTGACAGGAAATCAGCGGTACCGTCTTCACATGGCATAGGCAGGAGCAAATGGCCCTTCGCAATCCTCAGTAACTTTCCGCAAACATTTATAGTAACTTATGATATGCAAGGTCATCTGAAGGAATATCAACAACATTGTACAAACATACAGGTCAGCAGATAACATTAAATACATGTGCGCACGCACACACACACACACACACACACACACACACACTACATTATGAGGGTTATTTCCACTTAGCCATTCTCAGATAGAGGATTCCTAAGTAGACTCTGGTTCAAATTCCAGCTACAATCAACTCTTAAAAGCCAGGGCTGCCCACACCAGCAAAGCATGGGAAAGAGCCTAGAGCTCAGTACTAGGACTTTGGCTTATCCACTGAAGTCACTAAGGCTGATTCTCTGGGCTACGTGCTTCTCCAGTTGATTGCTCCAACCCATTCCCTTCACCCCTGCCCCTCCTGCTCAGTGGGTCTTTCAGTTTGGCCTCTCAGCTCAGCCAGATCCAATCAATAGGCACATCCGCGCAATACAAAACCATGCATCTCCCTTTAACCTCACACAATTTGAAGTGACCACATTATAGTTTCCAACGTGGCTTCCTCTTTCAATAGAAAGAAAAAAAACCAGAATCATTATTGGTGCTTTAATAAAGAACTGATCATCCTTCCCTGAAAAGGGAGAATGAAAGCAATCTCTGCTTTCTGACTGCTGGGATGGCAATGTGGGTGAGCCGGGGCACAGGGACAGCTGAGAGTTTGCTGTCACAAAGTGCAAAATGGAGAGTTCAGGGAGTTCTACTCATAACTGCAGAATCACCAATCGATCACTCCCCATTCCATAGTAACTGTGAAATACATCCAACAGTGGACACCAGATAAGCTATCCATACCAATAAGTACACATTTCCAGGCATTCGAATGGCCAGAAAACAGACAAAGTAACAAAAGAATGAAACCATGTATACACAGGAGAGGGAAGGAGACTTCCAGCGCAGATGGTTGTCCACAATAAGCACATGGATAAGTGATTATCACAAACTTTTTGAAAGAAGCAAGTCTTGGGCATATGTTATAGCTAAAGTCGAAGCAGGGGTGAGGATGATATAGCAGGACAGACAATTAGGGGATTAATTAATTAAGGCTCTGTTTATACTTCTATTGTGAATTGTTTGTTGTGAGTGCTAATTATTTGTTGGTTTGAAGTAAGCTCCCCGTCTTCATTAGTTGCTGTCAGTGAATGATAACGTACTTGGAGTCCCACAAGTATCCGTTGTTTGCAAGGACTGCATTTGTAGCATCAGTTCATATTTTCACACAAGGACAGTAATAACCAAAGAACCCAGAATCAATGGAACTAAAAACGATTCATGGTTCCTGCCCCCCAACAAGAATTATGTTACTATACCTACTAGACTTTAGTCTCTGCCTGGTAGTTAGTATTTTTTTTTTTTTAAGATTTTATGTATTTATTTGACAGAGATCACAAGTAGGCAGAGAGGCGGGCAGGGCAAGGAGAGGGAGAAGCAGGCTCCCCCCTAAGCAGAGAGCCCGATTCGGGGCTCCATTCCAGGACTCTGGGATCATGACCTAAGCCGAAGGTAGAGGCTTTAACCCACTGAGCCACCCAGGCACTCCCTGGTAGTTAGTATATTAAGGTAGCAGTTTTCCTCCAACATTGAAGGGAAAAAAATGATTAGGTTCTTTGGAAGAGGATGAGTTAGCAGAAGTTCCCTCCATGAAGCACTTATAGACCACTGAATCCAGTTTACAAATGACTCTACTCCTGTATCCCATCTCTGCCCTCTCTCAGGCATTCCTAATGCAAGCAAGCACATCTAGGACACCTAGTTTGGGAATCTGTAGACAGCTTTTCAATGAGGAATTGGCGACAGGATCGACTTGCTCATGCCTGTGATCATTAATTTCTAGCTTTCAAAAAAAAAAAAAAAGAGTGGCTGCTATTTTTTTCTGGTGGTTTCTTTCTTTCTTTTTTTTTTTTTTTCTTTTTGGTGCCAAAACCCAGGAATGATCTGGTGATTTCTTAAGGCTGCACTCAGACCAATGGCAGCCTGCGTTCTAACTTCTGCAGTCCTGTAGGAGTGTTCAGGGTCTAGGTGACAGGGGCAAAACTTGGGGGAAAACACTGGAAGGAGATAAATGAAGGTCTTTATCAGCAATGGCTTAGGAATAAACTTGGAGAGAGAAATGGGGTTTCTAAAAAAGAAAAGAAAGAAGGATGCTAGTTCAGGAGTTTTTAATCACTGAGAGCAAGAGTGTGTGTAACCGGAAGGGGAGAATGAAAGAGAGGAGACTACAGGAGACCAAAAAATGTAGTTATGACAAATTTGACATGATTTCACTCCAGGATGTTATTTTGGAGATATTTATGACTTTTTAACCAATAGCTAAGGAGCATCTAATCAAACCTATTCTCCTTTAAAAGCTAGACCTGAAGAAACTGACTCTTTATTTCTTTTTAAGAAACTACTTTGTTGCCTTAAATGGAAAGTTCCCTGTGGTACATCTTATTTTAGAATCTCTAACTTTACCTTCCCTTTTTCCTATTTTTTAAAAATTAGAGTCAGAGGCTTATCTGTGATTTTGTTATTTCTGGGCACATTTAGACGGGCCATTCGTGTCAGATGCTAAAGGTGGTGATTCCAAAGGCAAAGGCATGGAGTCACATGTGAACATAACCCTTGGTAGTGCAGAAAGATGCACTTCTGAAAGAGAGGCACGGGGGGAGGGGGTGGTGGAGGACAAAATCTGAGTGTAGAAATAGATACAATGACAAGAAGACTAGAGTTGCCATCTGCTGGAGGATGGAAAGAATGACATTTGACACTCACTATTTGCAAGAGGAAAGCTAAACTCATTAGTCAAAATAATGCATCTCCGTGTACTGTGTACTGCCAGGTAAAGGAGAAAACATTGGGACGGGGTGTTACTCTTTAAGCGTGCAGCTTTTGGGTAATGTAGAAAATATATGGGGGAAGTAAAACAATGGCATCCTCTTTCCCCATTACTCTTAAAGAGATGATGAATTCTGCTTTATACCCTTTCAAATGCCAGCATGTTCCCTCAACATGTATTTCTCACTTTCACCACTGCGACTTTGAAATTGATGATGGGGTTTCTTCTATAAGTATGCCTAGTCACTGCTCACAGATTTTCTTTTGGCTTATGTAACATGGCCAAGTACATGAAGCTCACTGAGGTTTGATATAGAGAGCACCGGACGGTGGTCAGGAAAGCCAGGTGAGCAATCTCAGTCTGCTCACCAGCTCCTAATGTAACCATAAGCCAATCACTTTGTTACTTTGGGCCTCTGTATTTTAAGCTATAAAATTATACATGATATAGAGGAGGGGCTGCAGTTTAAATGATCTCGAAGGTCCTTTTTCGCTCTCAAATTCTGTGAATCTATAAGCATTCCAAACTCATGTAGCACTTATAACATGAATATTCAAGCTAAATTCTCATCATTGGCTTCTACTGAATGCAGCACAACAGTATCTAATGGCTTGATTAATCAGCCATAACCATCTTCTTTGCCAAGGAAGGGAAAACATGTTTTCCCCCTTCTCATATTGTAGAGAAAGAGCCAGTCGTTTAAACCTGATTTCTCTGATGCTGTTCCTATAGCAGCAACAGCCATACCAAAGTTCCCTGAGGAGGGGGGACAGGGGAAGACAGTTTTAAGAATCACAGAATTAGAAGAGCAAGCAACCTTGAAGATCAGAAGTGGAAACTGAGGTTAAGGCACTCATCCACACTCAAATAACCGGTTTGGGGCCAAAACAGACTAGATGATTTAATTGGCAAATGCCTCCCTTACCTGAAACAAGCGTACCTTTTCTTTCTGTAGCTCTAAACCCTGCATACCTACAGCATCCAAGTCAGGGGTCCCTTCTTCTCTAATCAATTTTTGTCTAGCTCAGAGTGATTCCTTCCTCCTCTGGAAACACTAATGTTTAGTATCTGAACCCTCACTTTGCAATTAACACAGACAGCCTTTCACTAATTTATTCAACCCACAAATATTTAATAAACACAGTTTTGATTCCTTGTATTCTTTTAGATGGAACCAAAGAGTTAGGACCCTTGTTCTCATGTAGGTTATATTTTAATGGGAGAAGAAGGGGACCATAAACTTGAAAATGGCCAAGAGTAGCATGTGCCATGGCAGAAAATTAAATCGGGATGGCAAGATGATGACTATTCCTAAAATGGAACAGATTGGCAAATGGGGGTGGGGGAGCACACACCAAAGAAGAAGTGAGGCTGGAAAAAAATCAACAAGAGGGATAGCGATGAAAGATGAGGTGAGCGAGGCAGGCAAAATGGTGTGGAGCCTCATGGTCATCCTGAGAAATGTGCTTTCCTTCCAAGCCTTCTGAGAAATTAAGGAAAGAATTTAGTTCTCTTTTCACAGAAATCAGTCTTCCAGATCTCTAAAGGTTAACATTGTACTTTTTTCTTCTTAAATTTCTCTCAACTCCTACACTGCCCAAATTTTTGTACATAGAAGACTTTTTAATAAATAGCTGTTGATTAGATGACTGATTGGGGAGTGCCTGACATCTTTAAGTGAGTTAACATTTTAAATAGGGCTTTAGGGGTGCTTGGGTGTCTCAGTGGGTTAAAGCCTCTGCCTTCGGCTCGGGTCATGATCCTAGGGTCCTGGGATCGAGCCCCACATTGGGCTCTCTGCTCAGTGGGGAGCCTGCTTCCCCCTCTCTCTGTGCCTGCCTCTCTGCCTACTTGTGATTTCTGTCTTTCAAATAAATAAATAAATCTTTAAATAGGGGCTTTATTCCAGGGCAGTCAGAGATCCTGATGACTTGCAGCGCTCAACCTAAAATCCACATGAAGACTGAGGGAATGAGCTCAGTGTGGAGGCTGCATGCCCTCACACTCAGCCTTTGACATCTCAGCTGAGACGGGGACAATGACTCAGGCCTAGGAATAAGCCTTAAGGAAAAAAGAAGCAAAGAGAATCTCCTAACTTTGGAGAGAGGTTCTCATGGTCTTTCTACCCAGGTGTCACACAGGTATAACTGAAACTTTGGAACAGGTGAATGCATTACCACTCAAAAGAGTATCTTTATGTAAAATCGCCGGAAGAACAGCCAAATTAATTCAGAGAGGTTATTCTGTATTTTCTCCTTTAGTGGGAGTTCCATTCTTACATGCTTTTCTTTGGACTAGAGAGTGATTTTTAATTGCAGCTGTAAGAGAAGCAAGTATAATGAAGAGGTTCTTAAACATTATGAAAACTATAATGTTTCCAGTGTTCGCTGAGAGTAACCTGACTTATTTTTCACCCAGTTCCAGAAAAGGCAAATTCCATGTAATTAGCAAAGAATTGGATGTGTGTCTATCATCTTTTTTTAATTCTGCCCTGCTCCTTATAGTCTGAGGTACCCTAAGTTCTGATGGGAGGAGCCTGTGTCTTGGAAACCCAGGTAGACGCCAGCACCTTTCTAATCTTACATGATATCTGTGGTGCTCAGTGACACACATGAATTTATAATAGCAAAAAGGAAGGAAAGAAAGGAGGGAGAGAGGAAGGAAAGAAGGAGAAGAGAAAGAGAGAAAGATCCAGGGGGGAAAAAGAGGATTGGAGCATAGAGAGAAAGAGAAGAAGAGCCAGCAAGGTATGGAGAAACTAAAGAAAGATGGTCAATGTTGAGAGACCACCAATGCTAATACAGAGGCAGAGATCAAAACCTCCCAAGCATTAGGACAGTGCCTGGAACACAACAGACACCATAAGAGATAGCCTTTAGACAGACAGGCAGGAGTTGGTGAGGGGCAGGAGGGTGGAGGGAAAGGGGAAAGGAGGAGGCAGGAAGAGAGGGAAAAATGAGGGGAGAGAAAAGAGGAGTTGACTTTGAGAGACAGCATGCAAGCAAGAAGGAATGAGAGATGCGAAGAAAAGCTGAAAATGAAGAGGAAGAAAGAAAGGAGATTATTTCAAATTTGGATGCATATCAGGATCACCCAGGAGAATCTAATGCAGATCCCCAGGTCTGTTCCCAGCCCTGTTAAATCAAAAGGGGGTAGGGGTGGGTTGTAGCCTAGGTCTCTAACAAAAGTCAAAACCAAAAGCTTTCTCCAGATGATGTTGCTGTGCAGTCAGATTTGCGAACCCGTGAGCCACATGCAAAGGAGAAGAAAGGGAAGATGCGACTAGTGGGCAGTAACCAGGCTGATGCCCGCATGGAGCCCGGAGGTGGCAGCTGTGGTGCTCCCCCAGAGCACCTATTTCTCTTCAAGAAGATGGCTCATCTTCAAGAACGAGAGCTCTCTTGTTAGAAGCCGTCCGCAATTTTGCCTGTTCCCAAACTACATGCCTTTCAGCGGCGTCAGGAATGGCAGGTGGCAGACTGCAGGGAACTACGTTGGAAGGCAGCGCTCTCCTTTGTTTGTGGCTCCCGCGCGCGGCAGGGAAATAGACTTGGCTCGCCCGCACTCTCTCAGATTGAGAGGCGGCCCAGCCTGGTTTTGGAGTTTGGCCCCCGACTGGCACCGAGTGGTAAGAGAATCTCTCCCACATGCTGAGGAACTAGCAAAAGTGAGTCGGTTTCGGAAAACCGACAAGGCGGCGCTGGCACCCTTCTAGCCTGACACGCGTTTCCGATCGCCATGGCAACACGCGCAGCGCGGGGCGCTGCCGGGGGAAGCGCGTGTGCGCCTGGGCCAAGCGGGCGCGTGGGGCCACCCGAGCTGCGGGAGCCTGGGGGCGGCAGCCAGCCCTGCCGGGAGTGCAGCCGCCCAGGCAAGGGAACAGTTGCCTGTTGGGATTAAGTCTCCGTGGGCCCAAATTGTGTGTTACTATGACAATGGTAAATAGGTTCACTGGCTTTCAGGGAAGTGGCTACGTGCACTGTGAGCTGCAGAAGGCACAATCTCTCTCCAGTTTCAGAACACACACGTACCCATTTATGGGTCTGTTTTTACACAGCGTGAAATGAGGGGCTTAGGGAAGCCACTGCATTGCTTAGTTTTAGTCTCTGGACATTTTACTGACAATGACCTATACTGAGTATACTGGGTTTCATTTAGTAGCTCTAACTTTAAAAAAAAAAAAAAAAAAAAAAAAAAGCCTGGTGGTAGAAGGAAGAGAATTAAGGATGCTTATCAGATGGTAATTAATTTGGTCTCTAGAAAGAAAAAATAAATAAATGAGTTAAGTGTTCTGATGAAGTAGTTCTGTGAAATTCTGCACATTCATACCCAGCATGTCTCGAGTATTGTCCTAAAAAAAAAATACAACCATATATAAAACAATGTTTGGTTCTGTTTGTTGCTTCCTGAGCAAGAGGAATATCCACTGTTCTCTGAAGCTTACTACACCTTTTATTAAAGAAAATAAAATAAAGAGCACCTTCAGAAAGGCTTTAGTTTTTCCCAGAGTATAGACCACAAACCATGCCAGAGACAAGTCTCGAAAAACATGTTAGCAGAAATAAAATGTTGATTAAATACAGTCACAGTAAACACTAAACTTACATTAATATTTCCCACAACTGGTGAGTTAGCATTTTATTATCTATTAGGACCTGTGTGTATAAACACATTCACAAAAACTAAATCTTGCCACGATTAACATAATTAAAAATATATAGCCTTCTTATATATTAGAAAAGACGTATTTTTAAAAAAGATATGTTCCACAATTATTCTTGGTTGTAGTTGCATAAATTTTCTGAATTCATTATATGTCACAAATTATTTTAAAAATATGCCATTCAACAAAGAAATAACATGAACAAGATAAGTTACTGGGTGGTTCTAACACACTTCTTTCACCTGAATTCTATGTGAACTTTCCCCAGCAATTGTACTTTGTCTAGTGAATATTCCCCTGGGAGAATTTCTGTTCCCGCCAGTTAGTCCAGGTCCAGGAGCTCATCACCTCCAGTCCCGCTTGAAAAACCATCATGGTTATGTGTTCCATAGCGCCATCTTCTCCCAACCCCTATGTGAAACCACAAAACCCTCTAAATTAATGTCAAGTTTCCTTGTTTCTCCAGGAGTCCTTTCTATTTTATTCTAACCATGGTAAATATTTACTTGGTAGGTTATCCAGTTTTTCTATGTTATCTTGGTCTATGGACTTTTCTTATATTCTTTTTAGTCATTTTTATACATGAACATGTCACACTTATCACACTTATCTTTATCCTGCTACAGTGTCCAATATATAAATAAATAATTGAGTAAGTGAATGAATGATGGCTGATGTTGGCATACTCTGGTGGCCATGGCTGCCTAGGGAAATTCTGGGAGTTATTGTCCCCCTTTGTCCCCTTGAATATATCACCTCCCTAATGCAGAGACACGGTTTGGATCCTGATTCAAACATCACTTCAAAAAAAGAGAAAGAAAACAAAAAGAAATTCGAGGGATAATGGGAAACATCTGAATATGGACTGAGCACTAGATGAATTAAGGAATTATCAATAATTTGCTAAAGTGTGATAATGATATTGTGGTTATGTAAACAAAATAGTATTTTTTACAAAGCACAAACTGGTGGTTACCAGAGGACAGGAGGGTTGGGGGAGATAGGCAAAGTAGGTGAAGGGGATTAAGAATTACAGACTTTGGGGCACCTGGGTGGCTCACTGGGTTAAAGCCTCTGCCTTCTGCTCTGGTGATGATCCCAGGGTCCTAGGATCGAGCCCCACATTGGGCTCTCTGTTTGGCAGGGAGCCTACTTTCCCCTTTCTGTCTGCCTGCCTCTCTGTCTACTTGTGATCTCTATCGAATAAATAAAATCTCTAAAAAAAAAAAAGAATTACGGACTTTAGTTATAAAATATATAAATCATGGGGATGCAAAGTATAGCACAGGGAAGAGAGTCGATAATATTGTAATAACTCTGCATGGTGACAGATGGTATACTTATCATAGTGAATACTGCATACTATATAGAACTGTGAATCACTATGTTATACACCTGAAACTAATATAACATTGTATGTCAACTATACTTCAATAAACTAGAGCTATACACTAAATATTTAGGAGTAAAATGTTATGAGATCTATAATCTACTTTAAAATGCACAAAATTGGGGTGCCTGGGTGGCTCAGTGGGTTAAGCCTCTGCCTTTGGCTCAGGTCATGATCTCAGGATCCTGGGATGGAGCCCCGCATCGGGCTCTCTGCTCGGCAGGGAGCCTGCTTCCTCCCCCTTCTCTCCCTCTGCCTGCTTCTCTGCCTACTTGTGATCTCTGTCTGTCAAATAAATAAATAAAATCTAAAAATAAAATAAAATAAAATGCACAAAATTAATGATAGAAAAGTTATAAGGCATTAGTAACTAATACTAATAATTAAGTCTAAGTCTCATCAAGTAATTTCACACCTCTCTTTATACCACACTTGATAAAGAATAAAATCATAATAAAGAATAAAAGTAAGAGCTATATCTCCACATGGCAATCACCTGGGAGTGGTTTCAAATATCCCATCTATTCCTTAGTAAACCATTCTAGAAACAAGCGGCTGCCTGCATCATAATTCAGAAAAGGTAAACCCTCATTCAATCTACCTAGAGTTAGGTACAAGGGCTGCTGGAGAAAAACAAAAAAAAAAAACATTTAGAAAACAAAGCTTTCTTCGAATACAGATCCCCACTTTGCTGGAAAATGTAGCTACTTGGCCAAAGAGAAAGGAAAGGACAATGCTAAATGTAGGTCTCCAATTTTAGTAGACCTACAAAACTGACAACAATGAAATTATCTCACTGCTGTAGAATGCAACATGAAAATCTACTGTATGTGTATCAGCTCATGTTTATTTTTTTTAAGTTGTTCTTATAAAGCAAGCACATTTCATAGATACAGATTCCATTTTATAGATGAAGAAAACTAGGTCTTGATAGTTAACTTCATATTTATCCTTAAGTTGTTTCAAATTACTAAATGGATGAAAAATAATTCCCAAGATTAAGGCAGTATCTCAGAATTAGAGCAAAACTATTCAGAATCTCAGAATCGGAGCAAAACTATTCCTTGACATTCTGATTATTAATTTATGGCATGCGATCCTCTGTTATCTGCTCCTGAAATACTTGGGTGGAAAACCCTGCCTCATTTCCTGACAGCAGGCTACAACAAGAGACTCGCATTACTGCAGAAGAGCCCCAGTTTATGAGTTCTTACTGTCTTCATATAGAATATCAAATTTCTGGAGAGCTTCTGAATGTGTCTCATTTTAACCCTCCTGACACCACAGCAGTTAGGTGGGTGGTAAATGCCACTTAGTTTACTTTATAAATCAAGAAATCTTATGACAAAAGAAGAAGAAGAAGAAGAAGAAGAAGAAGAAGAAGAAGAAGAAGAAGAAGAAGAAGAAGAAGAAGAAGAAGAAGAAGAAGAGGAAGAAGAAGAAGAAGAAGAAGAAGGAGAAGAAGAAGAAGAAGAAGAAGGGGAGGAGGAGGAGGAAGGAGAGGAAGGAGAGGAAGAAGAAGGAGAAGAAGAAGGAGAAGAAGAAGAAGAAGAAGAAGGAGGAGGAGGAGGAGGAGGAGGAGGAGGAGGAGGAGAAGAAGAAGAAATTTTATGACAGCTGGGATGGTGTTCTATGTGGCAATACCCTCAGAGTAGAAAGAATTCTGGAACTGGAGACCCAGATACAGTCATACAATATCCACATCACCAAAGTTATACAATATTACTTTTCTTTTTCAGCCGTCAGGGATTCTGAAAGAGCAAAACCATCAAAGTAAACAGTACTTTCCTTTCCACACTGGTTGAATAATATCCTACGTGGTAGGGACACTTGGATTTCAGAAAGATTTCTGAAGCCTTTTCAATGTTCATAACAACTATAGGAGAGATGTACTATTTACCTCATTATCTAATGAAACAAACTTTGTTTAGGTTAGAAGAGATGTAGCCAGTTAGGCAACATGTCAATTTCATTTTCTCAAACAACAACTTAGTTTTGTACAACAAAAATTCTAATTGGCATCCATCAGACCTTGTTAGGCAATCATATTGAAAGGAAGTAGTTGATTCCATTAAACAATATTCTGAATTTATAGACATACTGAAATCAAATGGATGAATTCAAAAAAGAATTTAAGTCCTTTTAGAGAACTATTTATTTTTAAAATGAATGCTTATGGTTATCACTATCTGAACATAGTTAACCTATGCATATGAATGGCCAAAGGAACTTAAGGTGACCATTTGAGTATAGAGGGCTACAGCCAGGCCGGGCTACCATCTGCAATAGTTTGATAAAGGATGAGATTCTCCCTTTGACAGCAGCTCCCAGAGCGCAGGACTGAAGCCTGCCTTAATCATCTGTTATGAATTGCTCAAACCAGCATACATGAAAATCTCTTCTAGGACCATTCTGATACTGCCAATGTTGAATGTCTAGTGTAAAATCAGCAACTCAATAAAGACAGAAATAGAGTTGGTTTATAATGAAGTCATATCTCCTGTCTGTATTGCTGTATGGGCTGGGGAAGAATCCCTGCCTAGCTGAAGACCCTATCCAAATGCCTAGTTTCACAAGAAAGGTACAATCTAATTTTCTAAATTGTGCTGTGTTCCATTCTATAAGCCAGTAGCAAATTTACATTACAGGTAGAAAACCACCCAAGCTCTTAGCACTTTTATACTGAGTGTCCCTTTCACATTCTCGCCCTTGTTGGATACTTCAGAATTCACATTTTCACGAATATCAAAATTGAAAGGATCTTAGAAAGCCTCCCATCCAACTTCCATTCTCTATATAAAGAAGGAAGGTACCCAAAACCATCACAGAGTTAGTAAGTGGCAAAAATAGAATTTAAACATGGATATCCCAACTCTATGTTCAGGTCACTCCACTATTCCAGAAATATGATCTGGGTTTTGCTCCTGAGAAATTTCAACTTATCAGATATAAGGGGTGGGAGGAGGGGAGAGAAAGTTCAGCAACAACTAGAGAGCAATTTAAGACAGTATTTAACAAAACGCCTGATTTTTAGAGAAGTAAGAGCTCAAAGAAGGGATGGATTAATATGGATTTCTGGGAGTGTGATTCCCCACTAGGGAACAGACTTTCTGAAGAATTGAATACTACCCCAAATATTTTATATGCCCTAGCACATAATGAAGTAATGAAGCAGAGTAAGTATCCACTATATGGTTTTTGAATGGATGGGTAACTGTATGGATTTGTGGATGGGAAAACGAACAAACTAGAGAATGAGAGCCCTTGTATAGGAAGTGGGATGTAATAGGGGTCAGAATCAGAAGGACAATGTGGAGGTTAGAGAGTATTAAAATGAGTGCTATTTACTTAGATGCTGTTGAAAATACAACCTGTCTGAAGTAGAAGCCATTCACTAGGACGTAGCTGATGATGTATTTGAACATTGACATCTCAGCAAAATGCAGCCGATCATTGCCTATTCCCATGACTTCACTGGGTTATGTTTAGATTGGTGTTGTAAATGCAGGGAGAGCTTGAGGAACTTGTTAATGAATCCAGACTCCCACATACAAAATGAGATTTCTGAATGTGTGTGGTCGTTGGTACTCTGTTCTGTTCTTTTTCTATGCAAACAGCAACAGATGGAAGGAATGGGGCGGGAGGAGTGGGAATCCAGGAGGAAAGTTTAGGTTGCCCCATCTCTCTCTTGCTGGGTCTATATGGATGAACTCTGGGGAAAAAGAAGACTGTAGGAAACTCAGGTTTGGTGTTTACAAAGTCAAAAGGCTGAATGACATTCAACTCTTTTAGTTGCCGTAACAGAGAATCTAGGGAGTATAGGAAAATCACTGATGACCAACACCAGCTGTGTTTAGGTTTTCTGTACCTGGATTTCCTTATGTATGCTGGGAAAATGGGACAATCCCAGGGAACTTTAGCCAATGAAAGGAATTAATGTTGTAACATGCTTTACTTTGGCGCCTGAGATAGAACTGTCACTCTGTAAGGTTTGGTAGAGCTGATGAGGATGCTGTTGAACATTTGTGCAGATTTATAAAAAGTGCATTGACTTTTGAAGAAAGCGCAGTTTAAAATCCCCCTCATATTTTCAGCCCCCGTCTCACTCAATGCAGCATACTAGCCATTTACCATCCATTGAAAATAGGCTTGCTTTGGCCTTATTAGGACCTGGGCACTTGCTGTTCCCTCTGCTTGGAATGCATATCTCATGGAATCTGAAACGGCTGACTATTATCATACAGTTTCAACTCAAATGTCACCTCCTCAAGGAAGCCTTGCCTAACCTTAGAGGAGAGCAGGCCCCTTCCCTCAATTTCTCTTTCCCACCTGGTTCCATTTTAACTTTCCCTAGCATATTGGTACCTAAAAATTATCTAATTTATCATTTGCTTACAAGGTTACTTGTCATTCACCACTGTAGTCCTATACTTAGAATATGCCTATAGGTTAAGTGCTCAACAGATATTTAGCTAGTGACTTGTGGACTAATTGATAGATAAGACCAGGACCCCAGAGCACATATATTTGAGACAACATTAATTACAGCTTCAAAGAAAAAGTTATCCCATTCCAAAAAGACAATACTCAAGGTAAATTTCACTTAGAATGACAGCATTACACTTTAATGCAAAATGCCTTCATGTTGTTGCTTCCCCCCGCCCCCCTCAGTCTTGAGGTCAAAGCAAACCAGAGGAAGGCACCAGAAGTTGCAACCACTTTCTTCCTCTCAGAGGAAAGTCAGACCTTTAGAAAAGCTAGAAGATGGGGCACCTGGGTGGCTCAGTGGGTTAAGCCTCTGCCTTTAGCTCAGGTCATGATCTCAGGGTCCTGGCATCAGGCTCTCTGCTCAGTGGGGAGTCTGCCTCTCTCTCTCTCTCTCTCTCTCTGCCTGCCTCTCTGTGTACTTGTGATCTCTGTCAAATAAATAAATAAGATCTTTTTTAAAAAAGATTTATTTATAGAAAAGCTAGAAGTCTTTTAGATGTTACTTGATTGTCCTTAGCCTAGTGAAATACACTTTTATTGTTGAAAGCTTTGGCTCTCCTCCCTCCTATCCCCCCTCACTTCTGGGGTTGAAGTGAACTGAACCCAACAATCTATGGTATACTTGTATTTCCTGTGAGTTGAGACCAGTGGGATGCTAGATGCTTCGTAAGTTCTGCTGGTCTCATTACTTGTGTAAAGGCCAAAAGAGGACCTAAGGACTCACACACATTCCAGAGATATTTACCTTGTGGTCTAATGGTTGGAAAGTCAATCTTTCAACCTTTAGAGAAACAAGGTCCAGTTAGCAAGTGTTCAGGAATGTAAAAGGGCAGTTTCAGAGTAAGTATGTGCCTCGCAGTTTCTACGTTAAAAACTCTCCTAACATCTAAATAGTGATTCCTAGTTAAATACAATATTCTTTAATATTTATGTACTGTTATTTTAATTTTAAATTTCTATTTTTATAGGCAAAGGACAATTGAGCGGAAAAATGTTATACCCTCTCTCTCTCTAGCTGTTCATGCTGTGAAGCAACCTGTTTTACTGTTTAAACCTATGTTTGTTCTGTTTCAATTGTGCAGGAGGAAACAGTTCTGGCACCTTTAAAAATCAAAGATCTATCACTCAACAGGAGAACATAGCAACTAGCAAAAGGAATTATGAGGAATAGTGAAGAGATACCATGCTCCTAAAACCCTATCAGACTTAGGATTAAGCTGGGGTTCTTGCAAAATTGTCCATTCTGATCCAGCATATCTAATATGTGATTCTGCATTTCTAACAAGCTCTACGTGATGCCCAGGCTTCTGGTCCTTGATGCTTATGGACCACAGTGTTTGGACCACATGGCTTGAGAAATAAAAATTGTTTTAGAGTATTTACTATCTACAGACAGAGTAAATATTAATCCACTGATGCCTTATTTAACCTGTAAAAACCACCATAAGTTCTTCCACTCCTATCCAGAAATGGAGCCTAACCCTCACTCCTTGAGTCAGGCTGACCATGTAATTAGCTTTAGGCAACAGACAACAACAATTTGCCAGAAGGCGAGACTTGAAGGATATGGGTCACATGGTGTTATGGTCAGCACTCTGGCCTCTGAAACGTACTTGCATACTGGGACTTGCTCTTTCTTGCCCCTCTTGGAATCCTGTAGTCACCGCATAACTGCACCTGAGGTAGCCTATTGGAGGACGAAAGGCCGCATGAAAGAGAACTGAGGGGTCCCGGGCTACAGTTAGTGACTGAGTCAGTCAGCGGGGCCCCAGCCAAGAGCCTGCCAATGTCCATGCCTGTGAGTGAAGCCATCCTAGATTGCCTGATTTCCAGCTAATTCTCCATCTGATCACAGACATTTGAGCGAGAACCATCAATTTGTCCCATATAGAAGATCTCTGGAGCCAACACACAGAACCAGAAACTAAATAAAATAATCGTTCGCTTAAGCCAAGCTTTTTGTTTCTTCTTTTTGTTTTTATGCAGCCTCTGAAGCAGGAACAGATACTTAAAGAAGGGGCAGTACGAGTTTAAGTCAGAGATGCCTAATACCATCGTGCTAGAGATTCTTTTTCCTTTTTGTCCTCAAAGTGATATAACATTGGTCTTATTTAATATAAATTGAGATAAATAGTTATTGCAATGGCATTTGTACTGCTTCTCTATTTTTATAATTCATTTTTTTTTAATTTTACTCTGTTAAATACTTCTATTTAGAAGTTAAGTCACTTTGACCAGGTCATATCGCTGATCAACAGCAGAATACTTTTCAGCTTGATATAGCATCAGAAATTCCAAGTTTTTTCAGTAAGTTATTCAATGTCTCAGATTTTTCTGCTAAAATGCAAATACAGGACAGCACTCTGAAGGGCATGATCTCCAGTCATCACCCTGTTTCATGTTTGAGAAGGTAATACAAGGTCCATCCACAAAGTAACAATCTTTTTTTTTTAAATATTTTATTTATTTATTTGACAGACAAATCACAAGGAGGCAGAGAGGCAGGCAGAGAGAGAGAGTGGGGGTGGGGGAAGCAGGCTCCCTGCTGAGCAGAGAGCCCGATGTGGAGCTCGATCTCAGGACCCTGAGATCATGACCTGAGCCGAAGGCAGAGGCATTAACCCACTGAACCACCCAGGCGCCCCCGCAAAGGAACAATCTAAACACTGATGTGAGATGCCAATGACAAACTCTCTTGGGAGAGGGATACGCTCCATGCCAGCCAGTCATTGACACAGTCCCTAGACAGACAGCTCCAGGGCTGTACTCTTCCTTTGCAGGTTTACTCATCGTTGGGCTCTCTCCCTTAGCATCAGTAATCCTTGACCATCTGGGCTCCTCTCAAAACCTGTCAATGTCAGCCATATTTTTTCCTTTTTCACAGCCACGTGAAATCCATATTAATGACACTGTCATGGCCATGCCTATATATTAAAGGCTGGTCACTACAGACTATACAGTATTTCTCAATTTTTTTAAACTATCCCACCTATTGAGGCAATTTCTACCTCTTTTGCTCCCTCTCATTCTTTCATGTCGAGAACACTATTTTAAAAGAAGCTTTGCAAACAGGTATTCCACAAGCTGAATATGGTCTGCAATATCACTTCCTTACTAATATAATCTGATTTTTAAAAATAAGAATTTGATAGCCTTTAAGCAAACCATACACTTCCCAGATAGCCTGGGCCCTGCCATTCCCTGTCATCCAGTTGCTTCCCATATCCACTCTGTCTTACTAGATGGCAGAGAACTTCTGATGGTGTACCAGCTGTAGGTTAGTCTCTCTGCCTGGGGATTTGCACCCACCACCGCCACTCTAACCACCATGTACCTTCCAGAGATGCCTCAATCTCTATGCCTAGCTATAACCTCTGTTCCATTTTCAACTGCTTACTCTTAGCTCCAGATGTTAGTTTGCTTCCACATTCTACTCTTCCTTGCTTTCCATTTACCCTAGACTAACCCATTCTATTGAAATCATCTTAAATTAATTTTCTGAAAAAGTACTATTTACATGTTGCCAATCCCATTACAAAACTATTATTGTACTTGGCCTGCCCCACCCATTTCTAAGGTTAATAGAGTAAGTCCCGCTTGGGCTGACAATATCTCATTTGGGCAGATGTGGTAGCCTCCCAACTGTTCTTCTTCCTCCCAGTATCCATTTCCCTGCCCTTCACATTCAAGGCCATCATTTACTGTCCCCGCATCCTGGAAATCATAATCCAGGTTGAAAGTTTTCCCAGTCTTGCTCTAAGCTAACATTCCAGTCCATCTCTCTTCATACATGTGTTCCCGATACCCTATGCATTTCAGAAGCCTTTGTGGTTTTTTTCACAGGTTTTGGCTCCTAACTGGAGTGGCCTCCACCCTTCCATCTGGTCAACTCCTCCTCCTTTTCTCCTAGCTCCTCTGGCTGATCTTGCTCAACTAGCTGGAGAAATCTCTCCAATCACCACTCTTATTTACATATCTGCCACGGCACAAATCAAATTGCTTTGCTACCCATCACCTGCAATCCAGATCTGAGAACACTGGAGGCAGGGACTACCTTTTATCGAATTCTTTATCTCATCAGCTAAACCTCCATTTGACCTAAGAGAAAAACAAATAAGAACAGTAATAGACATTTATGTTAAATAATTAAAAGGCACTCTCAAGGTGTCTGTGGGGGATTAAGAAGTAGTTCCGGAGAATGGGAGATGATTTAAATAAAGACATAAATGCATCCAGCTGAGCAGGTAAATTTACCACAGAAAGCTCATTGCTTATGGATGGTGGGGGATTTCCTACACAAAAGAGATCTTTGTAAGGATGCCATGTATAAATGGCATTAATAAATCTGTGTGAATTCAATACAAAAATTGGGTTATTATTTTGTTATTTTGTGCCTACATGTCAGTATACTTAGAAGCTATTTATATTTAAATCAGATTTCATAGGCTATTGATTAGGCAAGAATTCGAACCAGTTAATAAACTATTCACCAAGAATCCCTATGAACCCAGAACTGTGCCAGATTATATTCATCAAGAGAGTTTGCATGTGCATCAGTGGTAGGTGGCTATTCCTCTGCTCTTCATGTATGGTCTCTCATATCTGATCTTCTTCTGTACTTTTGGAGGTAGATATTAAAGGGTCCTAAGAGCAGGAACATAACAAGTCTGTTCTTAGGAATTTTTGTTGTGTCTGCTAGGACAAAATTAGCGACATTTGGAAAATTCTATAAAACAAGATAATTAAATATCAAGATGTATCAGAGACAGAACTTACTACAGTATTAAACTGGTTTCATTATTTGTGACCAGGATGAGGAGGTAAGCCTTGCTAATATCAAGCAGAAGAACTGTGTTGTCTAGCTATCTTCATAAATTCTGGGACCTGGGGTGGGTGTGGGGGAAAAGTTGTCGCACCAGTGTCCTACTATAGGGCTTGAAATCCAAACCTTAGAATCGCTCTGGTAGGGTGAGAGTCAAGTTAGAGTCAGATGTTCCCATGGACTGCAATTAAATAGATGTTTCCAAAGCTGTCCTAGCACATTCGTTTGGTGTTAATAGGTGTCCTAAATAATTGGGTGAAACCAAGAAAAACAAGATATCCTGTGACTGAAATCAAAAGTGTGTTCTGAATCTCACAGAACAGAGCAGAGTCTGGTTCATTTAAAAAAAAAAAAAAACTTAAACATTCTTATCCCAACAGAGGACTTTAAGTAACACTGCAGTAAACTATTTTCAGACATTAACACCTTTATGAAAATTATTTGGCTGGACGGCTACTTAATAAGATGTGAGACTGAAATGCTCATGAACTCCCAAAAGGAACGCTGGAGCCTCCAAAGCCCAACCCTCCATCTGAAGTGGGAACGGACTCTATGGGAAGGAGTGGAGAAACCAGAACATGGAGGAACGATAGTTCCAAGACAGGGAGAACATTCAGATAGGAATCTCAATCAGTGCCTGAGTGAGACGAAGGAGAGAGGACGAAAAGATGTTTCTGTTTGTGGTATGGTAGAGTTTCTCAAGAAGAAGAGAAAGCAGCGAAAGAGCTATTGAGGATGAAATGTGTATAACCTTAGAGGGAGACAATTTGGTATTACCTATGGGAAGTCTTTTAAAAGTCCCCACTCTTTGAATGCTAATTTTAGAATTAAAATTTAAGGCCACAGTTGTCCAAACAAGCAAAGGACTATGTCCTAGTTTGTTCAGGCTGCTATATAACAAATTACCTTAGACTGGGTGGCTTAAACAATGAACATTTATTTCTCACAGTTTAGAGGTTTAGAAGTCTAAAATCAAGGTGCATGCAGATTCAGTTTCTGGGGAGAGCCTGCTTCCTAGTTCATAGATAATCTTCTTGCTGTCCTCACATGGCAGAAGAGACCAAAGAACTCTTGGGGGTCTCTTTGATCAGGGCTCTAATTTTATTCCTGAGGGCTCCATCCTCCTGATCTAGTGTCCCTGCCAGTCCCTACCTCCAAATAGCATTACCCCGGGACTGGTTTTTTCAACATACGAATTTTAGGGGGATATAAGCATTCAATCTATTGTAGTATATGTGTGAGAATGTTCATCAGGGCCATTTTATAATAGCTAAGACAAAACCAAGTAATTGGTAAACAAGAGGGGATGGATAAGAGAAATAAAATAGAATATTTTGTAGCACTGAAGATGATTCTATTGATTTGTATTCTTTAATCCCACTGAGCCACCCAGGCGCCCCTATTGATTTGTATTCTTAACGTGAAAAAATAACACAATGAAAAAAACAGTTACAAAGGAATATGAGTAATGTTATCAGATTATTAGAAAATATATGCAAAATAGACAAATTCTAAAAGATTACATACCCCAAACTTAATAGTTGATTTCTGGATATTGAAATTTATGTGAAATTTTTCATTTTAATTTTCAGTTTTTCTTGTGTTTTTTTTTTTAATTTTTATTTTTCTGTAATGAAAAGGTAGAACTAAAATGTCCATGAGAAATACATGCAGATAGGCAGTGACAGGAATACTGAGGAGGAAGGTAGAAGATGCCTAAAGCTAGCACATACAAGGGTTCTGTTCTTCCTGCTGTAATGATAATAAAACCAAACCTTATTAAGAACCTACCAAGTACCAGGTTACTATGATAGACACAGACTTTGCATTCTCTGTGTTTGAAATCTAATCAGAGCGAGAACAAGATTCAGAAGGGTTTTTTTTTCTAAATTCTACCAACAGTCATGGGCAATTAACATCACTGACCCTTCAATTCTGCAGTTATAACACTAGGAAATTGGTGACCCCTGGGTTCCTTTTTCAGGTTAGACTTTGTCAATGCTTCAATAGAATCCTTCTCAAAATTTAACTTTAACCTAGGGCTAATGGTAAAATGCAGATCTGATTCTGTGGGTCTCAGAAGACACCTGATTCCACCTGTCTAACATACTTTAAGGCTGTGGGTCCCAGGCATACACTTTTGAGTTGCAAGACACTAACACACACCATCTCAATGAATTTCCCCAAGACCCCTTTAAAATAGCCATCCTTGGTCCTATTTTACTGATAATGGAGTGACCTGTATGGGACCAAATGGATACAAAATGGCAAGGAAGGACTCCAGTCAAGATCTTTTTACTATAGTCTCCAAGATCTTTAACGTCACATTCAGTGCTAAAATACTAGAAATTACTGCCACACTCATACAAAGGGAACAGCACCAGGCGTAGGAGTGGTAAAGACAAGATGCTAATGGAGCTCAGAAGAATGAAAGATCACTTTACGGGGGAATCTGTTAAGAACTCATAAAAGAAATTTCACATCAATCTTGAAGATGGCTAGAATGAAGGTAGGCAGAGACTGAGAGAGGATACAACAGTTAGGTATAATACGACAGATCAGAACATATGGCAGTGCAGAGGGAACCTGCAGAGAAGGGTCCCACATAACAGAACAGGCCTCTTGAAATAAGGCAGACCTCAGAGATTAAAAGAATATAGCAAACTCAAATTTTCAGTATGGCATTAGAAGCCTTTTACAGACCTTCCTCTTCCCAATACAGAGGTTCCACTTGTCCCTATTTACCTTCTTCCCCACGCCATGAAGAAATTGAGCCACTCAAAAAGATTTAAGCATTCCCATTCCCATATTTGCACTTAAAGCCTTTATGATGCCCACACCTCCTGTCAGTGCACCTGTATTTTGAGTCCATAAACTCAAGTAAAACTCATGAGCTTTACTTCCATCAATGAAAACTTTAAGCACGGTCCCATTGGATCTCTCAGTTGTATGTTTTAGAGACATATACTCTCAGGTAGTGGGCAATATATAAATATTATTGGCAAAGTCCCTTAGTGTCTGCTTCTTCCTACCTAAAGTTCCTGGAAGAAAGCACTGAGTCACTGCATTTCTTGGGTTCACCTCCATTACTCCCATCATGCACTGAACATGGTAGGTACTTCCCCAGTGCTATCTGTACTACTACCTAGTTTTAAGAGGAGGACAAAGTTTGGTAAGAAAAAAAAAAAAAAATTACCTTCCCTCTTTAATTTGTTTCTCCTAAGTAGAACTCCTGAGAGAAAACTTAGGGCCCTCACCTTTGGCCCCATGTGCGTCTTCAGAGGCATTCAGTAAAATGCCAGCTATATACTGTGTGCCCACAGAAACAACAGAGTTAATTCTCTCCTTTTGAAATTATGACTCCCATCCTCCTCCCCTTCCTCTAAATGTTTCCTTTTAAAGAAAGCCATGGTTCACTGCTACTGAAAATTAAAGACAACAGCATAAAGATCAAGGTCCAAGCTGGTGCCAGCAATGACAGAACATTAAAATCACCACTCAAATTTCTCTTTCCTTGAACACTGCCAAAGACTACTAATGGAAAGCCAATCCCCAGAACACCTGCTCATTTCAGATGTTCTTCACTTGCTCCTCTTGGTTCACGAACTATTTTGACTACAAGAAACAAATTGTAGGTGATCTCCAGTTGAGTTGAAATGGGAAAGATATATCCCTTAAAAACTGTATGTGATTACCCCCCACCCTGCTCCTGACCACCCCCCATCACAGCATGAAGTACCAAGAAAAAGCGGAGGGCTTATCATGCAAAGGCTAATTTTTAAGGCTTAGAAGAGGAGAAATTAATCACCTTTTCCTCCTCCAAGCTATACTCTGCCCTTTCCAGCTATCTCAAGCTTGTTCTTCTACCTCCTCTTAATTCCAGAGTGCGTTTTGGCAGTCAGAGTGGACCCCAGAGTTCCTTCCATTTTCTGAAACAATATTTTCAAGATTTTCATCCTTTCTGACTTCAGTTCCCAATCACACGTTGGTGTGATGGCTTGGGGGTGGTTTTCTGGATGTCTGACTACTGTACTCTGGTGGCTCAGCAAGACAGGGATAAGCTCATTCCCCATAAGAAAGTGGAAAATGTTAAGGGTGTTTTTGGAGCATGTAAAGTATCTCTGATCTGCAATCAACACTGAAGGAGACAACATTTTGCCAGCAGAAACCTGTGGTTCGCCCAGAAGAAGAGACTGACCAAGTACATGCAACAGCCACATTATACCCTGAATGAGATGTTCTCACAAGACAGGTAAGGATAGAGGAAAGATCAAACACGAGGAAAGAGAGAACTTCAGGGGATTTCTTTTCATTTTTACTTGTTAGTGTGTTGGACCCTGAGAAGCATGAAATTAAAACTCGCAAAAAACAGCCTATATCAACTTGCTGTGGTGACTCAAAAGTTGTCGTTTCTCAACTCAACTTTGCTGAAACACTTGATTCATGTTGTTCTTATTTAACCTAATTTGCATTGATTTAATCAGTGCTGGTATGCTTTAAATACATAATAAATTGGGATTCTGCAACTTAGATGACTTAGAATAGCTAAATTTCAATAAAGCTCATTTCAATCTGTTAATGTATACAGTTCTGCCAAAGGGTTTAAAAGCGTAGAAAAGATGCAAACTTGCCACATTAGAGGTGGGAAAGGTTTAAAGATACCATCCAGATGAAATGATTTGCAGGATAATAATGTGAAAAGCAATATATATATATATATATATATATCTTAATTACAACCTAGACACATCTTCTACATTTTGAGTAGCATACTTAGAAGAAAACTCACATATAAATGCAGTGAATTTAATTTTATTCTCTTTCCTCCTTGCCAACACTCAACTCTCTTCTGCCTCTCTGTACCAGCTCTACAAATCAAGTGACATCCAAAGTGGGACCTCTTCTTGCCCATTTGGCAGGCTCCATCATCACTTTGCCAAGTCGTCTGCATTAGGAGGATTTTCTTCCTAGCAGCCCTGGGGATTGGGTGGTTTAGACTCACAGTGCTTGCTGAATGGTTGGCCAATGTTTACTCCTGTCTGCCCCCGCCTCCCCCACCACCCTTTAGAGTTTATGGCTCAATCAGCCAGCCTGCTGTCAGGAATAATTGTGTTGGCAAAAGGTGAAAACACTTGATGGTGAAATTGTTTGTCTGCTCAAGTGTTCCGCAGCACCTTGCAGGTGCCAGGATGAAAACTGCCGGTGCCCAGTCCAGAGTCAGGTAAGAGACTAGAGTGACAGAGAGGCAACCATCAAGAATGGCAAGGTAAGAACACCACTTAGGTGTGGGACAGCAAAAAATCCATCTGTGGGGTAGAGAGCTGTAAGACCTTGTGTAACAGCCTGATATCTCTGTGTCTCAGTCTCATCATGTGCAAAATTAAGGGGTTTGATTTTCTTTTCTTTTCCTTTTGTTCAAAGATTTTATTCATTTGACAGAGATCACAAGTAGGCAGAGAGAGGGGAGAAGCAGGCTCCCCACTGAGCAGAAAGCCCAATGTGGGGCTCTATCACAGGACCCTGAGATCATGACCTGAGCCAAAGGCAGAGGCTTAACCCACTGAGCCACCCAGAGACCCCAAGGAGCCTGATTTTCTAAAATCTCTTCTAAGTCCTAAGATGACATGTGATGTCCAGGACATCTTGGATTTGTTTTCCTTCCAATTAAATAACACATATTGGAGATAAATAACCAGCGCAGAGGTTGGATGAATAAAAAATGTAATGATTCATGCCCCTGTTCATAGGACTTTTCCTGAAAAGTACCACCAGTCTTTGATGACTTTGACTCCACTGGCTGGTGCCTTCAGCTTGGATGCTAAGTAAGAACCAACGCAGTTACTTGTCCAAAGTCAATCCAGCCTGGGAGTTTTGGTAACCTACCACCTTCTTATCAAAGTCAGTACCACTATAGTTAATGCCCACTTACTTTCAATCCCTGAGAAGCAAAGATGATGGGAATTCAAAGAGAGGAGCTGGAGATGCACATTTGATTCCCCCATCACATCCTTGGTTATCTCTGTCAAGACGCTAGGCTTACCCACACTCACTTCCGGAAGGGTTTCCCTCTGCCATCTCTGAGGATTTTTTTTTTTTTTTCAACAAATGATCAACAGGTTCCTGACAATAGCCATACAGATCCTCTCCAAGCCTTTTGGTTGGAACAAGAGAGAGAGCGAGCTCATTATAAGAACCCCACCTACAGATGATTCTGAATGGAAATCATCAGGCAAAGGATTCTCTTCATACTTAGAAGGCACAATTTAGCAACAGTATCTAAGTTTAATTAGGGTTATGTGTATGGGGGGGTAGGCTTCATTATGGTTTAAACTACTCTTTCTCTGCTTATTCTCTAGCATTTTCTCCTAGAGGGTACCCCAGGGTGCTGTAATCACCATGTGCAGCATGTTAGGGTCAGCCCTCCTGGGTGTCATACAGCAGAATCTTTCTTTAATCCACCTGGGACCTTACAGACATCTAAGGGGAATGATTAAGTCCCTGAAGGCTCTCAGGCAGAACTCGCTGTACACAGACATACAGTTCTGCCATGCTGGGTCTCATACCACCAAACCGGGATGCTTTCCAAACCCACTGGATTTAGAAACCATTTCCCCATCTACCACTAAAAAGGGCTGGCTGACTGCAGAACTCCAGTGCCTGTAAGGAAAGGGGAAAAAAAAAAAAAAAAAAAAAAAAAAAAAAAAAAAACCTTAGCCAAGCCCCCACAATCACTGCTTTACTCTATCTTCTCTCAAGTTGCTTTTCTAAAGCAAAGGACCAAATGTTGATTTCTCTACAGATTCCTACGTGTCTCTTACACGTAGACAGCTTTAAAAGGGGAAGGGGGAAACATCCCCAAAAGGAAAGGGGGAGAGAAGAGAATCTTTCAGTTTCCTGCTTGGAAATATCTTGTCGTTGATGATGCTAGCCCACATCTACATCCCCTCTCCCCCTTTTTTTGAAATATGGACAAAAAAGCTGAATGTGTTTTCCGTTTCTTCAAAGAACATATATTACTTTGGTGGCTCGGTAAAATGGTTTTATGCCCTCCCCTTTTCAATCTGCCCATGTCTGAGGTGCTCCGGGAAGACGCACAATCGTGAGCAGCTTACGACACTCAGTGAGCAGTAGGTGCCTGTGCAAGCTCGCGCCTCACACAGCCAGGCGGAGGGAAGGAGCCCGGGCGCCGCTCCCCGCTCCCCGCGCCGCCGCCCGCGCCGCCCGCCGCCCGCACCTCCCCGCCGCCCGAAAAGCATGAGCGAGCGGGCTCTCCGCAGCCGCCCCGGGCGCGAATGGCAGGCGGTCTCCGCGGAGTAAAAGGTGGCGCCGGTCAGTGGTCCTTTCCAATGACGGACATTAACCAGACTGTCAAATCCAGGGGAGTCGTGAGCCCCGAGTTTGGAGTTTTTTGTTTTTTTGGTGTTTTTTTTTTTTCCCCACAACGTCACAGTCCGAACTGCAGAGGGAAAGGACAGCGGCAGGAAGGCGAAGCCCGGCGCCGGCACGTAGTTGGGAAACTTGCGGGTCCTAGAAGTCGCCTCCCCGCCTCGCCAGCCGCCCTTGCAGCCCAGAGCCGAGCAGCAAAGTGAGACATTGTGCGCCTGCCAGATCCGCCGGCCGCGGACCGGGGCTGCCTCGGAAACACAGAGGGGTCTTCTCTCGCCCTGCATATAATTAGCCTGCACACAAAGGGAGCAGCTGAATGGAGGTTGTCACTCTCTGGAAAAGGGTGGGTAAGACACTTTTTAATTAAATTCTTTCCCGAAGATTTTTTTTTTTCCTCCCTTTTCTTTGCTGCAGCATCTAACATGGACCAAATCACCATCTCTTTGATCTTTCCGTGGCTGTGAACTTTCTATGCTGCCCAGCTTTCTGCATGCTTAGAGGTGAACGTGTGGCTTTGGGGAGGGGGGGGTCCTTCTTTATTTCAATATATTTATTTGATTTTGCCCTTTTCTCCCCCTCCCCCGCTCTCCCTCCCTTGGAATAAAATATGATGTAGATTTCTGACCGAGCGCTTCCAATGGACATTCTCCAGCCTCTCTGGAAAGATTCTCGCTAATGGATTTCCTGCTGCTCGGTCTCTGTCTATACTGGCTGCTGAGGAGGCCCTCGGGGGTGGTCTTGTGTCTGCTGGGGGCCTGCTTTCAGATGCTGCCCGCCGCCCCCAGCGGGTGCCCGCAGCTGTGCCGGTGCGAGGGGCGGCTGCTGTACTGCGAGGCGCTCAACCTCACCGAGGCGCCCCACAACCTGTCCGGCCTGCTGGGCTTGTCCCTGCGCTACAACAGCCTCTCGGAGCTGCGCGCCGGCCAGTTCACGGGGTTAATGCAGCTCACGTGGCTCTATCTGGATCACAATCACATCTGCTCGGTGCAGGGGGACGCCTTTCAGAAACTGCGCCGAGTTAAGGAACTCACACTGAGTTCCAACCAGATCACCCAACTGGCCAACACCACCTTCCGGCCCATGCCCAACCTGCGCAGCGTGGACCTCTCGTACAACAAGCTGCAGGCGCTGGCGCCCGACCTCTTCCACGGGCTGCGGAAGCTCACCACGCTACACATGCGGTCCAACGCTATCCAGTTCGTGCCGGTACGCATCTTCCAGGACTGCCGCAGCCTCAAGTTTCTTGACATCGGATACAATCAGCTCAAGAGTCTGGCGCGCAACTCTTTCGCCGGCTTGTTCAAGCTTACCGAGCTGCACCTGGAGCACAACGACTTGGTCAAGGTGAACTTCGCCCACTTCCCACGCCTCATCTCCCTGCACTCCCTCTGCCTGAAGAGGAACAAGGTGGCCATTGTGGTTAGCTCGCTGGACTGGGTTTGGAACCTGGAGAAAATGGACTTGTCTGGCAACGAGATCGAGTACATGGAGCCCCATGTGTTCGAGACCGTGCCGCACCTGCAGTCTCTGCAGCTGGACTCCAACCGCCTCACCTACATCGAGCCCCGGATCCTCAACTCCTGGAAATCGCTGACAAGCATCACCTTGGCCGGGAACCTATGGGACTGTGGGCGCAACGTGTGCGCCCTGGCCTCATGGCTCAGCAGCTTCCAGGGGCGCTACGATGGCAACTTGCAGTGCGCCAGCCCGGAGTACGCGCAGGGCGAGGACGTCCTAGACGCCGTGTACGCCTTCCACCTGTGCGAGGATGCCGAGCCCACCAGCGGCCACCTGCTCTCAGCCGTCACCAACCACAGTGACCTGGGGCTCCTGGCCAGCCCGGCCACCACACTCGCTGACGGAAGGGAGGGGCAGCTCGACGGGACGCACGAGCCGGCTACCGTGGGTCTCCCTGGCGGCGAGCATGCCGAGAACGCTGTGCAGATCCACAAGGTGGTCACAGGCACCATGGCCCTCATCTTCTCCTTCCTCATCGTGGTCCTGGTGCTCTATGTCTCCTGGAAGTGTTTCCCAGCCAGTCTCAGGCAGCTCAGACAGTGCTTTGTCACGCAGCGCAGGAAGCAAAAGCAGAAACAGACCATGCATCAGATGGCTGCCATGTCTGCCCAGGAATACTACGTTGATTACAAACCGAACCACATTGAGGGAGCCCTGGTGATCATCAACGAGTATGGATCCTGTACCTGCCACCAGCAGCCCGCAAGGGAATGCGAGGTGTGATTGTCCCAGTGGCTCTCAACCCGTGCGCTACCAAATACGCCTGGGCAGCTGGGGCAGCCGGCCAGCGCCAGGCTGGGGTCTCCTTGTCTGTGCTCTGATATGCTCCTTGACTGAAACTGTAAGGGGATATCTCCCAGAGACTTGACATTTTAGCTTTATTGTGTCTTAAAAAACAAAAACGAAATAAAACACAACAAAAACCCCACCCCACAACCTTCAGGACAGTCTATCTTAAATTTCATATGAGAACTCCTTCCTTCCTTTGAAGATCTGTCCATATTCAGGAATCTGAGAGTGTAAAAAGGTACCAATCATTGATTTTTTTTTTTTTTTGTAAACTAAAATGTTTAAAATAAAATAGCATTTACAGTTTTTACAGACTGGTGTAACCTAAATGAATTGTTATGTGTTAAAAGAGAAGCAACAGTTAAAACGTCCTTCCCTGTGTGTGTGTGTATGCGGGGGGGGGGGGTGCATTGGCTAGAGGGAAAATCCAGAAATTCAGGAGCATAGTAGACTCAATTTGAAATATTAAGAAGGACAAATACAGCTCATGAGGTTGATATATCCCCATATGACTAAAGACTGGAGAGGGGGGGAAAGCAAGGCCTTTGGTATTATTTTTAGGGGAGTGCGGTGCAGTCACGATAACGCAAGTGAAAGTGGAACTGAGGACTGAGCATCACTGCCTAGCCTTGAAGGCAGGAATCATTACAAATAGCTTTTTAAAAGGCAGTGTCAGATTGTTTGTCCTATGAACAAGAAACATTTTTGCACTTAATATAACAACCATCTTTCAAATCAATTCAAAGTCTCACCCCCAAATGTCACTGGTTCATAATTCTCTTATGCCTCTGATTCACCAGAGTGGTAGCATTTGTGCCCTTTTCTATACTCTCCCAAGTGAAAGACAGACCCTCAGCTCCTGTTCAGCAAGATCTGACTGAGGGGAGGAAGAGGAATAAGACAGAATCCAAATGCTGGCAGATGAAAGCTGTGCTTTCTGGAGCACATTGCTAAGACTGCAGCAAGCTTAGGCTCTCAGTAGTGACAGCACACTCCTAGTTACTTTGGGGAACAGTGAGAAAAATCTTCTGGCTGAATGCCTACTGGGTAACTATCAGGAGACTTTAGGGGCAGACTTGGTAGAGAAGCAATAGGGGTCAGGTGGGATGGGGGAAGATCACCATTGACCCTGTGTTCAAATATTACAGAGACGGGAATAATTTGTTAGCCTGGAACAGAAAAGCTGCCTCTTTTCAGATTGCCCTTTTGTGTAATGCCTGCTTTCCCTGAGCTCTTTTACTTTTCTCTGTGTTGGGATCAATGACTGCTTCTTCCCACCCCTTCACAGGTTTCCAGGTCCATAATTGAGATTTAGGTTGCTTACTGAACTAAATTAAAGAGTAGTAGCAGTTGGTGGGTGAAGGGAAGGGAAAGAGGGAGGAGTACTGTGTGTTGGATGGGAGGGGTCTTTCACTCGCTAACACTTTAAGCAAATGTATGATGGAAATAAATGGAGATGGAGAGCAGATGCTGAAAACTGAACCAATACCCATGCCCAGAAGTCTTTTTTCAAACTCAGGTGCTCACCTTTCTGAAAGATCCTATAACCTGGCATCTATCTATCTATCTATCCATCCATCCTCCCTCCCTCCCTCCCTCCCTCCCTCCCTCCCTCCCTCCCTTCTTTCTTTCTTTCTTTCTTTCTTTCTTTCTTTCTTTCTTTCTTTCTTTCTTGAGAGACGTTCAAATAGTAGGGAGAGGGAAGGGGAAAACACACACACATACCACCATCTTTCAAATGCAAATGCCTCTAGCCACCTACCTAAAGAGGAAAAATCAGCTGTCTGAAATGCAGAATCTCATCACCAGGAGGTTTACTTAGGCTGAGGACTGGTAGTAGGTTTCTCTTCTACCTAGGGAGAAATCCATTTGCCTAATAATACTGCACATAAGGGGCCCTTTCGAGAGAAATACTTTGCAAATGTCTCTAAAATGCTAAACCTTGAGAGTAGAGTTTAACACCTCCCTCCCTCTCTCTCTAGCTCGCTCGTGCTCTCTCTCTCTCTCTCTCCCCCTCTCTCTCTCATACACAAGGCATGCACATGCACCCCAGCTCATTTTTCCTGACCAGAAGACTTCATCTTCTTTGTTTCTAATTAAAACATAACATTATGACAGACACCATGCTCTTATCATGTATTTAGGCGAGAAGAGATGTGCTTTATTTGATAATTTTGAGGAGAAGGTTTTGGATTCAGCCTATGCATGACAATTCAGGGCTGCTGTTTTAAATAGCATACCACTCAGGGGGCAGGAGCAGTAGGAACAAGGTCTGCTTAGGGGTGTGCCATTTGTAATTAAACTTGAGTAAAGGGTCTCTAGAAGACAACATGCCCTTTTTGGAAAGAAAAAAAAAAATTCACAAACTGTGCAGTTGAAAGAAAGTTCCTTGGATACCACTGATTTAATCTCATAGGAAGTTTACTGGAATCAAGTGCCAAAGTCTACTTCTACCCTGGTGCATTAAGGACTGTGTGCTGGTGTACTTATAGGGAAAGCTTCCAGAAGCAAATCCTTTCTGGCAAACATCAGAACCACAGGTCCCCCTACCCCCCAGAAATACAGATATTTGAGACTGTAGAGTTTATCTCCTATACCCAAGACCTTTTTTCCTTTCATTCTTCTTTTTTCAATGTGGTCATGAGAAAAAGCCAGAGAATAATTGTGCTTTGTTTTATGATGCTGGCCACCCCCCGCCCCAACTCAAACCAAATGACTAAGTATCACATATGTAGAACTTAAGTGCACGTACATCTAATGAAAGGTCATTGTAAAAAGGAATCTGCAATCTGGTAACTGGAGAGCAAATGCCAGCCATAGAAAATTATGTTCTTAATTTGTGTGTCTGTGTAACTTTGCATCGTGTGTCTTTGTAGCAAATATGTTTTCTACACAAACAGGAATGTAGCTCACATCATTTTATGCTCATGCACCTCTTGCTTTGGAGAAAGACGGGGTGGGGAAAGAGAAGGGTAATGGAAATCAGTAGTTTTAACTAAGGTTTTGTGGCACTTGAAATCTTTTCTTTCACAAATTAATTAATCTTTAAGCTTCAAGAAACTTGTTCTGACCCCTCTAAGCCAAGTACTGAACATTTAAAAGAAAATCTAATTTTTAAAGGCATAGTATCCTTTTTATGTGTTCTTCCCACAGAGGGTGCTAATATCGTTATCCTGTGCTATCTGAAAAGAATTTAAGGCCACAATTCACGTCTCTTCCTGGGCACTGTGATGGATTAACCCCCGATTTGCAGTACCTTCCCAGATGATTAAAGTTCAGCCATGGCATAGAGGATTTTCGAATATTTATATAGGAAAAAAAAAGTCCTTTCTGATGACAAATGACACTTTCACACCAGTCTTAGACCCAGTAGTCTTTTAGGTTGTGCCAGAGGGAGCAGGTTAAAGAATGCTTTGGCCTTCCTTTAGAGAAAAGACAACCCCTGATACTCAGACTTTGGCCATGATGGTTGAAAATCCAGTCCTAAGCCCAGTCCCCAGCACAATCCGCGCTCCCAAGACTATAAGTTGCCATCAGAAAAAAAGAGTATTCCAGCAAAAGGAAACATTCTTTAAAATCCATTTTTTATATTCTCCCAAGCTCCTCAAAGTATCAGTGTGCCTTACCTTTCCTCCCTGCCTGCAGGAAGGCAGACATTTGGTATGACTTAGCATCAACAACACATTTCTGAGTATGTGTAAGTAATTAGAGGGGCAAACGCCACATGGTGCTCCTCTCCAGTTTCATGAGCAACTATAGCCAGATCACAGGAGGGCTCAGGGGCCACCTGTGTTTTTGGGTTACATTAATCAACTCGTCATCAGGTTTGGTGCCTATTCTATCTAGCATCACCACAGAGAAGGGGACACTGGTGGGTCACATATTCTAGTAAAATAAAAGGCACTGGATACCTCTCTCAGAGAGATTATCAAAAGGCCAGAATGTATATCTTTTTTGGAGAATGGGTATTATAATGTTGCAGGGTAGTCAAAATAAGCATCAATTATCTCTTCTAGATAAGCAGTTATGTTGGTTGATTTGGGTTTTGTCACTGATGGAATAACAAGTAATGAGGAATTAGCAGGAATATGACTGTTAAACAGTCATGTTTTAGGAGAAGTTTATATTTTAATTTTTATTAATTAATCTTTATATATATTTAGGAGAAGTTTAGGGACATGCACACAACATTTTACATACACAACACAGATATAACCATACACATATGCACATATAGTCATATTCCTATAACCACATATATAGCCACACACACGATTACATTACATAAGTACTTTCCAGCATTAATTACCCTCCTACTTTCTTCCTCCATGATCAAACTGTTAGTCAGGAAAGGACCTGATAAAATCAATCACAATTAAAATGTAAAGGTGGGGGGTGCCTGGGTGGCTCAGTGGGTTAAAGCCTCTGCCTTCGGCTCAGGTCATGATCCCAGGGTCCTGGGATCGAGTCCTGCATCGGGCTCTCTGCTCAGCAGGGAGCCTGCTTCCCTCTCTCTCTCTGCCTGCCTCTCTGCCTGCTTGTGATCTCTGTCTGTCAAATAAATAGGTGAAATCTTTAAAAAAAAATGTAAAGGTGGATGATGGTATTGTCAGGGATCAGGCAATGAGTTGGTAGATGCTTTGCAAGCTGGGGGATCTTTTGAGCTCCTCATGCTATAGGAGAGTATAAGCCTGCTACCTACTGGTAAGTGCCAGCAAATGTCAATGCATTCTTTTGAGAGTACCTTCCTAACTAATAAGTTCCATCTCAAGGTTAAGAAACCTATTTCTCGGGGCGCCTGGGTGGCTCAGAGGGTTAAAGCCTCTGCCTTCAGCTCAGGTCATGATCCCAGGGTTCTGGGATCGAGCCCCGCATCGGGCTCTCTGCTCAGAAGGGAGCCCGCTTCCTCCTCTCTCTCTGCCTGCCTCTCTGCCTACTTGTGATCTCTGTCTGTCCAATAAATAAATAAAATCTTAAAAAAAAAAAAAAAAAGAAACCTATTTCTCCATTAAAAATATTCTACTCTTATTTTTCCCCCAGGGATCCAAGTGGCAAAATTTTTGTTGAGGATTTGTTCACATTTCTTTCTTGGTCATTAAAAGGACTATGTCTCTAGGGGCAGATCTGCCACCCACTCAACAACTGGTAATGTCTGGAAACATTTTTCTTTTTTTCCATGCATGGTGGTGGGGCCTACTGGCATCTAGTGGGTAGAGGTCATGGATCCTGTTAAACTTCCTACAGTGCACAAGAAAGCACCTCACAAATAATGGTTTGTTCCAAACTGTCAAGAGTGCTGAGGTTAAGAATCTCTGCTCCATGGTTCAAAGTAATGAGGTTACCTAAACCAACATATTATGCTCAAACTTTGCATCAAATAGCCTTTCTGATGAGTTAAGTTTTGGTTCGCCCAGATCTATTCTCTTTTAATCTTCCTCTCTCTTGGCCAAAAAGCTGAAAGTCTAAATTAAAAACCCTCAGGTTGGTTGCTAATCAGCGAGAAGACCTGTAGTTAGCACATGGTTCTCAGAGAACATATGGCAAAACTTAAATTAACTGGGACGAAACTTGTCAGAACCCTCAATTGACCCACTTTTTCTTAGCAATACCTCATTTAGGAAACAGGAAAAAAAAATCAAGTTAACAGTGGATATTTACTTAACAAGAAGGAAAATGAGAAACATGATATTCCTCCCAGAACTAATTCAGCCGACCTGCCTGTGCTTTCTCTTTCTCCAACCAAGCCTGGAATGTCTCTGAGGTGGGAATGGGTTTCCCTGTAAAAAAAGTCAATGTGCTTTGTCTACTGAGTAGGGTGGATATATTCTGAATCGGGGAAATGATCACAGCCCTTGAAACAGGATGTTCTGAGACGAAGGCATCACAAATGGAAATGCATTGGGGGACAGAGCAACGCAGGTAAATGAAGTTATAGGCATAGGACGTTATGAAGGAATTGGAGAGTTCATTTAAAAACAAGGCAATTCAAAGATTTTTTTTTTTTTTTTTTTTTTTTTTTTGACAGAGAGATCACAAGCAGGCAGAGAGGCAGGCAGAGAGAGAGGAGGAAGCAGGCTCCTTGAGAGAGCAGAGAGCCCGATGCGGGGCTCGATCCCAGGACTCCGAGATCATGACCTGAGCCGAAGGCAGCGGCCTAACCCACTGAGCCACCCAGGCGCCCCAAAAAACAAGGCAATTCAGGGGCGCCTGGGTGGCTCAGTGGGTTAAGCCGCTGCCTTCGGCTCAGTTTATGATCCCAGGTCCTGGGTTCGAGCCCCACATTGGGCTTTCTGCTCAGCAGGGAGCCTGCTTCCTCCTCTCTCTCTGCCTGCCTCTCTGCCTACTTGTGATTTCTCTCTGTCAAATAAATAAATAAAATCTTTAAAAAAAAAAAAACAAAAAAAACAAGGCGATTCACATTAGACTGGCCCTGGTGAATCACCGCACTTCTGCAGTCCAGGGCAAGCAACTGTTCTGGAAGGTTATGGTCCAGAACTCAGGAGCTGGGCCCTTTAAACCTGGTGCTGTTACTCACGTGTCTTGGGTTCATCTGGTGATCATCTTACTGTGCTAAGTCTCTGTCTTTTTGCCTTGAGGTAGATTCATCTGGGTGTTCACTAAGAACCCTTCAAGTTCTGGGGCCCTATGCTATGGCAAAATGCAAATTCCACCGCCCCACCCCAACTCCCATTACCCAGATATTCTGATTCAGCAGCTTGCCTACATATGAATGAGAAAAGGTAGATAAAAAATCACCGAAAGGGGCGCCTGGGTGGCTCAGTGGGTTAAAGCCTCTGCCTTCGGCTGAGGTCATGATCCCAGGGTCCTGGGATCGAGTCCTGCATCTGGCTCTCTGCTCAGCAGGGAGCCTGCTTCCCTTCCTCTCTCTCTCTGCCTGCCTCTCTGCCTACTTGTGATCTCTGTCTGTCAAATAAATAAATAAAATCTTAAAAAAAAAAAAAATCACCGAGACTAGGGCTTCAGAGAGGAGGTGGGGATGCTGGAAAACAGATGAGAAAGCACAAGCATGTGTGGGTGGGAAAATAGGGTTTCAGAATGTGCAGGAAGAGATAAAAGGAAATCCTAGCAAGGACTCACTCACACTCACCCACACGTGAGATCGGAGGCATAGGAATGCACTCTGAAGCAGGCCCAGTAACAACAACAACAACAAAAAAACAAAACAAAAAAAACAAGGCTGATGAATACCACTGGGCAGGGGTGGGGTGGGGTAGGAATGGGTAGGGAAGAAGTACAGAAAAATATATCTGTACAGGACTCCTAAAATAACTTACTATATTCTATGCAGTTACAATGAATATTGGAATTGAGAGCCCTTTTGTAACATGAGAAGAGGTGGGAGGGAAAGAAAGAGGGAGATGGGAGAATAGTAAAAGGCCAAGTGAGCAGAGGTGGGGGAGGGGAGTAAGGGGGGAAAAAAAGAGCAAGAGGGAATTATTTTGCTCAAATATCTTAAGTAGCTATGATATACCAACTCGACTCCTTAGTCATTTTTAGTCATTTCTTTCTTTATGCTCGTCTACCACATTGGCTATTCTCTTCTTCCTAATGTGATGCTGGGAAGCCATTTCTCCCCTACTTGATGAGAAAAAAGAAATCATCGTCTATCTGCATCCTCCTTTCTCTTGCTCAGCCAGGAGAAATCTGTACATTGGAACCACTGGGGAGTCTGAATGGACACAGATGCATGGGTCCCTCCCTCCCCGAGAGATTCTGATTTAATTGATCTGGAGTGTGGCTTTGGTGTGGAGACTTTTTAAAGCTTCCAGGTGATTGCAAAGGTCAGCCAAAGTTGACAGGCACCAAGCTAGAGGGTCACAAGAATCAAAACAGGTGCAGCTCAGTGACTGACTGTACCCACAGGTCTGACTGCAGCTCTTTATACACGGTGGCTGGTGGCCAGGCTGGACAGGGTCACTGCCAAGTGAGGAGTCCCCACCTGACTGCACCTGGTGGGGCTGATATTCTGAAAAAGATGTGTAAGCATTGATGAACTTGCAATTTGTCCTGGAGCACTCCATAATTTACAAAGTGCTGTTTACAATTAATTATTTTATTTGCTTTAATTCACCCAACCATCTCACAAGGCGGACACAAACTAGTCCCATTTTTTTTAAGACAAGAAGACTCCAATGGCAAGAGGTTAAATAGCCTGCACAAGGTCAAGGTTACTGCCAGTCCTGACATCCAGAATTGCCTCTTCTAAATTATGTGCTCTTCCTCTTCCAACACTTCCCTTTCCTTCCCTGCTTGACATATCAATTAATAAGTCTTCCAGGAAGAGTCCTGGAGAACACACTGCACATATGCTTCTGCACCCTCTCCTTCCCCTATTGGAGCCCAACAATGACAAGGAATGGCATCATAGTCGCCCCACTGTCCCTTTCGTGTCCCCACCCCTGCCCATGCCTGACATTCTTTTCTTTGTCCCTGGAGTTTCTATGATGCCTCAGAGACATCCAAAGAGATGCCAACTCTTTCCAAATACCCCAGCACTGAGAGTTCCCTTTCCACTCGACTGCTGCCATCCATTTCTTTGCTACCAACTCTTTACAGAATGTGAAAACTAAGTCCCAGTAGAAAACTGATGGATGGATGGACTGATGGATGGATGGATGGATGGGTGGATGGTAATAACTGTGTGTGCGTGTGTGTGCGCACACGCGTGCTTAAAAAAAGGATCTTTGGGGGAAATAATAAAGAAATTGCTCCAGTGCTAGAACTTCAAGAACTGAAGCAGGTGGGTGATGTATATTTGGACGAGAGATCCTCCCTTGTTCCCCTCAAATGAAACAACGCAGACCATCACTCATGTGTAAGACCAGATCTGCCAATAGTTTAAGGACTTAAAATAAAGCCAGGATAAAGACTGAATCTTGCAGCATACTTTATCTCCTTAAACCAGTGTTTTCTTTAAAAATCATGTATTATTAGGTGTTCACCATCACTGTATTTATCTTCAATGAAGAATTCTCAGTATTACAAACTACATGCAGCAGGGACCTCTATCTCTGAGATACTTACTGTAGGCAGCCCGGAGAAAAAGGAGAAGGCTCAGTCAGTGGCAAGTAAGAGCTACATTAGTCTGCCACAGAAAAGGTCTGAAAAAGTCAAGTGATACACAACTAACGGGCCAGTGCAACAATGTGTCCCCAGATGGCCAAGCCAATCCTGTCACTTGTCTCTCAGTTGCAGAACCGCCACATACTGTATGATTCTGTCTCACTGTCTCTGCTCCATAGTGATTGCATTTGTGGTAAAATCCATATTTCCCTGCAACTAAGTGTGTGTGTGTGTGTGTGTGTGTGTGTGTGTGTGTGTGTGTGTGTTGTGTATCTTATTCTAAAAATAGTGGTCCTTTTTGGAATTCAGCCTCACTCCTTTGCTTGCCGCCCAGGTCATTTTTATCTGGAGTTTCTCATATTGATCCTATTTTGCACACTATTTCAAAAATCATAAAGTTACAAAAAGAAAAGAATAAACATGCTTTAGGGAAAAAGAGTCTTGAGAAACCACACTGTAACTGAAATGGAACAAAAGGTAACATACCACTCAGATTTTTAAACTCCAACTCCATTGGTCAACTCATTCACTCAAAGCAGCACAATGTTCCTTATGTAGGGATTAAGTAAATAAGTGTTGAATGAACAACAGAACAGTTTAACTTGAAGAAGAAGCCTTAGGAAGAGGACTGTGCTACAAATTTAGACCCACTAGACTCACCAAGTATGTGTGCAGCAGAGACTTCCACTTTATCCTGTTTCATGTATAAAAGGCAACTACCACCCTCCCCCTGGTAAAGTGCTTATTAAAATATTTTCCTTACTAGGTACCTGGCAACCTGCTAAGTCTTTACCATCTTCAGTTAAGCCCTGCAATACACCTTCACCTCTCCTTGACCAGAGAAGTATTTTAATATCCTCATTTTACAGATGGGTAAACTGAGGTTTAGAGAGGTCCAATGACTGGCCCAGGGTCACTTCCCATAGCAGGGCATGTCAAGCACTTGACTCTAGACACAAATGCTTGGGTTCAAATTCTGGCCGAATAAGTTTGGCAAGTTACTTAACCTTTCTGATTCTCAGTTTGTTCATCTAGAAAATGGGGACAGGATTGTTGCAGGAATTAAGTAAAGTAGTATTGAGAATTAAATAAATGAGCTATTTTTTGTAAAGTGCTTAGAACAGTGCCTGGTAGGTGGTAGGTGCTAGATAAGGATTGTGTTTCATTTTGTTTTGTTTCTTTTTACTTTATATTATTTTATATTGTTAATAAAAGATAAATAAAACAAGGTCACATGGCCAGGAAGGACTGTTATACTCCAAAGCCATACAACCCCCTTTTCCTTTTGTGATAAGATGATACGCAAAAATCTGAATTCCTGCAAGCACTGGGTGTAAAAGAAAAAGATAAGGAGGCAGAGGAGAGAGTCCCAGAAAGCATTCTTTCATAGCTCTGCAACTGGCTCAGGCCTTGGCCTCTGCACTCCTGCTTGACTTTGTTCTGGTTGTGAACTGGCTTTTCTTTGCCACCGACGTCAGGCAGCCCTGGTGAATGTACCCACCTCTGCAAAATGTGTGTGCACGGGCCTGCACCTCTGTGGACCTGTGCAGGTGTGGTGACAACTTCCAGTTTGCACATGAGCTGAAGGCTAATGGCTGATAGCCAGCATTGTTCTTAGGAGTCTTTGACCACCAGCAAAACTCATCTCTACATCAGAGCTGTTTGCTCTGTGTACTCACTTCCTGAAGGTGGAAAGCTACTACACAGCTTACATTTGTTATCCAGTTTCCAAACTCTCATTTAATACCAGCAATATTAAATCATACTGGCCCCCGGGATACTACGTATACATCTTCAGCTGTAACAGATTTGCTGGTGTTTATTTAAGGATGTTTTTTCTCTGTGTACTAACAGCTACAGTTTGATGTTGCTCAAGCAAATGTAACCGGATGAGACACATCTGAGCAGGACTCTCTTCTGGGAGAGGAGCTCATGTGTCAAGAGGCTGAGTCTGAGTTCAGTTTTTTGTTTTTTTTTTTTTATAAAATTATTTATTTATTTATTTGACAGAGAGATCACAAGTAGACGGAGAGGCAGGCAGAGAGAGAGAGAGAGAGGGAAGCAGGCTTCTTGCTGAGCAGAGAGCCCGATGTGGGACTCGATCCTAGGACCCTGAGATCATGACCTGAGCCGAAGGCAGCGGCTTAACCCACTGAGCCACCCAGGCGCCCCCTGAGTTCAGTTTTGATAGTAGTTTCCTGTGGGCTCCAGGGAAAGTCCCTGTCCAGGCCTTTCTTTTCTCAAAGGTAGCAGTGATTTTTGGCTTTCCTTTTAGTTGTTCCATTTAGTAGGCAGGGTGTGGAGTTAAGGGGGTGGGGTGGGTAGGGGTCATTTCCAGTACATTCTTCTCTACTATTGCTTATCAGCAGGTAAAATGGTGAAATCATCAAACTTCCCCCAAGGAAAGGTTCCACCCTCCTCACAGATCTACCCAACACCACTGACAGAGACCAGGTTTGGTCCCAGGGGATGCACTATTTTGTAACTAGTGCGATGACTGTTCGAAACCACTGTGTGTTCCTTGTGTGTCACTCACAGAATGGTTCAAGAATGCTCTGCCCCTGCTTCGAACAGGCATATTAAGGATACTTTGGCCAAAGTGAAACCCCAAGACATGAATCTATATTCCAGGAAAAGTGATACCCATTGGGAAATTGAGGACCACCTTCTGTTCGCTGATTTTTTTTTTCTTTCTTCCCATCTTCTTCCCTCCCAGCCAGTCTCCCTTCCCTTCCTTTCCTTCCTTCTTCCTTTCTTTCTCCTCATTCACTTTTTTCTCTTCTTTCTTCTTCTTCCCTTTCTCTTCTTCTTCCTCCCCCTCCCTCCCCTACCCACCCCTCCTCCTCCTCCTCCCTTTTCTTCTTTTAACTGAATTCATAGTTATGAGTTACACTATGCATTCCCAGTGGGGGCAATATTGAACCAAGGTGATAAAGACTGGTTCTTGAGAGGTAAAGACTGGTTCTTGAGAGGTGTAGATATCATACAGAGTACATAAACAGATATAGGATAAATGTCTGGTATTAAAATTTCAGAAGAGGCAACCAGGAAAAAATGTGTAAAAAAATCTCTTTAAGTGGAAGATAATGAAAAAAAAATTTTGAGAAACACTGAGATAGACAATGATTAACATGGGGAAGAGATAATGGTAAAAGGTTAAAGCAATACCGCAGGTCACCATTTGAAGCCTTTGAGATGGTCAAAGGAGGTCTGGGTTCTTTGACAGTGAAAACTAGAATTTAGAGATTATTTGAACAGCAGCATACCACTTTGGGAACTTGGTTTTACCTCAACTCAACTTGCACTCAACACCTCCCAGAGTTGTCTTTATTTGGAGGCTTTATGATATTTTAGGGGGGAAAATGGGTATGGAATTAACAGACAAAATCCTGGCTCTACCCTTTACTGATATACACAAATCACCACCTTTTCTGAACTTCAATTCCCTTGTCTATAAAATTCAGAAAATAATCCATGCACAGCCTGGTTCCCCAGGATCTGGTGAGGATTAAATGAGATAATGTAAGTGACAACTTCAAAGGCTTTGAGGTGCTTTGCAAAGATAGAAGCAGTGGACAGAAGAGAGGGGTGGGGACATGTGGGTGGCCACCCACACAGTATGACTTTAGAGAACCACATCTCAAACTCTCCTCCAGAGACACAAACATCCCTGCTAGTCACTGCTCTGAATTAAGTCCTTCCTGACTCCTCTGTCTAGAGCATATGTAGCAGGGAGGCAGCTAAACTGTTTACTCCTTAAGGGATGGGCCCTCATTTCACTTGGCTTTGTCCCTCAACATGTGATGCAGAGTCTGACCAAATGGCCTTTGGGCAGGTCATTTTTTTCACTTCTATGAACCCTGGTGTCCATGTCTCTAAAATGGACATACATTTGGTTTCCTCACAGGTTCCTGGGAAGAGTATCAGGGATCATGTGTGTTGTGTCCACCACATGCTGGTAGATAGTGAATTCTCAAGTAATGTTCTTTCCTACCCTGTGTCACCAAGGTAGAGTTATGCACTATGCTTATTTAAATAGACTTGGGGACTGAAAGGCATTAGGGACACCTAGCTTCTGGAAATGGATTCTGAAAAGTGGCTACACAAGGTTAATTTAAAAAGAACATTATACTAGTAATGTAAAAATTTTCTCCACAGAGGAGATGGCTGGGGTATAGATTAGCAACTGTAATAAGTGGGAAGAAGGAGAGATAGTACCTTCTCTATTAAAGTCAGCTGCAATACTTAGTTAAGAAGGAGCTTATAAAGATCCCTGCCACAGTGGTACTCCAAAACTTGTCTCAGGTAATTGACCTTTTTTGGGGGGGGGGGGTGTTCTTTTCAATACAATGGTTCTTCCCAGCTCTGCCAACAGGTCAACCACCAGTCCTTGTTTTCTGAGCATGCCTCTCGTCAGCAGCATATAACCTGCTCCATCTCCAGAGAGCTTGGACTGAGGCTTCCACTGGAAGGTGGAGGCAGAAGTCAACCTCAGTTCAGTTGTAATCACTTATTGGCTCATGTGACCGCCATCAGAACTGCACGTGCTGCTTCTCGGAGCCCCCATGCCCCAGGGACTGCTGTGGTCCCCTATCTGCGGGCTGAGGAGACTCAGTGTTCCTGGACCCCAGGCCAAGCAGCCCTGAACGGCAGCAAAATCCAGCAACACATTCAGCAGCCAGCAGCCTGCTGGGCTCTGCCGGTTCACCCAGGGCTACCAACCCCAAAGAATTGGGATGAAAGCAGATGGGAAAGAGGGAAAGGGTCTGTTTGTGTTTTTATTTTTTACCAGGTTCAGCTCTTTGGGAAAAAGAAAAGAAGAATCGTGCTCAGAGCTGGTGCCCTGCCAAGCTCCCTCCCCTCCCTTGCTAGTCCAAGCACTCCACCGTCTGTACAGACTGCATAACAGCAATTTCTGGAAACACAGTGAAAAGTCTGGGCCAGTCCAGAGGCTGTGGATTCCTGGTCTCTGTTTGGTGGGGTTTTAGGGCGTTTATGTTTCACCTTAATTCTTTTAAAAGCTGCCAGCTTTTTGAAGCACATCTGTTATCAGCAGCTTCTGTTTGTAAAATGAGACTGAGGTAACCTCTCTAGAGAAATTCCTGAATCTTCTCTGTAGTTCAGTGCTTCCACTGTCAGTCTGGCTCACAGAGAACGGCTGTGGTAAATATTACAGAATGTTAATAAAAATGAGATAAAACACCTAGGGATCCTTTTTTTCCCCCAAATTTTGCTTTGCTCACTACTAAAGTTTATCTTGACAGAAAATTTACTTCTCTGATCCACATCATTTCCCAAAGCAATTTTCCAACAGCAAACATAAATTTCTGGTTATCGCTAAGAGGTTTTTCAATCCCTATGCTAAGGAGGCCACGGGGTTTCAACTATTTGTCTCACCTTCAGGTAAATACCCCTCATTCTTGACACTCTCACTGGGGGACCCTGGGCAGCAACTCAGGGCAGAAGCCTGAAGATGAGCTTGGAGGTTTCCAACATAAACAGGCTTGGTGGAGAAAATGCTTTGAGTATCAAGATTGAATCCTGAGGAGGTGATTAAGTCATTAACTAAGAAAATTTTCTCCTAAACCCATACAGCTGTGTTCTCAAAGGGACTGAAGCACTAAATAAATGCAATGAATGCCTTTATATTGCACTGAACTTTGACCTCGTTAACACAGATTACATTTATACCTTATCAGAGGTGTGAGTTGAGCACACATCATGAGATAAAATCTGTGCCCTTCTTTCTGTGGCATAGCATTTTATGTTGCTTCAGCCTTCAGGACTCTAGGGATCAGCACCTCCTCCTCCATTTCCTCCTCCTCCTCATTACTTTCCTTTCACACAGACCTAGTACCACTGGAGTAGGTTTTGACTGTGTACACCGTGGAGTCTCCTTCGCGATGCTGTTTGCAAAAAACTCGAATTCAAACTCTGGACCTTACTAGATGGAATCACATATAGCTGACAGCAATTTATGAATTCTCAGTTTTGGTGAAAACATAAGGCACTGTTAGGGGGTCTTCCTGGTTTGTCCGAACCAATCCGCAGGAGCCTGAAGTCATTTCTATCTTCCTCCCTATGCCCCTGACTTCTCTCTTCTCTCTTTCCTCCTCTACTCATTCAAATTTTCACCATGATGCAATATCCAATTCAAGTTCTAAAGACATCTACAAAGCTTTGGCAATGGCTTCAGCTCACTGTGGTTCTTCCTCTTGCCACCAGAAGGTGCTAGAACACTCATGGACCTTAACACCCATGTTTGTCAGTGTGGGCTGTCCCAGGATATCTTCTTTTCATTGTGTATGTTACTAAGATACTTATGCATCAGGCATACATTTCTTACATTATGCACCATTCTTGGTTAGGGGACAACTCATTTGCATCAATTCCTTTCACTTACTTTCTGGGCACCATCACTGAAGCAAAGCAGTAAGACATGGCCCTGATCTCAAAGAGTTTACAGACTCATAGCACAGGTACAACATCCACACATCTGATGATAACTAAAGGCAAAAAAAGGACGTATATAACACAAGTGTATAAAAGTCCTCTGAGGACACAGCAAAAAGGAAGGGCTTTTTAGATTCAGGGAACTGGGGAGAGGACTTGAAAAAGAAGGTGAACTATGTACTGGGTCTAGGTAGGTGAGTGGGATTTGACAGGCAGAATGGAAAGAGTCTCTCAGGCAATGGCACAGAGGCAGACAAGCAAAAGGGAAGCACTGGCCAAAGGCACTGGCAAGGTGCTCAACAGCATGTCATGATTTGATTTGTTATAAGTAGATACTTACTCAGCAAGACCATCTAGACTGCAATTTTGTACTGTTGTGATGTTCCATTTCAATAAGGAATGTATCCTATTTAAAAACGGGATGGGTTAGTGAGAAAACAACTAACAACTCTTCTATCCCTCCTCTGCACTAGTTGTTAGAAGAAGAGAGTGCAGAGTATTTCCTAAGGCCTCCCAAAGGGAGGTCTTACAGAATCATCTCAGAGGCTATTAAAGAGAAGTACTTGAAAGGGGTCACCTGGCAGCATTGTACTATCTAAAGTTAGCCCTCCTTAAATCTCTAACAAGACAGCTCATTATTTTCACTCAGTTGTTAATTCTCTACTCCCATCTTCTTAAAACAAACAAAACAAACAAAACAAAAAACAAAAAACTTCTTTTTAAAAAGATTTTATTTATTTACTTGAGAGAGAGAGAATGAGAGGGGAGAGGTCAGAGGGACAAGCAGACTCCCTGCCTAGCAGGGAGCCCGATGGGGGCTCAAGCCCAGGACTCCAGGATCATGACCTGAGCCAAAGGCAGTTGCTTAACCAACTGGGCCACCCATGTGCCCCAAAACAACTTTTTAAAAATATATTTTTTAAGATTGTATTTATTTGACAAGAGAGAGCACAAGCAGGAGAAGCAACAGGCAGAGAGAGAGAGAAGCAGGCTTCATGCAGGGCTCCATCCCAGGACCTCAGGCTCATGACCTGAGCGGAAGGCAGATGCTTAACTAACTGAGCCACCCAGGTCCCCCAGAACTCTTTATTAAGACATTAAAATCATCCAGTAAGAACTAGGGTAGTCCCCCTGATTTTACAATGTCCCTTGCTCTAACTGCTGTTGAAGCAGGAAAGCAGAATGCCTTCCACTTGTGTTGTCATGAATAAAATTATTCTGCTCACACTAACTGTGCCATGGGCAGGGAAACTGAGATAATGGGAGCACAAATACCTGGCATGATGCCTAGAATCAATCACTCTAGTTATGAATGGCTGGCCATCCCCCACCCCTCGTCCCCTTCTCTTTCGTTCTTAATCCTTCCTTTCCCTCCCCTCTCCTTCGCCTCCCCTCTTCTGTTTTTTCTTCTCACTAAATATTCAGCACATGCAGTGGCTAGAGAAATGGCTAGCTGCTTCTCCAGCTCTAAGAGGGCACAAGGACATGCTTTCCACTTCCCCCAGCTGCAGTGGAGGGAGGCGGTCAAGGGGGAGCGTATATGACCTGTCATCATCTGCTGTAGCTTGCACCATTCCCATGGTGCAGTTAGTGCCATAAAAGGGAGTACTTCCCTAGCCTATCAAACAATATTCATTGAAAACTACTCAAATACTTACAAGTTTCACTTCTCAGATTACATTTGCAAGGTTATTCCCTCTGCCAAGTCTTTCTCATAACTCGCCCTTTGATTCTTTTTTTTTTTTTTTTTTAAAGATTTTATTTATTTATTTGTCAGAGGGAGAGAGGGAGAGAGAGCGAGCTCAGGCAGACAGAGTGGCAGGCAGAGGCAGAGGGAGAAGCAGGCTCCCTGCTGAGCAAGGAGCCCGATGTGGGACTCGATCCCAGGACGCTGGGATCATGACCTGAGCCGAAGGCAGCTGCTTAACCAACTGAGCCACCCAGGCGTCCCACGCCCTTTGATTCTTTATGCCCACAGACACTAATGTACCCTCCTTAGAAAATGACTTCTTAAAACCCTTTAATGACACATTTCAGTAATTTCAGCCCCTACTCTCAAGCTCTCCTGCTTAAAGCTAATTTGTGTATTTCAGATTAAAACCATTTGTAAGATGCTTATTCTTGCCTCTCTCTCATCCTTTATATGCTCAAAGACTGATTTGGGAGATCACTTAGGCTCGATTCCCATAGGTTCAGAAGCTGCCCTTATGAGCTCCAATGACTTCACCTCCAGAAGTGAATCACTTAATAGTCTTGCGTCCAACATGCTGGATGGACTTAGTCTTTGAATTTCCAATAAGCTCATAACACTGGCCTGGGCCTTAACAAAATACTGTCTGAACAATGCAGATCCCATGTAAGCACCCAGGGACGTTTCTGAGTATAACTTGTATAGAATTAGTTTCTGGTCACCCTGGGGATCCCAAATCCCTTTGGATCAATGGAGCCAAGAGGCCACATTTCAGCTAATAGCCAATAGCATTTTATGGCTCTCTTGAGAAGGCAAAGAGAAATGATGGTATTTCCATGCAGCATTTCAAAGAGAAACCTTTCAAGGGGGAAAATCAACTCACCACAGGAAATAAACAACACTTAGTGTTCACTGAATGCCTTTCCGATATATCTGAGAATCCTTTGCCAATAAAAAGTTGAATAAAAGAAAAGGAGAAGGTCAGCCCAAGATTATTCAAGACACAGGGTTAGGCACTCCACTGGTAGGTGAAGGAGCCTTGTCCTGAGATATTTTACCTAAATATATGCTTCCCCACAGGGTTCAAATCAAGGGCAAGTGATTATGTTTTGGTTGTAGCAGGGTGGTGGGTGGACAACTGAGTAGCACAAAGTCACAGTTGATGAAGCTTTCAACTGGAGGCGAGGACCTGGGACCATCCCCAGTGTTGCCTCTAACACAGCTGGGTATCTCTGAGTGGTGAGTACAGCCCAAATTGTGAGCACACAGAATCATAAGCCATTAATTTTTTATTTTAAATTATTAAATTTAAGTGTTTCTTTATAGAAAATGCTAACGGATATAGTGCTCTAATAACAGATCATATAAATTGAATACTTACTCTCTTTGTGGCACTGCCTTATTTCACATAATTTTCACTATGTCCAAGACAGTTATAGAGGAGGAAACTGAGGTTTAAGGCAGTTCCACTTACACACCTGGTAATGGCAGGGAGCACTTCAAATCCCAGTCTCTCTGATGTCACAACAGACTATTTGTTTTTTTTAAGATTTTATTTTTTTTAAGTAATCTCTACACTAAACATGGGGCTCAAACTCACAACCCCAAGATCAAGTCATGTGCTCCACCAACTGAGCCAGCCGGGCACCCCACAACAAACTTCATTAACTACCATCTAACCCAGGAAGACAATTTCAGTGACACATGATCTCAGAACCATGTGGGCTGAAGAATGTGGGCAAGTATTGGATTGGTTTAACCTGAAGGAAGCAGACTTTTGGGCCAGCAGAAAGGTTTTCATTCTCCTAGTGACTGTCTTACAGAGGCAGAACTGAGAGCGCTGAGGTGAAGGTATCATACAGCTGAGATGGCTTATGGCAAGGAGGACTCTTCCATTAAAGCATGACACAGAAGGGAACAGAGGCACTCAAAGGAAAGTGACTTCCCTATAATCAGAGATAATCAAGGAAAGAAATTTAATCCATCCATGAATACCTCATATTGATTTTTGTCTCACATGTACTCATTTTGTTCTTCTCATCAGAAAGATCTCCTCTCTTCTCCTCTTAGGGTCCATTTTCTACACAGTCTTCAAGTTTCAGAGTCCAATCTTTTCCACAGCACCTTCCCAGATTCTCCCAACTGCCACCAAGCTTCCTTTTTCTGAACTCATACCAAGAATACCAGTTCCCCTCTACTTCTCCATATAACTTGATTCCATTCTATATTACCACATAGACTAGTAGAAAAGTATAGTTTTGGAACTGCACAGACCTACATTTGAATCTAATAGTGTATTTTACTTATCTTTCTGGACCACTTCATGAGGCGGTTTATGAAGATACATTGAGAACATAAATAGCAAGTGCTTGGTTGGCATGGGCGGCTCTCAATGTTACCGTGGTCCACACGCTCATCTGGTCTCCCGAAATAAACCTCTAGGCAGGAAACATAATTTACACTTTCCTGACTCTCCTGCCTCCCCAAACAGGTAATCGGCATAGAGAAAATACCTTAAAACTATTACTTGAGCTGATTTAATAACTCCTCAAAAAGCCAAATCCAAAATATTTTTATAAAAGTAGTTTGTGGTAAAATTAAAAAAAGAAAATTGTCCTTGGTTGTCTTTGTCTCTGGTTCCTGGCAAAGAACTTCAGAAACCCTTGGAATTTCCTGAGTGACAAGAGTGTCTTTATTATGTTAGCAGGCGACTCCTGGTGGGGCTCTGAGGTAGCTTCAGGATGGTGGTTGGCAATCAGAAAGACAAATTGCAAGGGTTAGAACTTTGGGCCAGCCTGACCTCTAAGGAAGGAAGGGGGACTGGAGATTAAGTTTAATCACATTGCCAAGGATTCAATAAATCATATCTATATAATAAATTCCCAGTAAAACCTCTGGACACCAAGAGCTTCCTGACTGGTGAACACATTGATGTGTTGGGAAAGTGATGTGCCAGATTCTATGAGAAGGTGTAGAAGCTCTGTGTCCAGACACCCTCATGACCCACAGACCTTGTCCTAGATGTTTGTTTGTTTGTTTGTTTTCCATTTGGTTGTTCCTGAGAAGCATCCTTTAACATAAAACTGTAATCTTAAGTAGAGCACTTTCAGTGAATTCTGTAAATTCTAGAAAATGATGGAACCTGAGGGGGTTGTGGGAATTTACAAATTTGTAGCCATTTGGTCCGAAGTGTAGATGACCCTGAGATTTGCAGTGTGTATATAAAGTGCCGGCAGTTTTGTGAAGGACTTGGTCTGTAACTAGTGGACTTTCAGCTTTTGCCAGAATTGAACCGAATGTAGGATACCATGTTCAGAGAATTGGTGTCAGAACCTAAAGTCAAATAACTGGGCATTTCTTGGTTTTTAGGCTATCTCTTTCTGGATCAGAAAAATAAAAAAATCCAATAAGCTGTATTAAAAATATACAAACTTAGAACACTTTTCTTTAAAAAAGAACCCCATTATTAATGGTCTCAATTTTTTTCCTCTATTACCAAGTTAGTATTTAGCAATCCACAGGATGTCACTGATGGGAATGGAAAAGAAATCTCCTAATGAAATTCACAAGGAAGAAAATATTATGACATACAACTTAAAGCATCAATTATTAACTTAAAGAGAGAAAAATATACGCTATTAAATAAGTTCTGATGTTTCTACAACATGCAGTAATGTAGACCATGTATTTTCTTTAACCAATTAGTTTGCTTGAGTGCTAAACTACAGTTTGAAATTTTTACTTTAAAAGATTAACCATTTTTATTCATCCCCACCCCTCCCCCTATCTCTTGCTCTCTCAAGGAAAAATTTTGTGAAGAGTGACAAACTAATATTCCCTGTAATTGGGGCACCTGGGTGGCTCAGTGGGTTAAAGCCTCTGCCTTTGGCTCAGGTCATGATTGGGATGGAGCCCTGCATCGGGCTCTCTGCTCGGCAGGGAGCCTGCTTTCTCCTCTCTCTCTGCCTATCTCTCTGCCTACTTGTGATCTCTGTCTGTAAAATGAATGACTAAAATCTTAAAAGAAAAAAATATTCCCTGTAATTTCCCGGGGTAGGGTTACTGGAGTAAACGAGGTGTCAGGTTCCACACAAATTCATCACTTATTAATTAACAATATCAACAACTCCTTTTTCATTACTGATAACACATTTTATTGACTACCAGAAGGATTTTTTGTTGCAAAACTTAACTCAAAGCCTCTCTCCTGTTATCTATTGCAATAATTAAAAAAAAAATCATTCAATCATCATTTTAATGACGATCATTTTTCCCCTCACTAAAATTATATCATAAAAGCCACTTAATTAAACTGAATGGTAATTGAATGACTTTAATCATGCAAAGAATTAAAATGAAGGACGCTTTCTCTCCAAGTCTGACAACATGTAATGACGTGTTTTGACCAATGTGGCAAATTCTAAGAGCAAGCAGAAGGTCAATGATTATCTTGCCTTTCGGTATTAAAAACAAAAGAGCTACCACTAGAAAAACCTTTTGCTCCTTCCAGCTTTGGGACAGGTTTAACACATCTGTACACGGGGTCATAGGGTCTGACTGGGGGAAGGTTCTTATGAAGGACCAAGAAAAGCAAAGCCAGTAGCTAGAGAGAACTCCATGTTGAGGAGTAAGAAAAGATTTCTCTGAAGTTTCCAAAATAATCCTTTGAAGAAGCACTTATTACACTTTCTATATACCACACTTTGTGGAAGAGATACAAAGATGCCCTCCCAGGTATGTGCAAGGGGCTGGGAGACCCTAAGTAAAAAAATGAACAGATGTGTTCAGGAGAAACTTAAAAAAAAATTCACCAAGGAAGTGATATATGAATTTTGAGAGCTGAGAAGATCTCCAGGCAACAAAGACCACTTTAGAATAAAAAAAGAATATGCCAACTGAGCCAAAGCTCAGTGTGGCTGGCCTACAGGCAGGACCAAAGGGAAATACAGATGGGGAAGCAGGGTGAGGCAGACTTTATGCCCGATAGGGAAAAAGACGTAACTGAACTAATGAGAGTTGGCTCCTCGGTGAGTTCCAGACAGAGACTACCCCAGGTGGAGCTGTCACACAAAGCAACCTTACAGCAAATAAGGAGATCACGGGGAATTAACTTCCAAACCCTCCTCTGTCCAAAGCCATGGTTGCCCAAGCAGCAGTGAGTCATTTCTTTTTATTTAGGATTTGGGATGAATATTCAGATGGAGGAGCTTTATTAACACATGTAAAGGTGGGCATAAAGTTGCTGAGGTGGTCACAGAAAACATGCCTACCCCTGCCCCGCTAGGTATATTAGGAAGCTGTGCTCCTTCTAGGACAGAGACCAACACTATAATCAAGCAGAGGTAACTGACAAGGGGCAGGGGTTATGAGCGGGTTCTGGGAGCTGGTAGAAACCTGGATGGGGCACGGGGCTCTCTCTCCTATCAGGAAACAAGGCCTTGCATGTTCCTAGGCTGAAACTGTACCAGTTAACCTTGAGTCCAGACTCCTGCAGACAACTAGTGGATCTGTTAGTGTGGTCTGAAGAGAAACGATAGCTGATTAGGGAGAAACAGTTAGCTGAAAAAATAAGCTTTTACATTTTCTGCTAGTTTTAACTTTATTAACCCTCTGGGGTATGGTTTCAATCCTGCAAAAACAACTCAAGAATGTGAGTTAGGTCAATCATTACTTTTGAAACAGCACTGGGAGTTTCACCATTGGTTTAGTGTCTCTGATAAGGTTAGGCTGTTTCCTAGCCTGGTAGAGACTGTTCCTTTTGCATTTCCTGTGTTCCCTTAAAATCCTTAAGTACTGGGGTTTTTGCATTTCTTTGTAATTGTAATACCTCCTAGAAAGTTCTGCAGGAAGTGCACAAGAAGATACCGTAGAGCTGGTGGGGCAGAGATCACCAAAAACAGCTGGGGGCTAAAATGACTTTGGTGTCATATCAGCTCTGTTTCTTCTTTCCTTTTCTTGGGACCCCTAACTTTTCCTGCTTACGTTGTCTGTTTCTTTGTCTATTTGTTTGTTTATGATTTTATTTATTTATTTATCAGAGGGAGAGAGAGAAAGAGAGCACAGGGAGTGGCAGGTAGAGGGGGAAGCAGGCTCCCCACCAAGCAAAGAGCCCAATGCCAAACTCAACCCCAGGACCCTGGGATCATGACCTGAGCTGAAGGCAGACGCTTAACTCACTGAGCCATCCTGGTGTCTCTACAAATGTCAAACTGAAAGCTGGACTAGGACATGGCTTGATTGGTTTCTTAGGAGGATCTTCCTGGAGGCAATGTTGTAAGGGACTTGGGAACTGGAAATTGAGGAGCATAGAGGAGAAGAGAAGATCCTCAACAGACTGGTCACTATAGCACAGTGCAGAAAGGACCCCCATAAACCCAGAGAAGGCTGGCCTTTTAATGCTCTTAATGCCTTCCCAGATCCTGGTGATAACCTGGGAGCCGCAGAGGGAAGGCTACTGATGTATAGTTCATACCTATGTGACAAATGAGTACTTCTGAAATCATGAAATCATGCAACAACATTCCTTGATGTCATTTGCAAGGTGTGCCTAATGCCTAATGCTTCCTCAGACATCCAAAGTCCTCATATTGACCTGCCTATCCAACTGTCCCCTTACTGTCTTGGCCCTTTCCATCTCCTGCCACCATGTCTTGGGTTTTCTGCAGAATGTGACCTGGCCAACATAAGAGGCCACATCTCATTCTCCCATGATTCTGTTATGTGCAGATAGTTATCTAATTCATAAAACAAATTTGTTAAAAACTGTTAATGGTCCATTCGTTCACTCAACAAATATTGATGGAACACTTTCCACATGCCAGGTATTAGGCACTGGGATATGGCAATAGCAGAAATAAATAAAAGCAAAAACACAAGATCTAGCATTCCCACAGAGCTTACATTCTAGTGGGAAAAATATGCAGTTAGAGACAAACAAGGAAAAGACGGAGGATAAGCAATAGTTCATACCATGAAGAAAAGTGTAAATAAGAAAAGTGGGGTGGAGAAAGGTTGCAATTACTGAGAACAAGATATTTGAATGAAACCTTGAAGGAACCAAGGGAGCAAACCATGCAGACTCTTGGTGCAAGAGGACACACAATTACACAGTTTCTTGGCAGGGCTGTGTGATACAGTGGAGGACTAGCAAGGGGGCCAGTGTGGCAGGAAAAGAGTGGGGGGGGGGGCATTACAGAGCTCAGAGAGGTACAGCGGAGGGGTGTGGGGCTGGTCTTACAGGCCACTGTTAGGACTTTCCCTGAGTGAAATGGAAGCCATTGAAAGTTTTGAAGTGACATCTCAGATTTAGGTTTCAACAAGATCAGTCATGATGCCTGGTGGGAAAGGACAATGGTGGAAGCAGAGAAGAGCCAAGTTTGGAGCCTGTTACAAAAATTCAGGTGGGAAGTGATGGCATCCTGGACCAGGTTGTTAGCAGCAGATGTTGTAGGAAGTGGGCACAAGCTGGTTCTGTTTTGAAGGTAGAATTGACAACCTTTATTGTTGGGTTGGATTGGGGATGTGAGAGAAAGAGAGGAGTCAAGCGAATTTTGGCATGAGTAACCAAAGAGATGCATTGGAAAGTTCACCTTCTTCCCTTTCTGCTCACATTTATTAATAATTACGATGAAAAATAGGAAATAAAATAAAATGCAACAGTTTCTGTGTCTTAGTCTTACTCCCTCCCTCTTTCCATCTACCAGGCTTGTGAATGCAATGAGTTGATGCTTCCATCACGTTGTAAACTTAGGCACAACAGAAAGGTTTTTCCAACTGAACTCTCTTTCTAAACCACCTTTGAGTGAGGCTCAGAGTTTCACCAAAAGAGATTCATTTCTGGAGATCCTGAAAAGTTTGGTCTTTAAGACTTCCTAATAAAAGCATCTATGCCTTTGGATAATCAGAATAACTCTGACACTATTTCTCAAACAAATAAGTTGACAAAATAGTTGTCTAGTGGGTTGGGTTGCCAGGTTGAGTAAATATAAATATAAAAACATCTAGTTAAATGTGAGTTTTGGATATAGAACAAATTATTTTTTAGTATGCCTCACATTTAACTGGATGTCCTGTATTCTGATAGTCTGTTTGTCATGAACATATGTGGACTTGTTCATAGCTAGTCCAGGACAGAAGAAGGAATACAGAAAAGGTGGGGAGAATAGGGAGACCACAGTTTTTTCCACCTCTCTCTTTACCCTGGATTTACTCCTAACCCTTGGGTCTTTAACAGCCAGTGGTTTTAAAAACTGCAATTTGCAACCAACAGTGATGGTCCTTGGAGGAAATAAACATGGAGAGATTTAAATAAAACTTATAGCCTTTGGAAATCACATTTTGAAAATGTAGCCAACTCTGTAATTAAGTTCCAAATTATTTGGTGCAGTCGGTTTGGCTAACAGATGGAAGGGTATTTTTGTTCATCCTTCATCCCCCGAGTTAGTTTCCAGAAATCCTGAGTGGTGTGTTTCAAGATTATTGCCTGAGTGACAGTTACATGTGTCTAATAATTTACTAGAATCAATGGATTTCTTTAAATGAATTCAGTGAACTGTTATTTATATAGATATGAATAATACATTTATAAGGGGGAAAAGAAGCAGTTGGGAAATACTTTTCAAAATGATGTATTGCGGTAATGATAAGTAATTATACACCAACATACTACTTTCTGATAAGATGTAACCAGTGCTATTTCAAACAGTCTTTTCCCTAGTGGTCCTCTGTGATTCATATTACAGCAGAATCTGATCTAAAGGGGGTAGCCTTCCATCTACAAGGCAGAGAGCATCACAAAAAGACTCTCTTATAGATCAGTCTGATATAAAACCTTGCCAGATGAGACCCTTCAAGGCTTTAAACTGTTAATCCAATCCTTATATGGGATTTTCTCCCAGATATTTAGTGTTTATACACCTATGTTGTGTACCTCTCAAAACAACCCTCTGAGGTAGTTTTTCCTCATATCTTCATTTTTTGAAAAAGGAAAGTGATACCTTGAGGATAAAGAAACTTGCCCAATGTCTTATGATTTATGCTTAGAAGACCCTTCTCATCACTACATTACATGAGTCAATTGAACTGCCTGGGGATATTTCCCAATCTCAGTGTAGACATACACATACTATACCCCACCAATACCACCACCATCCATCCTTATTATATACTCTACAAATATATTTCTCAACTTTACATGGGCAAAGAAGGAATAGAGAGAGAGGCTCCCTTTCTTGCTTTCCCTAGACTTATATCTTCCCATCATTTGAAATCTCTGCCATTCCACTGATAGACAATTGGTCCATGTCTATTAAAAGGGCATCTCACATTTGTGGGGGAGGGGATTTTATATTTTCAAAGAGTACTTTTCTCGGCAGGAGCTTCCAAATGCTTTTTTTTTTTTTTTTTTTTTTTTTTTTTGCCTTCCACTTACCCACTCACTCTAATTCTCAAACTGCCAAAATCTCATAAAATAATCATCTTAAATACCGGGGTAGCTAACATCTAATTATTAGATCCTTGGGTAAGCTGAAGTAACTGTTATGTAAATATCCACTCTATAATTTTCTTTTTTTTTTTAATTTTCTTAAGAAGCTCCTCTCTGAAGGGGCACCTGGGTGCCTCAGTCAGTTAAGCCTCTGCCTTTGGCTCAGGTCATGATCCCAGGGTCCTGGGATGAAGCTCCACATTGGGTTTCCTGCTCAGCAGGGAGCTTGCTTCTCTCTCTCTTCATCTGCTGCTCTCCCTGCTTGTGTGTGCACACTGTCTCTGTGTCAAATAAATAAAATCTTAAGGGGGAAAAAAAAAAAGAAGACGCTCCTCTCAGAAGCCTCCACCCCATTTATCTGATAGGCTATGTAAAGTTGTCCAAGACTGGAATTATCTGAGTTAAAAAGTTTACTACCCAAGAAAATGAAAGTATGACCTCTGGTATGCTAATTCTTTTCAGACTCAGAAACAGTGATCTGAAAAGACTATTACACAAGCCAGAGCAAACCATTAGGAGCTCCATGAAGACATTAGCTCAACTACAATCAAATACTGTCCAAACAATTTCTTCACTAAGCCACTGGTTTGGGTTTGAACCAGCTAGTCTACATGCTGTAAGTCCATAGTCCATTATACATAAGGTGATACCCTCCTTGCTGGAATAAGAGAGGTCATTAAGCTCTGCACTCTATCAATGGCAGGAAAGGCTTCTGGTACTGGAAGAAATCTCTAAGCCTTCCCGTTTCTACTCCCTATATGGTTTTAATTTACAGACTGTTGGAAAGAAATTTTAAAAAACAAAAACAAAACCACCAGAGGATTTAATGTAGTTTGGAGTGAGGGGGGAAAAAAAAGTAGCACCAACTTGGTTGCTCATAGGGGCTGGCAGGAAGCACCAATGAATGCAAAGGGCCAAGTGAACAATAGAGAAGGTCTGTGTGTGGCAAAATGCTGATATTTTTTGTGTGTGGCAAAACGCTGATATTATTTCTCTGAAATAATGCACCTCCATATTTAAATGAAAAATATGTTAGCCAAATAATCACAGCTGGATTTGACCTGCTTACAGTCAGCTTTACAACCTCTGCCTTATGGCCCCAGTTCCAGCCTATTGTTTACAACTCCAGATTTCGTAGGTGGGAGCTCTTTCTAAGTTGCATAAAGCTGCCTTGGTTGCTGGCAGGTGTGACTCAGATGAAGCTCATAGCACTCTAAGGAAATTTCAGGGGAATCCTGATTTTAAGTTGATAATTTATAAAGAGCATTGTAATTAAACACAGTAAGTATAATACCTTCCATAGAATAAATGGATATTTAGAAGAACGGGTGGCAGGAACTACCCATACGGGCGACGCTGCATGATGACCGAGTCCTGAGAGGTTTTAGTGAAAAGTAGAAGGACCATTCGAGAGTCAGATCGTACGATTCTTATACATAAACTCATTTCTGATATTGAAAAAAAAGAAATTTGAAGATAAATCTGCCGGGCTTGGGTAGGATGGAAACATACCCATTTATTTGTATGATTGATACAGAACAATACTCACACTTCCTCAAGAAATAACTAAATTGTAGGAGTAGTGATGAAATTAAAATTCAGATAGGCTTTTCATATAAAAATTCAAGTTCTAACAGCAAACAAGATGATACACTCTAAGCCTTGATCATACATTACAGTCATAAAAACTCACATGCTGTTTTTAGAAGACAGCGACTTCTCTCACGGCTGCATGGAAATACATAGATCTCTCACTTGTGTCTATGTGGCTACTTAGACATGTTCTAGAAAAGTCATAAGTTTCAACAGAGGGCTGCAGGCTAGTCAAGGAGCCCTCAGCCTTTCCAACCTCCAGACTGTTTGTGGGTGTGTTAATTACTTTCTGGCACTAGACTAGTAGAGTGGTCACTAGTTTATACAAAAAAGCTAAAAAATGGATTTTTCTTTTTATTGTGATAGTCTAGCCTCCTAAGAGTTGTCATATGTATCCCATACCAATGATTCAGAGTACAATAAAATACACTTAATGGGACTGAACTAAATTAAATCCTCCTTCAATGATTTATAGGACAGTATGGGATTATTCTTGAGAATATAAATTTTCACTGTATAGGAGCTAAGGTGGTAGAGTACATGCAAGAAATTAGACCAAGACTTGTCCTAGATTTGCCTTTCCAGATATTCTGATTTCAATTTTCTTGCCGTATTTCTCTAAATAGAAGAACTGGATCCTGACGAGAGGATTACCGAGTAAGAAACAATGAGGGGGACAGGAAGGAATACGGTGTGTGAAATTGGTTAAGTCATTTAATCTTTCTGTAAGATGGTTTTGTCATCTGTAGAACAGATACGGTGTGGGGATATCAAATGAAATTAAAAATAGAGGCAGAACACTTTTGCCAATTTAAAAACACTGCCAAAGGAAGCAGAGATCTCTCTAGAACTGACAGATAGCTTTCTACACCTGTACACCACTTGCCATTATCGGGTGCTAATTTTGCTTTTAAAACTGTGCCAGTCTGTCCTTGCATTTGCAGTTCAAGACTATGAGTAAAACTATGCCTTGGCTATGGGCACAATCTTCAGGGCAGCAGCTGCCACTCCAACTCTCGGTATGGTACACGTTTCCAGAAAAGCAAGAGCTGAGCGCTGCAGGCCACCAGCTTCTGCACAGAGCCTGGCCTGTTGCCTGTTTTGCAGAGTGGACTGCAGCCACTTCAAAGCACAAGCAATTCCACATCTACCTGGCTTTCGGAGGAAGTCCTGAGGCAGCCCACTTTGGTAAATTCCTCCTGGCCACAAAAGAAAAGGCTGGATGAAGCAATCCTGCCCTCCCTCCTACTCCACTCGGACTCTCACTGAAAAATCCACTTACACAGCCTTCTGTTCCCTCCCCTGGGAACACTTTGGTGTCCCTCCTGGCCCTCGTTGCCTAGTGCATACCTCCTCATCCCTCAGTGCTCTCCTCAAATGTACCTTCCCCAGTGAAGCTTTTCCAGATTCCCCAGGCCAGCCCAATTCCCTCATTGAGCACACACTGTCATTTGTAATTAGGCACTTGGGTGGCAATTTGATTCAATCTGTTTCCCCACTTGACTCACTTGACTGCAAGCTCCCTGAGGGCCTGTCTGCCTCTTCATTATAGCCTCAGATCCCAGTCGTTGTCTCCAGCAGGAGAGTGGTGCCAGACAAAATCCAGTTAGGTTTTTGGTTAGGAGGCGTATCATGTACTGGGTTGGGAATTTTGTTCCCTGTCAGCATAAGCCAGATTTATCTGCCACTTTTCTCAGTCCCTTCTCTCCGTTTTCTGTCCCTCTTTCTACTCTCCCCCTGCTCTATTTACCTTTGACTATGACTGCGGTTGATAGAGTTTAACATACTTATGAAAGGTCTTCCTCTCCCCATACTGCACGTCCTCTGAGAACTCGTGGGAAGGTTTTGTGAGTGCAGTGAGAATTTGGGGAAAAAGGAGAAAGAAGAAGGGAGAGGATGGCACCAGGAGGACCAGCCCATAAGTGTGAAAGAGGGCATGAAGATAACCCTCAGGAAATAATGACTGAAGGCGGTGGTCCTCCATGACACCAGAAGCTGGACACTGGTCTTTCTCAGGTGGTTCCTCCTTGACCCTTAGAACACATAAAATTTGAGTGACTTTTTTAAGTCTCTGGGAGGGTACCTAAAATAATGGCATTCTAAGATTCATAAGAAAGAAGTTAATCCTTACATATTATAGATGCCTCAAGGCATTACAGCTTAACCTGCTTGCAGAATCCCAGGTGAGGGCTGCTACTCAGGAGACAGGACATCCAGAGGGGATTAGGACGATCCTCTGTGCTGGGAGCAGGTGGCAGGACCTAGGCACTCATCGGGAAGTTTGGCCTCTGGGTCTCTCATTCTGGAAAGTGGCTTACCCCTTGATTCACTTTGCAGACCAGTTCAGCACTGATGGATCCATAAGCAATTTCTTCCCTTGAAGTACAGCCAGGAAAGTAAAACAGAAAAAAAAATATATATATATATATATATTTTTTTAATACTGGGTATCAATTATTCTTTATCCATAGTGGTTCAGTGAGAAGCTGGCTGTCAAGCTAGCATAGGAAAATTCCTACGAGCTCCCCAGTGAAGAAGAAGGCACAGCAAAATGTGTCACAAATCACCAAGCTTGCAGCACACCTGAGGTGTGGCTCAAGAACTCAAGAACCAAGGAAGATTCGTAGGCGAAAAGCTGGCAAGACTCAGGGCACAGCTGACAGGGGCCCACGGGCTTCTGAAGAGAGCCCCCCACACACACCCTTAGCCACCTACCACCATCTGTGTTCCACATACGACTCTCAACCACGCTTGCCTACACAGGACTGTCAACCACGCTCGCTTGTGGGTGACAGCATCAGCCATTAGGTTCTCTCTGATTCTGTGCCCACCCATGCCCCTCACAGGGAGAATCCCCAGGCAAGAGGACCCCTCCAGGAGGAGTGATGGGAAACATTAGTATGAGGGACTGCAAGGCAATACATTCAGGGAAAAATAATACATACTCTACTCCTAGGATGAGGAATTAGTTATGATGCAGGAAGCGGCCTCATCTAGGCAAATCCCATGACTGAAGCAATCTCAGTACCATCCCCTGTAATTCCTCAAATGGGCAAATTTGAGATCATGCAAATTCAGAGCCTTGATTAAGACCAGAGAGTCAAACAAGATCCCAGTCCAAATTAGAAGCCCTGACCATCATTGAATACACCTAGCTGGCTATCAGAATTTGCTGTAAGTAAAAACAAACAAACAAACAAACAAACAAACAAAACCTGGACATCTGGATTCCCATCCTAAAGCTGCTTAGTCTGAAGTTTCATAGCAGGGACCAGAATCTTTGCTTCTCAAAAGCTCCCAAATGATTTGGCAGATTTGGGAAACACCCTCTCAGCCTCCTCTCATCCCAGTTGTTATTTGTGTCCATAGAGGATGATACAGGAAGGTACACAAAGTCTCCTCTGGCTTCTAGAAGCTCGTGCATTAGCTGAGGAGACGAGACAAGCTCTGGAGGTACATGAGGATGCAGACGACTGGGCTGTTCTAAGGGAGGTGGAGCCGCAGCCAGTCTTAGTGGTGGAAGCAAACAGGGTGCTGTGTGTCACTTCTCAGGTTTGGAAAAGCTCTCAGGGACTGGACTCTGAGTCCTTTATATGGAAATATGTGAAGGAGGGAAGGCGGGGTAATTTCTAAATGTCTCTTGAATCCTGGGCACTTTTCCATTCCCAGTGCTCCTGCCACCACCTTTGTCCTGACAGTTGAATTCCCTTGCTTTAGTGTCACCCACAAATGCCTAACTGGTATTCCTTCTTCCAAAACCCCTCTTCCCCCATCTAGCCATCATATTGTTGCCTGAGCAACCTCTCACACATACAAAGCTTTCATGGTGTTCTCCTGCCAGAAACTCTTTCAAAGCCCTTTCCATTTATAAAGTTCAAAAGCCTTCTAAATGCCACCAAGACCCTTCTTAATTTGGGTTTTGGTTACGTCTTTAACTTCATTTTCAATGCTGTGCTTTACACACCTTGAACTCCATGTTAAAAAAGATATCACTATGAAAAAAAAAAAAAGATATCACTATGTCTTTGCACATGTTTTTCTTCCACAGCAAATGCTCTCATCCCAATTTGTCCTCTCTTCCCAATTTCCACTTCGAAAAACAGCACATATTCTTCAGGTCCTAGCTGAACTCTCATCTCCAATTAATAATATCACCCTACCCTAGAGATATTTTCATTTTAATAGGAAGAAAAGTTAAAGAAATCAAACTCTTAACAGTGGAATTCCAGGTATCAACCAATAACGAGGACACTGACGGACATTTAAGGCACTGAAATCACAACTTCTAGATAAATGTCTCCTTTGCCAATGCATAAAGTCAAAATCAAATGGAAAAAGATGTGAGTCTCGGGACATGAAACAACTTCTGATACATTTTTACCAGGAACAAAGGCAAACACCTTCTTGTGAGACTGGTAAAGATACAAATATATTGTTGGGGCTGATATCCAAATCCAGATTAAATTTTTGGACTCATTTATGGAAATAGGTAAGCCGGGAAATGCAATTACTATTTGTAAATCATTTTGCTATAACCTTCTCCTCCAATATCGTTAAATAGCGAAATGCAACTGATGCTATTTTAGCTACGAGCAGAAGAAAATAAATCCTTGTAGCAACAAGCATCTGTCAAGGGATTTGACGTTCTCCAAAATACTCCTTGGTATTAAGCAAGCAATCTTTCGCTTCTAAAAGGGATTCTCATTGATATGTATGAGCTAAGCATGCTATTATTTATGGTTAAGTGCAAATTGATATGTTTAAGAAAAATGCAAAATTAAGAGACGTGTATATTAAAAGACCTAAGGTGGTAATTATGCATCCAGTGTGGATAATTTAAATATAGTGGCATTACAATATGCTTTAATAAACCTAGGGATAGCTCTGGAATGCAATAATGAATCGCTTTTAAAAGGTCTGCACACAAAGTTACAAATAAGCAGCGTTACTCTAGAATGCATTCTGTGCCTGTGAAAGATGTTTCAATAGAGAATGCGGTAGAACAGTGGAACCAGCATTAGACTGGAGGTTAAAAAGTAGAGCTGTTCAGTACAGTTGATAGAATTTTCTGGGAAAACAGAAAAGTTCTACAACATTCATGTAACAGTTTCTTTAACAATATAGTAGCTGTTAGCCATATCTACTTATCAAACACTTATGCTGTAGCTACAGTGACTGAAGAACTGAATTTTAAATTCCATTTAATTTAAATTATAAATTTACATCTAGTCTCCTGTGACTAGTGGGTAGCATATCATATCAAAGACTAAACTTTAGGCTCAATCCTTCCTGTGAAATTCACCACACAAAAGTCTCCCAACCTTTCCAGTTCTCAGTTTTTTTTTCATGCACAAGATAGTTTTAACAAAATAATAGCAGTCTTTGGATTTATAGTTTTTTAATTCTTCCTGCCACAGCCCTACCACATCAAGTGAAATAGAAAACAAATGAAAATCAATAAAGACATCCTACTGGGACCAAGAACCCAATTAAGCAATTATGCACCCCCACGCTACCCCCAGTCAAAGTCAAAGGTGTTCTGAAATCAGTTTCTTCTTTTTCTTTTTTTTTTTTTTTTTTTAGATTTTTAGAATTTATTTATTTGACAGAGAGAGAGAGAGAGATCACAAGTAGGCAGGAAGCCCGATGCAGGGCTCAATCCCAGGACCCTGAGACCATGACCTGAGCCGAAGGCAGAGGTTTAACCCACTGAGCCACCCAGGTTCCCCCTGAAATCAATTTCTAAGGAAACTTCTTTTCTGGGGGTTATGTTAGAGAATGCAAGTCTGGCACAGTGGAGTTTTTGTTAGCTACTATTATGTTTCTTTTTTTTTTTTTTAAACTTGTGTCAATATTGTTGTTGTGGACAGAATAGGCAGTCTTTTTGTTGAGATTTGAAATTTTGTAGATGGTCCTGATTTTTAGCTCTTAAGAATCAATCTTTTGAAGGTTTGAGCGGATGGAATGTTGATAACTCGTAGGAATAACATATAAACTAGTCAAAAAGAGAGCAGGTATGACACTGCTATTTCTATTGATTAAGACACTGCTAACTCTACCTGTTAATCCATCCAGAGGCGTTCCTCACAAAGAATGAAGCAGTCCAAGGCAATGGGACATGCGATGAGTGTGTGTAGATGGTTGGAAGAAAAGATGGAGAGAGACTGGAAGGACCACACCATAGGTCTTAAGAGCTGACACAGAACAGACACACAGGCAATCCTCAGAGAGTGAGGATTGATAGAAGCACCAGAGACAGGCTTCCACCCAACAATTCCATTTTTAAGAGATGATCCTTAGGAAACACTTCAAAACTTGTATGGAAAATATATACACTAAGTTGTATATATTATAACACAAACATTATTATTATCAATGAAAGCCTGGCTACTATATGCCCAGGAGTAAGGAACTGATTAGTGGTTTATCTACAGAACACATTTCAGCCAATACAATGTATATTTAGGAAGAATAAAAAATGGAAATATTCTCAAAATTTACTGTAAACTTAGTGTAAAATAGTGGAGATAGGTATTGATGAACAGGATATCTCTGTCTTTCTACATATTCTAAAGCTAGAAAAAAATATTAAAAATTAAATCATTCATACTCCTATTCCTTGGAGAGTACCATTATCACTGTATCTTCCTATTCATAGATACACATTCTTACATATTTTTCAAAAATTACCATTTATTTATAATTGAAAGAAAAATTATAAATCCTATTTTTAAATGACCTTTTAAAATGTTGAGGACTCCAATGCATTAACCGAATAGTAAGCAGTTAGTTTAGTAGATGTCACCATATTATGTATGGTTCATTAGTTATCTATAATAATATGTCTTAGGGAACCATAAAAGGGTTAATAATCTTTCTAAAACACCCTATTTAGGCATAGGAAGAAAACTGAACTCATTTGATGATAGATACATACTAATAAATGGCTATAAATATTCATCAACATCTATTGCCTTTGGTTTTATGTAAACCATAAATATAATTTCCAAATGGCTATGAGCAATCATTATTTATTCACCCTTAGAAAAAGCAATGACTAATACACTGATCTCTTTATAGCACTGGAGTTAGCTGCTACAGTATTCAAATTATTATCTCTAACCAGATACCAGCAAAGGTCCCCAATCACCTGGACACTACAGGGGAAACCCATTTCAGGGGCTTTTTTTTTTTTAATCTTGGCCATTTAAACAAGCCAATCTGCCTCTCCTACTACACAGAAATAGCTCATGATAGCTACAAACTGGTGTTAAAAATATATTAGGAAGTGCTTGAGAGCACTGTAATGCAAACTGCTCTGTAATGAAGTCATTAAACTGGGTGAAGCTAATTTCTGAGGTACATTCTAACCTACAACCTAGGAGTCAATAAACTTTTATGGGGTTCTGTAACCACACCGTTCCTAGGAGTTAAATTACCAAAGCCCATTACAAGGCGTGTTTGACCAGCAAAACCTGAACTGACACTTGGAGCACATACACAAATAATCTGAGCAAATGGACGTCTACATTCTCTGCTAAGTCCACAGGTGCATGTGTCGTTGGAGGAGAGCTGCATTTATGTGTGAATGGAGAGGCAAATAGTGCATCCCGCTTTGAACAATTACCATAAAGTCAAGCAATTCCAACAAGCTTTGGAAAGCAAACTGCAAATGTTCAGAATGGTACGAAGTCTGACCGAGGCTGTGGTGCTACCAGGTGTGTGGGTAGGCCACCGGTTAGAACCACAAGAGAAGAGATAGTGTCTGTTCTTCAACAGTTGGTCCCCAGCACCTGCACCAGGCCATAAGGTAACGAGTGTCACCTCAACATTTTGGAAGGGATGCTTGGATGGGCATCAGGAGAAGGTGCAACTCAAAAAGGAGAACTATGTCTTTAAATGCTCAATTTCATCACCTGTTCAATGGAAACTTCTTTCTCAACCACTGGGATTCTCACTACACAGACAAAATGGAGCTTATCAATTGTGATGTGGCTGGCTCTGCTTACTGCTGCCTTTCACACTTAACTTACTGCCTCTCATGCTCTGAGAATCTCGTAATAATTTCCCAACCTCTTGGTTTCCTTAATGTATTCCATTGGCAGATGTAAGGGAGGTCATAGCTATGACTTTAAAATGCCTAAAATGCTGGGGCGCCTGGGTGGCTCAGTCGTTAAGTGTCTGCCTTCAACTCAGGTCATGATTCCAGAATCCTGGGATCGAGCCCTGCATCAGGCTCCCTGCTCAGCAGGCATTTTGCTTCTTCCTCTCCCACTCCCCTACTTGTGTCCCTTCTCTCGCTGGGTCTCTCTCTGTCAAATAAATAAATAAAATCTTAAAAAAAAAAAATAAAATGACTAAAATGCTGTCCTGTAAACAAAACAAAACAACCAACCAAAGAAGTAAAGTTCTTCATTAACAGATGAAGCTTCTACTTTGTGCAAAGACCTAACCAGGAACCACAGGACTAGGAAAGACCTAACAACATCAACCAATCCATTCTAGAGCCTCCATGCAGAAACAGAGCTCTAGACACCACTAAAGGAGATAATCTTTGGATAGAACAGTCCATGAGAGACAGTGCCATGGTTCTATGAACAATTTCTACAAAGTACACACTGACAGCTGACCTTCCATCATTTTCTCTCATTGTCACATTAACAGAGGCCCACCAATCCTTCAGATAGTTGTTTTGTTATTATTAATTGCAACATCTTTGCAAAATAGCTTAGTGTGATCATTAAGAGGATGGGCTTAGGAGGGTGCCAAGATGTGAATATTGGCTCTGTCAGAGGATTGGAAGGCTAGGAAGAATTTTAACTACTGGAAGTCTCTATAATAATGTGGGTAATAATGTAATAATAATAGCTTCTGAATAAACCTTCTGATGTGCAGAAATAACCTGAAGATTCTCCTTGGAAAATTTTTACAATGAGTTTTGCTTCCTTTAGTCTAAAAGGATGGACTATCATTTTGCTCAAGGTAGAAAGAGCTCACACACAAGGCTCACATGAAGAGCAATAAAACTCTTTAAAATAAGATAAATGTATTCTTTTAGCTATCCCATTCAACACCTTAATTTATTTCCATCTATTAGAAACATATTATAAAATGCTGGACTATTAGAAAAAGCCACTTTAGAAAAATTGTCACAAAATATATATAAATACCTGATGTGTATGGTGTGCACGATGCAGTCTAACTTTGTGCAGTCTAACTTTCTACAACTGCATGTGGGAATGCTGAATTTAACCATGGATAGAATTACTCACAGTAGAGACTACTCTTGTCTTCTGATGCAAATAAAATTTAAAATCCAAGTTGCAAATTAATTGACTGCATTGACAATTGTCAGAATATGGACTTCACCGTAATAATCTGTATTTACAGACAAAAACCTCTGGTCTCCTTGTTCAATAATTGCTTATCCTTGACCGAATGCCAAAGGCAGAGTTGTAACACACCTAACAGAATGAATGCTAGAGGAAAGACAGCTCTACATTTGATCCATTTAGGACCAAGTTGCACAATATCTCACTGCCCAGAAACTGGCTGGTCAGGTTAGGGTAGACACGGGCTTCACACTGGGTCCTCTTGTACATTCAAATCTGGGGATGTTCACTGGCAGCTGGTGGAGATGGATCATATATTCATTGGAACTCCTCTCTGAAGATCTACCTCTCAGCCTTCTCAGGCACTGCATTCATCAGGTGGTTACATGCAGGCCTCAGAATGTGATGAATGGCCCTCTTTTTCTCTCTGTCCCCTCCTTTAGCAAGAAGGCAATCATTAACATTTGCAAGGTCCTTTATAATTTAAAAAGTCCTTTCATCACTTATATCATCACAAAATTGGCTCCCCATGGTGATGCTCTGAGGTAGGTTTCATGATTATTCTCACTTTAAAAATTAGTTAATGACTTGCTGACAATAATGTAGCTAATATAGGATAGCTTTAGGCATGACAATTTGGACAATGACTCCAAATTATTGTGTGTGTGTGCATGTGCACATGCATATGGGTGTGTCTTTATGTATTTTACATATACATAATATTTGGTGGGTTTTTTTTTCCAGTTATAACCATCTATCTCAGAAGAGGTAGAACATTTATGTAAGAAGGAAGTAGATGCATAGAGTCAAGACAAGGCTGCAGTGATGAATAAAATGCCCTCTTACCAGAACATATGACTCCTCAGAACTTTCCAGAATGCATAAATGCCTCTAAATATGATATGCTTATTTTAACTAAAGAGGAAATACAGGGTCATATTCATAGGTTTATTTAAGTGAGGTCATCCTTGGCACAAAAAGTCTCAATAAAATGATTGTTGACAGAACGCTTCTTGAACAAACTGAACATTCTAGACAAATCTCTTCTACTAAGTGTCCAGGAGAGACCAACCAATGGTGTTATTAATTCAGACATTGGCTTCCTGCAGTTGGTGTTGTTCAACTTGTAGAATGCCCACATTGATGTACCAATCTGTCCTACATCTGGCTGCAGCAAAATTTTAAGTTTCTGCTTAACAGAGGAGCATGTTTATACCATTTTGAGCTCCCCAGAGATGGACTTCCTTCCTCAGGATCTGGGTGACCAGCTTTATTGAACTTGTTCAAGTCGGAGGCTGCATGGCCACTTTCTAGGGATGACCTAAATGAGTCATTTCCTCATGTGAAAATTAAATGGATACTTGAACAGGTAGCCAGTTTCTATCTAGAAGTAGGAGTTTCTGGTAGATGGAGTAACAATATACCAAAAACAAAGTTCTAAGGAGTTCCTTGAAGGACCCTGAAGGCTTTCTGGGAAAGAGTCACTATTTCTTGCTCTGTTCTCTTAGTTTCTAAGGATTTTGGATATGCCATAGCTGTTCCAACTTGCGGGGAGATGAAGAGCAGCCTAGAGGAGTCATTAGAACATCCAGAAGCAAATGGACTTGGGTGCAAGATTTAACATACAGAGTGTGCGAGGGAGTGGTGCTGGCTAGATAGAGCCCACACATGCATTCCTGAGAAGAATCTCCCTAGACACAGAAGATGACAACAATAGGCTGTGCCTTTTAGTGGGTTTCTGGAAACACTGTATTCCATCCATTGCCAAAGGGAGCCTATTAATAAAGGGAGAGTGGCTGGTAACCAGCCACAGATAGCGGGGCCACACTGGCTCGCTGTGATTAGAAAGCTTGCTGAACTTAATATATCTATCCCCTATCCACAAGGAAACAGCTCCATTTAATAAAGCAGTATTACTGCTGACACAAAGGTATTAAAAAAGTGGGCAGAAGCAGGAGTTTAAAGCTCCTGGGAACATTCCTCCTGCTGTGACCTTTGCCAAATCAATTTCTTCCTTTGAAAAACAAAGGGATTTCCCCAAACCCAGTAATTTGTATAACACCATCATTGACTTTTGCTAAATCCGTAGACTACATCTTATGATTTAATTAATATGTTTTAAAATTTAATTAGAAAACCTTATTATTTCTGTAAATGGGAAATCAGTACTTTTCTAACACAATTAAAATACACAAAAACATTTCCCATGCACAATAAAATACCCAGCCATTACAGTCCCAGGGCCTATCACCCTGGCTCCCCATTTTGGGGAAAATGGGGTATAGTGATCACTTGCTCAACTCTGGAGATCTGGACCGTATAGTGGAGTTAAAGGGCCAGATCGGTGTAGGTCCCAGGATCTCACTACCCCATAGCTTGGATTCTTTCTTACAGTGGCTTCTTACTCTGTTTCAAATACTTTTTTTTCTCTATTCTCTCCTTATTTTTCCACAGTCTTCTCAACTCTTAACTTAGCCATCTTCGATGCAAATTTTCACTGAGAATCCATGTGGGCAGAAGCATGTGGTAGGTGTTATCAGGGCTTATAAAATGAATAATGCATGCCCATAATATATGTGAGTCAAGAGTCAAGACAAATGAAGCAGTTCAAGAAAAAAACTTACAAAGAAACATAATAGCACACATACAATAATACTTCTAGCAGAGACACAGTCAGAGTTGAACAGATATTCAAAGATCCACTCTTAGAATTGAAAGTCACCACAAAGGCCACCTAATTCAAAGCCTGCATACCAGTGGCCTGGTGTTTGAATTCAACTGCCAAGCATGTTTGGTTTGGCCCACAAATTACTTAAAAAAGGAAATAATGCACCACCTGTCCTACTGACCTCCGCCTTCAACTCTCTATGCAATCTTATCCCGGGCCTGCTTCATGGATTTATATTCTCTATTTTCTCAGAAAGACATTTGCAAGTATATTCTATGATGTATTTCAACCTCCACCCTATCAACAAGCATTATGCAGGGGACACCTGGGTGGCTCAGTGGGTTAAGCATCTGCCTTCAGCTGAGGTCATGATCCCAGGGTGCTAGGACTGAGTCCCCCATCTGGCTCCCTGCTCAGCGGGGAGTCTGCTTCTCCCTCCCTCTGCCACTCCCTGCCGCTCATGTGCTCTCTAGCACTGGCTCTCATTCTCTCTCTCTCTCTCTCAAAATCTTAAAACAAAACAAAAAAAACACACAAAAACAAAAACAAAAAAACTTAACAAAATAACAAGCAAATTATACCAAAGTAGAAAAGAGAGGCTCAAGGTGGCTCATACCCTTGCCACTAGAGCAGGGAAGACTAGAATCCTACAGCTCTTGATTATCAGTGAAGCTTTTTATGAAGTTCAATCTACAGTGATGCTTTTGGAATGTATCACCCTTATGTAGGTTTTTTTTTTTTTTTTAAGATTTTATTTATTTATTTGAGAGAGAGAGACAGAGAGAGCACATGCATGTCCATGAGGGGAGGGGGAGGGGCAGTGGGCAAGAAGCAGACTCCAGAGCTGAGCAGGAGCCTGATGTGGGGCTCAATTCCAGAACCCTGAGACCATGACCTGAGCTAAAACCAAGAGTCAGATGCTTAACCAACTGAGCCACCCAGGCGCCCCTCTTACATAGGGTCTTGAAAGAGATGTTCAATGCATCAGATTTTGAGAGAAGAGATATTAGTTGAGGAAGGTTACCAAGAAAAGAGGTTGAGAAATGTGCAATACGCAAATTAAAACTAAGCAAGTGCAAAATACATCTGAGAGGTGAACACAGAGACTTAAACTTTTCCCAGGGCCTAGGAGGTAAGGAAGGGGGGGGTCATGTGAGGAGAAAGAGCGCGGAATGGACTCTACCTAAAGGATTCACAAGTTAGTTAAAGAGCTGTCAGGCGGGTATAAAGTGATCCGTACATACTCTTTAGAATGAACAGGAAACCGAGCTAGAAAAGCAGGGAGGTCAAGAGGAATAGCAGTGCTTGAACACAAATCAAGGTGTCTTGAGTGACTTTTAGAGGTGGGAGTGATCTTAAGGATCTTGCACAAACCTTTTTCTTTTCAAGGAGAGAAAATGGCCCGAGAATAGCTGTGTAACTTGCTCAAGTTTACGTGCCTGGATAGACACAGAGGGAAACGGGCCTTTTCATTTCCAATTTGGTGAAACATGCCAGAAACTCTTGCTTCCAGGTCTTATTTGAAGACCAGGCTTCTTTAGAGTCACCAGTATCACCATCCTTCTCCCAAGAACCTGATAAATAAAACTTAAAATCAAGTCTCTTCTTTGCAAAAGTTACCAACTCACCTTCCCCACCCACCCTACCCATTATGCCTCCTGCAGATACATCACTTTGCAAACAAGTTGCCTCCTACAAGGCCTCTTGTAACCTCCGGAGCTTGCATAAGTTCTATTAAAATATCATAGAATGAAGGCAAAGTCAACCACTAGTCATAATAAAAAGCACCCAGGACATATTTCTGAGCAACTGCAGAGCAATTTATTTTCTATCTGCCCAGATATGTGTCAACAGTTCACTTTCTGACTTCTGAAATCACAAAGAGTTTCTGTTGACCAGAATTTATCGAGCTGTTTTAGAAAACACCTAATGTCAGCAAAGGGAACTATTTTTATCACTGTATGTTGTTTAACAGCCCTTGATGGTGATCAAATTTATAGTGCCTATAAAAGACAGAACAACCCAAGAGGCTGAGCCAAGAACTTTGATTTCCAAAGAACAGAGCTTTACAAAGCAAGGATTCTAGCTCGCACCTTACAAACCAGGGGGACCGGGGTCCTGCTAAACAGAAAAGTAAAGGTACGAAGAATCAGGAATATAGCCAAATGGGCATTTAAATCATCATCTTAATTTCCTCCTCAGAGTTTAGTCATCTAGCAAATATTTATTGAATAGTTTTAATATACAGGTTTCTGTCGTAGATATTAAGAGGGTCAAAAAAAGAGTAAGTCTTAGTCTCTTATCTTCAAGAGCTCCCAAGACAGAAGAGGATAGAGAGGTGTAGATAAATTACTGTAATGGACAATGGGATATTTTAAGTATTATAGTGACCCAATGAACATGCTGAAGGTGCCCAAAGGAAATGATTCAAGAAAGTTTAAATCCAATTATTCTATAAACAAAATCTTATGAAATGTGAGCAATGATGTGGACTAAATAAACTTCTTCTGACTGAAAATTAAAAGGATAAAACTGCAGTCATTTATAATTTTGGCATTTTATCTCTATGTTTGTTAACAGAGTAGCACTTTAAAAATGTGGGGGTGATTTTTTTGGTGAACGTTGGCTATTCTCGACCAGAAAGAGAAAAAAAAATTATTGTCTTTAATGACTCCTAAATGTTGCCTAGTAATGTGGACTTTCCCAGGTGAATTGATGCAGGACCCAAGACAGGTTTTGCTACCTGACATTTCCTTTTTTTCTTAGCCTTCGAAGCATTCGGAAATAAACAACCATTTAGTAACATAAGAAAGAGCCAACTGGATTTGAAGCTCTTAGGGAACTCCCGGGGAAACTGTAGCACCTGCAGAAAATTGGCTTTGGTTTGGTTGGTTTTTTTCAGAATGTAATGGGGTGGGTAGTTCATCTACTTGCTTCAACAGGATCCTTTTGAGTGTTCCCAGGTTTTCATTACACAGTCTCATGGTGTTCACTGGAGATTCCTTTCTCTGTATGGATTGGTATCTCTCAAGCTGGGGAAGTTGCAGTGCTTCTGAACGAGGGACAGAATAAAATTGGGTGTCGAGGCTCTGAACTCTGTCACTGAACTCTGCTGGTGGTACCAATTGGACTGTTGCTACAATCATTTATAGTTAACAAGTTGCATTTGAAAGATGACTAAACCAAGATACAAAGTTTAAGGAATGTGTTGGGTGTCACACATAATTGGCATCTAATTGAGATGGATACCAAGTTGTAGGTTCTAATAACCTTTGCATCCATGCTCCTAAGAACTTGCTTCAATGTTTCTATAAATGACTAGGAAGAAACTTTGGATGAGATATTAAAAGGCTATATCATATAGACCATTTATGAATCTTTCATGACTAAGATTGAGGCATAAAAATTGTCAGGATATCAAGAGCAATCTTCAGAAGCCCAGCTATTTGATTTCCCTTAAGAGTCAGTTGCCTCACGAGTTGAGAACCACTTTGGGGTTCATGTTTCCCCTTGAAATATTTGTCTTGGGTAGTTGGGGGGGAAAATTGATACTTACTAGTATCATAGAACACATAGCATTAGAATTAGAGTGCATTCTAGACATTATATATAATCTACACAGCTTCGAAAATGCAGGCTCAGAAAGATTAAGTGTTGTCCAAGACCACTTGCTGGAACCAGTACCAGCCAGCCTACTGGATGTCACAGAGAGGAGAAAGCTGCCTCGGCACCTTTTATTTGGTCCCTAGCCAAAACCCTGTCCTGTATGCTAATTATCCCTATGCAATTGCACTTCCAAAAGTCCCCACTGGCCTACAGCATCAGATCTAAGGGGAAATTTCTAGGTACATTCTCCAAAGCACTCCACCTTCCTGAGACTCTCTGCTCCACTGAATGGCATGATTACTTTCTCTTAATCTGCCTCCGATTCTTCTGATCACTTTTTCTCATTCTGTGTCACTGGCATTTAAAATATACATGTTCGCTAGAATCCCATCCTCAGTCAGCTTCTCTTCTATCTTCATATTCACTCCCTGGAAAATCTCGACCATCCCAACAGCCTTCCACTGTGGGTTATGTGATAATGATTGTCAAAGGAATATCTACAAAGCTAGACTTGACTCCTGAGCTGCTGCTAGCCTCTCTCTCCTGCAGTCCCTAGGCATCCCCATGTGGATTCCCTATAGTCATTTAAATTTAACATTTCATAAACCTCTTATGAGACACACACACACACACACACACACACACACACACACAAACACACGTATTTGTAGGGAGATACATAGATGGGGGAGAGGGAGGGCGAGAGAGACTGGGAGGGAGAGACAGGGAGGGGGAGAGAGAGAGAAGTTGAATTATAGGATATAAATGATATAGTTGTTTAAAAAACTTAACCCTCAAGTTAAATACATAAGAGGCTAAGAAAGGGGGAAAGATATAAAGAAGTGGACTTTTCTTCTTATATACTGGGGAAGTAGGACAAGAACATTTTTCAATTCTAGCCACTGATAATTAGTTAAATATGTTTAAAGAGGCCTTTGAAAAATCCAAAGTTAACAACTAGTAATGATAAAAACCAACATGTCAAGTTGCAAATAGCTTCAGAAAATAAAAGAAATATAACAGAATATGTGGAGAAAAAATAGAAAGAAAAGAAAAAGGAAATAGGAAAAAAAAGACAACGTGAAGAAGACAGAAGGTTATAAAGCTATTAATATGGTGATTATGAAGAATTTTTAGTAACAAGGATGCTTGTGGTTTTTAATAACAAGGAATGCTTGGTTTAAAAAGCAGGAGACGTAACTGCATGTACAAATGATCACAACTATGTACACCATGCAAGCATTTTTACAGGCAGCAAATTACAATGGTTAAGACTATGTATTTTAGAATCCACCGATCCAGATTTGAATTCCTCATCCATAATCTACCAGGTGACCTCGAACCAGCTACCAAGCTCACCACACTTCACTATCCTCTTTTTCTGCTGTTGTGGTTCTTCTTTTTTTGTTTTTAATCAGGACAATAACCACACCTACCTGAGGGTTTGTGGGTAGGGATTAAGTTAAAACTACTACTTGCAGGCTTTAGACAAGTGGCAGGCACACAGAGCATGCTCAGTAAATGGTAACAATGATTATACTTTTAATTCCTTGATAAACAGTATTGTAGTCACTTTGTCTCAGTCCCCAAGAGCTCCCCCTGCTTAGCCATATGGAGGGAGCTTGGATAGGAAGTCAGGAGGTCTGAATCTGAACCTGGCCCTGAACCTGCACATAATTAGCTGCGATCTTGAGTACTACACATGGATGCCCTATGCAAAGAAGAGTTAGCCTCAGTACTTTTGCAGGTTCTTTAAAACTCTATATGGTGGCCAGAGGAAGGACACATGAACAAAGAGAACTGTGATGCCAAGCATGGACTTTGACAGGTTCTCTCTGGGCATATGTAGGTTTGTCTCACCAGCCACAGTGCTCTGTGTACCACTAAGAACATGCCATGGAAATGAAACCCATGTCATCACCGTTTCTGCCCAGAAGCCTGCCAACAATGGAGAAGAAAAAGGTACCAGAAGTGCCTTCTCTAGTAAGATCCTGATCAGAAAAGAAAATCAGGCCCTGCCCCTTAATGAAGCAATCACAATGTTTAGCATGGTAAATTAGATGGACTTCTGCGTGATCAAACAATCTCCCTGCATCCTTGTTATTTCTTCATGTATCAATGCTAGTAAGATCCAAAATTCAGACTTTTGAGTTATTTAATAAATTTTTATATTACTTAAAAACAACTCATTGCTTTACTCTAGAAATTAGGCCCAATAAAGCTTTTAGCCATCTTTCTTCATTTGCGGGGGTGGTAATATCCTAATGCTCTAGAGGCATATTCACCACCACTGGAAGCGTGAAGAAAGAGACGAGTACAACCACCTCTACCCAAAAACGTGGTGCCTCCAGTGGGGCAAGTCATCAAGGTTCCAACCAGCAGCTGCTGAGAGACACCCCAACCCTGACCTGGCCACCTTGCCCGGAGAAGCACACAGTGGTTAGACACTAACTAGGTTACAGTGTGGCTGTGTTTGTTTTTGAGAGGTATGGCTAAATGGGACAGCCATAGAATAAAAAAGTTGTTAAGGCAACAAATCTTTTAAAAATGAAAGAAGAGTCTGCAAACCCTTTGCCAGATTTTGCATGCAAACACAAAGAAAGAGGAGCAATTAGGGGTCTGAACTCCGGAATTTTTCCTTCCCCCAAAACCAAATAACAATTCTTACTTTCCTCTGGATGGAGATTGATGATCTTGTCTGAAACAACAAGAAGAATTTGTGAGCTGTTTTCAAAGCAGACGGAGAAGGGTACATTTTGGAGTAAGTCTAAAATTCCCTCTAACCCTGACAAGAACTTGTTAATGGACTGAAGAATGAACTTCTGCTCGTAGACCTGGCAATGGCAGGAACGGTGAGATGCTCTGAAATAATAAAGGCAGACAGAGACACCGACTAGTTAAAGCACCCCTCTAAAAGATAAAGCAGTCATAGGCACAGCCACAATTCCCAGTGTAATGTTCAAAGTCCAGAAAAAAAATCAACCAAAAAAAATTGACATGAGTGCCAATTTTAAGGGACTTATGCAATTCTAACAACATGTTGATTGCTTCAGTGAGAAATCCCAGATTTCAATAACCTGCAGAGTAGGTCCGCTTGGGATATTTATTCCGAGTTTCTGGTATCCAACCAATATAGGAATCAATTTAGTTGCTCTAATTTTATTTTCCTCTAGACTTCGGGCCTTATTAAATCTTGGATATCCACCTCCATATATGTCAGAGGCCTATGGGTGAGTGCTTTGTACATGCCAAAGAAGAGTCTGCCAGAGGGATGAGAAAGATGGACATAACTCAGGAAAGATGACCCAGAAAACTCAGAAAAGGAGGGATGGGGGTGGGTAGGACTTGAGGAGCCAGTCAGTATGATTAGGAAAAGTGAATTCAAGAAAAGTCAAAAGACACTGAGCTAGCTCCTTAGTCACATGAGGATAGACTTGCTCAAGCAAGGATGCTGGACACACTAACTGGCACAGTCTAAGGTGTGGAAGGGAGGGACAGCTCCACCATCAGTCAGATAGGGGAGGTTGACAGAAGGAGCTCTGGGACATGACTGATGATAGAGAATGGTAGGGTTTGAAGGTGTCTGAGACATTGAGTCTCTAGTCTTCTTGTTCAACAGGTTAGGAAACTGAGGCCCAAATACAGTGGTCAATGTTACATAGCAAACTCAGTTACTACGATTGCTACTGACAACAGAGAATGCAAACTTTACCAATTTAATGCTCTGGCTTCTACTGCAGATGCCGGACATCAGCATCTGTACTTCATTCTCATTCTCATATCACTTGAACAGTATGCAGCTTGTAGCAGAGTTTTATAATTTCATGGATATCTTAAAGCTTTCTCCATCCTTCCCTTTCAATGAGCTCCTGCACCTACTGGTCTTCCTGCTAACTTTGACCTCTTCTTCTTCACTGCCTCCTCTTCCTCCTAAACCTATCCCTTAAAACGTGCATGTTTTCGAGGCTCCCATCCTTGGTCTTCCATCTTGAAACACATACCATATATCACCTAATAATTTTAAAAATCTGTATTTCTTGCCCAAAGAGCACAGACAAATTTCACATTCCAAATCTAGACAGCAGTAGGGGGTATCTAGGTGGTTGTATGGGCCGGTTGACATCACTTTTTACATCCTAATGCATTCCATTGTAATTTTTCTTCCCATTCATGGATTCACATGCCTGTAGACAAGTGACATTCTGTCTACAGAAAATATAAATATATATTTAAATATTTAAACACATTTACTTGCTTATTTAATTATTTTTTGGATATTATGATGTTTTGATGACTTAAAGAAATCTTTCTAGTTACGGAGAGACTTCTTGAAGAGTCAGTCAATTCTTGGAGAAAGCAAAAGATTCAGCTGGGAGCATTCATTTGATATGCAAACTAACCATTCCAGTGCATCCTGTATCTGGCCCGTGTACCCTGGGAGGCAATATTCCTCTGCTCTAATCATTCCAGGACCAGGTTCTGGTCAACTAGAGATCATTCCTGTAGCTCAAAGCCACTCCAAATTATTCAAATGAGCAATCCTAAACTGCCCTGCCTTACCTTTCCCAAAGAAAATGCCACCCACTCCTGCAAAAGGTTTGACCTAAACCTTCCCCTTGGTCTTGTTCTCTGCCTCCTGACTACCCTCGTGGCTCTCCCACACAGTCCTATATCCCATGCAGTGCCTTCTGGTTCTCAGACCTGTGAGCCTAAAAAACTTTGTCTACCTCAGCCTTTCTGTCTGTCTCTTCTGGTGGACACACCTGATTAATCAACTCATAAAAGAATACAAAACACATTCAATACATTTTGTGTTTTCTCTTACCCTTTATCAAACTAAGAACCCTTATTAGAGCAGTTCTCACACTTTGGTTTTGTAAGAATCATTGAGATTCTCTGTTAAAATAGATTTCAGATCTCTAGCTTTTCCACTTCCAGAGACTGTAACTGATTCAATAGAGTGGGGAGGTGCCAAAGGCTGCATTCTAATATGCATTTCCAGGAGAGTCCCACTTGGGAGGATTTATAGATTTCAATAGAAGGTATATTTTAAGCACTGTGTACAGAGTGAATGTGCCACAGGTAATGGCTCTGCTTTAGGTTTCTTCGGCCCTCCTGGGAAGGGTGCCACACAAAGTGTAGAACACAGTTAAGTGACATTCTCTCAAAGAAGAGCTGCTCGCCCAAACCTCGGATACTCAGTGAAATATTTCCCATTTGGAATGTAAGATCATGTGTAGAACTAAGTAGAACTTAGCATATGCTAAGGTTCCAGAGGACTTGGTTGCTGTCTTAGATAACTTGGTCTCTTAGAGTCCCAGAGGTCCTCTCATGAACCAGTTAGTGTCAGCAGCCTGGTGGTAAGGCTGGAAAACATGCTCATATGCCCAGAAGTTGCACCTGAGCAACCCTGGTCTTTGCAAAGCGCTCCCTGTTTGTGAAGGGATTCTGCATGTAGCATCATGCCTAATGCCCCCAAGTGGGTTCCTCAAAGCTCGAGCTCAATAGGTTCATACTTAGCCTTTGGAGTGATTTTACAAAGGCCTTACAGCCCTGCTCTGTTTACCTGCTATTTTAAAATTATACTCAATTCATTTGTTCAGTCTTTATTAAACAAGTTATTTCTGTACTGGCAAAAGGTCAATTTAATTGCACCAATAACTTCGAAAAAGACAGTCCAATCAATACAATTGTATTATATATGTGCACTAAAATTTACCTTGCTACTTTCAGTAGCAAATTGCAAACAATAGCAGTTAACAGCAATTTATTCCTGCTTTTCAGGAACTCCCTCACTTTCTGGCTCTACTAAATGAACTCTTGTGAAACTATTCATAAACTAGGACTTGGAATCAGCCCTCTGGCCACCATCTCCTTTAGCCAGTCATGAAACAGCTGCTGAGAAAAGGAAATAAATGAGTTCAAGTGTATTCCTCAGCCATTGATTATTCAATAGCACATTTTTATCAGTTAATTGATTCATCATCTCAAGAAATCCTTTTTATGAAGTCCATCTAGTAGGAAGGCAAGTGGTTGCTTGGTGCTGTTGACAAATAGCACACAGGAGAACATATAGTCCCTCAATTAAAGAAGTGCCTGGTCTACTCAGAGAGGCAAGGTATAAATAGGAAAAAAAGGTAAAAAATGATCATATTTTAAAAGATTTATTTATTTGAGAGAGAAAAAAACAGTGTGCAAGAGAGCAGGTTGGGGAGAGATGCTAAGAGGGAGAGGGAGAGAGAATCCTAAGCAGACTTCCCGCTGAGCGTGGAGCCTGAGGCAGGGCTAGATTCCAGGATGCCAAGACCACAAGCTGAGCCAAAACCAAGAGTCTCCATCGCTTAGCCAGCTGAGCCATCCAGATGCCCCAATGGTAACAATTTTAAATTGTTATTCAAGATTAAAAAAAAAAAATAGGGGCACCTGGATGGCTCAGTGGGTTAAAGCCTCTGCCTTCGGCTCAGGTCATGATCCCAGGGTCCTGGGATCGAGCCCCACATCGGGCTCTCTGCTCAGCGGGGAGCCTGCTTCCTCCTCTCTCTCTGCCTGCCTCTCCCCCTACTTGTGATCTCTGTCTGTCAAATAAATAAATAAAATCTTAAAAAAAAAATAGAAGAGATGTTCCAAAGCATCTGATTAGCTGGCAGATAAATAGAACAGAAAGTAACTGAGAAGAGTTAGGAGAAAGAGAGGAAGGCAGGGATTTAAATGATGAATAATAAGTAGGACTGGGATAGAAAAAAGAAAGAATATGTGAGTAAAGATACAGGAGCTAGAGGAGATGTGACATGCTCATGGGACCATGAAGCAAATAACCTCTTAGAACAATGGTCATGTATGAACTCCTTGTGGTTGTGATCTAGATATTCACTCACGATTCATCCTTCAAACTACAGAATGTGCAAAATGCAAGTGATATAAGTGTAGGAAAAGTACTAATAAACACTTTCAGATAAAGTGAGCTCTCCAAATATACAAGATACTAAAACAAATGGTCAAGACTGGACCCTAAATTAATAATTTATATAGATCTGCACACTCAGAATAAGAGGGAGCTGCACATTTCAGAATAAGAATTTGCAGAGAGCAAAGCTGGCTCCGAATACCGCAGCCTTTGCAGGCTATTCCCACCAACTTCAAGCAATAAGAAGACACATTTTCAGCTCAACTGCCCTGACTTTCCAAGCCTAATGCTGCCCTGAGATAATGAATTCAAAAAGAGGAATTCAAGTGTGAACACTTTGCAAGGCTCAGCAATGTGGAAAATCCTTTTGTGCACTTCATAATTTTCTGTTTGTTTTAGTCCTGCACAGTAAAAACACCCACTTTGTCACATGCACATGAGCTGGTTTTAGGGCTAGGTCAAATCTCCCACCTGGTTCCCACCTATAGAGAATGAGATTCTTCATGAAGATTTTGTCATTTTCCTGCTGAGATGTATGATGTGGTGAGGAAATGATAAGAACTCTGTAAGCACTATGCTGAGAACCCAATGGCCCTTGGGGTTTCTTGGGTCCAACCCACTAATACCCCATCTGGCTAGCCCTGAAGCTTTAGGATAACAAGTTCAAGAAAGGTTCTTCTGGGAGCAACTCACCAAAGAGCCAGAATCAGTGTTTACGTATAGAACTGTGACCTTCGCAGTTTGCCATGATTTCACCAAACATGAATACCAAATATCTAAAATTGTTATCATGGGTCCAAGAAAGAACATAGGCCTTGAACTTAGACCTAGGTCAAAACCTTAATCTAAGTTGGGGAACTTGGGAAAGGTATATATTGGTCTGCAGAGTGGAGATAATCATACATATGGCCTAGAACTGAAAAGCAAATTAAATGAGATAAACTACAAAATAGCTTTATCTAGTTGAGTGCCTGGCAAAAAATATTTATTCCTTCTCTATATTCCTTTCTCTGTAGATATTTATTTAAAGTGAGTTTGTATGCGTGTGGTCTGAACTTCATCTTAGAACTTTAAAAGACACATAATCCTAGGGGCACTTGGGTGGATCAGTGGGTTAAAGCCTCTGCCTTCGGCTCGGGTCATGATCCCAGGGTCCTGGGATCGAGCCCTGCATCGGGCTCTCCGCTCAGTGGGGAGCCTGCTTCCTCCTCTCTCTCTGCCTGCTTGTGATCTCTGTCTGTCAAATAAATGAAATCTTTAAATAAATAAATAAATAAATAAATAAATAAATAAAAGACACATAATCCTAATGATGACCTCAATCATTAATAAGATATGCATAATAAATAATATATAAATATTTCAACATTTGGTTAGAGTTGCATATAAAATTCTATAAAAAGTTATACCTAGGGGTGCCTGGGTGGCTCAGTGGTTTAAAGCCTCTGCCTTGGGGTGCCTGGGTGGCTCAGTGGGTTGGGCCGCTGCTTTCGGCTCAGGTCATGATCCCAGGTCCTGGGTTCGAGCCCCACATCGGGCTTTCTGCTCAGCAGGGAGCCTGCTTCCTCCTCTCTCTCTGCCTGCCTCTCTGCTTACTTGTGATTTCTCTCTGTCAAATAAATAAATAAAATCTTAAAAAAAAAAAAATAAAGCCTCTGCCTTTGGCTCAGGTCATGATCCCAGGGTCCTGGGATCGAGCCCTGCATCGGGCTCTCTGCTCAGCAGGGAGCCTGCTTCCTCCTCTCTCTCTGCCTGACTCTCTGCCTACTTGTGATCTTTGTCTGTCAAATAAATAAATAAAATCTTTAAAAGTTATACCTAGTGTTTTTTTGCTCATGTCTTGGCCAAACTTGTTCAAGGGAATGAATGAGTGATAGTAAATAAATCATGGGGAATAAATGAGGAGGTGCACATAGGACACTCGCAGGCATATTTCTATTCTGTGAAGTCACTGGCAAGTCCTTTGGTACTCCAGCTTGGCTATGGTGCCCTAGAGGCAGCAGAAGAGCCCAGATGTCTCACTCCAGCTCCAGCCCACTTAACTTTGGTGCCATTTAAAGGATATGTCCTGCTCTGACTCTGCACCATGATACTTCAACTTAAGAGGCAATGATAGTTTGCCAACTATATCATTCTGGTCTTTCAAAGATCCTTTCCATACTCCCTGCAAGGAACAAACGGAAAACCTCCATAGCACCCTGAAATCACACACACACACACACACACACACACACACACACACACTCCTTCAGCTGCTCTAATCACCATAGAGCACAGAGCACAGAGGACCTGGTAGTTAAGTCTCACTATTTATTCTGATTTGGGTTTCTCTACTCAGCAAGAGATATCAGAAGAAAGCATACATAGACAGACAAAAATGACATAAATATCTCAGAACAGATGGTTTGGATTAGTGCTCTGGTGTTACATTTGTTTCTGTTTTATATAGCTATTTTTCTGTTGTGGTGGCTTTGAAGGTCTGGAGAGGGACTAATGTATGTTACACAAGTGACAGAATAGCACATGCTTTAGATTTAACCATGCATGGTCTTCTCCACTTAGTTTTCTAACCTTGACATTAATAAGACAAAACATGGTCATAGGAAGGTAGCACCAATCTCAGTTCTAGGAGCCCTGTGTTTCAGCCCAGCTCTATCACAAATAGTATGACCTCAAGCAGGAGCAAATCCTATCTGTTCTTGAGGTTTCATTCTTCCCATCTAATACATGAAAGTTAGATGCAATCAATGATTTTCTTTTTCTTTTCTTTTCTTTTCTTTTCTTTTCTTTTCTTTTCTTTTTTCTTTTCTTTTCTTTTCCTTCCTTCCTTCCTTCCTTCCTTCCTTCCTTCCTTTTCTCTCTCTTTCCCTCTCTTCTCTTTCTTTCTTTCTTTCTTTTTTTTTTTGAAGTGGTGGGATCCTTACAAAATCTTAAAAAAGAAGTTCTACTTATAAAATATATGGACAAAGAACAACATTGTTTTCTTCACTTTCTCCCTCCTTCTTTTTCCAAACCTGGTTGCCAGGAACAGAATCTGAGAATTACTGGACCAGATGATCTCTAAGATACTACCTGGCTATAGGAGTCTGAGATGTGATGAGATGTGAAATAAGAGCAAGAGAAGGAATGTTACTTTCTGAAACCTAATTTGGCTTCCTCACGCTATATCATCAACTTACTTTAATTGAGCAGTGCTATGTGGGCTGTGATTCTCAATCATTTCATGTGCCCAGGCCAGCAGTCACTAATGCCTTAGATAATAATCTGCTTCATGAACAAACTTTTGACTGCAGAAATAGTCCTCCCTAGGAGGTAGTAAGCTTGTGCTCACTTGTGTTTGGGAAGGATATTAAAGGAATTTCCGTTCAGGGCATTTAGGCTAAACAGCCATACCTAGAAACATGTTTCTCTTAGTGAATAACAATCTGAAGTACATTTTTCTATCTCTGAGCATCATGTTCTGGTCAATATGTGAGCAACATTTACTGGGTTCCATAAAATGAAAGACAAAATATATTTCCTTTCCTTCCTTTTTATGGAATAATGGTCAGAACTTTTAATCCATAATCATCTATTATTCCATGATTATGACTAACGCCATAGAACAAAAGTTCTTTAGTTATCTGGAGTCTCACAAAATGGATAGTTTCTATCTATGTTAGATCACGAATATCCCTGCCCAGTGTCTTCCTTCTTTGTCCAGCCCAACCCTTGGCTCTTTCATGCATGGCCAAGACAAGCGGCCGTGTTTGAGGCAGATAGGCACACAAGCTAGAGAGCCACCTCACATAGGAATTATAATGCTAGGTTAACCAGGATATGGAGGAACTGGGACTTTCAGCTGGTGGGAATATAAATGGCACAGCCTCTGTAGAAAAGAGCTTGGCAGTTTCTTAAAAAGCTATACATATACCTTTAAATGACCCAGTTACTCTCTCCCCAGATATTTTCTCAAGAGAAATGAAAGCCTAGTAAAACATGTATACAAATGTTCACAGCAGCTTTATTAATAACAGTCCCAAACTGGAAACAACCCAAGTGTCCATGCACAGGGGAACAGATAAACAGACTGCAGTATACCCACACAATGGAACTGTTCTTGGCCACAAAACAGAATGGACTGTGGATCCATGATCCAATATGGATGAATCTCAAAATAATTATGCTGGGGGAAAGGCACGAAATGGACAGAGCACCTGGTGTTTGATGCCACTTACACAGAAGTGTAGAAAATACAGACTAATTTGAAGTGACAGAAAACAGGCTGGTAGCTGCCCGGAAATGGGGCGGGATGGGGGGTAGGAAAGAGGAAGTACAAAGGGCAGGAGGAAACTGAAGGGGAAATGGATATCCTCATTACCTTGGTTATGTTGATAGTTTCATGGTTGAATACCTATGAAAAACTTAAGCTGTATACTTTAAACACACATAGTTTATTGGACGGCAATTAGACCTCAATAAAATTGGTATTATAAACAATCAGGGCAAGAACTTAGAAGAAAAAGGAAGAGTCCTGTATAGGACATGTGGAATGACTCCATAAAGCTTTTTTCTAATCACCACTGAAATAAAAATCCAAACAAAACCCTATTCTCATATTAGAAGAAGACATTCTATTGGAACTCACCGCTCTTTGCTCTAAACAACCTGGTTGTGGGGTCCCTCTCTAGTTTAGAGCCAAGTTCTGCTCTGCTCTTGTGCCTGTCCTGAAACTGTTTCTCTTCTGTGCCTTCAGAAACTGTTCCCTGCCCTTTGCTGCTTGCTCTGTCTCTCTCCTAAGGTCCAGGTGAAAGCCCTGTGTGCCCAGGCTTTGGTGACATGCCAGTGAGTCTTCTCCATATGGTGGGATCCCTGTAGAACGAGGAAGACACACCAGCCCAAAGTCATCACGGAGAGAAGAGAACAGACGCAGGCTGGCACAGCGACAGCTCAGTCTGGGCTGCCACTCAGTTTTGAGTTCTAGATAAGGGAGGCATCTGGGGAGAGGGAGCCAAACTCTGAATGGGAAATGCTGTCGTTGGACTTGACACTTAAGACAGGGAGGGCCAGGACAGATGTAAATGTTCCTTGCTGCAGCGTGACATGGAAAGGCCATGGGAGGCTGGCACCTTTGATTTGGCTCTCATGGCACCAGGAGAAAAGCCAGCAATGCTGGGCTATTTTTAATGTTCAAAGAGCCTAGCAAAAGATTTATGACTACAAATATGTAGTGTGGGAGAGATAAATTGGAGCCGGGCTCTCCCCGCTCGAACAGAGGAGTCAGCCTGCCAGCCTGGTCAATAAAGTATTTAAGCCCTGAGTGCTATGTGGGTTGTCATAGATTAAAGTTTGAAAATCTTTTATGGTGTAACAAGGTCCTTAATTATAACTCTGGGCTTTGGAACATTTGCAGGTTGTGCAAATAGCGAGAGTTATGCTACAGAGAACATCCTTGGATACAATAGCCTTTAAATCCAACGTCCATGAGAGAAAATACTCCATCCTCAAGTTCAAAATTTTGTCCCAGGATAAAGGAGTCTGATGGATTTTTTGCCATAAAACCCTATCTTGTCTCAACTATGCTTCCTATTATTTCTCTCTCACATGGAATTCATAGAAACTAATGAGATGGCTGAAGTTCCAAGGTGATATTGCTTTCCAGCCTTTTTTTCCTTTGTCACTCAGTGTTGCTAAAACATTCTCACTCCTTCTGAAATTTAAGATGCATGATAATTTCACTTGCTGTGAATTCATCTGCTGATTAACTTCTCTGACTGGCGGTTTCTAGGTCAATGACCTCTCTTGGAACAAAGGAGTCTTGAATCTGCAATTAATAGGACTTAATTAGCTAAATATTTATCATCAATAGATCATGCTAAAGTAGTTTTGATTCTGGAAGAACTGACATTAATCTACAGCAAAGTTCACCTTCTTTTTAGGCTCCATGCTTGGGACTCACTTCTAATTCCAACTGTCATATAATCAAGTAAACTCAGAACATCACTAACCCAGTGTTTTAGGCCTATATAAATGAATCTGATTTTATAAAATAGAAACCAGATAGGAAACACTTAATGATTACACATCCCCACACGAGCTCATCTGGCATCCGTATCTATAAATTACACAACAGTGGTAAAGACATTAGTAATAATGATGAGGGAACAGGAAGACATAAAATCATGGTGTCATATGGAGAAGACATGTTTTTCGTGAGGCATTATGCTGTGTGGGGGAGAAAGAGGAATGAGGATCTGGGAATGGAATGAGTAAGAATATATGTTCATGGGCTGTGTGAGCCAGAGAGATTGGCTGGCTTATATAGGACCACACATAAGAGAGAAGCTGAACAGGTAATGTGGGAAGAAGTTGGACCAGGTTGCACACATCTGTGGGGATGGCCAGAGGCAGGAATGGTAAGCAATGTGAGTAGAAAACATCAAAGGTAGAGTGCTGCTGAGACATGCAAAGCATCAGTACTGACAGTATACATGCTCTCTTTTTTAAATTTAAATTCAATCATTTAACACACAGTGTATTATCCATTTCAGAGGCAGAGTTTAGTGATTCATCAGTTGCACATAACACTCAGTGCTCATTACACCAAGTGCCCTCCTTAATGCCCATGGTACATATGTTCTTACATATGGATGAGATTCAAGTCATTTTGTGTATTCTCTAAGATATCCTAAAACCAAGGCCATTTGATAACTTCTACTGTTGATCATTATCTCAAATTTGACTTACATTCCCCATTTAGATTGGATAAAGGCTTTGTGAATACTTCTCTAATATCCCTCAGTGGGATGGACCAGAACTCAGTTCTCTGAGGATGTTCAATAAATACTAATTATTAGGTCCTCTCAATACATCTTGAGAGATATATAAGATTGTCCATAATTGGTTTAATTTCAGATATATATTTAGGCATATGCCTACACATTACACACACACACACACACACACACACACACACACACACAAACATCCCTTCACAATAAATAAATCACTTTCTGATAATCACCAAGTTTTTGCATAAGTAAGCTGGATGGCTGGTCACCCAAGTCTCAATTCCTAGCTGTAATTTATTTTCAGTACATTGGTAATTTTCCTGACACGAGAGCACTCTTTTCAGACTACATCAAAAGCAGGATCTCATGGAAGAGCCATTTTTCAGAACAGGCACTTGAAAGATAACATAATACTTGTAATCTCCATATATACATGGACTGAAAGATAGGAGTAATCGTATTCAATTATGCACATAGTCAAGATCATCTAATCTTGAGATGGCTGAGTTTTTAAGAGAAAAATTATATTTCTCTGATGCAAAAGTCTTCTTCTGATGTGATATATCTTAAGACCCCCTCACTCACACATTTTTATAACAATTAGCTTCTATTGTAAATATGACTTCATTAAACAGAGCCTGTAAACCAGTATGCTGTTCCCGCTTTGGCCACTAGGTGGCCAACGCCAATTAAGGGCTGCAACTCATCACAAAATTCTTGTGAGTGGGCCCTGGTGAGTTTGGATATTTTTTTGGTTTGATGTCTTCTAGCTCTTAGGGTCTCGAGGTTAGTTTTACTTATCTTGATGACTGTGTTCCTTCCCCCAATTCCATCTCTCTACTTCTCTTTCAGAGCAAAGTGCTTCTTAATCCAAATGCCAGTCCCTGGACATGTTTCATAAATCAAGAGGCTCATTTTCTTAAAGCTAAACCAAGTGACTTGTCAGGAAGTTCTTATTTCTCAAGAGCTCAGGACGCATGGGAGTCTTGGAATTTTCCCTTAGTGAGCTATCATTATGCAGGGATTTCTCTCCCTGCACTGCCTACAAAGTCTATTCTGCATCTGCCTATAAAACATCCTCCGTGCTCTCCCTCCTCAGACCTTTCCCCAGCGTCATAATGAAAAGGCACAGCAGCCTGTAACAAATGCTTATCAAGACTCAAGGGCTTCTAATTAATTCACTGTAATGCTACTTCTTATATCAATTAAGTCCTGGGGAACCCTCAGCTCCCTGTCAAGGCCAGCTCTTTGCAATTGCAGAGTGGGAGACTTCCACGCAGGAAGTGGTTATATATAGGGTCTTGACGGCTCAAACCTCTAGCAGCCCCCGCCTTGCCTAGCATGTGGCCATTATCCCTTGCTCTGTCTCAAACAGTCTTGAGTAAAGTGATTCCCTGAGGTCACACAATCAAGAATGGGATTTTGTTTCCAGATGCTCTTTGTGAGAATGTACTATTCTACCCCACATCTCTGGTGTTGACTCTACTGATCAGATGTAGTACATCCTTGAGAGGTACACACACCCAGATATAGGTTTAAGAGACCAGGGAAGTAGTCAAAGAGGAGCAAGAAGGAGAGTCAAATTAGAAAGAAGGCAATGGGGGGGGGGGCTGGGTGGGTTAGTCGGTTAAGCATCTAACTCTTGATTTTGGCTCAGGTCATGATCTCAGGGCTGGGAGATCGAGCTCCGTGTTGAGCTCTGCATTTGGTGTGGAGCCTGCTTAAGATTCTCAATTCTCTTTCTCCCTCTGTCCCCCAGAGCACTCCTCAAGGAAGGAAGGAAGGAAGGAAGGGAGGCAGGCAGACCGGCAGGCAGGCACTGAACCCAGAAAAGTCAAAACATACCGAGAACAGGCTTTTAGGGAGAAGGGCAAGCTAACCCTATAAAGAGTATGTAAGGGACAAGCTCAATCCACTACCATTCTGCCCAGGATACAGAAGCTTCACAAGACTATTCCTTCCTTTTCTTACTTCATTTCCCAATCCCCAGTTCCATATGCAGAACAGCATTCTGAGAACTCATACCCCTATGATAAATCCACAAAGATCCTTAGGACCTCTTGGTTGGAGGTGCATCTCAAAAATCTTCCTGCCTAGGGCTGGGCTGTATAGGTGAAAAGTCCACCCAGTCTCACTTTACCCCCGAAAAAACTTGCATTGGGAAGGGCAGGCCTAATTTGGAATTGACAACAATAACAGCAAAAAGGAAGAAAGGTATCCCTCCATGTAGAATCACCCAGCACTGCCACAGAGAAAACACAACCACTGGTGTTTAAGTTTCTCTAAATGATATATTTTAAACAATCACACTCAACTTTGAGGTAAAAATGCAGACACAAAGTAACATAAGGTTACCAAGCTGGATAACAGCAAGGCTGGGATCCATGCTCTGGACTCAGTCATATAAGATGTTCATTATCTCCTCTGACTTGCAAGACATTTATTCAGAACTCACATCTTTGCTGCCATGTTTCCTGATTCAAGGATTAGGATACATGGACAGAAAAAGAGGATGGGATCCTTAAAAATCCAGGACAGTTTTAGCTGTTAGGATGACAGAAAAGCAAACTGTCATTTCTTTCTATATGCTCCTGCTATTACTCTTAAAACAGGTTTAGGAAAAGTTCCTTCCCTCTGTGTAGTGATAAACACTTCAGAGTATATAAACTAGTGCTGGCTCACAGTTGGTAGTGAGAAGAATCTTGCCATTTTGGATTTTCCATCTCTGATTAGCAACAAATTTTTCTTTTTTAGGAATGAACCCAGGAAAACACTCTTTCACATTTTCTAGGGATTTTACAGACCTAAGACTCTTTGAAAACATATTCAAGCAAGTTCAGAGGCACTTGTGCAAATAGATGCAGTAATCTATAGGCTTGCTTTCTGTGTTTTAAAACCCAAATAGTTCATCTAATCCATTTCCCTTTCTTCCTGCACATGCAGGTAGATTGCATTTCCCAGCATCCCTTGCAATTAAGCGCAGCCAAGTGACTGAATTTTCATTTGCAAGCAAGACAGAAAGGACTGCAAGGCAATAAGGAGTGAGAAGACACAAGATGGGAGAAAAGGCTGTCTAACAGTATGGCTGTGTGGGAGAGAACACCCACCATCCACACTGCAGCCCACCGCTGATTAGACTACTAACAGTAACTTCCTTGAGAATTTGAAAGAAAGATACAGAAAGAATAATCGGTATCTAGCAATGAGAGTAAAAGCAGGGACACAGGAGACCACTGAATAGCATTAACAGTACAACTCTAAGACAGGAAGAGTGACCAAGAAACCCATCCATTCTCTTGACCCTTGACTGTGGTTCTAGTTCTTTCCTGGGGGTAGTCAGGACTCCTTCTGTGTTCTCACCAAGTTCAGGCAAATGGTAGCGATCCCAATAATCTTGTAATAAGCCTCCATGAATTTGAGTTGACCTGAGTGAGACTGTTTCCTACAACCAAAGGTCCCTCTGATTAATGCAAATAAGCTAGCAGGCCACCTGCAGCCATATCTGCTCCTCTCATTGGCCACAGGGCTACACATTTGTCTTCAGCAGGTTTCCACTGGGTTAACAGTAAGGGCGGTTCCTCAAGAGCAGAAATATCAGCCCCAGTACTTTGAAAAATCTCCTGTAGTGGCTAGTATAGTGTTAGGCTCTCTACTTACATACAACCCCATTGTTGTTTTCAGGGTTAATAATTCCCAGGGTTAATTATTACAATCTTTCTTTTTTCTTTTTAAGATTTTATTTATTTATTTGACAGACAGAGACAAGTAGGCAGAAAGGCAAGCAGAGAGAGGGGGGGAAGCACGCTCCTTGATGGGCAGAAAGCAGGACGTGGGGCTCGATCCCAGCACTCTGAGATCATGACCTGAGCCAAAGGCAGAGGCTTAACTCACTGAGCCAAGCAAGCACCCCTATAATCTTTCTTTTATAGGAAAAAAAGTGTGCTGAGCTTAATTCTATGTACCAAACAAATTTGTCTTCACATGTGCAGATCTGGACACTTATAATATTGTTAAAATGACCACAGCACAAATGAACTTTGAAAAAATATTGCAAAACTTCAAAGGGAGTTAATAATCTTCAGAATCCTAGGGCTTCTTGATTTTTAATAAATCTAAGAATTGAATTCAGTACCCAACATACCATGTAGCAACCAATCTAGTATTTATTTTTAACAACAGATTTTCTAAACAAGGGACTTGATGGACCTTGGGCCAAATAAATTACCCTCTTTTTTTATAAGTAAAGTTTTATTAGAACACAGCCATACCCACATATATCATCATCTATGTTTATGGAAGAGTTGAGTAGTTGTGGTAGAAAATGTCTGGCCCCCAAAGCTTGAAACTATTTATTATTGAGCCCTTTACAGAAAAAAAAAAAAAAAAAATCTTCCAACTCTTGGGTGGGAAGAAATTATATCAACCATTTTCCCCATCCTTATCGTATTTTCCATCACCAAGTCCTCTTCCTTCATTCCTGGTATGCCTACTATGCCCAGATACTCAGTCCCCATCCTCTAGTCTGTGGCAGGAGCCCTCAACACACCTCCTACCATCCATTCCTCCCCCCTTGCCTGAGCCACTGCTATGAGAATCTCCTCCACAAGACCCAATCAGCTATGATACCCTCAACAGCATCAACCCAAGTTTCAAAATGACATAATCGCCACCTTTAACTTTCAGAGATCATGAGAAAAAAGAAAGAACCCTTCCCAGGGGAAGATAACAAAAGTAAAATGGAAGATAGGTCAGTGGCATATTGACTAAAGCACTTTCCGAAGAGAAAGGATAAAGGTGGAAGGGTTAGGGAAGGAAGGTAGTACAGAAAGCTAATGCCTTCTGATGTTTATGCTTCCTCTACATGCAATAATTCCTTTGCAGCATAGACACTTAATATCCTTTATTAGGGCATGGAGGTGGAGAAAGATTGTACAAATCCACTTATTCAAGGTAGGGCTACTATGCAACAAATGTTTTATTACTTCTGTAGCAACTTAAAAGCCCAAAAGGACTAGATGCAGCCCTCTGTAAGCACTGCACTTAATATTATTAGAAATCTTCCCTTGTTCTAACATGCAATCAAACTCTTCTTCAAAGCTATTAACCCAAAGCCTAGCTGTGATTACCTGGGTGAATGAGGAGGATATTCACTCTCCGACCAGATGAGTGTCCTAAAGGTATGGGTGCAATTTGACTGCACAGATATTTCTCCATGGCTGCATTTCCCCAATCTGACTGCTAATTGTAATCGCTCTTAAAGAGATGCCTTTTCTAGCAAAATATGATAGCATTAGCTCAAATCCATGTCAACATAATTAAGTTTCAGTCTGTCATATCGCAGATAATGGCGGGGTGGATTTTCATTAAATTTGAAGGCTATGTGTCATATGGTAAAATTAATTTGGGGGACTGGTTGGGGGTGTCACCACAAAAATGAAATGCAGTTACTCTCCAGAGCAGCTGCCTTAAGATAAGGTGGGAGGTCTAGAAGCTTGGTCTGAAGAGACAGGCCACAAGTACTGAGAAAACAAGCAGTGGCTCCACTGAGTCTCTTGGAGCAGCTGCTGCTCTTCAGTGGGGTTGCTTCTCACACGGGCAGCTCTATCAAGAGTGTCCCGATGTGCAAATCAGTGGATATTTATTTAAAGGTAATTAACAATTGTAGCAACACTGACAAGGCTGGTGAGTTCTTTTTTTTTTTTTTTAAGATTTTATTTATTTGACAGAGAGAGCACAAGCAGGCAGAGGGAGAAGGAGAGGGAGAGGCAGAGGCAGGCTCCCCATGGAGCAGGGAGCCGGATGTGGGGCTCGATCCCAGGACCCTGGGTTCATGACATGAGCTGAAGGCAGACGCTTAGTTGATGGAGCCACCCAGGCACCCCCCCAGCATGAGTCCTTGATCGTTTAAGAAAGAAACCACGTGGATCAATATCGACCTAAAAGGACCTGAAGTGATTGCCACCCAGTTCACTACTGAGTTTTCAGTCTGGCAGTTTGGAACCCATTTAGTTTTGTCAAGGACATTCCAGAGAGAACAGTGATTCTCTTTTCTCTGATATGTGGTGGGCAATGGTCACAAAATATTTTAGATGAATTGGTCTCTCCTGGTCACTTAACCAGCAAGTGAAATGGAAAACAAAACAACAACAACAAAGGTTATAATGTTAGGAAAGCGAGGCTGACACCCAGCTTGCTACAAAATAGGTTTGGTTAACTTTCTCACCTTCAGTTTCATCGTCTGTTAACTTGAGGTGAAAGCAACCCCTTCTTGTCGTAGCCAAGGCTGTCTGGTCACAGGAAACAGAGGTGCTTCAGAGCTATTTCAGGAAGAAGGAAGATTTGAACTCAAGGGCAGGACCTGACCTGTCATGGGAAGGCCTGGCTTCCTGGGATCCTTCTCTCCATGTGTGTTTCTGTATCACCTCGCTTCTGCCAACCAGCTTTCTTTGCTTTGCTATGCACATGGTATGAGAATGGCCACCCCACGTCTGTGATCCATCCAGTTTCCCAGTTAAAGTACTCTCTAACAACAAGCAATTTCTATATCAGGTTCACAAGACAGAACATCTGACTGCTCAGCCCAGCTTCCTTCTGAATCAGCCACTCACTCCTGCAGTCAGGTTTGGGCGTAGGAGATGGAGAGGAGGGAGAAGGCTGGGGAAGGGGCTTCATATTATATAAGCAGGAAGAGCTAAGCCTGGGCAGGATGGATTGCCCGATCAGTGAGAGATGTGAGGCATATTCAGAAGTGTGCTATACCATTAGAGGCGGTCACAGAGGTCAGGCTACTGTGAGTCAGCTGGTGCCCAGAGTAGATCAAAACACCAGGGATACACTCATTTCATGCCTATTTCCACATTGCGTTAGCCGAGAGGAATCCAGCTGAAGGTAAGAAAAAGTCCAGTTCAACTTGGCTTAAAGAGTAAGGATTTTTATTGGCTCCAGAACTAGAAGTGCAAAGGTAAGGCAGGCTTTGGGAGTAAACGCTAAGTAATGGCTCTAGTTCTGTGTCCCTGTAATTCTCTGCTATCTCCATGTGTCAGCTTCATTACCACATTTGGTGATATTCAGAAAAAGGACAGAAATACCTTTTCTTCTTTGTCCTAAGAGGAAGAACACCTTACCTAATGAATCATTCCTTGTGATCAGAAAATGATCAATGCCAGAAACTGATGAGCTTATACCTGGATTTCTAGACCAATCCAGGGCATCAGAACATGGGAATGGATGAGAAAACACCCACAGTGCCCATTATATCCACATGTTGGGGAAACTACCCATGATCCTCATACTTCTAATTCCTCTTATAACTATGATACAGAAAAATCCAGTTGTTGAAGAAAGAATGGAGCTGTCTCTTGGAGCACCTAGGTGGCTCAGTTGGTTAAGCATCCAACTCTTGATTTGGGTACAGGTCATGATCTGAGCCGTCATGGGATCGAGCCCCATACTGGGGGCTCTGTGCTCAGCCAGGAGACTACCTGTCCCTCTCCTTCTGCTCTTCACCACTGTTAGCTCATGTGCATTCCCTCTCTCTTTCTCTCTCTCAAATAAATAAAAGCTCTCTCAAAAGTTAAAAAAAAAAAAAAAAGGAAGAGAGCTATCTCTTAAAAATAGTCCTTTCCTGGGGCGCCTGGGTGGCTCAGTGGGTTAAATGTCTGCCTTCAGCTCAGGTCATGATCCTGGGCTCCTGGGACTGAGTCCCGCACTGGGCTCCTTGGTCAGGGGGAGCCTGTCTCTTCCTCTGCCCCTCCCTACTGCTCACCCTCACTCTCTCTCTCAAATAAATAAAATCTTTAAAAAAATTAAAAAATAAAAACAATCCTTTCTCATCATTTATATGTCTGACATTCCTTTAGCATAGAATAAGTAGTATTCTTCCACTTTCAAGAAGACAGGGCAGGGATTTCGATTTAAAATGTGTACACATGAGATAGGAAGGGGGGCCTGTGGGTGGCTCAGTCGGTTAAGCTCCTGCATTCCACTCAGGTCATGATCCTGAAGTCCTGGGACTGAGTCCCACATTGGTTGGGCTCCCTGCTCTGCTCAGTGGGGAGTCTGCTTCTCTCTCTTCCTCCGCCCCTCTCCCTGTTCCTTCTCTCTCTCTCTCTGTCTCACAAATACATGAGAAACCTTTTACTTTTTTCTTATTTGTTTTTTTTTTAAATTAAAAATCTTAAAAAAAAAGATATGAATGACTAACATAAAATTCAGGCATTTAGATTTGCTATGACATCATGAGAAAGAACATGAGAGAGGAATCAAATACCATATTTAGGACCAGTCTGATCACACGTGACTAAGCAGTACACAAGCCTTCAACAGTAACATGATCTAGGCAATCTTGCTTGTCTTCCATATGCTCTTGCCACCACCAGCTTTGTCCCTGTAGTTTGGCTCATGTGTCCTCTTCTCCTAACAGTCATTGATAGGCAGTGAACAATGATTCTGACAGTGACTGACTTCACAGTCCCTGTCATGAGTGTTCTGCAACTTGGGGAATCTTGGGACACCAAAATAAGGTGACAGCTCAATGCAAGTTAAAGGGGTAACAGGAGAGGGGTCCGGCCCACTGGACTAAGACCTAAAGGTTCACTCTGGACTCAAATACATGGAGGCTCTGTGCACTTTTCGCTGAACCACCAGCTACATATCAAAGAGTGTATTGGGGGGAAAAAAATATCCCGAGCAACTTCCTCAAACTTTTCCAAGATCACCAATGTCCAGAGCACAGGATCACAAGGTGTGCAGTTATTGTCCATGAGGGTTCTAGAAGAGATGCGGTATCGATAGGATTTCAGTCATTATACATCAGTAAACTGACAAACACACTAGTTTTTCCTGGGTCTCTCAGACAAGTCATAAATGTTATCTTTACTATGTTTCTTCATCAATCAATCCTGTCCACATCTGTCGTCCAGTGAAGTGGAAGCACAGTGGGAGGGCGGGAAGCAGGAGAGGCTGCCCCCCCGAGCAGGCGAGGAGTGCCCAGACCCCATTCATGGATAATCAGCACTGAAGGAGCAACTTGGGCTCATGGCCACAGGCAGGAAGAGCCACCAGCAAAGGCAAGAATCAGCTACACACACAGCAGCGTGTGCTTCTGCTGCAAAGGATAATTATCTGATAGCATGAATCAATGCCTGCGAATGTCATTTTAGGGGAGCATTGCAACATGAGAGGAAAGCTCATAAACTCAGGAAGTCAGACCAAATTCAGAGAAGTTTCTAGTGCTTCATTTACAAAATGAAGATAGTATTAGTCCCCTGATAGCACTGTGTGAGGAAAAAAAAAAAAAAAGTCAGAAAATAAATAGAAAATTCATCATTCAGCCCCTGACACCGGGTAAGCATTCAGAAAAGCAGCCATACTTACTATTTTGGGAAATAATGCCTAATGTGCCCCTTCTTGGGAACATGGGCCCATGAAAATTCATTTGTACTTGTGGAATTAAACTAATACACCAATAAGCAGTAAGAAATAACAAAGAGATGCTTAAAAGCAAGTTTGGGGTGGAGGATTCCCGTCTGCAAATGCTTGCTGTCATCCCAAAAAAGAGGTGACCTTGGACCATGCCTCTGCCCATGTAACCCTTTGGATGAATGTTACATGTATCTCTTAAAGCTGTTTGTAATCCAGGTTTAGCAGCTGTGATAATATACACACTTCTCTAAGCAAGAAGTTTCCAGGGCTGATTCCACAGATATGAAATAAAGGTGGTGAAGTGGTAGGGTATGTGGCATGGACCAGACTGAATGCACTTTATCCCCCAGATGACCTAGGAAGTGACACATCCAGAATACAGGTGTGAGGTGGGATGAGAGAAAGAAGTATACACATTTTACATCAAATATTTTAATCACTTACCTGAATTTCAAGTCGCTTTGGTCGCTAGCATCACAATATCTCTCTGGGGAATTTGTTACTCAGGACCGGTCTCCAAACCTTCCTAGCCACATAGCTCTTACATTCAACCCCAAGAAAGCTGGGGGGAGACATGAAGAAAATGAGGCAGGGGAAAGCATGGCTGCTGTCTGCAGGTGCACAGGCTGTGCACTGCATCATTCTGGGAGGACCATTCTAATCAGAGCATGTGTGAACAGCACCTCCACTGAGTTGGATCTGGCAGGAAATACAAAATTACAACCAGAGGTCCTGTAAATTTTAACACCGCAAGTCACCTGTGCTAACCCGCCACCTGCCACTAACAAACACATCTGAACAACTAGCTCCTCAAGCTTCAGGGCTGCTATGTGACTTTGAACCTCCAGTAAGTACTTTCAAGATCCAGCCAGCATCAGGAATGGCCTCTAGCCCCTCAAGGGAGTTCTTATCTAACCAAGCCCTTATACCTTTGCCATGAAGTCACAGCCATGTGACTATGTGGACACTGAGTAAAGTAACAGACCCATCAAGAGAAACCAGTTGTAATTACCCAAGGGAGCTCTTTGTCTTTAACCCCAATATCTAGGCATGTTCCATGAAACAGACAGTCCCATTAGCTAAAGCCACCAAAGGCCATTATAAGGATGGAATATCTCGATCCCCATCTGATAATGGATGTCAAAGGAAAAAAAAAATCAAGCAAATTTGGAAGGAGAGAGAGAAGGTGGAGGGGAAGAGGGAGTAAGAATCGTAAGTAGCGTCCCTCGATGCCCAGTATGGAGGCTGACATGGGGCCTCGATTTCATGACCCCGAGATCATGATCTGAGCCCCAATCAAGAGTCGGATGCTTACTTAACTAACACCCAGGTTCCCCATAATATATATTAAACTTTTTGAGGAACCCAATGTTGGAAATGATCAATTAAAAACCATGATACAGAAAAAATTCATTATTCAGGAAAAGGATAATGTATACACTTTCTGAATTGAGATCAAGAAAGATTCTTAGAATTTAATCAGTAGTTTTTGGCTGTTGTTATAGATATCACTTAAAAACAAAAGGAATCCATCATCAGATAAACACTAATAGTACAGCCAAAGGAAATTGAAATTGATTCTGCTCTAGCTTGCACCAGGATCAACAAATTTCATTTATACAGAATCCTACTGCTTTGACTCAGGGCTGGATGGGATACAAAGTAACTATTTTAATAAAATCTAATTCTGCAGGGAAAAAAATCATCACCATAGATTTATGCCTCAGTTAGTGCGAGAATAAGTCTGACAGAACCATTATATGTTATTCTATATACATAGCTGTTTTCACTGAAGTTACTTCAAGATGTTTCCCTACCATAGCAATGGAATTTTTTTCAAAAAAAATTAAAAATAGGGAATTGCTGCTATAAAACATATACATCGCAAAGGACTCATATTCTGCATTTTTCTTAAACCACTTACCATAAAACCTTCATTTTTTATGGCCAACTTGGTGCTGATTTCATGATTTGCAGCCAGAAACAACTGATTTCACAACATCAGTCAGTCATAAATCTTAAGAACCTAAGTTCTGAATCCCAAAGCAGTGCCCAGAGACATAAATGAGATTTCTTCCCACAAAGTGTGACTTTTGTTTGTAGCTTTAAAAGGAACAAAGTTGAGAAAAATGGCAACTGTGGCCTGCTTTTCAAATATTTAGGAAAACATTTAAACACTTTTTTTCCAAATGTAAGTCATGACTAGGTTAGAGCTCTGGGAGTGGACCTGCTCAAAGGCTGTCACCTAGGGACAGTGACACGTATTCCTAAGGAGGAGTGTAGCTATGCCCTCTGTGGCGTCTGTCAAGCCCCTCATGGGAGTCAACATTTATTTTATCATGTGGCTCCCTTTAAGAAAGACACTGACATGGGACGCCTGGGTGGCTCAGTTGGTTAAGCGGCTGCCTTCGACTCAGGTCATGATCCTAGCATCCTGGGATCGAGTCCCACATCGGGCTCCTTGCTCGGCGGGGAGCCTGCTTCTCCCTCTGCCTCTGCCTACCGCTCTGTCTGCCTGTGCTCATGCTCTCTCTCTCTCTAACAAATAAATAAATAAAATCTTTAAAAAAAAAAAAAGAAAGACACTGACATCTGGCTGGCTCAGATGGTAACAGCATGAGATTCTTGATTTTAAGGTGGTGAGTTTGAGTCCCATAATGGGCACAGATTCCTTAAAAAAAGAAAGAAAAAAAAAAGACACTGATGTGCTGGAATGTGTCCATGTGAGAGATAGGACCATGAGGATTCTAGTACAGGGGGATGGCTGAGTTAACTTAGGCCTCTCGCCCTGTGTTAGAGTGGGCGGCAGGTAAGGTGTTGGGAGGTAAGAATGATCTGTTTTAAAAATTGTCACTTAAAAAGGAGGATTAGGTTTTATCTGTGTCAGCCAGAAAGGTGTGAAGAAGAGGAAAGAGCTTTATAATTGAGGACATGATTAACTGACGATAGAGGGTCTAGGAATTCAGCAGTTAAGAGGTAGGTCACTGGTAAGTGTTAGTAATACATGTCTGGTGGACTGACTGGGGAGAGGCCCATTATGAGTACAGAGTGAAAAGCCAGAACCCATGAGTATGTAAATATTGTTCCAGATTCTTAGACTGAAGTGAAGAGAGTCTTGTCAGAGGAAGAGAACAAAGGAGGTTGTAAATGCAGACAATGTGTTTGGTATAAAATGAGGGGTGATAAGGAGACTGGGATCTCTGAGGCAGTAGAGAGTAGAGACTGTCATCTATATTCTTCACTATGGAGGCACAGGGACACAGACATGTCATCTATATAGGGACATAGACTGTCATCTATATTCTTCACTGTATTCTGCATAGGCAGACCTCTAGGGACACAAGACACAAGACATTTTGTAGTAAGAGCATTGGAACAAATCACAGGACATGAGAAGGAAGTGTTGATACTTTGGCTCAAGGGCTGGGGCAACCAAGGGGTTGGCCATCTTAGAGCACCGGGTGCCTACAGTAGACCAGGAACTGCACTAGCAGGTTTTATTCTGCTTAGTTCCTTTGGATCCACTTTCTCATCCAGTAATATCAATGAGTAAGTACAGTATCTATGATTCCCTTGAGTCTGGAAAACCACAGAACTAGGAAAGCCAGGATAATGTCTCTTTCTAACATTTTCATTCACCTCTGAATCCACAGAGATGGGTACTGGTTCACAGTCCCAACTGTTAACAATGAGATCAGATTCTCCAAACCAGATGTAAGTTCAGCTCATTCTGTGGAAAGCAGAGTTGCTCTCAGGAGAGATCCTAAGTAGTAGACACTTTCTTCTTCCAATGGAAAGCTTGAATAGTTATTGGTTTACTTGGAGCATTCTGTATCATGGCTGTTCAAGAAAGACTGTATGTGAGAAAAGTATGTATGTACATAATAGATGGTGAGTCATCTCACCAACAGTTCTCTCACCATCCTTCCTCTCTTGACCTTCTGATGCCTTCTTCTATCCTGTGTCTTGACCAAGTACCCTTCTGCCAAACCAACCAACCAACCAACCAACCAACACACAAATTTAGAAATACAGACCACTCAAAAAGCTTCCTCAGGGGGTGCCTGGGTGGCTCAGTGGGTTAAGCCTCTGCCTTCGGCTCGGGTCATGACCTTAGGGTTCTGGGATCGAGCCCCGCATCGGGCTCTCTGCTCAGCGGGAAGCCTGCTTCTCCCTCTCTCTCTCTTCCTGCCTTTCTGCCTACTTGTGATCTCTTTCTCTCTGTCAAATAAATAAAATCTTTAAAAAAAAATAAAAGCTTCCTCAGTTACATCTTGAGAAGCACCTACTTCAAACCAACCTGCCTGATCTTTCCACCGAAGAGACAACAGAATCTATAAACCCAAGGGCCAGATAATAAGATGGCCAAGGGCAATATCTGAAACTTGGGATTTGGAAAAATAGAAATTAGGATTGGCTGCATGAGTATGGTAAATCATTGTTTTTTGTTTGTTTTTTCTTCTGAATACAGTTCCAAATTCAAGCCAGGCTAAATTAACCCCAAAGTACTGAGAGGAGTCAGTTTTAGATGGAATCACCAAAGAAATACAATCCCATTCTCTTTTTTTCCAAATGTCAGTATCTTTTGACTTCCCAAACAACAATGACAACAAAAACCCCCCACTGAGATATGATATTTTATTATTTGATTAGATTTGATCTTGTAATGATCTAGGCATAGAGTCACCATGGCCTGATAGAGAATGCAGCATAGATACTAAGGAATGGTATACACTCTCTCTTAAGTTTTTGCCCACTTAATCTAGCTAGCTTCCTAGGGCTTACCCTCCAGATAAAGAATTTACTCATGGTGACAGCATGTGGATCACTAGAAGAGTTTGGTTCTGGGTTTTGGAAGACTGAGCTCTAGTTCCTTCTCTACCACTAAGTGGGGGAAGGGGTGGTCGTGGTGGTGGTGTTGAGGGATCATTCCCTTGGTGTTTAGGTTGCTTAATCTTAATCCTTAGGATCTGAGTCTCCAGAAGTAAGATCCAAGTCATGACCTTGTCTTTGTATTCAGAGATAAGATTTGCAAATATAATAAGATAACACATTTATATTTAAATAATAAAGATGGAAATATGGTATGGGGCAATATAAGTGACTAACAAATGGTAAAGATATAATTTGAAGGCAGGCAGACTAAGATCACTATGAGTTATATTTCTTGTCAAGGTGAGATTTGTCTTGCATATGAATAGAATTTGAGACATTGGAAGGTAGAAGTGAAATTAATGTAGGAGGAGAGGGGAGGAAGAGGGCAAAAGAAGAAGAAAGCCAGGTCAACATGATAAGAGGACAGGGGTTATACCTGAGGGTGATTTTCTAATCTGGCTTTTGTCAGCAAAGCATTTTCCCTGCCTCATTTCTCACCATATATTGTCCACATGGCAAACATTCCTATTGTTTGGATTTATGCAAAATGGATTGTCACTGGTTTGCGCTCCAGGATCATGGAGGCTGGCTGGCAATGGAAGGGAATGGTAAAGCCTTTCAAGAATCTGAACACTGTAGAGAGAAGTAAGCCTTCTCAAAAGCACTGGTTTTATTATAAGGCAATTTGTGTAAAAAGCAAACTGTCTTCAATTTAAAGCCATACAATTGAAGGTGATTAAACCTCCATGATTAAATTTCAGAAATTAAAAACCTATAAAAAGCAGTCTAGCAAAAAGATCTGTCTTGTACACCTTTTGACCGTTAATCTGAATGGTCTTTAGCTATCCAATACCACTTCAATCTCTACTTCATCTTTTTGGTTGCTTGGGTCAGGAGGTTTAGATATCTAGGATGAGGAGAATCAAATCAGAGAAGTGCAGTCTCTGATCCATTTTTCCCGTTCTTTCATGATTTTTTTTTTTTAATGATTCAGGAGAAGAGGTACAGATGGAAGAAAGGAAGCTGAATGTCAGAAGACTAGCCTAGCAAGAATGAGTGGCTTATGGGAGAGATTTACACTCAGACCGAATTTTCTAACTCAGTCAGTGAATTGGTAAAAAGTCATCTCTCAATCATCCAGTCCTGTGATATAGTAAGCCCATGAGGGTGAGCAGAATTTTAAGCCTCAATTTGGGAGAAGTCCTGTGAGAAATTCCTTTTCAACCTGTAAGCTGGCCCGACATCACCCCAGCAGCTCTACTACATGAGCCTCAGTGGTAGAAGAAAGCTGACTAGATGCTTGGGGCAAATAGCCAAAAGTCTGTCAACTCCTCCTACAGGATGTGAGATGGGGAATTGTACATGGTAAATCAAATCTCTGATGGACCACCTAAGACCAAGCCATTCTTACAGGTCACAAAGCCCTAAAACATGAGGAGTAAGGGAAGAACTTTAATTGTGGCGGAGAATAAATTACTCTATAATCATTTGTGTCTTACAGTAATAATAGGCACTATTTTAGTCTTTTTTCATAATAATAAAATAACACAGCATTTTATAATTAATGTCCTCTTATATTTGATGAAATACAATATAATTCTGTTTGAAGCCATCAAGGTGTCTTGTTTGTTTTTAAGCCTGAAGAAACTACAGATTTTTCCCTATAGGGCTTATAGGTACCAGTTGAGTTGGAGGGGTAGAAGTGTGTGCAGGGGACTGGTTTCCAAGTAATCTGTCCTGAAACAATGTTTGCACAGCAAGCTCACAGTTTTAACTTAGATTTTCCATTTGAGGATAGTTGTGGGAAGACAAATGCTGATCAGCAGCCTTTTCCTAAAAGTGCATTCATGTAGCAAAGCTGCTAATATTTTAGTTTATGTTTTTTGGGGGAGTTGAGGCATCAAGGGTCCTTTGTTTCCCTAAGTATTCCTTCTGTGAAGGGGTTACAGGGAATGGTAAGAGAGGAAGGCTTGGCTTTAAAAATGTCATGCCTAGTTTGAAAAACCGTTTCCAATGAGAAGACTCAACTTCACAATTAAGATGGTCATGATACTAAATTGTATCAAAGGGAAAGGATATACTTACTTTTGTTTTAGTTTAATTTCCATAAAAAGGATAGAAGTTTTAAAAAATGAGTAAGAAGACAGAGGGCTGCAGAAGCCAGTCAAACTCCCTAGCCAGACATGGAGGGCTTTCAGGCTATCCTCTTATCCAAGTGATCAACTTTTCTTTAATCTCTCTTTTTTTCAGGACCCTGGATGGCATTTCAAACATAACTTTTTGTTAATGCTACTCTCTGTAACAGGGATATTCATCACTCATCAAGCCCTGTTCATCTTTTAAAGTCCATTTTGCCCAACATCTTCTCATTGACGACCCCTTTGATCCTCCAAGATGGCCAAATCTTTGCCACCTTTCAAAATCAACAGAGAAATAACATACCTCTCCAACTCTCCTATAGCATTTGTTACCTATTTTGTGTTGTGATGACTTATGGACCTGTTCTTTTCCCTACTAGACTGTGATAGCCTGAGACAAAGGATATTTTCATGACTTTTTGTAAGGAGGTCATCACAACTTAGGTCAAAGTTGGTAGAATTCAGTCACACATGCACATTTCTGATAGCGTGCTGGAGGAGGATCCTCCCACAGCCTTTCTGCAAAAGGAGCTGAGAAGAGATTCCTCAGAGAGAACTCATTCTAAGGGAAAAACTTCCAGCAGAATAACTTGTCCCAATAAGCAAGACTTAGTTCTTGAAAAGAGCAGTTCTATACATAGTAAGCTTTCAGACCCATGAACTTGATTCATTGTCACATGGACCTGGTGGGCTTTTATAAAAACAGAAAGAGGGGCGCCTGGGTGGCTCAGTGGGGTAAGCTGCTGCCTTCAGCTCAGGTCATGATCTCAGGGTCCTGGGATCGAGTCCTGCATCGGGCTCTCTGCTCAGCAGGGAATCTGCTTCCCTCTCTCTCTCTGTCTGCCTCTCTGCCTACTTGTGATCTCTGTCTGTCAAATAAATAATAATAATAAAAAAACCAGAAAGAGATATTGTTGCTAATATGCCTTAAGGTCCCAATATTTAGTCACATGGGAAATGTATGAGGTAAAAGCCTCAAAAAGGGTTCTCCATTCTTCCAACTTCTGATAAGAGAAGGCACAGCTTGGTTTTAGCACACATGGTAGTTTCCAACAGTTAGTAGCAAGAGGCCCAAGACACGTAGCAAACATGGTAGAAAGCACTGGAAGTTGAGCCAGCACCACTTTGGGGACATTCCAAGGAGGGGAAAAAAGGTGGGTGCCATGTGAATGCTAAGGAATCTTTTTACTATTTGTGAGCCTCTGTGGTTTAAACCTCTTGAAGTGTGTCAAAAGTATTAATATGATTCCAGGAGGTGGAAAGGCAGGAACATTGTGATTTTCTTTTCTGGTTTTGGGCATAGACTGATGCCTCAGTATCTTGATGCTCAAAGAAGAGGGCAAAGGAACTTATTTAAATGGTTAAATCTTACAAATATTTTCACAAGAAGGACTGCAGCACATACACTTGGCATCAATACCATCGAAACAAAGGCAAGGTATTAAACCAATGCAATTTTGGAGGCTGTTTGTTTGTTTGGTGCTGGTTTCTTTTTCTTTCTTTTTTTTGGGTTTCTACTTAATGTACTGTGAGTCAAGGGATAAACATACATCTGTTATATCATAAAAATGTAAACAGATGACATAAAACGCAGAGTAATTAAAAATAAAGTTGCAAAGAGAAACCTATTTGATGTAGTTCAGTTAAATGGAGAGACAATGGAGGGGTTCAATGAAAACAATGCTGAGTAAGAAAGTAGAGGGCCAGAAGATATAGGATGAGGGACACTTAAAAGATTGAGGTTTTATTGTAAACTTAATGTTTATTATTATGCAGAGATAATTCCTGTTAATCAACCCTCTTTCTAAATCCAGGCATTACAAATACAGGGTGTGAGGGTTAAGAAAATACGGGGCAATGCCTATAATCTTCTATGTAATAGGTATCATCAAGAACATGGGTGGTGGGTAGGTTGGGGAGTCGATAGACTAGTATCTCAGACTTCACATTAGGTAGCTACATACTTAAATGGAAGTAACATAAAAGAGAAATGTTGATCCTTGCCTAACTAACTCATAGGGATTAAATGAGTTTACATCAATGATAAAGCTTCTTAAAATTACCTAAATGCCATAGGCCTATTTATATTAAGACATTAATAATACCTAAAAGTGTCTCAAACCCAGGAGGTTCCCAATAATTGGGCTGCACTAAGTAGATACAGCTAAATTCTTCCTCACTATTCAGAATCCTGGGGATACAGTGGGACATTGAGCAAAGTTTACTGCACAGAATTATTACAATCAAAAATGGCATTGTAGAAAATGTAGACTCAAAATGCTATGTAGCACAAGGAAAAGTCATAGGTTCTCTGTAAATCAGTCAAGGTGCAATCTGGTGATATATATTTTTTAGCTTCTAAAATGGATTTCACCATCTCCACTCTTAATTACCACCACAGCCAAATGCAGTATCCATAGGTGATTATATTTTTGGTTGTGGATCCTGAGCATATGATTTTACATAATATTAAATTGAAGTTTTAATAGGTGTAATCATCCATTACTAAATGGTACAATTAAATAGTCTTCTACTAAGTATTATCCTATACCTCAGATGATTCTAAGCATTAAAGAAATCATAGTATTAACTCAATGACACTAAGTACTCTTAAATGTATCTTTACCTTTTCAAATGGACAGAAAGTTGAGTATACAAAGAAGCCACAATGAATGCTAATAGCTATATCTATTGAGTCCTTACTATGTGTCAGGCTGTGCCCTAAGGGCTTTGCATACATTATGTCTTTTATTTATTTATTTATTTATTTATTTATTTATTTATTTTAATTTTATTTTTTATAAACATATAATATATTTTTATCCCCAGGGGTACAGGTCTGTGAATCGCCAGGTTTACACACTTCACAGCACTCACCATAGCACATACCCTCCCCAATGTCCATAAACCCACCCCACCCCCTCCCGCCATCAACCCTCAGTTTGTTTTGTGAGATTAAGAGTCACTTATCGTTTGTCTCCCTCCCAATCCCATCTTGTTTCATTTACTCTTCTCCTACCCCCTTAACCCCCCATGTTGCATCTCCTCTCCCTCATATCAGGGAGATCACATTATTTCTTTTAAATCTCACAACAACCCTGTGAGTAAATACTATTATCCTCATTTCACGGTCCAGAGAACTGAGCCTAATAATAGAGGGTAAGGAATGTGATCAAGGTCACACAGCTAATCATGCCAGAGTTCAGTTCCAAGCTCTTCTGATTCCAGAGCTCTTACCCTCAACTCTTTTGTTATATTGCCTATCTGCTTACCTTTTCACACCTTGGTTCATAAATGATGTATACTCCAGGGTAACCCCTTTAAATATAGATTACTTGGTCTTCACATGAATCCCCAAGCTATTGTCAATGAACACAGAACATCCTGAAGTCCCGCCCACTTCCACGAACGCTAAGAGCTTTCTAGTCTTGTTGACATTTAGCATCTTCCCAGAAGATCTGGCACAGGTAGAGACCTTCAGCCTTTTTCTTTTCTTCTTCCACCGAAGCCCAAAACAGCTTACCATTCTGTGGTAGCGCCAAATGGTGGGTAGACACAACAGAGGGTTTTCCGTTAGCAAAAGGAATGATCCCACAAGTACTCAATACCTCAACCTCCCCACCTTTCCAAGTCCATTCCAAAATCAGTAACAAGAAGTAACCTCTAGCTGACTGATGCTGTCCATATGTGAATATCCCTACCTAATTTTTTTTTCTGAATTTGTCATTTTTACAGGGCAAATTCAAACACTTTGAGAGAATGGGTCATAATGGGTTATTAGCCTCTTTTATGGCCTCATTAATAAATGAGATCTTTTTGCAATTATTCTGCAAGAAGCTCAATGTCTTGTGCAGAGGTTTGCTGACTGTTCTCAGGAGATTTCCGCTCAGCAGAGGGGTCTCGGATATGCAGGAGGCCACGGGGGTCAGCTCCCACTACTTCCCCCTTTCAGCCACACCCACTCTGCTTTTTGTCTGCTCATAGCTTAAGCTGTGTATTTCATTTGGGCAAAAACAGACAACAACAAAAGTATTTCACAGTTTAGAAATATGGAAATCACAGGTTTAGTGGAAGACTATGAAATTTGTATTCAGCAAGACCTAGCACAGTGTCTACGTTAAAAAAAAAAAAAATCATTCTTTCTCCCTCAGAACAGGTTTGAATTTTGGGAAGTTAGAAAGTAACACTTATTTTTTTTTTTTTAAGATTTTATTTATTTATTGGAGAGATGGGGAGCATGAGCCAGGAAGAGGGGCAGAGGGAGAGTGAGGGACAGAGGAAAAGGGAGGCGCAGACTCCCTGCTGAGCGGGATGCCTCTTGCAGGGCTAGATGCATGGCTCTCAATCCCAGGACCCAGAGCTGAGGACCTGAGCCAAAGGCAGATGCTCAACCAAATGAGGCACCCAGGGGGCTCCCAAACTAACATTTCTTAAAATCTAGTAGGGTTCAGGCTCTGGGCAAGGTCTTTCATTTTTAGTACTTCACTTAATCCTCTGTGAGGTAGGCATTAGGCCCATTTTACAGATGACAAAAAAAGCTCAGGGACCTTAAATAATTTATACACAGTTAAAAAGCCAATGAGAGGCCAACTAAGACTCAACCTAAGGTATCCCCGACCCTGGGACACTGGTATTGTGAGCATCAGGATGAAGTTACTGGGCTGGAGCCTAAGACATGTGGGGAGCTGAGGGTAGTAATCTAAGCATTGCCTTCTTGGCAATGTATATGACAACCAGTCCTGTGGTGTTTTCTTAAAAATCACACCGAAACTGTTTATCTGGGTCATTATCATTTTGTGGGGTCAGTAAGGAGTGGAAAGAGCTCAGGCCAAGCAGGTCCTCCCAGAACTGTTTCCTCTATGATGTCTATGAAGGTTTTCACTATTATTGTTATTTTCCTCATTATTTAAGCTGCTCTGACTACCACAGGGAATATGTTCAGAACAACAATGAAAAGGATGGCTTTAATATGACAATGGAAATGGAAAACTCTATAGTCATTTAAAAAAGGATCTCCACATACTGATGAGAAGATACATCCAGGATGTACTGCTTAAAAAACCGTAAAGCAAATTTTGTGGTTAAGATCCTACTGAAAAATATCTATTTACATACATTTATTCTTACATGGGAAAAATACCGCCAAAACCTATACCAAGTAGTCAACAGAAACTATCTCTGGAGATAAGTTTACTGGGGAATATTCATTTCCTCGATTACATTCTTCTGTAATGTTTTAATTCTATATGATATGTATACTGGTATTTTTGTGATTAGAAACACAACAAAGACATAAATATTAAACATCTATGCTAACATTCTGATTTTTCAGTGTTTTTCTTTATCATGGGGGTTGTTACCGAGCTTCATCTGGGTTGTTAGCTGAGGAAATTAACAGATTAAAATAATTTGCAGGTGCACCAGAGCATTAGAATATCTCTCTCTGGGCAACCATGGATGTGAAATATTTTGATGGTATACTACAGGTAATTTGACAACCATACTCTTTTTATATTGATGGGTAGACTATAATAAAATGGCTCATATGAGATATGAGTACAGGCTATCGAGTGGATTCTGAAGAATTGTGGACCCAATAAATATACCCAGACAGGTTAGTTCTCATTAAACAGCTACTATTTCCAAATGGTATTTTCATTCATTACAAAGCTATTGTTGGTGTTTCGTGATGATGTTTCAGGCTTTCTTACTCTTTGTTATAACATCTGTCACTGACTTTAAAGTTCTCCTCAGCAAAGATCATGAGATTTTGTATGTGTCCTTCAGTTAAAGCTGCAATCACAGAGCAGTGAGTTGCCTTATTCAGGAATCCAACCAAACAGGGTGGCCACAAGTGCTCCCAACAGAAAGTCACACACCAGACATGGCCTTGGTAAGTGCGTCTCCTAGTCCTATCTCAGTCAGCATCAGGGGCTTTACATAATACCTATGAGAAATGGGCTCTCATGGGTGGAATTGCTGGCTTGTTAGTTAACATGAGTAATCCACTGGTGAAAATACTGGTGTTCAACCCCATGGACTGGCTAATATGTCTTATGAACACTGCCCACAATTGTAAGAACAGCAAACACATAGTGACGCCTTGGGCCTGGATCTGTAGGAATGGTGCCAGAGGCTGGAGTCCTAAAGGCTTTTGGGCCCAGAGATGGAGAATTTTTACTTGCCTGAAGACTTCTACAAGGTAACAATCCTGCCCCTCAAACGTTGTTAAGTTTACGTCAAGTGAACCTTTCAGTCAAGGTGTGGTTTAGAGTATCTACCTGGTTAGGAAACTGGGAACTTATCAATAGATTTACTCTGAAAAATGCTTTCGTAGTAATCGTTAGCAGTATGGAGGTATGGGGTAGCTAGAGCTCTTCCTCAACAATTTGGTCAATATTGTTCATCTGTCTAATTATTTATGTATTTATGTATCTATCTACCCACCCGCCCACCCATCCATCCATTTATCTATCTATAATCCTTAACAGTTTGTACACAACCAAATTGGCTTATTAGGTTGATTTTCAACGTTCCTATTTAAAAACAAAATAAAGCAGATTAGAATAGAGCTCATAATGATTTTGGCAGAGAGAGGAATAGGTGGGTTGACATGTGTGTGTTTGTAGAGCTATGATCTTTCTGTAGGTAAAGTTAATGCAGAAGCTTTGGTATATCATCCCTGTACAGGCCTTGCTTTAAGCAATAGACATTTTCTGAAAACACATATGACTTCTTTTCTAGTTACTTGTCCAGATCCACAAACCCCTGGATGATTTTTAGCTCTATTTTATCTCAACTCTTGCCATGTGTTACTGCTGACATTTTTTTTTTTTTCCTCTCACTCCACTCTTCTTGTTCTCCTCTCAGCTGCTGACCGTTCTTTCTCAGTTTCCTCCTTAGGCTCCCTTTCTTCTTTGCTCCCTAAATTCTGCTGTTTGCCCAAGGTCTACTCTCTGCTCTCTCCTTTTCCTTCCTTGGACAGTCTCATTAATCCAGTGGCCCAAGTGTCCTTACTGACGTACGGTGTGCTATTGAGTTCCAGATCTACAGCTACATCCTTTTTTTTTTTTTTTTTTAAGATTTTGTTTATTTATTTGACAGACAGAGATCATAAGTAGGCAGAGAGAGAGAGAGGGGAGGAAGCAGGTTCCCTGCTAAGCAGAGAACCTGACTCGGGGCTCAATCCCAGAACCCTGGGATCATGACCTGAGCCAAAGGCAGAGGTTTTAACCCACTGAGCCACTCAGGCACCCCATACAGCTACATCCTTAAACCTTCTCCCATGATTCCAACATTTACACAAAACTGTTCACTCTGCCAGTGTGCCCTCAAACTCAACTTGTCTCAGACAGAAATTAGCATCTTTTCTTGGCTTCTTCACCTCCCACATCAATTGGCAAGGTACACCAATTCTACACTTCAGTTGTTCCTTGTACGTCCCCTTGCCTCCTCATCTCTAATGCCAAAGCCCTACTTCAGGCACTAACTGTATCTCCACTAGATTATTATGGAGTGTCCCACCAGAACTCCCTGATTCTATTTCTCTTTCTCGACTCCATTCTCTGCACTGCCTCAGTTAAATCCTTAAAGCATATAAATTCTGACCTCCCTGTTGCCTTTAGCAACAATTCTAAACTTCTTACCAGAGAGACTATTGTCACCTGCATTTCCCTTCATCTAGAATTTCTCCCCCATTCCATCTCCCTCCCTTCTAATAAATCTCTAATAAATCTTTCTTCAGTGAAAAAATTGAATAATAAAAACTTATTTGAGTGAATTAAAAGAAATAAAATTCCCCATGGGGATTCTCCCCATTGATTTTTTCACAGCTGTTTTAGAAATACTCCTGGGGTTAGGGCTGGGGGAGGCCACTCACTTAACAAGTGGTAAAACTGAGTCTGAGAAACAGTAAGTGGCTTGGCAAATCTCCCTCCCAGTCACACATGTACAGTATGGAGTGAGCATCATATCTCCGAATCTCCAACCTAGACCCTGGAGGCCTCAGTGACAGACATTGCCTTTTCTGATGGCTTATCAAATTGCACTAGAAAAACACTTCAGGATGAAGCCCTCAGCCTTTCACCAGGCCAGCTTCTCTATCAGATGACAAAGAAAGAACAAACTCTGCATTTAGATGTAATCCGTCATGACCAAATAAAGTCTTCAGTGATTAGTAAAAACAAATTCCAATGTCAATTCCAATGTTTCAGTCAAAAAATCATACCAAGTAAATGTGACAGATTCTTAAGGTCACTCAAAACATCACCCTGGGGTGGGAGATGTGGGCATTGGAGGGACAAGGAAAATCAAAATGAGTGTAAGGTGCAGGTAAGGCAGATGGTATAAATGTGGACTTAAAAGGCGTTTGCTTGTCCCCTGCCCCTCACTGTGTATAGATTCCTCTTCCCTCTCTTCACCATGGCAAAACCGCACACTTTTGTTGCCTCTCTACGGAAGCATATCAAACATTTGAATTTCAAAACTGATGTTTATTAAAAAAACATTGAATGGGATGTGATAGCATTTTATAAATACAAAGATCTCCCCCTACATGTTCAATATAGCATATTCTGTCTAGCCCATACTAATGCACCAGCTTCAAACTGTTCTAAATCCCAATGTGGGAATATCTTTCCCTAGTAAGGCTATGCAGGAAATCAAAGATCCTTGGGGTCTATAATAATGATATTTAGATCAGGATTCAGAACACAGTAAATTCCTAAGAATACACATTCTATTATGAAGAATCCATCCCTTCATCTGTAATGACATGGTTGGAAATTTTCAGATCCTTACGCCTCTACATTCTGTAATGCTGTGAGCACAAAAATAATAGATTTCAGTATTACTAAGAAGAATATGCTGATAATTTTGGGAAAAGGCAATAGTGAATCAGATTATTATGGTAATTATGAAAATGAAACACTTAAACGGATTACCATGACAAAAAAAACCCACAAAATATATTTCACTGTGTGAAATGTGAAAGGCTGCACTAAAGCCACTTGATGATCTATATAAAGTACTTTATAACGTGTTTTAAATTCATCATCTTGAACCAATTACAAAAACTTCTAGTGCCTGTTATTATTCATACTCAAGATGTCAGAACTTTGGATTTTTTAAAACAAACATTTCTCCTTTCTTAGAACAATATTTCGTTCTAAGCATATATGGGCTTTATATATATATAAACATATACATATATTTCTCCTTTCTTAGAACGATATATCCTTCTAAGAATACACACACACACACACACACACACACACACACACACATAAGCTTTAATGGTAAGGAAATGTTGCTGACACAAGAAACTGCCTTTTGAAGCAATCAGGGTACCCTCCATTTGAGAAGTTCCTTAAGAAATCTAGGAGGATCTCAAGAATGAAGGTTTGTCTTTCTGGGAAACTATTAAGAGTGACAGTTAAGGGGCTCCTGGGTGGCTCAGTGGGTTAAAGCCTCTGCCTTTGGCTCAGGTCATGATCCCAGGGTCCTGGCATGGAGCCCCACATCAGGCTCTCTGCTCGGCGGGGAGCCTGCTTCCTCCTCTCTCTGCCTGCCTCTCTGCCTGCTTGTGATCTCTGTCTGTCAAATAAATAAATAAAATCTTAAAAAAAAAAGAGTGACAGTTAATACACACACACACACACACACACACACACACACACAGCAAAGAAAATCATGAGCACCCAGTGTCAAAGGCTGGGATATATAGTGTTAAACAAATGTGTTTACTTGCTGACTGAAATTCATTTGTGCTAAGAAATGAATAATGTTCCAGTTTTGTGAAAATTTTTCCACCATCAATTATCTAACTTTCTCACCTTCTGAAATACAGCTCCTTGGATCTAAATAAACCTTTATTTGTTGACTCTGGCCCACACTATTAACACCAATTATTGTGCTCTTTAGCATTCAGGGATAACACTGGGAGTTACTGAACTAAATATCTGCTTCTATTTTTATTCTCTGTATCTGTTGGTTTTCACAGACTTTGTTAATTTGTTTTATAGTTTTGGTTTGTTTTCTCTTTCATTATTCAAGTATTAGGGAACACTTATCCCTGGGGTGAAGCTCTGTTCCTTCAAAGAATTCTCAACCCTTCAGGTTTGGTTTTTTCTAATTTGATAGTAGTCTAAGATATCAGAAAGACAAGAGTATCAAAATTACATGTAACAGGCTCTAAGAAGAGAGGTTTTAGAAACTCTTTAAGAACAAATACAATCGGCATAGGTCTTGAAACCACTTTTGCTCCCCTGTTTTTTTTTTTTTTTTAAGATTTTTTATTTATTTATTTGACAGAGAGAGATCACAAGTAGGCAGAGAGGCAGGCAGAGAGAGAGAGAGGAGGAAGCAGGTTCCCTGCCGGGCAGAGAGCCTGATGTGGGGCTCGATCCCAGGACCCTGAGACCATGACCTGAGCCAAAGGCAGAGGCTTTAACCCACTGAGCCACCCAGGCGCCCTTCCCCCGCTTTTTAAAAGTCACTTAGCAGCCAAGTTCTTTGTTTTAGAGCTTATGTCTGGGTTCATTAATTGGGCCTTGCTCTATTTTCATTAATACACTAATTTTAAAATGGACATTTTAAAGTACCTTATAACATTTTCCTAATATAAATCTTACTGAGTTGTACAAAGGAGATGTGAGGGAAGTCAATACCACTAATTACCAGGTTTGCTATGAATGCAAATAAACGATGGGATTCATTCCATTTGTTTACCTACCAGATATCTAGTCATTCCAAATCTCAGCCATTCCAGGAAGCCTCTATGGCTCCCCAGGCTGGGGTGGGAGCTCCTCCACATACCTTTTCCTAATCCATATTGTTACCTGTATTCATTTTATTTTTTGTACTGGTTTTGTTTTTTGTTGTTTTGTTTTGTTTTTGTGGGTCTCCCCTTTCAGACTAAGTTCCTAGAGACCAGGATTTCTGCTTCAATGTCTCTATCTCAGGGAAGGTGTTGAGTTATGTCTGGCTGATTCATCTGTCAATTGATCCCAGGCATGTAGAGGATTAGAGATGGGGAGAAGGAAGCAGTAGAGAACAGATCAGGTAGGGAGGGAAGGAGGGGAGAAGACTGTTACAGCAATATGCATATATTGCTGATGGTGAAAAATAAACAACACTATGCAGAATCAGTTGTGGGAGGGAAAATGAAATGCAAAAAAGCAGGAGAGTTGATGAGAAGGGTGAAAGGGATGAGAATATTTTCTTCACTTAGTTGGGGTAGTGAAAGCAGTAGATAATAGGGATAAATTAGGCCCATTAAAATGTAGAGAGGGCAGGAGATTAATGTTGTCTCCAAAAAGGTGACAGTCCTGGGCTCATTCTTTAATTAGTGTTTAACAGAGAAAAGAAAATTGGGCAATTAGAAAAATAACAACGACTAGGCAAAAACATCTCCTGAAGAAAAGCTCAAGAGGAGAATGAATATCCATTAGCCACGAGATTGGTCTTGCAGGTTGGGATATTAGGAAACTTGGCATGTTTGCTGAATACTTTTTTATGATTAGGAAAAGAAATACCGTGTGCTCAAATAGTCTTGAATGCAAAGGCTAAACAATTCCATATTTGAGACAGAAATATCTCCCTTCTTTTTCTTCTCTGGGAATATAACCTTCATCATTTCTTCAGGTGTCATGGCTCCCATTCAAGAGTATACTGGGGAAGGTACCGGATGGAAAGGCGAGATGGGTGAAATCAAGAACTCACTTCAATGTGTCCAAGTGTGGGTTTACACACAACACATGTGTATACATACACACTATCCTCATACAAAGTGGAAATTAGCTATGATCGTTCATGAAGTACAAATAGCAATGCAGAATGGCATCGTGTTAATGGGGGGCACAGATTTAGGAATCAAATAGCTTGGATTTGCATTCTGGCTTCACCCCTTTTGAGCCTCACCAACTTGCATTAGTTATCATATACCAATTTGGACACCCCGTTTCTCATCTGCAGAAAGGGAGGAACCACTGGCTATAATAGGGTTGAGAGATATTGTGTATAAAGTACCTGGCACGCTATTTGGCACATGGCAGACTACTCAATAACTGCGGATTCCCCCTTTTTCTTTCTCAAAGGTCAAAATGGCAAAGTGGTGCTGAATGAATTTTCTTCTGGAGCATTTCTATCTCCCAAAGCGGGTAGCCAGGGACAGCAAATTGGCACTCTCTTTGGTTAAAGCATTCAAATTGTCTTCAGGATAGGAACTTCACTTTCCGGACATATTCAGCGAAAGTCAGAAATACTAGAGCTTAGCTGAATTAGTGTCCGGGGAGAGGTCAGGTGAGTCTCTGTTGAAATCTCTTGCCTTCTGCTCACAGTGAAAAGAAAGAAGACCTGCTCAGATCTCACCTTTGCTCAGTTCCACTTTGGTTATACTTTTTTTTCAACCCCGAGAGAGAGGGGGAGAGAGAGAGAGAGAGAGCAAACATGAGCATACACGTGCACAGCAGTGGGGGTGGGGGATGGTAGAAGGAGAGGGGCAGAGAGAAAGGGAGAGAGAGAGAATCTTAAGTAGGTTCCACAACCAACACACAGAGCCTGACCTGGGCTTGATCTCAGGGCCCTGACACCATGACCTGAGCCAAACTCAAGAGCTGGATGCTTAACTGACTGAGCCACCCAGATGCCCCTTATACTTTTTCTAAATAAGTCAAAGAGTCAATAGCCCTCTCTCTGGGGCTACTGACACAACAGATAAGCCCTATCTGTTGATGGACCTGTCTGAAGGGACATTCTTCTATTCTGTCCAGCATCTTGATCCAGGAAGGACCAAGTCTAAATAAATCTCCAGCTTGATATTCCCAAGATCCAAACATGATACCTAAGATTGGTCCGTGAAGTGTTCCAAGTTGCATCTCATCCTTCAGATGTTTTCCTTTGCCCTTCTCCTTACTCCACTCTCACTTCCTAAGTGCAGCTTCTTCTGATACCTTAACCTGGGAAGCTTTACAACCACAGATGTATTAACAGGTTACTGCTCTCAGAAATCTTTGTATTTCTTGAAATGTTCCAGAGAGAGATGATCACAGAACTGGCAGCAAAATTGTCCTATTAATGAGGATGTTTCATGGAGTAATCATGAAGCTCCTCCACATTCTCTTAATCCTAACTCTTGCCAAATTCAAGGATCATCTCTCCAAGCTGCTAATCACATGGCTAGCTTAAACGATTAAAAAAACATAACAGCAATGCCTTGACTTTTCCAAATCAAAGAGTTTAGCACTGTTCTTGTGAACTATGTAGTTCTAAAGGATAGATTCACTCACTGAAGGGAAAAAAAAAATACTGATCTTGGGCATATGAGAAATAAATCAGTAAACATAATACTGAGCAATGACATCATGGGCATTAAGCCTCATGGATATAGTCAACATAAATCCTCTACCCAGCACTTTGGGATGGGGTCATAAAATTAGTGATTTCGGCAATGAAAGATGTTTCATTTTTCAACTTCAGGAGAGAATATACTGCTCTATCTTGTGGCATTTCACTTGCAAATTTGATTCTAATTTGATTGGTTAAAAACAGTTTCACACATTGAAGACTGAAAAATGCAATGTTAAAAAAGTCATATTAAATGAAAATCTCATAAAATGAAGAGAGGTGAACATTATGGCTTATTAAGCACAGGTTCAATCTATCCAACAAAGACATATTCTCAAGATAATAAAGAATATTTTATCTTAGCTTGGTTTTCATTCATTTCACTAAATTAGCCTCATTGATACTATTTCTTCATCTCCTCATGGACATTGTTGTCCAGCAATTTAATCAGTTTGAAAGCAATCCCCTTTCTGAAGTCCCCATGTTCCTATAAATCTGAAAGAGCAAAGACCTCAAGCAAGGGTATAAGCAGAACATGGCCATGATGTAACTGGCGAGATCACTTCCTGAGGCGTCGTAGATGCTCTTGTGTCATGATTGAATCTTAACAATGGTGACTCTATCACGGACTCACACCAGCAACACTTTCATTAGCTTGTTTCTACACAGCTTATTCCATGCACCTGAGTGGTGGTCAGAAGGCAGAGAAATTACCAATCAAAATCCCAAATTGTGTAGTATAAAATATCACTATTCTCTAAGTATTTTCTCATAGTGTGAGACTGGCTAGTATTTTGGAGTGGCTATTGTCACAGTCATAACTGTTTATCAGACAGAATGAATGTAGGGGTGGCTTGGCCATGGCCATTAAGCAAGAAACACACATATAAACAATTAATTACAGGTCGTGCTAAGTGCTGTGAATAGAAAGTTCAGAGAGAAAATAATGGTGTATACCAAGGATATCATACATTCACAGAGACATGAAAGATGAGTAGGCATTAACTCAAAGTATTTAGAAGGGAGAGGTCTTCAGAGATGGGGAGTCATATGTGCAAAGGATATACAGCAAGGTAAAAGCCAGTAAGTGTAAGGATTAAAAGCAGTCAAGGCATAAGGGAGAGAAGGACCTGGGAGAATTAGTCATGGGAGAGACTGTGTAGGCCTTAGTGGCACAGTAAAGAACTGGTAACCTCACCAGGAAGCCAATGGAATGGTTTTGAGTAGAGAAGCCACTTAATGCAATGTACTGTTCTAAGTGATCTTTCTATAAGCTGGAGAATGTACTGGGCAGATGCAAACAGAGAAAGCAGGGAAAAATTAATACAGTAGTTCTGAGAGACATTATGGTGACTCGGTGTAAGGTGATGGCAGGTGGTTTCCAAGAAGTTCAGGAAGTAAGGCACAGTCAGTGGCTGCTCCAGCAGCTGGGTGAAACTTTTCAACAGGAAGCTCCAAAGTCAAGCAATAAAAAAGGAAATCAAAGTGAGAGACAGTGGGCACTGAGGATGCTGGAAAATTGATATCAGTGCCAGAGCCTATTAGTGTATGGAAGGGCAGAGTGGAGTTCCATTTTCAACTAAATCTGTGGTAGTGCCAAGAGAGCCAAATAGAGACTCAGTTGTGAAGGGCAAGTTGCTGGGATTGCATATAAGGTGATCCAGAGTCTGGCAGTTACTAGAGTGGGACACAAGTTCAAAGGAAATAGCATGGCTACCCTATGCTGAGCTGGCTGAAATGATGGCTTGGAATTCATTTAATATCCTGTAACTAGGAATAAGATTAGTCTCAGACATCAGGAAGAGCTAAACCAGCAGATGAAAGCTATGAGACCCAACTCCAGGAAAACTAACTAACCCAGGGCAGACACAAAGGCACATTATTATTATTCTTCATTAACTTAATCTGGGTGTATGTTTTTATTATTCTCTTGGGAACATATAAAATTACACACATCTTACAAAAGGATGCAAGATCAGGTCAAATAACAGAAAGACATGCACAAAGATGTAATTTCAGTATCCTGCCAAACAGACCAAAATAATATATCTATTAGTATTCAATATAATGTTTTTTTTCACCCACTGTTTTATAATGATGCAATCCAATTTCTCAAACTGTAGAGAGCTGTGGGTATTAAAATGTCTGGACCTTGTCTTCTACAGTTTCAAGGTAGCTTGTTCTCAACACAGTGTTACTCCTAAGCATCTAGCAAAATAATGAGCAGTATCTTTCATGTCATTCCACTAATATCTAGGGAAAAGAAAAAAACACTTAGGTTTCCTTCTTTGTTTACTTTCAAAAGTAATGAACTTCTTTCTTACCTGTTTTATATTTTTTATTTTCTAAATCATATTCTGATTCTAAGAAGATGTTTTTCTGGTTTTCCACTATCGGCTTAGATGAGTCATTACACTTGATTATCTCTAGAAGTCATTGATGGCCAATCAGAAGGACTAAGTGTGTAAATTTTAACTTGAGTTATTAGAATTAATAAATTCTATCCTTATCCAAATGGAATCTTTAAGTTTACCTTTCAAATTGGTTAGATCAAGTTTCACAAACCAAAATATCACATGAATGTATCGTAGGCTGTTTAGATTTTTTTTTCTTCCCTAGGGCATAAAAGTCAAATTTACAATGCTAATATTTCTGTAAGAAAGTTCTAAGTGGTACACTTTTCTTCAAATAGGCAACAGATTTGTCTGTCTGTAAATATGCTTATACTCCTATTGGAGTGGTGAAAAGCAGCAGACATACCAAATTCAATATACAGACTATACAACTGGGAGAACATTCATACATTAGAAAGCTATTGTCAAGAAGAGTCAACTGTTCCTTTACATAATTGAGTTCAATAAATATTTACTAAGAATCTGCAAGTCTGCTAGTTACCGCGAGGAATGCAAACTGATAAAACTTGGGTTATCAAGAAACCTAAATATAAAAAGGAAGACAAAATGTAGATTTTCTTCATTGAAGCCATTAGTAAGTACCATGAAAGAGAAACAATTTTGAATTTATGTTTGATTTTGAATATAACTCACTCTTCACAGCAAGAATCTGCAACTAAACAACACACACACAGTGATGTGTCAATTACAAGTACACATTGTTAATCTACATGATTAAAACTGATAAAAAGTGCGTGTATGTATGTGTATATATATAAAAATGTGTGGGTTTTTTCCTCAGATCCAATAAACAAAAGGTTACCTGTCATCTCAATGTCATCTCAATAGTATAAATAGAACCTTAAGACATGAATTTCCTAATCTTTTTTTTTAAATGACCTGAAGATATCTGCCCAGCTAATATAGTTTAATATAGTTTTAAGCTATAATATGAACATATATAGACATGCAGGCACACACCCACCAATCACCCTCTCCACCACCACAACCTGCATAATTTGGTGTGAAAATAACACCTGTCATATAACAGGAAATGGGATTTTTTTTTTAAGGAAATGGGATTTTTAAATCAAGTTATGTCTCTGATTAAAAATGCTTTAAAGCCTTGCTAAACTTAGTGTATCTGCTGTAACAATAGCATTTCTGGTTAATTTCTCTCTCTATAAGAACAGTGAGAGGCCACATTGGCCACCCATGGTACCAAGACTCCCTGGGACATGAGGATGGAAGGCCTCCAAAGCTGAAGTATCAGCATGCACAGGGAGTATCTGTTGATGTATGCCACCTTTAATAATTTAGTATGTTGACTTATACTTTCCACACGAGTAGTCTTGTCTTAACAGCAGTAAATACAGCTACAAAGCAGTGAGGAATGGCAATTGGCTGAGGGCACTAATTACACTGTCTTGACTTGAATTAAAATTGCTAAACAGCAAATGAGATTACCAGCCTAAAGATAACCTTAATTTAAATGCGAGGCTGCATTTATCTCATCTGCAATGTAATTTTCCAGAGGTGTAGAAAAATACAATTTTAATGGAAATCCATTGTTTAAAAATATAATTAAAGTCCCTGGTCCCTCCTTCTGTCCCTCCCCACCCCCACACCCCACCCTTTGATTTTGTTCTACAGGCAAGATGTGCAGACTGATTTAGAGGTCAGAATGAAAACATTCAGATCGTGTTCTCATGGCCAGACATTACTTTCAATACCATCTTCATTTTTAATGATTAAGCTCTGGTGATGGGACAGATACATGCCAAAGGAATGGAGTGAGGAGGAGGAAAAGGAAATGACCTTATACAATCCCCGGAGCTAAAAGAAACCTTAGAAATGGTAAAAACCCAACTCTACCATTTGATTAATGAGGTAGCCCAAGTCCCAGAAAAGCCAAGCGATGTTTCCAAGAACACAGAGCAAGAAGGCAGCGCTATCGGGGTGGGGGTTGGCGGGGGGACGGATTATGCTGGCCTGGCATTTGGAATCAGAAAATCTATGTTTGAATTCTATCTCTTTTACTTACTAGCTCTGTGACAGGCCACTTCTTATACTGAGGCTCAATTTTTGCATTTCTCTCTCTCTCTTTTTTTTTTAAGAATATTTATTTATTTGACAGAGAGAGATCACAAGCAGGCGGCGGGTGGGGGGGGAAGCAGGCTTCCTGCTGAATAGAGAGCCTGATGTGGGCCTTGATCCCAGGACCCTGAGATCATGACCTGAGCCAAAGGCAGAGGCTTAACCCACTGAGCTACCCAGGCACCCTCAATTTTTGCATTTCTAAAATGGAGACTGAAAGAATTTTGACCAGACAGGTCAATGAGAATATATGAACATCTATCTGATTTATACAAGGGCTCAATGAAGATGTTTTTCTCAGGGACTCTTCAAGACCAGAACCCAACTGTTCAAATTCCCAGCCCAAATATACCTCTTTATAATACTTTCCCTTTCACTAACCCTGAGATTATAACTACATTCTCCTTAATCATACTGGGTGTTTGGTGTATGTGTGAGCAGAAGGGGAACAGAGAGCAAGAAATACTTATGAATTAATATTAAGACTTATAGGATAAAGGTCAACAGGTTTTGTTTATCTGGTTTTTTAATGAACTATGAAGCACTCACAACAAAACAAAGCTGAAGTTTGATCCCTGGGAATTCAGGAAGACAGTGATTTTGAGATGAAGTTGTCCTCATCAAGGACTTAAAGTCCTATGTACACTTGACACACTGCAAACACACTCACATATCACTGCATACATATTCCCTCCTACAAACATGTCCATAATCACTTCCTATCACTATAGGACATGGGAGTAGCAAGTAGAGGTGGACTTCTAGAGTAGTTCTATACATAAGCCAATTAAAAAGATTTTTTTTCTATTCTTTTCATCAATGAGACAGAAGAGAAAAAAAATAACAAAAGGAAAGAAAGGAAGATAAAAAGGAAGAGAAACAAAAAGGAATTAAATCATAACGATCATTTGGCAAGAGGATCCCCTTTCAGATGCAAATAAGGTGGCTCTGGTTTATGTAAAGCCTGTGCTCCAGTGGAAATAACCCTGAATTAGTAGTCCCAAATTTCTAACCTCCTGTTGCCAGTGTGTAGTTGTATGACTTTTGATAGACATTAAAAATTTCAGGTACGTATCTGTAAATGAGGCCATTTCTTCATCTGGGTAAAAACAAGACAGATGATATTACCTGCAAAGTATTTTTGGAAATTCCTTGATTCCATGCGTATTTGTGATTATAAGCAACGGAGGTAAACTCCTTCTGAAAACAAGAAAGCCCATGTTTTCAAGGTATAAATTTAGGAAAGAGTCACTAACCAAACTGAATTATGGTAGAGCCTTCGAGGTCCTTACACTCTGAATAGTTCTGATTTCTAGAAGGGGTCCTGACTGGCCAATTAATCTTGTTTTCCTTAGGCCTGGACTTTATCCCTAGAGTCCTAGAGAAATAAAAGATGTGCATATTTGGTTTTATTTAACCATATTCTAAAGTCTGAGTTGTTCTCAAGAAAACAAACAAGGTATCTTTGGAGCTGAAATACCTTAATCAGAGTGCAGTCTAGTTGCCATATCGTACATTACAATGGTGAAACAGGTAATACCTATCCTCCCCTCCCCCCAGAGAGATGGATTAGTGAGGCGGTTTTAGCTTTAAAAGAATATTTCTGTTACTCTCCACATTTCCAGCTTTCTTCAAATAGTCCTTAGTGTCTAGTCTCAACTCTAGGATGAATTTTTAAAAATATGTCTGAAGCTGAGAATAGAGCAGTATTACTTGTTTTGCTATTTGAAACCAAGGAGGAGTGAAAGAAAAGATGAAGGAGGGTATAAGAAGGACAATTGACTTGGTAGATGGGCAACTCACTTCTTCATCCAAATTAAACTCCGTCTCTTCAAAGGATGTGCAGGGACCATATCTTACCTGTCCGGAATACCATTCCTGGTACATGGTGAGTACTGAATAAATGCTTTCTCGGGGGGAATGAGAGCTACTAAATCCAGAAATTTAGCCAAAAAAAGCAGAAAAGGATCTAATCGGTGCTAGGATTTGTTAGACTATTGATATAAAATGTCAGTAAAATATTATCAAATTTTATTTAATTTTTCCTAAACTAGTTACATGGCTCCCACCTTTCACTTTTATGGCCATCTAATGGCCATCTGCCTATTTCTTTGGACAGTGAAAGCACAATAGTGCTCATCTCCTGGCACGGTAGTCTGGGAAAACACTATCAGATTTCACATGTTGAATGGTGTCAACTATGACTGTGAGAAAAGGATGTTTTACTAGAGGAAGTCTTGAGGCCACTGTGAATTTGAACACCTAGCAGTCAACACGCCAAAGGAGTTGTAACCTGTATTAAATGGGTTGGGACAAGTGGAATTTTAGGTCATGGAAACTGGCCATCTCCTCTGTTTCCTCCCTGGTCAGCTCATCTATGAAAGAATAATCAATGGAAACAACCAAACAGCCAGATTTCTCAGAAACATACATCACAGCTGCAAAAGAAATTTGTACAACTTAGAAATTAAGGGACCACAGGAGACAGCGTTTTAGAGAAACGGACTTCACAAAAACACTTGAATATGGCACTTCCTATGAGACTATATTTAGACCCAAATCTCTGATAGCCTGCATATTATCTTTTGTCACTGACGTCACCATTAAAGTTAGGAGCCACAGGGAAACCGGAACTCTATGGCCAGACCTTAAAACCATTCATAATGAGATTTTTCCCATGGATTTCTCTGTATGATTCTTCTTCTCTCCAAATCTTGGTTAAGGTATATGCCTCACATAAAGGCATGTTTCCATTACAATATCTTCCGATTAATTAAAGATTAATTTTTAAAAGGAAAAAAGAAAAGCACCCTCTGATTTGTTTTTGGTTAGTACAAATGCTCTCTATTTGCACTGCACTCTTATCTGGAAAATTTGCCGATGAGTGCTTTCTTAAATGACTGAGGCCCATGTTGAGTCATCTCTACTTAGGTATTGTGTGGCAGAAGTACGTCACAGACGCCCAGGCCTGGGCATCTGCAGATCTAAGTTTGTATGATCTTTGCAAATTTCTTTTCCTTTCTGAGTCCTAGTCTGCTCCTCTGTAAAAGGGAGAGGCCTGGAAAAGTTGTGGCTGAAGTTCCCCCAAATGCTACTGCCCCCATGAGGGCAAGCCATGATAATGGCTTACAAAATTTAAGAATCCTATTGGGGATGAAGAGGTAGGAATCGAGAATTTATAAGCATCAGGAAGGAATCAAAGATTTTACTTGGATTTCTCTTGTGGCTAGCTCAGCTAGAGCTCAGAAGGGATGTTGATGAGGCAACTAGTTTCCATTGATCACAGCAGAGAAACAGCATTAAGTCTTGGTAGAAATATATGACCTGGACTGAGAGTGCTGTTACCTGAGGCCGTTTAATAAAAAGCAATTCCCAGCACAAGATACAGGTCAGAAAGAGTTCATTTTTTGTTTTGTTTTGTTTTGTTTTTGTTTTTATTTTCTAGTTAGTTTGCCCGTGGTAGGCAGAATAATTGCCATCTCTTTTCCAAACATGGCCACATCCTAATCCCTGAAACCTGTGAACTTTACCTTACATGGCAAAAAGGACTTACGGATGTAACTCAAGATTTTGAGAAGGGGGCCATTACCTGGATGATTCAGGTGGGCTCAGTCTTAAATCACATGAGTCCTTAAAAGTAGAGTATCTTTTCCATCTGCAGAAAACAAGAGACAGAGCCCACTGGTACTTTGAAGATGAAGAAAGGGACCATGAGGCAAGGAATGTGGGCAGTCTTATGAAGCTAGAAAAGGCTAGGAAATGGACTCCCTTAAAGACTCGAGAGGAAAAAAAGGGCAGCCCTATAAAAACCTTGATTTTAGCTCAGTAAGATGAACTCTGGACATATGAACCTCCAGAAATATACGATAATAAATTTGTGTTACTTTAAGTCACTAAGCTTGTGCTAATTTGTTACAGCAGCAATAGTAACCTAATACAATGCCACTGGATAAAAGCATCCAGGGACATTCTGGGCTGGTCTTAGAACAGGGCCAAGCATTTAGATGTCACACCCACAAAACTTATTTTGTCATTTTCTCCCTTGCCTGGATCTTCACATCAACATACTCTACTTAACACAATTCAGACTCAGGAAACACTCCTGAACCTAAAACATTCCCAATATACTCTAAGTATAGAAGTGACTGATGCCAGCTTCAAATATGCAGTGAGCATTTATATAGATCAAAGCCTTGGATTAAGAAATGAACTTCCAAAATTTTATCTTCAAAGAACAGCCAGCAATAAACGAAGAATGGAGTGTGGATAGGGGCTCTTTCAGGCATAGGTAAAAACTCTCTCTGTCCTTAAGGCTACATCTCGACATCCTGTAAACTTTTTGCTGTTTCGTTATTTGGAGAGCATACTCTCTCCAACCTAGTGGTGTTAGTCATACACTATATACTGATAATGAAGAACTAGGGAAGGAAAAAAAAAAGGCATATTGGTAGTAGGATGGGAAGTGAAAGGAATGAAAATAAAAGGAAAGGGGAAAAGATACTTTTAAAAAGAATATAAACTTCTCAAACATGTAGGCATTCAAAATTTTAAAAATTAAGAGGCAACTGTGATAACTACAAGCATCATTTTCTCTATTATTTCCTACCATCTGCCTCCTCCTTTCTGCTCTTTTCCCTCTGCTTTTCTGCCTTATGACCTGACCTTTGCCTTGCAAAGTTCACTGGTAGCCAGAGGCCTTATAGAATAGTATTAGTCTATTACTGCACTCAAATCCTTGGATTGGCCCACATAATACCTAGATATACACCAATGCTTTCCATAAGACAAAAGGGAAACATCCCTATTTAGAACAGTCCTCTATTTCCACGTGAAGTACAGATGTGCAACACACATCGTTGATTTATAAACCAGAGTCTGACAGCACTTTGTTATAGGATATGAATAAAACTTAACAAATTGCTATTTAGTTGACTATCTCCTACTGTGTACTATTTTTCCTTGCCATATCTTTCTTCACTCTTCCCTCATTATAAATTAACATCATTTCCTGGCACTTTTCAGACACAACAGATGTAATGCTATCAACATACTCATAATGCTAAAGTCACCATGAGCTCCAGGCATACTGATTGCTATCAGCAATCTTATGTTTTTATTGTAAGTTTCTCTCTGTCTTCAGTATATTGGACTATATGATGCATGTATAACAGAAACATGCACACAGCAATACCGGTTGCTGAATGGGCTGTGAACCAAAATGAGCAAATGGACACATCTGCTCATTTTCAAAGGTCATTAATGAATAAATAAATAATTGTCAAAAGCATCTGGAGCAAGAACCATAATTTACTACAGTTTTTAATAACTTATGGAACTAAAGAAAGTTCTAGGGGAGCCTGAGTGGCTCAGTGGGTTAAAGCCTCTGCCTTCAGCTCAGGTCATGATCTCGGGGTCCTGGGATCGAGCCCCACATCGGGCGCTCTGCTCAGCAGGGAGCCTGCTTCCTCCTCCTCTCTCACTCTCTGCCTGCCTCTCTGCCTACTTGTGATCTCTGTCAAATAAAACAAATAAAATCTTAAAAAAAAAAGGAAGAAAGTTCTAGATGCGTCAACCACCCATAGATTAGTGCTGAAGTGAAATTCCACCAAGAACCATCCTTTTCTAGATTTCCAGGGGCTTCTGTTGTAAGACTCACACTGTGTCATGCTAAGTATCATTCTGCTAAAAGAATGGCTAATAAAAACTACAGGAGTCATGAAGAAGAAAGAAGCACAAACCTGTGGAGAAACAACACACACACACACACACACACCCCAGATTTAACCTAATTCATAAGTACTGCTACAAAGAACCAGGCCCAACATCAAAGAAATAAGTACCATCTAAATATCTTCTCCTAAACCCCTCTTCTTTGTCCTCAGGGACAAACAGAATACTTTTCCCAAGTGGAAGAAAATGAGAAAAAGATTAATTTTTAAGCCAAAATACAGAAAAAAAAATTCTTCATGTGTTCAGACATGTAACCATAATCTATCAATAACTATACTTTTGCCCCAAACCCACTCGCATGACATACTATTCCACCCGCCAATGATCAGAACCCATTAAGGACGCTACCTTCTCGAGCAATAGGGAGGGAGATGCAGCCACCAATGGTCAAGTCCAGGAGGTCAAGGCCTCTGTCTGAGAAGAACAAAGTACACAGGCCACTAAAGGTCCAAACAAAAAGTTAAATAGTAATGTAATCTTTCCATACATGAATTGCCAAAGCACAGAAGATGCATTTTTAAAGGAGCGATCTGGGCAAAATGTAAAAACACTGAGTCAACATGTTTTCCAGCAGCAGTTGGCAACCTTTTTAAAAGTGAACTGTGAAGTTTCTAACATCTTTCTTTCTAGAGTAAAGTGGGTACTGGTGATTCTCCAAACTCCTGCAGGGATGGGGGAGGGAGCCAGGGACAGAAGTGGCAGAATTAGCGGTCTGGATTTTGCCATCCAGAAAGGCTGAAGAATGAGTACTGACCAGGGGTTGCTAGACATGATGGCTGGCTCACAACAGTTCCTAAAAACGGGGTCAACATCAAGTCATACACTATCTTTCATTTGTAGAGCTTATGTTGCCAGTGGGTGATGCAGAAGATGAACCAAAAGAAGTCATAATGGTGGTGGCATAAGTAAACCTATGGCAGTTAATAAGGTGGCAAGAGCCTTAGAGTTTCAGGTGACTTGCACTGAGTCCATGTTTCGCAGCCAATGGCAAGACGACTCCCTAGCCCTCAGTAATGTCATATATGTGCATCAAGTGAACGTACTGGACAGCATTTCTCCAAATGTGCTGAGAAAAAGTAGTTAAATATTCTCCTCCTTCAACAAAAGAGACTATGCAAACAGGATGAGGAACTCCCCTCCCTTCCCGCCTAGAGATTCAGAACCAAATTAGAAGGCTCAAAACTGTGAAAGTCCTGGACAAAACTTGGTCTAACTCTGGAATTTCACAATCTTTTTTTAATTATCAAACTCTTATAACATTATGACCTATGACGGATAGTTTCTGAGATGTCTCCCAGCAATTCCCACTTCCTGATTTTCATGCACTTGGGTAACCTCCCCATTCGAGTGTTGGTTGGACCAAGTACTTAGATTCAGATGAAGAGAAATAAGGCAAGGCAACTGGGGTGTCACTTCCAAGAATAGGTTATCAGTTGCTGTGATTTTCTTCTTCTCTTCTGCCTCTTGATTTGCTCATTCTGATGAAGCCATGTACGTGTTGTGAGCTAACCTATGGAAGAACCCATTTGACAAGGAACCGAGGGTGGCCCCTAGCCCACAGCCAGTAAGAAGCTATAACCTGCCAACAACCACATGAATGAACTTGAAAGTGGGTCTTCCCCCAGCCAATCCTTAAGACCTCTGCAGACCCAACTAACCCCTAGATTGCAGCTTTTTGAGATACCTTGAGCCATTGGATCCAGCTAAGCCATACCAAGATTCCTGACTCAGAGAAATTTTGAGATAATAAACACTGTTTTAAACCACTAAGTTTTAGGGTAATTTGCTATGCAGCAATTAGCAAATGCTAACACAAGAGCATACAGAACTACCCTATGGGAAACTCACTTTGGAAAACACTGATGGGATTTTTAAGATTATTTCTTAAGAATCTTTTCAATGTATGAGATAAAGCAAATCATTGGAAAATAGATTTCCTTATCACAACAGGAAAAAAAAACACATAAGCCTTTAAATTATATGAACTCAATTGTCACTGATTAAAATGACTGAGCTAAGATTCAACTTTTCACTGGCAACGAGAAAGTATCTACAAAAATAAAGTATGAAAAAGGTGCAAATTTTTCAAGCACTTTGGATATACTCCAATCCCTGGGGGTACTTTCTGCAGACTAAAATTTTGCATTAAGGCAGGCCTGCAAAAGACCTCTTCTTGTCTACACATTTTTGGATCAGTTTCAGTTTTAAAATTACATTTCATTAGGACTGCTCTTCCTTAGAATAGTTCCCTGATACAAGTAGGCTTTATAAATTATCAAAACTTCTCTGCCACTAGGAAACTCTGATCCCACATTTTGTGGTCTCACCAGAACTAAAAAATTGTCAGAATAACTTCAAAGCCCTGGGAACTATGATGGCACATAATGCAGCCTTAATGTTAGTATTCCCATTATCTCTTTATCACACTTAATGAATATATAAACGTGTAAACAAAAATAAGTATGCATCTGTCTGTCGATGACATGATAAAATTAATGAGGCTGATTTCCTAATAAATACACAGAATGTACAAACACAGATGAGCATTATCTCCTTCAAAGAAAACACACTGAAGGTCTCTACACTTTTCTCAAGAAGCTGTCATCATCCAATGCTTTTTTGCATAATTTCCTTTTGGGTTACTTTATAAAAATAAGCTTTTCTTGTGGATATTATTATTATTAAACCCTTATATGGCAAAATCCAATTTTCTTACTCATTTCATTTGACATAATTTGCTTTAGGTGATGTTGATTGCTTTAAAAAAATAAGGGACAAGTTCACAAATTGATGGTTTTCTATGATTTAAGATCTCCAAAGACACCACATGCAATTCTGACATTCACAAACACATGCACACACAGCATATACTTCCATCTCTTATTTTTTAATTGCAAGGTTAATCTAAAATAAATATGAATTTGAAGTTGTACTGACATTTAAAAAGTTAAGCAAAGTAAAAAATTAAACAGCAATCATATCCTCTTATAAATATCAAGTGATTTACTCATGTAAATGCACAGGGAGTTATAGTCATAAATTATTTTGTATCCGAATGATAATATAGAATGTGCTTTGGCAGATTAAATATTACCAACAGCATCAGGCTGCGGTGAGCAACTGAAGAATGTTTACTGCATTAAATTAAACTTCCTTGTCTGGAGCAGTATTGAACAGAAGGTAGGCTTTCAAGTTTACCTTCCCTCAAAGCATAGATAAGGACCATTAAAAGAAAATGTCATGCATAGAAATCTGAATTTATCGAAGAGGAAAATAAGGGGGAAATTCTTTTTTTACACAGTATTTTTAAGGTTTTGGTTTGCTTGTTTTTCATTTGCCAAAAACAACTGTGACGAGGGAGAGGAAAATAAAGGATGAGAGCTAGGCTCTTATAAAAGAACAGTAGACTGGGGTTCCTGGGTGGCTCAGTGGGTTAAGCCGCTGCCTTCGGCTCAGGTCATGATCCCAGGTCCTGGGTTCGAGCCCCACATCGGGCTTTCTGCTCAGCAGGGAGCCTGCTTCCTCCTCTCTCTCTGCCTGCCTCTCTGCTTACTTGTGATTTCTCTCTGTCAAATAAATAAATAAAATCTTTAAAAAAAAAAGAACAGTAGACATGGAATCAAAGAGACCGAGTCCTGCCACATATCTGCTTCTCTTTATAAGGCCTCAGTTTCCACATCTGTGAAATTAGAAAGTTCCAGTACTTAGAAAGTTCCAGTACTTCTAATCAAGACCAATACCACTCCTTACTGACATGTATGTGTGTGACATGGACAGAACGCTGGTATTTGGGGATCGAGAAAGTCTGGGCATATCTGCTAGCATTTGGAGGAGCCAGCAGGCAGGTTCTCCACCTGCCCAATGTCTAGAATAGCATTCAGATGGTATTTGATGTACGAGGTGACCCTGGGTTAGGAGAAGCGGCACAGCAGTGAAGCTAGAAATGATACACAGTTTGCACTGTAATAACAGACCTGTACACATACACACACAAATTGTCCCAACAAAGTACCAATGCTCCCCCTTTGAAAAATAGGGTTTTCTAAGGCACCCTCACATTCAGTGATGCTAAGATGTATGCCTCTGGGTCAAAGCCTTGCCCTTGTTAATCCTGGGAGTGATAACACATTCATTTTTCCCCCTTACTTCATCATACAGAACCCATTTCCATACCAGGGGTTTTTCACTTGCTGTGTCCTCTGCCTGGAACTCACCTTCAGGAGCTCCCTTCAGGAGCTGACTCCCTCTTAATATAAAAGTCCAGCTCAAATACATCTCCTCAGAGAGCCTGCTCACTCAATGAAACTCTTCCTACAATGTCATTTTTCTAATACTCATTTTTAAAAAAATTTTTTAATTTTTAAAAAAGATTTTATTTATTTTTTTAACAAAGAGGTACACAGCGAGAGAAGGAACACAAGCAGGGGGAGTGGGAGAGGGAGAAGCAGGCTTTCCTCCAAGCAGGGAGCCTGACATTGGGCTCGATCCCAGGACCCTGGGATCATGACCCGAGCCAGAGGCAGAGGCTTAACGTCTGAGCCACCCAGGAGCCCCATACTCATTTTTTTAATCACACCACCCTATTCTGCCTTCTTTGTTGAACTTACTGCAATCTATTTTTTATGGCTATACATTTTTTTTTTTTGTCCTCTCCTACAAGGGTAATCACAGCAAGAGAGCAAGATTCTTGTCTCTTTTGTTCAGCTCTGAAAGCACAATCCCTAACACATTGGGAAACTCATATAGTTGCTCAATAAATATTTGTTGAAGGGATAAATGAGGGGGTGAGTGAATTTTAGCAAGAATTTTTAGCACATGAATATTAATACCCATTAATTTGCTTCAAAGGGAGGCACTAGAATAGGCACTGAGAATATTGAGGAAAAAATGAATGTGTATCTTGTCCAAGTCGATCTTAGAGTGTAGGAATAGATAGGCATTATCGATCAAATAATCAAACTAGTAAATACAACACTTAACACTGAAAAGTGCTGTTGGGTAGAAGTAGCTCCCACAAGGTTATAGAAGCTCAGAATGGGGACCTTTGAAACAGACAGAGTAACCAGGGAGTGATTAAGACAAGCTCCAAAGAGCATCCCAGGCAGTTCGAGCAGCATTTGCAAAGACCATGTAGCCTAAAAGAGTGGACTGAGCCCTGGAAAAAAGCCAGTGTAGCTGATGCAGAAAGGGCAAGGGAGAGCTAGAGATGAAGTCAGACTTAGAGGTGAAGGAGAACTGGACCATGCAGGAATTTGAGTCATGGGAAGGCCTTCTGTCTTTATCCTAAGAGCAGTGAGAAGCCACTGCCATATTTAAGCAGTGGAGATGGATAGAAGCAGAGGGTGATATAATCAGACTCATATTAAGAGGCCAGATTGGTTGCTTATAGAGTAGCTGGGAGGCTATTTTGGTGATCTACGTCATGTGGGATATAACCTGAATTTTGTTGTGCTGCTGTAGATGGAGAGAAGTAAACGAATTTAAGAGATGTTTAGGGGAGAAGATCCAGCAACTGGAGAGTAGAAATCCTATAGAAGGAAGAAAAGAGAAAAAGATATTGCAGACAGAAGTTACCATTCTATGAGAGAGAAGGACAGCTAGTGACAGAAATGAATTTGGCTTGGAGATGTTGAATTTAGGGTCTCTTTGAGACATTCAAGATCAGCCTCAAGACAACTTTTGTATAGGAGCTCAGAAGAACAGCCTTGCTAGAGGAAATGTCTGTGAGTCATTTGCACGGAGCTGGCAGTTAAAGGGCAATGATGGTATGGCCTAGGATTGTGTAGTTGAGCTCAGCTATGGCAGAAATGGCCTCAAGCTGGGGAGAACAGCCTAAGGAAAAGAACCCAGAGGAAGAGATCTAACGAGGGAACGGAACGGAGTGGGTCCCTAGAGATGAGTTGGGTATCACATCACACGTATATGGACAGGTGGGTACCATCATCAATATTTGCTCCATTTACAATTTTTTAAGCAACTTCTCCCTTCAAAATTCATGTCACCCCTGACCCCCTTCAACAAATCATATGAGGTAATGTGGGTGGACAAAGCAGGTTTTATGTGTGTGTAACTAGAGAAAAGCTGGGAGACTAAAGTCCTTGTACATTTGATGAAACATTAATCATTCCACATTTCTTATTTTGAGCCTTTTATTTCCCTTATTCTCTGCAAACATAGTTGATGTAAGTACTGGGGAAAAGACTTCATATTTGCATATATTTGTGCCAGTTATCTGTTACCTCTCAGCTCCAAAATGTATCCTCCAGTAATTGTGATGCAGGGCGGAGCACAGGCATGATGTTGAATGACGCCAGTAGAGGGTGCTGGAGGGGCACTGTGGAAGGAAGGGTCTTTTCTTCCCTACTGCTGGTGTGCTTCCATTTCTCTTTGTCTCCTCTCTACCACAGGGCTACCTCTGGTGTTGTATGGGGGTATCCAGTGGTGCACACATTCCCCTGGTGCTCAGGGCTGGGTCCAGGGCAGTGACCACTTCATTGCAGCCCTCCTGATTTAGACTGGAAACTGGCTCCCAGAACCTCAACCTTCTCTGTGGTCCCATTTACCACGACCCACCTGTCTAGTCTAAGGAGGATATTTTCTGCCCAAGGACTATTGACCAACTCCAGAAACTCCATGAGAACTTTCTGCCATCCAGTGGGAGGCAACCATATCTTCTCCAATGAAGTCTGAACACGAGATCTGAGAATAAGGTCCTTCCTTCTGAATTTTGTTCCTTCCTTTCATATTCTCTCTCACCCTTAAAGTCTTCTTTAGAGTTTTCTTTGTGACCTTATAGTTACTCTCTGCTTATAGAAAATAATTATATAAAACATTCCCTGTTCAAATGAACTGTTTTAGTCTCCTGACTGGACCCTGACAGATACAGTCACACTTTCTACTTTTTAAAAATATATCTAATAAACGATACAACCTTACAATACTCCCATGAAGTAGGTATCTCTATTTTAAGATGTGAAAGGCCACTGGGCAAGTTTTTTCTTTAACTCATTAAGTATTTACTGACTGCCGAACATGGGCCTGATGCAAGGCTGAGCACGCAAAGTCTCTAAGTCAGAGCCAAAATCCAGGGATCCGAGTTGACAGTGTTTTCTATCACATATTTAGGGTTGCAGGAAACATGTTGTTATCATGTCAGTTTTTGAAGAACTTTAGGGTGTTTCTTCTTAAATTTAATAAGCTTACAATCTACCTATCTTTGCAAGTATGGATTCTGATTCAGTGGTTGTTGTGGGTTGAACTGTGCCCCCACGCCCCTGCTTTCATATGTTGCAGTATTAACTCCTAGTACTTCAGACTGCGACCTTATCTGGGAATAGGGTCATTGTTGATGTAATTAGTTGTGTTACAATGAAGTCATACTGGAGTGGGGTGGGACCCAATCCAGTATGAATGGTGTCCTTATAAAAAGAATGCCATAAGAAAACACACCTGCACACAGGGAGAATGCAATGTCATGTGAATATGAAGGCGGGATCTGGATGACACATCTGGAATGCCCAAGATGGCTAGCAAAGCACTGGAAGCAAGGAGAAAGGCGTGCAACAGTCTCTCCCTCACAGAGAGCGGAAGGAACCAACACTGCCAACACCTTGACCTCAAACTTCAAGCCTCTAGCACTGCGAGATGGCACGTTATGGTAGCGACATCACCTGGTTCATGGTACTTGGTTGAGGCAGCCCTAGGAAACTAATACAGTGGGTCTGAGGAGTAGCCTGGGCTACTGCATCTCTAACAACTTCCTAGGTAACACTGATGCACTGGTCTTTGAATAGCACTTTGAGTAGGCAGGAGTTAATGTGTTAGAGATGGTGCTATTCCTCCCACTTCCTCCTTTTCCTAAAACCACCTTTTCCATAGCACCACCACCTGAAAGGACTAACCCCACAGTTTGGCCAGTGACCCAGAACCCCTGTGACCTGACTCAAAGCAACAAAAGAATTTTCTAGTTAACCATGGAGGAAGAAATTACAGTGCTGTTAAAAGTAAGGTCAAGGCCCAAGGCAGTTCATCTACAAGTGTAAATTAAAAGGAATAAGCAGAGAAATCCGGTTATTGGTAGGGCTCAATGAACACACATGCAGAGGTAGCCAAGTCACTTCAGTACAAGAAGTGAAAGATTTCCCAACTCCAACCACAGGGGTCCTTTAGTGGGTGGGAAGCATCTCCCACCATCATCTTAGCAAGGTCCAATCCAGCCATGCCTGCCTGTCAACTTCTATGGTTTCTCCCTCACTGCTTTGCAGGTACTCTGATAATACGTCATGTTTTTGGTAAGTTTTTATTTTAATTCCAGTTAGTTAACATATAGTATTAAATTAATTTCAGGTGTACAATATAGTGATTTAACAATCCCATACATCACCCAGTGCTCATCACAATAACACCTCCTTTTTTCTTTCCCTCTTCATTTGTAACCAGAGTGTTCTATTAGAATACACACACATAAAAGAAAAAAATAGTAAGATTGAACACATCTGTTTCCTACCACTGATCTCCTCTGGCAAATATGCTGAACTGTCTCCTACTGACCATATCTCCTTCTTCCGTTTTATGAATTTTACCTGGGCATATGGCCTCCTAGCAGGAGACTATACTTCAGAGCATCCTCTGCATTTGTGGCCATGTGATCAAGTTTGGGTCAATGGAACATGAGTGAAGGTGATGTGTAGAATTTCAAAGTTGTATTCTTATACATGGCACTTGCCCCGGACTCTCCCTGTTCCCACAGCTAGGAAACAGCACCAAGAGCAGCAGCAGCTGGACTCATAAATGCAATGTTACCCTAGACCGCTCACTAAGCTCTTCACTGTCACATATTTAGGGGTTTCTTTGTTACAGCATCTTCACACGTATCCTAACTCACATTGTCCAAAAGCGTTCCGCTGATGCTTAATTTTTACATGAACTTGCTCTCCATTTCCAATTATAAGCCATGGCCTGCCAGTTCCATTCTGCTTTATTGGAGGTTCATGGGGCTTGGTGGTGATAAAGCATGTCCATGCCTAAGCCAGAACATTAGCAGCTTCGTTTTTTGTCAGGGCTGTAAGGCAACTTCCAGTCAGTTCGGACCTGGTTTCCCATTAAGCACTACAGTGTCTGAACTGAGATGGCCCCCTGCCCTCATTTAAAGCCAGTATTATTCCATCCATATATATGCACAGAATGAATAAGCCCTGACCAAAGACAAATACAAGTGTTGAATGACAAAGGAGAATTTCAAATGATGATGATGATAGTAGTAGTAGTAGTAGTAGTAGTAGTAGTAGTAGTAGTAGTAATAGTAGTAATATCTCTCCTTTTTAAGAACTAGTATATGCACAGCCAAATGTTCTGATAATCAATATATTATATTGAGAGCAACCCCCAAGAATTCACAGCACTCCGGCAGAACACCTAGTTTTATTAAACATTTTCCCATTTGAGCAGATACCATGGACCCATTTTATAGATGGGAAAACTGATGGATGAGAAGGTTAAATTCTGTCATGCACACAAGAGTTAAATATAGAAGTCACCTCAGTGTAGCATCCTACCCACTCAGGACACCTTTTTTTCACCACTCATTCCTGGTTCATTCATTTCAAGTATTCCTATAGTTTCTTCGAATATTCAACAAAGACAGTAACAGCTCAGCTGTTACTGAGTGTAAAATGGACTGCAACTCCTATTTGCATTATTTATCATTTACTTAATTTTCATCTGACAAGCAATTACTAAACACTTACAACATGTGGCCCAATACATGCAGGAAAGTACTGAACGGGGGCTTTTGGCTTCGTTGTTGTGACACACTAAATGTAGGTTATGATAGGGCCTGGCTAACATCAGCAGACTGGAGTCAATCTTGCCTCAATTTACCAGCATGTACTGAGTGCCACCAGCTGAAAATACCCAGTCCGATGACCAAGCTCCATCCACTTACCAATTCCACCACTCTCACTGCAGAGAAACTACACAGGGTGGTAGTTGTGGGGGGTGTGGGGGGGGAGATACTGGCAGAGGGAGAAATATGAACACCCTATTCCTCATAAAAAAATCAAGTGCTCAGACTTCTGATAGCAGGTTAGTGGTCACTCTGATATATGAAGAACATAGTACACACACACATGCACACATGGAGGCAGAACTGACTTGGAAAATGAATCACAAGAAGAGAAATGGCAATAATTCTGTTATTTAGTCCAGAAAATGTGAATGAAGGAGGTAAAGGAGAACTGTTATTTTTAAATGAATTAGCCTTGAGAAACGGAGGTAATTATTTACTGAATTCTTGCTGCCTCTAGGCATGGTGCTAGGAGCCATCACATGTTTCTGTGTTTCCTCATTTAATCCTTTCCACCCCTGAGCCAGGTGGGTATTGATAACTCTGATTTACAAAGAACCCAGGGTTTGGAAAGGTCAAAAACATCACCTAAAGTCACAGAAGTGGCAAGGGGCAGAGCCAGCGCCAGAAATCATCTCTGTCACCAAACCCCATGTATTCGGTACTTAGTAGACCACTATATATGAGCCCATGCAAGAGAAGAAAGCGCTACAATCAGGCTGGCAGGAAGCTAGAGAGAAGAATCAAGGGGCCAAATGTCAGCTGAGCAGGGATCCTATGAAGGATGGGAGAGAAGTATCAGAGGGTCATAAAGCATTTTTCAGGTCAGCACCTTCTGGCCATAGAATATAGGCCCAAGAAATAGAACAGGATAGGAGCAGTTATATGCCAGACCCTCAGGTTTTCAGAGCCCTGCAAAGAGTGAATGTGGAAACACAAATACCATATTTTAAAGTACTTAAATCTATAAATCAAGCAAACAAACTTAAATAAGGCCCCTTTCATCCTCCTTTCTTATCAAGCATAACTCTGTAACAACTGGGAAGGCCAGGTTCTGATTTGGATTTCCCCAGCCTCTCAAAGTGTCCTACTTGGCAGGCACCTAGAGAGTCAGCCTTGACCCCATTCACTACCCACCACCTCAAGGCTTGCCCCCACCTTCTTCCTACCCTCAGCTTCAGAGCATAGCCCATTATAAAAGGTTGTGTACTCATGACTATAGACACCTAGCCCTAATGTCCAAAGCCATGTACATGTTCTTCCCTATATGGGAGCACATTTGGGCAGCCGTGGAGGGACACAGCACTGTTGTTTGTCTGCCCCAGGCAAGAAGCCCTAAAGACCCCAGAAGGAGGCTCAGAATTATTGGACAACCAACTCAATGGCTTTGGTACCTAGAGTGTGGTGTAGAATGGAGGGCATGGGGCCCCCAAAATCCCATCTCCTGAGTACATGGATTCTTTATCCCATGAAGAAGAGCACAGCTAGAGGAGGGCCAGAGCTGGGGCCTCTAAATCACATGGCTTAGGGCAGGGGCACCCCTCTCCTGAGTCTATGTGATACATCTTTGTGGTGGGGAGTCATAGAATTCTCTCTGTAAAGTGAGAAGATTTTGTTTGCAGGGTTCAACTAGATTGGATATGTTCTGGTTCATCAGTTCTCACCCATTGTAAATGCAAACCACCTAAGAAGGTATAAAAACTGTACATACCTGGTCCTCTCCATAGATAATCTGCTTTAATTTGTATGAAGAATGGCCCATGCTTTGGGAATTTATAAATTTTCCCAAGGGATTTAAATGTGCAACTAAAGTTGCAGATCACTCTTAATGAGATAAAAGAATGTGTCCTACAGCCTAGAAACAACTCACCCCACCCCCACCAAGCTCATGTTTGCGAAACTATGATGGTTACTAAGGGGTAACAGTGAGGGTAAGAGGAAGATGATTAGAAGGGAGGAGGAGGTCAAGGCCAGAGACAAAACACTGGGACAATGCTGTGTCCATTCATCTGATGGAAGAACATTTCTCCAAGAGTAAAGGTATATGATTCTGAAGGTCAGGTCATGAACTGAGTTGGTTTATTTGATTTTCATGGATGATTTCTTCCTTTCAAACTGTTCTGCATACAGGAACCTCAATGCCTGTCACCTGTTTTAAGCTATTGGTTTTAATAAAAGTCTTATTCCTACATATAGTAAGAGACTTTTTGTTCATTTCATAGCCTTGACTTTTCTTTCTTGAGAAGTGATGGGCCACTTCTTGAGAAGTGAGGGGTAACATGAGAGAGAAGAGCAGAGGACATCACTTCTGTCCCCTTCCTCTTATACAACATCAAGCCACACCCCTTCCATTTGCAACCCTCAAAATTCCTATGTTGAAACCTAATCCCCAAAGTGAAGGTATCTGGAGGCGGGGGTTTTGGAAGAAAACCAGGTCTTCGGAGTGAGGTCCTTATGAATGGGATTCATACTCATAAAAGAGGCCCACTGAGAATCCTTGCCCCTTTCCACCATGTGAGGATACAGCAAGATGATGGCTGTCTATGAACCAGGAATTGAGTTCTCAATAGACACAGAAACTTCTGGCACCTTGATCTTGGATTTCCTAGCCCTCAGAACTGTGAGATCAAAGGATCTGTTACTTATAAGCCAATGGTCAATATCATTCTGTTAAACAGCAGCTTGAAAGGATTATGGTACCTTCCTGACTATACCTCTCTGATGTCCATCCAGGATGGGATAAACACACACATATGTCAATTCTCCACTTCTCTGCCAGGCACTGATTTTGTTTCATTGGGGGTACACTGGAACCAGTGTACTAGGTGTATTTTCTAAGACTAAAAAATGGCAAGAGTGTTTTGGCACTATGAGCACATAAATGCACACTGATTACATACATGCTTTCCTCACAAACAGCCACAGGCTCCTCGTTCATCTCCATCAGTGTTATCAAAGCACAACTTATCCTAAGATTCTGCTCCAAATTTCAGTTACAGTCACTTATTAGCTATCTTCTTTTCAGGCATTTTTTTAAAATCTAGTAGGTCGATATAAATTTAAGTTGTATACATAAATGAAATTATAAGACAAATTTCCTGCATTAGGATTAATTCCCAATTACCACTCAAGACAAATTCTAAATATGGTCAGTGAAAGAGATCTGCCTTTCATTACTTTCTAGGCTGAAAGTCTAGAAAAGGCAAATGTTTTGCTTAAGCAAACTTTGTTTAGAACAATGATCTTCAAACATGGATATGTACACCCTTAAGGTCCACAGTCAAGAATAATTGTAAGGAAATTGAATCCCACATTCTCATTGTCCATTTTTACTCTTTTGCAAATTGATTAGCCTAAGAATGTAGAGTGCATCTCTTCATAATATTTCCTCTTCAGTTACAAAGAACACATACCTTTGAACCAACCTATCACTATTGTTTTGCCCTGAGAATAGAAATACCTGCAGGTACCAAAGGGATAAACCTAAATACTATTTTTCAGGAAGTCTCTGAACTTCATTAATAATGAATCAAGTTACATTCCTTTCTTTTTCTGCCTTCTTGGTAGCACGAAGCTTGAGATCACAAAGGGGTATTTAGTATCCTGATAAAAATGTCAAAACAATTACAATGATGGATATCCTCTTAAATATAATGAGCATTTGCAGGACTCCCATATGTATTCATATATTTAATAACATTGGATGAAACTTACGGATAAAAAAATATATGATTCCTTTTAGATTTGGTAGATTATGTCAAAAATGAAATTAAAAACCTATTGGTCAAGTAATAACACTAAATACTTATTCCAACAATCCCTTTTATTTCACTCTTTAGCATATTTCGTGTTTCCTCCTCCATAAAGCTGTAATGAGAAGCCCCAACACCCATACCGGAATATCAGAGAAGGCCAGAGAGGGAGCTAGGACTTTAATCCACATAGTAGCAAGACCTGCAAACCACCTCCCCCTCAATGGTCTTAGTGAGGAGTTTAGACTACCACTCTACCTGGCAATAATCAAGCACCTCTCACCCTCTATCCAGAGGTGGTATCAGATGAGGCCTATGGAGATTCAGGTCTTTACCTATCACATATTGGTAATGATGTCATCCCCATTAAACTGTCAGTGCAGACCACATGGAGAGCCAGAATTCTCAAGCCTCCCAGAAGTACTGAGATCTCTCCCTCACTGAGGTATCAACAGAGGCTAAATGGGAAAGAAACCTGGATTTCTACTTCCACCTGGCAATAACAACTGGAATTCCCATTTCTATTCCTAGAGTGGTATCAGAAAAAGCCAGCTAAAACAGAGAATTTAAACAAGAGGCAGAGTCTCAGAGTATAATAATAAAAATGAATGGTTAAGTTTCAATAGAAAATCATTCATCATATCAAGAACGTGGACATCTCAAACTGATCAAATAAAACAATCAACAGATGGCAACAATGAGATGAGAGAAACATCGGAATTACTTGACAAAGTTCTTAAAACAGTCATGATAAAAACTCTTTAAAAAGCAATTATAAGCATTCTTGAAACAAATGTTAAGACAGAGAGCCTTATCAAAAAAGTAGTCACAGCAAAAAAAAAAAAAAAAAAAAAAAAAAAAAAAAAAAAAAAAAAAAGAAAGAAAGAAAAAAGAAAAAAAGGAAGAAAAAGAAAGAAGAGAGAAAACAAAGAGTCAAATGCAAATTTTAGAAAAAAAATACAATAACCAAGATGAAATGCTCAGTGGATGGGCTTAATAGCAGAATGGGGGAGGGGAGAGAAGAGAGAATCTGTAAACTAGAAGATAGAAAAAAGTGGAGGATGAGCCAATTTGAACAACTGAGGAAAAAAAGAGTGAAAAAAAATTAACAGAGGCTCCGGACTTTTAGGGATGTAACTGACTAAGTCTGTCTGTCTGTCTATCTACCTATCTATCTCTATCTATCTAACACTTTTTGAGGAACCTCATACTCTTCTCCAGAGTAGCTGCACTACTCTGGAATTTGCATTCCCATCAGCAGTGCAAGAGGGTTCCCTTTTCTTCTTATCTTCACTAATACCTATTGTTCCTTGTGTTGTTAATTTTAGCTATTCTGACAGGTGTGAGGTGGTATCTCATTGTAGTTTTGATACATATGTCCCCAAAGATGAGTGATGTTGAGCATCTTTTCAAATCTCTTAACCCTTTAGATGTCTTCATTGGAAAATTATTTATTTATGTCTTCTGTCCATTGCTTTTGCTATTTGAGGTCTTTTGTGATTCCATACAAATTTCAGGATTGTTTGTTCTAGATCTGTGAAAAATGCTGGTGGCATTTTGATAGTGCTTGCATTAGATGTATAGATTGCTTTGGGTAGTATAGATATTTTAACAATATTTGTTCTTCTAATCCATGAACTATATGGTCAACAGTAGATTTCTCATCAGAAACCATGGAAACCATAAGTAAGTGTCACATTGTTTCAAGCACAAAGACAAAAACAAAACACAAACAAAAAAACAACTGTCACTAGAACCTTACATCCAGGGAGAATATCCTTGAACAATTAAGAAGCAATCAAAACATGTTCAGTTGGAGGCAAAGCAAGAGAGTTTACCATCAATTAACCTACCCTAAAAGAAGGGCTAAAGATCTTGGGTTGTTAGGAAGGAATAACAGTAAGCAAAAATACGGGTAAATATTATAGTCTTTCTTTCTCCTCTTGGGTATTCTAAATGACATTTGATAATTGAAACAAACATAATGTGGTTCCAAATGTATGTATAGAAAATATTGAAGGTAATTATAACAATGTGGCAGTTAATGGACAAAAAGAAAGGTAAGGTTTCTACAATTCATTCAAACTGTAAAATAGCATTATCAGTAGACATCATATAGTAATTTATATGTAAATAGTGTAATGCTTAGGTTAATTATGAAAAATGTCACAGAAAGAAATATATTATAAGTAAAAACAGAATTTTTAAAAAAAGATTTTACTTATTTATTTTTGTAAGAGAGAGAGAGAGAGAGATAGAGCACAAGTGCACGGCACATGAGTGGGGAAGAGGAGCAGAGAGAGAAGCAGACTCCCAACTGAGCAGGAAGCTTGATGTAGGACTTGATCCCAGGCCCCAAAGATCATGATCTAAGCTGAAGGCAGATACTTAACTGACTGAGCCACGCAGGTGCCCAATAAAAATGGAATTTTATAAAAAGTTCAGTTAACATACAAAAGAAAAGAGAAATAAAAAGCAGAGGAAACAAACAGAAAACAATGCAGACTTAAGTTTTAGTAAACCAATAATTATATTAAATATAAATGTTCTAAATATACCAATTAAAAGGCAGAAAGTGGTAGAGCAGATTAAGAAAATACTTTCCAACTATTTTCTGTCTATGAGAAACTCACTTCAAATGTGACAATATAGGCAGTTTTGAAGTAATATGTGTGTGTATGTGTGTGTGTATAAAAGCAAAAGTAACTATATTAATATTAAATAGACTTCAGAGAAAAGAAATGTACCAAAAACAGAGACAGAACATTATATATAATAGTTAATCTACCAGAAATATATAGGAATCCTAAATGTGTATATATTAAAAATCAGAGTAACAAAATATGTGAACTGATAGAACTGAAAGAAGAAGTGGACAAATCCACAAGTATTTCTGGAGATGTCAACACTCTTTTCTCAACAACTGATGGAACAACTAAACAAAAAGTAAGCAGGAATATGTAGAACTAAACAATACCAGCAATCAGAAGGATTAAATCAACCTTTCCAGAACATTCCACCCAGTAACAGCAGAATTCACATTCTTTTCAAGTATGCACAGAACATATACCAAGATAGAATATATTCTAGTCACACACTCACACAAAGGCAAATGTAAAAGAACTGGAATTATACAGAATATGTCTCTGACTTCTGTGGAATCAAAATAAAAATCAGTCACAGAGTGGTAACAGGAAAATCTCCAAACATTTAGAAACTAAACAGCATACTCATAAAGCTAATGGATGAAAGGGAAATCTCTTATCCAAGGTGGTTTTCCTGGAGAATTCCACCAAACATTTGAAGAAAAAGTAAAGCCAACGATCTTGCCCAGAAAACAGAAGAGAAGGGAACACTTTCCAAGTCATTTTATAAGACAAATATATTCTGATACTGAGAAGACAAGGAAGTTGAAGAAAACTACACACTATTATCCATTACAAATACATGCAAAAGTCTTTAATGAAAAAGTGAATGCAGTTCAACTATATATATTTATATACAAAATGTTTGTATAAGTTCAGCAATACACATATATAAAGTATACACTATAATCAAGTAGAATCTATTCTAGGGATGCAGGGTGATTTAATATCTAAAAATCAATCAATATAATCTATCATAATAACAAGCTAAAGAAGAAAAATCAGATGATTATATCAGTTGATGCAGAAAAAACAATGAACAAAACTAAACACCCGTTCTTGATAAAAACTCTCAGAAAAATAAGAGAGGGGAACACCCTCAATCTGACAGAGTATCTACAAAAAAAAAAAAAAATGGAAAAAGGAAAAAACTTACAGCAAACGTTATACTTAATATTGAAAGACTGAATGCTTTTCTCATAAGAATGAAGAACAAGGATGTCTATTCTTATCACTCTCATTTAATATAGTACTAGAAGTTCAAGCCAGTGCATAAAACAAGAAAAGGAAATGAAAGGTATACAGATTGGAAAAAAAGAAACAAGCCTGTTTGCAGATGGAATGACAGTCTATATATAAAATCTTAAAGTATCTACCAAAAACTATTAGAATTGATAAGTGAGTTCAGCAAGGTTGTAGGATATAATATACAAAACACAATTCTATTTCTTATACTAGTAATAAACATTTGAGACTAAAATTAAAATATTCCATATATAATCACAAAAATACTTTGATGTAAAACTATCGACACAGATGCAAAATCTGTATGCTGAAAACTATACAATGTTGATGAAAAAAATTTAATGATCTAATAGAGAGACATACTGTGTTCATGGGTTGTAAGATTCAGCATAATAAAAATGTCAATTCTCCCCAAACTGATATAGTGGCAATATAATTCCTATAAAAATTCTAGCAAAATTTCTTGTAAATACAGATAAGTTTATTCTGAAATGTATATGAGAAGACAAGAGAACTAAAAGCCTAAGATAATTCTGAAAAAGAACAAAGTGGGAAGAATCCATTTACTCAATGTCACAACTTAGTTTATAGTTACGGCAATTAAGATCATGTGATATTGGTGGTGACATAGAAGCATATATCAGTGGAACTTACCAGAGAATCTTGACATAATATATACAAATATGCCCATATGATTTTTGACAAAGGTAGAAAAGCAATTCAATAGGAAGTGTTGCTTTTTCAGCAAATGGTGATGAAGCAACTTATTATCCGGGCAAAAAAGTGAACTTTGACCTATCTCACACATTATACAAAAAAATTAATATCAAACTGATCATAACATAAACAGAAAATGGAAAAATACGAAGCTTTTGGAACAAATAGGGGAAAACTTTTGGGATCTAGGGTTAGGTAAAGTTACTAGACTTGACACCAGAAAAATAATTTGTAAAAAAACCAAAAAGTTAAATTAGAATTCATCAAATTAAAAACTTTTGTTCTGGTGTGCCTGGGTGGCTCAGTCAGTTGAGTGGTTGATTTTGTGGTTGGTTTTGGCTCAGGTCATGATCTCATGAGTTGTGAGATAGTGAGATGGAGCCCCAGGTGGGGCTCTGCACTCACCAGGGAGTATGCTTCTCTCTCTCTTTCTCTCTCTCCCTCTCTCCCTCTCTCTCTCCCTTTGCCCTTCCCTCTGTTCACACTCTCTCTCTGAAACACATAAATCAAATGTTTAAAACAAATAAAAATAAAAACTTCTGTTCTGCAAAAGGCTCTGTTAAGAGGATTAAAAGAGAACCCAGAGAGTGACAGAAAATATTGAAAAATATATATCCAACAGAGGATTAATATCTGGAATATACAAAGATGTCTCAAAACTCAATAGTAAAAGCAAACAATTCAATTAAAAATAGGCCAAAGACATGAAGAGACATTTCAACCAAGAGGACCTACAGCTAGCAAATAAGAACATGAACAGATGTTCAGCATCATTAACCATTATGAAAATACAAAATAAAACCACTTTGAGATATCACTACATACCTACCAGAATGGTTATTTATTTATTTATTTATTTATTTATTATTTAAAAAAAAAATTTGTTTTAAAGAGAGGGAGGCAGCGGAGGCACAGAGGATGGGGGAGAGAGAAAGAATCTTAAGCAGGCTCCACACCCAGCATGGAGCCTGATGTGGGGCTCGAGGTCACACCCCTGAGATTATGACCTGAGCTGAAATCAAGAGTTGGATGCTTAACTGACTGAGTCACCCAGGCACCACTAATTTTTTTTTTTCCTAAAGTGAACATACTGAATTCTGGTGAGGATGAGGGGAAACTGAATCACTCTACGCATTGTGATGAGAATGTAACATGTTGTTGCCAATCTGAAAAGCAGTCTGGCAATTGCTTAAAAAACTAAACATTTGAATTGCACTCCTGGGCATTTATCCCAGAGAAATGAAGTCTTCTCTTTACACAAAAACCTGGACACCATGCTTTCAGGAACTTTATTTATAATAGCCAAAACCAAGAAATAGCCTACATATTTCTCAAAGGGTAAATAGTCAAACTGTTGACATAGAACAATCTGGATGAGTCTTCAGAGAATTATGCTAAATGAAAAAAGCCAATTTGCAATTGTTATACAGCAAATGATTCCATTTATATAATATTCTTGAGGTGACAAATTTACAGACATGGAGAAGAGATTAGTGGTTGCCAAGGGTTAAAGAGGGATCAGGGTTGAGAGGGAGGTAGGTATCCTTGTAAAAAGGAAACATGATGGATCTTTGTGGTGATAGGTTCTGTATTTTGCTATATTAATGTCAAAATCTCGGTTGCAATATTGTTCTATAGTTTTGTTCAGATGTTACCACTGAGAGAACCTGGGCAAAAGGTATTAAAAGACCTCTATGTATTACTTCTTACATGTGAATCTACAATTATTTCCAAATTAAAAAAAGTTAAATGTTTGAAATAGTGCACACTATTTCAAAACTCTTTCAGGGGTATGCCTGAGTCAAATGTTTAAAGACCACTGATCCAGAAAATTGGTGGATGAAGGCATAGAAGGAGCTCAGCCCTCGAGGCAACCACGCTCTCTGATGATCACTCTGGTTCATAATTAAGCAGGTGGAATGGGCTATTTCTGACAATTTTATTCAAAAGCACATCAATTGAAGGGATGTCATATGAAGTGGTTATGTTCAAAAAAAAATAAGCCGCTTTTCACCTAATTGACTGATGGGTCAATTTCATGTTTGAAATCTCCTGAGAGCCTTAACAAACTACATAGTAGAGAAAGAAAAAAAAAATCTGATTATAAGAGAGCTTGAATTCCAATGGATGCAAAAGAGGAGTGTGAAACTTTCTGCCTAGTTTCTGACCTTCAATTAGGGAACACGGCCCCCAGCTGAGGCAAGAACAACCTCTACAGTCATCGTCTTACTCAGAACAGAGGTGGAGGGTAGCTGCAAATTATGGGGCTCTGCATCTGTGAACACAAACGTGTAAAATAAGAGCAAACGTCACAGACACACCATTCCCTTTTAAACGTGTCTGTTTCTCCCTATGGTTGTATCACACATGCTCAAGACACAGCAGGTGTTAGCAAATTAGAAAAACGACACTCCCTTGGCCTGATTCTGGTGTACACAGCATCAGAACAGCTGAGAAAAAAAAAAAAAAAAATTAGAAACCATTCATCTGCCCAACTGCTGCTTGGTGTGGTTTTGATAAACAGAAAAATGGTCACGAATCCACATTTGACTGATGATCGATCGGACCTGACGCAATACATAGACATATCTAACAGGCCATCAACTAGGACCTTTCCAGTTGTCTTGCAATTGCATTTAAGTCCCAATGTTGAGAATAAAGGCACCGGCTTCCTCATAGCTGACGTGTAGGGACCTATCACGCATGAGGCTGTCCCATTCCCACGAGGCTTATTGTGAATTGTTGCAGAACTATTCCTCACACAGACCACCCCTACCACCTTTCTGCTCAATATAAGTGACAAAGTGGGGAGCAAGGTATGAGCATTTTGGGAAACTATAGTTTTCATTAGAAGCAGCTCTTTGTTTCACTTGTCTTCTCTTTTAGAGGATGGAAGATTATCTTTTCCTACCCTGAGACCAAGAGGCTAACCTGGAAGTACTGGAAGAATTTGCAACAAGGAAAGATTTACATTTCATTCTTTTGTGATACACACATATACCACAGACACACACACACACACACACACACACACACACAGAGCTAGTGTACTATCTGACTTGCAGATAGAAGAAACAGAAAACACGATGGGCCAGTGCAGACACTGGAGTGTCTCCCTTCCCTGGAGTTCCCCATTCTGGAGAAGCAGGAATGCCAGATACTGTCTGGATCCAAAGTCCTGAGGAGGTAAATTAGGTGATCTCACTATTTCCACTCCAGCTCCAGTTCAAGGGTTAAGAGGATTTGCTTCCAGCTGGAGGATGTGGCCAAGGGGAGCGGGACAATCAGGCAGCTGCTCAGAGCGACACCTCCCATGAGCAATGCATGTGGTATACTTAACACCTCGCTGTGCTGAGTCCTCATAGGGTGAATCTGCCTAGTGTCACGGATAGCCAGAAAGAGAGGAATTTGCTCAGGTCAAGTTAGGAGACTCTAGTCTCTCCTGTCTCCCTTTGCTCTAGCCCATAGCATCAGTATTACAAGGGGACATGACCAAGCTGCCCTTTACCCTTTCCTTTCAAACCTCACTGGACTACCCCAGTGGAGAGACGACCAGCTCTGAGGCACACATGATAGAAACAGAGAGCTTTAGAAACTGAAAGTTTTATTCAAAAGTGAATAAAAGCAACTGAAAAATGTCTGTAGACATTTTGTTAAGAGAGTTATTGCAGATTAGGAGAGGGGAATTTACCCTAACAGTTTCTAGACAGTTTTAAGAAAAACAGGAAACTGTCCCATATATATCTCTTGAACTCTGGAGCATTTTCCAATATGCTGGTGATACAAAGTTCATAGTGAACGGGATTCACGGTGATTTCTGAATGGTGGGCTCTAAATGCAAGAGCAGCTAAAGTCTCTTCTGGAATTAGAGGTAAACCATCAAGGGAAATGGCCCCCCGGAGGATATATGTTAGAACTGGGTTTAGAGCCTTACAATTCAGAGTGTGGATCCAGGACCAGCAGCATCTGCCTCTCCTTAGACATGCAAAATCTTGGCCTGCCCCAGAACCACCAAATCAGAATCTGCCTCTTAGACAAACCCCAGGTGACTTGTGTACAGGAAAATCTGAGCAGTGGCGGCCTCAGAGCACTGAAGTGGCATCCTCCTCCCCCGCAAACCCTGTGACTGTATATGACTCACAAACCGCTGTGATCTCATCCGACACATAATGTATCCATCCCCAGCAGGGGTGATCAGAAGACAGGAATCTCTCTTCACTAGTGGGTAGTTAAAACACAAGAGTTGATCACTCTTTTTTAAATAAACTTATAATTATTTATTTATTTATTAAAAGGTTTTTGTTTATTTTTGAGAGAGAGAAAAAACGCACATACGAGTGGGGGTGGGGGGAGGGGACAGAGGGAGAAGCAGACTCCCTGCTGATGATGTGGGGCTTGATTCCAGGGCTCTGGGATCATGCCCGGAGCTAAAGTCAGAGGCTCAATGGACTGAGCCACCCGGGGCCTAAGGCAGATGCTTTAAATTTAAATTTTTTAAATCTCAGTTTTAATCTACCGTGTAGTAAATATCTATAGACACAGCCCACATAAACAATGGTGCCTTAGGAGGACGATATTTTTAAAAAATGTGAAAGAGCTAAAAATTTCACCAAGTTTCAGAATAGCTGTTGTTACCAATGGAGGTCCCGTCAGCCTGATGCTAATATATGCAGCAGGATCTCATGGCCCATCCTCCCAGGAGCCCCCCACTTGACAGGTATCTGGAATAGAAATAACTCTTTGTGGTATTAAGTCGCTGGAACTGAAGGTTGGCTGGTTTCTCAGCATCATCTGGTCCATCCTGACAAACACATGGAAAACGCATGGAGGCCTAAAGTGATTACATAACCAGAGGAGCTAACAGAACAGAACTTTCTGTCCCCAGGAAAATCACTTTAATGTCAGAAGTTTTTGGGTTCTCTTCTCATAATCACACTCCATGCTCAGAATATTTCCCAGTTTGGTTTATTCCTGGAACGTGGCTCCCGGCGCTGTGGCAACCCACACCTTGATAAGATATCTCCCTGGTAGCAGCGTCTCTTCAAAAACATCATCTCACTTTTCAGGGCATCACCTGAAAATATCCCTTCTAATTAAAACAATGGGCGATTCACCTTTCCAATAGCTAGAGGCTCTTCTGAGATGTCATTTCATATCTTTCTAAAATACCACCAGAAAATAAAGCTTCATAGCTCAAGAGCTATAGGCTTTGTCTATGAAAAAATAATCAAACCAAATAAACTGCAAAACTAAGTGTGGGTAGCAGTGCCTAAATAGTAATAATAATCATAATAGCAAATTTCAGAGTCATAGCTAATATCTAATGAGTACTAATTATGTGACAGGCACAAGTCTAGGCTCTCCTTGATTTATATTTTTAAGTGTCCTATGAGACAGGCACTAGCATTATCTCCATATCACAGATGAAAGAAGTGAAGCACAGAGAGCCTGAGTAACTTGTCCAAGGTTGCACAGCTAGGAAATGGAGCGGCAAAGTGAAAAGTTGTGTTCGTATCACTGCCCTATATTCACTCTAATATTTCAGGGAGAACCATGCAATTTGAACATACTACAACTACGACTATTCCCACAATACTCCCTAAATCTAAACAAAGATTCAGTGTTTTCTCTAAAGAAGCAAAAGGGAGGTTTTTTCCTCTCCTTCTCCTCCTTTGAAATTACCGTGCCACTCCGCACATTGCCTATCTCATCTGCTCCTATTACCTTTGTGGTCATGGGTTTGGTTCCCGTGGTCTGGCTGTGTTCCTTCCCTAGTCCACAGCAATGGAAGGCAGGGAGAAAGGAAGCCTGTAGGAAGAGGGGGAACAGCGGAGGGAGCTGTACAGATGAACTGGGAAGTCACCTTTGCCAGGAAGGCACGACCCCTCCCTCCACACTAGGCCAACAGCAGGTACAATCATGACAGCCGTTTCATGACCACTGGGTGCATCTGAGTCAATGGGAGAAATGATCTTACCTGGAAGGGTAACATTCCAGGAAGGATCCTTTTAATCTAACAAAAACCACTGATCATGTTTTGCCCTGAAGAAATGGCTCTCAGGAGGGGCTGGATGACAAATATTGGAAAGGACAGGAATAGAGGCTGCTCTCAGGAGGGAAAGCCCCCTCCGTGAGCCTTGATGGACACTGAAAGATCCCAACAACAGCACTTTCAGCCCTGGGTATGTGCATATTCAGCATGGATGCCCGAAGCACAGAAGTGGTGGCTCTTCTGGTCACAAGCATTGGAGGCAGCACCTCAGTCAGCACCGGTGGCCTGTCTGCCAAGTGCAGCACTGGATGTTGCTGGAGACCTTAGCTCAGTGATCTGGGGGAGAAGGATGGCCCCTCAAAGGCCCATAGTTGTCATAATGGCTAGTTTTAGGGAAAAAAACAACCCAGATCTCCTGGAGACTTCTAGAGCAATCTGGAAAGAATAATAAGGGGCTAGAGTTCTTAAAGGAAAGGCAGGATAAGCAAGGACAATCCAATTATTATTATTATTATTATTTTGGACAATCTAATTATTAAGGGCTTATTAATTTTCCAATTCTTAAAGTTATGCCTAAAGATCCCTGAATTCTGGGGACACCTGGGTGACTCAGCGGGTTAAAGCCACTGCCTTCAGCTCAGGTCATGATCTCAGGGTCCTGGGATCAAGCCCCACATAGGGCTCTCTGCTCAGCAGAGAACCTGCTTCCTCCTCTCTCTCTGCCTGCCTCTTTGCCTACTTGTGATCTCGGTGTGTCAAATAAATAAATAAAACCTTTAAAAAAAAAAAGAAAATGATCCCTGAATTCTGGAAGGAAAGTAGGTAAGATCTGAGCTGGGACTTGGGTAAATACAATCATCCCAGTGTCCTCCTCACCTTACCAGTATTTTTAGAACAAAACACATTTGTGTCAATGGGAAATTTTTCTTTTCTTTTCTTTTCTTTTCTTTTTTTTTTAAGCACAATAAAGGCAAGGTGGTGACATCATATTAATTTGCATTTCTTTGATTTCTCTTGTCCCTTTTTGGTAACTTTTGATGTGCTGACTGGGTGGAATTGCTGTGGAATATTAAGCACTTTTCCCCTCATCATTTGGTGCTTTTAATAATGAAAAGTACTCTGGATGGAAAACTTTGTTTAAAATTTTTCTTCATCAAACATTTATGGAATCCCACAACTTGACATTGGAGTATATGCTTGTGGGTTCATGGAATTATAATTAGAGCTAGCTCGTGTTCTGAAAAACTTGTAGGACCAATACAAGATACAGAAACCATGTATGTACACAGACAAATGTACACACGCACACGCATGGCTTTTCATGCCAGCCTACACAGGCTCACTCATGGAACACGGAATGCCATGGATCAAGATGTCAGAAGGCCTTGGTTCTCCCTAGGATCTGCCACAAGCTTATGCCACCTGCCTTATGCCATCTACTCTTTGGTCCTGGGTCTCTGCTAAAAAGCCTTATAGACTATGCAATTTGGAAGGGTTGTGGGGGATGTGATAGTCTTAATTAATTTTATAAAACCACAGTCTAGAAGAGCAAAAAAATCAAGTACCCTAATTATTTGGACACACAGCCTGTTAAAGAGATTTATCCTTGCCTCCTGACCCCTTATTGCATAGCCTGCATTTTGTAGGGAAGGAGAAACACAGGGTTCAGAGGGCCCCATGGACACAGCCCTGAAGCCATGAGTAGTACAGCAGCATCAGTGAGTTTGGTGGTGGCAGCAGCAAAGTTGGTAGAAGCAGTGAAGGATGAAAGGCCTGGAGCTGGCAATAGAAAAGGCAACACTGGGGCACCTGGGTGGCTCAGTGGGTTAAAGCCTCTGCCTTCGGCTCAGGTCATGATCCCAGGATCCTGGGATCGAGCCCCACATTGGGCTCTCTGCTTGGCAGGGAGCCTGCTTCCCTCTCTCTCTCTCTGCCTGCCTCTCTGCCTACTTGTGATCTCTCTGTCAAATAAATAAAAAATATATAAAAAAAAAAAAAAGAAAAGAAAAGAAAAGGCAACACTGGCAGGAGCAACTGTACCCTAGATATCAGGCACAACCACACTTGCCAAAAACACTGGGTGCTGTCAGTAGTCACACAGAAATTGGGACCAGCAAACCATTAAAGTTTAGCCAATAGTCATGGTGCATACTAAGGATGCTGGTGGCAGAGCTCCACTTCAGGCGTTAGCTAGGGCTGCACAAAAAGGAGAAAAAGGTATAAGACAATAGCAGAGATTCTGTGTTGCCAAGAAGAATAAGAAACATCTGGAAATGCTCAGAGCAATCCCGGAAGGAACTTGTGGGTCACTGTTACAGTCCTGAAAGGTGGCATGTAAACAGATTCTACTTTGTAGCTCTTGCTGTATATTTCACAATCATTTTAGAGCTAGAACTCCTAGTCCACAGCTCTTAATTCTACACCACACCCAAGAATGTAGCCCAAGAGAAATTATTCCCCTTCACTTGGCAGAGTGAATCCCATTTCTAGATGTGTGCCCAGGTTTGGTGTGAACCTGAATCCACCAGGACCCGATGGGGGGGATATCTCAGCATCACTGTCCCAAAGGAAGAGGGAAGGCATATTGGTGTGGAAGGGAAATACAGGTGGCCCTGCAAGAAGGAAACACAGGCTTCTGCGCAGATTGAAGGCACAGAACCTAGGAGGAAACTGCCCAGCACAGAGGCATGGAGAGAAGGGCATGGCAGAGGGAGAGGAAACTAGACCCACAGATCCCCTGTAGACTTCTAGAGCAATTTGGAAAGAATAATAAGGGGCTGGAGTGAAGAAAAGGCCCCACCTTTCTTCATTTTTGCCGAGGACTGGACTTCCGTTGATTCTAGATAGCTAACTATGTGGGAAATAGGCTGAGCTTTCAGCTTTACTTTTAAGAGACTGTTTCCCTCTGTGTGTCCCAGCAGACTACCCACCTGCTGTCAGATCTAACATTAAAAAGCAAACAATTCCGTGATCTGCATGGAAATGAAAGGGTGGCATATTTTTCCAAGGTGAAGGAAAACATACTGGATCAGTCTAAATACCCTTTTTCAGAAACCACAAAGGGAAAAAGGGCAAAATTTTTATTGCAGCGTTGTATTCTGCTTTAAGTAGGCAATCCCAGTGTATAATACTCTGAACAAATACCAGTGTTCATTTAAATGAAATAGTTATACCTTGTGGGGTTTTTCCCCCTGATGGTCCCCTGAGAGATTGTAAGTCCTTCTCAAGTGCACATGGGTTCAAAGATCCGAGTATCCTTCAAGCTGTAGCTTGGAATGGAAAACACATGAGTACCAGAGACTCTGCACTGCCTAAAGAAGCTGAGACTCCTTGGTGTGGCATTCTGGACTTTTCCTGGTCTGAGTCCAAACGTCTAACCCAGGAGCCTCAGTTACCATCACTTCCTGAGTGGAAAGATGTGAGGTCAGTGTCAGCAACTGGGCAGACAGCATGGTTCTTGGGGCTGAAGAAGGGACCTAGGGCCAGTGAGAATGTGACCTTGAGGAAGGGACCCAAAAAGGAAATCTCGGGGAGGACTGAGGTTTGAGATGGAACTTAGAAGTTAGAAAGAGGTGCCTTGAGAAGAAGAGAGAATGAGAAGAGGAGGATGAAGAGAGGGAGGGGGGGACAGTCAGGTTGAGCTTAATCTAGAGCTACAAGCAGTCCCTTGGTGTTCAAGCCAAATGAAGGTACATCACAGCAGGATCAGTGGTGGCAGTAGCAAAGCTTTGCAGCCATCTCCGAAAAGGTTTTCCACGGTGTGGCCAGAAATCACTTGGTCATATTAATCAGACCCTGAACAGATATTCTTGGAGCCTCGGGAGCCTGGCGATGACCAGCCCAAGATCCAAGAAGCCAACGGGAGACAGGTGAGCATGGAGATGATGAAGAACAGGCTTGGGGTGGACACTCTGGAGGTCCTGCTTATCCTCCCGCCGATGTCTTTATGTTTAAATGAGATCGTGATTGTCCCTTAAAATTGTAATTGATCATCTGTAGCTTAGGTCATGGTCTAATAAATCTTCAGAAAGTGAATACACTGTGTTCCTTTTATTTTTTAATCCTGGTTTTTCAATCTCATTGATTATTCCCTGAATCCAGAGGCGAAGATCTTCAAGGCAAAGCTAACCAGCATGACCTGGAAAGGAATTAGCTGCTTGAAATTCCAGTGCCTACTCAGGCAATCTCTTTGATTAACTCTGTCAGGCCTGTGGGTACATGGGAATGTTATAGAAACGGTGCATTTTAAGGGGTATTCCACTTGCTTAATGCCTAGAGAACTACAGGGTCTGGGAATACAGAAAAGTCCCGGCATGCAAGGAGAAGGACTCATCACCGGCTGGGGGAACAGGAAAGGTGACATTGGAGTTCTGAGTTGAGCCTTAATGAATGGTTGTGGCACGTGTATATGTGGGTCCGTATCCATCTACAGAGATAAATGTCTTACTGAGAGTGTGAATAGCACATTTCCTAGGGGCAATGAGTCCTGGAACAAGGTCAAATAAGTAAAAAAATAAAATAAAATCTCCAAACATCTTAAGAGAAAAAGATTTCACAAACTGAACTGAAAATAGAGACATTTAGACATTGGTAATGGAAGAAAGACAGGAGGAAAGAAGAAAGCTTATATTATAAATTGCAACAGGACCAGAAACTTTTATTAGTCAGTATGTCAAGATTTTTCTGAATTTTACTTCTTTTAATTTGGTAAATTCCAGCTTGCACAGCAGGGCTAGTGATTCATCAAGTGGTGAGATTTTTCACTGACCAGAGGGGTAGAAGGTCAGCAGCAGAGAGGAAGCAGCAGAGAGGAAGGGCAAAATCCAATCAGGGCACAGACGAAGCCACTGGTGAACTTCTCCTCCTCATCTGGAAAGGCTCTTTCTAAAGCCACACCTGGGAGATTCTGGGTTCTCCTTTGTAAAGGAAGATCGTTTTCCCCAGTGGAACCTGTGGAAAACTACAGTCCATACAGCATAGCTTCACAAACATTCAAAGCTTTGGAGGAACAGAACTCAAATTTGGCCAAGAGTTGGGGTAAACCACACTCTCCAAAAATTAACTCTCGCAAAATAAAAGCCTGTGCTGCAACAGGTTGCCTTGTGGTAAGACCCACCCTTGACGTCCAGGGCCTCAGCAGCTCTCCCGCTGGTGAGCGGGAGCACCTGTTGTATGTGCCCCTCCAGCCCTAAAAGGTCTCATGGAAGCTGAATTCTTTGCAAGGGTTGAATCATGCCACCGGATCAGGTATTGTCTGGCTTTAGTGTTCTCTAGGTGTTTCTTACCTACATGACCTCCCTTCCCAACTGTCTTAGTCTTTGCTGCTGCTGGTAGTGATAATGCCACCTTCTGCAACCCCCTGCATCCAGACAAGACTGGCTACCTTGAAATCTGTGCATAAAGAAAGCTGCTAGTGTCCTTTGAAAAAAAATCTCCAAATATCTCAAGAGAAAAAGATTCCAAAAAAGCTGGAAATAGAGAGAGTTAGACATTAGCAAAGGAAGAAAGAGGACAGAAAGAAAGCAAGCCTATATTATAAATTGAACGATGTACATTAACCAAAAAAAAAAAAAAAATCAAGTCCTTGGGTCTGAAGAATGACATTAAAAAGTTAAGCAGTACTTACTCTTATTTAAAATGCCATTTTTGTTCAGTGTAACTGTTAGACATTTAATACAGACAGATGAGCCACACTGACTCCATGAAGACAAAACTTCCCCCTGTACATCCTCCTTAAAAGCTTTTAAAACCACTCTGTCAAGAGCAATTTGACAGCATATCAATTGTGTTCTCTACTGAACCATAGTACTGCACGTGACAAACGAACATCATAACAGGATTGGTTGGGTGGGTGGGGGGAGATAGGGGCTGAGAAGTCCACCACATGGTATAAATGACTCTGGCAAAAACGGGAGAGGGAATGCATTGGCCTGCTACAAGGGGCTTGGGTTGACCATTAAATATTTTATATATGAAAAGCATACAGGGCATCTCAGCAAGACTTTACTGAAAGCTAGGGATTTGGAAGCTCCTAAAAATGATTTACAAGGGGCAGTTTATGAGGAAGTCTGAGAGGGAGTCCTTTAAGAGTTCGTCGTGGCTGTTGAGTGGTCATTTCCTGATCCTGATGCCCTCAGTTAGGACCACAGCTCCCAACTGGAGTGTTTGCATACACTTCCATTTTTATCTTGGGCCTTTACCCCTTAGTGACAACATCCCTATGTTTTAAAAGCTTTTGTTATAAATTGGTTCTGTAACTAGAAAAATTAATCTTTTTGGTTAACTAGTTAAAGTGAGGGTTTTTAGCCCAAATTAAGCCCCTAGTGAGAGCAAGGAGGAATGAGCTGGAGAGTATTAAAGGCTGGTCCATTTACTTCCCAAAGGCAAGAAAATTCATTAAGGATAGAGAAGAACTTGAATTGAGAAGCTAAATTTAAACCCCTATAGCTGGGACAGTCAACAGAGCCAATAGGCATTTTACTTTCTAATGAGCAGAAAGTAGAATTAAGAGGAAAGAAACTGGGACACCTGGGTGGCTCAGTTGGTTGGGCAGCTGCCTTCGGCTCAGGTCATGATCCCAGCGTCCTGGGATCGAGTCCCACATCGGGCTCCTTGCTCGTCAGGGAGCCTGCTTCTCCCTCTACCTCTGCCTGCCATTCTGTCTGCCTGTGCCCGCTCTCTCTCCCTCTCTCTCTCTGACAAATAAATAAATAAAATCTTTAAAAAAAAAAAAGAGGAAAGAAACTTTCAGCAGCAACTGTCTTGCCTATCTTCTGAATCTACTGATGAGTGATAATCTACTCCACAGATTTGTGGCTTGCACCAAAAATCATTATTAATTTGTTCACAATTCTGCAGTATGGGCAGGGCTCAACAAGAACAGCTCCCCTGTGCTCCCTGTGCTAATGACTGGGGCTCCAGGACAACCCAACCTTCCCAGGTAGCCTCAGTAATGCAGCTGCCAGGTGGGGCTCGTTGACTCTGGGAATGAGGCTAGGGCTGTAAGTCAAAAAGCCTCGTTTGTCCTCTGTATGGCTAAGTTTTTCACAGCATGGAAGCTGGATTCAGAGAGGAAGCATCCCAAAGGACGAAAAGTAGAAGCTGCAGACCTTTTAAGACTTGGACTTGGAAGTTATGCAGTTTGCTTCTGCTTCATTCTATCAGTCAAAACCAACAAATTCAAAAGGAGGGGAAAGTGACTCCACTTTTCAGTGGGAGGAGTGATAAAGAAATTACATCACTCTTCGTTATGCCACAGCAACCAAGATCAAGCCAAAGGCATAAGTGTTACAAATGAAGAATTTTGGAAGAAGAAGAAGAAAACCCCTTTCTCTAAAGCCATATATACATTACACCACGGGGGTAAGTCTTTGAAGGGGAATGAGTCTTTGAGGCTTCCACCATGAACTCTACTCTCTTTTAGACTTTGATCTCCTGGGCAAATGCTCCCTGTACTTCTGGGAAACAAAATGCTCTAACTTCTAAAATATCTCATGGTTAAGGGAAAGGGGCATCCCATTACTCTAATTTGTGTACCTCACAGAGAGCAGACACTAATTTGTTGTTTAATCGGATCATGAGTTTCTAGCTCTCTTGTATATTCTATATGGAATAGGCACATGGCAGTTCAATAGAAATGCTCCAGGGAGGTAGCATGATGCTGTAACTGAATTTAATCTCTCCCAACCGCGGCTAGTGCCTAGGGACGGAAGTTATGGATAAAGCCAGTCAAAGTCAGAAAAGGAAACAATCATCATAACATATTTAGGACCCAGTGGACTATCAGTAAATATTTCTTAGATGAATGGATGAATGACTATGGAGGAAAAGTGCTTTGAAGGTAGACTAGAAGAGTCTTCTGGGGAGAACTTAACTCAGAAAACGCCTTTCGCTGCCATCTATACCCTTTGGCTATCTTCCTGCATCTTTCTGGCATGCAGTAGATTTTACATAGGATCATTCCTCTCAGGCAGAAAACATAGGCAGCAATCAGGAGATTTTTTTATACCAACATTTTATAACGTATGCATGTGTGCAATTTTGAGGTTCTGTTCACTTCTATATCCACAGGGTCTAGAAGAGTGATTGACATAAACCAGTGGTTTTCCACCAGGAGTGATTTTGTCTCCCAGGGATATCTGGCAATGTCTAGAGACATTTTTGGCTGTCGCAGCTGGGGGAGAGGTGTTATAACATCAACAAGTAAGGGCAAGTGAAGCTGCAACACATCCTACAACATGCACGACAGTCTCCCACAACAAAGAGTTATTCAGCTCAAAATGTTAATAGTGCTGAGCAGGAAAAACAAACAAACAAACAAACAAACCAAAAAAAAAAAAAAAAAGCCTAACATGGTGTAAGAATTTGATAAATATTTTTAGGATGAGTGAATGAATAAACTAGAAACAAAGAAAAATAGTAATACAATTAATGAAGACTGTGGTTAAGGCAAAATATCTCAGGACTATTGATCAACTACAGATAGAGAGATGAACCTACCTAGAGTAACATAAAGTCATTTGACTTAAACTTAGAAATAACAATGGAAGTCAGAGAAAAAGAATCAGGACAAATCAAGAGCAAAAGATTGATCAGGTCTTGGACAGGAAGAAGACCCTCAACACTGCTCTGTAAGTACTCAGTGATGATTTAGGGAGGAATGATCGGTGAACAGCTCCAGAATTACACCACTGTGAAACTGCATTATTGATAAGTCATTGTATTCTTGCATCTGTACGTAAGTTAGAAACTTACATAAAATTCATTTCACAGTAAAGTTGAAATCTTGAATGATTTCTTAAAATTTTTCATAAACCCATAAGTTCTATGGCTCTCTTGTGCTATTATTAAGGAGGAGGCTGTATCTTATCCAGGTGAATATAAGGAACATCTCTGATGCCCACCCTGGGAGCCCACTTAGAAATCTTTTATCCCTTACAAGTTCATGTTGCCAACTTATCACTTAGGACTTCAAATTTTTGTTATTTGTTTAGTGGCTTGATCCATACCCTGCTGCGTTAATAATGTTACTTCTTCCTTTTGTCCATATACATCAAGATTTCTAATATTTTGACAAGTACAAAGCACTTGAGTTAGAACTAAAAAAAATTGCATCTTGCAAAAATGACAGAAAATGAAAGAGGCAACATTGCATGGAAAGAGCATAGGGAGAAAGAAGGCTTTGGCCTCAGTCTCCATATCTTTTAGATGGGAGGCAAGATCCCAGGCCCTAAGTACTTCATGTAACTGTTAATGACAACCAAACAACCAAAGCAGAGATGTGACTGCTTGAAGTACCATGCCCATATATGTTTAAATCAAAATTCTCTTTGTCAAGCAAAATATGAAATGATATATTGACAAGTGGGGTGCCTGGGTGGCTCAGTGGGTTAAGCCTCTGCCTTCAGCTCAGGTCATGATCTCAGGGTCCTGGGATCGAGCCCCGCATCGGGCTCTCTGTTCAGCGGGGAGTCTGCTTCCTCCTCTCTCTCTGCCTGCCTCTCTGCCTACTTGTGATGTCTCTCTCTGTCAAATAAATAAATAAAATCTTAAAAAATATATATATAAAAATATATATGTATATTGACAAGTAAGTTCCTGGGTCTTTTGGAACTGACTTTTCTTCCACTCAAGTATTTGGAAAAACAGAACTTCTCCACTGCAATTACGTGATCCCATCCTCAAGCAATGGCAAGTTACACTTAGGACTGCCTCTGCTTTGATGTTTCTACTTCTCATTTATATTGCCTGCTTCTTATTAAAAGGGGAATAGAAGAATATATTTTATGTGATATGAAATCCATCTTCTACCCCAGTCACTCAAGACACTATTCCATTCCATTAATTTCTAATGTTCACTTTGCTTGTGAATAAATACAGCAAAGCTATAGGAAATGTTCATTGCGGAAGGACATCTGCACAGAGAGCTTTCATCCATTCAGCCTTGGCATATGGAGTCAAAGACTGGGCCACTGGAAAATGATGTAATGTTGACTGTAGTTAATTTTCATGAATCGCTTGAGGGATCAACCAAAGGCACTTTGTTACTCTACGGCCATTGTGACAGTTCAGGACACTATCTCATAAACAAGATATTCCAGGGACTTGGAATTGAGAAGACTCTACCTCTTAACCACAGACGTCCCTTTCAGTATGTGTCCTCCACCCTATTTTCTGCTTTCTCCTTATTAGTGGAAACCATATTCTCTTGCCGGTGGAATTCAGCCCACAGAAATTGCTCTCCCTGGTAATGTATGCCACCAGCCCCAACCCATGCTTGCTCTCTCAGCAGAGGCAGATCTCTGAAGGAGCCCATTTTCTCCTTGGTGGGTTCCCTTCCTCCCTATAATACTCATCCTGCCCTTACAATGTACCCTGAGGTTTCCCCACCGTGTAGCTTGTCTCAGCCTTACTGGCCTTACTCCCTCCCTTGAACTTTAGTTTCTACTTGCTAAGTCTACTTACAGCTAACAGAGCATTAACAGCTCTGACATTGCCTTTAAGGAAACAGAGTTCTGTGTTGAATTGTGGCTTCTAGGAGACGAGGATTCATAATTCTTTGGGAGTTCTCTCTCACACTAGAGATTTCAAGAAGGGGGAGTGGCAGACAGCCATCTCTACACATGGCTGACTCTGCCACCCCTCCTCTCAAATATGTTCTCTCCTACAAAGGCAGGCTCCTACCCATGAAGTGGTTCTAAGAAGAGGCACGTGGATATCCATACACGTGTAGTCTACATCCTAAAATAATAACAAGGCAGCGCAGGATGAAAAGACAAAACAAAACAAAAAAACACAACACAACACAACACAACACAAAACAACAGCAAGGAACCAGAGACAACAGAACAATATCCTTGAAACTCTCCAATAGCATATATTATATCATTAAACCCAAATACAAACCTATGGCCATTTTTCATCAGGTGGCTTTTGACGGCTCCTCCCTACAAAGAGATTTAATGATTTCATTGAGTAAGAGGCAGTGGACTCAAGATGTGTGCATTCACTGGGAGATAATTGCATTTAATGAAAGACACATCCATAGGTTTGGGGATGTGATAAATCTTCCTCCAGAGTCTGTGGATCAGTCATATTCCAAGTGATGAGTGGTTGGGGAATCAATTAATAATCATGAAGAGAACAGTATTTTTCACTTGCAATTTTCCTCAGGTTGCTCAGAGCAACTTTATAAACATAAACATCCATCTTCCTGGTCCTCCTGGGAAGTCAGCATTTGGCTGCATTTTCCCTAGATGCGAGGCATGGAAACTGAGGTGCAGAGAACTGACTGGCCACCATGGCAGTGAGGGAGGGACAGGGACAAAAGGAAAGTGAACATGTTCTGGTATTCTCTGTCAGCATGTTGAAGATTGGTTCTACAAGCATTTATACCGATCTCCAATGATAATGTTAGCTAATGATTTTAATGGCAGACTCTGTTCTCAATTAAGGGCTTTGCACATATTATCTCACTTATTTCCCTCATTTCACAGATGAGAAAGCCAAGGATTAGGAAGCTACACACTGCAGACACTCCTGTGATAAAACCAGAATGTAAACTGAACAAGTCCGACTCCAGAGATCACACCTTTCAGCCTCACGTGTATCATCTCCCAGGCCTCCCCTGGGATGCACACTGAACTTGCCCACTCGAAGCACATGACCGTTGCTCTGAAGAAATGCACAGTGAGGGGCACCTGGGTGGCTCAGTGAGTTAAGCCTCTGCCTTCAGCTCAGGTCATGATCTCAGGGTCCTGGGGTCGAGCCCCGCATTGGGCTCTCTGCTCAGCAGGGAGCCTGCTTCCCTCTCTCTCTCTGCCTGCCTCTCTGCCTACTTGTGATCTCTGTCTGTCAAATAAATAAATAAAATCTTAAAAAAAAAAAAAGAAATGCACAGTGAGTGGGGGCTTAGAAATACAGCAATGATCACATTTGTGTGTCAGAGACTGTTTTACATGTTTGTTTCACGTGTTGACCCATTCCAAACACCACTGTTTAGCAGATGAGGAAACTGAGGCACAGAGAAATTACGTAGCTGGCCTAAGATCAGCATTTGTCCCCAAGCAACAGGACTCTAGAGCCTATGTGGTTAGCCATTAACTGTCTCATCTTTCACACGAAGGAGTTCGGGGTTCATAGTGAAGGCAATCAAGAAAAAATGAAAGATTTTAAGCAAAAGAGTCATTCAGATTCAGGTCTTTCTAAGGCCACCCTAATTACACTGGGGTGAGTTGATCGTTTTGCCCCTCTTCTGCAGTGGAAGATAACTGTGCATTTAAATAGAGTTCAAAAGAGAAGATCTTCACTTCCAGGTTGCTGGTGGAATTCCGTATGAGATTTTCTGTATTTTCCGTATCTAACCCTCTCCTCTAGAAGGCTGACACAAAGCTAAGTGTGGAGCTGTCCATATGCCGTGCGAGTGGCCCCTGGCTCTAACAGCTCACTATTCCTCCTTCCCAAGCAATGCTGGAGCGCAGCGTGTGTCCCCCAGCAAAACAATATGCACCAGATTGTTCCAGTATCAGAAAATAAATGCAACTCCCAAAAGGAATGCCTTACTTGATTTAAATGGCTAGAACTTAGAAAGGATGAAGACAGATCTGAGTGTGCCAAAATCCATGCTGGGGAGTCCATGTGCATGTTCCTAGATCTGAGCATCCATCAGAGTCTAAGCTCCCAACTCATTCTGCCCCATGGCCTGTAAAGCTCCTTCCCAGTGCTCTTTGCTTAACTAGCATCTTGTAGGTATCAAGGACCTCAATATCCCCTTCTCCCACGGGACTTTTCCAATAGTGCTAGCAATCTCACTGTCTCAAGAATTCAAGGAGATTTTAAAGATTGCCTTGCTAATTCACTTTTAGTTTGTTAAGTCCTCTTAAAAACACTCGTATCAAGTAGTTTGCTACCTCCTTTGATGGGGAACTCTCCATTTCATGAAACAGCTTTCTTTATATTGGAGCAACCTGGACAGTTTCAAAGTTCGTCCTTATACTTTGTCAACATTTAGTTGGCTGTGATTTCTCTTAAGGAAGGATTGCAAAACAAAACTCCTCTCTCTCAATCAGACTCAGCACAGAGTGAAAGAAGTCTTCCTTTACCCTCTTGGGCTACCGTAATTTTCTCAAAATACCTATATTCAGCTTTATCACAGTAGATGTTTATCAGAATAGACATTTAGATTAGACGTTACTCCTCGCTATAAACTAGATGTGTGTTGCTCCTCAAAACTCATACGAGGAAATCAAATCCTTGATGGGATGATATCTGGAGGTGGGGCCTTGGGGAGGTGATTAGAAAAGGATGGAGCCCTCATGAATGGGATTAATGCCCTGAGAAGAAGAGGCCAGAGAGCTCCCTTGACGCTTCTCCCACCATGTGAGGTTACAGCAAAAAGACTGCTATGTCTGGACTGGGATGTGAGCCTCAGCAGATGCAGAATCTGTCAGCATCTTGATCTTGGATTTCTGGGCTTCCAAAACTGTGAGAAATAGATTTCTATTATATTGGAGCCACCAAGCCTGGTATTCTGTGATAGGAGCCCAAGCCAACTAAGACTATCCCCACATGTTTCTTGGTCTCCCTCAGTAAACCAAAAACTTGTCAAGGACAAGAAATATCCTTTATTTGAAACTCCAGCAGCTAGCACAATTCCTGGCATATAGTACACATTCGTAATGTGCTCACAAATGGCTTCCAGGAAGGAATATCCGTTTAAGAGAAAATAGACACGGTGTAAGGGAAGCATTAAAAAAGCTGAAGGGGTATGCCACCATATTAGTGAAATAAGCATGTGCCTATGCGTCTGACTGACCTTCTGTCCAGCGGAGAGGTTGAGCAGGAACAATAAAGCCAATTACACTAGACTTTATTACCACTTAAACAGTGGCCTCATTAATAAACATGGTATGTGGCCAAAGTACAATTTAATCAACAGAGTGAAGGAAACTAAAATCAAAAGGGTATAAAGATTGCTGGCTCCACCTTTCCCTTGGAGTTACAGGGAATGCCTAAGGAGAAGAGGAGAATAATCTTAATAGTCCATGATCAATAATATCCACAGCTTCTGACTTTAAGGCAGGCCAAGAGTATACCCTTCCAGGCAGCCAGGTGATTTGCTGTGGCTAGAGCAGTCTCCCTAAGAAGTTTCTAGAGTCTATACTATAAACTCCTGGAAGGTAGAAGTGTGGTCCTAGCACCTGGAACCATGGATGACACATCATGGAAGGTCCACAACCAGTTGTTAACTGGATGGTACTCAAATGCCCATCTGAGGTCAGGCCATAGTTCTTCCTTGGCCAAGGACAGAAGGGATACTGATGCTGCCCTGCACCCAGAAAGGCCAGAGATAGACCTCTGGCACCTCTGCTCACACCTCTTCAAGGCAGAGTTTCTCTGGAGACTTCTGAACTCTGCTTATGACAACCCCTGTGATTTCCGACTGCTCACCTCAAAAACTCTGGGACACAGCCAGAAGAGACGTATGTCCTGTTCTCAGCTCTGCTTCTTTTGCTTCTGCGCTGCCTTCCCAGAGTGTCTGATTTGCTGGCCTTTGGATCTCTGACCATGCTTCCTTGCCAGGACTCCTACTGATCCTCCCGGCTGGAGTTCATGGCCTGCTGACAGCTTGGAGGAGTGAGGTTGGGTTCTGCTGACTGGGCCCCTTGGCCCAGGCCTCTCTCTGCAGGCCCTGAACTGCATCGGCCAGGCCCAATCCCCCCACCAGACCACAAATCCTCAGGCTGTCTGTGAAATCCTTCCAGACTCTTTAAAGCAGAGCATTATATTTAAGTTTCTGCTCTTATACAGATAAGCAGTACATGAAAAGAGAAAAATATGCAGATCACACTATAATAAATATGGAATACAGCACCTGGCATCTATCTAAAAAAATATTATTACCTGTGCCGTGAGAGCAGCAACAGCACTGACAATAACATTGTCAGAATGCAGGAAACCAAGATGTTTTGAATTGTGTTATAATTAGAAAGCAGATAAATAGGAACATCATTTATTCATTAAAACTGTGCAAATGGAAAATCTATTTAATTAATTTCTTTGTACAATGTCTGTAAACTCCTTCAGGGAGGGAATCTGAGGAACAATTTCAGACCCAGAGCAAATGACACAAACACGACTTTGAAGCACAACAGGGAAGGTAGGCGGGCGGGAACCTCCAAAGTGCTCTTGTAAATGAGGTACGGGAGACACCAGACCGGCCATGCGAATGGGACAGCACAGGCAACCAATAACGAGGGCGCCTTCATTCAATTGTCCTGTGCCTCTGAATTGTACCCACAGCCCTGCCTGCCCCCGCTGCAGAAGTGAGGTCTCAGGGTGAAGTGAAAGGAGTTGGTGTTGATTAAGGGACTTGCGGAATCCCTAGGAAGGCTTTAAAATTGGATCATTGACGGGTTTCACATCTGTGATAGCAATCAGCATACCAAGCAAAGGATTTGGAGGAAGATCTGCTCTCAGCACAAGGCATGGAACAAGCAGTGCACCCTGGTTCCAAATGTCTCTTCCCTGCCTCCTCCCTCCCAGTCCCTCCTCTCACCCACTTTTTCTCTTCCATCCTAGGCCGCCCTCCCAAGCCTTCCCAGACATGCTCCTACTCCAGCTGCCATATCTGCATGTCACTTTGATCTGAAAACAAGTCCAGCCTGAACTGACAATAGGATGGTGGTGTTAGGCTGAGTTTGCCCAACAGTTGACAACACACGGAGTCTCTTAGTTCACTCGCCCACCACTTTCTAAGCCAGGGTCATCACTAATAATGGGAATTACCTTTTGAATACTTGGAGTCAGTCACTGCCAAGTACTCTGCAGACAATAGGTCATTTAACCCTCACTACTATGGCCGTAACTGGGTGATATCATGAGTATTATTCCCATCTTACAAATGAGGAAAGGGAGGCATGGAGTGGTTCATTCACTTACTGAAATACCACACATTTAGTAAGTATGGTACAGCTGAAATCTGATTTTCTAGTATTTTTTTCTTCTTTTATAATGAGATTGGACACAAGGAGGGTTTGTTTTGTTTTGTTTTGGGGGGGGAGTTGTTTTGTTTGGTTTTGTTTTGACTTAGAGGAAAAAGTCTGTGGTTCACTAAAAATCAACCCATGGTCTAGAGGACGTACTCTTCCAGGTTATCTAATTCTGATGCTGGGGGGGTTTTGCAACTGTCTGTAAATTGTAGATGAACAGATAGCAATGCAAAATATTTGGTCTATATACATGCAAAGAATGCTCTTACAGTAAAGGTTCAGTGGACTTTCCTGTTCCTTCCTCTGTAAAAGACTGTTTTCCTGCAGTTGTACATTCACTTCTTTTTTTTTTAATTCAATTAGCCAGCATATAGTGTACATTCATTATAAGATTCCTTTATTCCATATGAATTTGTGCATTTTGACTTCTCCTTTCAGTTGGTTGTAACACTTCATTCCTCATTAATGAGATAAATCAAATCTTCACATATGTATTAGTTTCCTAGGGCTGCCTTTACAAAGTACCACAAGATGAGTAGCTATAACAACTGAAATTTATTCTTTCAGGTTCTGGGGGCTACAAGTCCTACATTAAGGTGTGGGTAGGACTGTCCTCCTTGGGAATCATCAAGTGGAGGATCTCTTCTTAACTCTTTGAGCTCTGGTAGCCACACATGCTCCTTGGCTCCTCTGCCTCCATAATCACTTGGGCAACTTCCCTCCATGTCTGTGCCTCTGTGCCTTCACATGGCATGCTTCCTGTGTGTCTGTGTCTAAAATTTCCTCTTATAAGGATACTACTTGTCCTGGGTTAAGACCCACCCTAATAACCTCATCTTAACTTGAATATACCTATCAGTGAAGACCCCGTTTCTAAACAAGGTCACATTCACAGGTACCAGGTGTTAAGACTTCCAACATAATTTTTGTAGGACACAACTCATCCCATAATATGGGTTCATTTTTTTTAAAGATTTTATTTATTCATTTGACAGACAGAGATCACAAGTAGGTGGAGAGGCAGGCAGAGAGAGAGTAGGAAGCAGGCTCCCTGCTGAGCAGAGAGCCTGATGTGGGCTCGATCCCAGGACCCTGGGATCATGACCTGAGCCGAAGGCAGAGGCTTTAACCCACTGAGCCACCCAGGTGCCCCACATGCCTTCATTTTTATACCTGTATGAGGGTTATGATTTTAATTTTCTTGAGAATTATTGTAGTATCTAATAATCCATTGACAATCCACCAAGATACAGAGTTTTTAATTATTTATTTTTTAAGATTTTTTTTTCCCGTAAAAAAATGTCAAATGCTTAGAAACAAAACAGTGTAACAGTGCAGTGGATCCCCACAGACCTTCATCCAACCTCAATAATTACCAAAATTCTATCACCGAAGCCTGGATATACAGGAGTTCTGATTTCAACTCTCATATTCTGTCTCTCTCATTCCAGAAAACTGCTGGATGTCTCACACTGCCAGCAGTAACTTGTTATTTGAAATAGGTTTTTAAAATTAATTCACGAAAAGGTAGTAACAATGTTAAGATCTTAACATTGTCCAACCAGGAGGGAAGTTATATTGCTTCCAGACTTTGCTCCTGGCTAGTACACCATAAGCACATACTAATGAATCAACATATTTTTCTCCCTTGGTACCACTTATATTTTAACTGAGGCTGATCTGGAAGAAAGACCCACGAAAGGAGCCTTGTCTTGTCCCTAACAGTCTTCAAAGCCATGCTTAGGAGAAAGCCCTCTCACCCCGCCTCCACCATCTACACACAGTGACAGCCCTGGGTTCTCATTTAAGCCTGGCGGCACGTAGCCATCAATAGCAATATATCCGTTTCTTTGCTCCAATTTGCTCCAGCTAACACAGCAACTGCTGAAACTTCTTCTATTCCACAAACATCATGATAGCAGGCATAGCAATCAGAAAATTAAAATAAACTGTACAAGACTTTTTATTTTTATGAGCTGCATAAGACACCTGTTGGAAGGATTTCTTGATAAGATTCAAACATATAAAAGAACAAGTGAAACAATAGACATATAAGTGTTTTAATAATTAAAAACATTATGAGACCTAGAATTAGAGATGGGTGGATCAAATCCACGCTATGAGATCCATGGGCTGTCCTGGAGGACCCTAACCCATGCCTGGCTTCTCACTAACAAAGATTCTTCCCCGTGCCTATGCTCGTTATGGAAAAGTGCTGTGATGACAAAAAACCCTTCATGAAGACCGAAGACCTTGTCAATGGGTAGCAATTTATCCTATCATTACCATTCTAATCATTTCACTTTGAAATAATATAAGACCTACAAGAAGTCACAGAAACAGTGCAGTGACTTCCTATGTACACTTCACCCAGCTTCCCTCAACAAGAATATCTTACAAGACCACGGTCCCTCCTTAAAACCAGGGAATTGACAATACAATACACTATATACCTTCAGATTTATACTTCAGGTCTACACTATATATCTTCTTCAGGTATCACTGGTTTTTAATTGCTCTCATTTTTTTGTGTAAGTCCATGAAATTTTCTTATGAATAGATTATTATTATTTTATTTTATTTTTAAAGATGTTATTTATTTGACAGAGAGAGACACAGTGAGAAAGGGAACACAAGCAGTGGGAGTGGGAGAGGGAGAAGCAGGTTTCCTGATGAGCAGGGAGCCTGATGTGGGGCTCAATCCCAGGACCCTGGGGTCATGACCTGAGCTGAAGGCAGAAGCTTAACAGACTGAGCCACCCAGGTGCCCCTATTACTATTATTTTAAATCTCAAGTCTAATTGGCCCATTTACCCAGAGTTGGCCGAGTCTGTGAACCTCACTCATTCCTATCCCCTACTCATGTGGAGTTCATGCATTTTCACTGATATTTTTCAATGTAATTTTATATTGGAAAATTTGACAAACAATGAAGAATCCAAGAAAGAACATTATAAGCATGGATTCCAGATCAGAACAGCTATTTGTTAATATACTTTTTTAGAGTTAAAGTCCTCTCCATACCCATTGCAGGCCCTTGTCCCTTTCTCCCTCATTCAGGGACAACAACCATGAGTTGATTTTGCTCCCATCCATTTAACTGTTTTTCTGCTTTTACATGCATGTTTTTTGGTGCATATGTGTATGCTCCTGGTGATATGTGTATGGCAGATGATATTTGAGTAGGAATGACTTCCAACTGCAACTCCTAGAGCACTACTTGTTATCACTTCTTCCACTCATGAATAATAGTTGGAATATATGACAGCTACTCTATGATGGGAATCACCTTGCATGTGTTCCAATGTACAGAAAGAGTAAAGCCTTCAGAAATTCCAGGACTTTACTTGTAGTAATTACTTGAACTACACCTCAGAACTCATCTCCATGCAACAGTATGGTTTTTAAGCAGCTTTTTTAATAAACAAAAGTGTTCTAGGCAACCAGATCTTATCTTAAAACTGTAGAGCTTGAATGGAAAAAGCCTAAGCAAATGAAAGGGCCCTGGGTTCTCTCTGGCCCTGTTGGGACTTGGCCTGTGATCTTTGGTCTACATAGATTTCTCTCCTGTGATCAGATTGTTTATCTCCTCTCATCCTCCAAGACCGAGCTCTTGTTTATCTCAGTGCCCTAGGTACTTTCTAAACTGAGCTGTACATCATAATTTTGGGGTTAGATCTTAGTTCTTCCAGAATGAGTTCCTTGAGAGCAATGGTCCACTTATAAATCTCAAAATCCCCAGTACCTAGTGTAACTACTTAACTACTAGAGGCTCTCAGGAAATGTGCACTAAATGGGTGGAGGTGTGGTATTCAAGTGACCAGGCTGGCCAGGTTTGAATGGAAGCACCACCACTTACAGCAATGTGACTTTGAACAACGTATCTATCCTGTGAGTTTCACCTGCAAAATGGAGATTTTTGTGATCGTTTCATCAGAGTGCTGTGGTAAGGATGAGATGACACTACACGTAGAGCTGAAAGCTGGAGTTATTTGGTGAGTTCTGGGTTGTTGGGGAACTGAAATTTCAGTAGGTAACCTAGGCATATAGCAAGGGCACTTGGCTTAGAGATGTATGGAGATGATAACATAAGGCCCAGGATGAGAGGTGCCAGTAGGATATATGGCAACCATGGAGATGCCCTACTCAGATCTCCCTTTAAGAGAACCTTCCGTGGGGTGCCTGGGTGGCTCAGTTGATTAAGTGTCTGCCTTTGGTTCAGGTCATGATCCTAGGGTCCTAGGATTGAGCCCCACATTGGGCTCTCTGCTCATTAGGAGTCTGCTTCTCTTTCTCCCTGCCACTCCCCCTGCTTGTACTCTCTCTCTCTGTCAAATAAATAAATAAAACCTTTAAAACAGAGAGGGAAAGAGAACCTGCTGTAAGGCACAGTGCTGACTGACAACCTCTAGCTGCCATTCCTTTGAGGTCATCAGAGTATTTACAAAGAGGCCACTGAGCATGGTGAAGTATTAGATTCAGGTCATTTCTGCCCAGTGCAGGGCTCCTCTATGGACTTTTCCAGGGACTCCCCAGGGGCCTGCCTGAGACTTCCTCAGAACTGCACTGAAAATCATGGCTTTTCCTTTATAATCCTCTGTTCTTTATGTCCATCCATAGATGCCACACTTGCATCATAGTTAAAGCCTTCACAAACTTCACCTTGTCCTTGTATCTGAGACTGATCTACCCATGGATCTGCAGTTCTGAACAATTCTTTCTGGAGCCATACAGATAGAAAAAAGTATCATGAGGCATAACCTCCAAACTGTTTGAGCCTATACAAAAAAGAAAATATCAACAGCAAACTATTTGTACTTGGAAATTTGCTCCTGGTACTTGGGACTTCTGATCTTTGTGGGTTTTATTGTCACTATTTTCTGTTAACAGTTCTGATAGTCAGAATTGGCTACGAGTTACACAAGCCATGTGTAGAACTTTAAATTTGGTCCATTATTTCTCCGTCTCTTAACTTACAATGTTTTCAAAACACTGCTGTGTCGCAGAGGAACAGACACCATTACCTCAATTTTATTCATTTGAAAGCCACGGCCCAGAGAGGTGGGTGAGGTGGGAGACTAGACTGAGCTCAGAGGCCGTATTGTCAATCCTGCAGACTTCAGCCTTGCTGACTCCCATTGCTGAGCCTCTTTCCACTGTACCAGGCTGAGAACTGTCTCACACCACTCACTCAAGTAAGTATCAAATGAGTAAACACACCTTTGCAGCAATTGTGATTAAATCCCTTTCTACCACCAAAACACCACTGTTTTTAGGCTTCTGTTTTCATAGCCTAACTGACTCTGGTCTTTGTATTACCAACACACTTCAAACTCAACCATAATGTGCCAGTGTCTGATACCTTGAGCTTTAATCTATTTCTATAGCTTCCCAAATTTCTTCCCCTTACCCCCCAAAAACCTATCTTCTTGATCACTGCTCTAGAGAAGAATATGGATACTTTCATCAGCATATTTTATCAAAACCACTGAGCAGAAAAAGCTATGATGGTTGATTGATTCCAGAAGTTTACAAAACATATCACCAAATGTAACTGACACTTCAGGAAATCAATAACTTTAGAGATTTTTGACCAATAAGAACTCTCCCACAGAGATCATATCAAGCCAAAAATAGCTGCCCCCTTACTCCCAATAAAAATGTCTCTCTCTTAGGTTAATGGCCCCTGCAAATCCCACACTAACTGATAGCCCAGAGTTCCAGAGTGTTGCATTTCAGTAAATGGTCAAAATGACACATTTGGCATTAATGTCTTGACTCTGTCTCCCTCAAGTGCAATCTTCTTTTAAAATCACTCAGGCAAGAGAACCATCTCAACTGTTAATTTGCAGTCACAGGCATCTACCCTATTTTCTTTTCTCATTCTTCAGAGCAGGCTGGAAATGGGAGACAGAGTCCAATATTTAAATATTCTGTGTTGGATCTCTTCCAAATAACTATTCATGTATATAAGCTTGGGTATAATCTAGCTTTTGGGTACACACCTAGCTATACAGATTTGCACATCTATTATACTGGATAGTTGGAGGGTGGGGATAATCCTTTCAAAATTAGTAAAGTCAGCCAATAGTGTTAGCCATCTTCATGTCAGCTTCCGTATCTATACCTGATGGTATCTTTCCTTATTCCAAAAAGCATAGCTCAAGTTCCCCTGCGCCCAAACAGTTTAGCCAACAGCAAAATATATGCAGCTAAGATTTAACAATCTGTTATTGGCAGCTTTCTATGGAGACCAAGAAAAGAGCCTGTTGGTGGGTATTATGGAGGGCATGTATTGCTTGAAGCACTGGGTGTGGTGCATAAACAATGAATTCTGGAACACTGAAAAGAAATAAAATAAAATAAAATAAAATGGAAAAAAAAGAGCTTTCTGATCTAAAGTAGTACATAGGGATAATAAAAAGATAGGTTAGAATACTGAATTTAGGGACTGGTATCCCTGTCCAGGGCTCCTTAAATTATTATGTAAATACCTGTTTACCTGGCTAACTTCCAAGGTCAGGCTTGTCAAAGAATGGAATCTAGTCCTCATTTTTATCAAAGAATATCTGTTGTCCACTGTCAGAAGAGACCACGGAAAACAATGCCAATGGAACATAGCAACAACCCATACTCGAGATTAGGAGCTATATTTAAAGGATCTGAAGGAAACACAGAACGGAGGTCCCATTCCAACATTTGGCTTTTCCAAAGAGTCCATTTTCTTTTTTCCAAGTCTCTCTCTCTCAGTGTTTAGATGTTCTTGCTGGACTATAAGAGAAAGAATAGAACATGAGAAAATTTATGTCCTGATTTAATCAAGCACTCATGGAAATGGTAGTATCAACGGGCAGATCTTGAGGTGGTAGACATGGGGAAGGTTGAGGGAGAAGAAAGGAAAAACAGAAAAGAGAGAGCAAAATGGAATGGAGGGAGGAGAGTGGAAAAGAAACTAGGAAAGGGTCAAGGAGAAAGGGAAAGAGAGAACAAGAAGAGTGGAAGCTCAGAGATTGAGAGGAAATGGGCCAAAGAGAAGGAAAGAAGGGAAGGAGATTTCACTATCAAGATTCTTCCTTAACTTTGCATAAAGCACTTGTGTGGGGAGGATCGTAAGAGTGAAGAAGAAGTCAAAAAATAATAATGCTTTTAAAAAGCCTTTTAATACCCCAATATAGGGGCACCTGGGTGGCACAGTGGATTAAAGCCTCTGCCTTTGGCTCAGGTCCTGATCCCAGTGTCCTGGGATGGAGCCCCACATCTGGCTCTCTGCTCGGCAGGGAGCCTGCTTCCCCCTCTCTCTCTGCCTGCCTCTCTACCTACTTGTGATCTCTGTCTGTCAAAAACAAAACAAAACAAAACAAAACAAGAAAAACACCTCAATATAAGCATCCACCCAATCAAACACTCATGAAATGCTGAACTTGCACTACTGACCAAACACCATGATTTACATTTAAGTTTTTGCAAATTTTACAATGACTTGGATTACATGTTTCATCTAGGAAGGAAGGAAAGAAGGGAGGGAGGGAGGAAGAGAGGAAGGAGGGAAAAAGAGAAAGCAAAGAGAGGGGAAAAAAAGGAACACAGACACAGAAGGTAAACGTGTAGGCTAAGAAGCAGTAGCAGAACCAACACAACTCCACACAACCTAAGTCTAGAAAGGAAAATGAGAAAATCTCTGTGGCAGGGAAGAGAAGAGGGAGCTTGCTACAGACCAGCTATGCCACTAAACACTCTGAACATCAGTGCTTTTATTTTTTTACAAAAGTGAGGCAGGTGTTCTGATATTTCCATTCTGTAGATGTACAATGGCCTTCACCTTTCTGGGCTTTCTGTCATGAGCAGTATTATGGGCCTGTGTATGGATTTCACTTTGCCATTCACAAAGATTTCCTGTGTGGTTTTAGATCTCAGGGATCTGAGACCCATACAGGACCCATATACAACAAGAAGAATTTGTATGAAGAATATCAGATAATGGCACCTGGGTGGCTCAGTCTGTTAAGCGTCTGACTCTTGGTTTCAGCTCAGGTCATGACCTCAGGGTTGTGAGATTGAGCCCCATGTTGAGCTCCACGCCCAGCAAGGAGTCTGGTTGAGATTCTTTCTCTCGCTCTCCATCTGGCCCTCCCCTTTCTCCTATACTCTCCTCTCTCTTTTCCTCTCTCCCTCAAATAAATTAAATCTTTTTTTTTTTAAGAATATCAGATAGATATTTCCAACGTTAGTACTAAGCAACAGAGCAGAAATGTCAAACGGGTTTCATCTCACCATACCTATTCCACTTGATGGAAGCCAAGTTCCTAAAGGGCTCTAACTGGAAGCCTTCTTTCACCATTGGGACCAGCAGTGAAAGCTGGAGTGTCTAGATAGTGACACACGTTTTATGCACAGGATGACAGTGTCTGCACGTCTGCCTTGGAGTTGCGTCTCCTGAAGCAGTCTGAATGGTCAGCCCCATGAGTTACTAACCTCACTGTAGGATGTGAAATGATCTGGTAAAATTGATCTCCCTTTAGATACAGGTCTATTTAAATCTTTGCATCAGGATGTTTCTAGCCATCCATTATCTTTGTGGGTTCTCAAGCCAAGGACACTATCAATGGAAGGAAGGTACTGTGGTACAGTAGAGCTACCAGTGGACTGAGAGCTGGAGCTGGGGATTTAAAGCTCAGCTTTATCACCTGGAATGACACCGAGAAGAAGCTCACTTCCCTCTTGACAATTCAGCTTCCTCTACTATAGGATGTCATTTGAGCCAAATGACAGCAGATCTAATATTCTAAAATTTTGATGCCCCAGATTTGCTCAGTTCAATTATTTCAGACAAAACCTAGATTTGGTTCTCATCCAAACTGGTTCACTGATGTTCTTTCAAAAATCATTTTGTTAAATGTATGAAATGGTACTGGTATTCTCTTCAGAGCTTGCAAATCAGCACTGATTGTCCTTTGAGTAGGCCATGCTAATTTCCCCTCTGCCTTGGCCACTGCTCCTCTCCTAGCTCCTCCACTTGCCTCCTGAGTCTATCCATTCTCCTGTTCAACTTCCTCCACAAAGCCTCCAGTGACTTTGGCATCCTCCTAATCCTGTTTTGCACATGTCCAAAGCCTGGCAGAGTCTTTGAAGCACCCTTAGGAACTACACATTTACTAAGTGGAAGAGAAGTGAACATTAATCATTCTTTGTGCGAATACATAGGGGCTGTGTACATTTAAGTACTGAGCTTGAATAGTCACAATTTGACTATGTCTCTTAGACTCAACAAAATTTGGTTCTCAAGAACTTTGGGTAGAGAAACAAGTACCAATGTCTTCAGAAAACCTCATTCTTTACACCAGGTATGAGAAAATATTTGGTGTACTAACTAATGAGTAGAAAAATGGGAAGATATTTTATTGGAGAGTATAGAGTATAAGAAACATAGAATTGTATTAGGATCATATTTGGGTATAGACCCAAGACGTTCTTTCTTGACTTTCAAGACAATCTCTTTATTGATACAGATGCTTAGGAAATTGGCTTAAGGCCTCAGCAATTCAATGTCTTCACTGGTAAAGTGACGACAATAATATCTCTGGATTGTAATGAGGATTCAATGAGACAAGGTGCATGAGCACCTAGCACAGTCCCTAGGACATGGTTATGAGTCAAAAATAGCTCCTGGGACTGGATGCTCAGGACAATTTTAATCAGAAGTGGAAGGAAGAGACTGGGAAATGTGGTGACAGAATCTAGACACAGATGTGGGGCATGGGGCTCAAAAAGGAACATGGTATTTCACCAAGACTTCTCACAGCGACGTATTTCCTGCTAAGCGCAAGGCTTATTCTCACAGTATGGCTGGCTCTAAAACCAAAACCTAAACAATCTGGATGGAAATGGGAGACAGAAGACAGAGGAGCCTATGAAAAGCACTAAGCCTGCCTTCTTGCCCTTTAATTCATCTCTAGCCTATCTTGAGACCACCTGCATCAGTGTGTAAAGAAGGATCAGAGTCACTGCTGGTCTGGCCTAAGGCCTTGGTCAGGGCCCACATGTAAATGGATGAGGCCAACCTGGACCCCACTTTTGCTTACTTCAAGTACTTAGTTCAGCTAATCAGCCTACTAAGATTCTACATTCATCTATTTTTCCCTCTGATGACTTTTTTTTTCTTTTTTTTTTTTTTACTAGAGTGATGAGAGAGCTATCCACCATCACAAGCCCCCTAATGCTATGGGACCTGTGTGAATGTCTAACAAAAAAAAGGAGTTCAATAACATCCTTGTGAAATCTTATTTTTCTTCCTTTGGGTGATTATTTCACAAGTGCTATTTCACTGTCAGGCTTCAAAGCTCTTTGCAAGGTCTATTATGAGTACTTTTGTCATAAAAATAGGAAGGAAAGCAGGTCAAGACCAATATATTCTGAACAAGAAATAAGAAAATCAGATTTGAAGAGTCATTGTTCACTAATATAGTCTAGAGACATTCAGAGGTACCAGTTTCATTCAACTATGTCCAGATCAATTTCCAAAACACCTCTACCGAATATCAAGTCTTCTTAATGTCTCTAGGCCTTCTTTCAAACTTTGCTTTTACTTGGAGTACTTTTTCCTATGCCTCTAACTACTCCTCTTTGAAGAAAGCTCCAGATGTACTTCCTTGCCTTTTCAGTACTTCTGTTCCCATTCTGATAGTCTTTGAACTCGTAACATGTCTTTCTCCATTTTGTTTAGCACCTGCCTGTTCCATTATATTGTTTTCCTTCATGAAGTTTATAGGGAAAACTTGATTCCTTGATATTCTATAGAAAATAGCATGAAGAGAAAGCAAGGTCTGGGAACTGGAGCAGGGGCTGGGGAAGCCCACTGGTAGACTCCTAATATCAGTTAAGGGAAGTTGCAGACTATAATTACACAGGAAGTAGAAAGCAGTCATGGGGCAAGCCCTTCCTTGTTCTTTTCACATGTGAGGGTTGACTGGAGAACGTACAAGAGCAACCTAACCTTGTCCCTAGAAGGGAGAAAGTGGTGGGACACTTACCATTCCACCCTTGGAAATGACAGAATTCAGATCATTCCATATGAAACTGATTTGCTTTAGTTCAGTTTTCATAGGCACAGTGCAGAGTTTTGCCGTCCTGGATAACGGAAAGCACCAGTTGGTAACATGACTCTAGACTCTCCTTAGGAAGTTAGTAGAAATGTTCTCCTTGCATCTTCCAAATAGCTCTTAGGTTGTGAGTCTTCATTCTTCAATGTCATTGTAAGCCACCAAAGGGCAGGGACTGTGCTGTCTTTTCACACACACACACACACACACACACACACACACACACACATCAGTTTTTACAGGGATATCTATGGCTATCCCTATAGCTTACCATCTTCATGTAACTATCTCTATCATTCACTCACACACAGAGTGACATTAACTGAGTGCAAGTTATATCCACAGTCCTGTGCCAACCATGGAGGCCAAAGCTTTGGACCACATTCTACAAAAAAGGGCATATGTGGAAACCAATATGTAAAACAGATCAACTCTGAAAACAACTTGAAAATTACTGCTGTCTACTTTAAGACTCCAATTTTTATGAAGAAAAAAAAAATAGGCCCAGTTAGATTATATCTGTTAAATATTCATTTCCTAAACATGCCTGCAAGTAGGAATTACATACTAAGTTTGAGGGGGAGGAGAGAGAGACTGATGGAGATTCTCGGCTCCCAACACAGACGCACTGAATTTAATAAACAAGTCAGTAATGTGTGAATTTATCAAGTGTCCTGGATGATTCTTACCAGTCCAGCTGGAGGATTAGTCATTTGCCCAAAGTTAAGAGTTTGTGGTTAAGCCCAGAGAACTGAGTATTCCTGCTCTAGCTCTGTCTCCACCATACCGCCCTGCTTCATGGCCCAGCAGTTCTTTTTTAGTGTGCAGCTTGAACTTTTATGTTGCCATCACTATCTTTCTTAGAGGCAAGTCTGTTCTTCTTCAGGGACTAACAGCAACTCCAGGGGAATGGAAAACTTATTTCCCACCAGGCTGACCATACAATGGATGTTCAGTAAGCTTTAATATGTTGGTTCATCATGATTAGATTTTCACTTTAGAAAAATAGCACTCACTTTCCCTTGAGGTTATCTTTGATACATGCCACCTCGTGATCAAGGAGGAAGAGGTCATACGAAGTTGGAGGCCTCAGTTTTTTTGCTCTGTCACTGCCCCTGGGGCCCTGGGATAGTCACTAAACTCCAGTGAATGTCAGTTCAAAATGAGGCAGCTAGGATAGGTTTGGTTTTCTTAGATCGCTCTTACTATGGAAAGCAGCCACCAATATAACCAATACTTTTTTTTTTTTTTCACTGCTGTGTGGTTCTGTAGGTATTGATAGTAACTCCTGAGATTTTACATAGTATTACACTATTTTCACATTTTTCACCTATATTGTTTCATTCCTCAAAATCCATGTCAAGAGGGTAAAATTAATAATGATGAATTATTCCCATTATACATATCAATAAATTGAGGCATAGAGAAGGTATGTAACTTATTCAAGGTCATACAAGTAATAAATGGTAGAGCTGAAATTCTAATGTGAGTCTTTGAGGTCTTGCTGCAGTGTTCAATGGCTTGCTCTTTCCTTTAACAGACTGTTGCTTTTATTTAAGTTATGAACATTTCCTTAAAGTGGACGGTTGTTTTTATTTAAGATATGAACATTTCTTTAAAGTTGCTTCTGAAGCAGAGTTTAACTTTTAAATGAAATCAGAATGCGAAATGGCCTCACTCAGCATTCTCTGTAAATCTGAGCCATACCTTTTGGATCTCCACATGTCCCAGAGAAAAGATATCTTCATTAGCCATGTTGGACCATGTGGAAAAAATCTAAAGGTGGCATTTGATTCACACTGCATACTCAACTTATTTATTAGTTTTATCCAAGATGCCCATCACTAAGGCACACGGGACGTAACTGTTCCAAGGCAATTAAACCAAATGTCAATGGTTCCTCTTCTGAAGGAACCATTCCACCAATCAATTACAAACAACCTGATTAAATAGATAAGTCTAGGTATATGCCCTTAAGATTGCCTCAGAACAATAAAAACTGAAGCCCCGAAACACAGGGTCATTGGTGGGAGTTGCCATCATGATTCATGATTCAGGCCCAATATGACTCCTTAATCATTGCCCTAAACTTCTTAGCATCTAGAGAAAAGAAAATACAAATACCTTTAAATAACCTATTTACCTAAACAGCAAATATTTATTGAGTGACTGCCATGTCCCTAGCCCTATGCCAGGCATGGAAGTTAATAGAAAGGGCTGGAGAAAAGGCATCTGCCTAATCTCCACGGAAGTCTTAATCTTGGAACACAATCTCCTGTGAATCTCAGTTTCATCAGTTCTAAAAAGAGAGAACAGGATCTGATGGGAACCAAGGTTCTTTCTCTTTCTATTTATCCACATCCTTGTTAGACCACAGGGTATCCCAGAGGAGTTTTCCATGGTGTGTTAGGAAAATCTGAATGTCACTCTCCAGAAACGATATTTTATTTCTTAAAACAGAAATAAAACAGTGGGACTTCTTCTACGTACTCACAAAATGTATACTAAGAATGATTTACAAATGTTTAGCTAAGCAAACTTGTATGAGGCTATTGCTCTAAATGAATGAAGGCCCATTGACTGTAATCAGTCAATTTAGTTGTGAAAGGAGTAAAAATTATCAGACAGATTAAAATGACTATTAAAAAAGTACTGAGGAACACTGGTCTGGTTCAAAAAGGAGAGCAGGATTAAAATGGTCCTCCTCAGCAAAGCAGGGCCCTTAGCAATTACCCATTGTGTTATCAGCACAGTGATTGACTAAACCTTTTGTGGGTAATGGGCACTTCAGTCAAAACCAAAGCCTAGTGTTTTATAGAGTGCCAGAGGCTTTTAATTTCCTCATAGCACATTAAAACATAGTCAGTCTTTGCCACATTCTAACCTTGTTTAGCATAAATTGTTGCATTTTAAATTCATTGACTTATATGGTCCACTGGAGATATCATTAAGAATTGTCATCACGGTACTTCCATGACTGAAACTTCAATCCCTCCTCCCATTACAGCATGTAAAAATTTAGTTATAGATGACTACCTGTCTCTAATTCTTTTAAACATTATTCTGAATCATTTCATGTTGAGTATTAGAAAATATAAATGCTTAAGGAATCCCTGATAAAAGCAAATATAGTTCTATTGCATGAACTTCATGTGCCCTTACTTGTGAATATCAGCTGAGTGATACATTTCTAAAGTCAACAAGATCAATGACTTTGGTCTATATGGTTGTTTGCCAAATAGTTCCATGCCTACAAGAACATATTAAAACTGACAGTGGACTTTGAATGATATGACAGACACGGGTGTTGGCTTATCCAATAACCATTCTCTAGCCACCTCATCGTCCTGTCTTGATGCTTTCTTTGATATAAGACCCTGCCTCTTTGCCTCTTCTAACCCCACCCATCTGCATGTCTTCTTGCCATATCATACGCATGACTCGATTCAGTCAATGGGATGTCAAAGGGCAGTAGCCGCAGAATCCAGGAGAGGATTTCTTCCCTAATAGATGCACGGCAGAGACATTTCTCTTTGCCAAACATTCTTGGCTTCAATAAGATGCCCACAACCACACCAGCAGCCATTATGCCACCAGGAGGAGCCAAACCTGAGACCGGAGCCATAGAGTTTGAATAAAGGCAGGGTCTTGGAGGACAGCGCCAAAACAACCCTGCCTACTTTTGGGCTTTGGGTTACCTGCCACCTGACGCATCTGATTCCATAAAAATCAAAGTAGTGTGTTGTGTATACACATAACTCAGTCTTTCCTTTGATCTAGCCTGGGGATAGACAATGGAAAGAGACAGGTGAAGAGACAGGTGAGATGGTTGGTGGTGAAGGACTGCAGATAAGGACACAGAGTGGAGATGCCCACTCTGAGCCCAGGAATCAAGCTTTGCTGGGATTTTGATGCCGACAAGCTGGCTTGGCAGGGGTCCTGAGTGCCTCTCCACTGGGAATGAGGACCTTTGCCCTGATACTTTCTTAAATACCTGCTAAAGAGTAACCACGCTCTGAGTTAATATTCAAAAGAAAAACAGTGAATTTCCTTCTTGCGTTTTCTATATCCTTTGTTAAAGAGGACCATGAATTTGCTTCATTGAAATATGATCTACTTTAATTAAAGCCAGTGGCATTGAGTAAATTAGAACGTAATTGCATTTTCCATGAATTTCACACAGCTTGCATTTTACCAAAAGGAACCCAGTTTCAGTCAACGCTTGTGTGCCGATACCTGCAATCAAGGTCTTATTAAACTAAACAAATCATGTCTCCATGCAAGTTAAGGAAGCATAAATGTAAGGCCAATTCATAAAGTTTCTAATTTCTGCTATTTAGAAAAGCAGAGTTTGGAAAGAGCTACTTGGGAAGGGAAATTTTCTTTCCAGGCCATTGTAAACCATCTCAGAGAGCCTAGATTTTCTCCATGTCATTGATGAGTTCCCCTAGAAGGCTTTGGTCTCCTTATATAATTACTGATTGATTCTCCACATTTATTTTGAATGAAGACATACAAATTGCAAGAGAATTTGCTAGAGAATATTTTAGAAAAATGTTTATTTTCTGGCAAAAGAAAACACCTCAAGTCAGGGTTTGGCCAGCAAACATTTTAAAATGACGTATTCTCAAATAAAGAACAATGAAACAAATTCTTGCATACGATGTAATTTTAAGTGGAAGAAAAAGAACTAGTCTTATTGGTTAGGAGAGGAAAAGTGAGTTGGGGGAAATCGGAGGGGGAGACGAACCATGAGAGACTGTGGACTCTGAGAAACAAACTGAGGGTTTTGGAGGGGAGGGGGGTAAGGAGATGGGTGAACCTGGTGGTGGGTATTATGGTGGGCACATATTGCATGGAGCACTGGTTATGGTGCATACACAATGAATTCTGGAACACTGAAAAGAAATTAACAACAACAAAAAAGAGTTCAGGTTCTTAACTTTGGTCTGTATTCTGCCTTTCCACTTAGGAGCTATATAGCAACCCTTCTTATGTTCCCCTTTCTCAAAAATGAGGGTGGACAAAATAATTCCAACTTCAAAGGGTTATTGCTAAGATTAGACACTAGACATAAATAGGTAAGTAATGGTAGTTATGGTCAGTCCTTGTTTACAGAGTCAGAAGCAAGGTGACAGACATGCTCTGATATAAGACGTGTGAACTGAGGTTCTGAGCTGCAATCTCATTTGGAACCTTGCCCTCTGTTTGTGGTTCTTGGGAGACTGAAACTGACTACCAGCACAATCAATGTTGCCTATTCAATCCCCCCCTGTGGACCAGTCAGAGTCCCAATTTTCCAAGGCCCCAGATGGTACCCTTACCTCCAGCCAACTGGCCTGGAAAACCCAGCTGTGATTTCACAGGGGGTTGGGGTATGAAGCTTTCTAAAAATCAGCAGAAATCCACCTACATCAAAGATCAGTGCCAGCTCAGGCAGAACTGTGCAACTCAGCAAGTCATTTTTGGAATCAGTTGCTGGGGACACATTGCGTGCCTGTGCGCGCGTACACACAGACACACGCACACAGGAGCCACTTATGCTGCATAAAATACACCAAATGAGAACTTGTGAAGAACCAGGGGAAATCCTAGGTGGCCATGTCAGTGAGACCACCCATATACAGATGGTATTTATGTAAAATATGTACCCTCCAGGGGAAATAGAGCTATTTTACGGAAGTTCTTCATTAAAAAAATATAGTCTAAGTATTGTGTAGCTTTTTTCCTATTTCCTACTCCCTATTTGTTCACACAAAGTAGGTCCTTCTCTCTGGCTTAAGGGTCCAGCATAAAGATGCTTTCTTGGCAATCTTTAGCTTCTACCAGACTTTTCCAGATAAGGGACTAAACAGCTTGTGACTAAATAAAGTTGACACTTCCCGAGTGGAAATGCACTCTCGCATTTAAAAAATACTGTTAAAGAGTCTTTGATGCTGATAGATTTGAACCAAAATTGTAAAAATTTTTTTCCCAATCTCCAGAACTGTCAGGGATATTATGCTAATACAAAAATAAATGACCTAAGTATGTTTTCACACATATTATTCTATCATCCCCCTCTAGATCGGATTACTCATTCGTTAATGCATTTTACACTTGGATCTATAGAACTTGTCTCTTCTGAACCTCAAGATGCCTATGAGAAAGTTATTCGATAGGCCCACAAATCACCCCATCCTCACATGAACACAGCTTCTTCCCCAAGTCTAGTCCTCCGATAGTTTTTCTTTCTATCACCCAAGAAGATTACTTGGCTACCAACTAAACACATGGTCTCCATAGTGTTCTTTCTTCTCTACTTCCAATGACCAATCTTATCCTAAGTCCTCATAGTTTCTAAACTATGTCATTAGCCTTTAGATTCATCTCACTACTATGAACACTAACATACACTATACCTCCACACACCCACAATCACACACTTTGATAATTCCTCCACTCTGTTCAGAGAGCTTTCTTTTTAAGCTCTGAAATCTAATTGTGTGGCTCGCTTCCTCAGCTACTACATACAGTAAGAGCTGTTAATGAATTCCACATGTACTATCCTGGAACACATATGAACACATAACATCCAGAACAAATCCCACATTCTCAAATAGGGGTCAGTAAACTGCAGTCCATACGCCAAATCCACCCACAACCTGTTTTTGTAAACAAAGTTTTATTGGAACACAGCTACACTCTTTTGTTTTTGCATTGTCTTTGGCTCCTTTCATGCTGTAACAGCAGAATTAAGTGTTTGTAACAGAGACTGTAGCTAGCCCACAGCCTAAAATATCTACTATCTGGCCCTTTACAGAAAAGGTGTCCTAAACTCCGTTCTATACCTCAAGACATTTTTTTAAATGATCTGTCCAAACATCATCACCTAAACCCATAATGAGTCCCTAATAGGTGTTAGCCACTATAGGTAGACTGATATTCTATTTCATATCCCTACTGAATGGAGAAACAGAAGCACAGAGAAGTTACCTGTTTAAAGAGGTGCTCTACCAATTACATAGTGAAGTCAGTGACCAAACTCTGGTCACTAGGTTCCAGAACTCTTTCTGGGGTACTATGATCCCCCTCACCTTTTTTCATTTCCTCCAACAATCCAGAACTATTTCCCATTCCCTGAACCACACGCCTTCACATGTTTATGCTCTGCACATGCTGTTCTCTCTCTAGGAATGGTGTCTTCCACAGGACACCACCACCCAATGAGCTATCCATGTCTCCCATTAGACCCAAGTGTTTAGAGTGTGCCATGTTATTCCCGAGAGCAGTTGCTTTTCTCTGTCTCCCTTTCTCTCTCTCAGTATGATGCTTTCAGATTGTCCTCTCGCTTTCACTAGTTCAGTTAATTTTAGTGTTTTCTGTTTCAGAATGAAAACAGTGGTCATAGAATCTTGCAAATTCTCAGTTCCTTGACAGCTCACTTTTCAGAAAATGGAGCTCACTTTCTACATCTATTTCTTCAAGTTTTAGGCAAATAATGTCTCCTCCATGAGTAGGTCCCACCCTCTCAAACGATTATCCTGAGTACACATAGAGTTTCAGAGCATACCCAATCACGCCTTGCAAATACATTTACTCATTCGTTGAATAAATGAATGAAATGATCCTCAGGTCAATAAGGGCCAGCTAACACAGAGAGGGAAGGCCTTGAGAGAAACAGAAACAGCACTGAAACCAGCAGCTCACCATGCATGAAGCCCGAGTCAGGCCTCAGCTCTCCCTGCATTATCTAACACAAATCATGTGTAAGTATCAATGGCCCCCAAACACCCACTACTACCTCAAACACTCATTATATTCACTGTTTATTGTCTTCATTTTTGCAGTCTGCCCTGGAAGAAAAGACCGTTTCCCAAAGTGTAAACACAGTTTTCAACAATGGCCAACCTTATGAGATCAGTCAGCTCTCCAAAGCATATGGGGTCAGCCACAAAGTGCCATTAGACATTTCCTCAGCAAGGCTTCTCTTAGTAAGATAAAGGTGTGAACTGACACTTTTGATAGAAACCATGATGCAAATATCAACTGTGAGGATACCTTTAGGCTCCTTCCCAAAGTTAAGATAGCAGAGGGTGTTTGGCCTCTGCCCCCAGAGGGTGGTGTATCAGCCACCCCTTGACCAGGCGGGTTAGAAGTGTCAATCCTGTGAGAAGTATGGCTGATGGAAACAGGAGCCCAGTACAATGCAAAAACTCTTACGGAACTCCTAAATTTTGGTGTTAGTGACTGCCCTCATCTCTCAGAGAGGGTGTTACTCTAACTGGATACCATACTGAGAATGTTTACGACTTCTTTGTCTTTTCTGTTTCTAGTCTAAATGTGGAAAGTTTTTTGGTGACAGTAGGTATGACCACAATATGTACTGCATGAAAAGTTTAGGATAAAGAAAATCTACTTTATGCAAACAAATCTAGCAGAATCTCTATATTTGAGGCTGCATTTTCAGGTTTAAAAAAATGAATATAAAAAAGAATTTGCCCCAGGTACATACACATGTACACACACACACACACACACACACACACACACACACAAATACAGATAAAACTCTGGATCTAATTCCTTAAACCAACATCGTTTTACCATTCAGGAACCTGACTATTTCCTATTGTATTAAAGAATATATCTGAAATAGTTTTCAAGCAAAACACATTACCAGATATTTTCCATCTTCTCTGAGAAATGAGGAGGAAAAGATAGATATACCTAAGGGACAGAGAGCAATTTAAGTTATTTAGAGCAGAGTATTTCCTATATGTTCCAATTATGAAGCTCCTGGATACTAGCCCAGTGCCCATCTGAAACGGGTTACTCAAAAACATCTGAAGATAATAAAACAGTGATAAACACTCAAAGAGTTTGCCCTAAAAAAAAAAAATTAAGTAGGTTAAAATAAATGATGGCCCTAGAGGCTAAAAAATCATGCGTATAAATAACGAATATTCTCGAACTCTGTTATTCCAGAATTTAACACAATAGGGGAATTAATGCAGCAGAATCCTATGGACATCTTTGTCATATTTTCCTACTTCTCATCAAGGTACTACTTATATGTCTGTGATACACAGCTTTAAATACCTGAACACACAATCCCTATCCTTGCAGAAACAGTAACCTACACCAGGGGTCAGTATACTTTTTGGCTTGCAGGCCAGATGGTTTGTTTTGTAACCACTCCACTCTGCTATTGGAGTGCAAGAGCAGCCATAGGCAATAAATAAACAATTGAGTGTGGCTGTGTTCCAATAAAACTTTATCTACCAAAACAGGCAGAGGGCCAGATTTGGCCCTCTAGCTGTTGTTTGTCAACTCCTCATCCAGATGAATGACTCCTAATCCATTGACTCCACGGGCCTGGGGGATTTGCAATTTATCGAAGTAAGTGTGCCAATCCATATGCGAGGTAAGAATGATTTACTGAATGAAAATAGCTCTTGCCGTGTGTGTATTGCTGTTTTCCCAATGTACGTCAATACTACTGTGATTAACATTTTAACGAACAGCTTTGCTTGCCATTAATTATTTCACCAGTCATTAGAAGTTGACAATACAATTGTTTCTGCGTGAGGATTTTTAAGAGCATGAAATCAGACTTGTATCCCAAAGGCAGAGAGCTACATCTCTAGATTTTTCACAGGAAACTCAAATACTTCCTGCCTTTTTAAGTGATTTTCTGACTTTCAGCATTTTTCCTATTGGATAACCTGTGATATATTCCTTGCCCTGGGCATCTGCCTAAAGAAGGCTCCAGCATCTGTGTGAAGCATACCTCAGTACCTGGGGAGGGGGGTGACAGCTGCACAGGACTGCCTCTCTGATGGATGGCATCAGACTAATCATTCCGCCAGCCGGCCTTTAACAAACTCACATGTGAGACACTGCTCCGGTCCCAGGCACAGCCGGCTCCTGATTAGCTCTTTAATGGGGGGAGCACCAAGGCAGAAAATCCCAAACAATAGGTGATCCAAATATAATTTATATTTTGTTCAGCAAATGACCTTATTTTGTAAGGGTTTTACCTTCATAATTATGTTTTCCTTTAGACTGATACATCCGTTGGCACATACCACCAGACCACAGAATGAGGGAGGCAAAAACGTAGAGAGGCGGCAAAGGGAATCTGGGTAGGATACAAACTTTTCTGCGCTTGAACAAATATAACTGACAGAGAAAAACCTGACTACGTATCGGGCCAGCAAGAATGGCCTTTAAAGTCGATGCTGTTCAGATGAGACAAAGATGAGTTAAGTGGTTGATCAGGGGTTACTCAGCTAGAAGATATAAAATAATGATGATGATGAAAACGATAATGATGATCTACTCTAGTCAAATTATACCCCCACTGCTTTCCGCCATAGTGATCAGCAAACTTTGTCTATAAGGCCAAATAGTAAATATTTCATGATCTCTCTTGCAACTACCCAACTCCGCCTTTGAATGGGCATGGCCGTGTTCCAGCACAACTTTATTATAGACACCAAATTCGAATTTAATGTAATTTCATGTGCCATGAAATTTTCCTCTCCTTCTGAGTATTTTAATTTCAATCATTTAAAAATGTAAAGACCAATCTTAGTTACGGACAATACGAAAGCAGGTGGCAGGCCAGATGTGGCCCCATAAGTTTGCCAATCCCTGTTCTATCATATCACCCTGTGAACCTCTTGCCTCAAATGCTCATCATTATTTGAAATTATATAGTCTCTTTCTCCCTCGTGTATAGTGTATCTTCCCTCACTCTAATGTAAATTCTTCAAGGGCCGGGGGACCATATGTACCCTTTTCAGCTCTCTCTCAGCTTGATATCCTCAGGACCTACAAAAGTACCTGGGACAGGACAGATGCTGATAAAGAGTCATTGAATGATGGACCGAATGGCTAACTGTTCTTAGTATCAGTATAGTTACAAGTATGTATCACTGTATAATCTTCAAACACTGCTATATAAAAATATCTCCTTTGATAGATGCAGGGAAGAAATTACTATCTCCATTTGATGTTTGAATAACTGTGGAGAGATGATGATGTGACTCTCCCTGGAGCACACGGCTAGTAGGGGGATAGGGTCTGCACCAGAATGTGAGTCTGCTGCCTCATTCACGGACTCCATTCACTGCAGCCTGCTGACTCCCTATGTCACTAACGCAGGAAGGCCCTGGATTACCCAGGGCTCCATATTGCTTAGACATTTCAGATGTGAGATGCTGAATGTTAAAAGGGTTTAAAGATCTCTCTACATGCCCTCCCTCCAAGTAGTTTCAACCCAAGTTTCATCTCAGTGGGCACTGGACTCCCAGGGAGTTTCTGAGATGGTGTAGTCAAGGTTCACCAAACTCCCACTAACCGTCACCTAGTTACAGTGGAGCCCCTCGCAAAGGAGCAGATAGAAAATTCTGAAGATGTACAAATGGGTAGCAAATCCTGATGTTGATGTTCCAGCCAGCCCTGGATGGTCCGTGTCCGTGCTTGCCCACATCCTGGGAAAGGGCTGCACACCACAGACAATACAACAAAGCCCCAAATAACCCCATGGACTGCTTTCTGCTATTCTCTTTTACCACTTAATTCTAATAACATTTATCGAGCATCTTCAGAGAGATGAACCCTGAGCCACGTGTACTGAGGACAAGTGGGCCATATAGGGAAGAGGATGGACTTTGAAATCAGGCAGACCAGTGGTCAAATCACTGATCTGCCGTTATCACCTACATGACCTTGAACAGATTATATAGTTTAACCTCTAAAACGACTAGATGATTCCTATGCTTTGTGATGATTATGAAAATTAAGTGAGGTAATATATTGCCTAGCTGAGCTTCTGGCAACCTAACAGATAAGCAGTCAATGATTGCTTCCTTCTAGACCTCAAGGTATATACTCTGTCATGGAGAATGAGCAATTGCTAGTGCCTGTCTGGGCAAATGGCGGGTGGCTCTGCTACTATTCAGTGACGAAGCTTTGTAGGATTTAGCAAACAACGTCCCTGCTTCAAGGCACTTTACTACCATATCCTGGAACAATGCAGTAAAGAAGATAAGAATGGCATCTCTAGAGTAAAGCAGTATACACACACCCAACCATAAGTAGCAGCCCTCGTCAAAACACATACTATATATATATATTAATATTATATATATATATAATATATATATATATATATATAATATATATATATAATATTAGTTTAAAGAAGGAAAGGGTTAATGCAATGAGGCTGGACAGGGACAAAGCAGGGATAAGCAAACAGGGTTGGAGTTAGATTTTAAGCCGATGAAAGGTGGAGACGTGGTGAGGCAAGTAATGGAAGCATCTAGTGGACATCATGGCGAGTAGCCAGGATTGCCCCTGGGGAGTTGGCCACCCTTTGAATACCATCCCAGTTCTCAGAAGAGCTCCCTGTGAATACTCCTACATTGGGTTATTTGGTTGAAAAGCCATGAGGAGATCAACTTGACATCCAGAGCAGAGTGGATATTTCCATGCCAAAAAGAATGTTTTGGAGGAGCAGAGAATACTATGCTACACTTGGCCACTCCCTGGAATTCAGAATACCAAATATTTTGGAAGTATAGCCCCCTTACCCCTGCAGTCACAAGGCAGGGATGGCCTGAGGACCAGAGGCTCTGCACAACAGAAAACTCTGGCGGGTAGTAAGTCTGGCGGTGAATCTTCTTTCAGTTTGGCAGGCCATGTGAAATGCCCTTTCATGGAACAATCCTAAAACAGGGGCTCACTTGGACCCTGCTCTCACTGAGACCAGTATGAGACCACTATGTTATTTCACTGATGACGGTCCCCATAAGTTAAAGGCAGCTTTTCAAACACAAGGATGTGGTAAGGTATTCACGTAAATCCTACTTTTGCTGAAGCCACACAGGAGCCCTACCTCCAAGCCCTCTACTAAATAAAGAATTTTTAAGCGAAAGAGGCTATGTCCTAGCAATACTACCTTTGTGTTTACATATACTTGAGTCTGCACAAAACAGAACAGAGCTATGTTTCAGGGAGGCAGCCTGACGCAGTAGAAAAGCACAGGATTTGGAAAAGTCAGACTCAATTTTAAGCTGTCCTTCAACCGTGAACCATCTGGGTAAACTTGGTGAAGCTACATGACTTCTCTCAAGCGAGTTTTCTCATTAATAAAATTCAAGACATTACATTTTCCTCAGACTACCCTATTGAGAATCCTCAAAGCATAGCCAGAGGAGGGCACATAGAGTTCATCACACTGGTAAAATCTGGTGGACTAAAACAGCTGGCTGGGAGGCCGGGGTGAGAAGGCTCCTGGGTCTATACATGCACTCGGCAGGAAAGCAGAAGACGATGCAGGAGTGGCATCTGCCAGGTGAGGGAGAGAGGTGAAGGGGCAGCACAAACTATTTGCCATCATTAATAATGAGAGTGGACTTCTCAAACGGTCCACTAAGGACCAGACGGGCGGGGGATGGCGGGCAGAGAGGCAATGTCACTGAATGCTCTGGTTAATGTGGGTTGTGATGTCCAAATGCAGGCCTTTACCCACATGTTTGCCATGTAAGGAACGCAGCTGGTCCCACAGGTCTCCACTGACACCTCGCCAGGTCAGAGCAGATGACCTTCCTCAGGATCCAGAAGGCACAGCTTTCCAACCGCTGCTCTAGTGGTGTAAATATTTGCTAGTCCACCAGTAGGCATTACTTTCCTCTGGCTTTTCATTCTGCTTCATCCTCATTACAATGAGAAGTCCTCTGGAAGGTGTAACACAATCCACTTGCGTCAAGCTCATGAAATGTCCCTTTTCTTCTAACAGAATCTGTTAGGGGCATAGGCAAGGCAATGGATGGCTAAATGACAGGGCACTGTTGGAGGTGCTCCGTGGTCAGAAAAGACAAAAACTAACGATTCGCAGTTTAGCTAAAGAGGAGTTCTGTAGGCTGGTGCTGAGTATCGTGCTCAGTATAGCTACCAAATCAACATTCTCCAAATGGGGGGACAGGAAGTGACCTCCCTACCAGAATACCCAGAGGCCAAGCTTTGTGTGTCTCACTTTGGTACTGAGACTCCTATCAGAATGCTTCTAACAACCTGACAGAGAATATTCCGGCTTCATTTTACTTCTGGCTCTCCTCCTGGAGGCTCTCTCAAGACAGTGCAAGCATCTGTTGGCTACAGGCAGGTCCCTGAGAACTGTGAATCTGAGAACACAGGGATGAATAGTGGAAGCTCTTTGGAAAGCATAGAGTCTAGGCATGTGCAGTCAGGCCAGGGTTGGGGGGTAGCCATTACAGAGAAAGAGGATGGCAAGTTACCAAAAAAGAATACTATGTGTGGAGCACTCCCCGTTTCACCCCTACAACCTTTCTTCTTGGCAGGGATACCTATATATCCCTCCTTCAGAAAACCCAAATTCAGAAAGGCAAACTAATTCACTCAAGGTCGCAGAGAGTGTAAGTGAGAACACACGTGGGCTACTCTGTGCACAGTACTGGCGCAGACTGTGTGGTAAGGTCTGGGGTAGGATGCACATACGATCCTAGCATGGAGAAGCAGAAAGAGAGGCATAATAAATGGATCTGTGGATTAGAGTGCTGGGTTTCTAGATGCATCTTAAATCCGACCTTTCACAGGTATAATTTCTTAACACCTGCTGAATCATCGGCCCAGGCGATTCTTAAATTCTGGTGCCAAATTAGGAGAACAAATGCCTAAAGGATCCAAAAGAGCATTTGGTTTTAGGCCTTCTCATCTTTTAATTGGGACTCCCACAGGTTGTGTCGCTGAGAGGCATGAAACCCCCTGTCCTACATAGGTGGAGAGACCAATGCCTTACCATGCTCTATGTGCCTTGGATTCAACATGTTACCATAATTCTGTTGGTGTGTTTTCCCAGGAAAGCCTTCCACACAGAATAGCTAGGAGCCAATGAACATTAATTCATTCAGGCAAATCCCGCCCCGGTAGCACCATTACAATGGGCTTCCTTTCCTTTTTAAGCAGCACTAAACTCTTAAGAACAGCAGCAAAGCTATGAAAGTGTTGACAATCAGCAAATCTCCAAGCAAGTTTACCATCATCCATTCTGATTCATTATAATCATTGAAATTTTAGGTCACACAAGAGCCATCTGTGAAGCAGCCTCCCCAGATGATTAAAACACTCCTGTACAATGTACATTTACAAATTGAAAATTAATGAGGAAACATGTTTAAAAATTGACTATAGCTACCCAAGGGTTTAAAAACACTTTAAAATGCATAAAGAAACCACTTGGCTATGCAGTCCTCCTTAGTGACAAATAAGTTGCATTACTTCTCAGAATTATTCCTGCTGAATTAACTTTTCAATGTGTTGGTTATTATGGTTGCATACCAATATCATATCTCAAAAAATACTAATACAAATCATATCCCCCACTCCTGTCCTCCGGGCTAATTCATTTTGCATCTTACCAACTCAAGGTAAATGATCCAGAAAAAAGCAAAGATATTCCTCATGAATGACTGGTATTACAACAAACAAAATTGTATTCCGCCAGTGGGAATGGTCTATGCCCGGTTAAACGTTTCTCTAGTGCTCCTGGCCGCAGAAATGAAACAGAGACTCCCTGCAGCACGTTCTAGGCAATAAAGCATCCTTTCACGTTGCTCTGCCCTTTTTTTGTTTTTTTTTTCTTTTGACTTGGTCTTTCTCCTCTACCATCCCACTTTGCCTTCAGTCAGCATTCTATCTGGCAGACTTTAGGAGAGGAGTCTTTACTAGGACAGGAGCAGAGAGGAAGGAGAAGGCATAATTCTCATCCTCCAGGAGTTTTGTCCATGAAGGCATGAAGGGCAATGAAGGCAGGGGTTTGAGAAGGGAAACACTTTTGACCAATGCCAAGCATGTACTTGAACAGGCCAAGTGCTTTGCATATGATACTGCATTCAGCCCTTCCAACGGGTCTGGCAGATGGGCAGGAGTATCACTGTTCATGGGTGAGAAAAGTGAGGCTTATAATGGTTACGTGGATTGCCCAGAGTTACAAACAATGCTGTGGCCAGGAATAGACCTCACTCAGGTGTGTGCATACACGATGAAAACAACACCCATCATCAGTAGAAAATGCACGGAGTTATACATACAAAAGCCAAAGGCCGCTAGGTTGTCCAGATGAGGTGACTAGCTTGCAGGGAGTCAAAGCAGATGCATATAGTAAGCCCAGTCCATGGAGATTGCAATGGACTACATTGTGTTCCCTTAAAATTCTTATGTTAAAGCTCTAAACCCCAATGTGATTGTATTTGGAGGCAGGGCTTATAAGGAGGCAATAAAGGTGAAATGAGGTCATAAGGGTGGGGCCTTAATCCAATAAATCTGGTTGGTGTCTTACAAGAACACCAGAGCATCCTATGCACATAGAGGAAAGGCCACTTGAGCACGTGGTGAGAAGGTATCCATCTGTAATCCAGGGAAAGAACGCTTACCACAAACCAAACTCCCTGACACTCTCTCATCACCTTTTTATCCCTTGGACTTCTAGCCTCCAAACCTGTAAGAAAATAAATTTCTGTTGCTTAAGCAACCTGGTCTGTGGTGTTGTATCACTGCAGCCTGAGAAGACTAGTGCAGAGATACTGAGAATCAAGGATGGGAAACTCAGTCAAGTGTGTCTGGAGGTCAATGCCAGGGTTAGATAGCAGCACCCCCCCCCCCAACCCCACCTCCTCCTCCCCCAACACAGACACACACAAGCACTGAGCTACTGAAGCAGGAGTAACACTGATCACATCCCTGGACTAGAACTTGTATTACATTGTATCATAGGTATTTGTTAGGTCAGCCTCCCCTCCCCCCAGCTGTGAGTAGATGTGCAGATGGGACTGTGCTCCATTCTCCCTTTTATCCCTCACACTATTCCTCATACACAGTAGCTGCATTTTATATCTCTGAATATTGGGGGAAATGGGCAGGTCTGTGCATGCAGGAGGAGTCAAAGTAAGAACATCTGTGGGTTCCAGGGATTTGTAGATGTGAAGCGCCAGCCCCGCCTCCCCAGGGAGTGACATGACCAAGAGTTCAGAGATGAGTGTGGAAGCAACACACAAGACAAGGCAAAGGTGGGGGCCATTCACAGATATTTGGCCTTCTGAAGGCTGCTGCCAAAACCTGTTGGGGCATATTCAAAAGATAAAAGGGACAACGGCTCTGGGAAGAAGAAAATGTGAGAAAGACTGAAGGAAACACCAGATGTAAATGCTGAATGGATGCCTTTATTAATCCAACCAATCTTCATCCACTGCCAACCTCCTAGCAGGCACCAGGCACCGGAGATGCTGCAGCTCAGGGGTGAACGGAACCATCCACACGGCTCTTGCCCTCAGTCTCAGGACTAGTCGAGACAGAAACAAATCAATAACCACAGAAATAATTTTTTAATGAGCAACTGTGCACAATGACACATGGAAATGCTGTGTGGTTCTCTAAGAACCTACAGCAGTGGGGCTTTCTTAGCGTTGGAAGTTCAGCCATTCCCAGAACCTTAGGATGCAACTCCTTCCCTCCCCAATGAGGTGAAGAAGAGGTGGACAAAACACTTATCTACACCCACGGTGCAGAGGCCTCTTAATTCGCTGCACTTGAAACTCTCCAAGAGCACGGCAGATTCCATTCTCTAGTGCATTCCTAACCCAGCTGTCTCTGAAACACAGCGCTGGTCACAGGAGGAACCAGAGAGGAGACAGGGATGCCTGCCACAAACATAATCCGCTGCAAATGATGGACTGCGGAGTACGCATTCCACTGATAATGCACCTCTGTACATGAAGGATGGCACCCGGACTACCACCAAAGCCCTTCTTACTTCAGTGGTGCTTCTTTTTGCGGTTAGGATGAGAAATGGGGGTGGGCTACAGACAGACACTTATTGAACCAGTGTATTCATTTCAGGTTTCTGAATGGAAGTTTCAGAAGATAATAAAAAGAAAGAACTGGTTCAAGTTATAATTGCCACAGGTATGATATTTATTTTTAATTTCATGAGTCAAAGTGAGATGGTTTGGCAGACTGAAATCATAATGTACATTGTCAACTGTTTCAGTGTTATCAATTCAGCATTCACAGGACTTATTTTGATACTGTGGGGCTGTCATCTGGCAATCACAAAGTACTTTAGAACGCAAACTATGAATATGTTCTCATATATACATATACTAAAAGAGAAATGCACCAAAAATCAACATTTCAAACCTTTTTCGGTGGTGGTTAATATGCTAAGGGGTGATTATCAGAGCTATTTAAAATCCTCTGGGATATTCATCAGATATTCCTAAAAAAAAATTCACTTGGAAATTTTATTTTCTATCGAATGCTACTCTCCTTTCTAATCAGATTTATTCCAGCAAGAGGTCCCATACACACACCAGGAGAGCAATTTAATGAGGCTTGCATAAACAAAGGGATATGAGAATGCATGTGTTTTTATAGCAGGTATTTTTTAAATTTGTTCTATGAAGTGTCAAGGAGAACCCAGACTGACAATGGAAGCTACCAGAAAGGTATTTGCTCAAAATCACAAAGAAATGTCTCAAGTCAAAATTGGCCAAAGATGGAGGTGGAAGAGGAGTGCTCACCAATGGTAGAAGGGAGGCAGGGCTTTGATTAACCATCTGATAGAAGAGATTCAAGCCTCAGATGGTAGGTTGATCTAAGTGGCATAAACTGTCCTTCAAGTAAGACACACCTAGAATACCCTGGCCTGGGCACTATGCCAGATGTTTCAGACACTCCTCTACCTGCTGGGGAGAGAAGACCATATGCCACAAGTGACAGTGAAATGTACAATGTGGGATAGAGTAATTCTGTGATACTGACTAGAATGAGTTCAGGATTTGTGATGAAAAGCTCATAGAGTCAACTGGAAATGCCAGGAGAAGATACTGAGATTTGAAGGACAGGCAAATGGTGACTGGAGAGAACATCTTAAATAAGTTGGGTAAGATTCCCATTCAAGGATTTTAACACTACCGGTGAGGAATGCACACTTTAGAAAAGCAACACAGAAGTTCTTTGACCAGGGATGGAAGCAGTATTTGTAGAAAGACCTGCTTGTTAGATTCCAGATGGGTTGGCTCTTGTGTCTGAAAACTTTAGTGAGTCTCAGTAAAGGCTGTTCACAATGAGGACTGAAGATCAACAAGCTCTGACCTTCTGCTTCGAAAGATAAAACTCCGCTTCGAAAGGTCTGGGGTTTGACCCAGGCACAGGAGTGTCTACCTTCCCTCTCTTCCCTCACAGTCTGTACTGTGACCTATAGCAGTGGTCCCAGATTGCAGTTCCATTAAACCAGTTTTTGGAAGAACAGAGTGCAAACCCAAGTCAAGCTTGGCGACTGTAACTCTAATGGATGGACCAGTAGATGAAGTCAGGATGATCCCACTGAAGTTTTTTACATTTATCTGAAGTCTGTACTTAGGGTACCACACACCACGCTGTAACTTTTTCTGCCCTCTGAGATCTTATAAAATATGCTCAATCTCCTGTCCACATGCTAGTCTTTTAAATGTCCAATGGTATTTTTTTTCAAGATTTTATTTATTCGAGAGAGAGAGAATGTTGAGAGAGAGAGAGAGAGAGAGAGATCATGAGCAGGGGGGCAGAGGGAGAGGGAGAAGCAGACCTCCTGCTGAGCAGGGAGCCTTCCAGGGGACTCCGTCCCAGGACCCTGGGATTATGACCTAAGCCAAAGGCAGATGTCTAACTGCCTGAGCCACCCAAGCATCCAAATGTCCAAAGGTATTTAACACAGTTCTCACAAGTGAACTCACCGCAGGATGAAAGATTTGAGTTGCTTCAACTGATTCTCAAAGGAGATAATTTCTAACCAGTTCTCACCTCTTCTCACTCTCTTTGCATAATCTCCCAGTTTTTTAGTCTCTTTCTTTAGTAGCTGCACTCAAATGTGAATATAATATTTCCATTTACTGTTACTAGGCAGAAATAGGACTTCCTCCACCCCTGCCCTGTCCACCTTGTTTTTATTAATGCAATCTAAGATCACATGAGCTTTTTCTGGACTTCAAATCAGCTAGGAAATAGTAAAACTGGTAGAAAAAAAATTAACTTGTCAGAATTTGTTGCTAGTGTTTCTGTGGTTTCTGACAATCACTAGCACTGACATAATTCCTTCAAGAATAACATATAACACATGCATATATTCTTATCTTTAAAGCTAGCTTTTTTTTTTTTTCTTTTACATAGGCTCCACACCCAGTATAGAGCCCAATGTAGGGACTGAACTCAACATCATGAGATTAAGACCTGAGCTGAGATCAAGAGTCGGCCACTTAACCTACTGAGTGCCAGTGTTGGGATTTTAAATCAGGGTTTATAAAATATAGATGTGCATAATTCAGTGAAGATTTAATCTTAAAAATCGGTTCTCTGACCCTTACTGCCTGTTCTTCAAAACCTCTAAACTAACCTTGTCCCCTGCAAGAGAATCTCTGGATGGAACAGCAGTTGTCATGACAATAGGAGGTGGAGAAGAAGAGACAATCTCTTTAAAAAGAGAGACCCTGTCAACAGCTAGGCCAGTAAGGAGTGTCTGCTATTGTGCCCTTGACTATTGATTAAGCAATTTGTAACCATGGTAATGATCTTATATTCCTGGAGAAGTTAGTAGGCTGGAATGGACAGTCTTCCATGATAATTAATTAATTAATTAATTAATTAATGTTGAAATGAAACAGAGCTCTTAACGGTTCTTTCCTCGTGTCACTAAACAGGCACTAAATTGTCCATGCCAGTTTCTCACCTGAAGCATTTCATGTCTCAAGAAAATCCACCCAGAATCCTAGATTATACATGCAAATCAAATAATATGAGAAAGTCTCAGGATCAGGAGAGGAGGAGCGTGGGGGTGATGGGCGTATGCCTGGTTTTCGTCTACTGAACTCAGAACATTGTTTTCACTTGTTCCACATAATAGAGGGAGGTCTCTCTTGCACTTCTGCTGAGAAATTCAAGGCCTTTCCTCCACAAGTCTTTGCTAGGCAAAGACTTTGCTATATGTGCCTATGTGGTCTTGTGACTTCTGAACTGCCTGGTTCCAAGAAGCCAGTGCTTAATTGTCTCCAGTGACCAGAAGCCTGAGGGATAAAGGGTTTTGGGGACTTCACTAAAAGGGACTCCAGGCAATAGGCCATTCATTCCGCATGTAGGATGAAGGATAATTTGTGTGTGTTTCTGCACACACACTCCTATTACTAATAAGGATTCATGGTGGTTGCTAGAACTCAAAAATGAATCAGACACATCTCTGAAGGTCAAGTACTTCTTGGTTGATTAAAAAAATGGTAACAAACATTGGGGGTATTTTTCTTTTTTTTTTTAAAGATTTTATTTATTTATTTGACAGACAGAGATCACAAGTAGGCAGCAAGGCAGGCAGAGAGAGAGAGAGAGGAGGAAGTAAGCTCCCCGCTGAGCAGATAGCCCGATGTGGGGCTCGATGCCAGGACCCTGGGATCATGACCTGAGCTGAAGGACATTGGGGGTATTTCTAACTCTACATTATCACAACAAAAATTCAACACCACACAATTTGGATGGTGAGAGGATCCTGTTTTAGAGAGGTTTTGTGAAAATCGATTAGACTATGTCCTGTCCACATGTGTGTTTTTTTTACTTGAGAGAGAGAGAGAGAGAGAGAGAGAAGAAGGGGAGGGGCAAAAGGAGAAGGAGAGAAGCCTCAAGCAGACTCCCTACCCGAGTGAGGAGACTGATGTGGGGCTTGATCCCTGAGATCATAACCTGAGCCGAAATTAAGAGTCAGCCACTTAACCTACTGAGCCACCCAGGTAGCCCTCACATGTGCTTCTTGAAACCAGATGACTATTTCTGCTCCACAGGCCCAGTACTTTAGAGTGACCATCGAGCACTTCTTAAACCCTGGACTTTAAACTATTTTGCTCTCCATTTTTTTACTGCCCTGGACACCTGCTAGTCTTAGCTCCTTCTTTGCTCTTACCCCATCTCCTCATAGCTGATGTAAGGCTGAGGAGATTCTTACTGCTCCTTTGGCATATCCTTCTAATGTGCCTGGTAAAACTCCCCTCCCTAATCCCACATGAGTCCCAGGACCCTGTCCCAGCACTAGCCCAGTGTCCACTTCTAGCCTGGCTTACCCCAGATTGTGGACAGGGAGTATCTACCCCAAACCCCTGCAGCTATCACCAGGTCCTCCAATTAATTTTGCAGCCTCCCTCTGCTTCACACATCTTCGTGTTTTTGACAGCTAGGGTAGGGCACAAACCATTATACCAGCTAGTTTTCCAAATTGAATCTGGTCCTGCAGACCTTGGAAAATAATTATTTCTTTTCATAATAGCCTGTGACTAAATCTGATGTGTGGGTGGACAATGGCTCTTAAACCTTCAAAGGAAGCCAGAAAACAAGTCTAATAGTAACAAGTCCTATTGATAAATTGAAGCTCTAAGCTACAAAAGTGCTTATTCACTGACCAAGAGCCTTGCAATTTATTTTACTTTATTAGGTGCTGAATCCTTAAAAAAAAAAAACCCTGCTGGAATTCCAAAAGCTTTGAATCTAATTATTATAAGTATGTTTAATGAAACCTTTGAAGTGTAATGCTAAAGTTTAGATAAGATTATACCTCTCTGCCACTCATACATGTTAATAGAATTCCTGAGCTCTGTGAAGGTACAAAATAGACCCAACATTTAAAACAAAGCAATACATTTGATTTTAAAATATTCTCTGCAGATAACTTTCCCCTGACCATTACTGACATCCTATTCATCTAATCCTGGAAATCCAATGTAAAGGAGGAGTTGATTGAGAAAGATCACTTCAGGAAGAGAATTAGAAGTAAAAGATCTCAGCTTTGGGAAAGACCTTAAAGGATCAATTTATTATCTGATGTTTGGATTAGTTCTACCATATTCTTGTCAAGGAGTCACCCATCCTATGCACAGATATTGTCAGCCTTACAGAGCTATCAACAATTCCATCTTCACATATTCCTGACAGTAAAGAAGCCTATTCTTTTTTTTTTTTTAAGATTTTATTTATTTATTTGAGAGAGAGACAGTGAGAGAGAGCATGAGCGAGGAGAAGGTCAGAGAGAGAAGCAGACTCCCCGCAGAGCCGGGAGCCGATGCGGGACTCGATCCCGGGACTCCAGGATCATGACCTGAGCCGAAGGCAGTCGTCCAACCAACTGAGCCACCCAGGCGTCCCAAGAAGCCTATTCTTAAATAACTTTGCTTTATAACAACTTTGAGCTTATACTCACATACAAATGCATACCACAGAGGATAAGGGTCAAGAACTGAACATGCAGCTTCATTCAGTTTGGAGAGATTCCCGTAAGCCACACATAATATGTTTCACAGGAATCATCATGGTGTGGATCTATGAACAAATTCACAACAGCCAGCTTTCAAATTATTACCAAAGGCATTGCTTTCCAGATTTGTTCAGTCCTAGACACCCTTGTGATCCCTGTATAATACTCCTTTGACGGTAATGGTGGTAGCAGGAGGCAGAGAGTCTGTTCATCTATCCAGCTAATTCCTCTCTCCTTGGCCATATGACCTAAACAAGTACACACTGAGCACATGCAAATGCACACCAAGTATGTGTTCAACAAGCAAAATGTTACATATTCACATGCAGAAAATCCCTTTCTCTTTCCATTACAATCACCAGATCTGTACACTTCAACCTCTAAGTTATAATCTGACAAACCTCCTTAAGGACCTCCTGATGGTCCCTGCAGATTAGCAATGTTTTATAGTATACCAACATTTTAATGCTCTGACTGGGTAAGAGAAAATACCTGAGAGCATCATTTCTGGATAAGGCAGGGATCTAGGGAAATCAAAGTGCCCATTTTGGAGAGTCCCAGAGATCCATGTATCTTACTTTGCAAAAAGGGACTTTCTTGTTCATGTGGTAAAGAACATAGCTTCTAGGGAGGCTGGGTGGCTCAGTCAGTTAGGTGTCTACCTTGGACTCAGGTTAGGATCTCAGGGTCCCAGGATCAAGCCCCAGAATCGGAATCCCTGCTCAGTGGAGAGTCTGCTTCTCCCTTTCCCTCTGCCTCTGCCCCTCATCCCTGCTCTTGCTCTCTCTCTCTCAAGTAAATAAATAAAATCTCAAAAACTAACAAAACAACAACAATAACAACAAAACAACAAAAAACATAGCTTCTGGTTGGGAAGATGAGGATTTTGGGAAGGTGTTTCTTAGATCTTCCCTAAAGCAAGGTCTTAGAAGAAGAAAAATGAGAGAGGTGATTGGTTGGTGGCAATATACTCAAAATAAAACCAACGGGCAGAAGGCAAATGGTGCTTTCCTTACAGAAAAGAGTCAGAAGTTTCAGATCAGGGCACCTCTAGAGGAATTTCCATATATATATATAATTTCATTATTTCTTCTCTGTTTTACCAGGGCCAAAATGATGAGGGTCTGTAGGCATATCATGGTGGTAGCAAAGAAAGGATAGCACAGGCGGCCAACTTTTGTGTGTAGGTCTGGGAACCCCAAGAAATTAAAAGGGAGCTGCTGGGATGGGGGCACTAAAGAAGACATGAGGTCCCAGGAGCCTTTGGCCGATGTATTGGCTTTGCAGGCATCAACATCTCTTCATACTCAGGGAAGCCTCCTATGAAACTGAGAACGCATGGTCTTTGGTGCCCAGCTCTTCCTTTTCAGACTCTGTTGCCCAAACTGAAAAGTTTAAAACTGGCCTACACTATGACATCCTGATCTTAGAGGACTCCAACACTAGGAAGATCACGTTTGGGAAAAAAAACAAAACAAAACAAAAACAACAAACAATGAAAAGAGACTAGACCCACTCCAAAACCATGTCTTCCAAAGAACATCTCACAGGCCTCTTGGGGAGAGTAAGCGGTCTTCCCTGGAAGAATGTTTCCAAGGTCCAATCAGGCTGGGGAAAGCTGCATTAGTACAGTAACTTTTGTTTAGTTGTTGTGGTTTTTACTGCTCTACATCTCAGAATTTGCTGCTGCCCATTATAAATCTCAAGCGGAAGTAGGGATATCATATGCATAGAAACTGTGCACAAAAGGAAAAGAGCATTGACAGAATTGCAGATGCCAACTGAGAACTGCATAAGGCAGGTAGTACTCCAGGATGCTTCCAGCATGCTTGGCTTGTGCTCCTTTTTTCTGAAGACGAGATGAACCAAATGGCTGCTCTGCTTTGCTCCAATACTTCATTTCTTAGTCTTTATTTTCTCCCACAATGGAGCCAACACCAATTGTGCATCTCTGCGCAAATAACCCCACTCCTGATTTAAAACAAAATCAAACTAAGAGCCCAAATAGCTTCTTAAGGCAAAGAGACATTTTTTTCTTCAAAACAAAATAAAACAAAACAGCCCAAAACTGTATTCTATTTATTCCAAGTACAATGACTTATATTTAAACACAATGTTACGGTCTGAAAGTCTGTGTCCCTCCAAAATTCATATGTGGAAATGCCAACCACCAAAGGCAGAGCCCCAGTGTGCACGATTAGTGCTATTCATCAGAAGGACTCCACAAGGCTCCCTAGCCCCTTCTACCACGTGAGGACAGAGCAAGAAGATGCCAGAAAGAGGGTCCTCACCTGCTTGTGGTCTTGCCATGAACTTGGTCTTCCAGCCTCCAGAACAGTAAGCAATAAATTGCTGTTGTTTGTAAGATATGCAGTTTGTGGTATTGTATTATAGCAGTCTGGGAGACAAAGACAGATATGGTACAGACTTGCTAAATAAATATTTCTATTTCCACTAATTCTACAAATATGTTCTGACCCCTTCATTTGAGCTTTTGTAAATAACCAGTAAGAGAAAAAACCTCCGGAGCACCTGGGTGACTCAGTGGGTTAAAGCCTCTGCCTTCGGCTCAGGTCATGATCCCAGGGTCCTGGGATCGAGCCCTGCATCGGGCTCTCTGCTCTGCAGGAAGGCTGCTTCCCTTCCTCTCTCTCTGCCTGCCTCTCTGCCTGCTTGTGATCTCTGTCTATCAAATAAATAAATAAAATCTTAAAAAAAAAAAAAAGAGAGAGAGAGAGAGAGAGAGACAAAACCTCCATAGGTTAAAACGTGGCTTGGCTATTACCAAGAGGGAGGTTAGCAATGTGGTTTAGAGGCTGGGCTTTGTCATAGGCTTAAATCCTTGTCTACAAAATATTGATAGCTGTAGTATCTACCTTGTAGGATTAATATATGGATCCAACAGAATGATATCAGTGAAACATAAAATAGAGAACCTGAATAAATGACAAACATTATTGCATAACAAACATTATGCCTATCAACTTTAGCTTAAATAGGAATTTCATTTCTTTTCCAAGAAAATGGTATGAAGATGATGACATTGTGAGCAGGGAGCTTTTCTGAACCCCGTGGTACGCTGTGAGGTTTAAACGTTATAATGCTGCTGGAAAAGCAGTGCTACAGCAAGAAACCGAGAACTTCCATGGACAAAATGGTCTCGGAACAGGTAACACATGGCCCTGGTGGTCATGTGGTCAGTGACTGGTGGTCAGTGGGTCAGAAGTGATTAATATTTGCTTCATTCCACTCATATTCTTTCTTATTAAAACTCCATAATTATTTTCAGTTGTACCTAAATGGCTATGGAATCAGAGAAAAAGAGACAGAGAGAAACTATCTCATACCTCTATGGCAGGACTGGAAATATGGGGGCTCCCTCGTTACTTCAAGTGGAGATTGTGAACCCGTCTTAATGGGCATTACCCTGGAGCTTCTTACAAATGAGATTATCAGGCCTCAGCCCAGGCCTAATGAAAAAGATCTGCATTTTAATAAGATCCTCGGGCAATTTATACACATATAAATATTTGAGAAGTGCTATCTTAGGTCACTTCCATTTGCCCTGCAGTTACCAACCCTGGTCACGCCAGAGAGCAGCCCATATGGGGGGAACCTGCCTAAACCAGAAAGACTACTCCCAACCAGAAAGAAGAATGGATAGCTTCAGGCTTGACTGCACAGAGATTCTCACTGGGTGTTTAAGGAAGTCTGCCAAACCACTATGAATTAGGATTCTGTTAAACTTCCGGATTTGACCCATTTCTAGGAAGACCTGGGTTCTTTATTGGAAACAGGCATATATTATATCCCCAGCCTTTTCTACCTGTTTTCTCAGTACCCAATAAACAACTCGAAGTGTGTCATTTATTGGTATTCTGTGCCCCACAAGAACACGCAGTCCCCATATCCTTCTATCATTTAGGCTTTTGGTTTTATAATTTCCACGCTCACTTTGGAATACACATAATAAGCCAGCCACTAATTTGTCTACACCCAGAAGGGTTCTGTATGGCTGTGGTTGCCAACTCGCTGTGAAATGCCTTCATGAATGTTTTTTATAACAGGACTAACAGTTGTTGGTATCGGCCAAAGGAAGTTTCAAGTAGAAAAAGAAGTGACGACTGGTCTGCCTTATAATAGGATTAGGGCACGGGCGGTGGGTTTGACAGCTTCGTAATAGCTGCTCTGTTAGTAATCCTCAAAGCATCATCTGGAAACACATTTGAGTCACTGCATTTATTCTGAAAAGTCTCTGATAGAAACGCTGGTAATCCTGGCCCTGAGTAGTAGGTTTACAGTACACAACCAAATGAGTTTCTTGAGGACATGTGGAAAATGTTACCACAATGCTTCCTCTCTTTACACAATGCTTCATGATTTACCCAACTCTTCCGTGTACGTTCTCTTACCCGGCTGCCACCACAGCTCTGGGAGGCTGGCAGGATAAGCTTCACCGAACCCACACATTCCAAGCTTTTACCTATTGATGAAGAAATGTCATTATCGGAGGAGGCTGGGTTTAGGTTAGCCACTTATCTTTGAGGGATTAGATGATGTGCTCAGGGTCTGAAGGCTTGTAAATGGCAGGGCCAGTACCAAAGCCTAATTACTTAATTCCTAAGTCGGATTCCATTTGCCCACACTGTGCTGCTGCCTCCCAGTGATGACCCCACACACCACAGGAAGATGTCTCAGTAGTCGAGATTCTGACCAAGAATTTCTGGATCAAATTAATTGGGTCTTCTAATGACCTTTGGTTCACCATCTCATTAGCCTGCTTATTATCCCTGAGCATTTTGCTTTTTTAGAAAGTTCAAATCAGCACAAAGGGAAATACGTGTGATTGTATGAGGTTTTGGGTTAGTTAGAACAAACATGGGTTCCTCCTTCGATGGGAGAGAATTTTGCCCTTCTCCAAGTGTGTGTGCTACTTTTGGAAAGCCAGGAAACACTTATCTTTCTTTAAATCCAACACTTATCTTTCTTTAAATTCAAAAACATTTGTTTGACAGATGTTTTTGAACATCCACCAATGCCAGAATCTGTGTGCCATCTGGGTCAAATTCATTTATCAAGTGAGTATTGCTTTTTTAGAAAACCAGATCACACTATTGGCTTCTATCACTTGCAACAAACCAAGAGCTCAGGGAAGAATCTTGAATCATTGATTTTAAGTCAGATATTCACAAACCTCTTCACGTATAGGTGATTTAAAAAACATCTACATAAAGAGGTTATTTTTTTCCTCTTAAGTTTAACTGTAGGTCTGTATTTCCCCTCAAGATCGTCTTGACTTCTATGTTTATTGAGTTCTATATCTCTCCCAGCTCTTTGCCTCATGTAGATTTATTCAACACTACCCTCTCCCCACCTCTTTTTTTCTCTCTTTAATCCAAGTCATTAATAAAAATATTGAGCAAATCTAATACAAGGGGGGAACCCTATGCGTATTCATGAGAGAGTCCTTGCCACATGCCTCCCAGGTATTTCATCAATACAAGTGCAACCTGAGAGCTTAAAGAAAGATCCACAGATAAATAAGATGCAAAAAAAAGAAAGCATGAAATAATGCCTTTAGTAAATGCTCTAAAAGTTTAAACAAGTTGTGCCTTTTCAAAATCGCCTGGCCTTTAGAACTCAACCATGATACATGACTCAGGAAAGTTCCCTGCACATCCCTGTTGGCCTTATTTTTTAATCATCATTTCCCTCTTATGCTCTGGAATGAAAGCAGTTAGAGCTGTTCTGAATTACTCGTCTTCTCTTTCTGCACACACGGTTTGATTGGATGCTCCTGCCCCTTTTAAGTTGGGCACATCAATGTAACCTGCTTTGGCCAATAAAATGTGAATACAAGTGTTTTTTGCCACTTTCAGAAGGAAGTTCTAAAAGCCAGTGTATTATTCACCATATTCCCTTCTCCCATTGATTTCAGGAAACACATCTCAAAAAGGACATGTAACTACTCTGGGCCCCTGAGTGACTATGGTGAACATAGGCCCTGCCAAACTATATTCATCATGGATACGAATGAGAAGAAAACTTACATTAATCCAAGATGTGGAGATTAGGGGGATGTTGGTTAACTCAGACTAAATCAGGCCTATCCTCACGGATACAACTGGAATGAGCAATGGCTTCTCCCTGCTCATCAAAATAGATCAGAATTCCTCTTCCAGTATTTAAGATCTTCTGTAATTTGATCTCGATTTATCCCTCAAACATCTTTACAACCATTGCTCAGATATTACTATCTGGTTCTTCCAGGAACACAACTCTTCTGAAAACTCCACCTGGACATGTCACTTTCGTTGGTCATAAAATTGACTATTGTGGTTTAGGACCCACACTTGCCTTCAAGTTCCTCATCTTCACTCTTGTACCCAAAACATCAAAGAAAATGACAAGTGGATTAAAAATATGGGCAATTCTTCCCCTGAACATCTCCCTTGGGTCATTTATATAAATGCCTCAGGAACCAAGTACGCAAAATAAACCAAGTCAGCTACGAAGTTTCTTGAGTAGTTAGTTAATGTGCTCCATACAGCACTGTCCTACACTGGCTCAGAAGTGTGTGAAAAGCATGGTTTCTCTGGAAATTATTATGTCTTCTACTAACTCAATAAGCAATGTAGTAAGTAGTCATTATAATCCCTGAAGCTCTCTTTGACAAATTCAACATTAGTTGTGACTCTATTCCGGTTCCTAGAGAGCACCGTCATGTATAATGAACCAGACCTAATGGGTTGGACATTCCTAAAAAAGGGATTTGGAGTCAATTAAAGATAAAAAAGGACTTTCTAACAATAAAAGTTCCCCTATAAAGAACTGTACTGGCCACATAAAAAATATTGTATGTACTCTGGGTCAATGAAAATGTCTAAGAGAGGACACATCCATCAGGGATGTAGGAGAAACAATTCCAGCACTGGGTGATTATTTCTACCAGATGCATGGCATGTCTTCCTGCCTTCTGGTTCTGTGATTTTATTTCTCCCATTTTTCTGCGTCTACCTATCAATATTTCCTGCTGTTCCCTTCTGGCTTGCTCCTAAACCCCATTACCAACCATATATTAAGGGTAAAGAAAGAGGCCTTCATCTTGTCTTTAGAAATCCAGGTCCGGCTGAAGAGGTATTTACAGATATGATCCAAGGAAAGCCCAGAAGATTAGATTGGTACAGAGAAGAGAACCAGTAGAAATCTGCACATACACTCTCTTCTACAATTGCTCTCTTGTCTCACCAAGACACATTACCTCTGCAGGAAAGCCACAGAGCTAGCATGTACTATTTTGAGATCATGATCCACTCTTCATCCTACTCCTGGCATCCCTACATACCTCACAAAGTAATTTCTTCTTGTAATATCTTGACAGAAATATTAAAAATTCATAAACTTACTGCCTTTTACCACAATGAAAAAATATAGTGCAGATTTTGGTGAAGAAGTTTGGTGTAATATAAAAAGTGAGAAGGAGCAAGGTCCCTGACTTTAATGATACCAGATTGAGTTATATACATACGGAGCTAAAAACTTTCTAGCAAGGCTGGTGACTCTGACAGTCTCCAAGAATGACTTTTCCATTTCCTCTATTTTCTCACCAGAAATGAAGAGAATTCAAGTACCATTTCTTCTTCAGCAGTTCTCTGACCATGCCTTTCCCCCAGACATTCAGCCAATACATTCTAATTGGCTACAGATTAGAATTTCCAGCCCCCACGTTCTCTCTTGTCCTGAGCCATGTAGGTAACTACTAAAGTCCATTAGTTCTATTTCTCTTCTGTGCACATCTGTGATCCAGAACCTCAAAGACTCATTCTCAGCTTGCTAGTGAGGGGGCAAAGCAACCCACAGTAGTTAATAGAACCTAGTATGTTAAATAGATCATTCGTTAACCAAATTCCTCTCTCCAGATCCAACCTGATTTGGGAATTTCAAAATACCAGTGAACCTAGTTTTAAAACTCTCAATGGGTACTTGCAAGAGAAGATAGTTTGTTATAGATGGGACCTTAGGGTAGACATCAAATCAACTTCTATCAATGACTGCACAGCCCTGATCTATTAAAGAAGTCCAGAGAATCAAGGCAAATCATGTCTTAGAAAGTCAAGTTCCAAGCGTGTTTCTCACGTGAGATAAGAAAGAAATATGGGATTGAAAATCTGGACATTTCTGCAATGACAGAAAAGTCAAAACACTTCCCCCAAACAGAGACACTATCTCACCTCTTTCCTATAAGGTAGGAATAACCCCATAATAATAATTATTTTTTAAATCCTATTTTATTTACATTCTATTAACATATAGTGTTTATTAGTTTCAGAGGTAGAGTTCAGTGATTCTTCAGTGCATGTAACACCCAGTGCTCACTACATTACGTGCCCTCCTTAATGCCCATCACCCAGCTACCCCAGCCCCTCCCACCTCCCCTCCAGCAACCCTCAGTTTGTTTCCTATAGTTAATATTCTTTTATCATTTGTCTCCCTCTCTAATTTCATCTTATTTTTCCTTCCCTCCCCCTATGATCCTGTTTTGTTTCTTAAATTCCACATGAGTGAAATCGCATGACAACTGTCTTTCTCTGATTGACTTATTTCGTTTAGCATAATAGCCTCTAGTTCTATCTACATTGTTGTAAATGGTAGTATTTCCTTTTTTAATGACTAAGTAATATTATATTGTGTGTGTGTCTATATATGCATATATACCACATCTTCTTTATCCATTCATTTGTCAATGGACATCTAAGCTCTTTCCTTAGTTTGGTTATTGTGGACATTGTTAACCCTATAATAATTATAATTCAATTAATTGGGAATATGGGAAATTACCTTCTTAGTGCAAAAAACACAGTGCACCATCTATTACAGCCCTCCACATCCTATTCTGGAAATGATCTAATTAGGATATTGGTTAGACCATCCGATTGTCTCCCAGGTGACACAGTGGAAACTCCATTGCTTAAAAGTGATTTAAAACTAGAAGATACAGAGAAGTGAAGAGAACAATTTGATGTTGGCAGAAAGATTATATTCTGGTCATCTAATAAAGGTACTTTGGATCTCTCTTTTTTTTTTCCATTTGAAACAGAAATATTTATTAACAATAAAATATTGTTATTTTTGAATTTTAAAACACTCCTGGACCTAATCCAAATAGGCTACCTCTTATATGAAGTCACTGGCTCAGTGAACTCACCTGACCAACACTGACCATCAGAGGACAACGTCTGATGATCAGAATTTTTGTTTTTTTCCTCCTTAGCCATTTTCCATAGGGCTAGGTGACTTGTGATTGAGCAGGGGCCTAAACAGATGTTCAAATGTGGACCTGTATTTATTTCCTTCACCTCTAAAATGTTAACTTGGCCATGCTGATGGTCTACAAAGGCTTCGTGTATGGGTGCTTGTTTGCCCATCTTAGGAGAGCAACAACCTGTCTGAAAAAGAGAAAAAAGAACAAAGTGGCATCAAGAAATAAAGGGGAGTGGGAAAGAGATTTGAGGGTGAATAAAGTATTTCTGACTCAAATAAATTCTTTTTCAAATCAATTTTTTTAAAGATTTTATTTACTTATTTATTTGACAGGCAGAGAGAGAGAGAGAGAGGGGAGGAAGCAGGCTCCCTGCTGAGCAAAGAGCCCAATGCGGGGCTCCATCCTAGGACCCTGGGACCATGACCTGAGCTGAAGGCAGAGGCTTTAACCCACTGAGCCACCCAGGCACCCCTCAAATCAATTTTTAAAACAAATCACATCATGTCTTTTGCAACGGTGAAATTCATTAGGGTTTGATACTTTACAGGAAAGGAACAAAGTGAGAAAGGAAAGAGGGAGGGAGGGTGGAAGGGAGAAGAGAATTTCCTTATGACAAGTTCCTGAAGGGAGCCATCCCCAGTGTTTATAGATTGCCACTTTGGAGATACATACCATCAGATAATGAAAACAGCCCCCACATGTTTTAAAATCTCCCATTTAAAATTTAAATTCATTAGTTTATGAGCTGCTGGGAATTGACAGTTTTACACCCCAATTCTCCTTGCAATTTATGTAAAGCATGCCATAAAACGGAATAGGGGAGCATCTCCAAGAGAAAACACCAAACGCAAATTGCTAAATAAAAACGCAGCTGAAGCCGATTTGCTGTGGGTCATATAACTGAGAATGTCATTTTTATTAAGGGGAAGTTCTTAAGTATTTTCTCCTCACCCGGCCATTTTTTTTTTTTTACCAACATTTAAAATATTAATGTACTGTTTTTATTGCTTCCCTCCTCTAAAGGCATTTCTGTTACTGGGCCCACACGTATAAAATATGTCCCATGTATCTGCAACATGGCAGGTGTGTCTTTCTTTTTGGGTAGTGGGAGGGGGTATGTGCTTGCAAGTGGTTTCTTTCTGACAGTGTATACCACAACTAGATAGCAGTGCCCTGATTTTAGAAATTTTCATTATAATTATCTTTATATACACCAGAAACGAGACTTAAGAAGTACAGGGAGCTTTGCATCTGATTTGTCTTCAGTGCTGACGTTTAGTTCTTGCTTTTAGAGAAAACTTTCCTGGGCCAGGCCCATGAGTTTCATAAGTTGTGAATGGGAGGGACAGAAGGTGAATGAACGAACCAGGTCTCCAAAGGAAAGATGTATTCGCCAGGGTCTCAACACAAGTTCTTTCCAAAAGGGGAAGCCTTGAACACTTTTATGGTTCATGCTTTCTGAGTTAGCTCTAAGCAATCTTGGCTGCTTCCAATGTCACCTTGTACAATGCTACCATGCTCAACACATTGGACGTGGGGCCTGTAAGAAGTTGGGTGAACAGGCCTCACACCTGAACCCTCAGGCTAGTGTAGAGCTCTGAACTTAAAAGGCTCGATGACATGTAGGGCTCCTCTAAAATCATGATTTTAATTAAATTCTGATTCTACAATCGGAGGAATTCTGGAGGCAGGACCTGCTCTTCTTCAACTTAGTGTTATTCCCAGCACATGACAGAGTTTCCAGGCCACTGTAACTGTTTCCATGGCATCCAGAGGATCAATCATTCGATCTATCTATCTCTAGGGGATGGATGGATGGATGGATGGATGGATATATAAATAAATAAATAAATAATTTAAATAAAATAAACACACACACACACACACACATATATTTTTTCTTTTTTCCTGTGCATGCAACAGCCATACCAGCCACACTACCCTCGCCTAGATGAGCACTCTCCTTAGGATACTTAACCCACCTCCTCTTACCTCTTTGATATTGCTTTGCCCATTTTGCCTTACATTGTAGCCATGTTTTCTTCTCTTCAAAATTACATGCCAGGCGAGGGCAGACACTACCTTTTATATTTCCAAGAATCTCCACAGACCTTTGTACAAAGAATCATCATCATGTGGCAGGGAGTAGGGTATGGCTGGGGGGAGAAGGAAGGTGTCGGGTAGTCCATCAAACCAGGAAGCAAACTCACCAGCTCCTCACAGGCCTGGGACACAGAGCAGACACTTAGTAAGTATTAGTTACTTGAAAAAGTAAGTATACTTTCGTAGCTCCTGGGTGGCTCAGTAGGTTAAGTGTCAGCCTTCAGCTCAGGTCATGATCTCCAGGCCCTGGGATTGACAGAGCCCTACATCTGCAGGGAGTCTGCTTCTCCCTCTCCTTCTGCCCTTTCCCCCAATCATACTCATTCTCTCTCAAATAAATGAATTAAATCTTTAAATTTTTTTTTTCAAAAAAGAAAGAGTAAGTATACTTTTTTAAAACTTATTTTTAAAATTTCTTTTCAGTGTTCCAGAATTCATTGTTTATGCACCACACTCAGTGCTTCATGCAATTGTAAATGTTCTCAAAATCAGTGACCGAATCTTAGTTTCTTTGCATTGATGAGGGAAATCATGTCTGGCAGCATTCCTTTCAGAGGAGAAATCAAATAGGATTCATAGTTCTAGAAAGACCTAAAAAAACCCATGTCATTCACCTTGTTTGGGTTTAGTAAAAGATAAAAGGGAAAGGAGTAGCATGAAAGACAGGACACACTTCACAAAGTACAGGGAGAAGAGTAAGCACCAAATGCCCTTGGCTAAACAAAACACAGACTAAAAGCAAAAATAAAAATAAAAGGCAACACCACACAGAGCTGGATGATGCCTATTAGGTATTTACAAAGAGTGAACAAAGAGTGACACAGGGGAATTTCTGGAGGCAGCCCCCAAATGTCCCATCACTTCATCCCTACCACCGCTACTTGATTACTTCAGCAATTCCATAACTGATCTCCCTGCTCATTCTTGACCCTTTCAATTGATACACCACAAGGAGGCTAGCATGACTGTCCTAAATCATACTTAATGTGTGTCATTCTCCTGCCTAAAATCCTTCATTTATACCCAATAGAAAATAGTCCCAAACCCAAAGTCCTCCATCACATGACCTATATTCACTTTTCTGCTCCTCACTGGTGATATCTCACATATGACATTCTTGACTTTGGCCACAGGAATCGCCATGTCATGGCTTTGTACCTTCTATTCCCTCTACCTAGAGCATCTATACGCCTTTTCTTCCCAGGAATCAGATCAAACTTCATCTCATCCTACGGACTTACAATAATTCTCCCCATTGAACCCTTTGATGGCAACTGCTTTCCAGCTGGACTACTTATCAAAACTACAAATGTGTTGTGGTTACAAAGTCACCTTTGATCTCTGTAGACTATGTACCCAACACTTAACTTGGCATCAAGTCAGTGTTTAATAAATGGCTGAGTACAAATGATTGAGAGAATGAATAAGTGTGTCCACTTAACATTGACTAGATTTGTTGGGAATACAGTTATATTCCTGGATATCTTTGCATATCTTTGTATATCTTATGTCCCTGGATATCTCCCTGGATATCTTTGTTGTGTGACAATTTAAATCTCCTCCTGCCTTTTATTTTGATCACCATTTTAAATGTATATTTTACATATTATATAATGTAAGGCATATCCTATGCTAAGCAAGTACCCATTTTAAGCATACAAAGAGTTTTGAAAATTTTACATGCCTTTGTAACTATCATCACAATCAGGATATAACAATTTAAATCACCCTAAAAAGTTCCCTTATGCCCCACCTCAATGTTTCTCTCATTCCCACTGCCAGGCAATCACTAATTTACTTTTTGATACTCTCATTTAGTTTGGATTAAAAAATAATTCTATATACATAGAATCATACAGTATGTATTATTTTTGAGACTGGCTTGTGTAGCTCAGCAAAATGTTGGGATTCATCTGTTTAGCTGTTTGTATCAATATGTTTTTTTGTTGTTGAATAGTACTCCATCAGATGCATATGCCATAATTTGTTTATCCATTCATACTTGTTGATAGACATATGAGTTGTTTCCAGTTTGGAGCTATTATATACAAAGATGGTATGAAAATCAGTGTACCTATCTTTTTTTTTTTTTTAAGATGTATGTATGTATGTATGTATGTATTTGATGGGTGGACGGGCACAAGCAGCGGAGGTGGGAGAGGGAGGAGCAGACTTCCTGCGGAGTAGGAAGCCCAATGCGGGGCTCCATCCCAGGACCCCGGGATCTTGACCTGAGCCAAAGGCAGATGCTTAACGACTGAGTCACCCAAGCGTCCCTAGTGTATATATCTTTGTATAAACAGTTTTCATTTCACTTGAGTAAAATCCTAGAAATATCATTGTTGGGTTGTATGGTAAGTGTATGTTAACAAAGAAACTGCCAAACTGTTTTCCAAGGTGGTTATATCATTCTACATTCCTTCCAGAAATATATAAGTTTCAGTTGTTCTATATACTTTTGAACACTTGGCATCATCAGTTTTTTTAAATTTTAGCCATTTTAGTGGGTGTCTAACTTGTTGAGGCCTCCCTTACTTATATTTCTAGTACCTGTTTCCTTGTTGTGAATTCTAGAACCTAGAGGAATTGTATACTTGTCTTAGAAAGAGAATGTTCAGTTGGTCATAAGACCCTTTTGCTATTTAGCAGGATGCCAAGATAAATAGGATTCAAGACGCAAATAATGAGAGGAACGGGCGGAGTGAGATGCAGGCGGACAAGTCCATGGAGCACGATTTAGAGAAAAGGAAAGTAAAAGAACGTGAACTAGAATTCAGTTTAAGGTTGAAAAGCTCACAGTTAAGTTGAGGAGCAGAAAACCCATGCTTTCCTGGGAAGCCACCTCTATTCCCTAGACTGGCCTAGGCCTGAGCACGGAAGGGGTCCTTAATAAATACTGGCTGGATGGAGAACATTCCACAGCACTGACGTCATTTTCAATTAAGGCTTGATAATTTCTTATCGGGAAGGGGAAGAGTAAGGAAACAGGGAAATTCTTTTTTTTTTTTTTAAGATTTTATTTATTTATTTGACAGAGAGAGAGAGAGATCACAAGCAGGCAGAGAGGCGGGCAGAGAGAGAGGAGGAAGCAGGCTCCCTGCTGAGTACAGAGCCCAATGTGGGGCTCGATCCCAGGACCCTGAGACCATGACCTGAGCCGAAGGTAGAGGCTTAACACACTGAGCCCACCCAGGCATCCCGAAACAGGGAAATTCTTAAATCTACTTCTTATTGTCACTAAATAAGTCATAAGCTAGTGGGGAGCAAAGCCCTTAACCTACCTAAGGCCCCTGTCCTTTTTGTGTCTCTGGCCATACAATCTATGTAACTGGTGATGAGTACACGCTTATGGTCAATGAAGTATGCTAGAGGGTTGCCCTAATATACAGGTAGAGTCAGCAGAAAATAACTTGTATGTATTATTTTTATAGAAGTTAATTTTTTGAGAGCTATGTGCTATACAAGCTATGTGCTATACTATATGTAGTATGTCATTTAATTCTTATATAAACCTAGGGGGTAGACACTATGATCACTTTCATTTTGCAGTAGAGGTAAATGAGACACAAAGAGTAAATTGCCAAAAGTGAAAAAAGAAGTTTGGAAAGTCCAGACCGGAATTTAGATCCAACTGACTTGAAAACTCTTGCTCTTGACAGCTATACTCTGAGTTGAGATAAAGTGCCTATCAAAAGCTATCCTGCCTCACCAACCTGCACATTATTGAAATATCTACCATTAGACATTGCTTCTTTGGTGAAAACTGCATGGTGTTAGTATCAGTCATTAACACCTAGCCATAGGTAATTCTTATAATTAACACCAGTTACTGTCTTAGATGGTCAAAATGGACAGCTCAGGAACAGAGAGACATGGAAAATGCAGGAAAGAGCATATATATGCTTATGCACCTACCTACCTCAGTAACCTCCTAGGGCAGGCAAGGGGCAGAATGAAGGGGCTGGACATCACACAGGGTTAGATGTGTAAAACCCAAAGGAAAGAAAACCATAAGGAAGGGTATATAGATGGGGTGATAGAAAAGAATCAAGACACAGTGGTTTTAACGGACTCTCCCGGATAACTGAAACTCTGTACAATCTCATAGAAACAGCACAGATTTTTGCAAGGGGCTTCAGATCTAGGTTCGTGTATGGTTCAGCGAGGATCTCGAAGAATTCATTAAAATATTTGTGAGGCTTGGTATCCTAATGCGAACACTGGAGACAGACAATTTGCAAGATTATTTTGGGAATTCCATGGGAGGAAATATCTCAAATTGCTTGCCACTGATTAGTCAATAAATCTCATCTTGTTTCCTTTCTCCTTTTTTTCACCCTGTAGGATTAAGCGGTATTTATTGCATAAGTGGTCACAGAAGGGGAAGAAGCCTGAGAACACCGCCTCCATCCTACAGTCACCTCAGAAGTGTGGGAGGCAGGTTGTGTGAGGTGACCTGGTTCTTAAAGCACATTGTCCCATTCAAAGGCCCTCCTGCCACACTCCACACACGCACATGGGCACAGAATGAGAAGTGGGACTCATACTGTCATTAGCTCATCTACTCTTGGCAAACGAATGTCAAGATTTTAAATACCGTTTTATTTACATCATTTAAAACGGGGAAACGCCACTCGTAATCAAGCTACTATCTGTTCAAATGTTCTGCGTCACGGTGATTTGGTACATGTAATGAGATGGGGGTCTGTTCTTCACCTCAAAACTAGTTTCCTTCAGGGGCCCTATATGATGAAGTGCTCTTTGCATAATATGCTTGCTTGATGAGCACAACTGTTTTTTGACGAAAATGTCATCTGCAAGCTTAGGTCATTAAGCACATTGTTAAAGACACATATACCAAATAGATAATTATGTAAATAAATATTTTAAAATCTGAAGGAAATCTCTTTTTCCTAACATTGTTTTCAAGAATCATTTGATGATTCCCCCGTTCAACCATCGAGTCAGTAGAGCTAAGAATCTAAACCAGGTTTGGAGTCAAAAAGCTCTGGGTTCCATTACTAAAGATATGTAGGGTGACATTAGAATCATTAGGCTACCTGTAAAAACATATTAGAACTAGGGGATTTGGTAGATCATAGAGAAAGCTCATGATGAAATAACAATCAGCTATTAAATATAATGCTTCAGAAGAAATTTTAGTGACATTGAAAAGTGCTGGATATATTATTGTGCAAGCTACAAAACACCATATATGGTGTGGCTCCAATCCTATGAGAGAGAGAGAGAGTGTGTGTGTTAGATGCCTGTTAGATAAATAAACCAAAGATGCCCTCTGTGTATTGGCTCTGAAGATATAGATTTCTTGACTGCCGGCTGAGACACATTTTTACACACAAAATTATTTTAAATAAGTAGATTTTTAGCCACTTAAGACTGTCTTCTTTGCATCTTCCTGAAGCTACATTCAACATCTTAAGCCCAAGGGCTATAAAGACCCCAAGCCACTGCTGCCTTCAGAGCTTTCTTTCTCTCTTGCTTTCTGTTTTGTTTATTTTTCTAAAGTAATTTCTACACCCAAAAGGGGTCTCTACAACCCAGAAATCAAGAGGCCATGAATTTCTGGCTGAGCCCGCTAGCACCTCCAGCCCATCAGAGCTTTCAGACCTAGAGACTCCCCCATGCTTCTAAGCCACATCACTCAGATCCCTCTTTTCCTCAGGAGTTCCCTGCCCTCCTCCCCTTCTGAGTTGCTGCCTCCAGGCGCTCGCCTCCAGACAGAAGCCAGCCCTGAGGGACTCGCCGTCCTTTCCTCAGAGTGCCCAACTAGGCTTGTGTGTGCTACTGCCACCTTGTGGTCGTGTCTTTTTTCTTTGCTTAGCCCCCAAATCCCTTGGATCTCTTAAAATGTCACCTTAGGTCTCCTATCCCCAGGAGTTCTAGAAAAGATTGGCTGCAATGCCATATCACCAACCCACATTTCTACAAATATTGTCAGTGCTTACGATGTCATTTTTACCTTTGTAGGAAGCTTCTGGCTTCTACTCATGATTGCTTCACTTCAATTGATTCAAATATGAAAATCAGTCTTCCTGCCTTAATTTTACACAAAAATATACTCATACAACACATTCATGAAACAGACTTCACTGGAGGTTTGATGCTGAGTTGGAGGATGTTTTACAATAATATCCAACTGAACATCAAGCACTGCTGTGCCTGGAGATATCTTCTAGACACCCTACATTCACAGAGGGCCCTTTACCCTTCCTACTTCTTCCCAGATTCCCTCTCTTCACTAGGTCCTCTCTCTCACACTGGCCCCCAACAACATGTTGATCACAGACAGTGTTAGCAGAAAGTGGTGGGGCCAGCACTGTGCCAGAGTATTAGAATGACAGATAAGAGATGAGCGGGTTCTGGGGAGCATCCAGCAGGAGAGGGTTGGTTTTGCCAACTTTGAAAGAGGGAAACGGGGAGACTTTCTATTTATTTACAGTAAGCATTCTGGTTTTTTGAGTGATATGTGATAGGAGAAAAGAGACACATATCCTTTGAGCCGAGAATGCTTGTCCAAAAGATAGAACAAATAATAAATAATAACCAAGACAGAGCAGCAGGAAAGCATTTTTCAAAGACCAAGAAAGCATTTTTTTCAGAGCTTAAATGCTGCAGAAATTGTGGGGAAGAGTGGTCGCTGAGAGCTCGAGCATCTAGGGACCTGACACCTGGCAGAACTGAATAGAGCTTGAAATTTCTGGGTGGGGGAATGCTGTAGGGGAAGGGCTTGGGAAGAGAAGGGAAAGGAAGGGTCACATTTTAGAAGAGGAATGTGCAAAGTCATAAATGTGATAAGTCTGGGGAATTCTAAGTAGCCCAGTTTGACCAGAACAACAGTGGGAGGAATGAAAAGTAGGCTAAGAGAGGCAGATGGAGTTGGATTAGGGAGAGATTAAGGTATCAGGCTCAGGTTTTGCACTACACTTTAAGCCAGAGTTTCACTAATTGAGAGCTTGTGAAGCCCTCTGTGTCTCTATAGACTCCAGTTTAAGAAGCATTGCATGACTTGGAAAAGGGTCAAAATCTGCCAATATATAAGATTCCCTTGCCAGGGCATTTAGAACTATTCCTTTTTTCCTAAGTCTTAATCTTAGCTCCTCTCTCTCTCATACACACACATACACACACACTTAAAAACCTTAAAGGAGCCTCACTTCATGATTTTCATTTGCAAATTTTCCCTAAATCTGGGACATTCCCCCCCTCCTTGCTATATTCCTAGCTCACACCTCATAAGTCCTACCACCTTGAAGACCAAGTGTGCAGTCACTTCAACCACCACCTCCACAACCCCTGCCGTGGTTCCCCTCTACTACCAAGTAGCATGTGCAAGCTGAGCAGCACTGAGAGAAGAATGGTTCCTTCTCTCACTCCCAGTCTCCCAACCCCCAGGCTAAGTGCAAGCCAGGACCCAGCTCAGAGTTACTGAATGGAAAGGCCTATAATGACTTACAGTCTGGGTGAGAGAAGTCTATTACCCTTCAACCATACATCAAGTGGTTTTCATCTCAGGTCTACACACCATGGCAGGGACCCCACAGCAGGAGTAGAGCAGTAAATTCTCTCCACAGTTAATAAAACTTTGTAGTGGGTAACAATGACAGGCAAGTTCTTGATTTCAACATGTGAGATGACAATTTCTGAATGCGTAACCAAATCTGTTTTTCAAGGTAAAAATTTAGAGAAGCTTTCAAAGGAAGGCAGTCAACAGAGAAGAATTCGACAATGGAAAGCATAGAATTCGGGGTCGTTGTTTTCAGCAGAGCCTTCCTTGCTACATTTCTTCCACCTAATGTGTTTGGTCCTACAGTTTTTCAAAGAAGATGGGGCCATTCATCCTTTCGGTGATTTACTACTAACTTGATGGCAATAGCAATGAGGAAAAGAGAGAAAGGCTCAAGGCTGGGGATGAAATAATGTGAAGCTTCTTGTCATAAGCTGAATAATGACCTCCAAAGCTATCAGATCCTAATCCCTGGAACCTGAAAACATTACATTATTTGGGAAAAAGAGTCTTGCAGATATGATTAAGTTAAGGATCTTGACATAGGGAGCTTATCCTGGATTATCCAGTTGGACCCTAAAAGCAGTTCCATGTATCCTTATAAGGAAGGCAGAGGGAGATGTGACACAGACAGACAGAAAAGGAAAAAATAATGTGACCCTGGGCATAGAGATGGGAGTGATATGGCCAAGGAATGCCAGGAGCCACCGGAGCTGGGAGAAGCAAGGAACAGATGGCTCCCTAGAGCATTCAGAGCATGTACACAGGCCAACACCTAGATTTTGGCACAGTGAAACCGATCTTGGACTTCTGGACTCTAGAACTGTAAAAGAATAAACTTCCGTTGTTTTTAATGAACCAAGTCTGTGGCAATTTGTTATAGGAGCACAGGAAATGAATATATTTCTCAGGCACAATTCCCTTATACAGGATATTTTTGGAAACTATCCAGGGAGTATTTCTGCCTGGGCATCACACCACTGGTTGTAGAGTCAACTAAAATGCAAAACTGCCTTATTTGGAAGATTGGAGGACCCATCTCAATTTCACTGGAAAGTCAGAACAAATCAGAATCAGTGTACTCACAGCTCTGAAGGATTAAAGACGCCAATGGCTAAATCATCAATCACTCCATGCATCTAGGCTCATTCTACCTGCTGCTAGTTAAGGACAAAAGGATATGTCTCATAGAAGAATTTGTGAAATGCTTATGGTGATGCATGGATAAGAACTGCCAGATTTGTGAACCCAGGAGAGGGTTCCAACTGGTCATTCGCCATTTCCTATGGTCTCCTTCCCCCAACTCCCACTCTCCAACTCCAAAGTTAAAAAAAAAAATAAAGTTAAAAATGAATAGTCAAACACCTCAGTATCAAATAAAAATGAATTGTAATTTGGCAATAGCCTCCAATCATATACTTGTGCTTTCAGCATCAAAGACGACGTGGGCTATTTTAATAAACAGTAAGATGAAAAGCAGGGAGCCAACAAAGCGTGACAGGATTAGAAAAAAAATCACAGCAATGTGCAAGGAGTTGCAATTATATTTCCAGTTAAAGAGAGATGGAGGAAGTTCAACTCCATTTTCAGCAATTTGCATGTTTCCCACAAAGAGCTTTGCTCTAGTTAATGGCCAAGATGATAAAGAGGAAAAGCACGACCTCCAGGTTACCTAGTGCCATTCTCTGAGGGGTCTCTAGGCACTTCAAAGCACTTAGCACACTCAACTCTGATGCTTCTCTTCCAGAAAATGGCCTCCAGGACTGTGCCTGTGAGCAGCATTGTGAGGCTCTCTTTGGTAATCCTCAGTCCCTGACTTCTACATCTTTCTCTGTTCTCTCTCTCTCTCTTTCCATCAAGCCAGTGCATCTATGCCTTCACTCCCTCCCCACATCCAAACAGCTGTATTAGCTGTCTATTGTTGCATAACAAATCACCCCAGAACTTAGAGGCTTGGAGCAATGACGAACATTTACTATCTCTCACAGTTTCTGTGGATCATAAATCAGAGAACAGCTTAGCAGAATGCTTGTAGCTTGAGGTCCCTCATGAGGTTGTAGTCTTCTCAAGGCTTGAGTGGTGCTGGAATGTCCACTTCCAAGTTGGCTTACTCACGTGGTTGGCAGTTTTGTACTTGCTGTCAGTAAGTGGCCTCGGGTTCTTCAAGCGTGGAAGTCTCCGTAGGTTTGCTTGAGTATCCCATGACAAGGCAGCTGGCTTTCCCCAGAGCAAATGATCCAAGAGAGTAAAGTGGAAGCTGCAAGAGCTTTTATGTCTTAGCCTCAGAAGTCACGCTTCATTTCTATTCTATCCTTTTGGTGACACAGATCAGCCCTCCTGGTGTTACACAAGAGTACGGCTATCATAAGGCAAGAATTATTAGAGACCATCCTGGAGACTGGCTACAGTATCTTTTCCCATAAATCACAGTGTGGATACTAGTCACTAAGTCTCTGCCAGAGAAGAGAAGCAACTTTGGGCATAGATATTCTTTCCCATCCTCATGCAATAGAAGGCTTGAGCCACCTTTAAGTTGTTTGGGAGATCCGTAAGTTATTTGGGGGAGGGAGTTTTATGAATGTAGATTTGATAGGCAACTGCCCATTCCTCAGGTGGGTAAAGCAAGCAATGATGTGTTGGCAACATTTTTGTCTGAAATGATAAGGAAGCCGAGGATGACAGCTAGTGCTCTGTGAGCTCTATGGCATACATCATTTTTTTTAATCTTACCCTATCATGCCCCATTAAGTATGGAAAGGTGAATTAATGTATTTACCCAAGGTACACAGTTCAAGAATGGCAGAGCCAATACTGGGATCTGGGTGGGCAGACACTAGGATCTTAACCATTGTATTATCTCCTCCCCAAAGAAAAACACTGAAACAAAAGATCACCACCATGTGCCTCCCCTTACCTAATTTTCCCCAGATTTCTAAATATATGGTACTTATTTTTTTTCAACCAAGTCATTAACAAGGACTACAAATTTCCATGGGTCTATCCAAGATTATGACAATTACCATCACACTGTATATCAATCCCTCCTTTCTTACTCAAAAATATTTGGAGATGCAAGTCAGTAGGAGGGTTTTTATTTGGAACTCAGACTTGCATTTGCACTAATTTATATTTTTAAAATATAAATCCTTCATAAACTTTGCTTTTGCAACCGTTATGTTAAATACTAGCTACTGAAATACAAGCATGGCAGATTGTTGGCAACAATGGCCCCGGTAATTCTTCCCACTCCTTGCAATGTGTCTTTGCCAGGCTTCCCAACAAGAGGTGGAGTTTACGTCTCTTCCCCTCAAATCTAGATGTGGCCATGTGACTTTCTTTGGCCAATGGCACATTCGAAAGTAGGATATAAACAGAGGTTTGAAAAAGGCTTGCACACTGGGGCTTGCCCTCTCTTGCTGTTGGGAATCTTGAGATCACCCTAGAAGAAGCTGAAGCTAGGCGGCTACAGACTACATGGAGGAGAAATGAGGTGCCTTCGGCGGATAGCCTGCCAAACACACTAGTCACTTGCAGAAGCCAACTTTGACTACCCAGCCCCAGCTGAGCCACCGGCTGACTAGAGCTTTTTGCATGAGGCCAGGCAACAAGAGTGAAAAAGATCATCCAGCTGAGCCCAGCAAAGTGCCAATCAGCAATGACAAATGAGTCAATGCATGAGTGTTGTTTTTAGCAAAAATGTTAACTAATATAATAATAAGGCTAAGAGATGGTTTCTGTATTACTTCTCAAAGTGTGGAATGTTGACCAGACCACCTCTAACAGACTCATATGAGTCTTGTTAAAAAAGCAACTTCCTGGGATGCACTTTAGAGAAATTAAATCAGAAATTGAGGTGATGGCCAGGAATCTATCATTTTATTTTTTCATCTTATAACTGAAAATTTGCATCCTTTTTACCAATCTTTCTGTTTCCCCCACCCACCAGCCCCTGGTAACCACCATTTTACTCTCTATGATTTCCCATTTTTTTGATTCCTCATATAAATAATATTATGCAATATTTGTCTTTCTCTATCTGGCTTATTTCACTTAACGCAATGCTCTCCAGGTTCATCCATTGTGCCACAAATGACAGGATTTCCTTCTTTTCAAAAGCTGAATAATATTTTAGTGTGTATATATCATGTTTTATCTATTCTTCCATAGATGAACACGTAGCTTGGTTTCCATAACTAGGTTATCATGAATAATGACTGCAAAGAACATGGGAGTACAGATAGGTCTTCAAGATAATGATTTTGCTTCAGGAACCCATCATTTTAAACAAATCTCCAGATGACCCAACTTCACGTTTCACTGGAGAGGTCAGTGTACATTCCAGCTTAGAGTGGGGAAGGTTCTGCTTGGTAGATTGGGGCAAGAAGGAGTTTGGACATGAAGACAATTACATAGTTTTATTAGGTTTCTTCCTCTTCTACCTCCCCCTTCCTCTATCTCTCGAACTCTAATTCCACACATTTCATTATTGTTTGTTGTTTCCAATAATCATAACATCTCTCTCTTTATTTGTAGTTTAAAGAGTTGTTTGATAGCCCTCAGCCTCAGTCATATAGTCTAGACCACAAGATGATTCCTGGAGAGCCCTCAGAAGAGATCCATATCAAATAACTAGAAGTGGGTAGACTGTAAATTCCCATATTTTGACAATGATGAAATGTGAAATAGTCTATTATCCTGGGATGGCAACAGCTGGTGTTACAAATACAAATTCAATGTTGAAGCTCAAGAGAAATAAGAATAAAACAGGCTGGGATGAGTGTTCAAGTTTATCAATGCTGTAAAATGCATATTGTCATGATATGTATCTAATTAATAGTTTGCATCTTTCTCTAAGGAATTTCAGAATATTTCCAGAGGTGTAAGCATTCTGGCTTCCTATTCCTCCCAGGACTTCAAGGCAAATCCTGCCTATCAGGCACAGTCCTAACTGTAGACATCCACATGACAAGTGCATAAAGGCACACTCCACCAAAGTTCTTTACCTAACTGCCAGAGATTCTTAAATGTTATTAGAATCTTTTTTTTTTTTTTGCAATCAATTAACTGCTTGGGAGAATCTACTATATTTCAAGATCATTGAACAGTAGAACAGCAGAGATAAGTAAACAGCTCCTTTGCTCAAAGCATTCACAATCTTATTAGGAACAACAGTGGAATTGACAGTTGCAAAAAGGTATGGAAAATGTTGAACTGAGGGCATGTGAAGTTACCTACAGAACAGAAAAGAGAGAGAAGGGGGCTTCTGGTGGCTCAGTCCATTAAGCAACTGCCTTTGGTTCAAATCATGATCCCAGAGTCCTGGGATCGAGCCCCGCATGAGCTCCAAATGAGTCCCACCTCCAGTCCCACTCCAAACACCCTGCTCAGCAGGGAGCCTGCTTCCCCCTTTCTCTCTTCCCTTGCTCTCTCATGCTGTCTCTCTCAAATAAATAAAATCTTTAATAATAATAATAATAATAATAATAATAATAATAATAAAACAAAAACAGAAGAGAAGAAGAAAGAAGGCAGAGAAGGAGAAGGAAATGGAGGGGGAAGAGGGCTGCCTCTCAACTCTACTTTTGGAGGATGGAGAAGGCTTCACAAGTATCGTAAGGCCTGGATTTGTCTCAAGGAAAGATGTAAAGGCATCTGTCAAGCAGAGAAAGAAACACACAAAAGCATGAGAAGGGCTCACAGGAGGAAGTACAAATATTTGAGTATGTCTTGGGCTCACAGTGCACATGAGGAAGGAAACTGAGAAAAGCTGAATACGTAGGGATCGGTCCAAGAAGATTTTTCTGTATGCCACAAACAAATTTGATCCATATTCTCTAGTAACAGGAGGCCAAGGAAAAATGGAATTAGTTCTTTGAATTAAGCTATCAATTACCCAATTATTGCAAGGTTAGTTCAACAGAACCACCTAGTACCTTTACAAAGACCAGTTAATTGCCACTTCAAGAAAGAAGCAAAACTCAGGGTAAAAAGGCAATACTCACTGAACCATACGCTTTAAAATGAAGTGGTGAATTTTATGTAAGCAAATGTTACATCAATTAAGAAAAAAAAAAGACAGTGCTTTTTAGTAAGTACTCAAGGGAAAAGACAGAAGGGGTAGAAAATATTGCCAGAAAGTTTCAAATGCAACTTTCCAAAATTTAACATGAAGAAATGCAAAAATATTCCAAAAAGAACACCAGCTTTATTTATTTTTTTAAAGAATGATTTTTTTTGTGTGAAAAAAAAAAAAAAGCATTGTAAAGTTGAAAATAACACTCATCATTTTCTTTCTGAAACCAAGCTGATGCTTGTCTTGAAATCCTCAAAGCCATAGTGGCAAAGTCAGCGTTTTCCAAAGTTTCTTTGCAAACCATAGGGCAGGGAAACCTGGGCAGGATGAAGACTTCCCATTTCATAGTGTCCTCTTCTGACATAATCTGAAAACATGAACTAGGCTTTCAATGCTTCTCTCTACATCCTGTCCCTCTCTTTCAGTAGTCTGTCCCCATGCCAATCAAAATCTTCAAGTCTCCACTTCAAACACTAGTTCATTCATTCATTTATTCATTCAGGACAAGATACCATTTGTGGTGTAGAGGTCATGTCTCAGACATGGGGACATGATCTTCTGCCCTCATGCAAGTCTCAATGGAACATGAAAGATAAATTTAAATATTTACAGCACCCTGTGGTTAAGGGTAATGATAGATGTGTACACATAGGGACAGAGTTACATGAAAAGAAAGAAGTCACCTCCATGGACCAGGATGGGGGATGGGTAGGGATGTGAAAATGCAGCAGAAAGAGAGACTGGTTGACACTGAAGTCTTCCATTTGTCCTCAAAAGGTGGGTTAAGAAGACCTGTTTTTTTTGTTTTGTATTCCAGGGAGCTGTTTGATAACGTGACTTCATTTGACTATTAAATGAATTCATTTGGTTTCCTAATAATTACTTGCTCGTTGTAGAATATTTAAAACACACAGAAAACAGAAACAAAATTCCAGAGGTGAACACTATTTTATTTCTATTTTAGGAGGAATTTGTTCTAAAAAGACCTTTTTATTTCCCTTTTCTGCTTTCAATCTCTCTTTCTTTCTTGCATATTCTTACCTAAACAAGAATCTAATGCATGGACAGTTTTGCCTCTTGTTTTTGTATTTATTTCATTAACTTGAACAGTTTCTTACATCATTAGATATTCTCTAATACATAATTCTAAATTTTTAATGGTTACATTTTATTTCATCCTATATTTGCCATGTCTTCGGCTTACCTGGGAAGCAGACTCTGAGATGGAGCTTTGCAGGCTGGAGTTCTACTGGGGAGGACCCTCAGCAGATGACCCGTGAGGGAGCAAAGGATGCAGGACTGGAAGAGGGAGAGCCAGGGCTGTGATGCAGCCACATCAGCCCATCATGTCAGGAATTCTTAGCTAGGATGGCCCTTCACAGTCATCCCAGATGGGGCAATGGGGCCAGGCCGCTGTATCTGTGCCCGGAGTGGTCATTAGATATGACCTTGGTCAAGGCAGAGTCCTTCAACCCAAAATGATCCTAGCAGAGGGACTCAGCTGTGAATGGTCAGTAGCCAACACTCCTGATAGCTGGGGAGATACCTGCCTTGACCCTGAAGAAGAGCAGCATACTATCACAACTATCACATATTAAAATTCATTTATCCATTATCCTATTTGGGGGCATTTAGGATGTCTTTTGAGCATGGATAGGAAAAAGAGAGGGGAGAGCATTCCACATCAAAGGGACTATGAGAAAAAAGGTCTGGAGGCATGAAAAAGAAGAAAGGAAGAAAGGAAGAATTATAAAAGAAAGGAAGGAAGGAAGGAAGGAAGGAAGGAAGGAAGGAAGGAAGGAAGGAAACTATGAAAGCAACATACCACTCCTTACAGTCAAGACAGAGGATTCTAAGCAGAGAGTGATAAGAAGAGATGAGTAGGAGAGGTAGGCAGGTGGGGAGCCAGACCATCGGGTTTGGAGCTTATCTGGTAAGAAATAGAAAACACTGAGTGTTTTGCCCTGTTGGCCCGGGGAAATTTAATCGGGGCAGCTGCTTCTGCTCGGGGGTACAGCCTTCTCTTTCAGTTCTCGGCTAGAGGCCTGGAGGTGGCCAAGTTGTACCAGATCCTCTGACCCCTCAGCCATAATTTGCAAGGACCCCTCCAGTTATGTCTGCCTTTATCCAGCTATGGTGAGAACCCAGCCCAAGGCTCCAAGATCTTGACCTTGCAAGGAGCCTCCAGGTCTTGATCCACCTCCCTACCCAGTGTCCAATTAAGTGGCCCCTGCAGAGGTATAATTGAGTTCAGTGAGGCTATGGAAGAGGCCTGTGCAGGGCAGTCCAGGGTGAGAGGCCTGCAGCCATCAGCAAATACACAACCTGTTCCAACTGGAGACAGAGAGGTACCGTGCCCTTTCCCTGGCCCTTTTCCTTGCCCACCTCTCCCCCGCACAACCACGTGCACTGGCCAAGACTGAGAAATCCTGTTGTAGACAAAGCATTATTTTTCTGTTGAGTATTCAAACAGCTTAATTTATTCTCCTAATTAATCAATTGATTGGCTAACTGACTTTTGAAAGAGATGAGCTGAACATAGGTAGTAGAAATAAATCATGGTAGTTTTGTCCTAAATGCCTGGCAGCGTCAGCGAGAAAGCAACACATAGTTCTGACCACTATCAATTAATAAAGATCTTGGCTTTAAGGCAAGATAACCCCGTTGTTTAAGTTTGTCAGGCCTTCCTAAGACAGTGGCTCTGTGCTGATTGCAAACAGGGTAGGATGGGCAAGAGAGCAAGTGTGTTGCCATGGCGACAAGAGGAGAAGTAATTTGCGTGGGCACAGTGATTGTCTTGATTCTAGGAATTTTAGAGATAGACTCACACGCTGATGGGCAGAAATGGCTCAGAATCTCTTGGAATCATTAGGAATCAGTGATACGGACTCACCCTCCTAACAGCATGCTGGTATCCAAGCGATTAAAATATTACTTGACACGTTGAGAGAATCTAGGAGACTCCCTGGTACTTGAAAAGAAACCAAGTACTAATGGCTTAGTCAGGGGGGCTCAGATGCTATTGACTCAAATTCAGAGATTCAAAACCTTGCAAAGGCAAGGTTTCAATCTTCATTTATTTCATGCAAAATATATACTGGGCAACAGGTGCCAGACACTGTTCTAAGTCCAGGATGCTGTAAGCCCCTCTTTTCATCTGTCATGCCAGGTGAGACAGGTTTGCTCACAGACTCTGCCCTGCACGAGGGATTTGCTTCAATATGTGATGGGGAGCCTGGCAAGGCAGCCCGACTCTGTGCCATGAAATACGGTGTATGCCAAAGAGTGATGAGCCTTGCTTGGGTGGCAATGAGCTGGGCTAAGAGGACTGCATTCCTAACACAAGAGTCTGGCCTGTAATTTTGCACAAATGCAGTGCCATGATGCTTCTCAGCAGATTCTTTAAAAACAGTATTGCAATCCTTAGAGGATTTTAAAGAAAAAAGAGCCAAAAGCAGAAGATGAAAAGAAGAGGTCTGTTGCATGAATTATGACAATTACAGTGCTGTTTAGCTGCTAACTGAAGAAGCTTTGGAGGTATTATGTAAAGTGGGAAGGTAAAAAACCTGACTGAAATGCAAATCCCAGTTGACATGCCTACCAGTATTCCTTTATGCAGGGCAATGGCTTAACATGAAGCATAAGAAGGAATCCCAGGACTGGGGGCTTGGTGTAGTGCTTGGCATTGGGGCCTGGGGTGGACCATTCTCTCTGTGGGTATGGTTTCATTTCTGAAATGAAGGTGTTAGGGGGATCTCCACTTCCAGTTGTAATAGTCATAAGGTTCTATGGCTCTTAACATCTTCTACCCGAAGAGCTCCCAAGGAACTAATTCCCTTACAAAGCAGCTGGATGGTCATTAGCATGTAGTTAAAAGGTAAGTTTGCTTCTATGCTTGGAAGTAACACATCTTGCTGAATTGGCAGTCATATGGACTCTTTTGGAACAAAAATAATTTTTAATGTTTCTCTTTTCTACTTCACTGTATGTAGCTGATTCCCAGAGAATAACTAGGAATACCAAACCAAGAGAGTAGCATTGTGCACCTGGGACAGCATTAAAGCCTCGAGTCAGAAATGAGGAGATCTGCCCTGTCACCACTTAAGACGCAAACTTCAACCAGCTACCAAAATCCACTAGCACTCAGTTTTCTCTTCTGCAAACTGGGAATAATAAATACCATCTAGCATTTTAAAACTCTGAAAATAAAAACCATGCTGGTATTACAGTATTTTATATGGAGTCTCCTTAAACTTCTTCCTTCAAAATAACTTGTTTTACAGAATGACAAGGAGACCCAGCATTCTATTAGAGTTCTCAGGAGAATTCGCAGATGTTAAATACGACAAGGTTACCCTTGCAGATGCTGGGAATTAGGAAGGAAATTAAACTACTGCTTCTAGAGACCACCAACTATATGCACTCAATAATTTTTCTTCTTTTTTTTTTTTAATAAATTGTTGAATACGTCTACCTGGGAATGACCATGGATTTTTTTTTTTTCCTTTCATTTTTAGTATGAAAGGTTTGTTGTTTCATTTCCTTACAATCAAGAATGGCATCAGCTCTTGTAGCAAGGTGATTCTCAGATCACCTTTTTTTTTTTTTTTTTTTTTTTTTTAGTTTGGGGACTTGCAGCATCAAAGTATCTCAGTGTCTCCAAAACACACAAAACAAACCCACAGTGTTTTCACTGAAATGTAATTTTCTTGAGAGCTGAAGTCTAGTTCCTAGTGTTGGTCCTTTGCTCAGTGTGTTCATGGGGAGATGTTAATGAACACTGGAATGATAGAGAGACAGGGGAAGGGGAGGGCCCCAGCACACAGGCTACATCACTCCCCACTTCAATGCAGTGTCCCCTATTCCAGACATTAGCAGGTAGCCTGTGAATGTGTGTTCAGACTTCAAAGGAGGGGTGGACTCACAGCACACAGATGCCAAGTGGGAATGTTCCATATCATCCTCCAAGCCTGAACCATCCACAGAGCCAAAGCCACCCTCATATATCTGCTCCCCAGACAGTGAGAGACCTTCTCCCTTAATTAGCATTTAGGCTCTAAATATGTGTGTGTCATTCAAAGAACCAAAAATATACACATTACATCTTAATGGTGTATTTGAGAAAGTTAATTCAGGGCAAATCACATGATTCTTTCACTCAAGAAGGAGATGATGATTGCATCCTCTGTCCCCAGTTGGCAAACAACAAAGCAGGGGCATTTTCAACAGTGAGAATCATCCATTAGGAGGAAAGATTGAACCTTACATCTCCAGAGTTATGGTCCAGTTTTCCTTAGCAGAAACTCTCCACAAGCTTCTTTTTAATCTTACAGATCTACTTTGTAAAGTAAAAGTTTAAAAAGTTTCAAGTGCAAAAAGCTTTATATAAGGCCAAGTTTTATAAACTAATTCACACAGAATGGGACCTTACATTTATTCTTTTGTGAAAAATGAAAATTTGTTTTCTAAAATGAGTGAGCTCCACCTCTTCCCAGAGTGGGGTTTTTTGAATTCATATTTTCATACAACAGTTCACTGCCAGGAACCTGTTTCTGTTCTCATTGGTTAGTAGGACACCATGTCCCTGGAAAGGGTTGTGCTGATGGTACCGTTGATGCTTCCCAAAGTGCCAAGACTGATTCTGCTTCTTAGGTTAATGCACATATTGTAACCAGTGGTGAAATTTTAGCATCGGTCTTGCTGGGAAAATATACTTCCTGTGTGGGAAAGAATCATGGTGAGACATTTGCCTTTTTATATGGGAAGGGGACACATTGTCTCTTGATTCTCCAACATTACTTTGCATAGGATTTAAACACTTGGTTGATTTACTAGTGGGTGGTAAAGCAAAGCAAAAGCCATAGGAATAAGGCATGAGGGAAATACATAAAGGAACGAGAGAAGTACATACAGTTTATGGCAATTTATGGATAATCAGGAGTTGAATATAATAGAGGGGTTGCTGAGGTGCCACAATTTTCTTCTCTTTTCCTTATGATATTTACCTAATGTCCACTATGTACAATTTTCTGGGAATTTTAAAACCATGTAGCCCCTGCAGAGATTGCCAGGGGCACACTAATATCTCTTCTCTCCTTGCTGATCCTTTGGTGGGAACAAGGTCACCCCGAGGAAATATGCTTTTCCAGGCTTCTTTATAGCTAGATATCACCGTGTGAGCCATTCTGGCCAACAGGTTCCAGACAGAAATGATGCCAACAACTTTTTCAAGGTTTCCTTTGAAGGAGAAGGCATGCCTTCTTCTTGCCTTTCTCTCCCTTGCCCCCTTGAATGTGGATGCAGAGGCTAGACATGGAGTGCATCTCAGTTCCTAAAGCAAAAGCCTTGTGTGGAGAATCCTGGGTCTCTGATGGTTGTGGGACCCACATACCAATAGTAAAGACCAATAGTCAGACTTTGATGAGAATCAAAAATGCAAGAGTCGAAAAGTCTGACCAATAGTCAGACTTTGATGAGGGTCAAAAATGCACTGCTCCACTGTTTAAAATCACTATTATTTTGGACTTCCAGCCACCTGCAACTAAACATAATCTCTCTTACTAAACTCTTCCTTCCAGAGAACTTAAATTTGAATCTGCAATTCTCTGACTTAGATGTTTGAGATCGGAAGCCAGAGACTTGTGCACTCAGGATCTACCAGTCCGGGGTACCCTCTGCGCCCTGAAAGTCATTAGCTATGCTGGACTTCATGCAGGAACACTCACATGGTCTCAAACCTCTGTAAAGGCTGTTCTGCCTCAAAGTCACAAACTTCGTGCAGATACCAGGCAGGGAACAGTGGGAACACCAGAGGATGGGCCCTAGAAGTGCCCAGGTCTGCAGCAAATCAGATGGTACCTCTCCAGCCTCAAGCTGCTCTTTGGTCCCTGTCATTGTGACTGCAACTCAGACCCCATGATGACAAGTCTTCCAATTTTCAAGAGTCACTAGAAACCTGGATTTTCATATGAAATTGCTCAAATCTTAAATTTTAGTACCTAAAAGTTCAAAACTAATCTTAAAATGTTGGGGTCCAATAAAACATGATCGCAGTGAAGATTTGACCCACTAGCCAGCAGTTCATAACGGTTATAAGCAAGAAGGAGAAGTGGAGGTTGTTAGTTGAAAGTTGAAAATGCATATGCACCAGTTAAGTAAAAGGCTCTTTAGAGGCACAGAGCTTAAAGACACAACCGTTAAGGTAGAGCCTGGGAGGTTGGGTTCTGAGAACAGACCAAGCCCCAGTTTGGTTGGATCGACTGAGCAAAAGCACACAATGTAAAGAGTGGATGGGCACTTTTAATTTTCTTTCTATCTCTGGTTTTCAGTCACATGGGATGCAAGCATTTTGCAGAACACTGCTTGCCACTTAACTAAATAGATTTCTGCAGTGTTTTATTTTTTTTTAATTTTTAATTTTTTTAAATTTTTAAAAAAAGGTTTTATTTATTTATTTGAGAGAGAGAGAGAGAGAATGAGGGGAGGGGCAGAAGAACTGGGAGAAGCCGACTGCCCGCTGAGCAGGGAGCCTAGAGGGACTCAGAACTCAATGATCCCAGGATCCCAGGACTGTGACCTGAGCAGAAGGCAGACACACTTAAGCGACTGAGCCACCCAGGCTACCCTCTGCAGTCCTACTTTTTAAATAAATGTTTGTAGACAACAATTTACGTCCACTGATATCGATGGTAATTTAAGATATATTCATCTTAAGATTTAAGATGCATGTTTAACGATATATGCATTCACACCTATATATGTATTTTCTGAGGAGAGGCAGTTAATTACATTGAAGAAGTGAATGTAGGAAAGCATTATGAGGTTGGGATGAACGCGCCACACACAACACCTCTGTGCCAGCAGAAGACTGCTAAGGGCGTTACTAGTCAACGTGTGCCGGTGGCCCAGGAGTCAGGGGGCTAGTCTGTAGTGTGGCATTGTAGGCAGCGAAGAGTAAGAGTCTTACAAGTACAGAATCCCAGACTTGCATCAGAATCAGAACTGCATTTTAACAAGATCCACAGGTGATGCCTACGCACTGATTACAATTTGAAAAGTCGAATCATGAAGAAAGCCACAGGTGGTATTGGGAGACACACAACTCTTGTCCTGGAGAGGACACTCAGTCTGAAGAGAACAACTGGCCTTGAGTCCTATTTATACCAATTGAGAGAATTTCTTGACTTCTCAGTTCTCCTCATCTGTAAAGTGGGAGTAATAACATGTCTCACAGGATGGACATGTTTACTTCGTAGACTTTTTTTTCTTTTTTTAAGATTTTATTTATTTATTTGACAGAGAGAGATCACAAGTAGGCAGAGAGGCAGGCAGAGAGAGAGAGAGGAGGAAGCAGGCTCCCCGCTGAGCAGAGAGCCCAATGTGGGGCTCAATCTCGGACTCCAAAATCATGACCTGAGCTGAAGGCAGAGGCTTTAACCCACTGAGTCACCCAGGCGCCCCTACTTAGTAGACTTTAAAGGACTGTTCAACTGCAAGTTGCCTGAGTGTCATCTGCATTTTCCATTTACATCTTGGGGTCACTTTGTAAATCTATCACCCTGCAGGAGTTCACCTTGAAAATGCCCAGGGCTGGCTAGAGCTAAGGACAGAAGACCACTTGCCTACATCTGAAAAGCTAGGGTAAGTGTGGGGAAGTGAGAAACACTCTGCTTTTGGGTATAAAATCAGGCTGTAAAGGAAAGTACTAACTTTGGCCCAACTCCACGGTCACAACCTGAATGTGGCACATGACAAAGGAAACGCTAAAAATATTTGTTAAAAAATCATCTTAGATAAGCCTAATCCTAAAATATTATCTCCTCACCCTACACCAATGACACTGGGGACAAATGAAGCAGCAAAAAAAAAAAAAAAGCCGGAGCAATGGCAAGAAGAGAAAAACCGATGGAAGCCGATTTTAATCCACTGTGATTCAGTTTCACGCTGGTGCACAGACTTCAAAATGAGGGAGACCCTCTCTCCCATCTGGAACTTTAGTACACACTCACACTGTCTCTTTGAGTACAGATTATAAGAAAGGAAGCCTCTCTCCAATGTCCAAATTAACAAACTGGTCATTTATTTTACACAAACTGCTTCTGCCCATTTCAAATCCTCTCCACCTGATGAGGCAGATCAGTAAAGACTCACGATGAGTATTCACAGTTATACTGCTTAAGTTATTAAATGTGCCTGGATTCAAGGAAATTAAAGAAATACCTATATCAATATGTGCATATATATATGTGTGTGTATATATATATATGTACACACACATACATACATATGTATATATACTTAAATTTTACTGTATTTGAAGTAGGTGAACAGCTTCACTGAACATCCTTTATAACAAATACCATTTTATAGAAGTTTTTCAAATGCATGCATTGTAATCTACAGCTTCAGTTGGTAAGTGCACTCAGGTCTCCTACTGAACAGATGAACTGACTGCAAGGGGGTCGTATTTTGCATGGTGGGGTGCTCTGTTTGATACAGGAATCCAATATGGCTTGAGTTACTACCTATGTGGCATCAAAGACGTAGCATATGTATATGAGAAGCACATCTGTGTGTGCACTGGAGGACACATGGGCAAATACATGTGGTGTTTTTCTTACCTGGTCTATTTAGTCTTGTTTCATAGACAAGATAACAAGTTTCGGATAAGTCGTCTCAATTGTCTTAATCTTAGTTGCTTCATCTGTGAATTTTGTATTTGAGATATTTGAAGTCCTGAACAAGTCAAACATTTATGATCCTATGTGTTTAAAGGTCACATGCACACCTTTGATGTATTTGATCGCTCTTAAAATCAATGATACATAAACTACTTAATATATCTACTTCTTGGGGTGCCTGTGTAACTCAGTGTCTGCCTTTGGCCCAGGTCATGAGCTCAGGGTCTTGGAATTAAGGCCTACATCAGACTCCCTGCTCAGCAGCAAGTCTGCTTCTCCTTCTCCCTCCCTCTCCCTCTGCCCACTGGTCCCCACTGGGGTTCTCTCCTGTGAACTCACTCTCTCTCAAATAAATAATAACTTAAAAAAAACAACCCTACTTCTCTTAGAAATGGAATTAGTTGAACACAGGTCTGTTTAGAGAAAAAAATGCACTCAACAAATGAAATTTTCAATAAACAAAAAAAAAATGATGAGAATATTTTTCTATCTCTGAACTGGGGAAAATCAGAGATACTGCGATGATTCCATGGAAGGGCGTTTTTCTGCATATCATTCTTCCTGAGGAGCCAGAGCTCCACTGGGGACCTGGCCAGTCTTCGGTTCCCTTAGATCATCTTCAGAAAGAGACACTGGCAGGAACTGAGCAGTGGCCTCTGACTTCCCTCTCTTCCTGTCTACTCACCTCAGCTTTATTATCTGGCTTTATTACTCAAGCCAGCCCTGGGTTTTTGTTGTCACTGTTCGAATTGATTTTTGGATCTATTTTGTTATTCCTTGCAGTTTTGCTAATATCCAAAAATGTAAATTTTTAGACAAATGTGCAGGTGTAGCGTTTTGCAGTGAAAGTTAATTGTTGCTTTTCTAGAGGATAAACAGCAAACTTTCACATTTAAAATATGAATGATCTGTTGAGCAGAATAGGATTTACCTAAATCCCTGTCGCTATTATTTGCTTGAATCTCTGTGTTTACAAACCATAGAAAACATGTCCCAACCATTTTCCCCTCCCTCGAGATTACATAATACACCAGAATTCAGAAAACAGAAGTGGATTCACCATTAGAGACTCAAAGTTGCTCCACGTTGCAGTAATCAATGTGAAACAACACATTGGACCTGAAGATAGAGATGTTCCCACGACTGAAGAAATAGCTGTCAGTGATAATCCCATGAGATCCTAGAAGTCTCTTAAAATTTTCCAAACCTTGTTAATTGGTGCTCTTTACAAACTCCCTTTGCTACTAGAATAATCGTGACCAATTTTTCCCATAACGCTATATATATATATACTGAGGAAATAATTACTAACGAGTCAGATTTTCTATGAGGAGTTTTTATCAAGTTTTCAATTTAGTAAGGGCTTGGGTCCACAGCCTGTGCTCATCAGAGCTTTTGTGATTGGTGAACCCATCCTGGGCGTCTCCCCTCCAGGGGCTCTGTTTATCCCTGCTCAGGATGCAGCCTCTCTTTACGAACTTGTCATCTACCCGGGAACTGTGCAGCTAGGGCCTGAGAGCTCAGCAGATGGCACATCAGGGTCTGGAAGCAAGGAACACAATGTAAAGGCCATGTGCTGGGATGACTTGGTAAACAGGCTGCAAGAGAAAAATGATGAGCCACCTGTGTCTGTGATTTACTGGTCAGGTGGACAGAAGGCACCCTGAGCCTGTCAGCTCTCTAAACCGTCCCTGCCTAGATGAGGGAGGGAAACACAGAGCAATCCTGCTCATACTCAGATTTGGTGTTAACTTCACCTTGTCGTGAATATTTTATGACTTCACAGCTTAGGAAGGCGGTATGGAGGTTTAAATCAGATTGTAAAGACTTTATTCAGGCTCCCTCTAACCCCACATGACCTTTGTGGTAATACTCAGAGCATCAGAGCTATAGCAATTAGAATAGGCAGCATTAACTTATAAAGAAAAGTCTTTTTTATTCATAATCCCTACTCTATTTCATAGTTTGGGCAGGACGGGGAGAAGGATACAATAGGGGAAGAATCTCTCCTTATAACAGGCAACGAACAGCCTCTTGGGACATCTCAGGTTGAAGCAACAAGCCAAAACCCAGTCCAGCCGTGGTCTTTGGGGGGAAGGGGCGATTATGAAGATGGCATTTGTTTTTTCCTGCTAAACTCTCTCATGGACACAAAGAACAGAAAAGGGGAAAAAATTCAGAAAGAGCAACTTCATTAAACTCTGGAACATACTAAGGACAGGACAATTACAAAGACAATGATGCAGCCCTTAGGGAGTGAACACTATAGCAGTGCCCTCAGTGGGAGCCAGAAAGTCTCCATGATGTCAAAGAAAGGGCATTCCAGAACCTACTCCTTGGGAAAGAGCACTGCCTGTCCCAAGGGCTCCAAATGGGAACGTGTGTGCCCAGGGCCCTTGCCTTCTAGAAAAAGTTGTGAGTCTGGAATTTCCAAGGGGGCTAGAGGTCCTAAATTAGCCGGTTAGGCACAAGAGCTACAGGTAAAAGTGTAAAAAAAGATTACATTAGTTCTATCAAAACTTGGGACAATTTTTATTGTTTAAGCTCTGTGAAACATTTTATGCTAAGCTTTTGATACGCATATCACTTTAAAACTCTGAAAACTCCAGGAGGTGTGCCCTTCTCCTCCAGCTTTCAGATGCAGACTGATGTCAACTGACATCTCCAGGGCAAAAGAGCCAGGGTTCCATCCCAGTACCATCTGACCTCAAGGACAAGTTCTTCTCTGGTTACTCTTGATCGTTTCCCTTCTGAATGACCCAAATGAGATTGTTTAAAAGAAAAACCAAGAAACAATTTACCAAATTTAGCCCTCTATTTTCTCACGTATTTTTAAATCTATTGCCATTTAAATTTCTATTATCATTTCCTAAATTGCAGATTAGATCTTGCTTCTCCCCTGCTGGACTGCCTCCCCATAACCTTTAGAGGATAGGCCTAAAGACGTGATTCCAGACCATCTTTTAACCAGATCTCAAGTCACCTTCCCGCCTATATGCATCCCAGATTCCTACCACAGCTGACCGCTGGCCAAGATTGTGATCACACCCGCCCCCTTCATAAACGGCTCTGTGCTTTGTTTTCATTCCTCAGGCATTGCTTCCCTCCAAGAGTTCTCTCTGAACTCACAGGCAGAACTAATGACTCCCTGCTCCCTATCAGTACTGCACATTACTGTAGATTTTGCTTCTAACATTTTCTTTCTAGTATCAAACTGCATATCTGATTCTTCCACGAGAGAGCAAGTTACTCTGGGGCAGTGACTCTGTCTTCTTAATCCCAGTTTCTCAGTGTATGACATCATACACTTGGTGCAAAAGAGGCACTCAATTGGTTGGACTGAGTTTTCTGGCTTTGGTTGTAATCAAGTCTGCCCCACAATGGTGTTAACCTAATTCATTTATATCAATTAAGTTAAATTAATCAGTTAAGTTAAATTTTTCTTGTTCTTTGTCATTGCCCCTTCCTTCCTACTTCCCGAGATGTACTTTCCCTTACCAGCAAATCTTCCACTTGCTTTTAAGGTAGTCACATACAATACAAGTCTCCCAGTTAAATCTGAGATTCAGATAAAAAGCAAATAAATATTTTAGTATATATCAAATATTGCATGGTACATGATTATATTAAAAATCATAGTTTACATGAAATTCAAAATTTAACTGAGTGTTTTTTTTTAATGTATTGAATCTGACTTCCCTATTTTCTTTACAACCCTCCTTAAACCACTATTTGTCACAGTGACTCATGGTAGCCCCTTCTTCAGTCATAAAATAGACTCCTGCTCACAACGGAATGTATATGCTTCACAGGGGTGGCATAAAACACAACCATAAAGGCCTCCCAAATCCTCAATGGCTCACTTACATTGGTGACATAAAAAGAGAGTAAGGAAAATGTCTCTGTAATAAACTGATAGGATTGCATGACTGTTCATGCTCTCACTTGGGCGTGTCCCCTATCCTTCAGATTTGACCTAGTCTTCTAGTTGTGCTCACATATCCTTTAAATCACCTTTCAGGCTCTCCCTCTTGATAAACTTCCCCTGTTCCAGATGGGTCCAGGATTCCCTACCCTGAAAGTTTCCCTTGTGGGTAACAATTCTGCTTATACCGACCTTTAAGGCAAAATGGATAGGTCTGTGGTGTTCTTTCAAAAAGTCCCATCTGCATTGCATTTTCCCTTCATTCAGGAAGGCTACAGGGAGACACTGGGCCAGTGCTGCTCCCTGTCTGCACACACTGAAGAACATTCAATGAGGGAAGGCTTGCTGATTGCCAACAGAGTCCGCAAACTGAGCATTTCCGGGACTGCCTTCTCGCTTAATACCTAAAGAATCACAAGTGATGAATCTCTCATTCCCAAAGACTAGAAATTCACTTGTTAGGTTTTGTCGATAGCCATGATCTCCTATGTAAATTGCAGTCATATGGAAATGTTCTATTCTGTGCTGTCCAACATAGTAGCATGTGAGTGTGGAATACACCTTGATATGTAGTTAATGTGACTACAGAACAAATTTTAAAATTTTATTTCATTGAAAAAAATTTGTTTTAATTTTATTTATTTATTTGAAAGAGAGAGAGAGGAAGCACATGTGACAAGTGGGGAGGGGGCAGAGGGAGAGAGACAAGAGATCATGACCTGAGCTGAAATCCAGAGTTGGCTGCTCCAGCAACTGAGCCACCCAGGAGCCTCTGATTTCATTTAAAATTTTAAATTTGAAAAGTTACATGTATCTAGAGGCTACTTGTGTTGGATAATGTAGGCTTATAGCATATCTCCCCTCAGGGCCGCCATTCCTTTTGATATTCAGACCTTGTTACTAGCCTCTCTCAGAATCCTTATTTTTATTAACCTAGTTATTATTATTGTCCTGACTAAAGAACTGTCATTTCTTAGACTTATTATTTCCTGAGATTATGTTAATTTTGTGTGTGTGTGTGTAAATGATCTCTACAACAATCTTTCAAGGCAGTTGTCTTTATCCCCATTTCATAGATGGGAAACAGAGGTGAAGATGTACGATAGGCTAAGTGAGAGAAGCTCGACATAAAAGGCCACATAGCAAATGACTGTATTTATAGGATATGCCCAGAAAAGGCAAAGGCATGAAGACTAGTCTACAGAAAATAGATTAGTGATTGTCACAGGTTGGGGGGAGGGAAGAATAAGGTGTGACTAGTAGTAGCTATGGAGTTCCTTTTAGAGGGATGATTATAACACTGGACAGTGGTTGTGGTTGCACAACTCTGGATATACAAAAAAACAGTGATCTGTACTTTCAAAGGGTGAATTTTATGGTATGTGACTTCTCTCTCAAAATTATTTAAAATGTAGTAGTATTTAAAATATACAACATTAAGGGGCACCTGGGTGGCTCAGTCAGTTGAGTAGCTGGCTCTGGATTTCAGCTCAGGTCATGATCTCAGGGTCATGAGATTGAGCCCGTATAGGGCTCTGCTTAGGGCAGAGACTCTTTCTGCTTGAGACTCTTTCTCCCTCTGCCTCTGCCCCTGCCCTTTCCCCTTCCCACTACACACACACACACACACACACACACTCTCTCTCTCTCTCAAATAAATCTTCAAAAAAAAATACAACATTAAAAGATATTTTCATTAAATATGTAAACTAAAGTAAATCTAAAGGATTAAAAATTGAAACAAAACCAGAGGTGGAGTGGCTTGCCTGCCTCACACAGCCAGGAGTGGCGGAGTTGGGAGTAGAGGCAGGCCATCTGCTGGCAGGTCTATGCTTTCCGCAACATCATAGGACTGACAAGTTTCTTCCCTTCATTTCTCCCCAGAGTTCAGGAGTTTGATACTTCAAAGCCAGGAGTACCTACTTTTAAATCCCTACTATACCTCTTAACCTGAGCAAATCATCACTCTTTCTTTTTAATTTTATTTTATTGCATAAGAATATTTACTATGAGGTCTAACCACTCAGCAAATGTTTAAACATACAAGATTTTTTACTCTAGGTACAATATTTTACAAAAGATCTCTAGAACTTACCTTATTCAACTGACACTTTATGGCCACTGATAAATAACTATTTCCTGCTTACCACCAGCCCTTGAAAACCACCATTCCACTCTCTGAATCAATGAATCTGACTATTTAAGATTCCTCATATTATAAGGGGACTTATGTAGTCTTTGTCTTTCTGTGACTGGCATATTTCACTTAGCATAATGTCCCCAAGGTTCATCCATGTTATCACACACACTACAAAATTTCTTTTTAACAGCTGAATAGTATTCCACCGTGTGTGTGTGTGTGTGTGTGTGTGTGTGTGTGTGTGTGTGTGTGTAAATAAAATGATACTGATAAATAAGGTGGGTCATAAGGACTAGCAATTACATGAAGTTTCTTTAAAAAAATGCTTCAGTAAAAAAGTGCAGCTGCTATGGAATTGCTCCACTGATAAAACTATGAGAGCATTTTCTTTGGGGCTTTTGGAACACAGGTTCTAGACCTTGGTTGCTGAGACATGGATGCCTAGGGCATGGATGGGTCTGAATGGTCTCCTGTCCTCTGTTAGAGCAACTCTTTAAGCTGTTTTGTAGGATTTTGTCTCAACACAGGGCAAAAAGTAAAAAGTCTGAATTCCTCATCTCTAACCCATATGTGATTTTAATGTGGCAAACTGGACATAGGCAGGAGGAGCGAGCTTTTCAGGGGTACTTATCCTTTATCTTCTTTCCAACTGTACTGTGTAGTAGGTTTCATCTTGCTAAGAACCTAGAGAGTCCTTGTGACTTCTTTTTCCTGTGGGTGAAGACACATATATCTTGAGAGTTTGAGTGACTTGCTTAAGGCATGTTAGGACATTTAACTTCTTCTGGTCAAGGGACCAGAATATCTTCCAGAAACAAGTGATAGAGTCAAGGCTAATCCAAAAATCAGAGAGGAGGCAAGGAAGGCATGGCACAGCTTCTCAGCAACTTCCCCAGTGGCTCCCAAGTGTTCCATTTGTTATCACCGTCTTTATACTTGTGGATGAGGGCCCTCTTCGGAAACCATCCTACTCTGGAAAACTTGTCTGCAAACAAGAATGGGGAGGAAGGGGCAGATTCATCCTGCTGCCCCGGGAAGCAGCAGAACACTGGTCTTTGTTCAACTGTCCTTAATGATATTTGCAACAGTTTAATCTCTCTCTTTAAAGCAAACATCATCTGTCTGCTTCTCTGAGTGATCTACTCCCACTTTTCGGGATGCAGGCTCATTTAACAACTGGCAATCAAACCCGCTCCGGCAGCCACAATGGAAACTGTCGAGGTTCATTACGCTGAAAAAATATGCCATCTTTATTTCCATTCTATTGTTTCCTCAAAGATTAACAATACACATTTTTTTCCAATGGCCCACTTTCATGAAATTTCACTAGGATATATTTCTAAGCCCCTGATCCAGATGGCGCAACTGAGAGTGAAATCTGTACTGTGCCTCTTTGTCGCTATTCTAGAACATGGCAGAGCTATTCTGGACAAATTCAGGAAAAAAGAATGGTATCACGGATTCAGGAGATGGAAACAATTTGAGATTGCAGAGTTTATGATGTGGGACTGGCAAAAAGTGCTCTTCATTGAGACAGTCATCACTGATGATCTGACAAGAGCTTACAGGTTTGCTCAATTATTTAATTGGGTGTGGTGAGTTTCTTGCAAAATCCTCATGGACATTTAATTTACATTTGTTAAATAAAACATTAATAGAGTTACCCCTTTAGATATGTGGGGGAAGCTTCAGGAAAAAAAAATATGGAGAAACAAACCAAAAAAACCCCAGTAAAAAGCTATTACAACTGAAAAAAAAAATTGTAGGGATAACAGATCAAGGGAGATTGTGATTGTTTTAAAACATGCCTCCTGGGGTGCCTGGGTGGCTCAGTGGGTTAAAGCCTCTGCCTTCAGCTCAGGTCATGGTCCCAGGGTCCTGGGATGGAGCCCTGCATCGGGCTCTCTGGTCAGCGGGGGGCGGGGGCTGCTTACTCCTCTCTCTCTGCCTGCCTCTCTGCCTACTTGTGATCTCTGTCTGTCAAATAAATGAATGAAATCTTTTAAAAAAAAAATGCCTCCTACTTAAAAAAAAAAAAAGTTTTCCCATTGATAAGGTTCTCTCGGGTACCCTTATGACAGCTATGACCAATAGATATGACAGAAGGGACTCTGCTCTATGTGCAAGGCTGAGTCATAAAAGGTGATGCAGGTTCTGCCTGGACCTCTTGGGCTGCCTGCTCCAGTGGAAGTCACCCACAGTTTAAAAAGTCCAAGGACCCTGACACCAGGGGGGGCCCTGGAGGGACCATGTTGGCGCTCTAGTGGACAGTCTTCCTGAACTCCCAGCTGACAGATGGATAAACCACCAACCACAGGAAAGAGTCATCTTGGGTGTCCAGTCTTCAATTAGCTATATTGTCAGATGGCAACTGCCTGGGACCTTAGGAGAAATCCCAGATGACAAATGCCCAGTTGAGCCCTTTTCAAACCCTTTACTTTCAAAACCGTGAGCCAAATAAAACTGCTCTAGTTCTATATCATTAGGTGTTGGGGGTAATTCATTTAGCAGAAATAGTAAGCAGAATAAGTATGAAATCTGCCTAGAACTGGGTCCAGTTATCTTCTAAGTATTTGTACAAAGAGTTCCATTAGGAAGCTTAGGAAAAAAAAAAATTCACAAATGCAAAAGAACTCCGAGGATGGGCAGTAGAATGCTCAAGCCAGCACCAGGAGTGTTTGTAACTGGGGCATAAAATCTAAATGTGCTGTTAGGTTCAAAGTTAGCCAAGATTCAGAGGTCAGCCAAAACTTCTAAAAGTCTAGATTAAATGATAACTATAATGACGTGATGGGGACATGATTGCTGATTCAGCCTGAGAAAGATGCCCCCTTCTCAACCCCTCCTCTACCACAGGGTGCCTTTCCCATAGCTTGACTGTATTGTAATTAGCATCGAAACCCCCTCCCCCAATACCAGAAATCCTTCATTAGAGGCTAGATCAAGCTATGGGCAGAGCCTTTGACAACCCTTGATATAGAGCAAAGATGCTTGATCTTTTTACACAGGTGACAAAAATGATTACTTATCTATATTATATCTATATCTACCTATATATAGAGAGATAGATTTATTATTTTACACACACATGTAAGCACACTTTCCTCTTTTTCTAAACCTGAAGAAAAAAAAAGATGAGCAAGAGATAGTTCCTGTCTTCAGAGAGCTCATAGTCTTGTGGGATTGATATTCAGGAAATGTTATGGCCCAGCACTTGAAGGCTATGAAGAATCTGAGGGGATCCCAGGACAGGAGGCACCTCAGTCTGCAGGTTAGTGGGGAGACAACTCCACATTAGGGAGGGGAAGACCTAGGGTTTTGCCCCTTCCATGTCTCAAGCCCAAGCTGGCTGTCTTTTGTAATCAGTAGACAATGAAATGATTTTAACATGTATATATTTTTTAGAACAGGATGTATTTTAGATGGTTATTTCCATCATAAAATCGTGAATATCTTTACTAATCAGCATTCAGCATGCATTTAGCATTTGATTTTCTTTGCAAAAGCACCATTTGCATACCCATAAATGCAAATATTTTGCAAAGTTATGCCCTTTGCATTACACAGCAAAACATGCAGTTCAAAAAACAAAAAAATAAAACAAATTTGGGCATCCACTCTGTGAAAAGTATGTGATTACCTTCTTTTCCTATCTTATTAGAACACACCATGCTTTTTCTAAAAATGGCTTAAATTACCTACTAACATATCAGTCTTTCCTTTACTACCTATTTTTTAAAATTATCAATAATAAATATCCTCTTCACAGGTTGTAAATGGAGCCAGTAATGCTGTTCCTTCTGAACAAGCCTATGGGGTTATGTCAAAGGCATGCCTATTTAAAGTATTTTTTTTTATGGCTGGGGCAGTAGCTCTTCTTATTTGCTACCTTTATCCTCCTACTCACTTCCATTCAAATACGGGAGTACTTATGCGCTGGCTTGTGTGTGCGCTCTCTCTCTCACATACGTACATATACACACACACACATGCTGGTTGGTATATGAAATTCTGTTCAGCACTTATGAAAACACTGTGACTTTGAGAGTCATTGTAAATATAGTATTACTACTTTTTAAATATTGGGAACAACTTATTTCATCATCTTTCTCATCAGTGTCAGAATAGCAAATGGGGAAAAACATGAGTTTGCATCTGGCTTCTCTAATTGACCGCCTATGTGACCTCATATTCATTTCTCCAGGCTTCCATTCCTCTATATGACAGGAAGTCCATCTCAATCGTCTAAGAGCGCCATGGGGATTAGATGAGATAATGTGGTACATTACGTTTACTAATATTAAAGCACCAAGAAAGCCATCAGCTTATCTTTCAGAGAGGCCGTAAAAATTCAGTTCCATTGCCTGTGGGGAGCTGTACATTCAGCCCAAGAAGGCTCTAGTTTCAAACGTTAGTCAGAGAACTGGATTACAGAGTGAGTTTCTTGGGCTTCCACAGAACAAACCATAGACTTCAAAGCCTCAAGCCCCATATCAAACTGATCCAGATTTATCCAAAGCTTCTGGACATCTCACTGTCCTTAAAGTTCTATAAATGAGGATTTTAGTCAAAGAGAAGATGAGGCCAATGAAGTCAACAGCTTATGCCTGGAACACTCAAAAACTTATAGACATGTCCCAAATTCCTCTAACCTCATAAAGCTATTATTTGTAAAATGAGTTTTCTTTGATCTGACTTGACGAAAAGGTCATATGGGCATTGTTTCTCTCCCACACTTAACTACGGCAGATATCACTAATTCCCCCCCATAGAGACTAAAACTGACCTCAGGATCCTTCCCAACACATTGTTTAAGTGATTATAATAGCCCCTTTAGAAGTCTTGTCATCCCTTCTCTAAGATGAAAAGATATCAGATGAAAGTGGTCAGAAAGCCTCAGCACAATTTGTCTTCACCTTACTGATTTTTTTTTAACATAAGTGAATTTCCTTTGTCAGTAAGATAACTGTCAATAAGATAAATATCATTAGACTTGGTCCTCAGTAGATTCAGCAGACTAGTTTAGGCCTTGAGGTGATTCTCCTTTCTGGTACTAGATCACCAAGTATGACTTTTAAGAAAAAAAAAACAACTGCTATTATTAAAGAACTTACTGCTATTACTTCCAATCTATGAGAGAATTTGGGAATGGCTTTCTCCAGACCTGTGTGCTATTCCTTATCTGTCCCAGAGACCACCTTGCTGTGAATCTCTCAAGTCCACATTTCTAAGAGCAAGGCCTCAGGTATAAATATTTTCCAGGGGGCTGAAACTGTCTTATTAAAGATTAAAATAGTGCTTGGAGTACAGTGTTTCATCCTCTAATTTGTTTTATGTACTATTCATTCTATAAATATGCACTATTACTAAGGGAACTCATCCCTCTTCAAAGACAAGAATGTACTGAAAATATTTCACAATTATTCTATCCCTCCAAACAAGTCACTTAATTAACAGCAATGTCATTAGTCATGTCAGGGGAAAAGTCATTTCGAATTTTTGCTAGGTAATGTCTTTATATACAAGCAGCCTCATTATCATAATGTGGCACTTATGGTAGGTGCCCCCATCCCAAGTCTCATGGGTAGAACAAAGTAAATGGATCTCTGTCTACACAGGAGTCAATTAAATAGCCTTATTCTTTAACACTTTAAGAATACTAAATATCCTTTATTCACACCACTCCTATTAAGAGAGTTGGAAATACACCATGCAGCTGTTCAAAGTAAAACAAAAAACAAAAAGCATTCTGCCTCATTTCTTACCCTTTTCCATGATCATGAAGACCATACTGTTCACTGTAAATGACATTCTAAAAATTACTGGAAGAACATTTAAATCACTCATGATTCTATCGCCCAGATACAAGTATCATCAGTACCTGCAAATTTTATATATTCTAATTGTATCATAATGTTAGTGGCTTTTTTTTTTTTTGGTTTTACAAAAATATTATGGAGATCTTTCCCTGTGATAAATCAAACTTTACAGACATGTAAAGAAATGTACCACATCACAGTGTGTGGATTGACCATAAAACACCCAACCAATTTCCTGTGATGGACTGTTAGTTAATTTCCAATTATTTTTTATCATAAAAATCCTTATCAATGCACCTTTTTTTTTTTTGGTATATACATCTCTGACTCATTATCTGTCTTATTTCCTTAAGGTAAATTCCTAGAAATCAAATTGCTGGGTCAAATGGTATATACATTAAATATTAAGACCTTTAATTGAATTATGCCACACAAAACTGTTAAGATCATAAAGTCCTGGCACTATATGAAAGAGCACTAAGTCATTCACAGAAACTTGGGAGAGAGTCTCACCCCTGCCGCTGGCTAATGGGGGTGCTACTGCAGGTTTGGGATGCTCCCATATGATACTACACAATCTGCTATTTTTCCAAAAAGAAGGACCACCAACCTGGATCCAACACTGGAAACAGTGGAGTTGATCTGAACAATCTTGAAGGTGGCAAGGGGATTTATGTGAGCACCTTATCAAGAAATCACAAGACGATCTAGTGATCGAGAAAAACAGGCGAGACATGAGAGACGTCTCTGCCACCATCATGTGTAGCTCTCAGAGTCATTGAACTTCCCTGTGCCTCAGTTGATTCATTTGTCAAATACCAATCTGATCTGCCCACAGTGTTTTCAGAGTATTAAAGGGAGAAAGAAAAAAAAATGCTTTTTGGAATATATGAAAATTTTTGAATGACATTTAAGAGTCCAGAGAGGGTGATATTTGGCATGAAAAATATTAAAGTTAGTAGATAAAAAAGTATAAAATGATACAAGATATGGCGGTTTGGAATCAACATGATGTGCTAGAAACCTGAAACTTGCCAAAAAGATCCAACAAAATGCTACCAGTTTTGAAAGCTCAGTTCCATCAATGCTTAAGCAAGTGAATTGAAAAGACTTGACATGAAAAAAAGATAAACAAGCATCCCACATCTAGCTAACTTTTTATATATTTTATTGTTCCTTTAATTTTATTGTTCATACCAAGTTTTCAACATATGACAATTATGATTCAGGGTTTGACATCAAGTTAAAATGAATCTCACTTTTAATATGTTTTTAAATTTTTAAATTAGAGCTGGGTCTGTGAAATTACCAAACAAAGGAACTCTTTGTTTTCTTGGCCACTTCATGCTAAGAAACATGCTAACACACTGAACTGAACAGAGAAGAAAAAGAGCTTCTTTCTTTCCATTTTCAAACTCCAAGTATAATGCAGAGGAAAACACATCTTCCCAGCAAAGAAGTGACAGAAGACACTGAACACAGGAACAAAAAACAGAGAGGAAGATCAAGAGAGCTGTTGGGAGACCCCATTAGAGGCCAAAGCAGGAGTGCGAAAGTTTAAGGACCAACATCTCAGATTTATCCCCATTTGAGTCAGATCAAAGAGGGGTGAAAAGGCTTAGCCGTCTCTCCCAGGTCCTTGCTTTCTTCAGACAAAGCTTTTGTCCCTGTTTTGTTCAGTGTGGAAGTCAGGAGAGGGCCTGACTGGAATTCTATCCTTTTTGTCTGAGGTCACCTGGTAAGCCACACCCTCCCTCAGAACCATATGAGGAGTGACAGATAAAAAGAAAGTCTACTGGATATTGCCTGTGGGATTTAGGACTCCCCAGACATTCCTTTTTTAGCCAAAGTAAAGCCACTCCAGTCTAGACTGTCCAGCCATGTGGCCACCTCATCTCTCACTGGTTCCCTGGGGACTTGTCATGCTTCCAGAATAGCAGTTGTAGAAAGGGGGTTGAGGGGAGCATTCTGCTTACTTCCCTGACTGAACAACGGATAACCTTTACTCCTCAGTGCCCATCTATCCCCTGGGCTTCAGAGATGCTTATGAACACTAGTGGTTTTAAATGTTAACACCTGCCTAATCCATCTCTTAGAATCCTATTTTCCAAAACTGCTCAGGCAGGCATCTGACACTCCCTTCCTCCCACGATCCTCCTGTATCATCTATTGTCTCTGGTCCCTCTATAGCCCTAGACACTCCCATGTGCACTATTCCCATTCCCATCCCCATCCCAGCTCAGCTACCCTGATGTCTTCCACAGCATCTTCTCCCTGCACTTGCCAGCCCTGAGGCTCCTCACACTATGGAAACTTTGGCTTCAACATGTGATACAATAATACCAAATTTCACATTTTAGGAACTTTTGATTCAACCTAAAAATGTCCTGTTGGCTAAAATGCTGTGATTCTTCAGATTCACCAATGATACTAGAATCCTCAGAGCAACAGAAAGCTTGGGGTAAGAATGAAGCAAATCTTGTGTTTGTTTTTATGTTTACCTATTATAAAAAGCTCTTCCCCTCTCTCTTTGTTTATCTTCTCTTTAAAAAGAATACTCTAATGATGTATGTGATATAAACACTAATATGCGTTTGCTTCTAAAGGGCAGACATACCATGCTGGCCTCAGACTAGCAGAGTCTTCATGCTCTGAAGGCTGTCTATCAGAGCTGTCCAAGATAGCACCAGATATAGACCCTCTCCCCACAGATTCAGGTTTCTCAGAGCAAGGGCTGGGGGGAGGTAGGATCCAAATTTTGTAGTCTGAGCTGTCAGGAGTTAGTTTTTATTTGGATTGTTCGAGATAAACTTGCATGAGAGAAGAGGAGTCAATGTCATATACCTATTCATGCCATAGGTTTATTCACGCCATCTCCAAAATTGTCTTTTCCTCGACCCTTCTAAAAATATCAACAAATATTTAATAAAAATGTATTATTTTCCAGACACTGCTATAAGTCATTAGGAAGGCTTCTATTATAATGAAAACTCTTAATTGATTCTGATTTCAATAGTATCAAGAATGAATATGTCAAGTTCTTCCTTTGTGTCCAGTCTTTCAGAATTCATTATTTCCTTCACCACCAAACAGTAATAAATATAAAGAAGATAGTAAGCCAATATTTAAGTTAAACTTAAAAGAAACCCCAATAGTATCAAGCCATTAATACATGCCCAGCCCATGTGTATGTATGTGTATGTGTGTGTGTGTCTATTATTTCATTTAATCTTCATAGCAACCTCAGGAGTGAGTGTCAGGGCATCCCATAAAATCATGGTGCTGTTTTTCTTCCTAGCAACTGTACTTGCTTCTCCAGAAAAACTACAGAGATTAAACATTACTCAGAGTTCTGTGTCACGTTATCATCCTATTAATGTCATTAACAATTTCCTCCTCGGTAGTCAAAAAGAAAGATTGCCTGCCTTAGAGTAGTAATAAAATTACCAAGCTATTATGATGATGCAGGAACCAAGAACGAGTTCAGAATGAGGGATTGTTTGTTGTTGTTGTTGTTTTAATTTTAGTGAACTGACAACACAATTAAGAGGACGTGGTTACTGACATGACAAATGAACAACTTTCTAATGAGAAAATTTACCTTACTGTGTTAAGAACAAGATCATGATTTCCAATACCACTGTCTTTATGCTAGAAAGTTCCTGCTACAGGATTACTGTGTTAGGGTCCAAACTAAAATCAAAGATAATGTGTGACCCACATTCCCCCACCTTTTCATATTTCTATAGTAAGTACAGAATCTGAGCTAGTAGAGTTACCAAAAGAGAAATTAGTCTACCTAACTTCTATCTTCATACTCAAATTTTTGACTCCACCGTAACATGCATTCCCCCCTTTCCAGTTCCATAATCATTGTCCATCTTCCACCAGTGTCTAAAACACTTTCCTATGTTTCTATGTTCCTAACACAGACTCACCAGTTCAAGTCCTTCCCTTCCCTTCCCATCTTTCTAACCCATTGTTTGTACATAAAAGCCCCAAGTAAAATACTTCTCTCCCCTCCTCCAAACACTCATAAACTCCTACACTCGAAAGGAGTAAGTAAGTAACCTTGCATGACATTCTCCTCTTTCCACAGTTTCTGTGTATCACAGATTTTACAGGGCTTATTTGCTCCTCCAGTGGGACCTAACCATGAAAAGCTTCTAGCCATCAACAATGTTGCCCTGGCTTGTGTTTCTCTCCTTGGGTGTTTGTACCTATAGAGTGCCCTAATCCTAGAAACATACAGCTATTCTCTCTGTCCCTCTCACTCTCTGGGTCTGCATTAATTTCCCCCATCCACCACTCTCTCTGTATTCTCTGCCACCCCTGACATGTTCCAGGCTCCAAGTAGATAGTTGCATGAGTTCTCTCAAGCACTCTGCTAGGGTTGGGTGACCCAAGGCGGGTGGGAGGGGTCATCAGTCCCTCAGACTCTGATTTAGACCCAGGCTTCAGAGCCCGTTGATGAGAATGTCATGTGGGACAGAATCAAAAGACTTGCTGTGGCTCATGTAGATTACATCTATTGCTTTTCTCCTATCTCTGTGACCTGTCATTCTGTCATAGGAGGAAATTGAATTGGCCCACATGATTTTCTCTTTACAATACCAGCTGGTTTGTACCCAGTTCCTCAGGCTTGACGGAGAGATGGAAAATTGATTGCTAGATGCTCTGTTTTGGTGTCTTCCTAGGTACTGAAGGTGACTGATGATTTGATACAGGTGGAGTTCACTTTATCCAGTGGCTGTTTCTCTGAGAACCTGTGCAAATTAAATTTTATACAAATTGGATTTTACTTTTTTGTTGTTCTGTTTTTTTAAACGCACTTGATTTCTGATTAAGCCTTAATGTTCTGTATCTCTTAAGGTTTGAGTTGTAATGTTACCCTCTTTCAATCCTCAGGCACTTTGGCCTTTTTGTTAATAAGATATTAAAAATATATATATAAATAAACAAACTGGGTGAGATATAATAAATAAGAAATATTAGTAGGTGCTAGGCTGTCAACACTACTTTCTAAACTTTATGTAGAGATGGCAGAGCCCCTTCTAATAACTACTATTTTGTGAATACTTATTATGAACCAAATGTCTTGCTAAGTGCTTTTTGTGTATTTTTTCTCATGTAATACTTCCAATACCATTTTAGGTGCAGCGATTATCTCTATTTTAGCTGATGCCACTGAAGCCCAGACATAATATGTAACTTGCCCAGATTCGCCCAGACATAAGCGGTAGAGACAGGATTGGAAACCTGCAAATATGAACATGTTATTTTCCCTTTTTAACACAAAAGGAGGCCCATTAGACATATTCCTCATCTTGCGTTTTCTTTGAACAGTATATTTTGGAGGTCTATCCAAAACAGCTCATAGAGAGTAGCCACACTGTTTTGTGTTTGTTTTTGTTTTTCAGTTACATAATATTCATTTGTGTTGATGGGCCATATCTTAACCGTTACCCTAATTACAGACATTGAGTTTCCTCCAATTCTTAGTATTGGGGGAAAAAAGAGAGATACAATAATAAGTTTTTTCATATCATTTCGAGGAATAAATTCCAAGAGTTGAATTTCTCTACATTCTCAGAGTGGCAATAGGCATTTGAAATTTTGTAATTCTCACAGTTTTAAAAAATAGATTTGCATAGATTTTGTACACATTTATGTCCCCTCCGGCATTGCATGAGAATATCCATTTCTTTATGGTCTGGCCAGCAGAGTAGGTTATCAAATTCTGAATTTCTGCTAACCTGATAGGTGGAGGGGGGAAGGGACAGCATCTCAATGTAGTTTTAACTTTTGTTTCTTTTATTAACATGAGACTGAACAATTTTCATATGTATTTCCTTGTCAGTGACTATCAGTTTTACTGGTTAAAGGTCTTTTCCTTTAAAATTAAAATTTCCAGACACCCTTCTTATATGAGGGAAATTAGCACTTTGTCTATTACAGGAGTTGGAAATACTTCTCCCAGTTTATCATTGGTCTTTTGACTTTTACTTCCATGCAGAAGGTTTTTATTCTCATATGGTTAGATTTATCTTTCTATTTAATAACGGATAGATCTTAAGTCATAGTTTTAAAAAAGGCTTTCCATCCCGAAGTTTGAAAGGAATTTGATCATGTTTTCTTTCAGTCCTATTTGTGGTTTCATTTTTTAAATTCGAAACTTTGATTGGTTTGCAATTTTTATTGGTGAATATATTGAGATGTCCATCCAACTCTAATTTTAGCATTTTTTTTTAGACTACTACCCTATTTATTGAATGATCTCTTTTTCTTCACTGATTTGAGATGGTGCCTTTTTTTCATATGCTGAATTTCCAAATGTATTTGGATCTATTGTCCGTAATTTCCATGCTTTTTCAGAAATCTGCTCATCTATTCCTATGTCCACAGCACACTCTTAATTCCTACATATCTCTTCTAATCTTCTTTTTTGATGTTTTTATATTTTCTAATTTGTTTTTCCTTGCACATGAACTTTCTATTTATTTATTCAGTGCATGAACTTCAGAACAGACATGTCTGATTCTACAAATCTGATGATCTTGTTAGAATCAAGTTGTATATATAAATTGGTCTTATGACATCTGCCATCTTTACGCTACTGTGTCATCTTATTCAAGCATGTGCTTTGTCCTGTCATTATTTCCAGATGTCCTATGTGGTTTTCAGGAATGGTGAAATGTTTCTTTATAAGGGTGATAAGAAATGTTTATTTTAGGATATTTTAATTTTTTGTATGTTGCCATGTTAAATTGATGTTTTTTTCTACCATTATGTCTTCTAACCAGCTATTTTGTGGAAGGTGCTGATTTCTGTAGACTACTTTTATAGACTGGTACTCCACTAATTTTTGTTTGTAGTAATTGTCAGGTATTAGGTTTTGAGTCAAGACTGATATATTTAACCACATCAGAAAAGCATCCATGTATTCTTAGACTGACCGTTATTTTTTTAAATCAAGAATGATTGATGAATTTTGACAAATTTTCCTTGTAGATAATGGATATGATTTTTTCCCCTTAATATAAGTACAATGATCTATATCAATATATTCCTTTGTATCGTTCCAATAAATCCCACCTCATCGAAGAGTATTATTATTTTAATAGGTGGCTCCTTTTTGTTTAGTCATATTTTATGTATGATTTCCTTAATGGTACCTGTAGGTAAGAATGTGGTCAACGAGAGGTATAGGTCGGCATGTGAGGATGAGACCCCAACTGCAGAACATGTAATTTTGCTGGTGCTCTCTGCTGTCACACCATCCTTCTGCTATCAATCTCACATCTTCCTTCTCTTTCTTCCAGGCAACTATAACTCCATTTCAGCTTTGACCTTCCTTTTAAATACCTATGAAGTCTGTGGAGTTTAGAGAATGTCAGGGAAAAAGAGGTTAACATTTTCCTTTCTTCTTCTTGTATTTGCATGACTTCTAAGAGAAGAAAAATGTTGTCATCCACAGACACCATCAAACCAAGTATCCTCAAGGTTTACTTTCTACCTTTAGAACAAATGCAGCCTATTTTTATGTCCCACGATCACAATTACATATAAAATCATAAAATCACTGTTGTTATTCACATCTTTGCTTAATCCCTTCTATTTTAGAATGCCCTTAGTTACCATCTGTAAATAGCTGCAATTGTACCAATCAGAATTATTCAAGTCTAACAGTTTTCTAAATGGATTTTTTGAAGTATGTTTATAGCTACATGTGTTGAGTTATACAGTAAGGCATGTAAATGTTTTCATTATAAAATATTTAAACAAAATAAAAATCTATAAAATAAAAAGTGAATATCTCCCTTATCTTCCGTATTTACTTTCCTCTCCAGAGATAATACTGTTAACAATGTTATAGATATATATATTTGAGGCTCTGTTCTTTTGCACTGCTATACATTTGTAACATACACAATATTTTAGCAGATACGGCATCCAGCGAACATTTTAAAGTATGAGTTATTGTATACATTTGTACATTTGTGGGATGAATGTCTATTAATGGCATTACTGGGGCAAAAATACACACATTTAAATTTTTTATAGATATTGTTGTATTGCTATCTTAAAAAGCTACAATAAATGTCTTATAATTTTTTTGACATCCTTGCCATCATTAGATATTATAAACTTATTTAATTTTTGTTATATTTAGTTTGCATTTCACCTATTACTGAGGTTGAACACATCTTTTTATGTCTAGTGGCCATATTTCTTTATTTTTTTTTAAAGATTTTATTTATTTATTTGACAGATAGATCACAAGTAGGCAGAGAGGCAGGCAGAGAGAGGAAGGGAAGCAGGCTCCCCGCTGGACAGAGAGCCCGATATGGGGCTCGATCCCAGGACCCTGGGATCATGACCTGAGCCAAAGGCAGAGGCTTTAACCCACTGAGCCACCCAGGTGCCCCGAGTGGCCATATTTCTTCTCTAGATATTCTTTCACACTTCTGTCCATTTTTCAATTTTCTATTGATTTGTACTTCTTTAAATACATTAGAAATTAATCATTTGTCTGTTACGTTGGTTGTGGATAATTCCTTCTAGTAAATTACTCAGTTTTTCACTCTAAATTCAGGATACTGAAAGTTCTCACTTTTATGAAGTCAAATCTCTCCATTTTCATTTTTTGGCTTCTGGGTTTAGTGTGTTTATTTGATTCTTATCTAATTAATACAATAAAATACAACTACACCTTGTAAACACTCCTGTTCAATTCTGCATCCAGCTTTGCCTTCCTGGCTTTGAGGACTGATGACGGTAGAACAAGCCTTGACACCTAGAATCCCTATGGTGATGAGAGCATTACAAGATTGAAAATCTTGTTCAAGGGCTTGGAATTTCTACTCATGTATGTATTCCCTGTCATTCTATCAACAAACTTGAGTCTGACTAAAGTTTATGTGAGGTCAGTATGCAGAACACAAACATTCAGTGTCCAAAATTAAGGAGAATTTGAAATGCAAGCTATCTCTAGCATACTCTGGAACACAGGATACCTTTTTTTTTTTTTTTATCATTTCAAAAATGTGTGTTTGTGGATGGAAAACAGCACTTGGGTATGAACTGAAGATGTTCAGTGAATTACAATTATATTTCAGTTAATCTGAGTTTTCCTTCACTCTTTCCTTCACCACTTATGTGTCTTTATTGGTTTTCTAAGCTCCTTTTATCAAAAAGCACGCTGTCTCCAGCTTGCTGTTTCCAATCTTGTTTGCCCCAAACTGGGCAGTTTCTCTGTGCATGCCTTGGGGACTTGGCCCAATTATTTCCTTTTCTTATGCCCTTCTCCACTGGCCAAAGCCAACACTGGTGTGATGGGCTTACAACATGATAACAGAATGGCTCATTGCCTTCTTTTCTTTGTGGAAGATAATTTTGCTAAGTGAGCCTGTGGCCCAGGTCTTTATGTTGAGAGAAATCTACATTCATTCAAGTTCTTCATTATCAATAATGTTCTTTCCTTTAACGCCTGTTGTATACTGTAATGTGTTTTTAGGCTCTGTTTTGTATACATGGGTAACACTATTCTACAAAAACAGCAGAGACTATGATGCACTTATGTATTCAATACCTCACCTCTTCTCTCACAGAACACTGACCTAGGTAAAAATAGTTAGTAGAATCTTAACAAATCTTAGTTTTGAATTGGAAGAAAATGACAGGCTGTCTTGAGGTTTTTTTTCATCCTATCTTTCTGCTTTGTGTTAACTTTTGCAACTCAGTAAGTCCTTTATCAAGAAAAGTACACCTTAACCAGACCCTGAGTTCTGAGTGTTAATTAACTTTTCTTAACTCAGAAGAAATGCCCTAAAGTTCTTTTTCTGTCACGAAGCTAGGAGACCCCTGAGAGGAGAGTCAGTGCAAGGTCTCCAGAGATGTAAATTTGTAATTGAGGCTAGTGAACTCATGCATGTACACTAGTTCCAGCCTTCCTTCTACCCTCCCTGCACTTGCCAGGTGTTGACCACGGAGACCATCATGGAAAAAGAAGTAAGCTGTACATTTAAAAGCTGGTGTCATACACTACCTGGGCCAGATGCTCATTATGCCTCAGTTTCCAATTTTATAAAATAAAGATGGCAAGGGCAGTTAAAACAGCTCAAGGCAGTTAGGTCATAATGATAAATGCAGCAGGAGTGATCATAGCAGTGATAATAGTCATACCATCCATCATAATAGACCTTACACAGGATAAAAGTGAGATCAGCTGGGGAGACTCAGTAAGTACTTTTATTAAAAATATTCACCTGGTCTCAACTCAAAGGTCACTTCCTCAGAGAATAGCAGAATGCCAGTATATTCATTTTATCTTGATACTATGACAAGTTACCAAAAACACTGTGGCATAAAACAAGATATAAAATTTACATATATTTATTAAATCTATTTATATCTATGCTATATATGAACTTTATTCATATATATATGTGTATCTATCTATCTATCTATATATATATGTTATATTTCTGGAGGTCAGAATCCCAAAACAGGACTCACTAGGCTAAAATCAAAGTGTTGGCAGGACCATATTCCTTCTCAAAGTTTTTAGGGAACAATCTGTTTCCTTGTCTTTTGTGCTGTTCGAGGTTTCCAGCATTTCTTATCTCTTGGCTCCTTCTTCCATCCTCAAAGCCAGCCAGCTCTTCAAATCTCTGACTCTAGTTTTGTGCTTTCTTCTTCTACATGTAGAGGGCCCTTGTTACCATATTGTACCCATCTTGAAAATTCAGGATTATCTCTGTTTTTTTACAGTCAGTTGATTAACAACCTTAATTCCATCTACAATCCCAATTCCCCTTACTATGTGACATAATCTATTCACAGGTACCAAATATTAGGGTATGGGCATGTCTGAAGAGTCATGTCTGCCTCTTACAGCCAGCACTACTTCTGGGAATGAATAAGGAAAAAAAAAACATAAGACATTTTCACAAAGAATAGGAGTATAAAAATTTAGAAAAAAATGTACCGATGCTCCAAAAGTTCTCCATGTTTGAAGTTTATATAGTACTAATCTCCCCTACATGATGAACTCAAAAAGGAAGGTCCTGGTAGCCTATATTTGAAGGCCCCAAGGATAGAAGGAACTGGGGGAAATGCCATACTATTTGATATCCAGGTATGCTGGAAAAGCAACCCATGCAGATAAACAAAGGTGCATACCAGTCGGCAATAGGACATACGGAATAAGGGAGGGAAAAAGACTAACTTAGTACCAGAGCAAGAGGGAAGACAGATGAGTGATGACTGAGTTTTAACTGGCAGGGGCCATCCCCACCCAGGCTCACTTCAGGAACCAGTCTTAAAGTCTAGGCTTTTCAGGATAATGTTTTGTTGCTTTTGGAAACATCACACATCACACTCAGCGGCTCACATCATCTCTCATGAGGTGACTAAAGAAATCTCCCTTTCTTTTCATATCTCCTCCTGGTGATTTACATACCTAGTGTGACTTGAAGCTGATAGGAGAAATCCAATCTGTTCCCTGACCCCTCTACACCCAATGTTACTGAAGTCCAAACACCCACCCTCTTACCCAACCTGGTGAAACAGCTTCCTCTCTGGTTCCCTTGATTCCTCTTCTGTCCCAAATAAAGTCTGTTCTCCACACAGAAACCAAACGATTTTCTAAAAACGTAAGCTCAAGCACATCATATCCCTGTCTAAAGCTTTCTGACATTTTCTGAGAATACAGACTGACTCTAACCACTATCTCAAAATGGCCCCATGGGAGCTGGCCCCCAAGTACCTGTCTACTCTCATCATTCCGTCCCTTACACTGTGTTGCAACCACATGGTTTTCTTTCTGGTCCTTGAACACCCCAAGCTTAGGCCTTTGCACTGGCTGCACCCCTGCCTGGAAACCCTGCTCCTCCATCTCCACAGGGCTAATTCCTGCATATCCACCTGGTCTCAGCTCAAAGTTCACCTCCTCAGAGTAGCAGGTACTGACCACTTACTCTAAAGTAGGTTCCCACCTCACTTCTGGCACTTTCTAACTCAACTTACCTTTACTGTCTTTACATCATTTACATTTTCCTGAAATTATGTGGTCCATATCTTAGCTTACTGGTTTGCTATCTGTACCTCCCACTCCCAACCTCCCTCTTAACAGACACAATTACACAACTTTTTGATCACAGAGGGATCAAACTGGCCTGATATGTGGCATGCAAGAAAAGTATCAAATACATAGTAGGGGCTTCACAAATATTCTTGAATGAACACTTATGAACACATAAATCAAGGGGGTGTATTTATTTTCCAAAAGAACTGTCCCCAGAATAGTGTTTTCAATAGTAAACAGACGCATTTAAAACAGCATTTCATTTATACTTTGTACTTCAGTTTCATCTGTAAAAGAAGAATGGGATTAGATGACAAATAAGGCTTTTATAAATAATTACAGTTCCATGATTATAACTCAAAGCAAAAAGATTAAAGCTAATTTTCAAAAGGATGGTTACTAAGTAAAGTAGTGTCCACCTCTATAATTTAAAAAATGATTCATCCCTGTGTGATTCATCCTCAGGGAAAGTTATCCCTTAACTCCTTATCTGCAGGTTTCTCTATTTACCAAAACTGTCTCCACAGCCAGCAGCAGTGAACCTCAAGTCAGGCAAAATCGCCCAGCAGTACAAATAAACACGTATTTTCCACAAGACCAAAAGGTTAAGTGAGGGCTCTACGAACTCTACCTGTGACTGCACTTTCTACCTAGGAACACCTGGGTCAATGGATCTTGCTGTCCATTTCACTTCCCTTCAACTGAATCCATCCTATTTCATCCTCCTCTTTTATCCATCCAGCTACACTGGCCTCCCTGTGATTCCGGAAAAACAACCAAATGCTCCTCACTCCAAACTTTGCACTTGCCTTTCTTCTTCTGCCTAGAATGCTCTTTCCCTGGTTGGTCCTCATGGCTCATTCCATCATCTGCCTCAGGTCTTCACTCGATATCCCTTCCTCGCTGAGACCTTTCCTAGACACCTTATCTAAATTGCAAACACATCCCCAACTCACTCCCTGCTCCCTTGCCCACTTTCATTGGCTTCTGTGCACTTATCACTAAGGTACGTACTAGACATTTACTTACTTTTGTTGTTCACTGTCTCTTTACCCCTACTTGAATGTAAACTCCAGGAGAAAGAGCTTTTTGTTTCTTTCAATGCTAAATTCCAAGCACCTAAAACAGAGGCTGGCACAGGGGATCAGTCAATAGCTGTTGAAGGAAGGATGAGTGCACATTGTTTTATGAGTTCCTGGTTACGATCTACCCATGCCTCTCTACATATTCTAACATGCCTAAGATTGGGAGGCGGCTATCACTACTTAAATTTCATTATACCCCAATTTTTCACCAATAGATATAGTATCAAGTGTTTGAGAATGGTGATTCCATACTTAGTCCCTCCCGTCCCACCTCCACAAACTCCTATCAGTCCCTGCCATGCTGTCTGAGCACCTGCCATCTCCCTAAAGAAAAGGAGCACCTTTTCTCCCATCTTATAACTTCTCAAGAGTGCTCCTCATCCTGGAATGTTGTCCCACATCTCATTATTAAATACAGCAGCATTATCAACAGTAGCCAAACTATGGAGAAAGTCCAAAATGGATAAAGAAGATGTGGTATACATATACATATATATATATATATATATATATGCCACAGAATATTGTTCAGCCATTAAAAAGAGTGATATCTTGCCATGCACAGTGACATGGATGGACCTAGAGTGTATTACACCAAATGAAATAAGTCAGCCAGAGAAAGATAAATACCATATGATTTCACGCATATGTGGAATTTAAGAAAGAAAACAGATGGACATATGGGGAGGGGAGGGAAAGGAGTGGAAAATAAGCCATAAGTGACTCTTAATGATAGAGAACAAACTGAGTGTTGATGGAGGGAGGTGGGTGGGGGATGGGCTAGATGATATGAAAGGGTATTAAAGAGAGCACTTGTGATACACTGGGTCTAAGTGATGAATCACTGAATTCTACTCAAGAAACCAGTGTTGGGGGTGCCTGGGTGGCTCAGTCGTTAAGTGTCTGCCTTCTGCTCAGGTCATAATCCCAAGGTCCTGGGACCGAGCCCTACATAGAGCTTCCTGCTCCGTGGGAGGCCGGCTTCTCCCTTTCCCACTCCCCCTGCTTGTGTTCCCTCTCTTGCTGTATCTCTGTCAAATAAATAAATTTAAAAAAAGAAAGAAAGAAAGAAAGAAAGAAAGAAAGAAAGAAAGAAAGGAAGGAAGGAAGGAAGGAAGGAAGGAAGGAAGGAAGGAAGAAAGAGAGAAAGAAAGAAAAAAGAAACCCGTGTTGCGCTGTATGGTAACTAACACTTTTTTTTTTTTTTTAAAGATGACTCCAAAATCACCTTTATCAACCTTGCTCTGGCAGAAGAGGAGGTAGCTGTTCCTTCCTCGATGTTTCTACATATACTTGCTCACATGCAACATGTCCTCTTTTCCAGCATGCCTTCTGCTTCTGCCCTCAGCCTGAAGCCCCCCTTTGCCCCTTCTCCACCTGACCAACCTCTCCTACGGCAAGAATTAAAGCAGGTGTAACCTTTCCCAAGAAACCCTTTCCAAACGCCTATGCCGAGCAAAGTTCCTCCATGTGCGGACTTGGATCCAGGTGTTTGTCCCATTTTATTCCAAGGGCCTCTTCATCTACCAAGCGCTCCATGAGGAGAGCATTCTCCTTTATTCATCTTCATATCGCCTGTCCCAATCAATCAATATTAACTGAGTTAAATTATATGTGTCTATGACATCAACCATATATATATATATATATATATATTTTACGATTTTATTTATTTGCCAGAGAGAGAGAGAGAGTACACACAAGCAGGCAGAGAGGCAGGCAGAGGCAGCGAGAGCAGCAGGCTCCCTGCCGAGCAAGGAGCCCGATGCGGGTCTCGATCCCAGGACCCCGGGGATCATGACCTGAGCCAAAGGCAGCGGCTTAACCAACTGGGAGCCACCCAGGCATCCTTCAACCATATATTCTATTTTGGTTATTTATAAAATATACCCCATCATATCCTAGAGGACTCTAAGACCTCGGGGGACAGAGACTATGATTTATAATTTTGAACCTCTGAAATGTCTGACACACAGTAGGAGATTAATACACATTTCTGAGGTCGTGGACTGCAGTCCTGGGTTTCACGGTATAGTGATTTGCCCAAAAGTGTTTGCCATAACCACCAAGAGTTACTGTGTAATTGATTGCATGTTATTAGGAAGTACTTTATCTGGAAACACAGAACCAAAATCTGAAGCAATTGAGATATATATTGAAAGAGGGAGGGAGGAAGGGAGAGAGGGACAACCCCGCCAATCACTCCGCATTTCAGTTCTAATCATGGCTATAAAGGGCACAACTTGGAAAATGGCCTTCAAGAGGGCTGCACCTCAACAGACATTGTGTCTGTGGTATGGAACTAAATAGGAATGAAATTTCAGCATTAGGGGCTGAGGGCAATCTGGTAGCTCACAGAACAGAAAGGGGCAGTCTACTACAAGAAGCCCTGAAATAAACAGTCTGAATCCACAGTTCAAGGGAGTAATCACCTGCCCATTGGCTAGTAGAAACTTTAAGAAGTGATTAGAGAAATAACAGATACACATACACATACATTACAGAATGGAACTTAGAGAACATTTCACATGCTTACTAAGTTCCTTAACTAGTAACATTCACCAACTATTTCCTAAGTAATTAGCCAGCACTAAGGTTCCCTTTAAATATTAGAAATAGCAAAATTGTACCATAAAAACAACAAAAAGTGGTAGGAGATGCAGAATGTTGATCCAGATTAAATTTGTGAGTTTACTTGCTGATGGTTCTAATTTTTTTTTACCCTCTTGAGAATCCATGGTCCAAAACCATTTCTGCCCCCAAAGATGCCCATTTTGCCACATATCCTATAACTTTATGATCTGGATTATAGATAAAGCCTGTCACTGCCTTTGGTGCTTACCAATGGATGAGATTCAGTGGTCACTGGGTTATTATCAAGATTCCACAATTGTCTTTCCATTTCAGGGGGTTCATGGAGTCCTTAATGGCCCCAGTGACTCCAAATCTGGATGATGCCACTTTAGGGAAGAAGTAAAATCTTTAAGACGTTAAGACTAGAATGAAAATCAAAATTGGTTAAAAGGCTTATAGATATGTACTCTCTGGACCTTGTCTGTCTTGTTTATCTTCTAATGACAGGTTTTCCTTCTTACTGTCTACACCCCCATCATACTACCACTTGTCCATTTCCAAGAAAGTAGTCATCCTCATGTTGTCTCTTTACCAGGATGTTTCCCTTACTCTCCCTTTCCCATTTCCATTCAACTAGTCAATTCTTACTTGTTCTCTGTTACTCAGAACAAATCCTTCCCTGTGCTGGCTTGTGCATGAATAATCTCCTTTTGACTTCCTTCATAATACTTATTACCATTACATATTTACATGTGGTTATTTGAGTGCTGGCTGTTTCTGCACTTGACATTAAGCTCCATGACAAAAGGACCGTGTCTGTTATACTCAGCCCTAAGTCTCCAGCTTTGTATCTGTGCCAGACATATGAATAAATATTGAATAAATCATATACACAGCATCAGCAAGGCCGTATGAAGCCACATGACCAGCTGTCAGTACTCAGGGGTTCTTACACTGTAGTTCGTAGATTTCTCTACATTTACACTTTGAAACCTCATGCTTTAATAAATGTTTTGGCCAGTTTTAATTTCATAAGATAAAGGGTAGAAGAGACAGATCTGAAGAGAGACAACTGCAGAGTTTTGTCTGTTGGGAAAATAGGTGAGGAATATTTTGTTCACCATGGTAAACTGGACAGTACTACCATCAGATTTTAATAAATTATTTTATTTTTATTTTTTTTAAGATTTTATTTATTCATTTGACAGACAGAGATCACAAGTAGGCAGAGAGGCAGGCAGAGAGAGAGAGAGAGAGAGAGGAGGAAGCAGGCTCCCTGCTGAGCAGAGAGCCCGATGCGGGGCTCGATCCCAGGACCCTGAGATCATGACCTTAGCTGAAGGCAGAGGCTTTAAACCACTGAGCCACCCAGGTGCCCCTTAATAAATTATTTTAACACCATGTGGGGGTTTTTTTGTTTGTTTGTTTGTTTTTTTTGGTGGATGTATGGCACAGATTCAATAATTAGTTATTTAGACCATGTGACTATGAGAATTAATAAAGGGAAACCTTGGTAAAGTGGACTTGGGATGCCAGAAGAGGAAGCTGGTGGTGGGAGATGTACAACTCAATGTCAATGACAGAAAGAGCTGTCAATTACAGACCCAAGAGAAGACCCACAGAAGAATCACAGAAAAGAATGGTCCATTACAGCCCCAACAGGAAAAGATGTATACTGCACCTGCTACAAGAAACCAACCATTCCTGCAACTCAACCCATCAGGAACTGCCATCACCCTAGACTCTTAACATCTCTCCAGGGGACTTCTGCTCAAAACACCCCTCCCAACTTCCTCCTCCTTCTCCGTAAAATAATGTTTCTCTCTTCTTTGTTGGACCTGCTTGTGGTTTTGCTGTGGCTTGCTTGTCCCAGATTGCAATTCTCTGCCATTCCTGAATAAATTCATTTTTGCCTGTAAGGTAACCAGCAGTTTTCATTTTAAGGTTAACATTACCACAGTCATTTCCTTTGGGAGCTACTAGTGTGTGGAATGAGGTGATTTTTAGGGAAGAAGTTCAGTAAGACTCCAGATCCTCTAACACTGCCTCCATCTGCATACCACTGGCCATCTTACCATCCATCAGCAAGTGGTTCAGGAAGAGATTGCTGATCAAGTGATTTCAGCACCAATATAAAAACTCTTGTATTACATCAATAATGTTCCTAGATAAAGACAGGAGATTGGTTCTTTCCACACTTTGACCAAAGTAAAGTGCTGTTTTCTGTGTTTGTTTATTTATTTATTTATTTATTTATTTTTAATTTTGTTTTGTTTTTGTTTTTAGTGAGCTCTGTAAGGACTTTCTCAAATGTCACAGGGGAGGCTGCCTCACTTTGGTTGGCTCACAGGATACCAAGGCAAGCAGCAAGTAGATTCAAAATTCGCAGACCTATGTAAACACTGTTCCTGCTTTCCAAATGTTTTCCTCTATTTTTTTTTAAAGGTTGATAATCCATATATTAGGACACAACAAATTCAGAATAAAAAATCAGTAAGTTGATGTGAAAAAATAGAAAAATAGAAATGAAAGAAACATTTTATTTAGAAATTAGTTATTTTTATCTTAATATCTAAAAAGGGGTTCTGTGCATAGTAGAGAATAGCCTAATTAGTGGAATGGTGAACATCACCTCTCTGTCAATTACTTAAATATTCTCAATCATTTAAAAATCAGTCTTCCAGGATCTTGGCAATATGCTTCTGTCCTTCCCATCTGACCATTCCTGGGTGCATGGAAAAAAAATCACATTAGAACTTGCAAAAGGAAATCTCCATATTCAACACCACCTGCCAATGGGCACAATTTTCCTACCATCTCTTTCCCTTCATAGACCATATCCCAGAAGGTTGCTGACCTTATAACAATATTCTGGGAGACCTAAGTCAACCAGACACCTCCACATGCCCCACCCTCTTGTGCACAATAGGCCCTTGATTGGCACAGCAAGATAAGACTCCAGAAAAACTCCCTTCCAGTGCCCTTACTTATCCTTTGATCTGTTGCAAATCACTTAACATTACCACTTGATTGTGTGGTCTGTACAATACTACAAATGAAAATATCATATTTGCAAAGTATTGCATAAGATATCGTTTCATTGTTATTTTAATTACTGTGCTCTCTAGCTTGAGTTTCTTGCATAATGGCACACCTGACTAATTTCTAGCAGGGAAAGTAGTGTCTTTTTTTTTCAACTTGCTTTTGTAACAGTGCAGGCCCCATGCCCCAGTGATCCACTTGTGACAATTAAATTTTCAGCCAACAGTGAAGGCCTTAGGGGATAAAGAAGACGGGACTACAGGGGGTTAAATGTCTGATCCTACGGAGACTACAGTTCGTCTCTACAATTTCCTGTTTGGACCAATTAGACATTATCACTTGGTTGGATCAAAACTAGGAAGAGAGAACAGAAGGGGAGATCAACCTTAGATGGAGCGAGGTTTGTTCAGACATGCCACCACACTGTGTTGATGACAAGGACACCACTTTTGGAATCTCTGAGCTGGTTCTAAGGGCCAAGATATGCCCAACTGTCATCAGGGTGACGGTTGACAAAGATTGCAGTCAGTCAGCCACGAACAAAAATAAATGGCCTGTCAAAAAAATAAGAACTCCCCTAGGGCAAAAAAAATTTTTTTCTAAAAAGGAAACAAATCTGTTTTAGCCTTGAATAATCCAAACTGACTTTTGGCTTCAATGAACTGACAAGCTGCATGATCCTCAGTTTTACAGGAGCAAACGGTACGTGTGTTTGGGATGTCTGAATAGGTCAGAGAAAAAGGCTGAGGTTTTGGCTTTTGCTTGCTTTTACTCTAGGTTAAGTAGATCCAATTTCAGGTGCCTGGGTGGCTCAGTCACTAAGCGTCTGCCTTCAGACCTGCCTTCGGCTCAGGTCTTGATACCAGGGTCCTGGGATGGAGTCCCACATCGGGCTCCCAGCTCCGTGGGAAACCTGCTTCTCCCTCTCCCACTCCTCCTGCTTGTGTTCCCTCTCACTGTCTCTGTCAAATAAATAGATAAAATCTTAAAAAAAAAAAAAGTAGATACTATTGCTTCTCAATGAACAGATACTTGGCACTGCGAGTTAGATATTAACCATTGCTGGTTTTCTTGGTTCCAACCAGACCCCAATTTGACCTACTCAAATGACCCAGTATAAACCAAGTATAAACTTTTTTACTGTCATAATGCCACATATCTCTACACAGAGGCAGCAGGGTGCTCGTAAACTCATCTCAAAAGAAAAAAGAAAATGAAAGGAGGGAAAAAAAAAAAAAAAACAAACAAAACAAGAAGCAGAAAAGAAAGTCCTAATCAGTACCATTTGCCGATTTCCCTGGAATAAATACCGTCACCGTTACTGATTTCAAGTCACTGAATTAGGAGTCAGGAAGAGCTTCACAAAATCAACTGTCTTGAGCTAATAATGGAAGGCAGCTTCGTGAGCAGGAGAAATAATTACAACGGTGACAGAAACAAACTAACATTTATGCAGGGTTTTAGGGCTCACAAAATACTTTTTCACACGTGTTCACCCAATTCTCACAGCTTTCTGAGACAGGTGGTATTCACGAAACCAAAGTTCAAAGAGTTTAAATGGTTATATCCGCTGAGAATAGTGGCTAACAAATCTGGGACACATCTCTTATTTTCTGAAATGAAAGTCCGTGCTGTTCTAAAGTATTTTCAAGCCTATGTCCTCAAAATTACAAATGAATTAGCAAGGTATCTCCACTCTTCTTTTATAAATAACAATCATTGCCTACATTTTTTAACACTTCATGGTTTTTGAAACATTTTCACATCTATTATCTTAACCTCACAAACACACGGTGAGTTAGACCAGGCAGAGATCACTATATTCATTCCACAGATCTAAATTCTGAGGTTCCAGGGGGTTAAGTGACTTGTGGAAGATCTCATAGGACGCAGCACTATGTTATCATGTGGCTAGTATGGCCACGTGGCCTATAGTGATCAGGGAATAAAAAAACTAAAGCAGAGGGGCACCTGGCTGGCTCAGCTGTTGAGAATCTGCCTTTGGCTCTGGTCATGATGCTAGGGCCCTGGGATCGGGCCCCGCATCAGGCTCCCCACTCGGGAAGCCTGCTTCTCCCTCTCTCGCACCCCATGCTTGTGCTCCCTCTCTAATTCTCCCTCTGTCAAAAAAATAAAATCTTTAAAAAAAATTAAAACAAACAAAAAAACTAAAGCAGAACTGATACCTAGTGAGTGTTGACGCCCAGTGGAATGACGGAGCCTAGGATGAAATAACCCGAAACAGAGGTCCCTAGCCTTCCGAAAAAGGGCTACCATCTTTTTTTTAAATATTTTTTATAAACATAATGTATTATTAGCCCCAGGGGTACAGGTCTGTGAATTGCCAGGTTTACACATTTCACAGCACTCACCATAGCACATACTTTCCCCAATGTCCATAACCCCACCCCCCTCTCCCTATCCCCTTCCCCCAGCAACCCTCAGTTTGTTTTGTGAGATTAAGAGTCTCTTATGGTTTGTCTCCCTCCTGATCCCATCTTGTTTCATTTATTCTTTTCTTACCCCTCAAACCCCCCGCGTTGCATCTCCACTTCCTCATATCAGGGAGATCATATGATAGTTGTCTTTCTCCGATTGACTTATTTCACTAAGCATAATACCCTCTAGTTCTATCCACATCATCACAAATGGCAAGATTTAATTTCTTTTGATGGCTGCATAGTATTCCATTATATATATACACCACATCTTCTTTATCCACTCATCTGTTGATGGGCATCTAGGTTCTTTCCATAGTTTGGCTATTGTGGACATTGAAGAGCTACCATCTTGATTCTACCTATACCTGCATATTAGAACCACCTGGAAAAATTGTAAAATCTCAATGCCTGGGCCACACCCAAGACCAATTCAATAAGAATGTTTAGAGGTGGGATGAGGCTATCAGTATTGTTTCATGCTTCCCCAGTGGAGTCACAGAGGTAAATTAATATATACAGGGAGGATAACCCATTAATTGTTTCACTTGTCTATTACATTTACACACTTGCCTACCTCTCCATTCACACAATGGATATTGTTGCACACCTACCAGTTCTAAGCACCATTTTAGATGCTGAGGCTCCAGTATGGACAGAGACAGAGCCTCACTTCCTCCAGCCTCCACTCCTTTGGGCTAACATTCTAGCAAAGAATTTATCTACCAGCAGGGGCAACTGTGTGCATTGGGGGTTAGGAGGAGAGTACCACAAAGAATAGAAACTCCAGCCATGAGCCCCTGGTTCTCTTCTGGTTGGCTCAAGGTCAGTTCCTTGCAGACTTTTAAAGGAAGCCACTTTTAAATAGGATCCAGGATCCTGTTCCTTATTAGGATATTTTATCCTGCATGTCAAATTAAGTGAGGGGCTTTAGTAGTTTGGGGTTTAATCATAGAGATACCTTAATTTATGCACTAGAAGTTTCCTAAATTGCTCTGTGTAAATCATTTTAAAGGTAATACTGAATACTGATTTCCTAATAACTCAGATTATAATTTATCTTCATTACAAATGAACTTTAATTGGAAGTGGCTCCTAACAGATCTAACTACAAATGTCTCACTGGGCCCTCTATTAAACACCAATCAATAAAAAACAAACCAACCAAAAGACAAAAAAATTACTGGTAAATGCAGAAGAGGAGTTACTTATTCTTTCAATTTAATTTCTAGCAAGAGACAGAGACTTTCTTAACTCCCTGATCCCCTAATTCGACCATGTGGAAAAACGTTCGTAAATATAAGAAATCTGTATCTATTCCTGTTGGTCAGGAAGCAAACTCTCTTTTCCTTAAGGATTTGTTCAAATAGTTAACAATAGCTCTTAAATGGCCACTGATTAAACAGATAACAGCTGCATTCATTCCCTGACACTTGGCCTGCTTTCTTTCACTTTCTCACTGACTCATCCGGCATGCTCAAAATGCTCCCAAGCAAGGGACTTAACTTAATATGTCCCTCCTTACTTCTGAGCACTGTCACTCTGCCTTTAGGATCCATCTCCCTGACTAGACTCCATGGGATAAAGAGAGAATCTTAAGGCCAATGCCATAGTACTAAATTGTTGTCCATAAAGAATTAATGAATAAATTAATGATTTAATTAATGTTTAACACAAACTATGCTTTTTCTATAATGCGGAAATCTTCCGTGGCTACAGAATGCTCAGATATTGTTTCTTAGCCAGCAGAACCTCTTTTTATTTAAAAAGATCTGGATGAGGGGGTAGGACATGGGACAGGCAAGAAATTTCCCAGTTTGGTTGTCCATCTGAAGGCTTCCCAATGCTGAAATGATTCAGAATGCCTGCAAGGTGCCATCTTGAATTTTCTGAAAGTGAAGGCAGTCCACTAAAGCAAATACAGATTCTGCAGACACCAACCATCCATTCTGTAGATTAGTCTTTCCTTTTGCTTCTCTCTTTCCTCCTTACAATTTCCTTTTGGTGATTTGATGACACTAGAAAGTGGGTTTGAAAATTAGATGGAACTCTAATTACTAAAATTAATTACTTAAAGACATATTTCCAAATGGCCAAGGAAGCAAGTTGGATGGCAGAGTAGAGAAGCCTAATAATCCTCAAGCTGCCGTACTTTGAGTGTTTAAAAATAAAAACGGCTCATTTGATCCATGACATGGATCATCATCTTTGCTTTGGAAACAAGAACACTGGGAAAGAGAGGGTTATTTGTCTAGGATCACACAGCCAGTGAAGAGCTAGTAAGCAAATTCAAGTCTCCCAACTTGACATTCTTTATCTTTTGACCACACCACATTCTGTGGATTCGACTGAAGCACACTCTCCTCTTGTCTCTCCCCTCTACCATGAATAATGGAGAAATAGCTATGATTCAAGACAGTGAGTGCCCCATCAGAGAGCACTTCAGGGTGATGGCTTTCATGGTGTCAGGATCAGTGACCTGCTGACTCCATTGCTTGATGTAATGGCTGTGAATGAGCCCTACTTATTGTCATATCTATTACTGAAAGTAATTAAAGCCAAAGCTCTTTCTCTTTCAATTATAGCATTGGGCTGGCTTAATTTCAAATGCCAAAAGAACAGGTATGCAAGCAGACCAAAAATAAATTAAATTAAATTAAATTAAATTAAAAATTTTTAAAAAAAAGGAAGGAAGGAAGAAAGGAGGAAAGAAAGAAAAAAAAAAGATGAAAAAAAAAAAGATACTATGTGATTATCAGGCAGAACCAAATAAAGTTCATTCAGAGCACATATGAAGAAAATTTGGGCATTAGAAAGAAATGAAAATGACAAAATGAATATAGCATTTGTTATTAATCAGCCAGAAAACATACTATTAGTGTCTATCCAATTCATGACTATTCATAAAAATTAAATACACACCCCAAATGGTGGGATAGTTGAGTTAGTCCTTGAATAATTTTTTATCTAGTTTGGCTGAGAAAGGTAAAAACTTTCTAGAAATACTTTGACTACCTCACATTGTTGAATCTCTAGATTCCTTCTGTAAATCTTATAACCCTGTCTTGGGTGACGGAAAGAAAGAGAATCTCAACATAAAAGGAATGTTCATGTTAGCTGGATAATTTAATGTTTAGTATCACAATTCCAAAGCTATTATCTTACTCAGGGCATCCATTTTCAGAATGCACATTTCAGAATGCACATAGAAGTTAGGTAGAGTCTGCAAGTTCATCTTCTTATGAGAGAGAGAGATAGAGAGAGGGTCAAGGGAAAAGGGAGAGAGTTACCTATGTCTTTGTGTTTGTGCATTATTGAAGTCAGAAAGAACACAAAGGGGACAGTCTGGGTATCACTGGGAAACCTGGTTGGCATGTAGTCTTTTATGGTACCTTACAGCTTGGCATATTCACTGTGGTTCAAGGTCTTTGGTAAGGATCAAATATATATAAGGAAATATGACTCTTTGAAAAACATAGTTACATAAGCATGAGGCTTTATTATAGGAAATATGTCTCAAGAGATGAGGAAAGGTTTAAAAACGGAAGAGAGCACAGAATGCAGTATTTTATGAGACCTCTTCACTTTCCTCATTTACATCACCCTCTCCAGAACCATGCCTTTTGGAAATCCAGGGAGACAACCATCTTCCTAGTTCTCTTCCTCCTGCTGTTTCTCTTTATCCTACTTTTAATGTCCCATTTTAGGAACCGTTAGAGAACAATCACTGAAAGAATTATTGATAGAAATAATGAGTACAATGGCTTACTAAAAGTAGCAGTCGATAAGGAATGAACTGTATTAAAAAAAACAATAATAGTTTCTAGTGATTCCATAGATCTGTAAACTGACATTGTTTTCTTCCATGGTAAAAATGTATAGACTTGAGTTCTAGTCCTGTATCTTAAATCCTAACTGGGTTTTAAGCAAGTCATTTTGTCCCTACTGAGCTTCAGGTATCTCTTCTGGAAATAAAGACACTGCACTGGGCAATTTCCTACAAGCCCTCCTAGGCCTGGTGAGCTGCGAAATGTAATCAGATGCCACTTGAGGAAGAGCCAACAGAATAAATTCATTTCTAGAGAAAAATCTTATAAAGTCTTAATCTCTTTGGCCTTTGCCTTCATGAGCAAATGGGATGCTGAATACAGTACCTGAACAACAGCATGTGGTGACCACATGTGGTGACCACATGTGGAAGAAAATATTTGACCCATCACTCCCATATTCCACTGTGGGAGGGGCTGTTTTGGCTTGGTGAAATTCCTGGATAAGTGGCACAAGGTGGAAGAGGAGAATATGGCAGCATGGAAGTTCCAAAAGCCAAGGTAACCAAAACTACTGCACAGGAGGCAGAGGGAAGCTTTGGTTTTACATTTGAACAGCTGAGGAAGAAATATGGAGGAAAACAGGTTGGTGTAAGTTAGGGCTATGTTGGAAAAATACTCAGCAGATACCTGCTAGTTTGGGGATAGCTGAATTGGTATTGCTCACCGTTCAATTTTGAGAATGTAAACTTTCTTCTTCACTAAATCTTCAGTATGGAGTGCTCTATTCATGCTTTAAGTATGTTTGAATGCTTTTGATTGTCCATTTATCGAAATCGAAAGGGGCTAAAATTCAAATCAAATGTGAATGTGTAAGCAGAGAAAAATCTTGAGAATGTAAGGTACCAGGGGATTTAAAGATCTCCTTGACAGTGCTTTAGGCCTCAAGGAGCATGGAACAGGAAGATTATCCAATCCTACAGGGCCAAGAAATTTCTGGTGATCATTTATCTATTTTTATCTATGTCCTAAGTCTTTTTTAGGAAAGACTAAGTTGGAATTTGTAAAAACTGTGTGGGACTTCTACATCATAAGCTAGGACAGAGGTCAACCAACTACAACCTGTGGGCCAAATCTGGCCCCTTGTCTGAGTTAAAAAATAAAGTTTTATCGGAACACAGACACGCTCATTCATTTATATATTATCTGTGGCTCCTTTCCTGACATAACAGTAGCACTGGGTAGTTATGGCAGAGACCATATTGTCCACAAAGCTTAAAATCTTTACTACTAGCACTTTATAGAAAGTATTTGCTGACCCCGGGAATAGGAAACTCCTTTGGTGCAAAAATGCCTTGATAGGCTAACTTAAGTATCTCAGGAAAAGGAGCCTCCTCTTTTCAAGAGGCAATAAGACACTGCTTAATAAGAGCTGTCTCAAGAATTGGCATAGTCTTCCTTCATGTGCCCCTGGTGGACCATTGTCTTGACGGAATACATTCCAAATAAGAGACCACATACGGCAATGACAAGGAGCTTTTGAATGGAAAACTCTTAACTGCTGGGCTTCTTCCCATAACAACCACTGCACACTCATCTTTCCATCAAACATAAACAAAGCGCCTTCTCTTTGCCTGGCACCAAGCTAGGCAACGAGAGCCAAGAGATCAATAAGACACTGCTGGCCCTCAAAAAGCACACCAAGAGAAGGAGACGGGACCCAAATCGTCAGAATGCAATAGAGTAGTTAAAATAACAGAGGTGTGTACAAGGTACCCCTGCTGTACACGGTTCCTCAGCTGTCAGGTGTTGCCCCAGTGGTGGGAAGCAGTGTGTGCTTGCTTTGGTTGGACCGAAATACCCCATCATCTGTGTTCAACACCATGGCCAATCTTCTTTGAACACTGCACTTTGGCATGAAGCAGGTTAACGCTTTGATGGAAACCCATCACTTCCAAGAACAGAACATCACAACAGGAGGACTGTGAAGATTATTTGTGTCATTCCCTCACTGGACAGGAGGAAACAGGCCTGGAGAGGTATGGCGATTGCCTCTCAAGACACGCAGCCAGGTGCCGGCTGAACTAGCACCAGAACCAGGTGTCCTGTGGCACAGCTGGTTCTCTTTCCACTATACCAGCAGTTCCCCGGTGATCTGAGCAGCCCTTGTATTCTGAAGTGCAGGCTTGGGTGTTGATGGTGAAGGAAGTGCAGGCAGCATAAAGGAACCCAAGAGGATGGGGATCCAAGCTTCCAACTTTGATAAGAGCAACTCTATTACCGGTTATGCATCTGGGTGTTGTGGGTTCTGCCCACAATTATATTTAAAATAGGATGACACAGCAAAAAAGTTATGGAACTGTAGCATTGTACCAAGCCCTGCCTTGTTCAAAATCTAAATCGAATTTTCTTAGTATTAGCCTTGATAGGAAAGTTTCAGTAATGCATTAGATTTAGTAAGGTTTCTAGGTGTTTAAAACAATAGTAAGCACATATTCTTCCCTCTGGTGGGGTGGAGAAGGCAATCTGTACGAGGTGTATTTCTTCTGCGTGGGATGCAGACACTCCCCTCGTAAAAAGGAGTAAATTCCATGCTCTTGGCAATCTGATTTATGGCAAGAATGAGGGTGGTAACATTCCACTTAAACCAATGAAGCCCATTGATTCTACACTTGAAAATCTATACATGGAGAGCCTCAATCTTCCGGAGCACTTGATGCTTGATGCTCTTCCATTTCTGTACAAGTTCTGGGTAAGAGCAAAGATTCTTTAAACAGTTACAAAATTCTATTCTTGCAACTCCTGTTTCAAGAGGACATACTCAAAACAAAGTATAAGAATTTTCTTTATAAGACCATGTTATAAGACCATGGGTGACAATTTCAAAATCATTGGAAATTACTGCACTTTAAAACTTCACCTAATGCAACTGGTATAACAGCTGGTTGATGAGGACGGCTGAGGGGTTAGCTTGAACTCTGTCTCATTCTCCTAAGAGGTGTGTCATGGGAGATGCTAGCCAGATTAAAATCAGAGACCCTATGGCTTTCTAAGAGGAAATGTGTGAGAAGGGGGAGAAGAACTTCAGTACCCGCTTATATAAATCCCCATGGACAGAAGAGAAGGGGAAGGGAAATATTACTTCTCAATGTTTGTCAGACCCAGGGCAAAGCACATTTTACTCACATGATCACATTTAATTCTGACAAAGGTTATTGGAGGTAGGTAGCATTTTTTTAGAGCTGGGTAAGTCTTACTAATTCACTCAGGTACATACCACTTCTATAGTGACAAAGCCAACATTTAATATAGGAATCTGTTTCCAAAGTCTTTTTATTAAAAAAAAAAAAGCTTCCATTTTATCCAGTGTAGAGATCATGACTCAAGAAGTTAGACTGCTGCTAATTTTCCTGAATGAGAATGTATCTCCTTCCCCTTTCCCTCTTTTGTCTGTCTGTCTCTGTCACTCACAACAGACAGACCGACAGACACACACACACACACACACACACACCATGTAGAACCCAGATCCTTATTGGCAATTGTATCTTCTACATTGGTCAAGGGACACCTGGATGGCTCAGTCAGTAGGGTACCTAACTCTTGGTTTCAGTTCAGGTCATGATCTGGGATCCTGGTTTGGGCCCCACATCAGGCTTTGCACTCCGTGCAGAGTCTGCTAGTCCCTCTCCCTACTCTCCCTCTCACTCTCTCTCTCATACATAAAAAATAAAATAAAATCTTAAATGTTCAGGATGAATAATACCTATAATAAGGCAGAATCCCCTCACATAATAAACGTACTGATTTTCCAATTTTTCCATCTATAACCTGTGTATGTGTGCATGCACGCCAGGCACACTGCTCAGCGCAAACACAGGAGACAGCTGCATTTCACAGTTGAGTCTTCAGGCAGCAATATTTTAGCAGAATGAGCATCAAATCTTCCCAATGACTTGCGAGCTGTGAAAGACATTGCAGCTAACTCCAACTGTAAAAACTATATTGGCTGCAGGAGAAAAAACAGCATTTGGAAGGCTATGCTTTTAAAGGATGTTGGGGGAGAAGAAAATAGAAGGCTGCAGTTCTCACAGTGAAAGGACCGCACCGAGGGCCCAGGTGCAGGGTTGGAGATGGGCGGAGAAGCTTCCGCTTTCCTTTTTTTTTTTTTTTTTTTTTTTTTTTTTTTTTTAAGATTTTATTTATTTATTTGACAGAGAGAAATCACAAGTAGGCAGAGAGGCAGGCAGAGAGAGAGGAGGAAGCAGGCTCCCCGCTGAACAGAAAGCCCGATGTGGGGCTCGAACCCAGGACCTGGGATCATGACCTGAGCCGAAGGCAGCGGCTTAACCCACTGAGCCACCCAGGCGCCCCGCCGCTTTCCTTTTCTATTAATCAGATTTACAGCAGCTCCTGCGGCAAAGTGCAGCTCCCGGGGGCTCTCAGACATGTAAGGGGACAAGACTGCCACCATGGGAATCCCCTTCCGCCTTCTTCGGTCGCTTGGCTCTGTTCTAGCACTCTGCAAGGGGAAGAAGACATCTTCCATCCCACCAAGCACGTCTTCTCCAACACCCCAGCTTGGAGAAAAGTCTTTTGCTTTGCTTTAAACAGAGCACTCCCTCTGGCACTGCAGTTTCCCTGTGAGCCTGGAATACTATCTGCAAAGTCTCCCACGGGAACACCTCACCCTGCACAAAGTAGATGGTCAAGAATTCCTTGCTCAATGAGGGACTGATTAAAAGAGCCACGGAGAGCAGTCACTGAGAAACAATGTTGCACTAAGCATTATAGGACTTACAAATATTCAAACGAGCCCCACTGAGGGAGCTGCTGCCCTTTCCATGTCACAGGTAATGAACCTGGGTATGAAGGAATGTAAGTCATGTGTCAAAATGTTAGGTAGTAGCAGGGCTGGGATTCAAACACAGGCGGCATGACTGAACACACCGCACCTCACAGTGGGTCCCCCAGATTCAGGGCCATGTTCACAAGTCTGGGTCTACAGTCCCCCAGGCTCTTACCCTGCATGGCTCCTCCCAGAGAGAAGAAGAAAAAGAGAGTTGATGTGCAAGTGATGGAAAACACTGGGAGAACTGCTTCAGTAGACTTCCACCAGCACTACCAGCCTCCTCTTAATTAGTAGTGAGTGCCTGGGGAGAAGGTTAGTTTTCCAAAGAGCTGGTTCACAGAAAAGCTAGGGAAACTCATTACTCCTCACCACGGGGGTCCAGCTCTCCCTCCCCAACCCTCCTTATAAGCACAGTGGGGTGAATGCGGGAGAGATAAGGAAACACAAATAACAACTGTGCTTTCAAAATGGCCTGGTCTGCCCCACACTTCTTCCTCCAGAGAGGTATCTGAAAACATACAGAAGCTTCATTTCCAGGCCAGGCAGTCAAAAATAAAAAGTCAGAAGAACTCTAGTGTTCCATCTGTTCCTGGGACAGCAAGAAGGGAAGCAGAAACCTGATATAAAGCTTGGATCTGGATCACAGAGCCCCATGATCATAAATGTCTCTTAAAATTCTATGGAATTTTACAGTTCATTAAGTGTTTTCAATGAATTTTCCTCTTTTCACCCTTGTAAGTTAGTGACATGGGTGTGAGGCTCTATTTCACAGGATAGAAAACAGGAGGGGTTGAGAAAGTTTTCAAGAGTCTCCCAGCCTGTGGGGCACCTGGGTGGCTCAGTGGGTTAAGCCTCTGCCTTCGGCTCAGGTCATGGTCTCAGGATCCTGGGATGGAGTGCTGCATTGGGCTCTCTGCTCGGCAGGGAGCCTACTTCCTCCTCCTCTCTCTCTGCCTGCCTCGATGCCTACTTGTGATCTCTCTCTGTCAAATAAATAAATAAAATCTTAAAAAAAAAAAAAAAAAAGAGTCTCCCAGCCTACACATGACTCGAACCCATGCTCTGATTCTAAGCATGGTTGTCTCTGTAACATCTTCACCTCCTTCAGTACTGCTGGGAAGGGTTGATGCAGTGATCCTTCTGGGACTCTGCTGGCAAATTTCCTCCCATCTCCTGCTGTTTCTCTCCCTCTTCGTAGAGAATAAGATGGATCCCCCTTCCCCCATCTCCCTACCACCAAATCTGATCTCTAATGAGAACCATTAAAGAAAGTGAACACAGACACAAGGATTTTTTACTAGAAAGGGAAGGCTGCCTTCCTGATGGCTTGGATGAGGGAGGTGGGTCTCCTCTGCTTCTCCCGCAGCATACCCAGCCACACAGGGCAGCAAAAATAGGCACATCCCTACATGGTGTGATTTTAAGAGTACAGAAAAGTTGGTCTCCCCCAAGCCATTAGATTGACAGTCATGAAACATGGGTTCTCTTCTGGTTCTGCTATTAAGGAGATTTAAGGCAAATTGTAAACTTATACTCTGGCTGTTCTTACTGATAAACCATGGGAATATTCATGATCTCTTCCAGTTAAGATAGGTGAGAAAGTCTTGATAGGATTGGAAAAGAAAAAAAAAAAAAACAAACTTGAAAAATGAATTGAAACTCGGTCTCATCAAATATGAGAATATATTATGCTAGTTGATATCTACAAGCGTAATCTTTGTCCTCTCCATAACCCCTAGGCTATAGTTGTAACCACTCTTATCCTAGAGAGTAGCAAATTAAAACTCAGAGAAGTAAATAAACTTAAATTAGATGTGGAATTGACATATGAATTCAGGATTTGTGCTATCTCTGGCTTCACTGTTTTGAGTAAGAATAGATATCAAAATCCCCACTTTGAAATTGAGAATCAAAGAACTTCACATAAAAAGGGTAACACTAATACTAGATACAAATGAATTTAAAATGATTCAGCGTGATGCTGAAAAGACAGGACCCAGAAACAATAAGTGTTGGGTGAATGGTAAGAGGTCTCACCTCTGGGGCCATGTCAAAGAAGAAAGGTCTGCATGGGGATTCCAATGAGATAGAAAAGAGCAGTATAAGGAAAGCAAAGATGACAGAAAGAGAGCAATGCATGGGAAACAGACAATATTTCAAAGCAATTTTCCAAGGTGTCTGGAAATTTTAGTCATTCTGGTAATCAGAGTAGTACCCATATGTATAGGCAGGCTATAGGGTGTCCAGTTACCAAGCCTCAGCACCCACATCCAACCTGGAAACTCTACCATCAGACATTCCATTCTTGGGATTAGGTCCTCAACACAATGGGGATTTCCACAGACTATAGCAAATAGAATTAAACCCCAAAATGCCCTGATTTTTATTGTAGTGTGATCTTTGAGGTCTTGATATGAAGCATGGCCATCTTATGTATTAGCTGTGGAGTCCCACATAAGTTACTTGACCTCTCTGTGCCTCAGCTTCCTCCTGTGTATCTATCTCATAGGAATATTATGACTGTGAAAGGACATGTGTAGAACATGTAGCCCATCTTAAGCATTTACAAATATTACTGTTATCGCTGAGATGGATTTGAAACACTTCTTGCAAATAGTATATTGCTCTAGTTTGAATGCTTATGTCCCCTCAAACTTTGTATTTTGAAATCCTAACTCCCAAAGATGGTAGCTTTAGGAGGTGGGTCTTTGGGAGGTGTTTTAGCCATGAGGGTGGAACCCTCATGAATGGGATTAGTGCTTTATAAAGGAGGCTCCAGAGACATCCCTTTGCCCCTTCTGTCATATGAGAACATGCCTTGAAGGTGCCAGCTATGAGCCAGGAAGAGGACCCTCACCAAAAGGCAACCATGATGGCTCCCTGATCTTACTTCCCACCTTCCAGAAGTCTGAGTAATAATTTTCTGTTATTTATAAGCCACGCTGTCTGTGCTATTTCATTACAGCAACCCAAATGGACTAAGACACAGCATGGTTTTCAAAGTTTGTATAGGTTAAACATTGAAGTTACATTGCCAGCATGTATTCTTCCATCCCACCAAATTACAGCAATTGAATGTTGTCAGAATTGTGCTTTGGTTCGTAATTTTCCCTTAAATATTAAGCACCTTCTAAATCAAATCAAAAGTAACTTAATTTAAAAAGTAATGAGTGATAACCTAATAGAGAAACTTTTAAATAGCCATTGATTGTGGAAGCTTGTGCTTTAGTGGACATGAATGTTCATGGGTGAGATTTTATATTGCTCTATATAATGTAACCACAGTCCTAGTGTAACACATAACCCTAGTTTATCAAGCTAACTATTAAAAAAATAATTAAACATCTTAATGTATTATACTTCAGATGTTCTACTACCTGAATTAGTTTGAAAACCACTAATCTAAGAATTGCCTCATTCTTTAGTTGTCCTTGCTAAAATAAAACAAATATATTGATAAACATGAGGTGTCTGAATCCATTCTAAATGCATAATATGAACAAATTAATTGAGCATGAAGCTAACCTGTTAGCTTTTGTTTGTTTGTTTGTTTAATTCTTAAGCAGAATAACTCTTCTTTTCTCCAAAGCTAATCTGTAGGTATAGGCTTTCTAGGGCTTTCTTTTCCCATGGCACTCCTTTGTAGACCCAACCTGGTGTTTTCCATACCATTAATACTGTGATTTCTACCATAGCAGGTGAGTGAAACAAAGGAGACATTGCTAGCTGCCAGGAAGTACTCTGTCTTCTACTCAAGCATTTCTTTTTTGAGTTACAAATGTCCACGATGTAAGCTCACTGGAGGAGATGAGGGACAAGGGATTTAAAAGGCTTTCTCCTCTCTGATAGAGGCATACATCAGAAAGGATGAATACCCAACTTTTGTATCAACATGGACGGTACTGGAAGAGATTATGCTGAGAGAAATAAGTCAAGCAGAGAGAGTCAAGTATCATATGGTTTCACTTGTGGAACATAAGGAATAACACAGAGGAGATGGGGAGATAGAGAGGAGAAGTGAGTTGGGGGAAATCGAAGGGGGAGACAAACCATGGAGACTGTGGACTCTAAGAAAGAAACTGTGGGTTTTGGGAGGGTAGGGTGAGCCTGGTGGTGGGTATTACGGAGGGCATGTATTGCATGGAGCACTGAGTGTGGTACAAAAACAATGAATTTTGGAACACTGAAAAGAAATAAAACGAAATAAAATGGAAAAAAAAAGGCTATTCAGCATCATTTGAGTCACTCCTAACGGCATTTTTATGCAGATTTTTTTAAAAGATTTTATTTATTTATTTGACACACAGAGAGAGATCACAAGTAGGCAGAGAGGCAGGCAGAGAGAGAGAGGGAAGCAGGCTCCCCACTAAGCAGAGAGCCCGATGTGGGACTCGATCCCAGGACCCCGAGATCATGACCTGAGCTGAAGGCAGAGGTTTAACCCACTGAGCCACCCAGGCGCCCTTATGCAGATTTTTTAAAATGTGCCCCTTCTTCTAGATTGATGTAACCCCTACCTGCCCCTTACAAGGCATCCTACACAGGGTAAAACTACACAACTACATGCATACACAATCATGTGCAGTGGCTTTGTGTAAAGGCGAGGAGTCTGAACTCCACAGCAGAGTCTCAGGGTCCTCTCCAATCCAGTAACTGCTCAGTCTTCCCAGCATTGTTATTGCCAAATGGCACCACTTACGCCTACCAGTAAGTCCCCAACTCCTACCCCCTGCCATCCCCTTAGACAGAGATTTTCCAATAAATAGCAAAGATCCCGGCATCAAGCAGCCCAAGTTAAATATTAAGTATACTTAGTAGCTATGTGATTTTGAACAGATTCTCCAACCTCTCTTCTCCTCCTCTGTAACATGGAGATGATGGTCGTCCCCATCTTAAGAAGATAAAGTGGGGAAAATGCAGATAAAGCACTGATCCATCTGCCAGGACTAGAATAATAACTAAGTAGGTATTCATTACTTATCATCTTATTATCCTTTTTGGTGGGGGAGGGGTGGCTCACAACTGTCTCTGACTAGCTTAGAGGCTCTCTTTCATTCTTCTACCTTTCCAAACTCCTTGGGGGTCCTTTGAAAACTAGTTCCTTTCTTCACAAACCCTACATTTGACTTTCTGTCACTTATAACATGTACCTGTAAATGATTCTGAACCTAATTCTACCATTGGAGGAGTGCCCCCCGCCCAAACACCACTGAGCAATTTTGGATACCAGTTGGGTGTGCTAATAATTCAACTTAATTCTGACACTATCTACCCAAAGATGGTGTCATATTTGGCTGTGGATCAGAGGTTCTGACAACCTCCTCCTTTGGTTCTATTAATTTGCTAGAGCAGTTCAAGAACTCAGAGAAATATTTTAGTTACTAGGTTACCAGTTTATTAGTAAAGGATATAATTCAGGAACAGCCACATGGAAGAGATGGATAAGATAAGCTATAGGGAAAGGGTTGGAACTTCCATACCCTCTACAGGCCCACTAACTCTGCCCAAATTTTCATGTGTTCACTAATCTGGAAGTTCTTCAAACCCTGTCCTTTGGGGGTTTTGTGGAGTCTTCAATTACATAGGCATGCTCCATTAAGTCATTGGCCATTGGCTATGGATTAAAACTCCAGCTCCTCCTCCTGGAGAAGGTCCAGGGTGGGACCTGGGAGGTCAAGGGTAGGACTGAAAGTTCCAACCCTCATCCTTAGGTGGGATCCAAAAGTTGCCTGATTATCATAAAAACAGACTCTTTTGTCTCTCTTACCACTTAGGAAATTCCCAGGTTTTAGAAGCTCTGTGCTAGCATAGAAATGAAGACCAAATATATATTTCTTTTTAAAAAATATTTTATTTATTTATTCATGAGACACACACACACACACACACAGAGAGAGAGAGAGAGAGAGAGAGAGGCAAAGGCAGAGGGAGAAGCAGGCTCCCCAAGGAGCAGGGAGCCCAATGCAGGATTCGATCCCAGGACCGCAGGATCATGACCTGAGCTGCAGGCAGACGTTTAAGTATCTGAGCCACCCAGGCACCCCAAGTATATTTTTCTTATTATAAATCATAATATCACAGCCCTATACAATTAGCATTGAACTATGTCCTATCTTTATCTCCTAGCAAGAAAGTCTGCAAAAAATATTAGTTCTATGAAACTCTCCCCCAAAATGGTTACTATACTCAGCTAAGTCTGGGAGGACTGAACATTGCCTCTCCTCGTGGAAATCACAAACATTCAAGCACAGAAAGACTCTGAAAAGTCTTGCAGTTAAAAAAAAAAATCTAGTTATCTTAACCTCTATTTTTTCATCAGTTTGAGTAAAGGAACCTGATTTAATGTAACATCTACTAAAGGTCCAAAGATCTAATGCGCCTTAGATGACAGTTTGGAAAATTCTGTCCCATTGTTGAATCCAATGGAGCTGTGGGGTTCTTGTGGGGAGAGGTGGGGGGATACCCAAGCCTCACAAACTCATCCTTCCCCTGAAATGTAGGGTTTCTTTCACTGGGATTTTCAGAGTTCCTTAAGTACACAATAAATATACAGAATTCTACCTATTTCTTTGCACTTGGGGACAGCTAAGAGGTCAGAAAAGGTGCAAAAAGGAATCACAGCTTCATTTTCCCCTCTGCTGATAACAAATGGTGTCCTGATTATGACCCCGTATTTTCAAGGCACAATGTCCACTGCTGAGACCCAAGGGAACCTGTGTGCGGGGAAGGCTACATTCAGTAGATGGCTGTGAATTGGAGTCTGCATGAGTGGCATCAATTCCAGCTCCCAGGGGTGTTGGCAGGTATTTCTATTTGACCTTGACACCTCACAGAGTTCAGTCTGGGATTTAAGGTCAGAAAGGGATTGAGAACAGGCAGAAGTGACAACGTAATAAGAGAGGGGATCAAATGAAGTGGACACAACATGGAAGACTCTGTGCCCAGCACAACCCTGTCCTTTTGTCAACCCCAATACGGGCCCATCAAGATGAAAACCTGACTAAGAAAGCAACGGGGCGGGGGCGCCTGGGTGGCTCAGTGGGTTAAGCCGCTGCCTTCGGCTCAGGTCATGATCCCAGGTCCTGGGTTCGAGCCCCGCATCGGGCTTTCTGCTCAGCAGGGAGCCTGCTTCCTCCTCTCTCTCTGCCTGCCTCTCTGCCTACTTGTGATTTCTCTCTGTCGAATAAATAAATAAAATCTTAAAAAAAAAAAAAGAAAGAAAGAAAGCAACGGGGCAATGCTTCTCTCATCAGATACCACTGCCTTCAGTAGCACCATCGCTCTGACCATCAGTGATGGCCAGGAGAAGCTCCGAAAACCTGTTTCACCACTCAGAGGCAATGGAGAACATATGACAAATGTGGAGATATTTTCAATGAGGTAAATTTTCCACAGAGGAGTGAACATTATCCTGTGTGTAAAGACACAGTCAGGAGAGGTGATGAGTTTTACATAGCTCGATGAAGGAGTGAAGGGAAAGGAGGCCACGTGGGTGGCCATGCTGGTTTGACAGGGCCCGACGCTCTTCTGCCCACAGTAGCTCACCAGTGAGGAAGGCAGAAGGCACAGCTCTGAGGAGACTGATGGCTGCGTGCACACTCGAGGGGACCAGGGAACAGAGGAGCAGAGCTGTGAACACATGGACACAGCTCATGGGGCCCAGCCTTTGAGTAAGAACTCAGTTTTCCCTGTTCTCAGTGTAGAATTTTCTCCACTGAAGCCTCCTGTGTCTACTGTAGACTTCTCTTCTATCCTCCTTTCCTTGCTCCCTCCCTCTCCTTTTTATTACACAACCTCAGATTACCTCCCTCCTAGGATTTCACCAGGAGTGGTCATGTACATATTTGATCTAGAAGTCAGAGAAACACTGTAGACAATGATTCAGAGCATCCATTTTCCACTTGACCAAACTTATTTTGATGGAACTTCTTTCAGACCCGACTGAGCCCAAACCTCTCTTGACTCCAGTCATTGCTTTAGTGAAATCAAAATTAATTCTGTGACTGTGTTAATATTTGCCTTAGCCTAAGAGTCGTCCATGTGGCACCAACCCACTTCTGCCCCTAAACTAATACTTAGACATTAAAAGTTTGCTCTGAAGAGCCTTCTGGCTAGACAGTGTGTCTTTAACAAAGGACATGAACCCATGTGGGAATATCTCAGATTCAAATATGCAAACATTACAAAGTCTATCTGAACCTTGGAACCATTTGGAATAGTTTAGGGTTGCCACGAAGCATGCTTAAAATCAACATTGTTTAAAGCCTCAAAAGCTTAGAAGTAAATAGAGATATGTGCAGAAAGGAGTAAATTCTGAGTTATTTGGTGAAGGAGAATCTGATGTTCAGAGATACAGAAAGTAAAAAATTAAAGTATCCTAAAATTTAGTGCCATGGTTATTAAACCGTTTGAAAGCTGTGACAGTACATTTTAGCTTTCCAAAATGAACTGCACGTGGACTCACACTTTGTGAGACAAAGGGCCATAAAGCTGTCCTGGAGTCACAAGGGGAAGGGAGGGCAGGAAGTTGAAGCTGTGCCCATCAGGCATCATCCTCATTCTTCATCCTCAAGGGATCCTCTGGAAACATCAGTGACCTACAGAACTCAGTTTGCAAACTGCTGAGCTAGTCCACTCCTCTCCCTTTAGTATAGACAGCCAAGTTCTCAGGGTTAAATATGCATGGCCCTAGCCTCCACTCATTTCTGCCAATTACTAGCCTGGTGCCCATGAGAAAAGTCCCCTAAATGCTCACATTCTGTTTCTTCTCCTATAAAATATAAATGAAAAAAAAAAATACACACAAACACACATTCACACTTCAAAGATTTGTTCAGGACCAAATTAAATTTTAAAATATCATTTTTTTATATTCTAACATTAGACAGATGTGCAGTATCATTGGTCATACAGTTAATTCATAGCTATCCTCAAAAGAAAATGACAGAATGATAAGCCTGTGTATGATAATATAAAGGGAAAAACAGGAAAGAAAAACAAAGCTGAGTTAGGCCATAACCTGAGAGAAATATTTTACTTAGGAAATCTTCCCTGAATATTTGACTATAGGGGGCAATAATAGCTAATGCAGAGTTCTACTGCATAATAGAGACTCTGGGGAGAACATCCCATCAATTACAGATCATCTAAGTCTTTTGCATACATAAACATAGACATAAAAACACTGTGTCAAATAGGGAAAAAATTAAAACCAAAACAAGGAACACATGCCAGGTGTAAAAGTAATGTAGTAGCTTGGCTACAGTCCTCCGGGATACCTTTATTTAGGTCTTTTCCCTCAGTGGCAGGAAGCATCTATGATGAGCCCAGGATGACAGCCTGTTTCTACCTGGATGGGAGCATTTGGGGGGAATGTTGAACTCCCAACTGGCAAATAGGGAAGTCAGTTGCTGACTCACCACTTCCCCTGTCTGCCTTTTCACTTCAACCTCTGCTCAGGCTCCCTGTCAACCTTGTGCCACAAATGCCTCACTAGGAAAGGACAAACAGCCCAGCAGGGGCCCTGTTAGCTCAGGGCACTGAGAATGTGCACTTTTCCCTTCCTTGGACACTTCAAGGTCATCCATATGCTCTCTTTCCCCAAAGACTTGTGACCTTGAGGCTTTGGGAAAATAGCAAATCTTATCTCTGGTACTCTCTCCGCTGTAGGAAGTACAATATCAATTATCGATTTGGAGGGAATGTTAATTGGGATGGAGTGGCTGGCAGTGGCAGGCCAAATAAAAAAACAAGCAAATACTATCAGAAATTGCAAACAGACTGAGTTTTTAAAAATGCCGTCCCTAAATAATAAAAGGGTGAGCTCTATTAATCCCAGATTTCTGCAGTGATTGGTGTTTTGTTTGCTTATTTGTTTTTCATTCTTTCCACTACCCCACAGCAGAAATTAATTCACCTTTGCATCAAAGGCTCTCTTTGCATTATCAGAAACTGCAAATACTCATTTAATGCCTTCAAACAATGCTATAGGGCAGTGTGCAGTGATAGAGCTGTGGTTCTCTAATTGTGTGATGCTTGTAAGTCAACATAATAACAGAGAAATCTTCCTTTTCCACATTGCACAATTTTCCAAATATGTTCTTAAAGGGAACTCCAGACATCCAGTTCTCTACACTTAAAACTGCAGTCATTTCTTTGTCACTTCACTTTGCTCTCCACGTCCCTTCAACAGCCAAGACCAGCATTCCCATCCATAAATATTCTACTATCCATCTATCTACTATCCATCCTTCCTCGTAATTCCACTACCAGTGCCTTTTCTGGGCCCACATTATTCCTTGCCTGAATTATGGCCATGTGCCCCCAACAGGTCTCCCTCCCTTGGCTCATCCCATCTCGTTCTATTCTGTACACTCTGCTGAGTCAAAATTTCCGAAGCACAACTGTGAACACACCATTGCCTGACCAAAAATGCCCTGTGGCTTCCCCCTGCTTATAGGAGACTTCACAGTCAAATGCAGATAACAATAGTTGCTTAATGCTCATTGCCCAACTACAATGTACGCTACACGAAAGCAGAGGGTTTGATTTTGAACTGTGCTGGGCACAGTTTGTTGAATGAATATAAGAATGAAAAATATGGATGAATGGTTGGATGGATGGAAGACAACTGGATGCATAAATAATAACCTCTTTAAATGATTTACAGGAATAAATAATATATATATGTGTCAAGCATAGAGACAAGTCTTGTTAAATGTTGGTTTCCTGGACTATTCTCTGTTGCTGTCTTTGTACCATTCCATCTCTATCTCCCATCCATGAAAGGTCAAGACCACACCATGGAAGGATCATGTTTTCTACACTATTGAATTTGTACCTGATACTATAGGCAAGGGGAAAATATGCAACTTTGGGTTTAGGGGAGACCCCTCTGGCTGACTTGTTAGGAACCAACTATGGTGGGGAGATGGAATACGAACAGCTGTTTGATGGGCAGTGATGTGCTTACAACAGGACAATGGCAAGGATGTCCTGGGCCTGCACCAGGACCACATGGAGAAGATGACACGTATTTGAGAGGGAATTCAGAGGCAGAACTGGTAGGCTTACTGGGGAGTGAGAGATAGTCTCTACCATTTGGCCTCAGACTCTCAAACTCTGCTTAAGGTCAAGCCTCATGTGTCCCTTAAGTCTATTTTTTGTTTGTTTAATACTGAAGGTAGAAATCGTTTGACTCTGGATAGCTAAAAGCTAGCAACAACAAATCCTGGCGTAGCAAGCTTCTACCACCTTTAATCACTAATATCCTGATGAGTGTACACCCTACAGAGAAGGCTGAAATGCCAAGGACCAGAACTCCCTATAAGGAGAGTGTTATGAAAGGCACATTTTTTAAAAGCCCATTTTGTGGAAGAAACCAGCTGTTTCTTAATTGCTGTCTGCACTGTGGTTTCTCCTGGGGTTTGGGGAGGGTAGTGGATTAAAGAAAAAGTTTTGAAGGCCATAGGCATGCATATCCAAATGATGTGAATTTAAATATATACTTTTAGAAGGTTTAGGCAATGATGGAAAGATAAGACTGTTTTTCTTTTATTTCACTGTTAAATTAAAATTCCTACAAAAGTGCAGTGGCTACCTCTTTGAAGACACTGCAGAATTTTAAACTTCAGAAAGATTTATCTTTCACAGTCACAGATCTATGCAAAAGCCTTTGGCTACAGAAAGCCCAGGATTCAAGTCAGTGGTATGGCAAAGGCTTAGCACGTGTTCTCCAAGGTAGCTGGTTTGGAATAGGTACCCTTCCATTTATGAGTGAAGCCCCCTAGTTATCAAAGTGAAACAAAGAGGTGCATGAAATATTCCCTTCACCCCAACTCGATAAGAACGCTGAACTCTCAAAACGTTATTTATAGTCTATAATTTACGAATTTTCAGGTTATCAACTATAGCATTTCCAAAAAAAAAAAAAAATTAGTTCCAAATAACATTGTAAATCTCATTCCCTACTCTATCCATGCTTCTGAAAAGAACAGGCAACAGGCGTGCATTTAAATAGAGTGTCAAAGAAATGAATCTACAGTTTATTGCTACTATTCATCTTGGCTAGTAAATGGCCTCCATACTATTCTTCATTCATTAAAAATGGTTCATTTCCTTTGGCCTTTATTCATTGCCTAATATTCCTAATGAACTTAATGTAGCAAGTGATGTAATCAGACAAAAGAACTGTAAGAACTCTTTTCTGCCACTATAAGCAGAATTAAATCATATTTAATTAGGATTTTAGGGCTCACCAAAAGTCTTGGTTAACTCTTCATCACCCACACTGCTGTCAATGCCAAGCATGAGTCCTTCCTCTTACTGAAGCAAGAGAACAATACTAGCTCCTATGTTCAGTTCTCGATGTCAGGCACAAGAAACTACCAGGCGGGTGCCTAACTAGTCCCAGCTATGGATTAGTCACCGCACTGAGGTGACCCTCGATCTCCACACCAGGAATACCCAAAATGGTGTCCATGAGAGAAATGAGGAGACATCAGCAGTGCTTGATTCATAACCAGGGCAGGGGAGACAGTCTAGCCAAGGTGAGATGAGTTGAGAGGGAGGGGCTTCTAGGTAGATTTTTCCAGAAACAATCCCTGTATTTTGGTGAGGATGAGGGAATTTTATTGGCTGAGAGGGAAGTGAGGAATACAAAATAAGAAATCTGTGCCAAGAAAGTGTCCAGGAATTCAAGAGAAGCAAACCACAGCTGGAGAGCCCGCTTTGAAGGCACGTCAGGTTCAAGAGTCTGTGCCAGACCTCAGAGGAGCAGGAAGGGCCTGCAGGGTCTGTTTTGCTTTTGTTTGGCTCTGCTTTCTTCGCAGAAATAAATGTGGTGGCAGAGGTGTTTTGCGAAATACGATTTGGTATTGAATACTGCAGCTCTCTGAATAAACAAAAATGATTCTTTCCCATCAGGAGGCAATAAGGTCTTTGACCAGGTGGTAGCAATGAGGCACCCAAAGGGCCCATTTTTCCAGACATTGTGGGAAGGAAGAATTGGTGATGAAATGGACAGTCATTATGAAGAGCTAAAGAAAGGGGGGGGGCACCTGGGTGGCTCAGTGGATTAAAGCCTCTGTCTTCAGCTCAACTCATGATCTCAGGGTCCTGGGATTGAGCCCCGCATCGGTCTCTCTGCTCAGCAGGGAGCCTGCTTCCCTCTCTCTCCCTCTCTCTCTGCCTCTCTGCCTACTAGTGATCTCTCTGTCAGATAAATAAATAAAATCTTAAAAAAAGAAGAAAGGTGGGTAAAAATCACTGGATGTATTTCAAACTGACTCTGACTCAGGCCCCCACCGTGTCTGTCCTTCCTTACCAGGTCTCAGGGTGCAGCTCCATGGTACCTCTCCTGTACAGTCACCCCAGAGCCACTCAGCTGAGTGTGGCTTCCCCGCTGAGCTCCTACAGCACAAACGGCCCATGAGGGCCACATGGTAGCCGTCCTGCTTTGCCTTGGGTGGTTTGGGAGCAGGTTCCATGCTGCTCTAAGCTCCTCGGGGCAGCGAGTTGTGGGGGAAGTATTTGTCATCACCACACTCCAGGGCCTGGCACACACTGCACTTTGGTGCCGGGTCAGTATTTACAGAAAGAATAGTGAGGCTGGGTCACCAGAGTAGTCCTCACATATTTTCAGCAGGGGCTGATGTCCTAAGTAAAAAGGGGAAAAAAAAAAAACAAAAAACTTTGCTTTATATAAGTGCTCTACAGTGACTCAAGATGATCATTTTCAGCCCAGAGTTGCTTTCTGATAAAGGTCAAACAAGCTTAAAACAAAACAAAACAAAGTCTCCATTTGATGAGACATTTCAAAACAGAGCTGAGACTCTCAGTCGAAGATAAACCTCTATCGTCTCAGTTCTGCTTCTTCATCAGACCACCAGGCTGGACTAACAAGACTTCCCACAGACCTCAAATACACATTCTGTTGAGTTTTCTCATGTATTCATTGGTGAAGGTATTCCTCATAAGGAAGGGAACGAATATCAACCATCAATTTGCACAGAGGACAAACTCACTAGGGTTCTCTCGGTACTGTGTATCCAATAACATAATCAGCCTCATGCTCCAAAGGCTCATTTGCAGAAATAATTTTTATGTGGTTTTCACATATTATTAAGCTTGTGGGAACCCAGTATATAGTACATTCCTCTGACTTAAGCAAATAATATATTTTTTAAAGATTTTATTATTTATTTATTTATTTGGGAGAGAATAAGAGGGAGACAGAGACAGAGAGAGACAGAGACAGAGAGAGAGAGAGCGGACATGAGGGGAGGAGGGTCAGAGGGAGAAGCAGGCTCCCCACCAAGCAGGGATCTCGATGCAGGACTCGATCCCGGCACTACAGGATCATGACCTGAGTTGAAGGAAGTTGCTTAACCAACTGAGCCACCCAGGTTGAGACAAGAATAAGTTGATAACTGTGGCACGACTGTGCCCTTCAAGTATTTGGTTGACATCTCCATGCTCTCTAGGTACCTCAGAAGCCCAGAGACCTATAGACTTCCAAAACATGACTAATGCCCACTCCAAAATAAGCCCGCAAAAGAGAAACCTTGGACTGGTAACAAAGGTGTTAAGTCTGGGAAATGAACAGAAAACATTAGAGTCCTGGATTAATTAAGTTTTCACCAGACAGTGTCATTGCTGCATATGAAGTAAATCTATCTAATCAAATAGTGGCTACATCCATGTTTGAATATAGCACACATATCAAAGCAAAACAAACTTTTAAAAAATTGCGAATCACGCTGGATTACCCATGTGTTGGATTTCATTCATCCAGATTTGACTACCATGGGGGAAATGACTGTAGAATATGGATGCTGGATGACTGCAAAGGGCTAGTCTCCTTCCTCACAGATGCCAAACCTCAAGAGGGAATGAATAAAGAAATGAGCCCCAAGGAGTTGATTAATGGACATCCCTTTCAGAGTGATTCATACACCACCCCTGTCTGCGTGACTAGTATGGATTTATTAACATTAAACCAATGCTATTCAAACAGGTATCAAAACATTTTAATGCGATGGAACGCTGGATGAAATATTATTGCTACCTCTCAGCAGACTGAAACCGGCTGAGATAATTGCACTGCCAAGGCAAAATGATTCAGCCTCCACATGCCATTTAAGGCTCCGCGTTTTGTTTTCTAAAACTGCATTATTTGGTGTAATAATGGCCTAATGGTATGCTCAGAATCAGCTCCCCCCACATTGTGGTACTGATAGATACCACTGGTTGCATCCCTCTGCTCCAATTATATCTTCTGCGGCTTAATGCCAGCGTCAATGAGAAAACCCGGGCTGAGAAACTCCTGTCAAGAGACTACATTTACTGGGCACTTCCTGGTGTACAGCCCTCATTCTTCGAGGGTGGTGTGGGAGAGTGCAGAGGGGCAGAATGAAGACCAGGACCCTCTTTCTGCAAAGAGTCAAGACCTGGAACATGAAATTATTTGAGAAAAGATGTTAATGAGCACAGGAACAACGGTACCGACTGCCAAACGCAAGTGAAGGCATGTTTAGAAAATATACCAAAAACGTTCTCTTGCATCTTTCCTCAGAGCTATTTTTTACTCCTGAAAATAAAAATCATTTCATATTTTCTGAATTTAGCTATCTTCTACTTACATTCTATTCCCTACCTCCCTTAAGCCCTCAAATTTCTTTCTATGTGACAGAAAGAACCATAGCAGTGCCTGCCTTCAGCAAGCTCACTGCCATGTTGGGGATCCAAAGATTGTTCATGTGAAAAGTGAGCTAGCCGTCCAAGGCAGCGTGTGGTCACCACAAAGTTGTTTTTAGAAAGCCACCCTTTGAAGGTGATAGTACGTACAAGAAAGTGTGTGAACTAGGGGAACAGAGGAAAGGAGTGACAGAGTCTGGTGGGTAAATTCAGAATATAGTCACACTATTTTACCATGTTTAGTACCAGGACCACCTACTGAATGTTCCTCAGATAGATCTGTGACCTCAAGGAGGCCACCAGGTTATTTTAAACCATGGGAAGCTCTCCTCCTGCTGATTTAGTTCCACATGCTGCAGGAGCTTGGTGGGTGGCAAAGTCATCATACCAAGCCTCTTATTTTTATTCTAATCCCTTGGTTTCCCAAAGTCCTGAGCATTTCCACCCTTAGTCTGTCTTTCTTTGCTCAGTCTGTCCCCCCAGGGATCAGAATGCCCTACTCCTCTCTATCCTCTCTTTATACACACCATTTGGTCTGCAGGCTTCTGCTCAAGCCCGCCACTCATAGTACAGCCTTCCTACTTGGATTTCCTAAAACATTTGTCATTTTGTCACCTAATCATTTACTACCTTTTTTGTTATTCCTCTTCTTCATGCAACTGTATACTGCATTTTTTATGAGATCTTAAGATGTCCAAGGGCAGCAAATTGAAAACTCCCAGGCAGGTTTCAGTTTTTGGTAACAGAACAAGCAACTTCTTAAGATGTGCCAAGAGCAGTGGTTCACCTTAGAGCCCAGGTGGGATCCCAAGGAATGCGGGGGAAAGAAAATTAGACAGAGGGAGAATAGGTCAATTGGCAGCAAAGTGATTTCAGTGCAAGCTCTCTACCTTGAAAAGTTGGAGTTCCAGGGCAGGTTTAAAGACAACTTAACCACAATTAAGGGTTAACCAAAGAGTAGATTTCTTAAGTGCCATGAACAAACCTCCTTGGGTCCAAAGTTGCAGAAGTTAGAAGGTAACCAACCACTCCACTACATTATGCATTAGTTTAATCCTTTTTCCTGATCTTCTCCTTCAATAAAATTCAAGAAAGGCTTGGATATCTATTCAAGAGAAGAGGAGGAAAGCAAAGAACCCAGAAAGAGGGGACTGAGGCGAAGAAATAATAAATGGGAGATTTTTCTGATTCCACAATCGGGCCATAATTTGGCCATGTTCCACAAAATCTTCTTAAAGGAGAAGGGCCAAGAGATAGCGTTCAGTTCTGGTTCTACTCTCCCTCTTCAAGAGATCCAAATCCAAAGAGCTTCTTCATGAATTTAAACCAGCTGGAAGTTTCCATTAGCCCAGTTCTCTATGTCCCTATTATATATTTAAGAAGAAGCAAATCACAAATGTAGAAGCTTTAAGTAGATAGAATAATACAAAATGAGGCCAGGTATCAACCATCACCACCACCATGGCAATAAAACTCACTGAAGCAAATTTTCAGCACAGTCCCTATTTAGCCACATATCTTCTCCATATCTTACTCAGACGACGACCCCAAGAGATCTTATCAAATTAAGACAGGTTAGATTAATGTGCATTTTTGAAAGATTTTTGTACCTATAATTGTAAAAGCATCATTTGCTTAACTGCCACCACCAGAAAATTCAATTAACCAGAATACCTCATTCCTCACACATCTTGGTTCCTTGAAGTTTTATTGCCTCCACTTCACCATATGCAACATTAAGTATGTCTAATTTTCAAAGCAGAAAATATAATTATTCCTTTTGTCAATGAAAATCCTGAGTAGAAATAATCACTAATGTGAACTTTGCCATTCCAGGTTGTTAAATTCAAATGAATATAAATGATGTTCTCTCTAAATTATCTTTCTAATTTGAGGCATAAATGGGCTTTTTGCCCTCACCTTCAAGGTTTGCCTTTAATATTCTCTGAAAGATAAATTACATTATTATCTTATGAAAGTCTGCTGAAAATCATTGAATTTTTAGTTCTAGAAGCTGAAGATATTTCTTGTTTGACAAAGTATATCAATACTTGTCACTGACACAGAGATTGGATTTTTAAGGCATTTAAGGAGCAAAAGAAACAAAATAAATTTTACCCTGGCATTCATTTTAAAGCAAAACATCTAAATAAATCAGACCAGGCTAAGGATATACCTGGGGTCTTGGCTGGATTTAATTACATATAGAGTTGGCAAATCCACAGTCATCATCAACAAGCAGATAGCACTAGTCCTCAGATCATTTTAACACTGACATGTCACAGGTAGTTGACTTTCAAACACACAGGAGGCTGGAGCCATGTTGGAGCCAGAGCTAATGAAAAAGTATGGCAGCCACCACAGCATTTCATTGATCATGGGCGTTTAAAGCAACTTTCTCTACTCTAGGTTTAGTCTTCCTACGTTTGTTGTTTTTTAATGGTAGAACAGGAAATAAGATGACCTCCCCCCCCCCACACACACACAATGATAAAGGAAATGCATTTATGGTTTATGGTATGTTAATTTCATGCTGACCAAAACATTTACTGTGGTATATGCATTTCATGGATTCATTTGTTTGGAACTCACAACAACCCTCGGAGCCTGTTATGTCGCTCATTTCACAGATAAGGAAACTGAAGCCTACAGAAATTAAGCTACTTGCCTAAGGTTATAAGGTCATGTGCTGTTGAAAGCACATGAACCAATAAATGAAAAAAAGTCTCATTAAAAAAACAAACAAGGGGGGCGCCTGGGTGGCTCAGTGGGTTAAGCCTCTGCCTTCAGGTCAGGTCATGATCCCAGGGTCCTGGGATCGAGCCCCACATCGGGCTCTCTGCTCTGCAGGGAGCCTGCTTCCTCCTATCTCTCTCTCTCTCTGCCTGCCTCTCTGCCTACTTGTGATCTCCATCTGTCAAATAAATAAATAAAATCTTTAAAAAAAAAAAAAAGGGTGTTGGGGCGCCTGGGTGGCTCAGTGGGTTAAGCCTCTGCCTTCGGCTCAGGTCATGATCTCAGGGTCCTGGGATGGAGTCCCGCATCGGGCTCTCTGCTCAGCGGAGAACCTGCTTCCTCCTCTATCTCTCTCTCTGCCTGCCTCTCTGCCTGCTTGTGATCTCTCTCTGTGAAATAAATAAATAAAATCTTTAAAAAAAAAAAAAGGGTGTGGGGCGCCTGGGTGGTTCAGTGGATTAAACACGCTTTTTTTTTTTAAACACCCACACCCTTTTTTTTTTTTTTAAAGATTTTATTTATTTAATTTATTTATTTGACAGGCTCCCTGATGAGCAGAGAACCTGAAGGCAGAGGCTTAACTCACTGAGCCACCCAGGAGGCTCAGTGGGTTAAGCCTCTGCCTTTAGCTCAGGTCATGGTCTCAGGGTCCTGGGATGGAGCCCTGCATTGGGCTCTCTGCTCAGCAGGGAGCCGGTTTCCCCCTCTTTCTCTGCATGCCTCTCTGCCTACTTATGATCTCTGTCAAATAAATAAAATCTTAAAAAAAGAAAAAAAAGGTACATGCTCGGGATCTGGGGATCTATTGAAGTTCAGCAGAATGTTTAAGTTCCATTCACTGTGACTTCTTCCTTTCCTTCAAATTTGAGTATCAGTAGACTCTAGAAAGTAGTCTCTGGTCTGCAAATTCAGATGCATGAAAAATGTACTTTTCCTTCCTTTCTTAACACTCAGCAGTAATGGGGCACCTGGGTGGCTCAGCTGGTTAAGTGTTTGCCTTCAGCTCAGGTCATGATCTCAGGGTCCTGGGATCAAGCCCTGCATCAGGTTCTCTGCTCATTAGGGAGCCTGCTTCCCCCTCTCTGCCTACTTGTGATCTCTTTCTCTCTCTGTCTCTCTGTCAAATAAATAGATAAAATCTTTAAAAAAGTGGGGGGGGGTTGGATGCTTAACCGACTGAGCCACCCAGGCATTCCCCCATAAGTCTGTTTTTTTAGTCAACATTTATCAGTACAACTCCTCTGACCCAAATTTCTCCCATCTGTGTCCTTAAGCTATCCTTCCTTGCCTCCATAGGGCCACAGGAAGTCTGGTGAAAACTGTAGGATCTTACATCACTGCTATAGTACTCATGGATGCACACAAACCACGAGATTCTGCTGCACCCTGTGGACACAGGTTGCTCTGGGGAGGCCACTTCAGGCCCATCTTGTGGTCGTACTTGATGTCACTGCTCCCTGAAGAATGGGGCATGTGTCTTCCCAAATCTACCTAAGGACTTTCTGTTGTCCCATTCCTGATTCTCAGGCTGGCCACAAGAAGGGCACAGAGCCTGTTCTTAGGGACACACCAGCATCTAATCTTTGATTCCGCCCACACCTAGTAGGATCTTATTCTCAGGGGCTCTATATCATAAATTTAACATATAAGTTCAAGTCAGTATCAGAGGCTGGGGATACAAACTGGAAAACAAAATCTGGAAATTTCCTTGCTTTCATTAACATTTTGAGAAAGGCAGATAGGTCTCTGCCTCCATCCCATTTCTTTAGCTGCAGAATTACCAAGAGATCTAGTACGGTGCCATGCTGTCACTGACACAACTCCCACATACCCTTGGAGTCTAGGACAGAGCTCTACTTTGACTCCCAGTTTCCAGAGAAAACAGAGGAACAAAGAAATACATAAGGAGAAACCAGGCCCAGAGGGGTTAATCACTCAAAGACTCTCAAATGCAGGCACATTTCAGTCACTAACATTCCAGTTCTGAAGTGCTTTCCATGGAAGAGAGAGCAGTACTTCCATCTCAAAGCCAAGAGCAGGCTAAGAGACTATAAACATGCATTGGGAATAAACCCGACATTATTATTTTCTTTGAAGCATTCATATTTTGTTTTTTATGTATTTGAACTACAAAATCCTCAGTTTTCAAGGGTTTCCTTGAGGAATCCTTCCCCATCAGTGCATACTTTTACTTCTAGGTATCACAATCACTTCTAGAGGACTACCTTCTCTGGCCCAAAGTAATAATACAATTCTTAAAGTATCATGGTTATTCAATATGCTGGAAAAATGTCCTCTATTAGACATTAGCTAACAATGATCTGTAGTTAGGGGCAAAAGTATTCCTGTAACTAAATCCTTGGTAAGAGTTACACAGTTCAAGAACTTGAACATTGAACATAATACACCTTACAATAACATTTTTCTGAAATGTGTATTTAAGGTTTTATTTTCTCATCTGATTCACGGGCCTCAGATATGCAACATTTTATACAAAGAAACCTCCTTCATTGAACCTATCACTTTATCCTAGACCTAGGCTCGGGAAGTGATTTTTCATTCCTTAGAGTCACAGAGACAAGAAGCCCAATTTCTTGTATCTTAAAAAGGGAACTCCCTAAATGCATGAAACCCTACAATCCCAATCCCAGCAACAGTGGGAAAGTTACTTTACTCAATGAGCCTCAGTGTCCTCATTTGTAAAATGAGGTATTATTGAATGTACTCAAAATCATCACAGACTTATTTCAGGTTTATTCACTTATTTTTTAAAGATTTATTTATTTATTTGGTGGGAGAGGGGCAGAGGGAGAGAGAGAAATCAAGCAGACTCCCTCTGAGCAGAGTCCATAGAGACGCTTGATCTCATCACCCTGAGATCATGACCTGAGCCAAAATCAAGTCAGATGCTTCACCAACTGGGCCACCCAGGCACCCTTATTTTAGGCTTAATAAAAATACAGATACATGGTTCTTGGCATAGCATCTAATATATAGTATGGCTCACTAAATAGAGAGCTAACACACACACACATACACACTCATGTGTATAATTCATATAGAATAGTAACACAAAGAAAACTAAACTTACCATTTTTTCCCCTGATGCTGCCACTTAATGATCTGCCTCTGGGTATGTAGAGCTTAAAAGTCAAATGCTGTATATTTAAAAAGACACTTCCCAGTGGCTTCTGGGAGGCCATGATGGTGATGATGTCAGCACTATCTAAGCTCTTGCCTATATCCTATGATGTAAGTACCAAAATTTACCCTATTTTACAAATAAGGGAACAGAGGCATCAAGTGTTCAAATAACTTTCCACAGCCATGCAGCTAGAGTATGGAGCAGCCAGGATCAGAACCCAGACAGTCTGATGCCACAGCCCATGCTCTCAACCTTCACAAAATGGAATGTTCCTTGTGACCTGCCCATGGGCCAGCTCCCTGGGTGATGTAGGCACAAGCTGAGGGAAATGAAAACGAAGTCTGCCCTTTTATTAACCCTCAGAGGTCAGGAAGTGATCAGCCCAACTCAGAAAGCCTTCCTTGACATTCTTCAAACCACATGGGGTTCTTTTGAGAACTGGATGGGAAACCTATATGCTCTAATAGAATATGATGTATTTTAGGTACACAGAAGCTATTTGTTGACTCTGAATCTATTTTAAAAATGACTGAAGAGGGGTGTTTGGGTGACTCAGTAGGTTAAGCATCTGCCTTTGGCTCAGGTCATGATCCCAGGGTGCTAGGATCAAGTCCTGCATTGGGCTCCCTACTCAGTGGAGAGCCTGCTTCTCCCACTCCCTCTGCCCCTGCTTGTGCTCTCTCTAATAAATATATAAAATCTTAAAAAAAAAAAAACCTGAAGAATGACTGGCATCATTGTATGCTCTACATTTTCCACTTACCACCACTCATGCCCAAGTGTTTTCAAGTAGGTACCTACTACTTTCTCCCTTTTAATGTGGTTGTGGTAGAAGTATTATTTTTCAAAAATGTTAAAAAGAATGAATATTGTAAAAAGCATCTTAATCATCTCTACTGTCATGGGTAGAGAAGGACATAAAGTTTCGTTTTGTTTTGTTCGTATCATTAATGACTCTAGACCAAGGAAATTAGTGAGACTACATTCCCGCAATTTGTAGCCTCCATTTATTGAGGTTGTGCTGTGTATGAAGGTTATTTTTAATCCTCAGGCCAAAGGTTTTTTTTTTGTATGTTTGCTTTTTTTAATTCTTCACAGCCATTTTAGGAATTAATTACTTTTCCTTCTGCAGAAGAAAAAGACTCCAGAAGATTAAGTGACTTGCCCAGGATCACAGAGCTTGTTAACTTGAGCCCAGTTCTGCCTGATTTCAAAACCTTCTCACTGTTCTTCTATCACATCAAGCTGCTTCAGTGAAGTGACAGAAAATTAAGACTGTGAACAAGCCTGGGACAACTGGAGATTTGAATAAAAGCAGGAAGTGTGATTCTCATGTGTGAAACTTGTGGGTTTCAGAGAAATTTACCACATTGACACACTGCTCACATTGAGAACAAGGGTGAAGGACACCGTCGTTCACACCCAGACTGGGAACAGGGGCCAGTGGCTTGATTTTCTTGTGGAAACATGATCTCTAGTTCTGGAAGAGGAACAGCTTACAGTGGAAAAAGAAGTGGTTTCTGTGAGACATGAAATGCCAGGACTCTGGTCCTGGGGCTGACAGTCAGGGCAAGTGCCCACAGGCCCCCTCTTGCCCCTAACAACTTCTACCTGACTCAGCAAGATCCGATCTTGTATTTTCATTTTAGACGCACTCATCCCTGTGAATTCAGGGCAGACCAGAGTATCTGTTACAATTTTAAATTAAATAAATCCTTAAAGACACTATGCAGACCGAAGCCCTGAAGATAGCTTCTTTGAGGAACAGTTTGGGTTACTTTCCATGCAGAGATGGGAGGTTGAGTCTCCACCTCATTCATCTAACTTCTTTTTCCTTTAATTCTTCTTTATCTTCTTCCTCTCTCAAACATTCCCAAAAACAACTTGGGGGAAGAAGTGTGGAGCAGTATTACACATGCTGCTGGTAAGCAGGCATATCACTAGGCACAGATGGAGGAGAACAGAGCGGTGGGTTTACAAGGGTAAGTGGTGAGTTTGCCCCTCCATCCCAAACCCAGCTGGCATGTGACTTAGGGGCACATATAAGGGCAGAGGGATGGAAAAATAGATTCTATAATGATATGCAATGGGTTCTTTATTGATCCCATCACAACCTTGGAAACTCACACCAGAGGTCCCACCTCTAACCTTGCACTGGGCCAAAGTCAAAGCACTCCATATGTCCCACAGGAAGCTGCAGGTAGGTGCAGGGGCCAAGGGTTCATAGCCAAGGTGGGTAGCAAGTGGTAGTTATAAAGTACAGAGGAAACCCTGCACCTACAAGGTAGGCTACGAGGATGTACAGCAACCACTGAAGAATCTCTGTTCTCCAAGGAAGAAGCCACGGCAAAGATATCTCCACCTTTCAGTTGTGAGCTCATTGAGGGAATCTTCATAGCAACAGTGTCTGAGCTGGCAATAGCGCTGGCTGAAAATATAAAGGGGGTCTCGGCAGTTTTTATCAACACGTGCGGTGGCAAATTAAAATTAGGTGTTCAAATTTTGCCAAAAGGTCTTATGTCAGTGGAGTCAAAGTGTATCCTTCAAAGAAGACCCATCCACCCTATGTATATCCATAGACACATGAGAAAACAGAGGTTGGGCTAGGGGACAGGCATAGTCAGGAAGCAAATGTCTATTTCTACTTTCTCCTGGATGGTATGGGAAACAGATGCCCAAGAGAGAATAAGGGCCGACATTGGCTTTCCAGTGGAGAGCCAGAATCCATGCATCTGTTTGCACCCGTCCAGCTGTGCAATGCAGCAGTAGCTCCCACTTGCTTGGTTCTGGGTCTTCCTGGAAATGCCTAGGAAGCTGGATGCCGGCTGTCGGCACATTCAAGACCAGGAAAGATGAGGCTCAGACTTTCCTGCTGTTGAGCCTGCTGCTTGCAGCTTCTGTTTCTGGTGTTGACTGACTCCACTGAAGTTAACATACACAGTAAGTAGATTAGCTTGCTTAACGAGCAACATTAATCCATTGATTGTGACAATGCGACAGCACTTGCTTTACCCCCCACTGTCCTTTGTTCAGCTTATACACAGGATGGCCACTTCACTTCCCTGCTATCAAATAAATGCCTCCTTACTGAGCACCTATGGTGCACTTTGTTCCAGACTGGGCTCTGGGAAAAGCATAGGAGAAACTAGGGAGGGTTCTACTCTGACAGCCCAGGAGGGTTCACATACAGAAGGGGGCTAATGATGATGGGAGAAGGTGTCCTGAGCAATGCTGAAAAGTGTGACAGAAACCAACTAGAAGGCAAGAAGGTGAGGTGTCAGTGTGAAGGAGGTTGGCTCAGAGCCCCTGGGCCTGAGCGAGTGCAGGTAAAAGAATTCTGAACAGTGAAGGCAGAGGAGCAGCATGCTTTAGCAACAATGAGTTTCCACAGTGGCTCTGAGTAAGGATAAGCCAGAGTAGCCGGCTGAAGACAATCCCATAAGACAAGCTGAAGGCAACCTGGGAAGTGCTATGCTTGAGGGTTTGAACTTGATCATTCAGGATAAGGGTAGGCAAACTGTTTTAGGACACAGCCTCATAATAAATATTTTTAGCCAGACACAATCTCCACTTCAACCACTCCACTCTGCCCTTGTAGGGCAAAAGCAGCCACTGACCATGTGTAAATGAATGGGCATGGCTGTGTTCCATTAAAACTTTACTGACAAAAACAGACAGCTGGATTTGCTCTATTTGCTCATCGCTGTTGTAAGCAGCGGAGACCCCGTAATATTTAGAAGTGTGGGGGTTATGTCTGACACTGTGCATATATTACACAGCTCACAGTACCACTGGTCAGAGGATATAGTGGAGGAAAAGGAAACAGGAGGCAGAGGAACCAGTCAGGAAATTTTTATTTCTGATAGATGCCTTTGTGAGTCTAACTCTCTAGAGCACGTCATCTGAATAGTGTCCCTCTCCTCTCAGGACACTGACTCGTAGTCACACTCCACTCTCAAGTTCTACAAACTAAGGCATCATTCTCAAACCGGATGCATTTCTTAAAGCATGCGTTGATAAAAGTGCTTCTTAAATGAAATACAGATCAGCACGAAGATAACTTGTAAGCTTGACAGTGTGTAGGAGATGGAAAGAATAGTCTGTAAAGCAAAATGTGGACAACCAAAGTTTGATTAAGGTAGAACAGGGACCAGCATGATAAATGAGCACCAGCAGCTCTTTTTTCCTTTTAATATTGAAGTGAGAAGGAACAAAGACTTGGATCAATGCCCCCATCAATGACTAGTCTTCTCGGAATAAAACTAACCTGCTAAGTGACGAGACAGAGAAAACAACAAACTAGTCTTCCTTGGGCACCCTTCTGAGGACGGTTTCCAAACAGAGGATCCCTGCCAGTCCCACTTTAGTGAACACAGAAAAATTCTATGGTAATTGACAAAATCCACCAGCATTAACGTGTTAAAGTTTCTGCAAACCAGAACTAAATTGCACGTGCCAACTCTAAATCTGTTATGGGGAATTTTGTAGCAAGTCTTCTTAATTGGGCAAATGTAATCTTCAATACAGCTGAAGTGAAAATCAAGAGTCTGGAATAATGACATTTTCTCACAAGATGAGGACCTGCTTTAGGACACTCGAATGCAGACTGTCCCCATCTTAAAAGGAACCATGGTCCAAAATTTTCTCTACAATTTGAGTTATTTTCTCTCAGAAACATGGTATAAATGTGGATTAGTTCCCAGGCTAGCCCTTCAAAAGCTTATGTAAACCCAAAGAAAAATAAAATGGAAAAAAGAGGAAGAAATGGCTTTGCGTGACTAGTAATTAAGTGAATCAAAGGCAATTAAAATTATGTAATCATTTAAAATTTTCTCTTAAAAACAGGAAGTTTAAGCTTAAAACAGAGTCAGGGGATTCACTTTGAGATTCTCATCAGTTATAGCTCCTACCTCCCTCTTTGTTCATCAGATCTTAGACGCACCAGCTTCCTTGTTGTTCTTTAAAGACTCTGAGCTAGTTCTTGCCTCTGGGCCTTACTGATTCCTCTTCCATCGGTTAGGACACATTTCCAAGAGATTTTTGAATATCTAAATCCTTCCCATTATCAAGGCCTATTAGGCCTCCCCTATAAGTATCAGAGTATCTAAAAGAGACCCTTCCTTCCCAGACATCATCTGTACTATCATCCTGGGCCAAGTTCTTTAGTTTTTATGAAGAATTATATTATTTACTTTGCATGTGATTTACTTACTTACTTCCTGTGTCCTTCATTAATATAAACTGTGTGCCAGTAAGAATTCACCTTCTTTAACCCAGTGATTGATTTTTTTTTTCCTATTGAATGGTTCCTGAGAAGCTTATTGTACAGATGCTTTCCAGAGTTTATTAAATGATTTTTATGATTTCTTTATTTTCCCTAATATAATTTCTAATATTCTTTTACTCCTTAATTCTAAAACCAATAGCCATCCATTATTTTATAGACAGATACAGGTTAAGAACAATTCTCAATATTTATTGATCAATACTAATTTGGTTCCTTATAAATGTAATAATTATGGTCAAGAAGGAAGAGAGGCAGAGGACATTAAGTTTAAAAAAAAACCAGAAAGCTTATGCATAAGGCGCCTGGATGGCCCAAATTCTCATTTTGGTTCAGGTCATGATCTTAGGGTCATGAGATCTAGAACCTCTCTGTCTCTGTGTTCAGTGGGGAGTCTGCTTGTCCCTGTCCCTCTGCTCCTCTCCCTTGCTTGAGCTCCCTCCCTCTCAAATAATTTTTTTTAAAAGGGCTTATGCAGGTATCAACGAAAAAGAGTACAATTTGACTCAACAAACTACATGTCTATGAAATGCATAAAAATGGGGCAGGGGGTAGGAAGATGGTAGCAAACTCTCCCAAAGAGGAAAGAAAATGACAGACCAAAATACTGTCAGAGGGTTCCAGGGGGCACCACTGGCACAGAGCAGAGATGCTATTCAAAGTATATTTTACACTGTGTAAGGAAATCTATACTAATGGGAAGTAAAGAAAAAAAGAATAACATTCACTGAAAAATCTATCATGAGCTAAAAACTTTGCTAAGTGTTTTTATATTTAATCCTTACAATAAACTCTTGAGGTTCTTACTGTCCTTATTTTTCCAAATGAAGAAAGAGAAACTCAAAGTTAAATAATTTAAATCAGAAAGTAATTCTGAGTGATTTAGACTTCAATCAAAGTTTATTTGGAATTTTCCCCTTATGCTGTTTCTTGAGAAAGACATGTAGTGGTGGTATGTTTATGTTCAGAGTGATGACGACATAGGTAGTTCTTGACTTCTCTCCCTCTCCTAAGAACTACAAAACTATTCATTAATAAGATACCACTGAGAGAATCCTAGATGTTTATACTCATAAACGTGAATCTTAAATATTACAAACTAAATAATGAGCAAGTACGGATTTTTTTTTTTTTTTTTTTTTTTTAAAGAGTAAACACGTGGCACCGAGGTGGCTCAGTCAGTTAAGCAACTGCTTTCGGCTCAGGTCATGATCCCAGGGTCCTGGTATGGAGCCCCACATCTGGCTCCCTGCTCTGAGAGGATCCTGTTTCTCCCTCTGCCTGTCCCTCCCCCTGCTTGTACGCACGCACGCTCTTTCTTTAATATATAAAATCTTTTAAAAATTTTTGAAAAATTGTGCTCGCTTCGGCAGCACATATACTAAAAATTTTTGAAAAATAAAAATAGTAAACTTTTGCTTAATAAAATTGCTTTAAATGATAATAGCCAGTTATTCTAGGGCCTGTGAGAATGATTTTACTCACAAATGGATATTGCAATGTGTTTCTGTTCTCTCATTGTCTTCTGTGATAGCTGTCAGAATTGGAGGTTTTGTAATAAGCAGATTATAGTAGCAAGTTACAGGTACCAAACCCCTGGGCTTTCTTACATTCATGACAAGCAAACAAATAAAACAGCTAAAAACTACCTCCATAGAACCCAAAGTTGGGGAAAAGAAAGATCAAATAATTTTCCCATATTAACTTAGAGGTTTCCAGCATTGAAGCTCTGCCTGAATTTACTTGTACCATTGAGTAAGGAAAGGGTTAAGATATAGGTAGGGAAAGGTAGGGAGCCCCTGATAAGGCTCTGGAACTCTTCCTGGCTGACAAAAGCTCTAAGCCCAAGTGAGCACGAGATAGGGGAATGGACCAGAAGTTAGGAAGTATTTTCCTTTGGTGGCTACAGGGTGGTCACAGAAAATAACCAAACCTCAGAGAAGTCAGTCATTAAGAGTGTTATCAACTGTCCTTGCTCAAGCCAAGATGGCATAAGAATCTCAAGGCCACAAGCTCCCTGGTCTAGTTTTCAATAAAAGATAATTCTAAAAGCCCTCAGAGACGACCCATTCAGGACTCTTCTTGCTCTAGAGAACTCTTCCTTTCCTTTCTGCTCTCATAGTCACTGAATCAACTTCCACTTCACTTCACCTTCTTGTGTCCACGAGATTCTGACTCCATGAGACAAGAACCCTGGCATTCTGCCCTCTTACGGATAGGGCCTGAATGGGTCAATGAAGAAAAAAGGAAGTCACTTCTTTATCTCTCTCTCAGTCTGCTAGAATTACAGTACGTGGTGTAATAGAATGCAAGCAGGTAATAGATCAGCCTAAAAAAAATAGCCGTGGACATTTTATTTGAGCTCCTCTCACTCTAAAACATACACTTGAAAATGAAGCCCCCTGACATTTGGTTTTCTGAGCTCTGCTTTTTTTTTTTCTCTGTTTACTTAGTTTTGTATCATTTATACTCATGCGTTACCCTGCAAAAGAAGTGCAACTCTAGCTCTTTGAAAGAAACCAGGACATAAACGAATGCATCATTTTGACAGTGGAAAATGACAAAACATCTTTCAGAATCTCTCCATACTTGGCTGATAAATGAGGCACATCAACTACAAATTCTAATACCGTGCAGACTAGTGAAAACAAGCGAGCCCATTCAGAATATAGTGAGGAATATGGCACAGAGTGTTCGATGGTTAGGAAAGGAAAAAGATTGATTCCTTGTTGGTTTGTAAAAAATGAGCAAAATGGAAAATGAGTTCTATTGCAACTTAAGGCTCTCAGTTACTTATCTACCAAAGCACTGCTACAATATGAGGATTATGCGGGCTCTATTTCTAAATTAATTTCTTTTTTTTTTTTTAAAGATTTTATTTATTTGTCAGAGAGAGAGGGAGAGAGAGCGAGCACAGGCAGACAGAATGGCAGGCAGAGGCGGAGGGAGAAGCAGGCTCCCCGCTGAGCAAGGAGCCCGATGCGGAACTCGATCCCAGGACGCTGGGATCATGACCTGAGCCGAAGGCAGCTGCTTAACCAACTGAGCCACCCAGGCGTCCCTCTAAATTAATTTCTAATTACTTATTTTTTTCCCAAAAGAGTGTGAAAAATTTAAATCTATAGAAATTTTCAAAACATATATATGATGCATATAAAACAAATTTAGACTACCCCTCTGCTCTTAACATTATATTATACCAAAAATAAGTTAAAAATAAACTTAAGGGACATCTGCATAATTACAGTGATATTTATAAATATAAATACAAACATTATAAATACGTTTTAAAAGTTATTTACACACAATTGATAAAAATAATCAGGAATCTCAATAATAACCCCTATAATTTCAGAGAGAATGAGTCACTGGAAGTCTAATTTGCGCTATTAAGAGGGTTTGGGAGCTAAAAATACTTTGATCAACAGGGCATACATTGCTGATTCCTATCAGTATCATATTCTCCTCCCTTTCTTTTCTGGGCATTTAAAAAATAAAATAGATGAGGCCACACGACCAGTTCTGGTCAATGAGATAGGAGTAAAAACAATGCTGATGTCCTTTCAGTATCAAGGCAGTACATAGTCCCTATGTGATTCTCTAAGCCCTTGTTTCCTGCAAGGGGAATGTGGGGGACCTAACTTGCAGATGATAGAGTAACCATATAGAATCAGTCTCGTAAACAGCTACCCAGAGGGTCTCCAGGATCTACAGAAAGCTTTTATTAATTCATTCAGATTTTGGCTGTTTATGACTACAGCACAGATCTCCTAGCCTTTCCAACTGCTCTGCACATTCATAGTTTGTTAATTTTCTTGGATAAGGGATCTACCTTTGAAGGATATCTAAAGTTCCAAAAGTTGCAGATAAAACGTTTGAGTAAATTGAATAAAGATGTACAATTTATTACTTTTCTTCTATTTGAGACGCTTGAATCCTGCTTTTTGATAGATAATCAGTTTGTATAATGAATGAATCCTAGGATTTTATCTTAGTCCATGAAAAACAGTTCATTGCATTTTTTTAATAAAATGATTCTTTATTGAGCTGAATGGCCATCAATGGAGAGTTTGCTTAGTCATAAAGCAATAAGACTTATGGGGTCTAATATGTCAAGGGGTTAAGAAGACAAAAAAGGAAGGACAAATCTAAGAAAACACAGGTAATTTCCCTTTGAGAAACTGGAAGGTGTACAATAAGTTTGAATAAGGCATAAGTCCTAGACATGCAGACCTGGAGAAGAACTTAGAGGTCATCACACATAATATCTCTAGCTGCAGATGAGTACAGAAGGCTCAGGTTAAGTTTTTGCAATTTCCATCCATCAGAATCCTAGAGGAGAACATATGCAATAACCTCTTCGATACCAGCCACAGCAACTTCTTTCAAGATATGTCTCCAAAGGCAAAGGAAACAAAAGCGAAAATGAACTTTTGGGACTTCATCAAAATCAAAAGCTTCTGCACAGCAAAGGAAACAGTCAACAAAACAAAGAGGCAACCCACGGAATGGGAGAAGATATTTGCAAATGACAGTACGGACAAAAGGTTGATATCCAGGATCTATAAAGAACTCCTCAAACTCAACACACACAAAACAGACAATCATATAAAAAAAATGGGCAGAAGATATGAACAGACACTTCTCCAATGAAGACATACAAATGGCTCTCAGACACATGAAAAAATGTTCATCATCACTAGCCATCAGGGAGATTCAAATGAAAACCACATTGAGATACCACCTTACACCAGTTAGAATGGACAAAATTAATAAGACAGGAAACAACATGTGTTGGAGGGGATGTGGAGAAAGGGAAAACCTCTTACACTGTTGGTGGGAATGCAATTTCCAAATTTAGTTCCTACTGAGGATCGAGTGGGGGCAGTGGAGGGGTTTCTTTTATATCGTTGGCCAGCATCTGGCCAAGTTCCCTACTGGCATCAGTTGCTAGTGACTGATCCTTAAATATGTGGTCTAGAACTTAGATGTGTGCAGGACCTTAGAGCATGTTATCTCTGGCTTTCCCTTAGCTTTCTTCAAATACCTGTTTTCCCTTTCCTGGGTTTTCTCACTGCCTTTTTGCCATGTCAGACTTTAGTTTCATTATAAACCACTTCAAATGCTTCCTGTAACTAACTAGTTAAAAATAAATTAAATAACATTAAGTTATTTCAAAGACCCCTTCCAATTATAAAAGTCTGCTTTTCCAGGGAATAAGGAGCTTAAGAGTTCAGGTGTTAAGTTTGACTGGAACTAATTTGCGCTGGAGTAGGAGTTGCTGCAAAGCAGGCAACTGATCAGAAAGTATTCAGTCCTGTATTAGGACACCACAATGATGATGTAAAATCCTATATCCTATATATCCACTTCATCAAAGTCTTGTTTTGTTTTGATACACTGCTTTCATCCAAGGCATATTCTACAGGGATGAATTATAGAATGATCGGTAAGTAACAAGAATCTAAAGATAGACTCCCTGGGTTCAGACTGATGAGCTCTGCCACTTACAAAATCTTTGACCTTGAACAATTTACTTCACTTCCTTGAGTCTCAGTTTCTTCGTGTGTCAAATGAGCATAATTATGACTATTTCTACTGGGGAATATTAAATGAGACAACAGCCAAACTATCTACCATGGTGCCTGGCATTGCTCAAAAAATGTTAGCTTTTATTGTTAGTAGAAGCTTATGAGGCAACATGAAAAAAAAAATCAATGAATGGCACCAAAATTACTAATACTTTTCTTTAGGAAAAAACTGAGAGGCACGTCTCTAACTGTTCAACAGTAGCTGCTGACTCGCCCAGAACTTGCGATCAACTAGGCAGGCAAGACCCAGAAGCGAATGCTCCAACTCAAAACTAACTCTTATCTTCCATAACATCTTGCTTAAGTGTTACTCGACCCATATTAAACTGCCTGTTGCTGGTAGGCCACGGGATAAAGGCACTTAGTTAGAAAGGCTTTAGATGGCTTGTGCTTCAGAACTACTGGTGGGGAGGTGGGGCAGTGTCCCCTGACTATAGATACCACTATATGTGATCCACTGTCAGAGAACAATTCAGTCCTGCGAACACTTGTCAGATGCGAACTTCTGACTGTCAGAGATGGGAATAGGTTCAAATCAGTGATGGGAAACAAGTCCCCTACAAAGGAAATGGGAAACGTCACAGGTGTCTTTTAGCAAGGGATATCCTGATAAATAGTTGTTGCGGGGCTCCTTCTTCCAAACTTGACTCAAGAAATCTATGCAGTATAAATGCATGTCCAAAAGGTATGGTCTGGATACCTTAGCAGCATCATTAAGAAATGAAGGCAAATGAATTCCCTGCAATAAGACCAAACCTCTTTCAGAAGGGGAAAAAAAATGAGTCCCAATGATATAAACTTCACCCCTCAACTTCAGTGAAGACCTGTTCAAACGGAACAAGGAATCAAAGGGAATTTTGCATCCCTAAATTTGGGGCCTGAATCACCCTCTGCTGCCTTACACTATTATTCCAGCTAGGGACTCCCTGCATGAACCCCTACTCCCCTCTGTACTCACCGAAGGCTCAATGCCCAATGGGTACTCAATCAAGACCTGAAGATGAATTGAACCAAGATGGGGAAGGACACAATTCCCTCTGGCCAGCTCATTTTGTACATCACAGAGTAGCAAAGCTTACTGAATCTAGAAGTGCAGAAAATTAAAAAGAAAAAAGAGTCTAGAAAAAACAAATAATTTTAATATCTTCAAAGTTGGGTTAGATTTTAGGTTTTCCAATAGAGAAAAACTTTCATTCCCCCCCCAAGGTACATAGTCAAAAAAATTTTTTTGATATTAGAACAAAAATATGTTCTCTAAGCATAGGCTGGTTCCAAATCCAAGTTTCTAATAAATATGGCAATGTTAAAAATAGAGGCAGCTAGGTGGTACTCTTGACATTTGGGCTTAACAATCCTTGTGGAGCTGCCCTATTCATTGTAGGATGTTAAGCACCATTCCTGGTTTCTACCCATTGGACGCTTGGAGTACTCCACCCCCTTCTGTTCTGAACACCAAAACTGCTTCCAAATTTTGCCTAATGTCCCTTGGGGCACAAAATCATCCCTGCGTCTAGATGATAAGTCCATCTATCGTATCAAAGAAAAGTGAGAAGTAGAGTTTGTGTGTGTGAATGCATGCACATCATTCATGCATTTATAGGTCAAATAAATTAGGGAGAAGCTATTTCCAATTATTTAATAAGAGGCTTCTGGTAATAAAATTTTGTGAAATATTACTTTAAATGCATCTGGAGTATTTAAGTGCCAACTGCTCTGCTGTGTTCGTTAGAAAGCCAAAAACCACAAAGCAGACAGAAAAACTGGCAGCTCTACAGTAGACCAACATAGGATTCAGTGTATAATTATTATTTTTTTAAAGAATTTTTAAAAATTTATTTACAAAGAGAGAGAGAGTGAGCGCACAAAGCAGGCAGCATAGCAGGGAGAGGGAGAAGCAGTCCCCCTGCTGAGCAAGAATTCCGATGCAGGGCTCGATCCCAGGACCCCGGGATCATGACTTGAGTCGAAGGCAGAGGCTTAACCAATTGAGCCACCCAGACGCCCCTCAGTGTATAATTATGTGAACAAGTCTCATATTTAAGAAACAGCTGGTCATAGTGCAAGAGAGGCAGGGACCGTGTACTAAATGCACCACAGAATGATAAGGTTTTCCCCTCGTCCCTCAAGGGAGCCAGTGTGGCTCTTCTCTGTGCTATCCTTGTTTTCTACAAGGGTGGGATGAACCATCCAAACACTGTCCAACTCCAAGAGAACATCTTCCTCCCAGCAAAAGAACAGCTGGGTCTTTAGCAATATACCTCACCTTTTGGAAGAATTTACTAAACCTCTGAATTGTATTATCCATGAACAGAGGATGCTACACTTCTCAGGGTCAATGTGCAGTTAAGATGCAAACCATGTTGAATCTGCCCAATACAAAAGCACTTACTAAATGCTTGTAAGATCACCAATGTGTGGAAGAAATAACAGAAAAATAAAGAAAAGCATCAATCCACTGGCAAAGCAATTTCTGGACTTGCATAGATGAGCGGTCCCAAAAGAGGCACTTCCACTATCAGCCAGAGGGGGGCAGGAGCAAGCTCCCCTGAGTGCAAGGCAAAAGCCACTGACATCTCAACGAGGAAGGGGACTCTGCAACACCAAGCTCTCTGCACACAACTGCAACTGAAGTCGAAGGTGGAGAGGTCTGTGGTTTAATCCCTATTCAGTCACCGTCCATCCCTTGTCCAGATGGCCTGGATTTCCTCTTGTAAGTCAGGAGCAACAAGCACACAGCTTCGTTAACGCCAGAGGCGGGGGTCCTTTATGTAACAATCATCATGGAAACAGGCTCACAACTGAAAAAGCCTTACAAAGTTTTCCTCTCATACATCTGAACAGTGAACAATGACCTAATGCTCAGAGTGATTCTAATTAGGAAGAAAAGCTGGAGGCCAGACTCCACTGCAATGATACCGGGGCTGGTTCGAAGTCAGCGTCTAACTCAAACTCACTTCGTTACCGTACTTACCGACTTATTTATTTCTCTGTGTCATGGAGGGTGTTGTAAGGATAGGAAATAAGACATCTCCTACAACCCTTCTCATTGACTCTGCTCCAAGCTCACTAGCCTTCTTGCTATTCCTGAACACATTGGGCTTTCCCTCTGCCTGGCCTGATGTGCCTTCCTCCAGATATCTGCATACAAAGTTACCCCAGTGATGACTTTTGGAGCTGATCTTAACCTCAGCCCTGATGCCTCTATGCTTAGTTTGACTCCCCAAACCACTGCCCCAGCCCCTTCCCTGGCTTGGCTTCTTCTCCTTAACATTTTTACTATATAACATTCTGAATGTTTGCTCCTTGTATTTTTTATTATCTGTCTTCCTCACTAAAGTAGAAGTTCCTCAGTGAGTGCCATTATTTTCAGCTTTTGCCTGAGTATCTGACACTTGGTAGGCTTTCAGTTAAAGTCTGCTGAAAAATATATGTGGGGGCACCTGGGTGGCTCATTCGGTTAAGTGACTGACTCTTGATTTTGGTTCAGGTCATGATCTCAGGGTTGTGAGATTGAGCCCCACATTAGACTCTGTGCTGGGTGTGGAGTCTGCTTAATATTTTGTCTCCCTCTCCCTCTCCCCACTCACTTTCTCTCTCTCAAAAAAAAAAAAAAAAAAAAAAAAAAGATATATCTTATTATATATGAACTGGACAGAGAAATAATGTTGAAGGTTGAAGATCAAGAATTTTATTTTAGACCAGTCAGATTGAGAGTTGGTTAGAGATAAGAAATTATTTTGGTAGCAGGACCAGAGAGGCCACAGTCCAATATTACTTCAGGTTCTATGTCTGAAGTCACAAAACACACGGTGCCTAAAACAAGAATGTATTGATCCTTCTTTCTATAATCTCTAAGAATTCCCTGTAAATCTGTTTGCTTCTTCAGGGACATCAGCATTTCTTGATCGTCTTCCTGAAAGCACTGGGCTCTATCTTTAGCTCCTGTTCTCATATTTTATCTTCACAGCAAGTTTACATTATTCTCCCCGCTTTACAGATTGTTAAACTGAGGCTAAAATAAAGAAACCCAGGTTAAATAAATTTCTGAAGGTGATACAGCTTTATCTTTTCCACTGATTTTCACCTGAGTAAATCCCACTTCTCTTGTAAACAGGCTCAGATGGATATTTTTCCCCACAAAAATCTCTTCTGCCATGTGGTCACTGTCCAGCCTCAAGCAACTTACTTCATCTGTGTGACCATTCAGTTCGTTCCTCTGCACAGAAGTGGTTATAATACCCATGGATAGCAAATACTCAAAACATAGTAGCTCTTAGTATTCCCCTGACCTCTCTGCTAACTCTCAACATTTCCTCAAAGTCACCTTCACTTTAGGAGACACCTGCAAATTCCAGAAGACGTGCCTTCCCAGTTTCGTGTGCAGCCTAAAGAGAATGCGAGCATCAACCACTGATTTCAATTAGAATGTTAAAAAAAAAAAAGGGAAAAAAAGAAAAGAGATTAAAATATCTGAATTTGAAAAAAAAAATGCCAAAAAAAACCCCATCAGAAGGACAGTAATCTTTTTAGCATTACATGGAAAGGAAAACAGAGAATTTATTTCAGGACAATTTAGGGGGAAAAAAAAAGACATTTTTTTCTCTTTTGAATGAAGCTGCCACGTGGCCTTCTCATTCCCCCTCTCTCAATGGAAATTTGAAATGGGAAAGTTTCCCAAATAATTTTAGATCAATCATGAGTTCATACGGTTTTGACATCATAACTCTTGTCATGTTACCATGCCAACAGGCAGTGAGGAGCTAAAAGCTTTCCAAAGATATGAAAATTATGGGCTTAGATGTGATTTGGTTCTCCGTGGGGTGAACGCTAACAATATCGCCAACTATAAATAACGAGGATTGCCATGACACCCTCTCACCCACTCCCCTTGGTTCCTTCAATAAGCACTGAAAATATGTGATCTATTTTAGAAACAAAACCTGAGGATCCATTCCCTAAATGGACACCCTGCACATAATAAAAAGTTACATGACTCTTGACTGTTGCTCTTGGAACAAACTCCCATGTTAACCTAGACACCCCGCATCTCCTACTCCACATATAGCCTAATCCCAGCATATTCAATTCCTACTCCTTCATGTGCACTGAGGAGCAAGGGTAGGTGATTGCTTGGGGACTGTCTCCCTAAACTGTGCAAAGCAGGCAAGCTCAAGTGCCCAAAATAAAGGGGCACTTGTCCCAGAAATTACAATGGAGTGTCCTTTGGTCATCATTGCTTTTAATAACACCCACAGAATGAACGAGCCCAATTGTCCAGTGTGTTTATGCTCACCATTTTTGCATGCCAGTTTAAGTGCTTTTGTTTTCGTTTGGTTTCTAGTTGAACTTCTGGCCTATCAGGTATTACTATAGAGCAGAAGCAGAAGCTGTTTCTTTTCTGTCTCAATTGCAGTGGTGAATAGATAGAAATAAAATATGTACTTCATGGTTTGATGGCGGGTAACACAAAACAAGAAATGTGTTGCCTTTGTATAGTAGGCTACTAACTTTGAACCACTGGTGCGAAACATGCCTGCTAGGATCCATGCCCTTTGGGGGGCCCCTCATGTGAATCTGACCAGTGCTGTGACCTGTTTTAACCAAAGAATGCTTTGCAAGTAGTGCTGGACCAGTCAGGAGCTTAAACCTTAAAAAGACATGGCATCTTCTGCCTTTGTGCTGAGAGAAGCCCAACCCAGCCCTGAAGAGAGGTCACATGGAGGACCACTGAGGTCTCCAACCAAGAGCCCCAGCTGAGAAGTAAGCCAGTAGTCATGACCAACTTGCTAGCCAAGGAAGTGAGGCCACTAAGGAAATGATCTCAGGGCCCAGTAGAACTGCCCCAGCTGTTACACAAATGAGCCTTTTTTTTTTTTTTAAGATTTTATTTACTTATTTGACAGAGAGAGAGACAGCAAGAGACGGAACACAAGGAGGAGGAGTTGGAGAGGGGTAAGCAGGCTTCCCGCCATGCAGGGAGCCCAATGCAGGACTTGATCGCAGGACACCAGGATCATGACCTGAGCCGAAGGCAGACGCTTAACGACTGAGCTACCCAGGCACTCCATGAGCTGTCTTAATCATGGGAAACAAACCGAGGGTTGCTGGAGGGGAGGGTGGGGGGGGATGAGGTAACTGGGTGATGGACACTAAGGACGGCACATGATATAATGAGCACTGGGTGTTATATAAGACTGATGAATCACTGACTTCTACCTCTGAAACTAATAATATACTATATGTTAATTGAATTTAAATTTTAAAAAATGAGCTATCTCTGCCAAGCCCTGTCCAAAATGTGGAACTGTGAACATAGACACAAAATGTTGGTTGTTTTAAACCACAAAGTTTGGGGAAAGCTTATTCCACAGCACTATGGGATCATAAATACCGTATCTTTATTAAGGAAGAAGTATAAGACAGCCCTTCATACAGGCAAAATTGAGTTCAAATCCCTCTAACTACCCTTAGTTAGGTGTAATTCAAGACAGTATACTAAAGCCCCATTTCCACATCTGAAAATGAGAAAAAAACAATAATGTCAAGTTCACTGAGACTGAAAGGGGAAAAAGGGGTCATTCATGTAAAGTACTCTACAGAGCACCTACCTTTTTGGATAAGCATACCGCTAATACTATTTATTATTAATGTTATTTTTCTAGGCATTGTGGAGATCAAGATTCACTCTTCAGAAAAACGCCATTTCATCCAGAAAACAAAACACATATGTAAAACAATTAACAAATAATATAGGGAAAGGTGACGGATGTTAATGATGATACTATGTTACGTGTCTTGGGGAAGGGAGAGGAGGTGAGATCAATGAAAGTGTATTTTGGAGTCAGGGTTAAGGGGAGAAGATACTTGACTATGCCTGTACATTTGCTTTTAAGTTTATAAAATCCGCTGGATAGAGGAGTAAAAGTCATGTCTGTCATCCTTATTTACTCAGTCCTAAACCAATGGATAATAAGGACCAAGGAACTCAAAATGGCACTGCCCAAACTCCCTGGCATTGTCTTTCCAAACAGAAGAAAGCCAGTGTTTCCAGCCCCAATATCCATTAGACTACAGAAGTCATTTGCATAAATGTCCTTGCTCCATTGATAGGATCCAGGAATAAGGTAAACAAGTTCCACAAATGCATTAATCTTGGAAAGAAATAGTGTTGTTAAATCACCACACCCCCTCAAGTCTTCCCCCCTCTCTGAATAGAGATTTCTGCCACACTACCAGGTCTCCCCCTCCCCATGTGACTTTCAATTTTTTTCGATGTTTACACCTAGATATCACATTTAGCTTTCATCAAAGGATGAAAGGATGTCAAATTGCTTTCCTCACACTAATTTCCTGGAGCCCTCAATCCTCTGGTATGGCCTGCCACCTATCATTATTGTATCTATTACCTGACAGAATAGAATTCCTAGGGAAACCCTCCCAGTGGCAAATGTAACGTGGTGAGGTACTTAACAGAGATGCTGTGAATCCAACGATCAGCTTGGAAACATGTTTTCCTTCCCTCCATCTGGGGCAAAACATGCAGCCCAGTGGATGATGGCAGTGGCCACCCGCCCCTGCCCCCCCCTCCCCTGTCCCTGCCCCCGTCCATACCAGGGTATCGCAGAGGAAATTAAGGGGCTGAGTTTATTGACTAAATTATAATAAGTACACTAGAAGCCTAGGAGTATTTGGAATTAATGTTCCAGAAGAAAGACAGGCACTTGAATACAATAATTATAGGTAGAATTTCTTCCCCAAGGCATTTTTTAAAAGACCCAGGTCTTAAGCAGGCTTTCAGTGGAATGGAAATGCAGCCAGACTCTAAAAGGACACAGCATGTTTGTGAAGCCTGTGGGTTGTCTGGAGAGCCTTTCCTCTCGCTACCCCCCCCCGCCCCCCCGTTTCCTGCAGTCACCTTTTCCACATGAATTCTCTTATCCCTAGGCTACTCTTCTCAGAAGCTACTCATTCCCCACACCCCACAAGAAAGGACTTAGTTCATGAGGGCCTAACCTCTTAGTCTTCCTAGGAATATGCAGCTATCTGCTATGGAAACCCAAACCTTTCAAAACTTCCACTGAAGGAACAGAGTATCAGTCACTTTCACAGGTGGTGAGATGATGCTTTGGTCTCTTGCAAATCATACCATCTAGTAAGTTATTTCTACCGTGACACTAATTCCTGTTCATGCCAGATAAATGCACTCATTTGTCAATAAAACCACATTTTTGGCATGCTGTATAATCTTAGAAACCACAAAGTCAGACAATATCTTGCACTGAATTTTAAAATGTGAAAAGCTCTTCCATTTTAGTTGATTGTACACAGAGATGAATATTGTACTTTCAAAATCACTGGCCAAGAGTGAAAGGAAAGGCAACCAGAGGGAGGCAGAGGGGAAAAGAAAGCCCAGAAAGGTGGGCTCCTGAGAGCCTAGTCCTTATATCACAGGGCTGTGGTTCTTTTCTAGAGAATCAACAAGAATATCCTTATCTGCTCCTGGGTGGGTTCCTTGAGCTTCAATCTCCAGGTAATATACGTATGGTCTTCTCTCAATTTGTTTGGAAGCTTTTCTATTGGAATAAGGACTGATAAAGAGGATGAAAGAAACCTGCCATTTATTTTTTTGCTGGGCATGTGATATGAATACAGTGTTGTTGTTGTTGTTTATAATTAAGGTGAAATTCACATAACATAAAATTCACCATTTTATTTTTTTTTAAGATTTTATTTATTTGACAGACAGAGATCACAAGTAGGCTGAGAGAGAGGAGGAAGCAGGTCCCCTGCTGAGCAGAGTGCCCTATGTGGGGCTCGATCCCAGGACCCTGGGATCATGACCTGAGCCGAAGGCAGAGGCTTTAACCCACTGAGCCACCCAGGCGCCCCCAAAATTCACCATTTTAAAGTGGACAATTCAGTGGCATTCACTGCGCTGTACGGCTGAGATAAGAAAGCTGAGAGATGCCACGTTAGAAGGGCTGTGTGTTTGCTGTTTTTCTGCGAGCCTCCCTTGACGCATGATCCCCACTTGCCTCTGAAGAGGCCAAGAGGAAAGCAAGAAAATTAATCGCTGAGTTTTGTCCTAGGCCCAAACAACTCATAACATCTAAGAAGAGCCAGATCCCAAACATATTCCAGAACATTACCTTCAAACAAACCTCGGCGGACACTGGCATCTATACTCTCATCTTCAGTGATCTGTAAAGTCTCACCTGTTGTTCACCTGATACTCACCTCTGACTGGACCCTACCCTGAAGTCCCAAAGCAACACATCCCCTAGACCCCTTTCCAATCTAAACCCTGAACTCCAAGCCACGAAGACATGCATTTCCTTTCTGAGTCTCCTAGAGGTGCCATTCTGCTATTCTCTGTCACTCACACCATTCACTCAACTCTGCTCTGATCTTCCCCAGCTCAAGTTGGATTTCTCTCCTACATGAAGCCAACGATCCTCTTGGCTAGTCCTACAGGGAACTGTCTGTGTCCTTGGACCCAGCCTGCCTACATCACAACTGCCACGTCTAGTTGGTTCCAAAATATTTTCATCACGCCAAAAGAAAAACGCCATCCCCACTGAAAGGTTGTTCCCGGTTGTCCCCTGTCCCTAGCACCTGGTCATCATTTCCCAGCATTCTAGGATTTTACCTACTCTGGGTATTTCCTAGCAACAGAATCATAGAATATATTGTCTTCTATACCTGATTTCTTTCACTTTGCATGTTTTCAAGGCTCACAAACATTGTAGCATATATCAGCTTATTTCTTTTCAGTGGCTCAATAATATTCTAATGCAATTTATTTAACATTAACATTATGTAACATTATTTAAATTCATTTAAGTAATGTTGCTTAATTTTTATATACATTTAATTTATATAATTATATAATTTTATATAGTTATATAAAACTTTGTATAAAAATTATATAAAGTTATATAAATTTAACATAAATTTATATAAATTTATTTAGATAATGTTTAAATTTAAATGTTATTTAATATTTATTCAACCTTAACATTAAACATTTATTTAACATTAACCACAATTTATTTAACATTCATCTGTTGATGGGCTTTGTGTTGTTTCCACCTTTGGCCACTGCAAATAGCACTGCTATGAACATATGTGTACATGTATTTGAGTGCCTGTTCTCAATTCTTTTAGGCAAATCCTTAGGAGTGAAACTGCTGGGTCATACAGTAATTCTATGCTTAACTTTTGAAGTAACTCTGTCATTTTTAAGCCACTGACATTTTTGTCATTGTTGGATAAACTAGCTCGTCTTGACTGATCCAACATGATAAGGTCCTGGAACTCTTTCTGTAGCTGCTGAAAGTCGAGAAGCTAGGACAAGGATGTGGGGCAAGGTAGAGTTCATAGATACTTTGGAAAGAGCAATTTTTGTGGAGTTGCAAGGACTAAAATAATTTTGCTTTCTTTCTCCCTTTCCTTCTTTCTTTCCATGACCACAGGTATGCTATTGTTTTAGGGGCTCCTGGAGTTAATGATATAGGTGTATAGATTCCAATTACACTATGTATATAAGGTGTAAGTCAGGAAAACATAACCAATAAGTGCTAGCAAAATAAATACCCAGTCTAGAAAAGGAAATAAAACACATGTGCTTTTGAACATGACTTCAAACTTTAATAGATGATCTGAAAATAATTCACTACAGAAAAATTAATGGGCTACTAATGTCTCTTTTGGATATGAAAAATAATAAATAGCAATGTGCCCAGAATTCCTTGGGGAAGAAAAAAATACACACTTTTATGATTCCATTCCCCATCAGCACTAATTCTTTTATTTCTAGGTGTTTCAAAATACCAAGATCTTCATTATTAAAACTCACAAGTCAGTTTTTATAGACAGCATATATTAGAAATATCCACCATAAATTACTCTCCCCTAAGTGTAAAGCTATTACTTAATACTACAATAAGGTTCAATGTGTCAAATCCATAATGGTATAGTTCAGATAAAATATTGATTTGAAATTGTGGAAAACATTGTAGACTTTTAATCATGGGAGAATTCTTACCCACATACATAGCCCATGTAACCTTCCCAAGAGATTTCTAATTATTTTGAAATTTTGTAGTTGAGCATATGTCAAGGCATGCTAAATATCACACAGCCTGGCAGAAAAAAAGTTGCATTTCACATCCAATGTCATTCAGCTTGAGCTCTCTTTTAGTGGGCACCCTCCCACAACGCGTTACAGGGAGTGCTTGTCACTTACACGCCAAAAAATCCTGAACAGGCAGGCAAATGAAAATGACTCCTCAAAGAGTGACTTGAACAGAGGGGAAAAAAAAAAAAAAAAAAAAATCTTAGAATTAACAATGTTTCTCAATGCCATTCAAGCTCAGGGATTTGATTCTGTCGATTTCTAAAAAAAAAAAAAGTCATACTTTAAATGGAGTTTTATTTATAGTCAAGTATCCTCTGCCCCTTAGTGTGGCTTCAAGGTCAAAGGTTACTATCTCACCAACATGTAGGATGAGTCACACCATGTAACTCATTTCAGATTAGAGAGTCTGGGAAAAGAGCAACTCGGGTCTTTATATAGGTTTCACACACAGAGGGCTCACCTTTCCTAAGATTGGTCAGGTACAATGAAGGGGAGAGACAAGGCCGGTGGGGGGCGGGGGCTGATGAATGGCCCCGTGTGAACAGGATGATCTCACATCAAATCCCTCTGTATAGGGGCGCCTGGGTGGCTCAGTGGGTTAAGCCTCTGCCTTCGGCTCAGGTCATGATCCCAAGGTCTTGGGATTGAGCCCTGCATCGGGCTCTCTGCTCAGCAGGAGGCCTGCTTCCTCCTCTCTCTCTCTCTCTCTACCTGCCTCTCTGCCTACTTGTGATCTCTGCCTGTCAAATAAATAAATAAATAAAATCTTAAAAAAAAAAAAATCCCTCTGTATAGCAACACTGTGTGTTATTATCTACGTGTTTCCCCCAGAAACTTGCACAGTTTGTCTCGTTGCCTCATCTGGAAAATTACCTTAACATTCTTAAATTTATTCTTTAGTAGAAAGTCATGGAATAAGTCGTGTCTTCTTTCATAAACCAGAACCCACGAAGATCTGGATTATTAGAGCAAAAGGAAGATTCTGATGACATTTTCAAAGAAAAACTTTGTAAAGAATTTTTTTTTTCTGCATACATTGTTCCAAGAGGAAAAGTAATATATTTTATTTAACATATTTTTTTCCAAACCTGACTCTGAATGTTGGCTCTGCCATTAATACAGTTAAGCAATAGTGTAAAGACTGTGGGTAAGTGCCTTCAATCCCATAAGCCTTAGCAGTCTCATTGGAAAAATGATCTAGCAATACCCATGCCTTGGGGTTACTGTACGGACTGGATGAAAGAACTGTGAAGACGCTAGCACAGGGAGGAGGGTCGGGATCTGTTCATCCCCTCTCCCCCTTCAGGAAGATGGAGCTCATTCAAATGAGGAAAGAACAGAACACAAGGGCAAATCAGGGGGTGGGATTTCTGAAATTATCCAGCCATCCCTGCAAGGATTCTAGGCTCCACCCTGCAGCCTGGAGTCTTAAATCTGATGGCCCCTGGAACACTTAGGATCCTTTTCATTGGTTTGATGCTAAATTCTACTCCATTCAAAGGCTGTTCCCACCTTCCTGGAATCACCGACAATAACAAAGGCTTAAATAGGCAAAGCTCTAGACAGATACAGAAATAGAAACATGGCTAGACATCAGTCAGGAATATTAGTGCTACTTGCTTGCTGATCAAATTTCCAGCGGTCCTCCTGGCAGGGGTATGCTGTGCTTTGTTATATCATTTAGGTCATTTCTATGGGCTGAGGTAAGATTCGTTTAGCACTGACTCAATCACAAGGGAAACGGACATTTTGTGGCAAGGCAATTTGTTACCCCACTTTCTCCATTGGGATAATGTGTTTGTGCTGGCGGGTGTGGTATGTAGCCTGTGGGCTACCTCACAGCTATGGTTATTTCTTCTGGCAACACACAGAGCACGGCCAAATGGCCATTAAAATGACCTTTTTTTTTTTTAAGATTTTATTTATTTATTTGAGAGAGTGTGAGTGAGCAAGTATGAGCAAAGGCAGGGAAGGGGCAGAGGGAGAGGGAGAAGCAGACCCCCTGATGAGCAGGGAGCCCAATTAGGGTTTGAACCAGGACTCTGAGATTGTGACCTGAAAGACCCTTAACTGACTGAGCCACCCGGGTAACCCTACAATGACCTTCTAAGGTAAGAATGATGAAAGAGAGCTGGGTTCCCAGTAGCAAGAGAGCCATGAGTAACTGACAGAGGCTACTGAGAACAGCTTCCTTTGTCAAACCGAAGAACTGAGATATTCTTCGGTTTGACAAAGGAAGCTGTAATCAATGAGTGATGTCTAGCATGGGTGCTTTAGTGGGAGGGAACAGCCCAAGTGCATCACACTTGTCCTGCCTGGTTTAGGGACCTTCTGGTTCAAGAGCTGACCCGAATGTGGCCCTTGAACTAGCCCTCTATCAGCACCACCTTAGTCTAAAGTGAGAATGTCCACAGCTGATCTGCTTTACATGGATCCGTCCCCACTTCACCTGCAAAAGAATGATGGTCCTACAATATAAACAAACACATCTATGCTTTAGGAGAAATGTGGGACTGTGGGACATCTTATTTCCAAAATTAAATTGGACACTGTCAAATATTCACATAGAACACAAGTCTTTAGGCATTATGTGAAAAAGAAAATCCGTACAACATTAATTCACAGCAAGAGCAGGCAGCCCTCTACAAGCAGCCCCTGTGTGCACCAGCACAACCCACATCCCAGCTCTCAGACCACTAGAGGGTCCTAGCAAATGCAACTTCATCACTCTTCCACCGGCCTCCTCACCAGCACAGCTGGTTTTCAACTATGGTGGCCATTAATACGCAATATGAAATACCTAAAACAAAACAGAAAAACACTGGAGTCTCTGGTTATTGACCAGTTAATACACTTTGGTGTTTGAAAAAGAGGGAAAAAAAAAAGAAAAACAACAAAAATGCAGATAACTTGAAACTAAATTCTAAACAATTAAAAAAAAAAATCAAGAGAGAAAGATAGGTACAGCTATGGGAGAAAGCTCCCAGTCTAGGATCTGGCTTTGCTCCAAGACCTCAGTGGTCTCAGAACTGACATTTTTGACAAAAACAGACCAAGAGCTAATCACTGTGAGTTTACGTCCACTCTCAGTCTCCCCAGAGAAAGCACTCACAGGTACCTTTAAGTCACAGCTGCTGAGACTCCAGCTCAGATATCTGGGGGCAAATTAGAATTTTTCTAACTGGCCAGGGGTTTTTCTATTCTAATGCCTTCTGTGTCAGCTCACAAGAATGGAAATGGGGCAGCTTTCAGGTAGACCTTGCCTACCTATTCCCTTACTTGCATACTGTTCTCAAGCTCTTGCTACTAAAATCTTATAAACCTTACTTTGCCTGTGTGGGTCACAAAGATCTTGATGTACATCCATTATACTCGACTGGTAATGGGGGAGCCGTAAGGGTCTTAACCGACACAGTGGCGGAGGCTACATAGAGCAGGGCTGGGCTGGGGACAGACCAAGGTAACATGAACTGATGGTTCAAATGCCAAGGGTTTACTCAGGTCACTGCCCAGCAGAGTAGAAGTTCAGAAAATTCCAGTATGGCACAGAATACCACAGAATATGATGGAGAGCCTGTAGCTCCCCACTTTAAAAAAAAAAAAAAAAAAGTTTGCTCTTCTAAAGATAATAGATCTTGAAATTTGCAAACAGAAATTCTTATTTTTCTATTCTCTTTATTCTGTATTTGAAATCATTCATCCACAACTGAATTCATACAAGGAAAAAAAAATCTAAGTTCTATTAAAAAGGCATGGTGTTGATTTTCCATTACTAAAGATGCTCTTTTTGAGGCCACGATGGCCATGTAAAGGTCAGTGATTATTGAACTGGGAGCTCCTGCAAATATATGCTTGTCCTTTAGTGCACAGCAGGTTGTGATTCACCCTCACGGGCCAGCAGAGCGACTTATAATGCTCAGAGTTCAAAGCCAAGTCCGTGCTTATCGCTCCAGTCAAACAATTTCATTTCTATCAGTTGGTGGTTGTACTTCAGATTTTATGGATCCAATGGGCCTAGTGAAATTTTATTACCCTGCAATACAACAAGAAGAAAAAAGCTCTGGGGGAAAAAAAATCAATATAATGTTTAAGGTCTTTGTTACCTTTATAACCTCCAGTGTTCTTTTACATATAAACTAATAAATCAACCTTTTAACAGAAGATACATTCTTCAGTGCTTGCTCAATACTAGGTGCTAAGTCCTATCATAAAAACTATCAAGAAGTAGCTAATGGTTTTGCTACCTGAACAAGCACAGTTAAAGCAGAATCAATAGCAGGACAAGGATATTGTTTGCAAGTGTATTCTCCTACATAACACATGGTAATCAGTTGTTATCAAATGAAGGTACCAACTTTTAAAACATTAGAGGACCTTCATAAGCTATATGGAGTTTGCCTGAATTTGCAAATGTGTGTAATTTAAACAGTTCAAACGTCAAATGCCTTAGTATTGGCCGCTTCTCAGCTGCATGAGATGTACTCATTGTAACTTTACTGTTGAGTCAGCAGAGTAGCAAGACAATTTTTCCCCCAACCTTCAAGGGAATGGCTTTTTTTGATGTCAGGATCTTGGAAATATGACTCGAGTAGATTTTCTCTAGTGGATTTTAAGCAGAAGGTATGAAGATGTTAAGTATTAGAATAAAACTAAAATTAAATTCTTCCACTCGTTTTGATGTTTCAATGATGAATATATCTTTTCTCATAAACCCCTTTGGTCTGGAACACTCTGAGGATTGGTAATCTAAACTCAGAAGCTTTTCAACATGAATTAGCATCATGTAGCCAGTTTGAATATTCTGCATTAGGTTAAATTAAATGAGAAGCAGGTTTGGGAAAGCAGTTCACCTATTTATTATGAAAAGAACTTTATAGCTAGTACCATTCGGTGGCTAAGACAAATTGATATGGATTCCATTTCAACCATGTGTCTAGAAGAAAATACAAGGCTTTCTCTGCCAGAAGAAAATATGATCCAGTGAAAAGAGCAAATCCCAATGCTCCTGCTTGTGTAAATGGCTTAGGAGAGGTCATAAGACCCTTCATGTCCAAAATGAAGAAGCAAAATAGAGGGTTATCCTTAATATACTATTAACAAGGTAACTAATTATTTACTTGATGGCCACTAATAAATGGAGTTGTTTCTCTAAACTCCTGAAGGATTGTAGGAGTCCTGCATTTCCACACAGCGGCAAAGCATAAAAAGTGGCTTAAGACAAATCCACTTCAGTCACTGAAATAGAAGGTGTAGAAGAACAATAAATCCTTCTACGTGGATTATCAGGCAGTATCGTTGTAATGACGAGACTGAGATTTTGATTTTTAAACTATCTCACTTGTGTTTCAAAGTTCTCTTTAGCCTATTTTGCTTATTAATTTTTCATAGAAGTACTAGAATGATAGATGGAGAGGGAGGTACGTGTGCCAGTTTTTCTAAGTATGCTTTTGTTTTTGATTTTTTTTTTAAAGTTATTGAAGAAATCTGGCCTGATTGTCCCATGGACGACATAGATGGAGAGTAGCTCGATGACGATACGGTTGGGTAGGGTCACAAATGATGCTCATTAATACACAGCTGTTAATTGGGAGAAAACTACCAAACATCAAATCTTCCAACTTTTACCAGGATCTTGATATGGTCAATATCTGCATTGGCAACACGGTTATGGAACTGAAGAAATTCACGAGTCAATGAATCTCATGCCCATAGGCAATGAGTAAATGAATCTCATGCCCATCAGCAACACACTAGCTCATGGAAACATGACTGAATACATTCTTAACATCTGGAAATAATGAGACAAATCCTATGAAAAGAAAGGGAAAAACATCAATGTTCCACCCAAAGAGTATTCATTGTCTATATAATAAATTACCACAAATTCAGTGGCTTAGGACAACCTAAATTTATTATCTTACAGTCTACAGGTCAAAAGTTTAACCAGGTGTCACCGGACTAAACTCAAGGTGTCAGCAGATCATCATTCCTTTCTGGAGGCTCTGGGGGAGAAATTATTTGTTGCCTTTTCCAGCTTCTGGAGGGCTCCCACAGGGCCTGGCTCCTGCCCCTCCTCCTCCATTTCAAAGCCAGCAACATTAAATAAGCACTCATATCACATCACCCTGCCCCCCTCTTCTGCTTCCCTCATCTACCTTTGAAGACCACTGTGACTGAACTGACCCCGTCCAGACAATCTCTCCATCTCCAGGTCCTTAACTGAAACCACCCATGAAGTCTCTTGTAACAAGTAAGGGGACATATCCACAGATTACGGGGAGCAGCAGGGAGACATCTTTGGGGAGAGTCATTAATCCGCCTACCAACACAAGGTTAAAAAGAAAGAAAACAGCTGCAGAGAAAAGGTGGATGGAAAAGAGAAAAGGAGAAAAGGTTGGTGGATAACAAAACAAAACACGTTCACTACTATTTGGTGAGATGTTATCTGGAATATTAAGTTCTGAACATTACAAGAAAACGGAAAACTCCTGAACCAGAATGTGTTCAAAAGAGTGACCAGAATGGAGGGGACATTTACCACCAAGGAGTATGAATAACGTCTGATGCAATTCACACTAATTCAGAGAAATGAAGGTCTGAGTGCAAATGCCACTGATTTTGAGGCTGTGAGGAGCTATCAGAGGTTGTACTTACTCCTTCACATGAGGTGACAGATCGTCTTTAACAGAATTTAGGGGTGTGCAAACGTAAGCTAAAAACAGTAACAAAGGAAGCCAAATGAAAAACAAATGGGCAGTCTGGGGTAGTTCAACCGAAAATGGACATTTGTATTACTCCTTTGACTTTATAAAATGCTTTCACACATTATTGCATTTGAACTTCTCAACACACCTGAGAGAGAACCAAGATAGAAACTTGGAGGGGCGCCTGGGTGGCTCAGTGGGTTAAGCCGCTGCCTTCGGCTCAGGTCATGATCCCAGGTCCTGGGTTCGAGCCCCACATCGGGCTTTCTGCTCAGCAGGGAGCCTGCTTCCTCCTCTCTCTCTGCCTGCCTCTCTGCTTACTTGTGATTTCTCTCTGTCAAATAAATAAATAAAATCTTTAAAAAAAAAAAAAAAAAGAAAGAAACTTGGAGGAGACAGGGTCCTGGCAGGAGCAAGAAATCCAATGCAGGAGGTTCACACCCTCCAATAAAAGGATGGTGGACAGGGAGGCAAGAGCATGGTGAAGGGACACGGAGATTCTCAGGGACTGCAATAGCAGGAGGCCATATCTTCTTACTTCAAGGCCTGGAGGAGCAGGGGAAGAACTAACTCCCTATGGAACCCAGATAAGTACCAGAGCTGTTGACAGGGAAGGATGCAGCCACAACAGGCACCCCAGTGCAGTAGGAAAAGAGGAATGGAGAACGCCGCACTCTTTCCTGGGTCCTCTTCCACTGGCCCAACCCAAAAGGATGCTGGTAAGCAAGGGGCAAAGAAGATCCTTTGTGAGGGGGTCACCCTTCTAGGGTACAGAGTAGGACAGATAAAGGTAGAGAATGAAGAAGGTACAAGGGAAGATGCTGAACGACGTGTGAAGCACTACGGAACTTCCTTTACAAATGAAAATATCCAGATTAGTGAGGCAAAATGATTTCCTCATAGTCTCACAGTAGAAGGCATCCTGCAGGGCCACCACTCACATCTGGGCTGGAGATCACAAGTGCTAAACATTCCCATGACGGCATGCCAGCTCCCTCTCAGGGTCACCCCTCTCGCTGGCAGTTTGAGGGGAGGGATTTGAGATGTTGAGAGGGGATGCATATTTGCAATAAGGGTTTGGGTGCTATGTCGCCATTTTTCTATACAGAATTCTGTGATTCTCTAATTCCACACCCTTGGCCTCCCACTCTATCTACCTTAATTTTCCACTTCCTTCCAAACCTAACTGCCCTAATTAACTTCAAACACGGCGGAAAACACATGTAAATGACAACTATTCAAGATTCTGCAGACTCTTTGGATAAGGCAATGCATTACTCACTCCGTCTTTATAACATCTACCTTCATCTGGCTGCCCTGCCGTGCATTAGGGTGGCCGGGGAATATTCTGAGGGACACGCTGAGAAGTGTGGAGGTTTCCAAAGTAGTTTTGTTGTTTCAGAAAAATGGGCTCAAGAAATGCTTTACCATTTTTAAAACATACTGTTTATGAATTGTATGTTCAATAATCAATCCCTAGAAACTGGTAATAATTACAAAATACCCTTTCCTGTCTCTTTTGTTCAAACCTTCAAAAAAGTACTTTATCTGGCATAAGACACAGCTCCTAAAAATTGCATCAAAGTACTTCTTTCTTGTCAAAGTCCATTTTCCCATCACTTTCAATATATAATTATAGGGTGTTGTCTTTACCCATAAATAAAGCCCCAAGGTATAATAAGATCCCATTAATAGCAGTGCCAACTCCTAAGCACTCTGCCGACAGGAAATATTTTGTGTGAGACTAAAACATAAGTCATGAAACATAAATGTAAACTGATTAGGGCAGAAACGACATCACAAGCAAAATTTTCTGGAGTCTCAGTGCTTAAAACAGATAAAGGTCAATCTCTCTGGGTGAGTAGGAATGGAAGGAATAGAGAGTCACTCATTCAACCTGTCACTGGTCCCTTGTGACAGGTCCTTTGTTTCACAGGTTGAAACCATCATGCCCAGTTTTTCTCTTCCGTCACCTAGCCTGCAGCTGTCTAGCAGTATGAGTGTAAATAGGAATTGTATAGCTCCTGTTATCTTGGCAAAATGGCGAGGGTGTCTCTCTAAGAACAGGTGATCCAAAGGGGAGAGGGACATCCTCTCTAACTTCCCAACAGAAGCCTGGTGCATAAGCATCAGCTTGAGACCTCCACTCTTACACATGGTTGATAGACTCATTAACGCCTAACAGAGGGCAGCCTTGTGTGAGAGAGCATAAGTGGTCCACTGGGACCTCCAGAAGCCTTTGCAGGCATAGAGCAGAGAGCTAAAATGCTGAGAGGGTAGGTAGGGGGAAAATCGGCTGTATTTCTCATTGTTCCTATTACTGCCGTGTTCTCTATTCTCTGACTGGGAAGATTAGAATACAAGTACCATGAACACATAGGACTAAATAAAAGGCCATCTCCTCTGTCTCTTTCAAGATCTTTCCTAGAGGGGGCGCCTGGGTGGCTCAGTGGGTTAGGCCGCTGCCTTCGGCTCAGGTCATGATCTCAGAGTCCTGGGATCGAGCCCCGCATCGGGCTCTCTGCTCAGCGGGGAGCCTGCTTCCTCCTCTCTCTCTGCCTGCCTCTCTGCCTGCTTGTGATCTCTCTGTCTAATAAATAAATAAAATCTTTAAAAAAAAAAAAAAATCTTTCCTAGAGAACAACAGAAGTATTGTATGAAATTCCCCTTGGTTGTTCTGACTTTATCTGGCTTCTCATGTTTAACACCTTAAACTATGTTAGGGAGGTCTTAAAACACAATGGAGGGAAGGTAGCAAAACTGGGGAGGGGAGCTAAATTCACCAGGGCCTTGAGATATAAACATACAGAGATGCAAATATTTAATATTACTCCCTACCTTGCAAACTCTGCCAGGGTAAAACCTCTCAAATATTCATAGGGAGAAGTGCACGTTAAAGTGATTGTCTAAGATTAAGGGCAACTTCTACTTTGGGATGAAATGATGTCCAAGAAATTATGACTAATAGAGGTGTGAAGCAGCATTCAAGGAAACAACCAGATGTCATTTTTATATTGGTTTTGTTTGAAGGTTTTGTTTCTTCTCAAGTTGATATACTAACTCTGAAACAATAGATTTCAGATTAAATATATTAGTGTTCACTCTCAAGAATCATGTATGTTCCCTGAAGGCCAATGATAGCGATAAAGAAAATTCACAGGTTCAAATCAAAAGAAGATGGCTGAAAACTTGGTTTATTCTTTGCATTTCTGCATAATTATCACAGATCTTAAGACACTTACGTTCAGAATTTACGGGACAAGAATGTAGAATGTAGTTGATTCAAAAGTTTTTTTTGTTCCAATTGAATTGCCTCTTGAAACTTGCAGTGAAATAGCACATAAAGATAAAACTTTGCAGAGTCTAGTTATGGTCTTTGAAGAGTTTAGATAATTACATAGTAGAAAATTGTGAGTAACAATCAGGTGATGTTGATAGCTTTACAAATTGGAAGACCTTTATAAGACAGCTGTGTCTGGGACATACAAGAATGAAAGAGGAGGATGCCAGGAGCAAGTCAAGAGAAGAACAGATTTGGGATCAGAAGTCCAGAGTGGGAGCGTTGAATTCATTCCTTCTTAATTGTGGGACTGAAGGGAAGTCATGTCCCTTTCCTGGCTCCATTATGAATTATTCCATACTCTATGATTTCATAAGATTCCGGGAGAATAAAAATGGATATTTAGAACATGGGATATTAGACCTCAGTCTAAGCACCTGAATCAAAAAATTAATGAGCACTGCCTTAGTAATCAAATGGGAAATAACAATGGGTAACCTGTTTTTGACAGTTCCATTTACGCCAAACAACCCAACGAATCAGTTTCTATTATTTTCTCATTTTACAGATACGGGATCTGAGGCTAAGTTCACAGAGCAAGCAGGCATCAGATCACAGAACCCACATTCCTTCCTACCCAATAACTGATTCTGCCCCTATAAATTTCACTTCCTCAGTCGATCTAACAAATGCTGGCGCAAAGGCAAAGTTTGGGCAGCATCCTCTGTGTGGGCTTTGCTTGTTGCTGTAAGGAAGGAACTGTGGTACAGATCAAGTACAGGTAGCTTGGGGACGAGAGAGGAAGTGGAGGAGGCAAAGAGAGACAGCTGCGGCTTCCTAGGGTCAGGGCTGCGAACTCAAAGTCACAAACCGTCATACTCATCTTTGTGCCTCTCTTGTCAGCAACTGTGAAGAGGCAGAGGGTTCAGGTTATGATCTGGAGTGAAAATGATTCAAATTATTTTCAATCAAAAGACAGTGAAGGACATGGTTTCAGGGAGAAGCACCAAATCTGGGAGGGAAGAGTGAGAGCCTTCTCTTTCAGTAGAGGGTGAGGATAAGCCTGTGAGGAGGGTGACATGTGAGAAGGGCTTTGAAGGACAGAAAGAATCCAAGTGGGCACTAAATGTCAGAAGGGCCCAGCATGCCTAAAAGCTGAACACTGTGTCCTGTATTAATAGAAACGCTGAAGAAAAGGGACATCTTTTTTTTTTTTTCTTTTAAAGCACTTGAATTTCACAGGGCTACATCCTGAGTCATCACCAAAAAAAAAAAAAAAAAAAGCCTCACCATCGTCAGAAAGACTTTAATAAGAATTTTAGTTTTCATGAGTATGCAGTAGAAATGATACAAGAAAGGATACAAATGATACATAGCTTCCAACATAAATTCTAAAGCAGGGGCCAGCAAACTGTTCCTGCGTAGGACCAGACAATAAATACTTTAATCTTTGTGGAACATACAGTCTCTGTCGCTACCACTCAATTCTGCTTTTGTGGTAAGAAAGCAGCCATAGACAATATATAGAATTTCATTTACAAAAACACGCGTGGGGCCATAGTTTACTGGTCATGTTCTCAAGTTTCTTATAATAAGAAGCAACACAAACTACCATTCTCAGAACACTCCCAGAATAGGATTCAATTCTGCTGTTCTATGAAGGCTCTTTTGTTTCTAGCTAGAAAAATAAAGTTGACACAAAAATGTCTCTCAAATAACCTTTCCCTCATTTTTTACAACAGCTTTATTGTGATAGAATTTATGCAACATAAAATTCACTATGTTAAAATGTTCAATTCTGGTTTTTTGTTTTGTTTTGCATATTCAAGTGTTGCACAACCATTCAAGTGTTGCACAGCGCTACTTTTTACTCTTTTCATGATAATCATTTAACAGGTATTTATTGAGTACCTACTATCTGCCCATCCCCTTGCAAGGTTACTATTGTTGTTATTCTTTGGCTTTGCTTTCTTTGCTTGGCTTGGTTTTGCAGAGGGTGTGGCTAATGCATAGCGGGTAATGGGAGAAATAGAAGATACAGGAGGTGTGTGAAGCAATCAGCTTATAACAAAACCAGCAATGGGAATGTTAAGCTAGGCACAGCGGAGACCACGAACATAGTAACATTTTGTCTGTAGAAGAGTGAGTGGGCTGGAGGGTCATAAGGATTTGGTACCTGACCTTGAGAGAGAACTTGGATTTGAGGGATGACATGCAGGGGCAATAAAGAATGGATTCCAAAATTAAAAAAAAAAAAAAAAAAAAAAAAAAAGAATGGATTCCAGGGAAAAGGCAGAGTGATAAGCAAGAGCCAAGAGATGAGAACAGGGGGGCGCCTGGGTGGCTCAGTGAGTTAAAGCCTCTGCCTTCGGCTCAGGTCATGATCCCAGGGTCCTGGGATCGAGCCCCGCATCGGGCTCTCTGCTCAGCAGGGAGCCTGCTTCTCCCCTCTCTCTGCCTGCCTCTCTGCCTACTTGTGATCTCTGTCTGTCAAATAAATAAATAAAATCTTAAAAAAAAAAAAAAAAAGAGAGAGAGATGAGAACAGGGGTGGACTCTGAAATGAGCTGCTATGCTCCATCTCTACTTGGGGATGTACCCAGAACTGCAGATGCAGTTGCCCAAGGGAGGTGGCCCAAAAGTCATAGGAGTTCAGGAAAATGAGTTTAGAGCTGATAGAGTTGGCATCGGTATCCTTAGCTAAGGATCCTGAGGGCCCCTGGGAAGGTAAAAGATTGCATTCAAAGACTGCTATGGGAAGACTGTCCGATAGTTGTGGGTTAAAAAAAAGTTTGGACGAAGAAACCCAGGAGCCTTCTGGGCACTGATTTTTACTGTGAGAGTAAACGTAATTATTGCACGCAGAGTATAAAAGGCCGTACGTTAGAATCATCTGACCACTTTGGAGGGTAGGGTCCCAACATCTGTACTTCTAATAAGCTCCACAGAGGATCCTAATATGCAGCTAAGATCTATCATCTCAAGGGAATGAGGAGGAGACTTGATATCATTTTTGAAATAATAGTAACACCCATGATTTTCGCTTTTTCTAGAAAACACCCATTAATTAAATCAAAATCCCTTGCAAATTCTCTGACGGTTTGGATTTTATGGAGTGGCAAACAAAGAATGATGATTTGAAAAGCAAAGGAGTCGAATCAAGTATAGAGTATATTTTGGCAACCTCTCAGAATACCTCCATAAAACAAATCCTGAAACCCGGGCATGTTTTAGAGATTTCCAAAATCTCCAGGCTACACACGACACTGCCAGCACTGCGCCGTAGGCAGTGTGCAGCCCAAACACCTGTGTATGTCGGGTAAATGTTAATATATTCTGTCAACAACAGATTACCTTACATGGCTAAATTACTCACTGCCATTATCTGTACCAGCCATCTGTAAACCTAATCCCCTCTGTGTTCTAAAATCCCAAGTGCCTGCTACACTATTTTTATTTTACATTCCTGCATAAATCTGTTAAGCTCAATATGTTACCACAAATTCTCAAAAATCAAAGGCAATCTGCTGGCCTATAAAACATTGGTTACTGAAAATCGAAGGGTCTAATATGGTAGCAATTCAAGTAAGCAATCTTTACAGGGATGGGGCTGAACCACAAGCTAACTAAACCCCTTAGCCAGGGCCTACCGTAAAATCAGATATATTCTTTCAATACGCGGTGCGGGCTTGAACCCATTCATGTATTTCATATCTAATAAAAATCTGAACAGTTGGCCTGATTAGATTTTAAGTGATGCAAATTTGAAAATCAAATAGGCAAACTCCCTTTAGACTTCATCTATTTAGACCATAATTGTAAAGAACTACAAATTTACATTTACCACACTATTGAATTCCCCAAAGATTCAATGTGAAATTTACAGAAAGGGACAAATATTTGCAGGTGTGTTTTTTGGTTCATAATGAACACAATTTTCTCTCACATGAAGATGCCTTCTCCTGATGTTGCTACATTTTCCTTAATACAACCAGTAAATCATGTTTTCTTTCACAAAATCTTTATTGATCCTAAGTAATAATGCTAATGCTTACATGTAATGCTAAGTTACAGTTCTGCTGAAATTAAATTTTCCTTTACTTGGTAATTATGAAGTACACATTTGCTTTTCTATTTACATTTTCAGTCGCTTATCGCTTTGAAGACATACCTAGAGACCTACCTTCTGAAAATATTTCTGTGAAAGTTCAGATAATTCAGTACTCTTATATAATATAGTTATGATATTTTAAAAACCTGGCTTACAACATTCAAATAACCACACATAATATGGGAAAAAATTAATAATTCAGCATCTGGAAGTCCTGTGTTTTTTTAACCATTATCAGGTATTTTAGAAGTTAATGGGTCTTCTCATTTTTTAAATGAATTCTATAATCCTGAAATATGAATAAAGGTCAGTTAGAAAGCTAAAATGGCCTTCCATATAACTCAACACACAAAATTAATATTTCCACAGAAAGCAATCAGTCTAGAAATTTCCTATTTCATTTGAAATAGTCTCAAATATGAAAAAAGTTTGCACAATCATAGGGGCAATAAACCCACCCCTATTATCTCCTTATCAAATCTAAACAAGGCCATGGGGGTGGAAATAGAGTTGCCACCTACAATATGGAGTATAAATGGTATCTGACTGTGAAGTGAAATGCAAAGCAACAATTCTTCAACTGCATATATTGTTTCTTTCTTTCCTCAACCTGGGGCTTGAACTCATGACTTTGAAATCAAGACCTGAACTGAGATAAAAAATCATACCCTTAACCAACTGAGCCACTCAGGTGCCCCAATATATTGTTTCTTTCAAATGCATCCTTATGCTCAAAGTTCCACGATATCTTTTTGTTTGGTTAGAAATCTCCAATCTCCCTGCCTCATATTTATAAACAACTCGGTAGGGATTATCAGATTAATAGGTTAAATTAAATATGCTTCACAGACCTCTCGTATTTTCTTCGAACAGACATATGGGATAGTTTGCACCTCAATACACGGCCTCCTGTTTCTTCCAACTGCCATAGCCTGGCTCACTCACCTCAATATCCTTTTTTCTTTTAGTCTTATTATTATTACTATTATTAAGTAAACTTTATCCCCAATATGGAGCTGGAATTCATGATCCCAAGCTCAAGAGTCTCATGTTCTACCAAGTGAGCCAGCCAGGGGCCGCCATCAATATCTTCCTTAACCAAAGTAAGACTATGTAGCAGGCACTGTTTGCAGCACTTTATTTAATTATCACAACTACAAAGTAAGTACTGTCATTATCCCCATTTTACAGATAAATAAAGCTCATAACTGGTAAGGCCAAGCTCTGAATCCGAGCAGTCTACTTTTAGTGTATCTACTGTTAGCCATCAGGTTATATGACCATTTTAATGGCATGGCATTCCTCTTATTCATGTTTCAATACAAGAGCTGTCAACACTTCAATTTCATCAACTAAGTAATCTTGCTGGGATGCACAGAGATGCACCAGCTGGCATAGGTGGGTGTTCTGTGAGCATCCTTTGTGCACAGCTCCATGCAAGAGAACATGAATGAAACTCAGGGTTAAGTCCTCAGCCTCCTTCCAGGTGCATCTGACACTCTCATTCACAAAGTAACTCCCTAACTATTATGAATTTGATTGCAAACTTCTCTTCCTTTTCTTCATCTAGCAAACATTTATTAAGCCCCCAGTGTGCTTAAGACATTAGGTGTGTAGGATAAGGAGCCTTCAGAAGCCACAGGCACACCTTTCCCACAGGTGAGGGATGGGAATCCTGGGTGCCTGATTTATCCAGGTAACCCCAACCCCATCACCGCACCGATCCTTGTTGCTGCCCTCTTTTCAAATGCCCTCCTGCTTGCCACCTCCACCTAGTACAGCTTTATCAAAGCTGCCTCTTCAAGTCTGTAGCAAATTCTGCTTCCTTCATCAAGTCCTTCTAGGTCCCCTGACCTCTATTTTTCACATCCCTTGGAGCACTTATACCACCTCATGATATGGCCTTTGTGTACTCATCTTCTAGATGCTGATTTATAGCCAATGTGGGCAGAGCTGTATACTGTACAACCTTTATATCTCCCACTCCTTAGCCCCCAGCACACAGCAAATACCTAATAAATACTAATTGCATTAACTTATTTTTGTTAGAAGAAACTCACCCTTGAAACCAATCTAATGACTTACAAATTCCATAGCAACGCAAATCAGACAGGTCTTTGGTTTCTGAGGCTACTGCTTTATAAGGAGGATATTGTTTTTATAAAAATGTGCCTGGTTATATCAGTGCTTCTTGCATCATTGCAATTATAGGATATTGTTCTTAAAAACTTAAAAAGTAAACGAGAACACCAAAAACAGGAAAAATATTCTAGAACCGACAGGATACAAAATCTATCAGAACCTAACTAGGAAACGTGACCCATCTATGTATAAGAGAAACCTCTGTAACCACCATCCATGAAGAGATTCAGTGAGGAAAAAGAAAATAATCCTAATGAGTTAGATTCTCCACAGGAATTGATGATCAATCTTTTACATGAATGACTGCAATTTATCTTAACCTATGAAATATTATCGCAGGAATCTGAAAGTGACCTCTGCATATGTAGGATTTAAAATACAACAAGGTAATACTTTAAGCCCTGGACAATATAACCAATGTGAAAATACAACTTACCCGTGCTAGAATGCTGACACATCAGAATTCTTTAGGGTATGGGTTCTGGTTACTTGACCATTTATAGCTAAACGAGCCCCTTTCCCATTGGGTCAGCAGAAGCTAACTATATGTGCCTCTGAAGGCTGATATCTTTCATGCATTAGGGTCCCTTCTGTAAATATTAGTTTGGGGTTTTCTGCAGAACACTAGAAGTGTTGACTCATTGTGTGGTGACCCTGGAAATGACTTTCTGAAATAAATCTACATTGATTCACTTCAACTATAAGCTCCCAAGTGTAGCCTTCTTAGTGAAAATGAGAGAGTCCTGAATGCATTGTGGGGAGCACACTATGGGGGCTCAGGACACAGTTTCTGGCATGTTATCAGCTTCTTGTCTGATAAAGCACGTCTATCTTATCTTCTCCTCTCTGAAAGGAAAAGCAAGAGTAAACTATAATGGAGGGCTATGGGGTTCTGGCTAATTGAAGTTTTGCTCTATTTGATACTGGACCATACCACACATTTATCTTGATGTTGTTGAGATTTGTATTTTGATACGTAAGTTTAAGAAAAATACTATTGGAAAAAAAAAAAATTTCCTCTCTTGGCCAAAGTAATAGACTCGGTTTTCAATTCAAAGTCAGAGACTCCCAGTTCAGGTGTCAGTATAATTAACACAGTGAATCAAAGGGTCTTAAAATACTTCTGTTACTGGGAAGCATTGTTGATCATCTCCCTCTTTTGGTATTAAATATGAAATGGAGTAGGAAGGCTACACTTAGCCTTTACCTTGGGCAACTGCCCCTACTCTGTTGGGTAAAGAACCATGGCTCTGGTTCTCATTTTGGCTTTCATCAGTTATATGAATTCAAGCACATTAACCTCCCTGTGCTTCAGTGTTCTCCCACTTGGGAGAAGAGGGCACTGGACTGGACAGAAGCAGGGGGTTCTGGCCATTCTGATGATGTTTCCTGCCTTTCTTTGTCATGGACTGCCCTCTGCCTAGAATATCCTTTCCTACCTTTTTACCTAACTTCTTAAAATTTATTTAAAACATCACTTTGTCCCTGCAGCTTTTCACCCGTAATTCCCTAGGTCCAATGTATGAGCCCCCTCCCCCAATTCTCTTTTCTACTTCTGTAGCACCCTGTGTGCAGCTCTGTGCATCAGTGGGTCACTGCAGAGTCTTCCCTAACAGGCTGTCCTGAGCACCAGACTTGTGGTGCCTGGCACCATTCAGCCCCATAATGGGCACTTGCCTTAATATCTGCTGGGTAAGTGACTTTGTCTTACAATCCCAGAGGGCCAGACTTGTGACTAATTTTATTCATCTCCAGGATACTCAGTATGTATTAGTATATAAGAAAGAAATTGATGTAATTGGATAAGCAAATCAACATATCGAATGCTTGCTGATACGAAGATCTAAAATGTCATATAAAAAAAAAAGAAATGAACACACTGAACACTGAACACACAAGATCCTATGTAGAAAAAGAACATCAAAACCTTCACATGGAAAAATACTGCAGATTTACACCAAATGTTAAAAGCAGTTGTGACTGGGCAATGGAAAAAAAATATGTAATATTTGTTTGCCCTGTTTAATATTGTATTTTCCAATGCAGGGAGTTTGTATCACTTCAAAAATTCAAATGATAGGAAAAAATAAATTTGTTTTTAAGAAAAGGTAATAAGATTAATTGGTGTCATGTGACCTTTGCTCTTCAAAAATGGTGATATATATGCCTGTAAGCTGGGGACATTGATGCTATCAGGGATACATCTGTCTCCGGGCTTCTTTTTATAAGTGATAGGAATGAACATCTATCCTTTCAAAGCCATTGTGATTTATGTCACTCTTATTAGCAAATGAATACAATTCCAGAGTCCTGTCTTGTAGGGTGCTTCCTCTAGAGAATTCTCCTTTTTAACTTCCTCCTCTGAACAGGTATTTTATGTGTCCCCTTATGTGGGAGCTATGTGTTCTCAATGACTTCTCCTAAGTCAGGCTTCCAGGAAGCCATATGTTCTTAAATGGAACTTCAAGTTCTCAATGTGTCCAGTGGAGCAGTCCATGCAGAGTTTCCACCCTGTGTCTCATGTGATTTTTTCCACCATGCCTGAACAGAATGTGGAACACAAATGGGATCTGTAGCCAGACAGATAGGGGTCCTAATGAATCCTGACTCCACCACTTACTGGAGATATTAACTGCCTCTCTGATTTGGGGAGTCCAGCAAAAAGTGACTCAGTATGTGAGAACAATAAATGAGAGACATAATCAGGTATATTAGTGCCTGGACACCCTCCTTTGGCATTCTATTCCTACCATCAGGGGAGCTGGACTGGCAGAATCAAACTGCTTTAGGACTCAGGGCTCACGATATTTTATTTCGACTTTCAGTACTCACTATGACGATAATGTTTTCCCTCTGTGATCTTTGTAAAAACTGAGAACAATTCCCTAACAAAACCAAACCTAGAATTTTAGTTGGGGGAGCTCTGATGGATGACCATGCCCTGGCCTTAGGAGTCATGGGCCTGGAAACTTAGCTCAGCTCTGCCCAACTAGATATGTGCATCTTAGACAAACCAACTGGTTCTAGGTCTCCCAGTTTGTCATATGGGAGTCAGGTTTCTGGTAGATTCTAGAGTCTGTCTGCACAGAACCGAATCCTAGCACACACAGCAACCACATGCTGCATGAAATGGAGCAAGGGAGTCACCCTCTCTAATGCTCAATAGCCTCAAACACGAGATTCAATTAACAACAGTCCCTCCTCAAACTGTTGGGGTGGTGATGACCTAGCCCAATCAATATAAAGAATTTATGCCTGAAACAAAAGCGCTACAGAATGATGTTGTGGTTGTGTTTATTATTAATACCGATATGACAAGTTAGACCATACACTCTTGGAGAACTACTACAGTTCTTTGCAAAAAGTACTTTTTTCCTCCTTGTACTCAATACCAGTTTGGTTTAGAAATGGATACCATCCAGTACTCGGAGCCTATATACCTGTGAAATTTTTCCTACTTGTGGAGCAAACTCATTAGCGAGATTCACTGACTGCTTATGAAACAGCAGCCTTCGGGTCCCATGACAGGTCCCAGAACGCAGTCAACTACCCAGAACCAAGGTCATGACCACTGCTGGACTACTCTGTCCAGCTGCAGCAAAGCAGGAATCACAGAGCTAGAGGCCAGATGCAGGGCTGATGGAACCTCTTCTGAGACAGCAGTAATGAGAGCAAGGCAGTCAAAATAAATGAATGTAAGACCTCAGTGAAACACCAAATTTCAAATTATAGGCTGTGGAGAAACACAAGCTGTTACTGAGAAATAAGCTAACCAAGTTGAGAATGTTCATTTGTGAGTAATGGTGCAAGAAACATGGGTCCAAAAGTCAAACCTAGTAACAATGCTGGGATCTGTGTAAGGTGGACCCACAGCTGCCTGGCTGGCTTAGAAATGCAGAAGCTAAAGCCTGCTGGTCGAGTAGATGTCCTTCAGGAGGCCTGCTGTGGTGTCTAAAGTTCTTCGCATAAGGTTCACTCCTTTGGGAGAAAGCACTCTTTCTCAAACCCTTTTTGAAATGCAAATGTGCATCTTCAGAGGAATACCCATGAACACAGGCCAAATTAACACACATTATGTCTTCATTAAATGTCAACTCAAATGGAAGAATTCTGAGGATAGGGCAGGGAAGCCTAGATTTTCAGCAAAGTAGAGTGAAGATGGAAGAAAAGGCTTAAGTCATGATGAGTGGACAGGATAGACGCTGGATGGCACAGAGGATGCCTAAATAGTCAGGGAAGAATGAAAGTGTTTGAATTCCTACATAAATATCATAGGGATAGTTAGAGCCCATTAGAAGTACATGTGATCTGCACATTTATATGCATCAGACTCTTCATAGACCACTAAGTGTTACTCTGTTTCAATTCTTATCCTTCTCCATGTGACCCCATACAAATAATTGCAATGGGAACATCATAAAAAGTTGGGGATTGTACCACAGAAAATCTGATTGTTATCAGAGACAAAAATCATAAACATTACATTGCTAGGAGGCCAATAACATTCACATGGTTAAAAGATTAAGTTTGCCTATTAAGACATGTATGCAGCCATAACAGTTGTTTCAACTCTTTGCAAAGTGTATATATCCCCAAATTGTAAGGCTTTCAAAGGTAGCCTACTCTTCGGGAGCTCAGCTGAAATAAAAGTTTCCACCAAATGTTGTTAATGAATGACCTTATTTCTTTGGTAACTAATTTGCCTGAAGATCAAAGCTGTGGGAGTAGACTGTTGAAGGCTAACTATCTGGTTTAGGGGATCACTAGTACAGGAGTCGATCCTGTGCTTGAAACACAGCTGAGTCATTCCTAAGTAATCAGCCTTCTCCATTCACTGTCTGTACATCCAGGACTGCACAGGTATGGGCTTCTTATCAGCCTACACATTTTATATGAAAATAACAGGGTATTGAATTGGGGTTCCGGGGCTTGGAATTAATAAATATTTATCATATTGCTAAGATTAATAAGAGTCACCATATGCACAGAGTGAAATATTCTCGCATGCAGAGATGTATGCATGCTTGACACTGAGTTCTCTCAGCACTGCAGAAAGAATCCACTAGTTTGGAAATTATTCTTTTCTTCTTCAATATCTTAAGGGTCTATTTGACTTCTTCAATAGCAAGTGTTTTATAAAATGCCTCTTCTCTCCTCTAACAGACTAGTAGCCTGGGGACCAATGTTTGGTGCCTTGCAAAAAGTTTGTGTTCAGTGAATGTTCACTGGACGAGTGCTCAAGAGGCTCACATAATAGTGGGCATGTTTCTCGGAGATGAATTTTGTTTCTTTGTTTCCAGGACTAGAGCCTGGCGGGGGGTGGGGAGTGGCAGGGTCAGTCTACCAAGTTGTTCACTGAGCCAAACTGGGATGAATCCTGGAAATGACCTAATTGGTATGGTGCTCTAATGAAATATACATTTGCCATATAGATCACTTGAACAGATTATTAACATAAATGTCACAAAGGAAAGGAGCATGATGCTGGACAGAGAGAGAATTCTGACAAACCCACTTATACCATGGATGCCCATGCCTGACTGACTTCAGGGTTCTCCCAGCAGCCTGCACCTGCTACCTGCTGAAACTCTAGAGATGGCTGGCTGACTGCTATCTTTTTTTCAAATTACTAAGCTAAGGAAAAGCTTGGATGGAAGAAATGGGGATGGGGTGAGGGATTATAATAGGAATAATGAGTAGTGCCAAGCAGAAGATATTCCCAAATGAGAGGAACATTTACCTGCAATTTTACATATCTTAAAAGACAAAAGTATTAGAAAATTCTAGAAATATTCCAGAACATTTCTTTAAAAGACTATTATTTTCTTATTTTTAATTTCTTTGCATAGAAATTTGCTCTTATATTCTATAAGTTCATGCTCCTATATAGCAAAATAACATGGTGCAATTTCCAACTCTACCTAATTTATGAGGAATAGACTCAGTATCAACCTTTGTTCAGGTAAGTTCATCAGTAATGTGTATGTGCGTATAAGAAAATGATAACTTCGAAATTCTGTAATATTTTTCTTTATATTTTGTAACTGATCATTGCTTACATAAAACCACCATTCATCTCTCTCTACTTATATCTAGACTTCTCACTAAACTTTTAGTTCTAATAGCTTTCTAACTGGGTTTACTGACAAATGACTAATCATAAAATACGTAATAAAGATATTTTTAAAAACCCAGCAAAACAAACAAGACAAATAAAAACTCCCAAAGCCAACAATTTTTTTTTTTTTTTAGGGGGTAAGGTAATTAATGTGCTTAAAAAAGAAACTAAGAACGTTAGGAAAAAAAGATTTTTTCAAATGTTACAGAACACAAAATGATTTCAATGGATATATTAAAAGAACAATTACTTGAATATATTTATTCTGATGTAAACAGATGGATGCAATAACGGGGGAATGAGAGAGAGACTGGCCATAGAAAGTTAAGCCCTGATTTACAGTCAGTTGATACAAGGTACTTCAATTATCTATCCTCTACGTAAAAGGCACTCAAGACATTCAGACAGAAACAAATTGGTGCTATGTCTTGAAATTTTGTTTAAAAAAAACACAAAAAATAAATTCTGTGTTTGAGGAATCCTATCAGCTTGATAAAACTAGATTTCTTTCTGTGTTCAAAAATTCTACAAGTAAGAGCTCAGGTCAGGCCTCCGGCTCTCCCCTGCTCCAGGTAATGTGATTATGTTGGATCCCAGTGCCCTCACCTATCAATGTCTACCTATCAATGGGCTGCTCCGTGACATCCTTTATCAGTGATGGCTGCCCAGGCTTTAGTGCAAGAGCTTCCGGAGAACCAAAGGTTTTATTACATTAATATGCTTCTGATTAATTCTACCTTATCTACTTATTCACCTTAGCTTTAAAACCCAATTAAAATCTCATTTATTTGATCTCTGGATTCTGAACACTATTTGGCAATGAATCTAACGGCCCTATAGTAACTACATTACGACACTTTGAGCCTTAAGCTGTTCCAGATAATACTTTTCAAAAAATTGGCAAGAGCCATTTAGAGCTGCAGCAATCTCGTGAAGGCTCCATATCATTGGAAGAACAAACGCTTTGTCCTTATTCAAAAAGCGCATACTTTGACTTAATACCTGTGATGTTAGTTATAACTTATGTACATAAATGTGAATAGAGCATTTGCCTTTCTTAAATTTTGATTCACATTTTTACAATGTCAGATAACAAAATCGTCTGACAGCTACAAATTCCTCCGACACACATGTGTCCTTAAATTTTACAAATTATGAATATACTCGTATGTATGAATATTACACTGAGATAGCTCTCTTTAGAATGTCAGTCCAAGTAAATCCTCATTACTGTGTTTCTGATACTCCATTTTCTGAAACTGGAAAAAAAAAAGTCATGTGATATTAATTCAATTTAAAATCAAACTCTAAAATGTAACTTTCATTCAAATCTTTAGGTAAGTATTAAAAAAGGAGGCTTGTATGCCTTTCAAACAGCAATGGCAATGAGTAGCTCTTTCCTCTTCCCCTATTACTTCCCAGCTCCTCCTTGGGTGGGAAGAGGGAAAAGTGAGGGCACTGCTGTTTTTGAGGGCCAAGCACTGTTCCAGCATGTTTCACTTCTGTTGATCTTATTTGACAGTACATACAACAGGGGTGCCTGAGTGGCTCAGTCTCTTAGGCTTTCTACTTGATTTTGGCTCAGGTCATGACCTCAGGATCTCAGGGTCCTGGGATCGAGCTGAGCTTTGCGCTGGGTATGGAGCCTGCTTAAGAGTCTTTCTCTCCCTCTGCCCCTCCCTCAATCTAAAATAAATAAATAAATCTTAAAAACAAAAACAAAATCAAAACACTATCATAATTTGGGGAAGGAGGTGTTATACCAATAAAATCTGAACAAAACAACATGTGAAATAAAGAAAAGAAAAAAAAAACAGGAACCATGTTCCTCAAAATATTACAACTGAGAGTTCCATCCCATAGTAAGCTGATGGAAGAATCTCATAAAACATGAGCGATGACTACAAAAGTGAATGCAAGGACCTTCTCCATCAGAGCTTCCCAAACACGATCTTAGATAGAACCTGGACGGAACATTAAGTACCACTGAATCACTTGGAAATGCAGTCCCCTTTTCCCCCTGAAGCCCCCTGACTAGGGTCTAGAACAAAGTCTTAGCTTCTAATTTGATACTTCAAGCCTCTCCAGCATTTCATAATCTTCTTTTTGCACAGAGGGAGTGAGCACCAGGCAGGCTTCAGTACCTCCTCGGTATTTAATTTCATTGTATTTATTTTCGTGGTTGTTTCATGCTTCATGACAAACGATACCGATGTCCTGTTGAAGGCACAGTACAATATGACAAATATAAAGACATAGGATTTTAAAGCAAGGAAATGCGGAGAAACACGGAGTAATGGGAGAGGTGTGCAAATACGGTAAGCCATCATCAGAGCAAAGACAGATGCCTGAAAACTGGGGGTGTAGGGGGGTAGGGGAGACTACGCACAGAATATTGAGTAAAACCAGACTGCCTTCCATATCGTAAAGACTGGCCCAAGCTTACAAGCAGGCTGTTTTCTCAAATTTCATTGCTAACCTTGTTGTTCAGAACACTGGTATCAGTTTCCTTAATAAAGGTGCGATATGTGGTGGTTAATTTTTGCAGCCAGGCCAGAAATACCCTAGAGTATAGCTAAACTGGCATATATTAGAGATAAAAATTGATCTTTAAAATAAAGTGCAACCTAATACTATAACACTGATAATTAAGCAGAATTGATAAACAGAATAAGAAGCATCCTGTACTTATTCTGACTGCTTGTTTGTGGGGTGAGATCTGATTGAATAGAGAATGAGGGGAAGAGATTAGGAAAAGGCCTCTAGAGGTCACTGGCATTATTCACTGTAATCATCTCAAAATGAAATTGACTCTTCAGGTCAATATTTAGCAACTAGGATAACCAGAGTGGCTTTTTAGTGGGTTTTTTTGTTTTGTCTTCTTTTTTTGTGTTTTTAAGCTCACATAAGGAACAAATGGACAGAAGAGGTGGGAAAGGATGAGCACAGTAAGGGGGGGATAAAGAAATAACAGCTAATGAATTTTGGTCTTCATGGCTCTTCACCTGCACAGCCCCCTTCCAAAGGCCTATATCTAATAGTAATTCGTAATTTTGTATGTATTTTTTAAAGGATGACTTCCAAATTGCATAAGCTTCAGACCTCCCTCTACCCTAGGAGATAAAGTGACATTTCTCCAACACATCAAGGCAGAAGTAGGAATATGGATGAAGAGGAGGAAAATGGCTACATCCGTATCCAAAAGAATCCTTCACAAAGTTAAGGTTATTTAAAATTGAGTTGTGAAAGATACAAGGAGACGAGCTCTTGGAGTTCCTGGAAATAGCCACTAGGTGGCGCTATTAGAAGGGGCACCAGACCCAGGTGGCCCAGGAATGCAGAAGTGGTGATGCTTAAGTTCCAAGAAGGGAAAGGGGACAGGCTGTATAAATTCTACTCTGACAGAACACAATCAAGAAGTTGGTTCACAACTAGTAGATTCTCACTACCTCCCTCCCCCACCTTTTAGCAGCAGAGCAAATTAAGTAATGCTGCACACTCTATATAAATGTTTTACCTTTACAAGTTCTCTGACTTCAAAAGCATTTACCACTGAAATTGACTTGGTGACTTTCCAACAAGAGGGAAAACACACCCAGCATGGAAAAACTTAAAAAAAAAAAAAAAAACCCTCAGAAATACTGAGGAAAGTAGTGTTTTCCTGGAAAGAGAAATAGATCCAAACAAATGTTTTCTTTGAATTTAGGATACCCTGAATAGAGTATATTGTTCTTGTAAACCTTGTGAATCTAACGTCTTATTAGAAATCCTGTACCAAATAAAAAGAAGCCTTCCGTTTTATTTATTATTAAATCTCTCTTCATCTCAACTGTACACTGTTGGCATGCAGATCACTTAATTACACTAGGAACTGTTAGAGCATGCAAGTCTGCCCTCTTCTGGGCATATCCTTGGAAAGCCTAAAGAACTGTGACTTGCATTTAATTTTTATCTCAACAATTCTGTAAATAAACTAACCTATAAAGAAAAAAAAAAAGTTACTCAAAAAGGAAACCCAGCAAAGCAAAAGAACAAAAGATGCATTATTTATCACCACCAGTCTTTTGTCAATATCCTTTGGAAAATACTCAGTAGAACTGAAAGCATATTAGAAGAGCAATTTTCACAAGGCAGTCTTTTCCCACCCCAGAAAGGCTTATTTATTAGGCTCATGTACAGTCTTTATATAACCACAGTGTGACACAGAGTCTTCCATTTCAAAGATATTTAAAGCTTAGAATTTCACTAGGGCACCAAACTAGGTGGGACACACGGGGCTGACCATGAGATCAACTCAATCCAGGACTCTAAAAATAAATGATGTACTCTTTGTGGGGAGATAGTATAATAGGAGTGTGTGGGCTCTAAAATGGGATGAAATGTTAACAGGCATATCTGAGTATAACCAGTTCTTTGTACATTTCTTTTTTCCCAACTTTTTGTAAACTTGAAATTATTTCCAAATACAGAGTTAAAAGAGAGGAAGGAAGGAAAGAAGGTATGTAGGTAGCAAGATAGGAAGGAAGGATACTCTGGGCAGACCGAGAGTCTAAATTGGGGTTCTATGTCCATGTGACTTTGGACAAGATACTGAACTTTCCTGGTCTTCTGCTTTCTCATCTATAAAACAAAAATAATCCTTTCTACCTAGTATGGCTATTATCAGAACTAAAAGAAATAGGGGCACCTGATAGCTCAGTGGGTTAAGCTTCAGACCCTGGTTCAGGTCATGATCTCAGGCTCATGAGATCTAGCCCCTCTTGGGCGACCCACTCAGCGGGGAGTCTGCTTCTCCCTCTCTCTCTCCGCTCTAATAATAAATAAAATCTTTAAAAAAAAAGAATAAATGTAAAGCACGTAATTACATGGCTGGTACAGAGTAGCCGATCATTAACGTGGTAGTTATTATTGTTAGTTTCATTACTATTACTCATTGGAAAAGGTTAGTTTCCATCAAGAAAATCCACTCTCTCTGGTAAACACCAAGAAACTGTACAAAGCATCAATTCATGACTTGTTAATGACCTAGGCAATCCATCATCTTATCCAAATAATTTTGGAATCTATTTATACAATTTTCTTAAAACACCTCTTAGAAAAACTACTTCAAATTTTCTACTCATCTTTTAAGGTGAAATCTTATATTTATTCAAAACTTCTCTCTTTTCAGCAATGGTAAATATATTTAGAATATAGGGTAGGACTTAAACCAGTGGGCTGGATGCTTCCATTCCACCAAAGGGTCCCATGTATTTCTTTGGGGGCAACAACAAAGAGCTTCCCTTACTCTATTGTACAATGTCACATCTGCTGGTGTCTAACACTGAGCTGCAGAGCCAAGACACAGTTTTCACGAGGGAGGCAGCAGCTGGCCTCCAGAGCCACATGTCCTCCAAATGGGGAGCTCAAGGGATGTTGGGGATGGGGCCTTCCTATGAAAGGATATCAGGAAATTGTGTTTGGAATTCAGACAAATCTACATTTTAAGTTCAAGTCCTGCTAGTAAGAGATCTTGTCACCCCCATCAAATCAACTTGAGCATCAATTTTCTACTCTCTTAAACTGGGGACAATATCTTTGTCTGTTCAGGCTGCTATAATAGAAATACCATAAATTGGATTTATTATAAGAAAGAGAAATTTATTTTTTACAGTTCTGGAGGCTGGAAGTCTGAAATCAGGATGACAGCATGGCTGAGTTCTGGTGAGAACCGTCTTCCCAGTTGCCAACTGCCCACCACTTGTGTCCTCATGTGGCAGAGAGCAGAGGGAGGGAGCACTACCACATGCCTTTTACAAAGGCACTCAACCCATTCATGCGGGCTTTACCCTCATGACCTCATTGAACCCAAGCTGCCTCCCAAAACGCTTACCTCCTGATACCACCACGTTGGGTGGGGAAGCTTTCAACGCATGAATTGTAACTGGCATAAACATTCAGTCCATCCTCAACCACTCAACAATTTCGCAGAGTTGCAGGGTTAAAGATAATGTATGCTTTTTAAAAGGAGGCACACTACTAGTGTTTTACTGTGGTTGATATTGTTATTATTATAAAGTCTTAAAATCTGGCCAAGTTTCTTTTCATCTTCTTTCAAATTTATTCAAGTCAGAAAAAATAAAATTTATTTTAAAATGTTCAATGTGATAATACATAAAATTAAAATAGGTCAAGAATATTTTTAAGGTTTTTTGGTATATATTTATATAATTTTCAAGTTAGACCTAAGAATTTATTTAGCCTTGCTTCCTCATTTTATAAATATTTGCCAAAACTTACAGTCATTTAATTGTAGGCCTGAATCTAAAACACAGACCTCTTCTCTTTTTTTCATTGTGGTATGGTTTCTACTAATTCCTGTGCCTTTCTTTTTTTTAAGATTTTATTTATATATTTGACAGACGGAGATCACAAGTAGGCAGAGAGTCAGGCAGACAGAGAGAAGGGGAAGCAGACTCGCCACTGAGCAGAAAGTCCAATGTGGGGCTCAATCCCAGGACCATGAGATCACGACCTGAGCTGAATGAAGGCAGCGGCTTTAACCCACTGAGCCATCCAGGTGCCCCTTCCTGTGCCTTTAAAAAAAAAAAACTGTATTACTGATCTTTAAATAATATACACTGTAATCGGGAAATGGATTCAAGCTCTCATAATCACTTATAAAATATTAAAGAACAAAAACCATGTTAACGTATAGAAATAAATGGAGGACTAAAAACCATTTTAAATACACTTAAAAGCCAATGGGTGGTTGAATCATATAAAGAATAGGGGTTCCAGAATCCTAAATACCTGAGTCTGAATTTCAGCCTCACTGTTTAGGTTGTGGTGTAAGCTCTATGAAATTCAATTTTCTTATTTAAAAAACAAAGATAAAAGTCCCAGCCTAACAAGCATTCCCAGGAAAGTCAAATGCAAGAACATGTAGCATTCCTGGTATATAATATGTCATTTCCCTCCCCCCAGCCCTATTTTATATCGAGCCCTTGAATCCATGATGTATGGGGTAAAATGTCTACCCACCTGTCACAGACATTGTTTAATAAATATGATGATGGTCATGTTGGCAGTGATGCTAATCCAGAAATCAAAAGCCCTATAAAGTGAGACGAGAGCACTGTAATTACTGATGATATCCGGAAGCAAAAATCTCTAAGTCAGGCTAGCCAAAAGTACATGCCTGAAATCCTCTTTGGTAGCAGAGAACCAGTCTGAAATAATCTGTCTACAGAAAAAATAGCAGAGAAATGACCAGTGAAACGCTCCTTCCTAGGAATCGGTGCCCGCCATGACAGTGGGTTAATTCCACCACAAATGCCTTTGTTTGGGCATCAAGAGAGGCCTTTCATGCACAGCAGGAAATACGAAGTGAGATGGTAAAGGTAACAGAATGAGGACAGAGTGACGCATCATGTCTGTAATTCAGTGTGTCTAATGAAACGTTTGAGGATCCAGTTTTTTAATATTCTACTAAAAATGGGCCTGGTTCAAACTCACATAGCCTTGTGTAATCTTGAACCAGCAATCAAGTGAAATGCACATCATTTGCATTCAGTATTGAGATTATTTTAATATTGTAAGTAGTGCGGTCCGCAGTGTCCATAGATACAGTGTAATTCCATAAGTGGACCATTTAAACCAAACATTCAGGCTGGAATGATATTTTAAAATCAAATACCAAAACTCAAGGTTAAATTCCATTGCTCCAGAATTCAGAAAACATGGAAAAGTAAAGAATCTCACTCACAAATGCTTCAGTATAGTATATGTGGCTGAGAGGTGTCCATGTCTAGAAGATAAAATCTTAAAGGTTTTAGGCTTTTCATATATTCTTGAATACCAAGTTTACTCAGGGTTCCCTCTTCCATACCCTACACTAGCTTTCTCTTCCTGCTTCTCTTTTCCTTCCATCCATTTCTTTCCTTTCTTTCTGTGCTCTCCCTTCATTCTAAAACCACCATAAGATGGCATCCTTTCAGAGCAGGGAAGGATGCAGGACTTAGAAGGTGGCCAGGAAGGCCAGTCCCAGACAGCCTGTGTTGCCAGTACTTGGCAATCTGGTTGTGCAGTAGTGTGGCTTCCTTTCCTTTGACCCTAAGTAGATAGTGCCCAGGACCTGCTGGATGGGAATGCACCCCAAGATCCTCAGCTCTATGAACCAACCTCATGAAAGAGTCAACATGTGTGAGGGAGGGGAAAATAGGCAATTCCAGACAGCATGCATATTAAATAGTGACTTCCAGACACCATTCTTGCTAAAAGATGAGCAGTGGAGAGTTTTGGCACTGTGACAGGGTAAGGAGAGAGGGATTCTGAGGCCTGGCAATATATAAGAGATCCTCAAGTCATATTTGGATTAGGAACCTTGGAAAGCATTAAGCTGACCTTGCTTACCTATATTGCTTTGGGAACACCTATTGGTCTTTTTAAAGTTGTTTGCCCATTTTTCCTCTTTTAATACTATCTGAAAGGTATAACCAGTACCCCCCCCCCCCCAACTATCTGGGGTGAGAAGCACTTTTTTCTATCCAATTCCAATCCACTGCAGACTGGTTACCTTTCATAAAATTCTACTAATTTGTTATGACAAAGTAAAAATGCTACAAAAAGTTTTTAAATGCTGGTAATTTTTGTACTTATCTTGTGAACTAGTAATAATTTATGAACTAGTACTGGTTCTCAGATGACACTTTGAGGAATGCTGGCACAAACTAATTAAGAAATATGTTCTTTACAACTTACTGGAGAGATGGGGACCTACAAGGTCTTCCACGCACTATTAAAGCCATATGCAAATGCAAAGAATTGCATGGTGCAAGACATTAAAATCACTAACTCAATTTCATACTTAAAAAAATATGTGACCCAAATCACCTAAAATTTTAAAAACCATATATTATTGGGGCGCCTGGGTAGCTCAGTGGGTTAAAGCCTCTGCTCTCGGTTCAGGTCATGATCCCAGGGTCCTGGGATCAAGCCCCACATCGGGCTCTCTGCTCAGCAGGGAGCCTGCTTCCTCCTCTCTCTCTGCCTGCCTCTCTGCCTACTTGTGATCTCTGTCTGTCAAATAAATAAATAAAATCTTTAAAAAAAACATATATTATTTTTGTAGTTAACAAGTCAAACTACATGAAGGTTGAAAGCAGAGGCAAATTCCAAGTCTAAACTGCTCTGTCAGAAAACAGGAGTTAAAATTTGCTTTAAGGAACAAAAAAAAAAAAAAATGCTTTAAGGGATATTTACCACTGTGAGATTCATAACAGGTCAGGGATACTGCAAAGATCTGTCTAGTTCTACCTTCAATGAGAACATGGGTCATATTTTAAAAAAATAATAATAAACTATTCCTTAATTTGATGCTTGAAAAAGAATCATACTTGAGTTGCTCTTCCTAAGGGAAATGACCCATGTGAGGAAGGTTTTGAGAGGATCAAATCCTTTTTCTGGCGGCAACCTCAGAAAATAGAATTGCCAGTGTAGACTCTGGAGAAAACTTGCCTTGAAACTTTTACCACTAATTAACAGTCAAATGCCCTTTGGCCTCTATAATGTCTATGGTAGTGGCCAAACTCAAAGTACATGCCAGAAATCCAAAACGGGTGTCCAGGAGTGAAGGGTTCATAATAATGAAATCCATATCTGACTAGATGTCCGTGTTCCTCCAGATGCACCAGCACCTTGTAATCTTTACTATCTCCAGGAACAGAGGCACATCTCGGAGAACTTAAAGTTGTGTCAGCAAAGACTACGTCAGAGAATCTTCCCTAGGAAGGAAGATGTGGCTGGCAATCATACTATTTCTCCTCTTGGCTAAATCTAAGCCAGGTTCCTTCTACCTAAGCCCTTAACTCAGCCAGATGCTAGATAAGCTGCAGAATTGTTCTGTCAAGAACTGATGAATAAGGAATGTGGAGCTGAATATCATTTCCATTCTGATTATTTCAGAGCCCAACGTTTCCTCTCATTTTTCAAAGTAGTCTCATGCAGAAGAAAAACCAGACAAGTGGCAATCAAGGGACAAATGCATTGCCTTGATGATGGTGGAGCCAACCTCAGTCCCACAGATGCATCTCTACAAAATCATGGAAGTGCTAACTTCAGATCTGGAAGAAACCTTAAAGGTCAGCCTCCCGTCTGAATCTCTCTTGTAACGGTGTCCCTGCTCAAGGCCCGCATGTTTTCACGCAGTGCACCATCCAGTGAGAGAATGTACTAGATTTGGAGGCAGCCCACGGTGCGTCAGACCAGAGAATTTGTTGGCAAGCTCTGGCTACTCACAAGGTTTTGTGTTACGTTGAAACTAAGTACTTCTTTGCTATCTTACCCACACTTTTGGACTCATATAGAATAAATTTCTCTTTTTCGTCTAATAGTTCTTCAAATATCTGAAGACTGCAATCCTCTTCTCACTGTTCTCCTAATCAAAACATCTGTGGGTCCTCGAGTGTCACTGCTCTGAGCCTCCACCACCTCTTTACTTAGTGAAGATCACTACCATACTTTCTTCTCTGGAATCAATTTTCTAGCCATTCACAGCTTTAACCAGTTTCTAACATACCAAAATGCCCAGTAGGACACTGAAAATGTTTTAAAGGATTTGCTGGCCTCCCAACGCCCATCGCATTGCCTCGTCAAAACAAAAATGAGGTTCCCCTTGTCATCAATAAATCCATATAGGGTTGTAGTAACAACAGATTTTCCATCTATGAACTTATTACAAGTCATCCCTTTAATGATGTGGTCTATAATTTTGTCTGTTATCACTAGAGAGAGACAATAGATACCCCAAGGTAAGGATTATGCTACCACCGTGATTTTTTCAGCACTGGTTGGACTGCATCACTTGATAATAAATCAAGGGAAGAAGAGAATTTCCCAGTGAGATCTCAAACCTCACTGAGGGGCTGGCCCTATCAAATATGTCTGCTTATACATGAAGCTGCTTCATGAGTTCCATGTCTATCACCAAAGCCAGATGAAATGGGCCTCAGGCTGACTGGAAATCGGGCCCATCTATCAGTTTTCCTGTGGTAGATAATCCTCTCTTTCTTGGATAATAATGTATCAAATTTCATTTGAATCAGATTCATCTTAATCATAATACTTTATTTTTCATGTCACAAATTACCACAATGTTAAAAATGTAGCTATTTGAGGGGCACCTGGGTGGCTCACTGGGTTAAGCCTCTGCCTTCAGCTCAGGTCAGGGTCCTGGGATAGAGTCCCGCATCGGGCTCTCTTCTCGGAGGGGAGCCTGCTTCCCCCTCTCTCTCTTTCTAACTCTCCGCCTACTTGTGATCTCTCTCTGTGTCAAATAAATAAAATAAATAAAATCTTTAAAAAATATTTATTCAAAATGTAGCTATTTGAAATCAGAGCTAAGAAGAGAGTAGTGTATTCCTGGACTTAACAAAATATAATTTCCTTGAAGTTATACATAGTGGCTCTTCTATTAACTTTGTGTCCCTCATAGTATCCAGAAGGGTGATTTGCTCATAGTGGATGCCAAATAAATATCTGAACACTGTTGACTAAAAGAAATATCACCTTGCTTAAATCAACTGCATGACAGTTCAAACCACAGCTGTCACAGGGCAGAGACTACCAAAAGGAGGACTCCAAGTAGCACATCATCTTGGGGGAGATCCTTGAGTTTCTTAAGGGGTATGTCTGAGAATCTTTGTGAAATCCCACACTCACAATCCTCTTCTAATATGCAATTTTAAGATTTTATTTTTATTTATTTATTTGACAGAGAGAGATCACAAGTAGAGAGGCAGGCAGAGAGAGAGAGAGGAGGAAGCAGGCTTCCTGCCGAGCAGAGAGCCCGATGTGGGACTCGATCCCAGGACCCTGAGATCATGACCTGAGCCGAAGGCAGCGGTTTAACCCACTGAGCCACCCAGGTGCCCCCTAATATGCAATTTTAGATGTACAATTAAAATATATCTGAGCAAGTTAAATAACCCATTCAGATTCAATGAACCCAAGACAAAGCCAGGTATTTATTGTTTTAAAAGCCAATTTTTCCCAAAGACATAATGTTTTCCAATTTTTAATCTAACATTTTGAAACTCATACCCCCTATGTTGCACCAAGAATGACCACCTGAGAGGCAGATACTGGGTCGTTTGCCAGGCCTGCTCTCCAGATTAGCCCTTGGCCAAGAGACCAAACCTATAAGTGGACCATGAGGTGTGAGATGCAAAGCCAGGACTCGGAGGGGTTGCAACACACTTGATATCATGAGCTTTTGGCAGCCGTAAATGTAAATCAAAGACACTAATGGTCTCCTGTGTGAATATAAAAAAGGAGAAGAAAAAAACACTTATTTACACAGTAACACCATACAGTCAAATCAAGTATCTGGCAGACTTTTAAACACTGTTAAATGTTTTTTGTCTTTTGTTGTTTTTGTGTGTGAGAAGGGAATAATATTGTCAATGAATTTGGTCACCCCCAACTTAGAGAATTGCTAGCTAAATGAACAATAATATGTCTCAAGAGAATATAAAAGCAATGGTTTTATTTTCTCCCCTCTTCTCCACTTAAAAAACAAAACAAAACAAAGAGCAAAACAAAAGTAGTCATCCAGTTACTTTTAGCCCTTCTCCTTGAATGTGTTTTCCTCATTTCACTCCCCAATATTCTCCCTAACTCTCTCATTTTCTGGCTGGACTTCCCTAGGAGTCCACTTGCATGTCTCCAGACCTCCGATCTCCATTGTACACTCTCAGAAGCTACTCTGTGCTATAGGCAGGGTGGCTGTTCCCCAACACTGGATACGTGACCCAGTACCACTCCCAACCCAAATGGAAAGACTTTAAGTGAACAAATGTCTACTGCAATAAAGCACGGGCTTCTCAGTTTGGAATTCTAGTTGTCTGCAATCTAAGGTCGACCTTCCTTTGCCAACTCTTTTTTCCCCTCTATTTCAAGTCCTTTTATCTAATCAAGCTGACTTACTCATAGTGCTCGGAAGGTACCACACACACATTTGTACGTTGAATTTTACTTGATTATCATCCCTCACATTTAAAGTACCCTTTCTCTAACGTCTCTTGTTTGTACAGGACTTCCCAACAGCTCAAGTGCCTCCTTTAGCATAAATATTTCAGGACCTTGACCCAGTTGTCCTTCTCCAAACCCGTCTTGCTATCTATTTATTATTGTTTGCTGGAAGGGACTTCATAGCCTCAAAATACTAAAGAGCTCTAAAGTAAGTCACCAGTTCGTTCTATTGCCCATCGCTCTAAACTCTTGTATCAAGTAACTCCTAAAAGATAACAGATACTCAATAAATTGTTGATATTCTTTCCAGTTTAAGATGCTCAATTCTAAATTTGTTTTTAAAAATTTCTAAAGAAATAAAATTTCCCTCACCCTGCCAGAAAGTAGCCCTACAGCAAGTATTTTCTGTTACTATGATAACTTTATATAAATTTAAAACATTATCTCCAAGTTTATTCATTATCATTTCTTTTTTGTGTTACAGTAAATGAACAGATTGATTTACCCAGCAAGTGAGTAAGCATTAGTTCTGCTAAACTGCATTGGTATAATTCAATATATCATTACAGTTGTAGGAAAAGGTCTCCAATTCATCTGTAGCTATCAGGGAAGAAAATGATACACTATAAAGAAAATAAAATGTTTTATGGAGATATTTTAGAACATTCTAACTTACTTCTGCTGCAAATATTATGTTTATGTTATTCTAAAAACTGCAAATCATGACAACTTCTAAAGAAAATATGAAAATCATGAGTGCCAAGAGATCTGACATCACACCTAGTAATCAGAGTGCTGTTCTTGGCCTGAAGGACACGGCAGAGAGTCTGTGGGGAGTGATGAGAGGCTCCCAGGAGCAGCACGTTGGACCAGGGGCTGCAAGAAAGCTCAGAGCAGAGACAGAGATGTTGCCAAACCCATTCTCACTTGTTTGGGTAAAATGTATACAATGAAACTGATAGCTTAGAAAGTGGTAAAAAGCTCATCCTTTGTACTTATCTGGATATTTCAGAGCAGGTCTGCCTATGTGTAAAGAGCTGAGCCTTTCTGTATTACCATAATCTTAAGATCTATGATATAATCACAGATTGGTCAGATAATTGATGCTAAATAATTGATGCCTTACAATTAACTTTCCTGTCAATTATCTGGTTACTTCAGACAAAAGTCTTAGGGGTACATAGTACATCATTAATTTTCAAAATCTGTCTTGCCAAGAGGATTTTTTTTTTTCAGGTGAAATTTTATATGAAAACTAAATATTTAATTCAATTAGCATCAGGACTGCTAAGGAAGATGCAGATATGAGGGTAGGAGGAACGAGAGTTACACTTGTTTTTATATTCTCCTCACTTACTACTGGGGACCCTGAAGAATCTAGGTCTCAAGGAAATGCAGTCTCAAAACTAATAAACTAACTTACTTTTTTCCTTACTCTTTAAACCTATAGACATATGTCAAGCTAAGCTACAAGTGATTTCCTAGCAAACAGACTTTGGTTTAGTGAGAATTATTTGGTGGGTGTGCTTAGATTGCAAGGAAAATTTCATCAGGTGTCATGCTAATAATCAGGATGTATTAGGAATAAATCACAAGGGCTTCCCTAATAGCTGTCTGGAATGTTAAATATCCCATGTCTCTTCTTATCACTGTCTTTGGCAACTGGGTATAAATTTTTATAACAATAGGAATTGACAAAAATTTCAATGTGGCTGTTTATAAATCAAATCATTCAGTCATATGCCTGATAAAAGTTCTAAGCATATAAAAATGGAAGTGCCAGAGTCAGATACAAAATAATACCACAGGGGGAAAACAGCTAATAACTCACAAGATAAATTTAACAGACTTAAAGTAACCTTTAGAAAACAAAGGAATTTACAAGAATACTCTATTTACAAAGACATTTCAATGAATAAAGTTTGTGGCTCTCATTATTTTGGGAGAGACACTGAAAATTACCAAATTCTAAAAAAAAAAAAAAAATGATTGAGATGATAACATCGATCTCTATTCTCCCTTAACACAGTGGTATGGATCATAGTATAATGTCAATTGTACCACTGTTATCAGTCAGTAACTAAGAGGAAGACAGCATCAGGTAGACTTAAAAACAATCAGTTTCTGAAGAATTTTTTTGCTATCATGTGATAAATGTTCTGCTTCTAGAATTACCCTACATAAACAATAAGATCAGTATTCACAACCATTACCTTCTTCAAGGTCTAAATTCAAACCACTGTCTATTATGCTTTGGTTAGAAATAGTACGGACACAGAAACACAACAGAGTACCTTGATCAAATAGATTCTCCCATTTTAACTTTTATTCCAACAGACTTTGTTTGGACTTTGTTTCCCTTCCACTTTAATCCAAAACTCTCAGCTCACTTTGAAAATGCTTTGATTAGCTCAGTGTTACTCTTTGGGCAAATTATGGTACAAAATGACATGAACACTGGACATAGATACAGAAGGAACCTGTAATCTTACTTAAAATAAAGGGTGTGACCAAAGATGGCAGATATAACCCACCGATTTGTCATCAATCTTTTCTGAAACCCCATTAAAAGGACCACACAGCAATTTTCTTTTAAAGGCATCTATCCTTGCAGATAAAGACAACAGGGGGAAATAGCATGGCTATATTTTGAAACAATGTCAGAGGGAGATGTACTAACTCATTCAGCTGAGAAAGCTGACTCCCAGGCGAGCAACAGAGAAACCACAGAACAACACAGTTCACACTGCAAAACCCTCCAAGATCCAGACCCTTGAGGCATCAGCTCCTTCTGGAGGAAAGGAGGGAGGTGGGCAAAGGAGGTTGCAAACAAGAGGACTACTTGAAATTCCATTTAAAAAGCAGTTAGACACCCCCCCCCCCAGGCCCTCTCCCCTTACCCAGGCTGTAGGCAACTAGAGGTTTATTTTCAGAAAAGAATAAAAGGCGTTTCTTTGGATAGGCATGGCTCGGTGAGAGCAGAGTCACCTCACTGAACACCTAGGAAACTATGGGCCAGTTGACAAACCAGAGCTGGCTGTTAGGGTTCCCGCCTCTACTGTTGTCTCCTAAAAGGTCTATAGCCCCCAACTAGCAACTGAAGCCAGAAGGGTCTGCAGTGTTGGAGGAAAAATCAGATTTAATTGCTCCTTGAACACCTATACTCCTGCCAACAAAGGTCCTTTTGGCTCCTCTATGACTGCTTCCAGTGGCTGTCCCACAAGGCGACTGCTGTCTGCTTTCTATTTGAGGTTTTGGCAGGGTTCTGCTAGGATCTATAGATGCTTGCAAAAAGAATTGTCCAGGGGCGCCTGGGTGGTCAGTGGGTTAAAGCGTCTGCCTTCGGCTCAGGTCATGATCCCAGGGTCCTAGGATCGAGCCCTGAATGGGGGGGGGGGGGGGGTCTCTTCTCGGCAGGGAGCCTGCTTCCCCCTCTCTCTCTGCCTGCCTCTCTGCCTATTTGTGATCTCTGTCTGTCAAATAAATAAATAAAATATTAAAAAAAAAAAAAAAAGAATTGTCCAGAGTCTACCATATGACACCTAAAAGATCTAAAGGAGTATTTGGGAAAACATAAGTAATACATGGTTTAGGTCTTCAAAGATAGGAAAAAGAATATTAAAAATCCAATATTATATCTATTTTCATTAAAATATAGATCATGAGGCAAAAGAAATAATCAAAGAGTAGCAATGAAGAAGCTAGAAACCTGAATTCCAATTTGTTCTATTTGTGTTACTTTGAAAATGTCTTTAACCATTTGATTTCTTGCAAATATCTTGCTGTTTGTTTTCATCTAAAGAGCCTGAAATCAGAAAACAGGGGCTTTAGGGAAATGAATGGCAATCCTTTCAGAATCCTTAAGAACAGCAACAACAACAACAAAACAAAATTTAAAAAGAGAGAGATCTGGTTTTATAGGTTTTACAAATGAAGAAGGAAAACTAACAGATGAGGAAAAAAAGAGCAAACAGAAGAGATAAGAAGCATAAAATCAGGCCAATGCAGATAAAAAAAAAATACCTGTGATAAGATGAAGTTTACAGAATTTTATTTCTAAATGTTTCACGAATACAAAGAAAAACACCTCTCCGAAAGGATGTTTATTCATTTATATTTTTTGGCAGGGATCAAAAGTATGAAATTAGCCACCACAATGCAGACCACTTAAGGGATTCCATCTAACCTCAAGTGTGCAGAATGAATAATAAAAAGGCCAATGTTGTCTTCTTTTTTCCTGTTGAGATGAATTTTATATAACATGCCAATGTTGTGTTCTTGAGGCACCTCAGGAGGAAAAGGAGAAAGAAACACAAATACCTGCTTGCAAAGGTGTTCACTGGGCCATGGCAGGGGGTGCAGACGGGCGATGTGGAGGGTGAAGATAAATAATAATACTTTGAAAATGTTCCTCAGGAGACTGAGGAGAGGGAAAATCATGGCACCTTTCTCTGAGTCTAATCATGTTGAACAAGTTGGTTGATCCCCCAGTGCTGTCTTACTCCAAGGATGGTACAGGTCTGGAGGCACCAGAATCTCCTGGAAAACTTGGCCTGCAAGGGCCCTAGCGTCCACGCTCTTCTAATATGTGGGGTAGGTTTAAGAATCCCAAGAGCCATTAGGTAAAACATTGCTTCCTCTCGGAAACAGTTCCCCAGAAGAGTTACCAAAAGAACCTGAAACAAAAGTTCAGTGCGAGGGATTGAAATGGCAAAGGTTAAGCTCTGGGACTTGATGTGACAAATCTGTCAGCTGCAACCCGACGGGCAGAGTTAGTAGACACTGAAATCATCAACGAAGCTGTTGAGAGAGAGGATTTTGAACCATCAGTGAGACTGGATATTTTAATTCGGGCACTGCTTGAGAGCGGAGTCCTTCCAAGGATGATGAAGTGTCTTTTTTACAAATGGGGGAAGAGATGTGTACAAGAAGTGCGTTTGAGGGAGGGAGCTTTGAGAAGAAACAACAACAAAACAAAATAAAAAATACACAGCTGCCCTTCGATTAATAGCTCACAGGTGACACAATGGTTCAGCTTCCATTGTCTATCTGTCAGGAATTCAAAGAAGGAATTAGCCATCCAGCTTCACAAGTCTCTTCTGAAATCCTAAATGTCCAGGCTAAGTAAAATGTAGCTCAGTCAGGCTCCCCGGGCAATATTCACCTGATGCTTTCTTACAAAAGTACTTATCTCCATTCACAGAAAAGAAAACCCATTTTAAGCCCATGCTGTATTAAATCAACTCTTTTTTTTTTTTAAAGATTTTATTTATTTATTTGACAGAGAGAAATCACAAGTAAGCAGAGAGGCAGGCAGAGAGAGAGAGAGAAGGAAGCAGGCTCCCCGCTGAGCAGAAAGCCCTACGCGGGGCTCGAACCCAGGACCTGGGATCATGACCTGAGCCGAAGGCAGCGGTTTAACCCACTGAGCCACCCAGGCGCCCCTTAAATCAGCTCTTGATGTGATCCCCTGATTTATTACATCAGGGGTTCCCTGACTCACCTGCTCATAGAAATCACCTGGGGTACTTGCTAAAGAGATTATCAACCCCCTCTTTGGGAGACCACGGTTCCACAGGCTGAGGCTGGGTCTCCGCAGACACCATTTAAGTAAGGTTCAAAAGCTGAACTGTGACCCTTTTCTTACATTGATTTCTCTCTTAGATACACACACAAACACTTTTGTGCCTTTCAGGAAGTGAGGAGTTAAGTATTTTCCAAAGTCCCCAGTCCAGCCTGTGGAATTCTGTACAGCTTCAAATGGCCCAGCCCCTCCCAGCCCCTTACATACACCCACAGTAGGGGAGGGAGGGGTAGGGACTCATGCCCAAACAGGTCACTCTAGAGCAAACACTGAAAATGGCAGAATTAGGAGTGAGCTGCTTGGTGGGGCTCTTTGAACTGAAAAGCAAGCGAGTGGCATGTTTTATATCATTTTTATCTCTTCTTATACTTAGTAGGATCATTTTAGGCCTCTGCCAGGGCCTTAAATATAGCTTTAACTATAGGGAAATGTCTGGGCACTTCAAAATAAACCATGAAGAAACCAAGGACAGTTAACTTTAGCTGTTTTACTTATAGTTTGACCTAGGTAGGAGAATAGACAGAAAACATGAACCATTTTGCTCCAAAAGATGGGACTCAACAGACTCAAAACATATGAGTTGTGTTGCTATCTTTTTCTCTCTTTCTCCACCCTCCCTTCCTTCCTCCTCCTCATTATTATTAGAGGATGAAAGAGAATTCATTTATTCATTTCAGAAATATTTACTCCTCTAGACTAGACACTCTAGATCCTGGGGATTGTGAACAAGACAGCACTCCTCTCCTGGGAGCTTTAAATCCAGTGGAGAAGCAGACAGTAACAACACAGAGAGATTCTGTAATTTTGTAGGCTGGCAGGTCCTCTAACAGAAATACATGCATGTGACTAAGAACAACATATTCAAGCTGAAACAAGGAGTCCTCCATTAGAGGTTTGAGAAAGAACGTTCCAGTCAGAAGGATGCTAAGTGCAAAGTCCCTGAAACAGCAAAGAACCTGGGGTGTCTGACACAGAGGGAGGCATCATCCCCAGCGAAATGCTTAGTTCTCAGAGTGTGATAATTTCCTGAATGAATCAAGAGAAGCTTTTCAGGAAGGGCCTGAGGCAATCTTAGACCAAAGAAAAGAGGCTCTTGTGAGCTTCTTTTTGGAACAATCCATCCGGGAATAAGAAATCCAGCGTATGGGTTTTCCTGTATCTTTTTTTTTTTTTAATTAAAAAGTTCTGCCATTTTATTTTTTTATTAATTTATTTTTTAAATAAACATATAATGTATTTTTCCCCAGGGGTACAGGTCTGTGAATCGCCAGGTTTACACATTTCACAGCACTCATCACAGCACATACCCTCCCCAATGTCCATATCCCCACCACCCTCTCCCGTCCCATATCTTTTGAAAACACAAAGGAATAGTTGATCCAGGTTCATGGGTTTGGTGGTGGAGCACAGTCTGCTGTTTCCCTGACAATTCTGAGAGATCCTCCTTGAAATACCAGAAAGCCTTTCCCAAGATCAATTGATGGATTGTGCTGTCCGTCTTCACTAGGATGGCCAAATCTGATGACTCAGCAGTCAACTCTGTCAACAGTCTCTGCTCATTGACTACATCAAAGACAGCCCCTTACTGTCTCATAGCATTACTTGCTCTTCCTCGTCATATTGATTGACCTTGTAGGATTCAAAACCAACTTTCAAGGACTCAGTAGAGGGGTGTGTTTGATAAGGAGGGAAGCTAGCTAGAATTTTAAGTATGGGACTTAATTTTGCTGGTAAGGCAGATTGTTATTTTCATCTCCTGTTTTCATTGGATTTTTTTTTTCTTTGTGATTTGACCTTTTCTCTTCCTTATACAAGTCCACTGTGAATAATGTGACTGATATCCAACCAAAGGGTTGCTACAAAAGATAACCAGCTTCTCTGCTCAGGAGGTTACTGCCAACACTGCCCTAGATACTTTGAATTATTCTCTCTCTTCCTTCCCTGTGATCCCAGGCTTGTGGCAACCAGGACCCTCTTGTCCCACTCCATCAAATAAGCCCATGTTCCTCTACCACACAACTCCCAGTCCTGCCTTCTAGGACTTCCAGTCGATTCTCACAGTCTCTTGTTCCTTCATATCTCCAACACTCTCTTCAGTTTCTTTAGAGACAATTTATAATTTGCATCTATTAATCGCCAACCTTCAGCCCTGGTAGGTCTGATGTGTAATTCATTGTTTTTGTCAGCTCTCACTCATGATGGTTTGTTTCATTTTATCCTTAGAGATTCTGGAATCTCAACTTCTGCTCCTTGTAACCTTATCTATAGAAATTCTTTGGCACTTGGGTTTAAAGCCCTTTCCTCTAGAGAGAATTGGTATTTGCTTCTGCCAGGTACCTGGCAACCTACAAGCCAGAATGCCTTTTTAAATGAAATTTTGGATAAGCTCTATGTCACCCTAGAATACAGCTTCTGACCCCAAACCTGAGTGATGGTGAGATTGTGGTTATAAATTCTTGGTGATGTGAAAAGTTTGTTGGGGTTTTTGTTTGTTTTGTTTGTTTTTTTTACAATGTTCTTTAAAGACCAAGATAGCATGCATTTCCACTGTTTCTTTCTGTAGGGAAGTTTTCTGTTCTTTGATCATGGCTTAATAGAGTCATCATCTGAGAATCCAGGCTTATTCTGAGGTCCCTAATCTGGCTACCCAGCTGGGTCTTAGATTTTTGCCTCCCACTCTTTACACACTATCTCATTTAAAACCCAAGTCTAGGCCAGAAGGAATATGCAGACCTGCCTCTAATTTATTGTTTCTTGCTACTTATTGCCTCTGAGTAACTCACTTATATTTCTGTGAGCCCATTCATGCATTAAAAAGTTAAAAAAAAAAAAAAATCCTACCAGGCACACAGGTGGTAGAAGAAAGAAAAAGAGGAAGGAAAATTAGAGATGGAAGGGAGGTGGGGGGAGAGAGAGGGAAAGAGAAGGAGAGGGAGAGGGAGAGAGAGAGAGAGAGAAAGAGAGATTGGTTGTGATTGCTTAGTACCTCTTTTCCTCTATAGGGAAGACAACATTGAGCATCCAGAGTTGTGACTTTCACTGCTCAGACTTAACTCATTATAGGACCAATACTGAAAATCTCATTAAAACAAAAAATATTTTACTTATTTGAGACAGAGAGCACAAGCAGGGGAAGCAACATGTAGAGGGAGAGGAAGGAGCAGCTCCCCACTGAGCAGAGAGCTTGATGTGGGGCTCGATCCCAGGACCCTGAGGTCATGATCTGAGCTGAAGGTGGATGCTTAACAGACTGAGCCACCCAGGCACCCCCTGGGAATCTCATTTGAAGACAAGGCAAATTGTTTCCCCAAAATCTTCCTACTCAAGAAACTGCTAGGCGGCGGGCTTCATTTTTGCTGATTGGGTATATCTCAAAACCAGGTAATAAGTTTACTGGTGGATTGCAGCCAACTGTTAGGAGCTCCCAGTAGAAGTAAATACCCTAAGCAGATCCCTCAACCTATCAGGGTATCAGTCAAACTCCTAAAATTTATGCCCTGAATAACTACTTTGAACTCTTAAGTAAATTGAGGTTCCACAAAAACACTGACAAAAAAGTTTCTTACCTCTAACCACTAGTCCAAATTCTAACTCCAGGACCAAGAATATCAAAATCATATTTTAGAGCTAAGGATGGGGGCCATATGTGTATGACGTAGCACTCATTTTTCCCATGTTTACACTCTTAGAATTTTAGTCCATCTCCCTGATCCATAGGAACTAGAGATATTCCCATGTTTAAGGGAGAACCTTGGTCTTTCTCTCTTAGAAGCCTACAGGGCTAGGAAAAGGCAGGCACCTCATCTACTAACTTAGACAAACGGCACTGCATCCAACCTCTTCCAGTTTGGCACTGCATCCAACCTCTTCCAGTTTAGAGGCCTGGCTTTTGTTTTGTTTTGTTTTGTTTTACCCTCTGGTTTCCTAGACTGCCAGTCTTAGTCCTTTTTCCTCCAAGGTCTCTAATAATTAGCTCATTTTATAAAGAGTGTCATTTGTTTCCAAGCCTTGACAACAGTGTTGTCCACAGTATTCCCCTAAACAGGACCACAAAGCCAGGCATATCTCAGGCTGCTCAGCCCCCATCCAGGCACACCCAGCAATGCTTTCCTTTATGTTACACTCCTTATCTCCAAAAAGCCCTCAGTGAATTTTACAGAATAGGGTTTTTGTTTGAGGTTTATCAAACAGGGAAATATGAACACTGACGAGAAAAAGGAAGCAAACATGACTCTCCTTTGATACTGAATGTTCTCACTGCCACTGTCTTATCCGATCTCTGAATACTCCCATAGGTATAGTCTATCACCCACTTGATAGACAAGTTCATGTCATATAGATGGGACAAAACTGGGATCAGAACCTAGGTGTATAGACGGTTACAAAGCACAGACTTGCAAACTCTGCTAAACTATCCATAGTGGGTCACAGGGAGAGTTTCATGTAGGAAGGACCTTTCCTGGACAAGAAATAGCATGCAAGATTGCATTAAGAATTGACCTTGATGATCCAAAGAAAAGAAATCTAGTCAGACCCATCTGTCCTGGGATCCTGTAAGTCATTTAATTGTATGTCATGAGCTGATAACAACAGCAAACATGCATACAATGTGATGTACTTTTCAGAGGGCCTAACTCCCCTACCAAGATAATTGACGCATACTCTGGATCCTTTAAGACCAGGAGATCTGCCACATTCCCATAAAGACTAGATGTTACTCATACCGGTGCTTGTGTTAACCAACTACCTGCCAGTCTCGATCTCCTCCTGGAGCCACTCAGAATATTCTCATGCTCTGTGGGACATCTAATCATGGCACAATTTCTCTCATCCTCACTGTTTCCCCTGGCGAATTACCTTCTCCCACCACTGGTGCCTGAGCAAGTGAAGCCCAGCACACTCTTCCTTAATACTCCCTTGGCTCTGGAGATTCTGCTGTAGCAAACTCAGTTGGATATCGTTAGAAAAGGAATATGGTAAGAAAATAAAAAGAAAAACAAAATATGTTCCTCCTTACAAGTGCCAGCGTATCGCTGGCAGTCACACTGAAACTGCCTTGCCGGGCAAATGGAATTGCAAGGTAATTCTGAGATGAAGTCTAAGGCACCATCCAAACGACTTCTCTTCCCAGCCATGTTTCTTAGCCAGAGTGGATTCAAAGGACAGTTTTAGACCTCAGAAAAAGGGTTTGGTAACCTAATTGTACTTTTTCAGTGTCTGAGCAGGAAGTACAATGACAAAAAAGGAATTTGAGAATTATCTCTTCATGGAGCAAAAGTTTTACAGAAGAAGCACAGTTGCACAGATGAATTTGAAGTTCAAAATGCAGAGATGAGAGCACTGAACCCATTTGAAGACACAAAGTATAAAGAGAAGAAAACATGCAAATATGAAAAAGACAAGGAAAAGCTTCTCACCAAAGGCATCAAATTGAGGTATTAGAAATCCTTCTCATTTTATTTTATTTTATTATTTTAATTTTAATTTTATTTCTTTTCAGTGTTCCAAAATTCACTGTTTATGCACCACACCCAGTGCTCCATGCAATTCGTGCCCTCCTTAATACCCACCACCAGGCTCACCCAACCCCCCACCTCCCTCCCCTCCAAAACCCTCAGTTTTTTTCTCAGAGTCCACAGTCTCTCATGGTTTGTCTCCCCCTCCAATCTCTTGAATGGAGCTACCACTTCCATTAAAACAGCTTTCAATTTCCTCCTAAAATGGAGGCCTTTTATGAGGAGATATAGGGAACAATGGATCAACAAGAGTCCACAAGTATTTTTAAGCATTACTTTCTATTCTATCTTAAGCCAAACATTCTGGTAGAGACACTTGTAATCAGCCCAGCTGACTTCTGTGAATTTCACACCCCTCTTCTACAAAGTAACCGAAAAGAGAGAAATGAGAAAGCCTAGATACTACTGGAAACAATTTTTATGTTTAATTAACAATTAACCTTATTAAGTGGCAACAACTACTCAGTCTTTCTTCTATCTTCCCATCTGGGAGAAATTTGGGGGCATCATAATTTCTACAACAAAGTTCTCTTATTGACAGCACTCCCTTTAGAAGCATTCGGGGCCTTCTTTGGGACCCTAGGCCAAATCCAACTACTGAACCCCTTTACTTGTTGTCCTAGATCCCTCTCTGGAGTACTACATATAGCCAACGTAGGGAAACTCTCATAAATAAAAATCAAGTTGAGATAGAAAAAAAAAAAAATCAATAAAATACAGAAAAAATACACCTATGATCATTTAAAATAGAACCTCAGAGGCATTTAAAACATCTTCACATACAAAAGTTTCATGGCACAAAATTCTCAGGGATCCCTTTAAATCAGATAAATTATAAAGCTGTGCCTTCCCACTTGCTTGTCAGTCATTCTTTGGGCCTACAACACTCTACACAGCCAGCATGAAAAGGCTGCCCTCCTTATCTTTCCCAATATTCTGTCAAAAAATACTCTCACAATGAATTGCTTCTCAATGAATTATTACATGTTTATATAATAAAATGCTAAGTTAACCAGTAAGCCTAAGGTTAGAGAATGTTTATTGACATGGTAACATAGTCACAATACATTAAGAAAAGAGATTACAAAATGCCAAATACGAAGAGTCTATTTTTTAAAACTCAAGGTATAACATGCCTGTGTGTTTCTGCATACAAATGTATCACTATGTAACTTTAAAAGCATAAGAAAGACATATACAAATTTGCTAACAATGATCAACTTTAGAGGTGATATTATGAATGATTTTTTTCTTATTTATCATCTACAATAAACACACATTTCTCTGCACCATTAAAAAACAAGACAATAACAACAAGAACAAAGAGTGTACAAGCCCACTATTTGCAGAGTCCCCTTGGCTCTGGATATCACTTAATGTGGTAATAAAACAGTGTGGTTTTCTGAGCCTCGGTACAGGACGGGACCTACAATTGGGCTGAACATGAAGTTTTAAGGCCTCATCTCAGAACCCACCCTTCATAAACTGGATCCATCAGGACCCCTCTTTATAATAAATTCCACTCTATGGCAAAGGATAGGACAACGATCCTTTGGGCACTTGTGATACATATATATTTCCTTACGTTAATCTGTCCTCATGTGCTTTTAACATGTCCATCACATTAGTGGTTTACAAAATGTTTCGGGCACTTGTGATATGGATATATTCTCCTACATTAATTTGTCCTCAAGTGCTTTTAACACGTCCATCACATTAGTGGTTTACAAAATGTCCCCAGGAATCCACTTAGGCGCTTAAAAGGTTTAAAAAAAAATTGGATTCAAATCTTCTGTAAAAATAGGTCACTTTAAGTACTTAGAAAAATACAATTAAGACATAACCTGCCACATTTTCAAATATCAGAGACCAACAAGTTATTACTATATGTCCTTTAATTCTCTGCACCCCTGTGCTGCTAAACTTTGTATGATGGTTTATAAAAATGGTAGTTCTGCATTAGTCTTAAAACACACACACACACCCCAATTTAGAACAACACAGACCATCTGTTTATGTAAAATTGAATTAGCCTGCACAGCACAACACACAAGGTCCAGGCATATCTGATTATCACATATTCTCATCAAGGCCTAATAGCGAATTGTGCACAAAGAAAGAATGGCTTAACACATCTCTTTATTGTTCTGCACTGAGGGTTAGTACTTGGAGTATTATATTTTTCTAGCCTTTTATATTCATGTGAACCATAGTTGGGTATTTTGGGTGATACAACTTTGAAATAAAATTTTTCTACTTAACTCCCTTTTCACATGCAATCTGTCTAGCAGAGTATCCAAGCATTGCAAAGTGAGCTCTTTACAAACCGTTACATCTGAGTAAATCAGAATTTTCCATGCAAGTAAAGCCAGTTGAAGATACCAACTGAAGACCATAGCAGGGGCTGATACAACCTTAACTACCATTTACACTGACTGCCGTCCATTTTGTGTTCATGAAACAGATACATTCTTCTCACTGGCCACTTTATAAGCAAATTCTCTTTAAAATACAGTTAGAATTTTAGGCTTCACTTCTACTGTTATCACTTGAGCCCAGCCACCACCCTCTCACGAAATATTTTGGCACCCCTCTCCTGTCCCTCTTGTGCTCCTATGTCCTATCTGAGGACCTCAGTCATGGCACTTTCATCCCAACACTTTCCAATGACCTCCCATGCCATTAGAGTGAAAAGCAAATTCCACGCAACACTACACAAGGCCTTGGTTAAGTCTGGCACTTTGTAGATCTGCAGACCCTGTCTCGTGCTGGCTGCCATTCACTCCCAACAGTCTTGATCGCCTCCCCATAAAGGTTCTTTGGGCCCCAAGCACCTGTTCACAGTAAAATACTTAACCTCCATGCTCCTTCCACCTCAAGCACGCTTTGCTCCATCTCCAAAAGTATTTTCTCAATGAACCCTTTCCAGGCCACCCTTATTTACGGCTCTACCCCATGCTCCCTGTCTCCCAGGATTTCAATTTCCCCGTGTCACTCGCCGTCATCCAAGATAACCCTGGCTCAAACTATTGTCTCCCCCAGCTAGAGTGTAAGCTCCATAAGAACAGAGAATTTTATCTATTTTGTTCCCTTCTATATTCCAGAAGCCTAGAACAGTGCCCACAATATGAATCTGTGGAATGAACAGGATATTCTAAATTCAAATGTATCATAAAATCCTTATCAATAAAATGCCATGTTTAATTGTTGTCTCTCACAACAAATGGTCACTTTTAAGGGTTTTTTGGGTTTTGTTTTTTGTGTTTTTTTTTGAGGAAAAAAGTTTTACTTCCACAAGGGAGAAAAAAAATGTCTAAAATTGTAAGTTACAGAGAAAACTTGATGTCTTCATTATAATTTGGAACTAATTATAGTACTCGACATAATACTCCAACCACCACCCTGATGGCACTCATCCAAAGGCCACACATCCTTTAGAAAAAGAGTCTCTCTCTCTCTCCATTATTAGTCTTCCCATATGTACAATAGTGATGGTCTATTTAAAGGAAGAGTTTTTTTAAAAGAATCTTCTCACTTGGGCTTACATCATCAACTTAAAAAAACAAGGCCATCCAGAGCTTTTCTTTTCTACCACTGCCACACTATGATCATAATTTTTGCCACACGCCTCTGTTCACACAGCCCTTTTCTCTCATACTAGTTTCTTTGGGATGCCCAATTTTTGTTATACACACATCAACTTGTACATACTTCTGTGGAAAATCTAACACACCACAGATAACCTACTGAGCTCAGTGTAACTCATATGGTCAACCCACGGCCAGTGGCTCATGCAGACACTTTTCCCTAATCACTTAGCATACAGACCTTCTTCCCATTTCCATCTCCTTGCAGTGGATACCACTTGGCATTTATATGATTTTAGAACACGTCTGCTTACAAGTGAACTTTGTAAGTCAAATCTTCATTAGGGAAAGATCAGGAAATTGTCAGAATCCAGAAGTGTCAGTTATGCCCATTTTGAAATCTTTTCATCTCAATCTAATAAATTCTTTATCCTAATATCGCTTAGCTTACTAAGAAGAGTATCTGCAGAGTGATAATTTGATAATACATTTACTCTTAGAGCTTATAAACTTAAAAAAAGATCTTATAATAAACATCCTAGGCACAACTGACTAACTTATTGGTTGCTATGAAACACAACAGAATTTTCAGTCAAGGCAGAGATGTGCATGTGGGTTTATATTAATGTATGCTATATCAAAATAAACAAATTGACATTTTGACCGGAGAAATGAGGGTGCTGGACAGAGATGATGAAGCTGATACAACTGCATCCAATTCTACCTTGAAATCATCAAAGAAGTGTGAAGTTATACAGTTTACATAAAAGTCAATAGGAGGTGTTTTCTTTCAAGCCTTTGATCCTGATGGTTCAAAGTGAATGGCATTTGCACACTTTGAAATTTAAGCACTAAGCCCACCTACGTAACCATAGCCAAGCACAAATCAAGTTTTCGTAATAGAAAATACAAAACATTTCCTGTATCACAAGGTTATGAACAGAAATATAAGCACATAGAGTCAATAAAATATAAAACCCCATCAGCTCTGCTGATCTACAGGAGTTTACACTGAAAGAAAAAACTTCTGCTTGACAGGATTCTAGACACCAAACTGAAAATTACATGTCATATCTCTATCAACTCTGGTTTAATCATGTTCTGTGATTACAATTCACAGGAACAGACTTTTTTTTCTGAAATATTTATATTGACATCTGAACCATCACTGTGATCTCTGCTGTTTCTACTTCCTTCTTCGGCAATAATTCCTTGAAAGAAAGACCAGCATGCCTTAATGTAAAACCATATTCCACGTACAAGTAAGTAGCCTTCTGCTACTGTGCTAAAAACAACAAACACACAGAATCCCATCTTTTATAAGCATTGCTTTTTTGTTGTTGTTGTTGTTAAATCTGCTCTTCAAAAGAGTCACACAGCCTGGGAGACAATGGCAGTCAACATTTCTAGCTTTACCCAGCATAGCACCCACAGACCAAAATCACAGAAAGTATGAGTCAGCCAGCGTCCCATGGAGAAACTCCCATCAGCAGCTGGACACCATGTTAGACATCCACACCTCATTCTTTGTGTGCTGAAAATGGGACAAATCTTCTCAAATCAAAGAATCTGAAGGTTCACGTAAAAAGAGATTTTTGGTTTTCAGTTTGTAGGGCACTCTGTGTCTTTTTGTTTTCTAGATCAATGTTCTCTGAAGAGTTTGGCAGGAGCAGCACCATTCCTGTCAATGCTGACTCCTGGCTTGACCCATGGGCTGCATGTCATTAGGGGCTGGGTCCAGGAGGCTAAGAAGAACTGGGCTGGAGAGAGGACATGGGTTGACAGCATTGTCTCAGTGTTGCCTACTGGTGTTCTAAAAGGACCCAGCATGGGCTTCAAAGGCTGTGAGATTGTCAGTGTCCCACATGTGATGTCAAGACCTCACTTTACCTACATTTTAGCACTATATGCTGAATTGTCTCTAGCTCAGGAGTCCAGGACAGGAGAAACCCCAGATCATTCAAGGTTGCAATCACTGGACAACACCAACATCAGTTCAGCTGATTGGATTTAGCAAATCAATACAAACATAATTCAGTGCCTTTCAAGACAAAGAATATGGATTTCATCTTCTTTGTGTAGTTTTCAGGTATATAACAATTGTCACACTTTATAACTGTAGGAACGACAGACAGCTGTTGGCAGTGCTGCAGTATCACTAGATACCACCAATGCCCATTTGAAAACCTGGAGATGAATTCCCATCAGAACTCCCAACTGCACAATGAATCAATAGTTCCTCCAAGTTTCACTGCCCTTGAACAGTTCCACCTCAACCAAGCCTGCACAAACACTGGAAAACCTGTTACACTTATTAATGCCTCTTAACGATGAAGATGCTCTAGAGTGGTCCTTAGCTCCAAAAGTGCTCTGTGTAAGAGGACTTCATTATATCCTCATTTCCATCCACCATCCAACTTTCACCGACTGCGATCTTACCTCAAGCTGAGACCAGCCATCAAAATGACCACGAAATCATTCAAGTAATCAGCCCAAATTTTCCTAACCAGGCTCTTCCACCACGCTCTTCCAGGCTAATAAAGCATTCTGACCGAGCTCAGGACACCACTCTCCCAAAGTGGTTCCTCTGTTCCGCAGCTGTCCACTCCCCCACACCTGGGACTGATTCTCTCCAGGGAACACCTGTCCCCTCTTCCTGCTACGCACGCTTTCCTGAAAGCCACGAGTTGGCGCCCAAACCCACTGGACTTGAGCCCCGAGAGCCCAGGACTTACGTTGTTCATGTACTCGCTGAGCAGGTCCTGGAGCGCCTGCCGGACAGCGTTGCACTCGGCCACGATCCTCTCGCGCCGGTCGTCGCGTGTGCAGGACGAGTCGGCCATGAGCGCCGCGCCGCTGATGATGCTCTCCAGCCTCTCCTCGAGCGACGGCCGGAACCTGGCCTCGCTGAAGGTCATGGGGTCCAGGATTATCTTATTCTGAAAGCAGCACCATGAAACAATTAGGGGAGAAGACACAACTGCCTTTGCACCCTGTTTGCTGAACCAGAAATATCTGTGGCCAGAGCAAGACTCTCCATGGGAGGCAGCTGGTTGCTTAGACAAATACCAAAGTGGCCTTGCCCAAGTAGCAATCGTCCCTAAGATACTTTCCCCTGTATCTAATCTTCAGGGAGAAAACAGCATATCTTGTTTCAATGATGTGTTCTTGGAAAAGGCTGCATCAACCAGAGTTTTCTAATGAGATTGTGACAGTGGCTTTGTTCCTTTGTTATTTTACTTATTTACTTTTTTTTTTCTTTTTACACTTGTAGCCCTCAAGGAAAGCACATTTCAGGGTAACACTTTGAAGGATTATGAGAAGATTTTAGAGCAAGAGTATGATGTGTAATCCACAACTTAAAGATCCTTTAGTGACTAGTGCACATATTACATCTATTTCATGAGAAGCAAAGAGTCCCATGGCAGGATGCTTTTGGAAACCTTGGCAAATAGCATACGCCAGAAATATACTTTATAGGTTACTTTCCCACTGGAAACTAATATTTTGTATATTAAAAAAAAAAAAAGAAAGAAAAAAAACCCAACTAGTATTCTAAAAAAGGATTCACTGTGTGTGTGTGCGTGAGAGAGAGAGAGAGAGAGAGAGAGTGTGTGTGTGTGAGAGAGAGAGAGAGATTTGTTAAAATTAACTGACAGTATCATGATAAAAATACTAGCATGGTCTGAAGGAGCCTAGATAAGGGGAAAAATAACAATGTTTCCTTAAAGGAAGGTGCTGCAGAGAACTTAAGCTTCACTTAGCCCCTGCTAAATCTGAGGAGCCTAAAAACATCCAGGTGAGGATGTCCAGAGGTGGGAGGATATCCAAGCTATAGAAATAGGCATCCAGATTTCAAGAGATTAACCAACCTCTCTGGGGACCTGAAGATCATCAGGGTTATCTGGACACAAGACAGTGACTGGCATACTAATAATGTCAAAAGAACAAGAAGACCAAATAAGACCCAATTAATACCAATTCCTAGTGTGTGAAGGATGAGAATCAAAAAATGAAAATAGGAGCAGAACCTGGAGAATATTATCCCCAGCAAGTAAAGGGAGTGGAGAAACATGAATTGTGTGATAATCGCATGAAGGCAAAGCTGACTTTAATCAATGGCTGGTTTCCAGTGGGGACCCCTTTTCTTCTCAAAACAAGGAAGATCATTCCAACAATACTAACTAGAGTGGAAAGACTAACTGCTTAGTTATTACAAAATCAGTCTGACTACAGGCTCTGGCAAAGTTTGCCCTAACCCTCCAAAGCATCCTAAGGTAGTTCCTGAAAGCTGTGCTGCAAGCATCAGTGGCTCTGACTTGGATTCTCCTATTATAACACACACATCTCCATAGCAGGGAGCCTGTCAACACAAGGGCTATGTGGTACCAACGAATGAATGCAAGCAGGTGGCTCCTTAGAAAGAACGAACCATCCACTGAACATACACCAGAAAGAACACCCACTAAACACACACACTAGAATCTTGGATTTCCTAGGAAATTACTCATTGGTCAAAGCTCCCTCTTCAGTTTAGAGGGCAAATGCATGAGATCATACCAACAGAAGATGAAGCTTTTCTGTGGCAGGTGTTGGCATAAAGACCAGCCTCACATTCTTGCTTAGACCTTAGAAAGATAATAATTTGTAACTTCACTCAGAACAGTATGACTCAGATTCTGTTCCTTGTATACTAGCAACTCTCTAAACAGTGTCAAAAAATCATGAAGAGGCCTCAGTACAGGGAATGGCTTTACAGCATGTATCATTAGAGGGAACACTCACAAAGGCAGACTGAGAGGGGAACATTGGCTTTCCTGCCACACTGGCCGTTTGTACCAGAGCTGGGGATCCCTTTGAATTCTCTTTCTCTCTTTCCACTGCTGTTGGTTGATGCATCTATGATAATCTTATGTGACATACGTTAGACTAATAGTCTAATTAAAGAAACACCTGATCAAAATAGAATTAGACTATTTTTCTTTATAAAGCTTAGAGATTTTCAAAGAACTCTTTTACAGGGAACTCAGATTCACATAAAACATAATGAGAATCATTCGTTCTGCTTTGAGGTTTCAGAAGACTCTTCAGAATCATATATTGGGTCTAGTGTAGATTTTTTTTATTATACATTGTACTAAAAATATAAAGAAGTGCCAATTTGATGGAAATATACCGAGGTAAATTTAAACTCTTCAATAAGGGCAGTTGTAAAACAGTTTATTTGCAGAACAGAGGAAAATGTACTACTGTCATTAGAACATTACTTCCTAAATTATTTTCCACGGAACACTGAGCTTAGAGATGTAATGTTTTGATGAAAAAATAAGTTTCCCTGGCCAATATGTTTTGGAATACTGCAGAGCCCAGAGCAAATTACCACATGAAATGCTTTAGGGGAGTTCTGCCTTAAAGGAGTCAGTTTACAGTAACATTCCTCAAACCTATTGAGCAAAGAGAGGGTTCCCTTTAAAATGCATGCATTACCTTTGAGAACCCAAGAACACACATTAGGAACTGTGGCAATGTCAGCTCAATGCTCTTCCCACCTGCCACGGCCCTAAGCTGTCATGAAAGTGAATGCACTGAAACAATGAGCGTGAAAAACTCTGCATAAAAGTTACACTGTTCATCACATTTCTAATGGAATTATTCATTATTTATAGATTACAGGGGAAAAAACTCTTTAAAAATCTCCCTGGGAAAGAAACAATAAATTTACAATATTCTCATCCCTCTCTGTATTGGAGATGGGACGCACTGCAATGATGGATGTGAAAAGCTGGCAGGGAGAAGACCCTCGGGACAGAAAAGGCATAAAGGTAAAGGGCAGCGCACAAACGTCTGAGTATGTCTCGGTGCTTGTGTGTGTGTAGGGTAAGCACTGTCTATGTGTGCTTAGGTTGTGTGTAATGGGTGGAGGGGGATGAGTGTGTGTTCAGAGGGGAGGGGGTATGGGTTTTTTGTGTGTATGTGGGTGTGAGTGTGTGTTCAGAAAACTGGCCAGATCTCAAACCAGCTTTAAAAAATAAGAAAACACACAGACACACAGACACACACACACAGCCAAATGAAGCCAGGGGCTCGAGGGCTAGAAGATAGACTCTATTTACTAGAGTTGCTAAAGGGTTAAAAGAAAAAACAAACTCCTGCAACCAAGTCCTGACCAAGAAATACAGAGTATGATGTCAAAGCAGAGAGAGAGAGAGAGAGATTTTTGCTTCTGCACTATTTGGGAGTGACTTAAGAAACACCTAGGCAAGAGTCTTTGCTAGTACGCTTCAGGGTCATTTTGGACCAGCAAACAGCCTCTTTCCTGCATCAGCGCAGCCTGTCCTCACCTCTCTGTGCGGCTGCCCTCTACTGGTAGGAAGGGGCGAAGCAGCATCCCGGATCAAAACTCTCCTCCCTGGTCACAGAAGGAGTATGTTAAGTGGGTAACAAGCCAGCACCAGACAAAGGGCATGGCCAAGGGTTCTTGTCTCCCCCTTTAGACAAAGGTGTGCTCCCGACAGAGGATTTCATGCTGTTCCCTACTATTTGACGTATTTTAATCCCCTCAGATTTTACATTTTAAATATGTAAGTCTCTTGTTCGTATTCTTAAAGCTCATTTAATCTTTTTATCCTTTTGATCTTTCCGTTCCACCTTATATTGTCATTTTACCTCATTTTAAAATTGCAGGCCTGCATTTCTTACCTTATCTGTTTCTTTTTAAAATGAGACTTTAATTCCTTTTTATCTCGCCTATTTTCATTCTGTTTATTTGACTTGCATAACATTGTGTTCTGCGATTTTTACTTATCGTACTCTCTAATAGCCTTAATTTTACAAAATGATGTTTCATTTTTACATTTTAAGGAGTGGCAGTTGGAAAGCATGGCCGGAAAGACGGTAGCCACAATAATTCATCCCCAAGCATAGGAGACTGGAAATCTAATCTTCCAACAAGCCAGTGCTTTATGGTCTCTTCTAGTCCTACATAATTGATCTCCCATTACTTCCAATGTAGAACTCAATAAAAATTTTAATTTGAAATAATTCAGGATCCATATAGTTCAAAACTACTTCCTAGAATAATACATTTACCTTCGTCACTGCACATGCAATTGTTAGAAGAGCCCCACTTTTAAATCATGGCTACCATCCATTCTCTCTACAAGGAGTTTTGTGATCTAAATTTCAGTACCATCATGGAACATTGAGTCATGTTTGATGCAGGCTGATACAGAAGGAGGCAAAGTAATTGATACAATTACTCTGCAAAGCAAGAGGCTGAATACATTACAGATGGTTTGAGAGGTCTATAATTCTGTGCCCTTAGTATTACCTTCTGCATGTTATTGAAGAGAAAAATGCCAGGATGATGACATGGTCATTCAGTTAGACATTCACCAGGACTGAACATAGGTCTTTTGACTTTAAGCAGTGTTGCTCTATCAGACTGCCCGCATTCAGTTAAAATGAGCCTAATTAATCCCAAATAGAAAATGTATTTCATAGTTAAGCTATGAAACTCTCCTAAACTAAATATAATGACCTAAGTATCATCTCTCATACTGTTTTGTGTCATCTCAGTTACCTTGCCCTTCCAAGAAATAAATGTGTACAGCCTTTCATTCAAAAATGGGTGCCAGCTGCTGTGGGCGTCTGAGGGCACAGACGGACTCTTTATCTCAGGGCATGGACTCTTTATCATAAGAGGTTTACAGTCTAGTCATATAAAACTAAAGACAGGTACTACCAATTCTAATTTGGAAAACACAGCAATGATGTTAAGGAATGGTTGAGTTTTGGCAATTTGGGAGGTAGGAAATGTTTCTGGAGATTATTCCTCAGCTGAGACCTAAAGAGTGACAAGTAGTTGACCAAGCAAAGTCAGGGGCAGGAAGAGTTCATGCAGACAAAGTAGAAATTGGGAACAAATCCATGGAAGTGAAGGATATCATGGTATATGAAGACTACTACAAGAGGTTTATTGAAGCTGAAGTGTAAAGTCACAGGTCTGGTGTCATCAACTCGCCTTGAAGAGAAACTTCTCTGTGAGCGCAGTTAAGGGACTCCTTCAATCTGCCACACTTAGAGATCCACCACAGTTCCATTAGAAGCCACACTTGACCCCACGCAGCCCTTGTCAATTGCTGAACACAATAAGGCCACTCTTGTACCATGGAGACCTGCCCAACAGGCAACTTCTGCTCCTACTCTGGATTTCCCACAGGACTGAGATTTTCTCAGAACTGTGCTGAGGCTCTTCCTATAAAACTCTTTTCTTCCTTGCACAGGTGTTCGACCTGCAATGCAGTCAAAACTCTGCTGATTCTGTTGGTCCTCTCCTACTTTATCCTTCAGAGGAATTCCTCCTTACATATTCAATCCCACAGACCTTGGCATTTGCTCCTCCAAGGACATGAATGGACCCAAACAGGAATAAGAGACAGAATTGGTGGAGAAAGCACAGCCACATCCTGAGAGACTTCTATTCCATGTTAACAAGCTTCCACTTTGTGAACATTGCTTCAGACAATGAAGAGCTATCAAGAGTCTAAAACATAGGAGTCGTATAATTCTGTTTGGTTTTAGAAAGTTTCCTCTGGCAGTTAGGGAAGTTAGCTTTGGCAGGACTAAAAGTAGAAGACTCGATGACCAATTGCCATGCCTCCAGAACCCGAAAGAAAAATGGGGAGACCACAAGATCATGTATGCGTAGGTAAAGTAAAGAGTACATACTGTGGGACATATTTAGAATGTCAATCTGCAAAATTTGGAGATACACATCCTTTGAGAATAAAGAATAAACCTAAATTTAGAGCATGAGCAACAGGCACAATGCAAGAGTCCACAAGCTCTAACCTGGGTGTCAGCCTCCTATTTTATAAATAGAGTTTTAGCAGAACACCATCAGGCCCGCTCATTTACATACTGGCCATTTTCATACTACAGTGGCAGAGCTGAAAAGTTTGGACAGAGACGGTATGGGCCACAAAGCTTGCAATATTTACAGTTGTCACTTTAAGAAAACATTTGCTGGAGCGCCTAGGTGGCTCAGTTGTTAAGCATCTGCCTTCGGCTCAGGTCTTGATCCCAGTGTCCGGGGATCGAGCCCTGTATTGGGCTCCCTGCTTAGTGGGGAGCCTGCTTCTCTCTTTCCAGCTCCCCCACTTATGTTCCCTCTCTATCTCTCTCTGCCATAAATAAATAAATAAAGTCTTTAAAAAAATCTTTAAAAAAAAGAAAAAAAGGAAACATTTGCTGACTTGAAACAAGCTTAAGGTGGCTATGATGCATGTAAGTAGAAAAGTCTGGTGGAAGTTGATTATAACTGCATGAAAATGGGCCATCTATAAAGATGCAGGATCATCGCAATAAAGGCAGGAGTGGAAGCCATGAGATGGATATGAATTCCCAAGGGAAAGTAACAGAATGAAGAGTGAGTCCAACATTGGGAGGTCACAAATGATCTAATAAAGATGGTCAGAGATCAAAGTAGATCCTGGAGACTGCATGACCATAGCTGACAAGGAAGAACCCTAGGGAACTCTACAAAGAGTAAATAAGATCAAGACTGAGACTGTCCATTAAGTTTGGAAGCTAAGGAGTTAGTGGTGATAAATCATGCTTATGTGTCTAGGTATATCTGTATGTACTCTATTTATTTACAAATATCTTAATCCAAAAGCCACATCAGACTCAATATAAATAGAAGTAATCTAAAGTCGAAACCAAAAAATCTCAAATTCATAAAAATATTTAATATATTTTTTAAAGATTCATTTATTCATTTGAGAGAAACAATTATGAGTGGTAGGAGGGGTGGAAGGAGGGGAGAATCTTAAGCAAACTCCACAATTAGCTCAGAACTCAATGTGCGGCTTGATCACACGACCCTGAGATCATGATCTGAGCTGAAACTAAGAGTCCAATGTTTAACCAAGGGAGCCACTCAGGTGTCCCTTAAATTATTTAACTGAGCTGAAACTAAGAGTCTGATGTTTAACCAAGTGAGCCACTCAGGTGTTCCTTAAATTATTTAGTATTATTCTGAAGTTTCTAGAAAACACAACTAGAAAAGAGAAAGAACTAAATGGTATGAAAAGTAGAAAGAAGATACAATCATTTTTGGAGATGTTATACCTATTAATTTGGAAAAATGACAATCTACCAAAAAATTACTACAAAACTTTTTTCATGAAGTTACTTGTATCAGTATGCAAAATTAATTGCCTTCATATATATAAGGAATATCCAATTGGAAGACCAAATTTACAATAACAAGAACTGCAAAACAAAACACAGGAAAAAAAATTTAGATGTCAATTAGATGAAGCAAGAACTCATCAGAGTGATGAGTAGTTGCCTATGCACACACTCAGAGCAAAGTACAAAGCTGGAAGTGGAACACATGCCTTCAGCTCCAGAGTCCAGGATCTAGCCACTATGCTACCTCTTTTCCTTTATGTATCTGTTGGCATGTGTGATGCCCATTACCATGAGGAAACTAATGGACCATCCACTTCTCCATCTTAGATACTAAATGGTGGTAGTATGTGATTATTTAATACACTTAAGGAGGTATGGAAAATAGTGAACAATTACTAGGATTAAAGTTCTAAAATGTTACTTTAGCCCACTCTTAATTTCTCATCTATTTCAAACTGGTCTGCAGGTATTCTAAAACACTTTTTCTACCAAGAGGGAAAACATAAATATATCTTAGTTTTTCTATAGCTAGGAATTAACTATCTTAAAACTGAATTTGTATCTAATGCACTCAAAGCAGTAACTGAGCAGGAATGGCAAACCAGATATAATTTGGAACATTAAAGTCAAAACATTTAACTACAGCTATGCCAGTAGAAAGGCTCTAGCGTACATCTAACACTAAAGGAGTCATTTTATACCCACATATTAAGTTCCCGAGATTCTTAATGCACAGATGAGGAAGGTAAAGCTTTTTATTTTATTTTTTATTTAGTAACTAAGAAACTTTTTGTTAAAGAGTGGGGAAAAAATTTTATTATCTTTGGATTTTCTGTCTTTCAATGTGAAACTCTTTAGAGAATTAGTCATCTCAAATGTATGCAGAATTTTCAAGATGCTAAAAAAAGACAACAAAGAGAGACAGGAGCAAGATGGTGGAGGAGTAGAAGACCAAAATATCATCGGGACCCAGGAGTTCAGTAGATAGTTACCAAACCATCCTGAACACCTATAAACTCAACAGGAGATCAAAGAGATATATACGGTGGGCATGGCGCCGATCTGGAGGGCTTGAGGAGGAGGAAGGCATTCCTAAGGCCCTGGGGAAACCTCGGCCATCCAGGATAGGAGACTTCATTATTTACTGTGAAAACTTTCAAAGATGGAATCCATATTATTGGTTTTTCCTTTTGCCTCAGGCTCTAATATAACTCAGCATTGTTAATGAATCTCTACTTAAAATTTCAGTATTTTGTTCATGGGTGTTCTTTTGTTCACATTAATTGTGTTTTTTAAAAAAATACTTCATTGGGGCGCCTGGGTGGCTCAGTGGGTTAAGCCGCTGCCTTCAGCTCAGGTCATGATCTCAGAGTCCTGGGATCGAGCCCCGCATCGGGCTCTCTGCTCAGCGGGGAGCCTGCTTCCTCCTCTCTCTCTCTGCCTGCCTCTCTGCCTGCTTGTGATCTCTCTGTCAAATAAATAAATAAAATCTTTAAAAAAAAATACTTCATTAAAGTATTTATCTTGGTTTAAAAAAAAAAAAGAGAACAGCAATTTTAGGAACAAAAAAGCCACCACTTTCTGGAAGGTAGGATGTGCAGAGAAGTGAATGTGAAGCAATGGGAAGATAGACTGTGTGGGGAGGGGCTGGCTCTCAGAAGGTGAGAGCAGTGGAGCACAAAATCGTGACTTTTATAAGTCTGCTCTACTGAGGGACATCATGCCAGAGGCTAAGCGGGGGGGGGGAGCCCTTGTGGGGACAGTATGGTCTCAGGCCCCACACAGATACAAAAAGACTAGGGGTGTCTGAGTGTGGCAGAGTGGCCAGGTATCAGACTGGGGAAGCTGGATACAGAGATGGAACCAAGGAGTGGGCTCTCAGCTTGGGGATTACTTTAAAGCATGATCCAGGGCACAGTTGGGCCACTTCTCTTTGAGCAGGAACCCCACAAGTGGCAGATCTGGAGACACCTCCTCCTTCCTCCTTCGGGAGGAGTGGCATGGAAGCACACTGCAGGAATCTGCTGGGTTTGGAGACTCCAGGAGGGGCTGTGTACCAGAGACAGAAAAACTCGGTCACATGCCAGGTGAACAGAGTGTGGTCGGAGACCAGGGACACAGGAGGGATTGACTGCTTTTCTCTGAGGGTGCACTGAGGAGTGGGGCCCTGAGCTTGTGGCTTCTCTGGGCCAGAGATTGGGAGGCTGCCATTTTCATTCCCACCCTCCAAGGCTGTACAGAAAGTATTTAGGGAAAAAAAAGCTACAGAGAGTGAATCCAGAGCAGATTGCTTAGCCTGGCCCCTGACAAGTGCCATGCAATTCCGCCTCAGGCAAAGTCATTTGAGAATCACTGAAATAGGCCCCTCCCCAAGAAGATCAGCAAGAATATCTAGCCAAGACCAAGTCTGCCAATCAATGAGAACTGTGGAACTCCAGAGCTAGGCGGAAGCAACACATAGAATTCATGGTTTTTTTTTTTTCTTATAATCTTTTAGTCTTTCAAAGTTAAATTTTTAAAATTTTATTTCTTTCTATTTTTTTTAATTTATTTATTTGACAGAGAGAGAGATCACAAGTAGACAGAGAGGCAGGCAGAGAGAGAGGAGGGAAGCAGGCTCCCTGCTGAGCAGAGAGCCCAATGTGGGGCTCGATCCCAGGACCCTGGGATCATGACCTGAGCTGAAGGCAGAGGCTTTAACCTGCTGAGCCACCCAGGTGCCCCTCTTTCTATTTTTTTTTTAAATCTTTCCTCTTTCCTACTTTCATGTTTTTAACTATTTTATCAATACATTTTTAAAAATCTTTCTGAATTTTAATAGTTATAGTCATATTTTATCCCTTCATTGTATCTAACCTTATTATTTGTATAGATACAGGATTTTTTTCTCTTTAAAATTTTGGGATATAATTTCTTCTAATAGATCAAAATATACCCATAATCTAGTGCATGGCTTTGTTCTGGTCTCCATCCTGATCACATTCTTTCCTCTCTTTTCAATGAATTCTTTTCTTATCAATTCCTTCTTTACAATCCTTCTTAATTTTCATATTTACATTTATATTCCATCCCTTCATTATGTTTACCCTTATTTTTATATATATATAAGTTTTTTTTCTTTAAAATTATGGGAGGTTATCGCTTCTTGGCCTTTTGGCTAAGATGAAGTGTAAAATTATGGGAGGTAGTTTCTTCTAACAGAGCAAAATAAACCCAAAATCAAGTGTGTGGCTCTGTTCTAGTCACCAATCATATATATATATATATATATATATATATATATATATTTTTTTTTTTTTTTTCCCCCTCTTTTTCCTTTCTTCTCCCCTTGGTGTTTCAGATCTCTTCTGATTTGGTTAGTGTATATTTTTTCTGGTGTCATTGCTACTCTTTTAGTATTTCTTCTGTAATTCATCTATTCTTATCTGGATAAAATGACAAGGCAGAAAAACTCACCACAAAAAAAAAAAAAAAAAAAAAAAAAAGAGGCAGTACCAGTGGCCAGGGACTTAATCGACATGAATATTAGTAATATGTCAGAACTAGAGTTCAGAATGACGATTCTCAAGGTGCTAGCTGGGCTTAGAAAAGCCATGGAAGATATTAGACAAACCCTTTCTGGAGAAATAAAAGAACTAAAATCTAACCAAGTTGAAATAAAAAAAGTTATTAATGAGGTACAATAAAAAAATGGAGGCTCTTACTGCTAGGAAAAATGAGGCAGAAGAGAGAATTAGTGATATAGAAGATGAAATGATAAAGAAGCTGAGCAAAAAAGAGACAAACAACTACAGGATCATGAGGGGAGAATCGAAAGATAAGTGATACCATAAGATGAAACAATGTTAGAATAGTTGGGATCCCAGAAAAACAAGAAAGAAAGTGAGGGGAGAAGGTATATTATATTAGAGCAAATTATAGCAGAGAATTTCCCCAATGGCAAAGAGAACAAGCATCAAAATCTAGGAGGCACAGAGAATCCTCCTCAAAATCAATAAAAATAAGTCCACACCCCATCATCTAATAGTAAAACTTAGAAGTCTCAGTGACAAAGAGAAAATCCTGAAAGCAGCTTGGGATAAGAGGTCTGTAACATACAATGGTAGAAATATTAGATTGGGAGGAGACCTATTCACAGACACCTGGCAGGGCAGAAAAGACTGGCATGGTATATTCAGAGCACTAAATGAGAAAATTATGGGTCCAAGAATACTATATCCAGGCAGGCTGTCATTGAAAATAGTAGAGATAAAAAGCTTCCAAGACAAACAAAAATTAAAAGAATTTGCAAACACCAAACCAGCCCTAAAGGAAATGTTGAAAGGGGTCCTCTAAGCAAAGAAAGAGCCTAAAAGTAAAAGACTAGAAAGGAACAGAGACAATATCCAGTAACAGTCAACTTACAGGCAATACAATAGCGCTACATTCCTATCTTTCAATAGTTACTCTGAAAGTAAATGCTAAATGCCCCAATCAAAAGACACAGGGTATCAAAATGAACAAAAAAAAAGACCCATCGATATGCTATCTACAGGAAATTTGTTTTAGACTCAAAGACACCTCTAGATTTAAAGTAAGGGGGTGGAAAACATTTACCATGCTAATGCACATCAGAAGAAAGCTGGGGTGGCAATCTTTACATGAGATAAATTAGATTTTAAGCCAAAACTATAATAAGAGATAAGGAGGGACAACATAACATACTTAAAAGTTCTGTATAATAAGAAGATCTTGCAATTTTATTTTTTAAAAGATTTTATTTATTTATTTGACAGAGGGAGATCACAAGTAGGCAGAGAGGCAGGCAGAGAGAGAGGGAGGAGGAAGCAGGCTCCCTGCCGAGCAGAGAGCCCGATACGGGGCTGGATCCCAGGACCCTGAGATCATGACCTGAGCTGAAGGCAGAGGTTTTAACCCACTGAGCCACCCAGGCACCCCAGATCTTGCAATTTTAAATATCTATGCCCCTAACATAGGAGCAGGCAATTATATAAATCAATTAATAATAAAACCAAAGATACACATCAACAATAATAATAGTAGGGGACTTTAATGCCCCCCTCACTGAAACAGACAGATCACCCAAGCAAAAGATCAACAAGGAAATAAAGGCCTTAAATGACACATTGGACCAGAGGGACATCACAGATATATTCAGAACATTACATCCCAAAGCAACAGAATTCACATTCTTCTCTAGTGTACCTGGAACATTCTCCGGAAGAGATCACATCCTGGGTCACAAATCAGGTCTCAACTGGTACCCAAGGATTGGGATCATTCCCTGCATACTTTCAGACCACAGTGCTCTGAAACTAGAACTCAACTACAAGAGGAAAGTTGGAAAGAACTCAAATACATGGAGGCTAAAGAGCATCCTACTAAGGAAATTAAAGAAGAACTTTAAAAATTCATGGAAACAGGGCACCTGGGTGGCTCAGTGGGTTAAGCCGCTGCCTTAGGCTCAGGTCATGATCTCAGGGTCCTGGGATCGAGTCCCGCATCGGGCTCTCTGCTCAGCAGGGAGCCTGCTTCACTCTCTCTCTCTCTCTCTGCCTGCCTCGATGCCTACTTGTGATCTCTCTCTGTCAAATAAGTAAATAAAATCTTTTAAAAAAAAATTCATGGAAACAAATGATAATGAAAACACAAGTGTTCAACATTTTTGGGACACAGTAAAGACTGTCCTGAGAGGAATGTACGTAGCAATATAAGCCTTTCTCAAGAAATAAGAAAGGTCTCAAATACACAACCTAACCCTACACCTAAAGGAAGTGGAGAAAGAACATCAAAGAAAGCCTAAACCCTGCAGGAGAAGAGAAAAAATCAAGATCAGAGCAGAAATCAATGAAATAGAAACCAAAGGAACAGTAGAACAGATCAACAAAACTAGAAGCTGGTTCTTTGAAAGAGTTAATAAGATTGACTTCTAAAAAAGAAAAGAGAAAGGACCCAAATAAATAAAATCATGAATGAAAGAGGAGAGATCACAACCAACACCAAAGACAATACAACAATTATAAGAACATATTATGAGCAACTATACTCCAGCAAATTCAACAATCTGGAAAAAATGGATGCATTCCTAGAGATGTATAAACTACCAAAACTGAACCAGGAAGAAATAGAAAACCTGAACAGACCCATAACCAGTAGGGACATTGAAGCAGTTATCAAAAATCTCCCAACAAACAAGAGCAGAGGGCCAGATGGCCTCCCAGGAGAATTCCAACAAACATTTAAAGATGAATTAATACCTATTCTCCTGAAACTGTTCCAAGAAAGAAAGAAAGAAAGAAAGAAAAAGAAGGAAATGAAAGGAAAACTTCCAAACTCATTTTATGAGGCCAGCATTACCTTGATCCCCAAACCAGACAAAGACCCCACCAAAAAGAGAATTACAGATCAGTATCCTTGATGAACACAGATGCAAAATTCTCATCAAAATATTACCAATAGGATCCAACATACGTTAAAAGGATTATTCACCACAACCAAGTGGGATTTATTCCTGGGCTGCAAATTCAACATCCGCAAAACAATCAATGTGATACAACACATTAATAAAAGAAAGAACAAGAACCATATGATAGTCTCAACAGATGCTAAAAAAGCATTTGACAAAGTACAGCATCCTTTCTTGATCAAAACTCTTCACAGTGTAGGCATTGAGGGTACATACCTCAATGTCATCAAAGTCATCTATGAAAAACCTACAGTGAATATCATTTTCAATGAGGAAAAATTGAGAGCTTTTCCCCTAAGATCAGGAACATGGCAGGGCTGTCCACTACAAACAATGCTATTCAACATAGTACTAGAACTCCTAGCCTCATCAATCAAACAACAAAAAGAAATAAAAGGCATCTGAATTGGCAAAGAAGTAGTCAAACTCTCACTCTTTGCAGATGATATGATACTTTATGTGGAAAACCCAAGGACTCCACTCCAAAGCTGCTAGAACTTGTACAGGAATTCAGTAAAGTGTCGGGATATAAAATCAATGCACAGAAATCAGTTGCATTTCTCTACACCAACAACAAGACAGAAGAAAGAGAAATTAAGGAGTCAATCCCATTTACAATTGCACCCAAAACCATAAGATACCTAGGAATAAACCTAACCAAAGAGGCAAAGAATCTGTACTCAGAAATCTATAAAGTACTCATGAAAGAAATTGAGGAAGATACAAAGAAATGGAAAAACATCCCATGTTCATAGATTGGAAGAACAAATACTGTGAAAATGTCTATGCTACCTAAAGCAATCTCTATATTTAGTGCAGTCCCTATCAAAATACCATCAGTGTTTTTCAAAGAAATGGCACAAATAATCCTAAAATGTATATGGAAACAGAAAAGACCCCAAATAGCCAGAGAAATGTCAAAAAAGAAAACCAAAGTTGGTGGCATCACAATTCCAGACTTTAAGCTCTATTACAAAGCTGTCATCATCAAGACAGTATTGTACAAAAACAGACACATAGATCAATGGAACAGAATAGAGAGCCCAGAAATGAACCCTCAACTCTGTGGTCAACTAATCATCAACAAAGCAGGAAACAATGTCCAATGGAAAAAAGACAGTCTCTTCAACAAATGGCGTTGGGAAATTTGGACAGCCAGATGCAGAAAAATGAAACTGGACCATTTCCTTACACCACCCACAAAAATAGACTCAAAATGGATGAAAGACCTCAATATGAGACAGGATTCCATCAAAATCCTTGAGGAGAACACAGGCAGCAACCTCTTCAACCTCAGCCACAGCAACTTCTTCCTAGAAACATCGCCAAGGGCAAGGAAACAAAGGCAAAAATGAATTTGGGGGACTTCATCAAGATCAAAAGCTTTTGCACAGCAAAGGAAACAGTCAACAAAACCAAAAGACAACTGACAGAATGGGGGAAGGTATTTGCAAATGACATATCAGATAAAGGGCTAGTATCCAAAATCTATAAAGAACTTCTCAAACTCAACACCCAAAGAACAAATAATCCAATCAAGAAATGGGCAGAAGACATGAACAGACAATTCCTCAAAGAAGACATCCAAATGGCCAACAAACACGTGAAAAAGTGGTCAACATCACTCACCATGAAGGAAATACAAATCAATACGAGTGAGATACCACCTTACACAAGTCAGAATGGCTAAAATTAACAAGTAAGGAAATGACAGATATTGGTGAGGATGTGGAGAAAGAGGAACCCTCCTACACTGTTGGTGGGAATGCAAGCTGGTGAAACCACTCTGGAAAACAGTATGGGGGTTCCTTGAAAGTTGAAAATAGAGCTACCCTACAACCCAACAATCACACTACTGGGTATTTACCTTAAAGATACAAATGTAGTGATCCGAAGGGGCATGTGCACCCAAATGTTTATAGCAGCAATATCCACAAAGCCAAACTATGGAAAGAATCTAGATGTCCATCAACAGATGAATGAATAAAGAGGATGTGCTACATATATACAATGGAATACTATGCAGCCATCAAAAGAAACAAAATCTTGCCTTTTGCAATGATGTGGATGGAACTAGAGAGTATTAAGCTACACAAAATAGGTCAATCAGAGAAAGACAATTATCATATGATCTCTCTGATGTGATGAATTTGAGAGGTGAAGTGGGGAGTCTTGGGGGGTAGGGAGGGAAAAAAATGAAACAAGAATGGATCAGGAGGGAGACAAACCATAAGAGACTCTTAATCTCAGGAAACAAACTGAGGGTTGCTGGGGTGTGGGGGGGTAGGGATAGGGTGGCTGGATTATGGACACTGGGGAGGGTATGTGTTATGGTGAGTGCTGTGTAATGTGTAAGCCTGATGATTCAGAGACCTGTACCCCTGGGGCAAATAATACATTATATATTAATTTTTTAAAAAAAGGCAACAAAGAAAACAATGTTATAATATAAACTATGTACCAATTTAATAATTTGTTGTCCCAAATCTAATCTTATAAACATGGAAAAGGCAAGAAGCAAATGCTAGTGGTATAAGAAAGTCCTACGGCTTTCTTCATTGTGACAAGCCTGCAAGATAAATGTGTCCTGGGATTTTTACTACCTTCATGGTTCAAGATAGCAACTAAGAAAAATAATAACCTGTACTGTTCTACCTCGTAATCACTGGACCCTCACCAGCTGCTGTCCAACATCACTACACTGAATCGAACAAATAGGAAAAAAAAAGTCAACAGGTCTTTCTGCAGTCATTCACTTTCCTATTTGTAGGGTCTTTAAAAAAATAATAATAAAATCTCAGGGCGCCTGGGTGGCTCAGTGGGTTAAGCCGCTGCCTTCGGCTCAGGTCATGATCTCAGGGTCCTGGGATCGAGTCCCACATCGGGCTCTCTGCTCAGCAGGGAGCCTGCTTCCCTCTCTCTCTCTCTCTCTGCCTGCCTCTCCATCTACTTGTGATCTCTCTGTCAAATAAATAAATAAAATCTTAAAAAAAAAAATAAAAAAAAATAATAAATCTCAAGGAGGAAGGTAACATCAGCCAGACACATTCTTCTTAAGGAAAAAGTCATTAGGATATAGAATAATTAAAGCAGTGACAATCAGAAAACCAAGGGACAATGCATGTTTAAGTGAGATACTATTTCCTCCTTCAATTATTCTGAGATTTTGCTGGGAAAAGAGAACAATGTATAGATGACATCACTTCCTCTCCCCATACTTTCACCCTTACCTCCCTCTCCTATTTACCTCTGCATGTCTCAGTTGTTGGCTTAGTCCCCATGGCATATAGCTGGGTAGGTCACACTTCACTTCTACCACAGCCCTTCCTTCCTCCTTCCCCTCTTTTCCCCTGCTTCCCTCCTTTCCTCCCTTCCTTCCTCTTTCTCCCTAGAGTCCCTCTGTTTTTCTGTCACTTGAATGAGTACCTGGCCATGCAGTCTGCTGGCAGCAGGCCTAAGGAAACCCAAGTTTTCATTTTGTCTAGAGCTTCATGCTGCCTATGCCTCTTAGAAATGGTCTAGATCACAGAAGGTCGCAGAGAGCCCTACTGGGACCAAAGTGTGTTAACACAATTTTATTTCTATATGATTTTGAAGCTCTTGCACAATGAAAAGAAAAATAAGTGAGCAAATCCTCGCAACGCCTATTAACTATTTACTCCAGTGTTATTTAAACAATGTCTGTGATCCAGTTAAAGATATTTGACAAGTAACCCCTGAAGCAGTCTCTCCCAGTTGCCCATTAAAATGCCAACAGATGGAGGGGAAATAATGGAATTTTATAGCACTGAACATTGCGAATGAAAACCATCTACAGACAATGAGGCATGATCATAATTCTGACTCTGAGCGCTTTAAATACTCCCTTTAAAGACTGAAGTCTAAGATAAAAGCATAAATCAAGACCAGTTTAATAAATTAACCAGGGTTTCTAAATCAAAAGCATGTTATTTGTTCAGTTTTGAACACTCATTCTCCCTGTAGTGTATCAATAATTAACAAAGGAACATTTTCATCTTTTTCATTCTGTGCCAGGCTCTCCCAATGAGAATCTTTCTATCTTTACATGAAAAGTTTCTCTTGGCCTAATTGAGGTAACATTTGGAGTAGAAACTATTAAGGATATGGAGTTTCAATCATCTATTTTTTTATTAAGCTACAAGAAAGCTTCTAAGTTCCATTTTTAGATTTGCCTTAATTTTGAAATTGCATAACACCTTATTGATTTCTTCTCAGGCATATACTTAAAAATAAACTAGTTATGCCTTTTTTCTACTTAAGATAGTATTTGCAATTAAACGCTCAGTTTAATCAGAAATAAATGACGATGATAATGACTTGATAATTATGCAGCATTTCTTATTCTTACATATTTACAAACCCTTACATATTTAAGGGTTTGTTTTTGTTTTGTTTTGTTTTTAAGAGACATCAAATCCTACACGAATTTCATTTGAGAGGAAAAACTATTTAGGAAGACAGAATTATTTACCAAAGTTAATGCATAAATAAACAGTGAGCAAGTAAGTCCAGCTCTGGGATGTTCCTACTGGATATTGCCACCCAGTGGAGGATGGTTCTGTTTTCCCTAATCCCATCACCTGTGGATGTTGCTGAGATACTGTGGACATTTTATGAGCACAAGTTCTGACAAGAGTAGTAGTTTACAATTAATCACACTAAAACAGGGCAAAGGTAATCACTCTAAGCTTTACATTAATGACTGATTAGAAAGCAAGTACCCAAAAGGCACTTAATCAAATCAGATCTTTAGAGGGTCAAAGAAAGAAAACATTTTAGTCTTGCTGAAATCCCTCTTTTCCCCTTGAACTCTCTACATTGTCAACCACCTTTTTAATTCAGTCTTCATCAATTTACCACTCACTTCTTAGTTGACTCACCTATGCTTAACAAGCCCCTGTTTACTGTGGTTCTCCTTATACCCTTCTGATGGCTCCTTCTCTCATTTCTCCCCCTTCTTCGTCCTTGATCTACCCCAGTAGCTGGTAAATCTCAAGGTCTTGCTCCTTGTCCTCAGACAGCACAACTCCTCCCCTGCCTTAGCCATTGCCTGCTCATGAATTACATTACATTCTGACCCTCTCAAAGCGCAGCCCTTCACCTATAACCACAGCTGCACACTGAACTTTGCCATCTGGATGTCCATTACTTCAAGTGTAACATGCATAAGAACAAACACCTTCACATTCTCCAAAGCCTAAAACCCTCCTTTGTATGGAGGAAAAGCAAAAGCAAGAAGGAAACAGAAACTATAAGCTCACTCTAATCCAGTGCACTAATGAGAATGTAGACCAATGATTTTTTACAAAATGAAGGGAATCTGCTCACACAGGGTACATGACTTGCTCAAGACCACAGAGTCAACGACTTGAGTCTCTGACTCCAAAACTCGTGTACTTGCAGCCTCATTCTCCCAGGCACTTCTGTTGAAACACCAAGCATCAGGACAATCTACAGCCAGGTGTAAAATGGAATGGTGTTAGATGGTGTGGATTAGAATCCCAACTCCAACTCCTTCTGGCTGTAACTTTTAGCTGAGCCAGTTGCTTAAAGGATGAGTGTTTCCTCATTTGGTACATAGGGATACCACCAGTGCCAGTATCTATATCGTAGGGTTGCTAATTAAATGATACATGTAAAAAGCTTAGAATAATATATAACACATAGAAATAATAAATATCAACAACTAAGTCATTTGAAATAGCTTTTAAAATGTAATAATTTATATTTCCATTGTCACTCCATCCTCTACCCCTTACTCAGGCCATAATCACGTCCCATTTATTCTACGATCAAGATTCTCTATTGATCGTTTTTCTTGTACAACTTACTTTGCCTCGACCAACCATTTTCAAAATTCCATTAAATCCTACTACCCGACTGGCCCCAGACCTTTGATGGCTCCCCAACTACCTATAATCACCAAACACTTGACAATTTATAGATGCTGCACACCTTACCTGGTGTCTCTCCAATTCTATCTCCTCTTTTAAAAAATGTGCCAAGATCCCCAGTGTAACTAAGCAATAAGGTTGCTTTTTTCACCCAACCATCAGAACTGGGATATCATTTTCAGCAAATACAGCCTAAAGAAATACAAGCTCACAACCATCACTTCCTGTTCAAAGTCCCCAGGCTTCAAGATCCTCTGCAATCTGACACCAGTCTCTGCTTCTCTAATTTCACTTCCCAGGACTCCCCTCACAAACCTCTGGTTCCAGCCAAAGTGGTCTCCGACTGACATACTCCACCCCGAATGCTTCATGGGTCACCATAGTGTTAATTACTCTCTGTGAAATATTGTAGTACCTTCCTTCCTGATGCTTCTGTGAAGCTCTTGTTGACCCTACTCAGAGAAGACTATTTTCAAATCTGTGTACAAGGTTCTCTCTCTTAAGTCCCATTACTGAACTCCTTGTCACTTATCATCCAGCGTGCCCCTATGACTCCTGTCTGACAACATGATGTACGGGGCGGGGTGCATGTATCATATAGTGGGGTGTGTGTGCATGTGTGTGTGTAAAAGAGATAGAGAACGAGCATGCACACACTAATTAGGATGCTTTCCTTACACTTTGGTATCTTTTGCATTCAGCCTAGTGCTTCACACATAAGTAGTTGATAAATACTTGATTAGCAGATTTAGGGTTCATAAACAAAAATGCCCTTTCTCCTACTTTAACAAAAGACATCTGGAGCACTGTAGGGCACAATAGTGAACCTAGTATGTGCAGATGAATCCACGTGGGTGGCCCTTTAGTCACGTACGCATATGTTGGTCTACACTGGTATCTGATGTGGCTCAGTGAGCTTGAGATTCAGAATTACTGGAATGGAACACATCACCTCTCATGATGACAAGTGCCTGTTCTGGTATCTGTGTGAGGTAGACTAACCAAGGCAGCCAAATCCTCTGGTTGGTAAACCACCACTGTAAAATCCTTGATCCTGATTCATCTAAAAAAGGAATGGTTTTGAATTTCCACAGATCATAAGCTACACCAACAAGCATTCATAATGTGTGCATGTAAGTATGGAGTGTGTATGTGAAGAGGGTAGTATTACAAGCAGCGATGTCACAAATAAAAATCACACAAATGAAAGTCTCCCATGAAGGTCTGATTAAACTGGAGTCAGATAACAATGGCTTCCGTGTCAAATTAGGCCTGATATCCCTTTTTATATGCTTTTAAAGCTAAGAACAGCTTTTACATTTTTAAGTAGTTGGAAAAAACCATGTGCCAACCAACATGTTACATTTCTATCTAAAATGATCCCCCTTGTTATACCGTTGAATATTAAAAAGATTAGCAACAAGGGAAAGAAATGAAGATATAACATGAAGCCAAGAATTCAGCAACTGAATAATTAGTTATTGGATTATCAAAGGTTGAATTTTTTAAGTTTAATAATAGGAGAAACAAACTTCTTATCCCAGAAATTAGTTACATTATAGGTCTGTGGTTTGGAATGTTAAATTATCCATTTAAAGCAGAAAGTCAATTTATATTTCTCAGAAGCAATTATGACTTAATTGCTGTTATCAACCTAATAAATTACTAGGTGATTTCCACAAACTGGTTATACACTCAAATTTCATGTCTGATGAAAGAATAATTATATCAATATTCTGCAAATATGAAAAGGAAATTGGTTCACTGGCCACAAGGGAAATGCATACACCTTGAGTGTAAACTCATCTATCTTTTCTGTCTATCTTAAAGCAGGCAAATTAAAATGGGAAAGAAACAGTTTGTGTCTCACAGGAATAATGTGCAATATGTTAATTGCTTTTCAAGTAACGTAGCATGGCTTGAAAAATATTCTTTGTGTCTAATGAGAATGCCATGTTCTCTTGTGAACTCTGGATTTTGATGTACATCTGTTGGCAACAATTTAAATTAAATAGATTCATTTCATAACACTACAAAACAGATACCTTATAAGGGTTAAAGCAACCAAGATAATGAATGCCCACTGGAACATAACAATGTTCATGAAGACCCAGAATATCTGTTGTAAAAATTATAGCATATGGCAACAGTCCAGTGGGCTGAGAAGAAACTATAAGTGGATAAATCATAGTCACTAAGAGCAAAACAGCAAGGATATGTATTTATGTATCCATTCAACTAACTTTTATTTCAGGTCCTTGTGCTCACCTGGGCTAACTGGTGCTGATGAGAATATAAAGGAGATTTGGTCTCTAACCTCCTGATGCTCATATCTCAAGCCACAGAAACTAGACACATAGCAATATGCTTAATACTAATATACACAAAGTATAATAGTAACACACAAGTAATTGTGGTTTAGTTATTTGTAAAATTAAAGAAAGTTTCAAAAATAAACTACCTGGGTAAGGATGAGTATAAATATATTAGGTAAAAAAAAAAAAAAAAGGAAAAAAGTTCAGACAGAGAAATTGCCATAAAAGGCAACATGTGAGTTAAACAACAATTGTCTACCTGAAGAACAAACAATTATGTCAGACATAAAACGGAAGGCAAGGGAAAGGAGGATAGGAAATTAGAGAGGGATTCAGGAGCTGACTGAAGTGATTTGATGCCATGCTAAGAACTTTAAAGTTTATCCCAAAGATCGGATTTTGTTGGTAAATAATGCAGAATAGCTAATTTGGATTTTTGAAAAGCTAGACAGGCAGAGATGATGGAATAAAGGGTGAAGAGGTTGGGAGGGAGGCAGGACAACCAGTTAGGAAATTACTGCAATGATCCAGGCAAAACACATGGGCCTGAATAAACCCATGCTCATCAAGATGAAGGTGAGGGGCTATGGCAAGTGTCATAAAAGGAACTGAATTCAGAGGATCTCAAGATTAACTGGAGAAGAGAGTGGGTAAGACTATTTTCTGGATTGAATGACCACATTAAAAAATAGAACCTTCAGCTAAAACAATAAATACAAGAAGAAAATTAAGGCTTGATGGAGGAAAAAACTAGATTGAGTCTGAGACTTTTTGAGAGACTTAGAAATCATCCAAATTAATATGTCATATTATGTGGCTGGACACAGGTCTAGAGCTCAGGGGAGGTTGGAACAAGAGAAACAGGTGCAGGGTACATAGGATTCCAGCAAAAAAGGCCCTTTAGTGAGAACTGGGTGGGGTAAAGGACAGAACTCTACGGAAAAGCCGTATTTAGGTGGCAGGAAAGAAGAACAAGCCAAGGAGACTGAGATGTCAAAGAAGCAAGAAAAAAATGAAGCAAAAAGAAGTTATTCATGAAAGCCAAAGGGAACATGACCCTGAAGGAAGTGGTAGTTTGAGGAGAGGGATGCTTTAGGATGACCAGGGTTACCTCAGAAGTTGAGCCCACAGAAGTGGCAGCTTTCTAAGGCAGATGGCTTGACGACTTTAAGTTCTCCAAAATCCAGGATAAAAGATACACTGACTTTAACCAAAGGGCTAAAGCACACAGCAAGGTAAAAGACATTTGTTACAATTATTTTGTTTTATTTTACATCATTATCAACAATTTTGCACTATAATACTTTTTTCCCTTCCTTAGATATAAATAAGTTCTGACAGTAATTACAACCCTCTGGCTAAAATGACTGACTCATTTGGCCTCATCTGCTATCCAGCAGATATAGGCACTCACTAATTCATTTAACAGATGTTTATTGAGAGCTTACTAAGTATGAGGCAGTGTTAGCTACCAGAAGTAAATTGCTACCACCAAGTAATTTTAATGGGACATAATCCAAAAGGATATGAATTCTTTTAAGGTTTTATTTAAGTAATCTCTATATACCCAATATGGGGCTCGAACCTACAACCCCAAGATCAAGAACTAAATACTCCACTGAAAGCCCTGGAAGGATATGAATTGTTAAAATACATGAAAAACTTGAACATCTGCTACTGATTTTGACTGTTCATAAAAAGTTTATGCGGAAAGTCATGGGTTGGGGTTGCTTGAAAGACAGGAATATTCTTGTTACTTTTGAACAATCTGCTAAGAACACACAGCTGTTAGATGGATAAATGCTATTTACCTAAGTATGTGGTATTAATTGTTTGTTGGTTCCTCTTGGTCTCTGTTCCTTTAGGCTCTTTTCAATGTTTAGCAATATTGCTATGTCCCTTCTACCACTGAGATCCTCTTGCTTTACCCCATAGTCCCTCATCCTCCACTCTCTCCAAAATCTCATTGGAAGAATTAATGCCTCAACTCTCCCATCACTTATCTCTTCTGCACATGGCACCCGGATAAGGTCTGGATTACATGAGTTTTAAACTATTAACAATGTACGTGGTTTTGCCATAGCTATTAATCCACTAGAATGTTCTGCTCCAGCCTGGCAAAAGTTAACTGATGAGAAAATTAGCCTTTCCTTACTTTAATTTACAGAGCCGTGCAAAGCTTAATTAAGTAGGGCACGGGGAAAGGAAAGTTGCTTAGGAATTACAAACGATCTCTCCACTCCCCCCACCGCCACCCAGTCCATTTCTGTACATAGACATCCCCCAAGTGTTGACTGTAAATTAATTCCTCCTTACATGAAATGTAAGGAGTATAAACATATGATGTTTATATGTTTATACATATAATGTATAATGTAAGGAATGTAATTATACATATAATGTATAATGTAAGGAATGTAAATAGTGGTCACTAACAGGTGACTATTTTATAATATATAACAATTATTTTCAGATAAAATTAATCTAGGCACAGAGAGGAGGAGTCAAGATGGCGGAGAAGTAGCAGGCTGAGACTACTTCAGGTAGCGGGAGATCAGCTAAATAGCTTATCTAAAGATTGCAAACACCTACAAATCCAACGAGAGATTGAAGAGAAGAACAGCAATTCTAGAAACAGAAAATCAACCACTATCTGAAAGGTAGGACTGGCGGAGAAGTGAATCCAAACCAACGGGAAGATAGACCGCGGGGGGAGGGGCCGGCTCCCGGCGAGCGGCGGAGCAACGGAGCAAAATCAGGACTTTTAAAAGTCTGTTCCGCTGAGGGACATCGCTCCAGAGGCTTAATTGGGGTGAAGCCCAGGCGGGGTCAGCGCGGCCTCAGGTCCCGCAGGGTTGCAGAAGGATCGGGGGTGTCTGAGTGCGCAGAGCTTACCGGGTTTAGAACGGGGAAGCCGGCTACAGAGACAGAGCCGAGGAGTGACTCTCAGCTTGGGGTTGCCTTGAACCGGTCGCAGGTCGCAGGGTCGGTCAGCTTGGAGCGCGGCCGGAGGCCAGGGTGACGGGAGTCATTGGGCGCTGTTCTCTGAGGGCGCACTAAGGAGTGGGGCCCCGGGCTCTCGGCTCCTCCAGGCCGGAGACCGGGAGGCCGCCATCTCCATTCCCTTCCTCTGGAACTCTACGGAAAGCGCTCAGGGAACAAAAGCTCCCGAAAGCAAACCCAAGCGAATTACTCAGCGCGGCCCCAGGTAAGGGCGGTGCAACTCCGCCTGGGGCAAAGACGCTTGAGAATCACTACAACAGGCCCCTCCCCCAGAAGATCAACGGGAAACCCAGCCAGGGCCAAGTTTACCTACCAAGGAGTGCAGTTTCAATACCAAGGAGAGCGGCGGAATTCCAAGGAGAAGAAAGCAAAGCACGGAACTCATGGCTTTCTCCCCATGATTTTTTAGCCTTACAGTTAATTTAATTTTTTTTTCTTTTTCAATTTTTTTTTTCTTTTTCTCTTCTTCTGCTAAATTTTTTTAACTTTTACCGTTTTCTTTTTTTAACGTTTTTTAAATAGTTTATCTAATATATATATATATTTTTCCTCTTTTTATATTTTTTCTTTATCGGCTTTCTTTTTTTTTAATAGTTTTTTTTTTCTTTCTTTCTGAACCCCTTTTTATCCCCTTTCTCCCCCCTCACAATTCGGGATCTCTTCTGATATGGCTAAAGCATATTTTCCTGGGGTTGTTGCCACCCTTTTAGTATTTTACTTGCTCCTTCATAAACTCTTATCTGGACAAAATGACAAGGCGGAAAAATTCACAACAAAAAAAAGAACAAGAGGCAGTACCAAAGGCTAGGGACCTAATCAATACAGACATTGGTAATATGTCAGATATAGAGTTCAGAATGACGATTCTCAAGGTTCTAGCCGGGCTTGAAAAAGGCATGGAAGATATTAAAGCAACCCTCTCGGGAGATATAAAAGCCCTTTCTGGAGAAATAAAAGAACTAAAATCTAACCAAGTTGAAATCAAAAAAGCTATTAATGAGGTGCAATCAAAAATGGAGGCTCTCACTGCTAGGATAAATGAGGCAGAAGAAAGAATTAGCGATATAGAAGACCAAATGACAGAGAATAAAGAAGCTGAGCAAAAGAGGGACAAACAGCTACTGGACCACGAGGGGAGAATTCGAGAGATAAGTGACACCATAAGACGAAACAACATTAGAATAATTGGGATTCCAGAAGAAGAGGAAACAGAGAGGGGAGCAGAAGGTATGTTGGAGAGAATTATTGGAGAGAATTTCCCCAATATGGCAAAGGGAACAAGCATCAAAATCCAGGAGGTTCAGAGAACCCCCCTCAAAATCAATAAGAATAGGTCCACACCCCGTCACCTAATAGTAAAATTGACAAGTCTTAGTGACAAAGAAAAGATCCTGAAAGCAGCCCGGGAAAAGAAGTCTGTAACGTACAATGGTAAAAATAATAGATTGGCAGCAGACTTATCCACAGAGACCTGGCAGGCCAGAAAGAGCTGGCATGATATATTCAGAGTACTAATTGAGAAAAACATGCAGCCAAGAATACTATATCCAGCTAGGCTATCATTGAAAATAGACGGAGAGATTAGAAGCTTCCAGGACAAACAAAAACTGAAAGAATTTGCAAATACCAAACCAGCTCTACAGGAAATATTGAAAGGGGTCCTCTAAGCAAAGAGAGACCCTCAAAGTAGTAGATCAGAAAGAAACAGAGACAATATACAATAACAGTCACCTTACAGGCAATACAATGGCACTAAATTCATATTTCTCAATACTTACCCTGAATGTTAATGGGCTAAATGCCCCAATCAAAAGATACAGGGTATCAGAATGGATCAAAAAACAAAACCCATCTATATGTTGCCTACAAGAAACTCATCTTAAACCCGAAGACACCTCCAGGTTTAAAGTGAGGGGGTGGAAAAGAATTTACCATGCTAATGGACATCAGAAGAAAGCAGGAGTGGCAATCCTTATAGCAGATCAATTAGATTTTAAGCCAAAGACTATAATAAGAGATGAGGAAGGACACTATATCATACTCAAAGGAACTGTCCAACAAGAAGATCTAACAATTTTAAATATCTATGCCCCTAACGTGGGAGCAGCCAACTATATAAACCAATTAATAACAAAATCAAAGAAACACATCGACAATAATACAATAATAGTAGGGGATTTTAACACTCCCCTCACTGAAATGGACAGATCATCCAAGCAAAAGATCAACAAGGAAATCAAGGCCTTAAATGACACACTGGACCAGATGGACATCACAGATATATTCAGAACGTTTCATCCCAAAGCAACAGAATACACATTCTTCTCTAGTGCACATGGAACATTCTCCAGAATAGATCACATTCTTGGTCCTAAATCAAGTCTCAACCGGTATCAAAAGATTGGGATCATTCCCTGCATATTTTCAGGCCACAATGCTCTAAAGCTAGAACTCAATAACAAGAGGAAATTTGGAAAGAACCCAAATACATGGAGACTAAACAGCATCCTTCTAAAGAATGAATGGGTCAACCAGGAAATTAAAGAAGAATTGAAAAAATTTATGGAAACAAATGATAATGAAAACACAACGGTTCAGAATCTGTGGGACACAACAAAGGCAGTCCTGAGAGGAAAATATATAGCGGTACAAGCCTTTCTCAAGAAACAAGAAAGGTCTCAGGTACACAACCTAACCCTACACCTAAAGGAGCTGGAGAAAGAACAAGAAAGAAAGCCTAAACCCAGCAGGAGAAGAGAAATCATAAAGATTAGAGCAGAAATCAATGAAATAGAAACCAAAAAAACAATAGAACAAATCAACGAAGCTAGGACCTGGTTCTTTGAAAGAATTAATAAGATTGATAAACCCCTGGCCAGACTTATCAAAAAGAAAAGAGAAAGGACCCAAATAAATAAAATCATGAATGAAAGAGGAGAGATCACAACAAACACCAAAGAAATACAGACAATTATAAGAACATACTATGAGCAACTCTACGCCAACAAATTTGACAATCTGGAAGAAATGGATGCATTCCTAGAGACATATAAACTACCACAACTGAACCAGGAAGAAATAGAAAGCCTCAACAGACCCATAACCAGTAAGGAGATTGAAACAGTCATCAAAAATCTCCAAACAAACAAAAGCCCAGGGCCAGACGGCTTCCCGGGGGAATTCTACCAAACATTTAAAGAAGAACTAATTCCTATTCTCCTGAAACTGTTCCAAAAAATAGCAATAGAAGGAAAACTTCCAAACTCATTTTATGAGGCCAGCATCACCTTGATCCCAAAACCAGACAAGGATCCCAACAAAAAAGAGAACTACAGACCAATATCCTTGATGAACACAGATGCAAAAATTCTCGCCAAAATACTAGCCAATAGGATTCAACAGTACATTAAAAGGATTATTCACCACGTCCAAGTGGGATTTATTCCAGGGCTGCAAGGTTGGTTCAACATACGCAAATCAATCAATGTGATACAACACATTAATAAAAGAAAGAACAAGAACCATATGATACTCTCCATAGATGCTGAAAAAGCATTTGACAAAGTACAGCATCCCTTCCTGATCAAAACTCTTCAAAGTGTAGGGATAGACGGCACATACCTCAATATTATCAAAGCCATCTATGAAAAACCCACCGCAAATATCATTCTCAATGGAGAAAAACTGAAAGCTTTTCCGCTAAGGTCAGGAACACGGCAGGGATGTCCGTTATCACCACTGCTATTCAACATAGTACTAGAAGTCCTAGCCTCAGCAATCAGACAACAAAAGGAAATTAAAGGCATCCAAATCGGCAAAGAAGAAGTCAAACTATCACTCTTTGCAGATGATATTATACTATATGTGGAAAACCCAAAAGACTCCACTCCAAAACTGCTAGAACTTGTACAGGAATTCAGTAAAGTGTCAGGATATAAAATCAATGCACAGAAATCAGTTGCATTTCTCTACACCAACAACAAGACAGAAGAAAGAGAAATTAAGGAGTCCATCCCATTTACAATTGCACCCAAAACTATAAGATACCTAGGAATAAACCTAACCAAAGAGGCAAAGAATCTGTACTCAGAAAACTATAAAGTACTCATGAAAGAATTTGAGGAAGACACAAAGAAATGGAAAAATGTTCCATGCTCCTGGATTGGAAGAATAAATATTGTGAAAATGTCTATGCTACCTAAAGCAATCTACACATTTAATGCAATTCCTATCAAAGTACCATCCATTTTTTTCAAAGAAATGGAAGAAATAATCCTAAAATTTATATGGAACCAGAAAAGACCTCGAATAGCCAAAGGAATATTGAAAAAGAAAGCCAAAGTTGGGGGCATCACAATTCCGGACCTCAAGCTCTATTACAAAGCTGTCATCATCAAGACAGCATGGTACTGGCACAAAAACAGACACATAGATCAATGGAACAGAATAGAGAGCCCAGAAATGGACCCTCAACTCTATGGTCAACTCATCTTCGACAAAGCAGGAAAGAATGTCCAATGGAACAAAGACAGCCTCTTCAATAAATGGTGTTGGGAAAATTGGACAGCCACATGCAGAAAAATGAAATTGGATCATTTCCTTACACCACACACGAAAATAGACTCAAAATGGATGAAGGATCTCAATGTGAGAAAGGAATCCATCAAAATCCTCGAGGAGAACACAGGCAGCAACCTCTTCGACGTCAGCCGCAGCAACATCTTCCTAGGAACATCCCCAAAGGCAAGGGAAGCAAGGGCAAAAATGAACTTTTGGGATTTTATCAAGATCAAAAGCTTTTGCACAGCAAAGGAAACAGTTAAAAAAACCAAAAGACAACTGACAGAATGGGAGAAGATATTTGCAAATGACATATCAGATAAAGGGCTAGTGTCCAAAATCTATAAAGAACTTAGCAAACTCAACACCCAAAGAACAAATAATCCAATCAAGAAATGGGCAGAGGACATGAACAGACATTTCTGCAAAGAAGACATTCAGATGGCCAACAGACACATGAAAAAGTGCTCCATATCACTCGGCATCAGAGAAATACAAATCAAAACCACCATGAGATATCACCTCACACCAGTCAGAATGGCTAAAATTAACAAGTCAGGAAATGACAGGTGCTGGCGAGGATGTGGAGAAAGGGGAACCCTCCTACACTGTTGGTGGGAATGCAAGCTGGTGCAACCACTCTGGAAAACAGCATGGAGGTTCCTCAAAATATTGAAAATAGAACTACCCTATGACCCTGCAATTGCACTGCTGGGTATTTACCCTAAAGATACAAACGTGGTGATCCGAAGGGGCACGTGCACCCGAATGTTTATAGCAGCAATGTCTACAATGCCAAACTATGGAAAGAACCTAGATGTCCATCTACAGACGAATGGATAAAGAAGATGTGGTATATATACACAATGGAATGCTATGCAGCCATCAAAAGAAATGAAATCTTGCCATTTGCGACGACGTGGATGGAACTAGAGGGTATCATGCTTAGCGAAATAAGTCAATCGGAGAAAGACAACTATCATATGATCTACCTGATATGAGGGAGAGGAGATGCAACATGGGGGGTTGAGGGGGTAGGAGAAGAGTAAATGAAACAAGATGGGATTGGGAGGGAGACAAACCATAAGTGACTCTTAATCTCACAAAACAAACTGAGGGTTGATGGGGGGAGGGGGTTGGGAGAGGGGGGTGGGGTTATGGATATCGGGGAGGGTATGTGCTATGGTGAGTGCTGTGAAGTGTGTAAACCTGGCGATTCGCAAACCTGTACCCCTGGGGATAAAAATATATGTTTATAAAGCTGTAAAAAAAAAAAAAAAAAAAAGAAAAAAGGATGAATACCCAAGTTTTGTAGCAACATGGACGGGACTGGAAGAGATTATGCTGAGTGAAATAAGTCAAGCAGAGAGAGTCAATTATCATATGGTTTCACTTATTTATGCAGCATAACAAATAGCATGGAGGACAAGGGGAGATGGAGAGGAGAAGGGAGTTGAGGGAAATTGGAAGGGGAGGTGAACCATGAGAGACTATGGACTCTGAAAAACGATCTGAGAATTTTGAAGGGGTGGGGAGGTGGGAGGTTGGGGGCACCAGGTGGTGGGTATTGTAGAGGGCACGGATTGCATGGAGCACTGGGTGTGGTGCAAAAATAATGAATACTGTTATGCTGAAAAAATAAAAAAACAAAAAAAAATATTAAAAAATAAAAATAAAAAAAATGAAAAAAAAATTAATCTATGCACAACTGACATCTGCATAATTATAAATGGAAAATCAAACAAAAACACAATGAACTTAAGAGGACAACAAAAAAACTGCAGAATTAGGATTACTGAAATTAGCAAATGTAATAGATGGTAAATCAAAGTTACTGGCAATGATTTGAGAAACAATTCATTTGAAGGTTTTGGGTCAAAGGTTTATACCTGATTTTTTAGTAGAGTTTTCACCAATGATAAAACTTTAATTTGCTTTTTCAAGTGTGTGGCAATCTGACTGCTTTGTGTTACTTGTCTTTGATTGTAAATACCTATATTGTAGAGTCTATTTTAAGAGATTTGTATCAACCGATTTTACAACATAAACTTTGTTAGAGTAGCACATCTTGAAACTTAGTATCTAACTTTTATTTATTTTTTTTAAGATTTTTTTTTTTTTTTTTTTTTTTGACAGAGAGATCACAAGCAGGCAGAGAGGCAGGCAGAGAGAGAGGAGGAAGCAGGCTCCCCGAGAGAACAGAGAGCCCGATGCGGGGCTCGATCCCAGGACTCCGAGATCATGACCTGAGCCGAAGGCAGCGGCTTAACCCACTGAGCCACCCAGGCGCCCCAGTATCTAACTTTTTTTTTTTTTTTTTAAAGATTTATTTATTTATTTATTTGACAGAGAGAGAGAGAGAGAGAGAGAGAGATCACAAGTAGGCAGAGAGGCAGGCAGAGAGAGAGAGGGGAGCAGGCTCCCTGCTGAGCAGAGAGCCCGATGTGGGGCTCGATCCCAAGACCCTGAGATCATGACCTGAGCCGAAGGCAGAGGCTTAACCCACTGAGCCACCCAGGTGCCCCCCAGTATCTAACTTTTAACTAGAGAGATGAATGTAGATCATTTTCCAAAAAGAAATCAATGATAAAAAAGTTCCTAATGCAAAAATTGAATAAAAGTTATTTCTCACCAGCACTGGGGCTAAGGCTTAATTTGGGTTTGCATCAAGCACTCTACGACATGTTTGTTTATTTGTTTAAGATTTTATTTATTTGGCAGACAGAGATCACAAGTAGGCAGAGAGGCAGGCAGAGAGAGGAGGAAGCAGGCTCGCTGCGGAGCAGAGAGCCAGATGGGGGGCTTGATCCCAGGACCCTGGGATCATGACCCAAGCCCTAGGCAGAGGCTTTAACCCACTGAGCCACCCAGGCGCCCCTACAAATGTTTTTGTATAGGATTTCATTAATTTGATTAATTCTCCCAACAAACCTTGAATGGCCATATTATGCCCATATTATCTTTAGAGACAGGAAGCTCACAGACGCACTCAAGCACCAGGAATGGCAGAGAGGAAACCAAGCTAGTCCCATTAGAAACACAAGGACTAAGGGCTTCCTCTAATTCCAGACCCATGTACGACAGCTGATCTACCTGTACTGAGTGCGGACACCAGAAAGATCTTCAAATTTTCTTGTTAAGCAGAGCAAAAGAGACATGGATATTTCTGAGTTTTAGAAAGACAACTTCAGTAGCAATGTGAGGAAATGGGCTGAAGAATGGAAAGAAAACCACTTATTAGGCCATTATCAAGAGGCAATGTGAAGATACGGCAGAATCAAATCCTCCAAAATATTAACTACCAATCATAGGTGAAAAATGATCAAGGGAGAAGACTGTAATGGAATTTTCTCCTCTAGGATTTCCCAGCCATATCAAGGAAGTAAGACTTGTATTTATGACCATAACAAAACATAATGAAAGCTAACAAATGGGGGCACCTCAGGTGATTTGGAAATTCCAGTGTAAGAAGGAACTTTATTTTCTGTTAGACATTACACCTTCCCCAAAATAGAACAAGTAATTTCCCCCACTGGTTTCCTCCCAATAATTTCTCACAAAGGCAGAAAGTCCACCTAAAAGGGATTCTGGAGTGCATATTTCTATCTTATGGTAGGTGAACCAAATGACCTCAAATATCTTTACCAACTTTGAAGTATTATAGAGCTAGGAAGAAAAAAAGTCTTAGTAGTAAATTAGCTTCAGAAATGAATGGGTTATGCAGGTTTCTCTCACTTGCTACTCTTCAAGAATACCTAGTCCCTTATTAACATGTCCCAAAATGATTAAAATTGTTCATGGCATCTAATTGAAAATCACTTCTTTCCATATTTTAAATGTTTCTTAACCTTTAAAAATGCTTAAAAAGAAATACTCAATATTATACAATGACCAAACAGGATAAACTCTTTTTTTTAAACATTAAAATTGAGAATATATGAGCATGGATCAGCCCAACTTCTGTAAGTGATTGCTTTAACCATCCAGTTGCAAAGACAGGTTTTTATTTTGTTTTAATGCCTGTTACTGTGTAAAGACAGTATTTGGGAATATTTTGTTACACCTATAGCCCTTCATTAAGTAACCCTTTGAACCATGCAAAACTAGCAAATTTATAAGTGCTCTGATGTCAACCCTTTTATAAATCTGTAATTCTTAGTAAAAATCCTAAGGGAAAGAGTATCTGTTATTTGTGTAAGTGTATATAATAAAGTTGAGTTTACCCATTTAACAATTCAGGAGTCTGTGTACTTGAAGGAGAGTCAGAGAACCCACACATAGGGGTAAAATATTAATAGGTGAAGCTAAAAGAATATATAGATATTCCTTATTTTTATATTTGCAGTATATCTGTAAACAGTTTTAAATTTTCTCAAATAAATTTTATTCATTCAGAAATATTTGTGAAAGAAAATTTGGGAAGAAATATTGGTTAAAAAAAAACAAACACAAAACGGTTACAGTCACCACAACCCAAAGAAAAACCATAAACATCTGATATGTGTGTGTATATATACCTTATAATTTATGCTCCTATATACTCATATAATATATACATTCAGGTTTACTGGGTATTTTCACTACAATTTTTTTCATATTTATTTCCTGCAGGATAAGTAATTTCTTAGGTCCTAGAATGTCCATATTATGTCAGCCTTTGCTTTGTGCCACTTAGGTTTATTTTGCTGCTCCATATTTTAAAAGTGATTCTGATATGCAAGCTTGAGAGAATCTGAAAACCAGCATGCACCCACAGGCCAAAGGGTGCCACACTCTGGAGACTGGCAACAGATCAAGTGCATGACCCTTTCAGTCTAGGAGATCTATTTCAGATCCTCCCAAATGTCACCTTACCATCTGTCACACGGCTTTGTAAATAATAATAATAAATCATGATTTTTTTTAAAAAAGGAAAACTTTTTTTTCTGGTTGATGTTTCTGTGCTTAAACACTATACCAAACACAAGACTATTTAGAGGATATGTAGGATTTAAAGCTCTTTGGATCACTCATTCAAACCAATGCATGCAAATATTCTTCACAGGAATATTATTTTCAGGTACAAAAGTGTCTCAACTTTTATGCAAATCTAGTCAGTTCTGCTGGGTTTAGAAAGTATCCTAAGGATCCGTGCAGTCAGTTCAAACTCCCCTACTAAGAATTCATTTGGCCTTTCAAGTAACATGCATAAGCATCTCCTGGAAGAAATGAAGCCGTGGAACATATTTAGAACAAAAGAGAAACAACAGAAGGAAAGATCGAAGCTCTTCTCTTATATAGAAAAAGTTACGATATATAAAATATGTGAGTATGAAAGCTTATCTGTAAAATTTCTCAACATATGCCAAAACTGAGAGAGAAAAAAAAAAATGGAAAAGAAAATAAGAGCAAATGATGACCAGCTTAGTAGCCCGCAGTGATCAGGATAAACTTAAGTGTGATGGAGATTACAGAAGGTGACAGGAACACATTTCAAACAGATCCACATATGTGTCTCATCCTTTCAGAGGATCAAGTAAGCAGAGGCCTGGGAGACAAGCGGGTCGGCTCCAGAATGTCTTCATAGGATAATTGTAGGAGAGGCAAACTAGTAAGAGAAGGAGTAAGACAGTTACAGTAAGATGTAACTCGAAGTTACATCTGCAGAGCAAGCAGCACGTTCTTCTACTTAGACCACACCATTATGTGGGGGGATTTTGGGGGGCTTAACAGAGATGGAGAGGCTAGCACTTCCTGTACGATTCTTGGCCAATACCAGTGAAATGGATAGACTTGTATCCACAGTTTGGCTATCAGAATAATTATTGGTGTCATTCTGAACTAAAAGGGTTCTCCAGAAATCTCTTTCTGCATTCATGAATTGGGTTATATGAACTTGACAACAAGGGAGACGATCAGTAATCTTCGATTTTCTGCATCACCTAGGTGTCAGAAATCCCCTCTGATTTAGAAGTGCATGTTCTACTCTAGGGATATGGATCCATCCTGCTCATAATCACAAATGAGGGATTTAATCCTGGAGGTTTTCAAGAGAATATTAGTGACAGAAAAGCTGAACATTAAATGTAGGAATTAACAATGTCTTTTCAGAGTCTTTTCCTTATCTTTTGTATTAGGCTTTTTAAAACAAGTGTCATGTCTTGCTAATTAACTGTGGTAGAAAGATATCACTTGAGTAGAACATGCTGTTACAAAGTAATTATAAATTCCTTTACATTGTGGTTCTTGGCTGAAGGAGGATGTATCTGTGTCATTTCATCCTTCAACCCTACCCCTTTCTGTCAGCCACTCTTTTTCTTTCTCAGTGTACTAGAGACTACCAAACCTGAATAAATCTAATATTTAATAGGAAGTTAAAAGTGTATTTTGCCACATCAGAAGCAATGAAAATTCCTAAATAATACAACGGAGAAGCTAACATTCCTTGGTGTTAGCACTGGACTTATGATTTCTCTCTTTAAAATTCATCCTTGGAGACAAGAGAACCCTTGCACACTGTTGGTGGGAATGTAAATTAGTGCAACCACTGTGGAAAACACTATGGAAGTTCCTCAGAAAATTAAACATAGAAATACCATATGATCACTAGCTGTACTACTCATTAATTCTACTACTGAGTACTTAGCCAAAGAAAACAGGAACACTCATCTGAAATAATATATGCACACTTATATTCACTACAGCATTTACAATGGCCAAAATATGGAAGCAACCTAACTGTCCGTCAATAGATGGATAGAGAAGATGCAGTGTGTATGTATATGTTTACACACACACACACACACACACACACACACAATCTGGAATACTACTCCACCATAAACAAGAACGAGATCCCGCCATTTGCAACACAGGTGAACATAGAGGGTGTTATGCTAAGTGAAAAAAGTCAGGCAGAGAAAGAAAAATATCATATGAAATGTGGTATCTAAAAAACAAACCAAACCATAAACAGTCTCCTAAATAGAGAGTACTGGTGCCTGCCAGAGGCAGCGGGGGCGGGGGGGTACCGGGGTGTGTGTGTGGGGGTGGGGGTGGGGAATGGCCTAATAGCTAAAGGGAATCAAGAGGTTCCAATTCCCAATGTTAAGTCACAAGCATGAGAAGTACAGCAACAGGGAGGACAGTCAATGATACTATAATAATGTTGTATGGTGACAGCTGGTGACTACACTTACTGTGGTGAGCACAGTATAAAGTATAGGACTGTTGAATCACTATGTTGTGCACTTGAAACTACTACAACATTTTTTGCCAACTATACTTCAACAAGAAATTCCAAGAAATTCATTCTTGGGCCAGGTGGCAATTGAATCTATGCTTGGAATTTTCTTCTGGAATGTAGAATTGCCTTTTTCTCATGAGTGATAATGCTTTGGCCAGACCTTCCTTGGAGGTTATTGTGTATTAGGGTGTGGATGGGACCAAGGGTACAGCAAATGGCATTATTCCATCTGTAGCTACTGTCCAGAGATATGAACAACTTTTCAATCAGGAACTGTTCCCTAAGCCTTTCCTAGGGAACAGTTTCAACACTAGCTTGGGATGGGAGATATGTGTTTGATCCTTCTGTTCAAGAGAGGTAAGAGAAAAAGACAACTAGCATTTATGAGTGCCTACCAAGGTAGAGGTACCTAAAAATGTTCATCTCATCTATTATCTCCAGCTTGATGAGTCAACATTACCCCATTTTATAGATGAAGAAAGAGAGACATAGGAGGAAGAGGTGTACAGTCAGATTCAAACACAAACTTGTTCTGTTTGTCCTACACTGTGCTGTCCCACAGTCCACAAGTACGACCACTATAACTAAGATGACTAGCATGGGACCTAGTCGTGCCTTCAGTGATGTTAGCTGCCTGACAATTTTACCACCACACACACATCTGTGGGTAAACATTTCCCTTCAGCCTTGGTTCAATGGATGTATGAAAAAAAAAAAAAAACCAACAACAATGACAAAAAAACAAAACAGCACAGAGAACATTTGGAAGAAATGAACAATGGGATTCAATAGCTTTAAGTTTCCAGAAAATACTGCTGGAGAAGTTCAGGGTGTAGATTAAGGAGTTTGGGTAATAAGAAATCAAAATCAGTGTTTTTAGGGGGAAGGGCAGGAATTGTTAGTGTCCGTGGGCATGAGTGCATGTGTTTACTTCACTGTGGAATCAAACCAAATCCTATAAAGGAGGACTGAATGCATCCTAGTACTGAAACATGGGGAGCACGTGAAAGGGAAAGGAAAATGCTGAAGGGCTAAGAAAGGGACTTCTAATGTAAGAAATCATTAAAGAAACGAAGACTGAGGAGATTAAGATTTTACTTTCTTAATTTCTTAAAGATTTGATTTGTTTGAGAGAGACAGCGGGCAGGGGGAGGGGCAGAGTGAGAGAGAAAGCTCAAGCAGGCTCTGTGCTTGACCACTAAGATCATGACCTGAGCCAAAATCAAGAGTCAGATGGTCAACCAACTGTACCACTCAGGTGCTCTAGGAGATCAGTATTTTAATCTATATTTTTCAGCCCTAAACAGTTCAGTAGATAGAATTCATTTGGAACCCAAATGTTAAAGTATGACTAATAATTTAGTGATAAAATGACATTTGCCATTATATGTTTAGACTGTGATCTAGAATTTAGAATATGATGATCCATTACATCAATAATCAGTTACATTTAGTACTAATTATTTGAAACAAAGGTGAGCTCAATTGCATAGAATCTGCCAATATACTCAATTTCTCAAAGAAAATTATTCTCAGAGTAAAAAATATAGATTATGACATCTCTTATGAAAACAAGTTTGAAAATAATTTTAATTAAAGACAACAGGCAGACACATAAGGATTTGAATTGCAACTTTCAAATATTCCAAATCCTATTGTTTTTTGCTCAATGATTTTTTTATAACTCTGTATTTATTAATTGAAATGTAGAAGAGAAAATTAAATGGTCTTGGGATATTTCCTTTGAAGTAACTATTTCAAAAAATGATAAAAAGGTAAATGATACTATTGAAAACATTCCTAGGTTTATAACACCTTAAGAAATTAAAGCTGCTTGTTGAGATGCATGGTGGCTCAGTCTGTTAAGCGTTTATGATCCCAGGGCCCTGGGATCCAGCCCTGCATCTGGCTCCCTGCTCAGCGGGGAGTCTTGTTTCTCTCTCTCTCCCGCTCTCTCTCAAATAAGTAAAAATCCTTAATTTAAAAAAAAAAAAAAGAGTGCCTTAAGCTGACAAAATTCTGTGAAGGCGGTCTATACTCTGTCCATATTAATATCCCGAGTCTGGCTGGGCCCATAGTTTGGATTCAGGTTGCCTTAGTTTACAGACATACAGAAACCCACTGGAATGTTCTTAATGTTCTATTTGGCCACCAGATGTCAGTGTATGATAAAGAATGCTATAAGACCACTGCTGGTTTCAAGCTAGAAAGGCTTAAAAGGGCATTTCGATTAGTTTAATTTGCCAGAGTAGAAAGGAGCAGAAAAATATAGAAGCATTCTTTTGGGACAATATGTGGAGAAAAGCTGAGACTCACTGGACCTTACTAACCTCTAGTCATTGATACTATATCCTATCAGATGGGAAAACCCATCTCCATTTTTTTTTTTTAAGTGTGTCTAAGAATTTGTTTTTAAGAAGTGAGTTAGTAAGCACATACTAATGAAAGCTCAATTACACATAAATAAACTAAATTAGGAAAACTCTAGATGTAGAATTTAGATTTAGATGTTGAAAACATATCTACACTAATTTCTAGGCTTTTAATAATCATACTATTCAGTAATATACGTGAATTAAGGGCTAGGGGGGGAAAAAACAGCACAAGGAAGTTAGATCATGCAAAAAAGTCAAATATCCCACAAACAACTGAAACTCCATAAGATTCCATAATTGAAAATAGAAAAATGTCTGGTGTTTTTAATTAACTAATGCTTACTGTATAAAACGTTCACTCGTGATACATGAAAAGAAAAGTACAGGCCTCAAGGACTGTGGACTCTCCGAACCATCCACTCTTCCCAGGCCTACTCCAACAATGGACTTATGACCTTGATAAACTCTCATCCTAACCACTCCCATGGCATGGTAGCTTTGCCCCTTCAGAGTCCATTCTCTCCACCCAGAAGCCCGAGGAAAACTGTAACACAAATGTGACCACTCAGGCCCCTGCCTAGAGCACCAGCAACTTCTAAATGCTCTTAAGTCAAACCCAGCCCCTTACAAGCCGCACAAAGCTCTCTAGGATCTGCTGTCAGCTTAGCCGCTTAGCCAGATTTCTCCTCATTCCCTGGGTTCCAGAATGGGGTATTTTTCTGATGATTGCCTCTGCATGAAATAATGTTCTGAGAAACACCCTCCTTCACACTTGAGCATGGTAATTCCTACCCATGCACCACCTCCTCCATGAACTCTTCTGGGATTTCACCATCCCTAATCTTACCCATGCCCCAACAGACACACACTCAGAAGGTCAGGTGCATACTATATATATAGGAGCATACCACATCATTTATGCATCACAGCAACTATAGCTGTTTACACAGCATGTCTCCTTTATACTTTGCAGTCCTACATTCTTTTATCTCACTTGGCACACTGTAAGCTCTCAATGGATCTTAGCTATCCAGCAGCTAAACCTTACTCCCAGGCTTAGAGATACTATCTCGGCAACCCCAGGTCACATATTTCTAGAAATTTACAGAGCTTGGAGTAGCCACCATATACCACAATCCAACTCCTGGGCTCTTCCCAAGTCCTGGGATACTTCTAAAGGCCATTAAATAGGAAACATTTCTTAGAAACATGGTGGAGATTATTAAGGAGTACTAATGGGGTGCCTGTGACTCTTGCTCTTGGGGTTGTGAGTTTAAGCCCCATGTTGGGCATAGAGTTTACTTTAAAAAAATACTAATACAGTATTAAAGAACAGACAAAACAACTGTACAGATGTTAAGCCTTAAAAAATATTGGCATGAACTCAGAAAGGCAGAAAGTTGCTGAATTTGTCTGCTCCACCTTTTTAGTACCTGAATTAGGAATCCAAAATTGCTTTCCTGAAGCTATATGGTTCTGCTTACTGGCTTTCATTTTTATGCATTTGGCCTCCTGCTTGCTAATTGCTTTAGGACATAAACTACATCTTGCATTTTCCTCATCAGTATGTTTACAGTATTTTGTCAGGGCTTTCTCCTCCCTTTTCTGTCCTCATTCTAAAGTAATACACAGGAAACTTACCCTTTTCATAACCTAATATGGGTGCTCCCAGATGTCAGCAGTCAGAATGACTTTATAAAATGTAAAAGAAGGAGAGGAGATCTGGAATAAGCCTCTCTGATAACTACGTTGATTTCCACAGCAAAAGGTTGACTTAGAACTAGGAAGGAACTCACAAGATACTCTGTGGAAATATATGTCTCCAAGTAGGCATTCCTTCTTGCCTGTTTTTGGAGAGATCATAACACTTAAGAATCCCTGAACCAGCCAGAATTCTGGTTTGTGGTTCCTTAAGGGACCAGAGTTTCAACAGGCTCTTCTAAGAATTAATCTCCCTATCTAAAGGTGTCAGATGATATTTGGAGGAAAGTGTCAGTTGAAAAACTCTACTTCTTCAGATTCCTGCAGCCTAGATCTGAGGTCATGCATTTGGGCTTCATACCTAAGATGCCTGTCAAGCACTCTAGCTCTCCACTAGGCTTGAATTCCAATCCTGGATTCTAAAACCTACACCCAAATTGTTCTTACTCTTGGGTGCCCAGAAACCTCCATGTCCCAGAAATGGGCTGGAGTCTTGCTAGGAGATGAGTTACCACCTGAACTCCTGTTTCTTAACCAGGTTCTTCCAACTAGAGCTTCTAGAACATCTGGGTACACCTGAAATGAGCACACACTTGGAAAAGCCTTAGGGCTGTGACCACTGTAGCATGGAGATGCTCTCCAGCAGATAATTCTCCCCTTACTGAAGTTAGCCTAGACCCTCTAACCTTGTCAGATGGACACAGTGTCTTGCTATCCCTATTGGCCTGTGATGCAGATGCCCCATTGTGCCTTCTTTTTTTTTTTTTTTTTAAAGATTTTATTTATTTATTTGAGAGAGAGACAGTGAGAGAGAGCGTGAGTGAGGAGAAGGTCAGAGGGAGAAGCAGACCCCCCATGGAGCTGGGAGCCCGATGCGGGACTCGACCCCGGGACTCCGGGATCATGACCTGAGCCAAAGGCAGTCGTCCAACCAACCGAGCCACCCAGGCGTCCCCCCATTGTGCCTTCTGCTCACCCTCCAAAACTTCTATCCATTGAATACTAGATCAGTATGAGAATTATAATTAGATCAAGGAAATCTATTTAAAGAGAAAGAAGCAGGGGTGGATATGTGGAATATGTGTATCCATGTGTATATGGATAGGAGGATATGAGAGAGAGGAAGAAAACAAACTAGAGGGAGGAGGGTATGAAAAAAATCTGGTAGAAATAGGAAGGACAATTTATGTAGAGTTGGTAGGTCATGGTGACATTTCAGCTCACTGTGGCTGAGGCCAGACTGTCCTAGTCTTCAAGTACAGGTGTTTAAATCTTGCAAATTTGAATACAAATCAAAAAAGGGTACGTTTAGGGGCGCCTGGGAGGCTCAGTGGGTTACGCCGCTGCCTTCGGCTCAGGTCATGATCTCAGAGTCCTGGGATCGAGTCCCACATCGGGCTCTCTGCTCAGCGGGGAGCCTGCTTCCCTCTCTCTCTCTCTCTCTCTGCCTGCCTCTCCGTCTACTTGTGATCTCTGTCAAATAAATAAATAAAATCTTTAAAAAAAAAAAAAGGGTACATTTAATACTATTAAGATCCCCCCCATTCCAAAGTTGAAACAGTTGAGAACTAGAAAATAAAAACACATAGATATTTAGGGGTCCTTATTACAAACTCAGACATAGTGTTATAGAGGAGGGGCAGGAGTACGAGGCTCGAAGAGATAAGAGCTAATGGCAGCCAAGACATACAAGCAAGGACTGGAATCTAAAAGAATTCAAACTCAAACTCAAACTCAAAACAGTAAAATATGAGAAATAGTAAATATGCTAGCCTTATGCTTTATTCTCTTTCTAGGCTGTAGAACAGAAATATGTTTTTCTACAGGCTGAGAAGATGGAACAGGTGGAGAAAAAATTAAATGTACACAAAAAAAGAATTACTAACCAAGCAAATGGGCAAAACTTAAAGTTAGAGGAGTTTGAGATACTGTTTACGATCTGATTTAAGAGAAAACAAAAGGGAGGTTAAGCATCTGCCTTCGGCTCAGGTCTTGATCCCAGGGTCCTGGGACTGAGTCCCAGGATGCATAGGAGCCATCAGGCTCTTTGTTCAGTGGGAGCCTGCTTCTCCTTCTCCCCCTGCTTGGGCTCTGCCCCCCTCACAAATAAATAAAATCTTAAAAAAAAAAAAAAAAAAAAAAAGAAAGAAAATAAAAAATTTAAAAGAGAAAGTGTTATCAATTATAAAGACTGGGTCATGAATGGTGTTAATGTCTATTTTTCTAAAGCATCTTATTCTACAAAAGCAGATTCAAAAAACAAGATACAGTGTATGTTTTCTTTAAACAGAAATTCTGTAGGAATAATTTTTAATTTTCCTCTCCTACTCGTAAATTTTCTGGCAGTCAAAACTGACATTATAATAGGATTTACTTCTGAGTAGTCATTATATTTTTTACAAATTCTTTTTAGTATTCCTTAGTAGTTTCACCAGATAAAATTAACCACCTCAAACTGCCACATTTTAAATGGAGGTTGAGGGGCGCCTGGGTGGCTCAGTGGGTTAGGCCGCTGCCTTCGGCTCAGGTCATGATCTCAGAGTCCTGGGATCGAGCCCCGCATCGGGCTCTCTGCTCATCAGGGAGCCTGCTTCCTCCTCTCTCTCTGCCTGCCTCTCTGCCTGCTTGTGATCTCTGTCAAATAAATAAAATCTTTAAAAAAATAAAATAAAAAAAAATAAATGGAGGTTGATTTTTCCATTGATTAGCAATCATTTTCCTTTTGCTGTTTTATCATTAGAGACTCTTGACAGTTTTAAGTTGTTAAAAATATTGTTTTTTTTTTTTATTCATTCTCTTGCTTCAGAAATCACTACATCATCTCTTCATGTAGGCGGAAGAAGAGTGCCAGAAAATAGGTCACCATGCACTGAGCCATAATTCTAAGTACCCAGACAGAAAATCAGTCCTGTAATTTTAGATAATGTAAAAATGCTAATTTTTACCTTGTTCTTAGTCAACTATCACACTTTAAGTCACTTCTGCATCCAACCTCCGATTAAACTCAGTTTGGCACACTGACGACGAATATGAAATGGGTTTCAAATTCAACATTAGAGCATGCTTGTCATCCTGATGATGAAATTGTGTATTTCTACAGTTCTTTTAACTTCAGGATCTCAAAACACACTTTACTTGTTAAAATCTCCATCACATTGGCAAACCATTAAACTAAGCATCAGGAAGGGATATTGCCAGAAAAATAAGTCACAGAAAATTTGAATGAGTTTTCCCACCCAGTGTGGTATCGATTTGTTTAATATCTGAGAATAGCACTGAGGATTCAAGACAGATGTCTGAATTCTAAAGCAATTTCAAGTCAATATGCCTGGGGAATAAAAAAATACCCAAGTATTCATTATGCAACCATAGAACAGAAATGTATAATTCTGTTACAAAGAGAAGGAGACATTATTTTTTTAGTGAGAGAATTTCAAGTATCATTAAGGACTAAGTAGGTTTGTCGGTGTCAGGTGATAGAAAATCTACAATTGGTTACTTACTTGTACCTTGTCATACTCAGTAATATTTATGAGTAATATTTACTATATTTGATAAAGTACTGAAATTTCATTAACTTAATTTTTAGGGAACCACACCAAATGGAATTACTATCTATAAATTACCAATTTACATGGCTCCACAAGTTGATTTTTATCAACCTCTGAGAAATAAAATTTTATACATTAGATAATGTTTTATGCAATTTATATAGCATGAGAACCCATACACATTTAATAATGAAATATTACTTGGTTCATATATTTAGCTAATATATAATTAGCTAACATACTTAATGTAATAAATATAAACTACAAATTAATATAGTGATGAGTTAATATGCCATGTTCTATTAAAAAAAATATATTCATGTATTAACTTCCCAGAGCCGTGTTTGTCCAGCATATCACTACAGTTAAAAACAAAAATATCACCATTGAAAGTTTATTATATGTCAACATACTCTGTTAACAGATTTTCCCCACATGGCCTTAAGTTTTATGAGTCCAAAGCCTTTTGTATTACTACAGTGATGCCTCAGTTGTTAAATTTATTTTGGTCAGAAGCTCCTTTCAATGAAAAGTTTGGAGTCAAAGAGATCAGGAAGCTATCACACTTGAGCAGAAGATGGCAGCAGCGGAAGGGTCTATCTTTCAAGGGTGTTCTCTGTATACTATGCTTCTACTCTATCTAGCTCCACAGGTTTTATTTACTTTTTGATTATAAAATAAGATTATAAAAATGCAGTTGGGTCAAAATCTGACTAAATAATCCACCTATTAACACATTTTTTTAAAGTACCATTTCATAAATTAATTCTGTATTTGAGATTGTTTTGCAATTTTCTATTCTGTTTAAGGGATGAGGCATTTTTTGGTCTAATGTACACTTTTAAAATTAATGTAGCATTATAATGTTTTAATATCTGAGTACTTCACCTGTGCATTTTAATTTCCTTAAAACTTGGGCTTCTTCATTCTTATTCCAGAAAGAAACTTGTATCATTACTCCATCGAGTTGTAAAAGAATGTCAAATTTTTATCAGACTTGTCTGAACATTATAAAAATTAAGAGTCAATAGTTTTCCTACCCAGGATCATGACATCATTTACCAAGAAGTACAACTCTATTGTATAACCTAAGCACAAAACAAACCAAAAATCAAAAGTACAAAAAGTACCACTCAGTGCTTTTTTTGGTTCTCCACAACTGTATCAGGATTGTTTCTAACATTTATAAGGAAATAAATTAAGAAATAAAATAAAGCCACCAAATTGTTCATTTTTGTCAACAGGATCTGTTTTTCCATTATTCTATGTTTTGCACCTGGGAAATCTATTGATTTGTTATGTGTATTTTAAAACTGGTAACCTTACTGAACTCTATTAGTGCCAACAGATTTTCAGCTGTCTCCTGAAAGTTTGTGAATTATGTATTAAACCCCAATTTCTGCAGTAAATGCTTTAAATGACATTGGATTCTCACCAAAAAACCCTAGGAAACAGTATGCAGTCTAAGCGATGGATATTTTGGCTAACAAAAAATAAAAGAGGAGAGACCCCTGTGAAAACTGCGAATGGCTATCTGAAGTGTTATAATTTTCCCTCCATTGTATCTCACAGCTTTATGTCTTCAGCAATCACTGCTTTGTTCCTGATCCTCATTCCCAGCCAGTCATCCCCTGCCAAAAATTCACGTCAACAGATCCAAAAGCAAGTTCATCATCTTTCTCCACAGCTGTTAACTAACCTATTTTTCTTTTATGAATTCCTATAATACTGTGTTTTATCACTTAAAAGGTATTTAATACATTCTACTTCTCCCATCTCCCTACAGGAAAAGAGAACCCTTGAAAACAGATACAGCTTATTTTAAATCTTGGTAGCCCTCCAACACATGTAGGCTCTCACACTGAACACAGGAGGAACTCAGATGAATTCCAGCTTCTCTTAGGTAGGCCCATATTCTGACCCAAGGAAATCGAGGGCTGTCATCCTGCAGTCTTTGATTACAAGCATCCCTCTCATTACTTCCCTCACTGGGACACACCCCTCAGAAGTAGCAGGTGGAGGATGTGGGTCAGTCATGGGTCCAACACAGGTGCTACCCAGAGGAGCTGATTCAAGGAAGTCAGGGATCCCATGCGGGATCGGGGGGCAACAGAGTTTGTCACTGATTTAAAATGAAGACACGGAGGGCAGTTCTTCACCCAGGGACAACACAGAGGCAATAAATACCTATACTGCCTTTGACATTTGCCCCTTTAAAAATAAAGAACCTTCCAAATGATGAACTATCCCTAAAATAGCCAGTGGAATAAGAAACTAACAGCTTACAGGGTTTCTGCTTGCATGAGATCAGCTCCTCTCAAACACTGTTGTTAGATCCTTTAAATTTAAGGAAACTAGGCTCTGCCACTCTGCTGCATTCCTAATAACGAGCACATTATATAGTTTACCTTATTAGCACAAGCCTCCAAAAGGGGTAAATCCAGGTATCCTATTGTGGCCCTTCAACCCCAAATCATTTCTTTCAATCCAGGGGTGTACCCCTCTGTGTGCATCGCTGAGATACTCACATCGAACTCATTGAGAGCTGCAGCCAGCTCGCCGATGCCTGTGTGGCCTTTGGCTTCATCGGTGGGCGAGGTAGCTTGAGCAGCATTGGAGATGCCAGCAATGGCCTCCTGGACCTGTTTAAACACATAATCTCGGTTGGCTCTTGTGGCAGCAACATCCGGGTGGCGGAGAAACGCTTGGGAGGCTGTGTACAGCATTGTAGCGTTCTTCTTCAGAGCCCCTCGGGCGGCGGCCATCTCATCCCGACAGTGAGGGTCCTTCAGCTCCTGTGTACACAAAACAGGAAACGTGGCACATTCATGAAGGTTGCCACAGAAGCATCTGTTCTAGAACTCAGAGTCCCAGACTCAATTTCATAAACCCTACTGAATTTTAAAATCCATTTTCTCCCTTGTCCTTGCTCTAGCCACCGGGACTTTGCATATAATGTTCTTTCTGTATGAAATGCCTGAGCACTCCTCTTCCACCTACCCTTTCACCAGACATGGCCGATCCTCCTGGAACGTACTCCATCCTGCTAAGCTATGCCCCCTTCTATCTGCTCCCACAAGCCCCTATCCCCTCCTATCAACAGTTATTAAACTTTACTGTATTTACTTCAAGATGTTTCCCTCATGTATTGTGTCTAGTGAGAGCAGGAAGCCTTGTCTATCTTATTTAGTGGCTCTTTACTCCTTAGCAGTGTTTGGCCCCTAAGAGGCACTCAAAATATTGCTGGGAAAAATATAAAAACCAAGCTATGGACAGTCAAAAGCTTGCATGGATCAGAGTTCGCAAGCAGCAGATGGAAAACTCAAACTTCAGTCTTCTGATAACGCTTGCTTCCATATTCAATTATGATTACAGACATGGGCTATCAGACTTTTCTGATTTTTGCTTAGTCTATCACTGTCACTGAATTATCATTTCTGAAATAGGGTTTTCTTTCTTTCTTTCTTTCTTTCTTTTTTTTTTTAAGCTACCTTTAATGGCAGCTCAGTCATTGAGTTTAGTGACTAAGAATAGATCAAAGATGATTTGCCTTCATAGTTTTGGCTGCCAAAATACCACCACTGGGGAGTTTCTTGATCTTCAGCTTTAAAGAGTATTGTTAAGAAAATGTTCGCATCATTTACAGAAATGTTAAAGGCAGTGCTGCTCTCTGAGACCATGTAGGATTGCCAGCTGAGGATCTCAGAGAGATTTTCCCCCACCCCCAAATCTTCAAAACATCATTAAAGTTACTTGAACCACTAGGGTTCAATGTCTGCTTGTTCATTTGGTACATCATATTTAAATGACTTGGCAATAATGACATCTTCTCTTTTATTGGTCAAAATAATTCTGAGACAAGCACATTATATTTTATCTAGGATTGTCAGATAAACGGACAGTAATAATTAAGTGAACCATCTATCCTCTTTTGCTTATGTACTGACAAGTTTATGCGAGCCAACATGATTTCTAATATGGGGTTATTTATTTTTAGCCCTCAACATGAACACAAATAGGTAACCAACACCTGAGTGTATTCTCTAGGCTGGGCAATAAACTAGGCATTGAAAGTAGAAGGTTTCTCCTGAGTAGTTATAAAGGGCCTTTTTAATCTCCAGAAGAGTGGTCCAGAAGCTAGATGTTACTTTATACCAATAAAGAAAAATCTAAATGTGGAAGTGAGAAGTGGAGGGGGGGGGTTCTCCGCATAAAAATATTTGAGGAAACATTCTTTAATTAAAACAAAAACAAAAACAAAACCAAAGCTGCAATCTAAATGTTGAATTATGAATTGGTTAAGTAAATGACTGAAGTTCTTGATAGACTATGTGGATATTATAATTCACCTTCATCAAACAATATGGATAATGTTTATAAATGAAAAAGCACAACACAATATACATACCTGTATGCAAAGTAGGATTATAAATATGTTAAAATATGAAGATAAATAACTGAAAGGCAATATACTAAAATTGTGCCATTTTTTTTTCTTGGGCGGTTGGGTGTTATATGCATTTTTTCTTCTTCCAATTCTACTATTTTTTTTTTAATTTTCTTGGAAGAGTCTAGCAATTAATTAAAATCAAGGTATTAATGAAATAAATTATATGTATGGGCATTCTCATAAATAGTTCATACCCTTCCATAGATTTTAATACCCAGCTATGTATATGCTGATGACTAGTTTTTCATCTCCAACCCACATGTCTCTTCTATCTGACATTTTTACATGGAGAGCTCACAAACATCTCAAAAATCAATATGTCTGAATATGAAATTTTAATTTCTATACCCAACTGACCCAGTCTTCTCCATCTCTATAAATTCACCACCATCTACCCATTTGCTCAAACCAGAACCTTAGAACTCAACTGGTTGTGGTCACTCCCTAATCTGATATATCCAATTTAACATCAGGTCCTCAGAGCTCTATTTTAAAAATTAACTTTGATTCTTTGTAATCTTCTCCATTCCTACCACTACCAACTCACTAAGACCATCTTTCACCTAGACATCAGCCCCTCCCAAATATAGATTGTCTCTCCTCCTTTACTCCCTTGTGTTCAACATATCAAAAAAAATACTAAAATGTAAGTTTGAGACCCTGATACCAAATTTTGAACTACTGAGCTACTACCTACCCACTTACAATAAAAACCAAAAATTTTCTAAGACTCTGGATGTCCTGGCCCCTATTTTTCTTGCCAACTGCCCCTTTGGTTCACTGAGGTCAAGATTCAATGTCTTTTTTTTTTTTTTTTTCCCCTTCAGTGGTTTAAATAAGCTAGGTAGCTTTTTGGTCTCACATTTGTGCTTCAGAGTAACTTCACTCCTACCCATCTTATACTTTGGACTCTTACACAAGGTCCACTTGAATTTTACTAATTACAAAGTACATAAATATCATGTAATCTAACATCACATATGTGTATGCCTCTCACACAGGAATACTGTAAGCACTTCAGGGGCAGGAACTAGATCTTGACCAAGTTTATAATATCAGCATTCCTTCAGTATGGCACAGATGAACACTCAACACTCGTCTGTTGAGTGGAACTTTCTTGTCGGTAATAATTTTAAGGCACTAGGGATTGCCCCAAATGTTGAATTCTAGGAGCAGTCAAGAGGTTGGGTGGAAAGGATTTTAATCGACCCCTCCACATTTGGAGAGGTTTTTCTAGGGGGGGGAAATTAAAACACACATTTGAGAACAAAAGTCTAATGGTACTCAATGAGTAGGCCTGGCTAAAATTAGGGGTGCTATCTCAAGACAAAGGGAGACACAATATCTCCTGTGAGCGACCTACATCAAAGTAACTCACCTGTGTTATCCCATACCCCGCCCCTTTCTCTTTCTCTCTGCCTTTCCTTGATTTTCTTTACATTGTCTTCCTGTCTTTCAGAAAGGTTTCAACATGCTGCACATTCTGGCTCTGTATATGCATGGTGGTGTCTTTAGGGCTAGGAAATACAAAGTGAGGGCAAGTAAAGGAGTAGTGTCCAGACGGCATCTATAACACCACACCAAAGTTTGATATTTCAACTGGGGAGCTTTTTCTATACTAGAAAAAAGCTTAGAATGGTTACCACCAGTCAAGCAGAAGGCCTGTGACCTACTCTAGGTAGGCAAGGGTGAGAGAGTTCCCCCAGGGCCCACAGTGGTATGAAAACTGGCCCATTGTAGGAGGCAGCCCCTGTGGATCACAGGTTCTGGGGGCGTTTGGAACTTGATCACCACCAGATGAGGCTGATCTGTTGGTCAAGCATATCAAGCTAGGAGGTTACTTAGACACTCATTGTCTCCCCTAGCATTTCCAAAAAAACTTCTCCCACCTGTTGTCTTCTTGCTGCTACATAGTTAAGTTTCACCATTTCTTTCCCAAACTCTTTAAAGCGGTTTGCAAGATCTTGCTCATTTGTAGCATTCTTGACAGCTTCCAGGGCCTCTTCCACCTGAGGTAATAAGAAACAATATTTATAAATGGAAAGAAGGGATATATTAAACACGTTAGAAATGGTCATTTTTTTTTTTTTAAATCAACAATTAACACTGAAGTAAAATAGAAGAAAAGTACCCCTAATAAGCATTTAAAACAAGAATATTTGTTCACAATACACCAAATATTTTGTATCTGAGAGTTAATTGCAGAAGGCTTGGAGCATTAGAACTATACTGACTGTATTTTACTGGGTTATGATTCTGATAAGGATTACAGACTTCAGGGATGCCTGGATGGCTCAGTTGGCTAAGCACCTGCCTTGGGCTCAGGTCATGATCCCAGGGTCGTCCGATGGAGTCCTGAATCAGGCTCCCTGTTCAGCAGGAAGCCTGCTTTTCCCTCTGCCTTTGCCCCTCCCCCAACGCGGAGTGCGTGTATGCGAGGGCGTGAGCACGCGTGCGCAAAGGAATATAGACTTCTAACTTTAAGCAGAAACTTACAGAAAAGCAGACCTAAGAAGAAAATAGACAATTTGAAAACAAACTCTAGAAACCTTCAAAGGAGGAAGTGCGTTAACAAAAACTGAAGGAACTCCTGCAAGCTTGAGCGCACTTGGATCTGCACCCACAGTTCTCATCAACACTTCTGAAGCTGGAACTAAGGGGGCTGTAACTGTAAGCTGAGTTTACACCCTGCCATCCATAGAAAGAGGAGCTGCTGAGTCTGGAGAAGCAAGTGCATTTGAAGTTTTGTTCAGGTGAAGCTGGGGTAGAATGGGGGTGGGCAGAGGGACAACACGCACACTTTCCTAATGATGTGTCCTGCTTCCAAATTCCTGCCAACCGTGTCCCGGAACTTTCCCAGGGAGGTCCTGGACTTGAATTATGAATTTCACTAAGCAATCTTTTATAAACGATCTGAGGATTTGGGAGATACTAAAATCTCCTCTCCAGAATGATTTTAACTTTAGTATGGGGTGAAGATTTCCACAACTGGTCATACCATAATGCCTGTGGTCTCAATTAAAATGAAAATTAAAATATTAATAAGTAACCAACTACATCATTGTCAGTTACACTACATTATTATAGGAAAAATTTTATCAGAGTAAATAACCAAAAATAAAATTCTGAGCAAGCAAGGCACAAGACAGATACGTGTTTGGAAAATCAAAAGTTCTTCTATATAAAAAGGGAGCCTAGTAAAGAGGCCTTCACTAATGCAGGCTATTGATAGAAGAAATGGAAAAAGAACAGCAGCTCAGAAATGTGAAATGCAGAAAATGCAGGGTCTACTGCAGAATTCTGATTAGCTTTTGTAGTCTGGAGCAAATCAAAAGACAACATACAGGGAGTTCATTTTGACAACACAGAAATATGAAGGACCACTAAAATGGCTAGAAAAAGCCAGAGATGAACATAGTTCTGAGCTATGGAGATATACCTTTGTTTGAGCTTGACACAATCACAAAGGTAGCTAATACAATATCCTTATCGAATTTCACTGAGTGGAGGGAGAGAATAGTGTATATAAACCAGTGATAAGGGCGCCTGGGTGGCTCAGTGGGTTAGGCCGCTGCCTTCGGCTCAGGTCATGATCCCAGGGTCCTGGGATCGAGTCCCGCATCGGGCTCTCTGCTCAGCAGGGAGCCTGCTTCCCTTCCTCTCTCTCTGCCTGCCTCTCTGGCTACTTGTGATCTCTGTCAAATAAATAAATAAAATCTTTTAAAAAAAATAAAATAAACCAGTGATAATAGGTGTCATCAAACCTTTTACTCCATAGATATGATAATGTCATTCAATTTACTAAACAAGCTAACCCATTATTAAGGAAAGAGTTGTAGCAAACAATGGAAATTTAGAATGATGATAATCTACACTCCACATAAAATTAAGTTTCCATTCACATCTTGTATGGAAATTCTCCATCTTTTTTTCTTAATTGTGAAAATATAAAATAATTAAACTTCTCAGTGTTGGTCCTTTCTTTTCCAATTCTTAGACAGGCTCTAATAATGCTCAAAGGAAAGCAACAAGTATCACTGAAAAAAGGACTGTTTTAAGGATTTTTTTTTTTTTTGAGACTCAAATCAAGTCACATTTTATGGTATGGAATGGGCCATATAAAGCATTTTCATAGTTTAATTAGAATCTCATACCTCAAACCTTTAAAACAACAAATCAGTGATGTCTCACTTTCTAATAGATTTATAATTATCTTAACATGGCTATCAACAGCATCACGGAGAGGACAGCTCTTGGTAGCTAATTTGTTCCTGCTGCTTATTTGAGCTGTAAATCTTTCCTGAGGACATAAAAACTGGTTCCGGGGAAGAGCAAAATAATTATCTCGGAAGGAGCTAAATCTTGGATTTGTTTTCTAATATGTATAAGAAAGTCTTCTTACCAATTATTAATCAGACCAATTTGGTAGTTATTTTGTTGTGTTACACCTAACATTTTAGTGGTCTTTGAAGAATCCAGTCACTGGTTTGAATTTATGTTTTGAATTCAGCCAAGTTTTTTCCAAAAGAAACACCAATAATGGGGTCTGTCTGTGTCAAGGTAGACTTATCCTACTTGGGAGTTTTAATCTAGAAGTATTGGAGAGGTCACCTAGTGGAAAAGTCTCACAAAGAAACATGGTTCAGCATCAGTCCAAGGTCCCCCCAAAAATGGAAGAAATGGAACTAAAGTTGAAGGGGTATGTGTGTGGGGGGAGACAAAAGGGGAGATTGCTGAAGGGACATGAAGAGAGCAAAAAAAAAAAAAAAAAAAAGGAAAGGGAGTGACCAGGCACTTCTGAGAAGTCAAAATGAATTAAAAAATCAAGTTTTTATTTTTGAACAGAGCCAAGAATATTTTCTTTCTGGGTGTCGGGGTTAAAGGAAGGGGACTCCCTATAAGCCAAACAAACACGTTAAAAGCAGTTCTTCTACAGAAGAGCCTGGGACAGCATTTCCAAAAACTTTCTCCTCCTCCCTGGTCCCCACAGGGTCAGAAATAAGTCAGTATGTGTGAGGAGCTGCAGGTCACGCTGCCCTGTATTTGAACCCCAGCTAGGTCATTTGTCTGCCTTGTGATCCAGGTAAGCCCCTTAACCTTTTGGACCCTCAGCGTCTTCATTAATAAAATGAAAGTAATAATGTTGACATATTACACAAGGTTGTTTTAAGAACGGTGGAAGATAAGAAGGTATATCCATGGAAAATATGAAGATAGCCAACTTAAGTCTAATTATCAAATAAATATAAATGGGCTAAATGCTCTAATTAGGATACAGACTCTCAGATGGAACTTTTAAAAACAGACCCAACATGTTACTAAGAGATCATTTAAACAATAAGTACAAAAAGTTGAAAACAAAACCTCTCACGCTCATGAATTTTAAATGCGCTAAGTTATAAATATATAAAAAGTCAGTCTCAACACACAAAGAACCCAGGAACTTGACTAGATCAAAGTATGTTACAGAAATGGAAGCCAAAGACTTCCTCTCTTTTCCCAAATAAATCAGGCATACTGTATATGAAGGAAAGAAAAGAAAAAGAAATAGCAAAATAGCAAACAGAGTACCTGGCAAAAATGAGGAGCTCCTTAAACAGGGGTACTGACCTGCCGCATAGCATCCAGCTAAGGGAAAAATATTTCCCCCACTAAGTTTGAAGAAAGGAATGTCTGCAGACTGGGCCCTTGGGAAGAGGGGAAGTAACACGGTGAAGGAGACACGGCAGCTGCTGGCAAGGGCTCTGAGGAAAGAGGTGCTCCTGGGGAAGGGTTTTAAGTGGGAGCTGTGGAGACTCCATGTTCTGGATTGGGAAGTTGTTTTCAGTGATCTCATAGCAGGAGTCCTTAGAGGCAGCTGCCATAGTTTCCCTCATTATAAACGTGTGGCAGTCCCGGACATGGCAGCCAGCTGATCTCCTCCCACAGCAGGCTGGGCTTAGGAACACCAAAGGGAGAACCCTTTGCTCAACCACATATTCCTGTCCTTATTATTGGTAGCTTGTGCAGCTGAAAAGACTCAAACACCTAGAAAAGATATTAAAATTTCTTCCCTCATTAGTGGATTTAGATATTATTTTCAGAGCTTGTCACTTAAAACTCTTAAAATCTTGGTCTTCCAGAGCTTGTTCAAAATAGCCTCTACCCCCATCCTTAAAGCAGGCCTGCCTGCCAGTCTACAGCTGTATCAAATCATTTGAGATCAACTCTTTAAATCAGTCTCCAATTTTCCTGATTGGAATTTCACTTATTTACTTCCATATGCAAAAAGTAGTCTGAAGTCATTCAGTCATTCAATACTAGTTAAGCAGGCATATGGGGATGGGGGGAGTACTGAACTGAGAGTCTGATCCCTCCCCTCCTGGACTGTGCGATCTGATTCTCCAACCGACATTTACTGTCCATACCAGGCTTATAAATCATTGGCGTAACGATCCTAAGTTCCACTGGGACAGATTGACCGCATTCCAGGGTCCTACTATGGATAGTGAATTGATTGGATTTTAAGTGACATTGATGAAACTATTTAATAAGTCATATATAACTCTTTTGTTAGGATCTGGTTTTATGGCTAAATTAAAAATATTATCTTGGGGCCACCTGGCTCAGTCAGTTAAGCACCCTCTGATCCTTGATCCCAGGTCAGGTCTTGGTCTCAGGGTATTGAGTTCAAATCCCACATTAGGCTCCACACTGGTCATGGAGCCTACTTAAAAAAAATATATATATACATATATATTTTTTTTAAATATCTTGGAAATAGTAGTTGGCTAAGTAAATACATAAATGGATGTAAGATTCTGCATCTTATGACTTTACTTTGGTTTGACCACGGTGATCCCAGCATCATTACATTTTATGTCTCTGCCTCCTAAAGCTGGCCTTCTTGATTAAATATTCTCTTCCTTGATAAGCTGCCCCTCCTGATTCAATTTTGTTTTCTTGTTAACAAGAAGATGATTTCATCAGAAAGCAAGAATGATTAAATGCTAGTGTCACGTATTCTTAAAGTGTCATGGTTTATGAAGCACAACAGTAATACAGCTTAGATTTCCAAAGTTATTTTTAGTGCAAGAAAAATGACACCAGTCAGTGTCACCGAGCACTTAGGAGATGTACCAGACACTGTTCTAAATGGCTTACATACACCTAATTTTGTCCCAGAAAACAGCCCTTTGCAGTTGAAATTTTTTCCTACTTTTACTTTACGGAGGAGAGACTCAGGTCAACGTAGTTGCACAAGCTTCCCGAAAGGACTCCCAGCAAGTGAGTGTGGGAACCTGGGTCTGAACTAAGGCAGTTTGCTCCAGAGTTCATGCTTTCAACTCTCCAGTTCTTTCTTATGCCTCAGTTTCCCAGAAAAAGATAGGTTTATAAAGGGTTTGGATTATACTGACCATCCCATCTGATTATGAATATTCACTAAGAGCTTTGTCCCATCTGATCAGCCTCTGGGTTCTAGCCATTTGATCTCTTTAATATCTTTAAAATTGATCTCCCTTTCACAATACACACTGGCATTGCCGTCACCCAGCCTTCCTTTCAGTCAATGGCCTGGATAATCTCAATGGTCTCTTCATCTTTCTCCTTGCTGAGACTCACCCCTCTTTTAATTCTTTTTTTCACATCACTACCAAAATTATTTATCTAAATCACAAATCTGATTCTGATGCTTAGAAGTACTCGATGATTCCCCATAATCCACATGTAGAGTCCAAACAAATCATCATGGTCTCTGAGGCACATGTGTCTCCCTGTTCAGCTCTATCAGTGCCTCTCCCCACCCTGCTCTCCATGCTGCAACAAGACAGAATCAATTATGTTACTGACGACACCCCAAGTCCTTTCTCTTGCTCTCATGCCTTTGTTCTTTCCCTTGGTTTGTGAAGCTCTCTGTAGTTAATGTCTGCTGTCTGACCTGAATCCATCTCCTTACTTAAGGCATGAGCACCTCTTTTGCATTCAGTAAACTCTCTTTCCCTGAGCTGGTTTTCAAATCCAAAGCCACACATTGGCCTGCTCTGCCGAAACACGGCTAGGTCTTTGAACTATTATTCCTTCCCCATTTGGCCTGATGTCAAGCCTTGTTACTAGAGAGTGCTGGGTGGCGACCAAGGAAGAAAGATTTTGTTCCTTGATTCTGGTATGCTCTCTCCAAAGGTTCTGCAGCAGAAGTAGCCCCTCCAACACCAGGTGGCCAGCAGCTTCCCTTAGCTTGGTCCCCCTTGGATGATGCTATGTGGAATGCCCCCAGTGAGAAAGCTCTTGGTGAGCATTTTTTCTTGACACCCTAAGGGCAGATTTCCAGCAAGTTCCATTAGCTTGTGTGGCACCTCAGTGACCTATCATAAAGTAGGAAGATCTGATCTTGGCCCTGGCTTAGGGTGGTGGGGGTGGTCTCCCTGAAGTACTCTATCTCAGTCCTTGGGGTAGCAGCTTCTCCTTATATTTGTCATCCCTATGTCCTTAGAACTGTCTTCTTGCTACCCAGTCTCTTATGACTCTAATCTGCTACTGGAGTTAACAGTTTTCCATATTAAACTCTCCCTGCTGAAATCACTGTGCAGTTTCAATCTAATTATTGCACAGAATAATACATTCCTCAACTCTTCTGAGGGACCAACTTCTTTCCAGTCACCCTCAACTCAGAGACCCTAGCTTAGGCTTGGGCTTGTGAACCCCAACTTGACCGGTCTGATCCAAGAAATTGATTCTCAAGAAATTAAATCTCATTCAGTTTAATGAGACCCAATCCTGAGACCTCCTTCTCCCAGCCATGTCACCCTTCCTCATATTATCGTGAAATGACCAACACTATAATTTGGTTGAACTAATTCTATCCATGGCTTGGGAGATGGTGAGGGAAAGGAGTAAGTGCTGACCAAATTTAAAAATTAAGTGCTGACCAGCACATCCCATTTCCCCTCTAAATAATTAACCCAGAGGTAAGCCCCTAACTCATAAGCCAAAAGGACTAACAAGACTGTGGAGCATTTATTTGAGCTATTAGGGAAGAGAATTTACTCTTTCTGGCTATCTTTAGTCTAGAAGCATGTAAATTTGAGAATAGTTAGCAGCTATTTTGAGACCGTGAGACAAGGGCCTATAGAGAAGAATGCCCTTCAAGAAGGAAAGGAGATAGAAACCTGGTTCTTGTCACATTTTTGTGCCTCGATCAAACCTGGCCTAAAGCTAATTTCCTCTAGACTTCTTCGTTTGGTGAGCCAATATATTCCCTTTTAAAAATACCACATTGAATTGGGTTTCTGTTATTTAAAGTGGAGAACATCCATTTATTATATTTTTATTCTAGGTGAGATCCCACAGTCATATGCACATTTTCCCAGCATTCAGTGCTTTCTTTCTTAATATCTCCCCCAGTAACCTATAGTTGTGAAGGCAGGGCTGAGACTTAGTCACCTTTGAAGTTATCTAAGCACAGTATCTTGTATAAACTGGGCCTCCAATAAGTACTTCCTGAAAGGATAACTGAATACATAAATAAAATCCAAACAACCCAGCTGCATGAAGTTTTCTACGATAGCTCTGACGGAAAAGATATGCTAAGGGGCACTAGAGTAGCTCAGTTGGTTAAGTGTCTGACTCTTGATTTCGGCTCATGTCATGATCTCAGGCCTTGGGATGGAGCCCTCCATGCTCAGTGGGGAGTCTGTTTGAGGATTTCTCTCTTGCTGTTTCTCTCCCTGCACACTCTGTTTTTCTCAAACAAATAAATCTTTAACTTAAAAAAAAAAAGATATGCTGAGAACTTGTGCAATAATTTCTACCTTTGTAATCAGAGACAAGGCTATTTTACATCAAATAACTGTTGTTTTTCAAACACCAGAGCTACATTAGAGCTGTAGGACTAAACAGGCACCTATTGAGAAATAATTTGTAACTGAGGACACTCGACACTATTTTAGGCTAATGTCACAAAAAGCACAGGTAATATCAAAGTCTGCCTCATCAACGCTTCCCGAACAAGGGGACAACGGCATTAGATCTGGCCCCTGATGGCTATGAAGGTAATCTGACTTCTTTGGGAAACTGATGAAGGAGTTGTTGTTTTTCTATTTTGCCACTGCACTTTCTAGAGAGAAATCTGAGATAATGAAGAACATCATTATTCCAGGACCTAGCCTGAAGACAGAAAAAAGGGGGGTTGTTTTCTCTAACACATACATGTCAAGATGAGTTTGCGTAATATCATCATCAATGCTTAGAATTGACAATACATTCTGATTACATTAATTCAGAGTCTAGGAAAAATAAATATCCCTCTTCATGATCATCGATTGCAATGCAGGATTCCTTGAAAAGTCGAAAATGCCACATATCAACCTAACATACTGACAATGTCAACTGATTGCAGGATATATCAGATGACTGGCTAGGGAATCACTCACCAGCAACTTCAACGAGAAAACTGATTATAATTCAGTATTTTTTTAATGATGTCTGATGTGCAAATGATTACTTTAGCTCTGCTCAGGAACATTAAATTTCCACCTGGGGGACAACCCAGCTTTGAACTATAGGTCACTCCAAAACTGTCATTCTGTCCTGAATTTAAAACAACTACAGTGGCAAAAATCTTTCGCAGCCATGAGAATCCTTAACATGCTTAAAAAAGAGCTCAACATTAAAGCCCACATGAATACTTGCTTAACAAAACAAGGAACTTCACATGGGCAACTAGAATATTTGTATGTCATGTGAAAAGATTGCTCTTTCGCAGTCATGTGAACTAAGTTCCCGAACATAATTTTAAGGTAGTGGATGCAAAGACGTCTACTCTGCCAATTCACCTGGTCTCCCCAGATATCTTAATTCTTTACTCGTCTTTCTAGTGTGAATTACACTTGCTTATGACTACTTGATTTGCTGACAATTACTTATGGGGTGCAGGGCAGAGAATGAAAGCGGGTATTTTAGGAGAATAAACTGGCTATCCTTCATCTACTCAGTGAATTATTGATGGAAAAACATGAATATAAGTTTCTGATTAGGCAATTCCATCTGTGTTCCTGTAAGGTATTCAGAAACAAGAAAAAAAATCATTATCTGGAGAGAAGAGCAATAAAAATTTGGCATATGGCCTAAGAGATAAAAAGTAAAATGCATAATGCTTAAAGATAAAAAAGGTTACCATGGCAGGAATCCACACATTCCTGGAGGGTATTACTCAAGTGTGTGGACCAAAAGAAAAAGGAGCAAACTACCTTTATGGAAAATCACCTGTCATTCTTTTTTCTTACTTATGTTTGTGGTAAGGAAACTCATCTTTTATCTGGAAAAAAACCTTAAAAAAGGTGTACATGACCATCTCTAACCTACTCTATTCAAACACATGAAGGTACTTCCTTCATCTGAGTTAAAAACACACAAACAGATGACTGCAGATGACACTTGCTTGTTCATGAAGGAAAAGAAGGAAAAGCTAAAGCAGAATTATATACCATGTTCATTTGTAATGAATTGTTGAGACACTGTGGGTTTTTGTTTTTTTTTTCCACAGTGGGGGGAGTGTGGTGGGGTGGGCAACAGCCCCATGATAGGAAGCCCTGACTGACCTGAACCCACAGTGTGAGACGGGCCACAGCCTGACTTCAGCGGCCGCCCCAGCCCTGCAGTTCCTACTCGTTCCACAAGAGAGCGACATCCCACCGCAGCTGCTCTCCGCAGAGGCTGCGCTCTAAGTAGAACAAATGTGTTATTTAGTCTACAATCATTTTTAATTTTACTACTGACAGTCTGACAGGACTACTTAATATTGCTGGGTTGACCTTTCCGTGATTTTGTGCTAAACTCTTTTTTCTTTTTCTTTCTTTCTTTTTTTTTTTTTAACTTCCCTGAATCTGCTGTGCCGGGAAGAGAATACAGTTGACTCTGCAGGATGACAGGCGGCAGTGATATGATCGGTAGACAGCAGTGGTCAAAACAAGTGAGTAGAAAGGCAGGATTACAGGTGGGAACCGGGGCTGTATATCACATGGCCTCCTGGATGCATGAGGAGCCCTCTCTGCATGTGGGCAGCTCAGGGAGAATATTCAGCCTGTCATCAATCCCTAGGAATGGCTGAATGGGTCCTTCCGTGGCAGAGAACAACATATGGGATGTAAAGTTAATTTCTTTAGGTTCAGTCCTGTTCTCCCCTGGGAAAGAAAGATTGTCCATCTGGGGGAAGATCTTTCTGAAAATGCGGCCTTTGAACACTCAGCAACCTGTAAGGGAAAGATAACAAAACTTTTTCTGCCACACACTTCAGAACAAAGTAATTTGTTGCTTAAAAGAAGCATATAGCACACTTGGAACCTCAGGAATGACAGCCACCACTGCAGTATGCAAGGGGTTCCAGGGATCTGAAAACAGGAACATGGCTGCCATTTACCACATGCTTACTTTGCACCACACTCTGTGAGAAACGCTGCATACGAATTGCAACCATTTTAAATCTCTCACAGCTCTGAGGGCTCTACTGCCATTAGCCCCATATGAACACATAAAGTATCTTGTATGTAAGGAGGTTATGTGGTAGATGACAACACAGTTGGCAAACCAATATTAAAGTTAATCTTTTTTCTGTAGCTAAATCCTGGAATCAAAACATTATACTGTCATATACATGTCAATACTATAGCAAATCGTAACGTTACACTGTCTCTTGAGAGCCTCTGAAATAAGCAAAGTCTCTCCTCATACTGCTCACCTCATCCAAACTGCAAAGCCTTTCCTGGCTTTTACAGGCCTGTTCTCAGAAAAATCTGAGAGGAAACTCCCAAGCAGGTTCTGCTTTGTGACTCTTGGCTCCTCAGGTGCCCTTACAGAAACAGAAAGAGTTGTACCTTGCTTTGTGGCTTATGACCATGGAACTCATGCTGGATGTGTTGGAATTGGAGACATTTAATTATATCAAGGAGTTTATACATAACTGAGAATCGTGGCTTTTTTATTGTGGTCAGCTCAGGCAAGATGCTACCCAAGCCTTTTCAACAGAGGACCACCTGTTGTTTTGGAAATTTCTTTAATGAACTCCCCTACAGAACAAATCTGAGATGGAAGGTGAGGTGAGAGTGGGCTGTCATTACTCATTTCCTTATCTCACCTGCCCTCCTACTGTTCATTTCACTGACAAAGACCTGAGGATTGGATAATAGGGAAAATAAGCCAGTATGGCCACAGCTAGGGGGAACTAAACCAGCAATAGGTTGATTTCCCCAAAAAAGAAAACCCATGGTTCACATCCCATCATCTAAGGACCCTGAGATCAGTCCAAGGTTGGTGCCAATTGTCTAGGAATGAAATTCACTGAGGGCGTGGAGTAGAAACTCTCTAGGCAGAAGCCATATGCCTAAGCTTTTGAGTTACAACATCTTAATTCAGAGGACTGAACTATCCTGGTTGCAAACAGATGCCAGCCAGCAACTAGAAAAGTAGAGAAAGGCCAAGTTGTCAGGGACTGCAAAGGTTGCCTTGGCCCCTGGTCCGGTAAAATTTGTGACCAGGGTAGGGTTCCAGTTCCATTAGGAAACAAAAATGCTGAAAGAAACCAAGAACATGACAAGTGAGGCACGTATAATAGGAGTTTATGGGTTACTGGAACACGAAGTGCCCAGTTACATTAAATGCCAGGCTTGGTGCAATCAGATTGACCTTAGCCATGAGATGTGTATATATGGCTCTTTATTGCCAGACCAAGATATGTTCAAAGTCCATATCATTTGGCCAGCTACCCCGGAAGAGCTGACGTCCTCTGAATTACTAATCTGAATCTCAAGATAGGGCCCAGGCAGATAAAGCATGCTCAGCCTCTGCAGCCTAAAAGAATATATTGTTTTTGGGCGCCTGGGTGGCTCAGTGGGTTAAGCCGCTGCCTTCAGCTCAGGTCATGATCTCAGGGTCCTGGGATCGAGTCCCACATCGGGCTCTCTGCTCAGCAAGAAGCCTGCTTCCCTCTCTCTCTCTGCCTGCCTCTCCGTCTACTTGTGATCTCTCTCTGTCAAATAAATAAATAAAATCTTTAAAAAAAAAAAAAAAAAAAGAATATATTGTTTTGCTCTCCAAGAAGTAAGGTGGGGGGATCCAAACTCAAGTGAATCCTCTATAACTTTTTGAGTATATTATTGACTATAATTTTATTATTAGAAAAATTGGGGGGTATACTGCTTTGGTGAGTAAGCGGGCTGCTGAGCAGTGAGAGATCATTAGTGCGGTTCCAAGCTCCAGGTTACATAGTCAGGATTGCCACCCCCATAAGGCAAGTTTTGATAAGTTCCACATACGTACAATTTTCAGATGAGACAAAAGTCTCATGACATCCGCCATGTCTGCCAGGATGAGTAGGCGAGTTACAGCTGAGAGCAAAGCCCTCGCCGCCCGCACCATGGTGCCACGCTTCACCGATGAGCACGGGTCATCAGCAAACTCTGAAGAGGCGATGCGCATTGTCTCACCTATAAGACAAAGATGGAGAGGTGGGTGGGTAGACGGGAAGCTCCGGGGCTAACAGTCATAAAGATCTGCAGATGGGTGATTGTTGTTCCTACCGCAAAACCCGCCACAAACAGGAGGTCCTCCTGCCACCTCCATCACTGCCCCCCTTTCAAGTCCAATGCATCAGTGCACATTGGACAGGGGCTGTGGACAAAATAAGGTGTTCATTTCCCGTGGAGGTGTGAAATTGTTCTTTAAACATCAATAAGGAATGCATTCAATTCAATTTGTCTAATAGTTGTGATGAATCTGCCCTGACCTTAATCATTCTCACTTTCCATTTCCCTTGGAACCAGTGGGATTTACTAGGCAGCCAGGTGAGCTTACTGACAGTTGAGGTACAATGTTAACTGCTCCACAGAGGAATGAAACTAAAACCCTGGCCTCATTAACACTGTGCTCTTAATTCAACTAATCAGACGATAACAGACTACAGACATACCCCAAATGCAGTCTTTTAATACTCTGCTAAGAAGCTATTCTCTAATATAGAGAACATTTATGGGAGAATTGAACCAATTCAACAAACCCGTACTACGATAGATATTATTAAGCTCTGAAATTACAAAGGTGACTGCGGACCCCTGGTCTCTAGGGGTTCACAATCTAATAAAGAGACATGATGTAAGTACATACTCGTAATATATATAACTACATACCACAATACACATATGATTAAGAATGTAGAAAAAAAAAAGAATGTAGACAAAGAAAGGGAAGTGATTTACTTATTTAGTGTGAGGCTGGGAGAAGCCGTCAACTTTGATGGCCTTTGAATAACGAAGAGGTGTTCACCAGAAAGACGGCAGCGGGAAGAGCACGCTTGGCAGCGTGAACACTGTGTGAGGCTCTGAACGCTGGCGCAGGGTACTGTGACGAACTACAGTGAGGTAGGGGGTGTAGAGGAGAGGTGGCAGTGTTTGGGAAGCTGAGAAAGAGATCCAAACCGGGTCCTCAGTAGGGAGGGAAGTGACATTAATAGATTTTTTTTTTTTGCTATATTACATAAAATAAACTGAAGTAGACAAGCTGAGGGCAGAGACACTGATTATTAGCGCGAGTGCATTAGAGCCTGAGGAGCAATAACGAGGGTCTGGATGGTCCAGGAAAATAGAAATGGGATACAGAGAGGAAAGGAATATTAATGAGATCTATATTAGAGAAAGACCAGATTTAGGGACTGATCAGAGGTAGAGACTGGAGAGAAGGTGGAGTGGCTGGTGAATGCCAAGTATTTGTATAAAGGGACCCAGGAGTTGGAAGCAAAGGGGATTGCCGGTTAGGATGACACACGTTCCCTATCCATGAACTGGGTATCACCTGGGGTGGAAAGGCCTGGGAAGCAGCATAATGAAGCTTCACATAGCAAAGCATCCACAGAGGCAATAAAAGCTTTGTCAGTAAACTTGAAGAATAGAGTTAATATGACCGATTATTTAATTTAGGGTAAAACAATTTGTTTAATATTCTATTTATAGGAATGATTATTTCTCATCTGTTAATCAAAACCCAGCTCATTTAAATAAAGTCAACTGTATCACTGAAACCCTGTGCATCCTGTAATTTATCTGAAGATACAAGAGAAAAAAAAATAGTACCTCTTAATCATTTCACAAGCATGTTGGAATTGATGTAATTCACTCAATGTTATAGTTATTTAAAGCCTTTCATGCTTGGAAAATGAGGGTGTGTCAGGAAATACACTTCGCTGTGGACTTTTAAAAGAAACTACCATCTACAATAAGCATATTATATAGCGGACCAGCTTAGTCCCAATGCCTAGACACAGGCAAAGAGCCTGATACATAATGGCATGGGAGAAATGTAACAATTCATTACTGTCCTGGCACAAAGGTGAATTTCCAAGATGTCTGGCCCTTCAGGGCTAAATAGACTTTAAAGGTGGAGGCTGGCAATTAGGAAATACATATTTAATTCAGGGGTCCCACCCTTGCTACAGGATTATATAAATTTCCTCCACAACCTCCAAACCCTGAAAAGAAAGGACTCATTGGCAGATATCCATACTGTGGGGAGAAGACAATCTCATTCTCTGCAAAGTACGGCGGGAAGGAACATTCACAATAATGGGTGAATCTAATGAACTATTGAGAAGGTCACTACAGCTAAAAATGGACATATCTGCATATGGTATTAACGGGTGGAACAGTTGCTGCTGGAATAAATCTACTTATTCAAGGAAAGGGGAAATTTATTCTGCATATACATCTAGGGAGCCACATGGTTGATCCCAAATTCTGCAAGTTAAATTGGTATATGAGCCACAGTAACAGTAGATCACTCACGTTGGGCTACTCTGTAAACAAAGGGCCCTGGGAGGTGAGCGGAGCTGCACCCCTCAGCATGTGGAGGAACCATGCCTAATCAAACTAATGTTCAAGGTCAGGTTTTTATACAGAAGGTCAGTATATAAGAAGGCCACTTAATCCATGTGCTGGCCATTCGGTCAGCAATACTGCTTCAAAGCTAGGAGTAACACAGAGCAGAACAGAGTTGTCAGGTGGAGCTCTCCAAACTGGGGCCCCCACATAGGCACCCCAGGAAGGAACTCTGGAGATGTCCGTGAGGTGGGGAGGGAAGGGGGACAGGATAGAGACGGAGAGGAGAGAGACCCACATTAGTAAATGTAACTCTGCAAATGGAAATCTCGTGCTAAATTCTGAGATTATTCTAAGATAAATAGAAGATGATTTAATTCAATTTAAATTACAACTAAAAACTCATTTTAAGCAGGTACAAATGATTTCACATTGTTAAAGATTTTAAAGGAAAAGCAATCTAAAGTCAGCTACAATGTTAATGCATTTTATATCCCTATAGTTTTAAGATTACTGAATTAAAGTGGAAATCTATATTGTGCAATGATAAGCAAGTTTATCAGGATAAAACTGGCTATTTTTCCCAGGGAACTGCTTTTTCTGTAAGACTAAAATATTTAGCTAAGAAACAGCATGCATGTGTAGGAGATGGAAGGGATCAATGAAGAAGGGATAACAGACCTGCCTGTTTCTTTCATATATACCATTGTGTTCACTCTCAATTACTTGATATAAAACTAAAGCTCAGTGCAGGGTGTCTATAGTAAAGTCTTTGGTCCCCTCAAGCCACTTACAACCTGCTGGAAAAAAGAAAAATTAGTCTCTCCAAATAAGTGACCAAAGGGAAATAATAGCAATTAATATGCACACACAGTGCTTCTATATAAAGGTTTATTATGTAAGTATTGTTCTAAAAGCTATATAGAGAGATATTAAGTCATAGAATAAAAGATAAGTAATCTTTAAAATCACAAAGATCTAGGAACATTACCCTGACTCAATGCCAACCATTGCCAAAAATTAGACTTGATGATTTTTCAACCTTGGTGTTTTAGTCACCTCTACTGCAAAACAGGGGCCAAAATAATGAGAGCAGCCTTGGGGACAGTCATTAGGGTTAAAATTTAGAGGTGATGCAGTCAAAGCAACCAGCACAAGGCTTTACCCATAATGGGGGCTTACTCATTACTGTCATTAATATTACTGCTACCCCATCGTTGTGGTCCTCTCCATGACAAGAACAGCTCATGAACTCCTGGTTAAAGGTTTGGAAGTGCTTTTTATTGGCTGATTCCACTTCTGCATACACAATTTAGAAGCAAGAAAACATCTCCCCAATAAAAATATGTTTAAAAATTTTTTTAAAATTTATTTACTTGATAGAGAGTGAGTGAGAGAGAGCATGAGATGGGAGAGGGTCAGAGGGAGAAGCAGACTCTCTGCTGAGCAGGGAGCCCGATGCAGGACTCGATTCCGGGACTCCAGGATCATGACCTGAGCTGAAGGCAGTCGCTTAACCAACTGAGCCACCCAGGCACCCCAAAATATTTATTGTTTTAAGGCATAAAATCACCTCCCTAACAGTTCCAGTGCTTGGCTTTCGAACTGGTGCTTGTTCTGGTTCTTAGACTACCGTGGTGGCACTGGAGATGGACAGACAATTGTGCATAACCTTGAGGTAACATCAACTCAAATGCAGAATAATGCAGGATGGTAATAATACATAGAAGAGAGGGATAACATGCAGAGGATAGAGTCTCAGGAGTAGAAAAGTCATTTTAGAAGCAGATTATGAACCAAAATAGCATGAATACCATGTGCTGCATCCTTTGAAGGGAGAGCCTGCATGCAATAGAAGCTCTCTTTAAATACTTGATAAATGAACTATGGGAAAACTGTGAGAAGCAGGGGAAAAGGGTATGATTGAAAGCTAGGTTCAGAGAGTGTTAAGCTGTCTTCCAGAAAGTTCTCTATGCCTATAATGTTTAACTACCAGTTATGATATGTAATATCTAAAACTGCACATCATTCTCTTTTGTTTACTGATATAAATTTTCCATCAATTGAATATTTTTCTTTTTTTGATTTTTATTTTATTTTACTTTTTTCACTGTTCCAAAATTCATTGTTTATGCACCACACCAGTGCTCCATGCAATACATGCCCTCCTTAATACCCACCACCAGGTTCACCCATCCCCCCACCCCCACCCCTCCAAAACCCTCAGTTTGTTTCTCAGAGTCCACAGTATCTCAGTGTTTTTCTTTGTCTAATTGTTTAAGGTATGTGGCACATATTGATAGCTCATGTTTTTGATACTTTCCCATTGTAGAGGTCCTAGAGAAGACGAGAGATAAAGAGCAAAAATTTCTAACCCTCTTAGCTATGATTTGTTCCCTTTTCCCAATAGCTTAGGCTGCCTCAGAACCCTTGTCACACATATTTTCCTCAAGATACAAATCTTGGACGATCCTGAGAAATGGATCCTCTACAGCAATGCAGAAAATGCAATATATTTTAAGAGAAGAAAAATTAGTGAGGTCTAATACGTGACCACTGCTTCACAAACTCTTGGCTAGTTCTGTTCCCCAAACTGTACATCCCCATTGAGCCACACACAGGACAGTAAAGGAATAGATACAACAGAATTTTTAAATGATAACTGAGTGGACAGCTCACATCTGAATGTTTTATGCTTTTGATTATGTTGTAGAATCTGTAAAGCAATGCAATGCTTAAAAACAATTTATTGCTGTGGTTAGCTCATTTCTGAAGCCTAGTGGGAAATATATATCTTCATTTGAGATAAAGCAAATGAAATGCCAAATGAATGGTCAATGTGAGGAGCATTTCTCTATTTGCTAAATGGGATGTTGCCCAATTCATGAATTGCTTAATAAAGCCAATTAGATCTTCCAATTTAAGAAACAAACATACAAAACAAATGAACAAATAAAAACACCAGAAATGGTCAATGCAGAGAACACCATGAAAGTTACAATGTTACCAGAGGAGATCTTGACACATTATACTATGCTATGCGTCTTGGCTCCTTTTTGTTTGTTTGTTTATTTGTTTTTTTCTTGTTTTTGTTTTTAGGTTTTATTTATTTATTTGAGAGAGAGAGAGAGCATGAGCAGGGGGAGGAGCAGAGGGAGAACCAGACTCCCTGCTGAGCAGGGAGGCTCAATCCCAGGACTCTGGGATCATGACCTGGGCAGAAGGTAGACACTTTAACCAACTGAGCCACCCAGTGCCCTCTTGGCTCCTTTTTGGAAGACAAAGGTGAGCACCACCTTGATAAAATTATTCAGAGCTGACCAGGGTACAGCAAAGGATGAGTTGAACAAGCTGCACGAGTAAACACTGAGGAACAGTCTCTTCTGGGTTTATTCCAGCAGCAAGTAGATGGTGCCCATAAGGTGACTCAGGATTCCTTCCATTTTAAGATTCTATCAGCGTGTGTCTACTCAGACTTAATATCTTAACATGTGCTGTCTTATCTCTTTCCTACTAAGAACAGTCTCTTTTATTTAGAGCTCATGGTGTGCCAAGTTTTTGTTTGAAGAGCTTTCTACATCATGACTCAATTACTGCTCAAGAAAACCTGATGAAGTTAAATACTTGCATTGTCACCATTTATACCTGAGGGAACTGAAGAGAGCAAAGGAAGATTACTTGCTGAAGGTCAAACAGCTGGTGAATGGTGGAGACAGCATTCAAAGCCACCCTGGCTCTAGGGTCTGTACTATTAACAGCTGGGATTTAGAAACAACTTTTAAGATTCTACTTACTGTATTAAAATTATTTGTTTACATATTTACATCTGGATCTGTATTAGGAGTTGAAGATTAGCACACTATTTTATTTAGTTAGCAGAGTATTATTAAGAAATAAGGAAGAAAGAATGGAGGGAAACGGGGAAAGAAGAACAAACAAAGACATTTCTCCCATTATTTCCAGGCTCTACCACTCCCCACTGTCTCTTCTTAGAGCTGATTTATGAGTGGCTATGTTGCATACATTTGAGTCTTCAACGCTTTGCCAAGACTTTAAGCTTAGTCAGGGTACGAACCATAATTGTAGCATATTGCTGTCTTTATTCCTAGCACTTAACCTATATTTGACAGGGTAGAGTCACTCAATGAATGTTGGGAAGAGCAAAGGATGGTAGGCATGGCACTTTATGTTTTAAGAAATATCCTGGGACACCTGGGTGCCTCAACTGGTTAAGCATCTGCCTCTTGACATTGGCTCAGGTCATGATCTCAGGGTCCTGAGATCAAGCCCCACATTGGGCTCTGTGCTTAGCGAGGAGTCTGCTTGAGGTTCTCTCTCTCCCTCCCGCTCCCTCAGCTGGCATACCCACTTTTCTGTGTCTGTGTGTGTGTGTGTGTCTCTCTCTCAAATAAATAAATAAATAAATAAATCTTTAAATAAATATATAAAACATATCCAACTGCTGCTGAAGCAAGAAGAAAGGATGAAATCCTAAATGCTATAAATTTATCAGTGACATGAATATTTTCTTATATTTTCTTCCACTTTTTTTTTTTAAGTTGGTCTTGTGAGTTCAGCCAGCAGCAGAGAAGCCATAACATTTGAGAAAGGCAGGTGATAGTGGAAGTTGCAACACCTTTGCTCCTCCTCTTTTGTTTTGCCCACATAAGCATTTGCTATCAACTCAGAAAAAGTCCTAAAACTTTTTCGGAAACAATGAAGAACTTGAAAGAGCAATGTGTGCATTTCACCCCAGGGTGGTTATGACTCAAATTCATGATTAGGAGGAAAGGTCGGCAATCAGAATTTTTCTCTGAGGCTCAGAGATGATGAAATCATGTATTTTCTCAAGCAAACTCTGTATTAAAATAAGCTACCTCCTGCAGATCCTGTCACTTCCAGGACTGAGCATCTACAGAAGTGCTGGCACACAGTTCAAGTCCTTCTGTTACCAGAAGCAAAATAACCTTTGGCCTAAATATGCAAACAAAGCCTTATATGCATCTAAGTATAATTATGCATGGTATAATCATATATATTTATACAGTATATTAATAATTAATATATAATTAATCACAATATTAAATTCAATACATGCATATGTGTTATATTATACATTACATGCATATAGTATTATATATAATATAATGTATATCAATATACAGTTGGTTGTAATATTAAATAAACAAAGTAATCAACATGGTTTATAAATAATATTTTTATATATATATTAAAAGTAGGTACTATGCAAACTACATCAAAACAGTGTGATTATTATAAAATGAGAATTCTGCTTTTTTCTTTATCATTCCACCAAAGGTAGTGGACTCTTTGGGCTCTTTATCTTTCTTTGTTTTTCCAAGCAACAATGAGCAAACAGGAAATTACATGGAAAATGACAGAAGGCTGATGGTTCCATTGTCCCTGAAGTGACTGTGAGACTGGAGGATTTCTGATCTGGGTAGGACCTCTTCAGGCTCCTCTAGCCCGTCACTATCACCTTACATATAAAGACACAAAAACAAAGTAGCAATTGACCGGTGGGAGGTCAGGTGGCTGGGTGGGGCCAGCCTCCCAGTTACCTGACATTCCAATCAGGGATAACCCCAGAATGGTTGGGAGACCAACAGAATGCAGTGTGCCACAAGAAAACTGAAACTTCCTCCTCATCTAACAAAGTCCGAGACAACCACATGGCCTTGGTACAGTCCTGCCTCAGCCGCTTGAGCAGCTCCAAAGACAACCAACCGTGCATCCGCATTCGGTCTACCCCAGTGTCTTTTATTTTCCAACGTGGATAGTTGAGTCTGTTCCAATGCAGTCTTCCCCCTATCAAGATATGTTCTGTATGCAAAAGTACTACAAATGCCAGTAATTGATGATTAAGTGTATTGAATGTTATGAGCTATTAAACATCGTTAGAGACAGTAATGTACCGCCCTGCAGAAGGCACAGATCATTAAGCGTATGGATTTTAATTATTTCAGCTGTAGCCTTTTCCTGGGTTGGGAGGAGAGGGTATAGGGTAATTTTGTATTGTTGTAGCCAGAAAGATTATCATGCTACAACATGGCACACTTCACAGATAAGACCTTTGCAAGGACCTGTTAAATACAGTAAGAGCCATGTTCCACAAAAATGTGATTATTGTCTTGGGCTCAAATGCAGTGAAAGACCATAAACTTGGAAACATTAAACAGTGATGTGTTAAGCTTAAGAGAAAAAGGGAATATGAAGGCTCAGTACCGACCCCAATGTCACTAGATATTTTTAGAAAACAAAGGGAAAAGAAAGGATGAACATGTAAATTTCACTATACAGTATATTTCCTTCTGAAATAAGTATACTATAGCCAATATATAAAGAAGACCTCTTGTAAGTTGGTGTGTAAAGCAAATAAGCAGCTAATAAATTATTTTTTTGTGTAAGACCAAAATCTCAATAGCCCTGTATATGTAATGCAAGTATCTGTATAAAAAGCATATTTGCAGACTTATTTATATTCTTAAGTCAATAAATGTTTCTATCGATCTGTGTCTTTATTCTCCTACAACCAGGACCACAAATCAAAACCCTCTGAAATGTCAATAGACTGATATAGGACTTGGTAGTTGAACTGTGACTTCAAAAACCTTCAGTGTAATAAGGAAAGAAAGAACCCCTAAGTGGCATCTAGACTGGACAGCAGAGATAGCATGATCATAAAAAATGCCAGGAGGCTCCACATTTCAACATGCAAATGTAGAGGACATTTCTGTTTCTTCTTGCTAATTAAGATGCTATACAAGGAACTGTAGACTGAAGAGGTAGAGGGAGGGATTTACTGTCCAAATATCAGAATTTGAGAAAACCTGAGAGGACATGATATAGCCTAAATCTTAGCAGAAGCAAAATCCAGGTGTGACCTCTAATTTAGAGACTCCTCTACGTCCCTTACTACGCCCTACATCCCCCTACATTCCTAAGAAGACAACCAATTTGAGACCACTCTAATTATTTAAATTATTTTTTCAACTACTTGGTCTTTGTTCTTCTGAACCACACCTAAAAATATAACTCCCTCCTCAGTAGGATAGATCTTAAGGGGAAAAAAAAAAAATGTCCTCTAAAGAGAAGGGAAATGTCAAAACAAACATTCATCAGCCCTTGCCCAAGAACTAATGCTGCATTCAGATTATGAAAAGAACTAACATAAATAAATGAACAAACAACTCCCCAGTTTTCCAAATGTTAAATACCTACTAACTAGGCATTCAAGTCAGGATAATTTGTTTGTACACGACCTTTTAAGCAAATTAATAGTGTAAGCATGAAAGGTGTTGCCAATCAGCTTTGGAGGGGATAAACCTGGGTTTTGGCAAGTTGTGAAAACAATTAGTAAGAAAGATAATAATTGATAACTAGTCACTCTAATCTACTTCAGGATCTAAGTTACTACAGATATTTGAAAGATAGTGAATATAATAAGCTCGTTTGTGGAGCCCAAATCTTCAATTTCAGAGGGAAGAAGCCAGGTCTCAAGAAACTTAACATGGCTTGCTCAAGGTCACACAGAGCACTAAGGGCAGAGTCCACACCAGCAGCTGGATCTCTGGACTCTGATATCAGATTCGCTGCAATTTACTACCGTGGTATACTTCTTTAGAAACATTCTGTTTTTCATAGGGTTTCAAAACTTCACAAATTATTGTCCTTGATTTAGTCCATATAATAGAAGCCTTTCTAAACCAGCTTGGATAACTTGATACTATGTTTATGTTCAAATATATCTTTAAGTTTCTAGTTTCAATTTTGAGACATTTCAAAATTGTCATTAGTACAATTAAATAACACATGCATTACTGATTTCATATCAGCTTAAGGATAAACACAAAGAAAAGCAAATGGGAAGTATAAAAAGGCACATTATATAATTTGCATCTTACATGCTACAGAAAAATAAACTATGCTTAAATCGCTACACTGTAAAATAACAAACCAACTTCACTTTTCTAAAGAAGTCCTTCGCTAAACAAAACACAAGAACAATCCTCCTAATGAGAAAAGTAGATTAAGGATAGAAAACTCTAGCACACATTTCAAGATTAGAAGCCAAACAAACAAGGTTCCAAGTAATCGGTATTATGAATCTGATAAAAAATAATTTTTAGATTTATTTTAATAATTTATTTAATTTAAATAATTTTAAATTTTTGCTTTTAAATCTGCTATAAAGTTAAAGCTCAATTAAAATATATTTTAAAATATAATATGGAGAAAACTGTCTTCACTGGTTTGAGGATGAAAAAACAGAATGATCAGATTCTAAGATGTGAATGGCACTCTGCTTTAATTGCTGAACTGCCATTGATTTTCCAGTCATCACAGAGAAATGGCAGTTTGTTAAGCGTGATTATAACCATGAGTCTTCTTGACTGAACTGACAAGAGGCACCCATGTCACCATCATTCTGGTTTCTGTATTAAGAAGGTTCAGGGGAGAAACGACATCTAAATCAACATCAATGTACCAATTGTAATAAAACACCCCCAACAAAAATATATTAGTTCAGCAGGATCCAGCAATAGGTAATGAACAAAATTGATTTAAAGTAACTCAAAATCTTAAATTAAAAAAAAAAAGCCCAAATTGCCAAAATGTGCTAATCAAAGCTTTCTTTACTTCTGTGATCCATAGCCTGTCACTAAGGTCACAGCAGTCTCTGACAGCCTTCTCTCTTTCCAACTCAAACGTACATTATTAAAGTAAGTGAAATAAGGTTATTGTAAACCTTACAAATAAACTAAGTGTCCCAACAGGGTGGCATGCAACCTCAAGGGTAAGGGAAGTTTGGGGACTAGATAGAGAAGAGTGACAATCCTGTCCACACTGCCTTAGTTGGCAGGGTGGGTTATATGATGATATCTGTAAATGTGCATTTGTGCACAGTGTATAAAGAATTATATATCATTTCATTCATCTTTTTTATTCATTCAGCATGCATTTATTCAGTACCTGCTCTGTGGTTGGCACTTGCCAGGTTTCTAGATATTCAAGAAGAAATCAGAAAGATGATTTTTTTTTCTGAATTAACAAGGTTTATCTGCAAAACATCTGCAGAGAAATGCCCACAGAGTAGGCCTTTGAAAATACAAGGAGAAAGGAGAAGCTTCATTTTAGGGAGCTAGGAATCATGAGTGTATAGAGGTTGCTTAGTAAGCTATAATAATAAGTAAAGGTGGCCAAAAAATATTTGTATATGTGCATATATATCAATGTTTCTGTATGTCTATCTACCTATCTTTCCATCCATCTACCCATCCGTGTATTTATGTGTGTGTATGAGATGGAGATTAAGTTAAGTTTTTCTTTCCCTATCCCTCCAATGCATAGCTTTTAGCCTTAACTCTCAAGAGCTGGCAGAGACCAGCCACTCACTGCCAATTCCCTCCCTGAAGTCCCTGCTAGAGCACTAAAGAACAAAGAGAACAGGTGAGAATGACTCAGATAAATACACTCTTCATCATTAATTAATTCCTTGGCCTCGTACTGAGCAGGACTGGGTCAACAGTGAAATATCAGGGCCTTTTTAAACCTCTTGACATTAAGCCCTAAATGAAAAGTGGGCTTGAGGGTTTTAAAACTCCTTTCTCCTGGGCTGATTCTGTTTTCTAGTAAGATTTCCAAAGAAAAAAGACCCCAACTTAACACATCAGTTTCGTGAAACTGGAGGGAACTGCAGAGAGAGAAATAAAAGAAGGAAGATTATAGGAAGTTAGTGAATTTTAATCTTTTCTCTCCTTCCACTGGAAACAAGATCCACCAATTTAGTTAAAATAATGTAGGATATGCAAAATGACAGGAAATATAGGACATTTTTAAAATGTTATATTTTGGGGCGCCTGGGTGGCTCAGTGGGTTAGGCCGCTGCCTTCGGCTCAGGTCATGATCTCAGGGTCCTGGGATCGAGCCCCGCGTCGGGCTCTCTGCTCAGCGGGGAGCCTGCTTCCTCCTCTCTCTCTGCCTGCCTCTGTCTGCTTGTGATCTCTCTCTGTCAAATAAATAAATAAAATCTTTTAAAAAAATAAAATAAATAAAATGTTATATTTTCAAATAATATGTTCAATATTTTTTCTTCAACAGCCAGACACTATTTTTTTTAAGATTTATTTGAGAGAAAGAGTGTGTGCGTGTGTGAGCTGGGGGAGGGGTAGAGAGAGAGAAAGAGATAGAATCTCAAGCTGACTCCCCACAGAGCATGGGGCTCAGTCCCAGGGCTCTGAGTTTGTGACTTGAGCCAAAATCAAGAATCAGATGCTTAACCTACTGAGCCACCTAGGCGCCCCTCCAGACAATATTTCCGTTAAAGTACATAAAGTTTAAAGCAAGCATTCAATTGTTAAACTGGAAAAAACATAGAATAAATACACTCTTCTCTGCATATCCAAACTTTCTGGACACTCTCTGGTGTGTTAATATTTGGAACCATTCTCATATTCTCTTGGCAGTCTCAAAATTTTTCTGCCCTATGAAGACCGCTCTCTGGAAAAGGGTGGGGAGGGGGTGGGGGTCCATTCTCTGCTTCTTAGTGTTAACTTCTTTCAATGTAAAAGTAGAAAAATCATGATAAACGACTTGAAAATTGCACTGTACACACTTGCCAGTGAACGAAGGTGCACAGTCCCTCAGTAAACATATTTCTCACCACAGATTAATGAACTCATATTGGGAGTATAATTTAACTTCCCGTGGAGGTCTGCCTGTAGGGAGAGACTATTTTGTTCATGCTGATGTTAGTAGTCCACTCTGTATGACAACATAATAAGGATTAATGCACTAACATAGGTTTTTAAAGCAAATACACATGGTTGGTTAATTCTTACATCACTTACATATTACAGAAAGACTGAACAGCCATTGCCCTGGGGGTATTGCTGGGAGAAGTCTATGGGTATAGGGGAACTGGTTTTGAACAATGAAAGAGAGTTCATTTTCAAGCCCTATACTGAAAAGCAAGTGGCTCTTCTCACCAAAAGGAGTTTAAAGGAAAAGTTGGGGAAGAAAATGTAAATGTCAAAAGATCTGTAGATGCAGTAAACTTACTTTAGAGACAGAGAAGCAGTACTGAACAATACCTGGGCTTAACAAGCACAATTCTAAACCACCTTCAGATAGTATTCAAGCCATGAAGTAAGAAGTAGGCATCCTGGCACACTGGACAAGGGACAATGGCAGCCTACGCTGATTGGTCCATGCCTACAGAGAGGTCACCACCCAGTCACGCTTGTCCAGGGCTGTTACTAAAGTGGAAAATAGGTACATATAAATCTACCTGCATTCTATACAGGATGTCCTAAAGGGGTAATCAGTGAAACTTCCAGGACAGAGTATAGATTCAGTGACTTTTAATAGATCCAACTATTTTCTTCACACAGTTTCAAGTTAAAGAATCTTTTCAGGTATAAATGCATGAGCATGCACACATATATTTCATAAATTTAACTACTCCAGTCAAGGCTTTGGCATGGAGAGCTGGCAAAACCAGTAAATGGAACCATGTATAGAATTTAGCTTTAAGCCTTCTTTCTGCTTCATATGCCACACATTATAATTACATTTGAGAATCCCCAAACCTAATATTTTTCGATAATCAACAGATGCAGCTAGAAATCATTTCCAAAGATGGCACCACTGCAAAATCCCATTCTGCCCTACTCTGTGTGGATCTCTTCCATGTCAAGTAATGTTACTCCCTCACCTCTAGTGACCTTTAACTCACTTTCCTCTTCCCAGGGGACTTAAGAACAGATGGCTAAATAATCTCAATGACCCCTTCCAATTTGGGATAGTATAATGCAAAAAAACCCCACTAACACTGTTATTTATAAAATACTATGTATCACGCACAGTGATAAGCACTCTAAATATGATCTCACAACGAGGTGGAGAACAGTTTCATTTCAAAGATAAAAGGGACCATGGGTTACTTTAGAAAGGTTTATTAAATTTGTCCAAAGTCGCACACTTACCTAGTCAGCCTCAGCCCTAGAATTTGATAAGATTAACTTAACTTCAGAGTCAGTAACCTTGAAGCTCTAAACCAAGGGTCTATTGGCATTAAGTTTTGCATTGTGACGTCCCTGTCAACGTTTCTTAAGACTGCTTAAAGGACTAAATAAAGACCTATTTAAAGGACTAGTCATTGTGCATACAAATACGACATACTGTTTTCAAAAGCAAATAAAGCTTATACCAGAATAAGAAACCAATCATCACCTACAAATGGTAGTTTGCTTTGCACCTATTATGCACATGTATGTCCAAGAATTATAGATGAAAAGAAGTAACAAAAAAACTAATATGCTATCACATGACAGATGTGGTTAATCATTTTGAATTGTCACCATCTCAAAAATATAGATTTAGCATTTCTCATTATTAACTGGATACTATCTACAAGATCTTTTTAGTAAAAACTTGGGGCTCCATTGAAATTTAGGCTCACCAACCTTTACATATGGGAACTAAGAATAAAAATAAAATAGTATTAATATTATTCTAGCAAAAAATTAAGTAACAAAATTATCTGTATGATAAGCTCTTAAAAATCACCTGTTTTTTCCTCTGAGTACCTACCAATGAAGAACCTAGGCTCAGACTTCTTGAGCTTCAGTCCCAGTTCTGACAATTTTTACCTTGTGTTACCTTGTGCAAATTATTTAGCCTTCCTTACTCACCAGTAAGATGAGAATAGTACCCCATGTCACAGATGGGGTACTGTTATATAAAAGATTAAACAAGAGGCTGTGAGAGACTGCATAACATGAAATATTTCTCCAAGACACCTGGAAATGCATGTTAACACAGCAAACATCTGTATAAATGGAAGGGCAATCCCTAAGCCAAAGACAGAAAGACAGAAAGAATGAAAGGAAAAGGAAAAGCGTAATGAAAAGGAAAAGAATAAGGAAAAGGAAAGGGAAAGAATAAGGAAAGGATGGTGCTCCTGGGTGGCTCAGTGGGTTAAGCCTCTGCCTTCGGCTCAGGTCATGATCTCAGGGTCCTTGGATCAGACCCCGCATCAGGCTCTCTGCTCAGCAGGGAGACTGCTTCTCCCTCTCTCTCTGCCTGCCTCTTTGCCTACTTGTGATCTCTCTCTGTCAAATAAATAAATAAATAAAATCTTTAAAAAAAAAAAAAAAGAATGAGGAAAGGAAAAGAAAGGGTAAAAGAAAGACAGACAGAGAAAGAAAACTTAGCAACACTGAAATAAAAACGGTAAACCAATTCTGAAGCATCAACAATCTGAGAGCTATTTGCAAACTCAGTAACTAAGAAGGTAGATTTTTAATGGCCACATATGGGACAGGAGGTCTTAAATTTCACAAGGAGTGGAACTGTAATCTTACCCATGCAAAATAAAATTTATATTCTTAAAGGGTTACATCAGTGAAAATATTAACTAGAAAAAAAATATGTCCTCCAACAAAGAGAAGTGGTAGAGAAACTTGTCTGGCCCATCCCAGGGGGGAAAAAAAAATCAGATGGTTTCATTTATAATTGATAACGACTGCTTATAACCAGAGAATTCTCCTCATCTGTTTGCAGGAAAGCCATGTATAATATCTACATAGACTAGAAAATCCAGAGAAGATAAATTATTTTAAAACAGTGAGGTTAGTGGTGGTTTGGGGTCCCCATTAGTAAAATCAAATGCTTTTTGGAAGGAAATATAAAACTCTCTCAATAAGACCTCATAAAAAATGAATGTACAGCTTATAGAACACTGTAGATGTGCTAAGTGGCAGAATTAATGATCTTAAAGAACTTAATAATTAAGTTAAAGAAATTAATAATTAAAAACTTCAGATAATATATATATAGTTTTAAAGAATTCTACCAATTATTCTTCTTTTACTTGTTATTCAGACATAGCCTCTTAGTACTTTAGCTTATGCTACACTTTGGCATCAAAAACCTAGCTTTTACTAAAAAATGACACTCTCCTTTCTGCCTTCAAACTCCTGCTCTGCTTTCTCTACTTAACAGACCCTTACATTCTTTCCTCCATGGTCAGTACATGTGCTTCTTCTTCTTTTGTTTTGTTTTGTTTTGTTTTGTTTTGTTTTTAAGATGTCTTTATTTATTTGAGAGAAAGAGAGTGAGCACAAACTGGGAGAGGGTCAGAGGGAAAGGGAGAAGGAGAGAACCAGACTTTCCACTGAGACCCTGAGATCACGTCTTGAGCAGAAATCAAGTGTCAAATGCTTAACTACTGGGCACCCAGTTAACCCATTATATGCTCTTCTGTCTTCAACTGGTTCTACATCTCCCTGAGCTGTAGAAACCTAGCCTATTCTAAATAATGGGCTAGTTATTCTAAATAATAAACCTAGTTATTCTAAATAATATACAGTCTTCTAAATTCCCAATGGAATATTAAACTGAGCTCCATGAGTATAATCTTAATATTAAATGCATTTTCTTCTTTTCTAATCTTTTAAAATTAGTGACCTACTTACTGAATATAGTTTAACTCTTAAATGGAAACTCATTTTTTCACCATTCAGGATAGCAGAGAAAGGACCAATCACTATAAAGGACATGGTCCAGTATTATCATAATGAATATTCAAAATCAGTCCTAATCACAAACACCATGGAATAACACTTTGCATGATATATTTTTGTTTTGTTTTGTTTAAACTTGGCAACTTTCTAAAATTAAAACCACCTACAGAAATTGCAAAGGTCTAAACACTAAAAACATAGATCCCTTGAAAGAGTTGGGTCATTTCCCCATAGACTAGAACTATTTACAAACTGTACTTCCAAATGATGATTTTTAAACAGCTCTTCCCATTTTTTAACAAAAAAATTATGAAGGGTGAGTGTGTGGGGGACTAGGGAATAAGAAGATAATGAATAGACTAGGAAGAGAGAGAGAGAGAGAGAAAGCTTTTTCCTGATATCCCCCCACATACATCTAATAAAAAAAATAAAAATAAAAATAAATCACAGAATACATTTCCAACCTACATCCCTAAGCCATCATGCTCAATTGAGAGTCCACTGGTAAATGGTGCTATAGGTTAAATTGTGCCTCACCCCCACTAAAGATAGGTCAAACATATGCCTAACCTCCACTACCTCTAATAGTGACCTTGTTTGGAAAGACAGATTCTTTGCAGATGTAATCAAGTTAAGATGAGGTCATATTGAATTAGAGTATGTCCTGATCCAATATGACTGGTGTCATAGGAAGAAACCAGATATAGACAGACAAGGGGACAAAATTATAGGATAATGGAACAGAGATGGAAATACTGAAGCTGCAAGTCAAGGAACACCAAAGATTGCCAGCAATCCACCAAAAGCTAGGAATGGGAAAGAAGGATTCTCCCCTTAAAGTTTCAGAGGGACCATGGTCCTGCCAAGACCTTGATTTGAACTTACAATCTCCAGAACTATGGGAGAATAAATTCCTGTTGTTCGAAGTTACCTAGTTTGTGGTACCCTATTACAACAGCCCTAGGGATCTGATACAAAAGGAGATGTATCTCCTTCATGAGAAGTATTACATTTAAGATGTGTTTTTAATATATTCTAGATCTCAACTTTGGTGCGAGCACAAAAAAACAATTATTCAACCACCAAGATGCCCAATAAGAGTTTAAGCAGATGCCATTATAATTCACACTCCGAGTAAAATTTTAGCCATCAGGGGATCAGCTTCCCAGAGTCTCAAGTTTCTCTAATGACTGCCAACCCCAAAGTAGGCAGGTTTATTATATAACTGATTTTTAAGAGCAAAGAGCAGCTTTCCCAAGTGCCAAGGAAGAGAGACACATTGCCAAAAGCATCTGATACTCCCAAGATTAAACCTAATAGGCTTTGAACTGGCTGTCATGCTCTGATTGACAGGAACAATCTGTGAAAAGTCATCCCTTCCATGAAAGGCTGGAAAGTGAGCCCTAAGAGGCGGAGAGCAGAAGAAACAAGAAATAGCAAAACTGGCGATCAGGAATGGCAGCAATTACAAACGGCACTGGAGCAGTGAGCAGCGGATACTGTACCGCGTGAGTCAGTGATGAGAGGAGAGATCAGTGAGGTTGAGAGGCAGTTCTGCAGCATGGGGAGTACCAAACATCATATAAGTCTCTCCTCTAAGAACCTCACTATTCTAGGGCACACAGAAAATGTAGGTGATCTCTGCAGCCTATGCAGATAGACATGCAGGGAGGTGTTGTCCAAGAGCTAGTAAAATCTCTGCCGCCTACATGAGCAAGCCAAACTAATTCTTTAAAATATCCTGGAGCTCATTATACTCAATAATGCTGTTAGTCACCCTAAGGAAGACCTAATAATGACTGAAACGTTTGGTCATTCTCCTACCTACATTAGCTGATTGAGTCTATCTACAAATTCTATTGCTATTCCAAATACAAAACCATCTTAAATAAATACAAAACCATCTTAAATATGGAAAAAAAAAACAAAACAAAACAAAACCATCATGGATTCAGTGTATATGATTTTTAAACAAGTCACTTAAAGATGGAATTTTTAATGCTATTCTGCCTAGAATTCCAGTAAACATCAAACACTAAAAAGTTCTTTAAAAATAGAACATGGCCTATCATAATGTCTGTAACTTACCTTTAATATTTCAATGATAACACCACTGATATTTGTTGAATGATACCCTTACTGAATATCCATATTATGTCAGGTACTATGCTAAGTGATAAGGACAGCGTCAGTGGCACTTAAAGTAGGCCTACCTCTAAATACCCTAAGGCTTCTGATAACTAACTACCTGATCAAGGTTATTCATGGGTACACTGGTAAAATCGAAATGACAAGTAATATTGAGAAAGATGTTAAATCAAAGGCAGGTGATTATAAATGTGACCAAGGCCTGATTTTCTAAAAATAAAAAATATCACTTAGAAAAAAGTGTTTCTTCAGTATTTCATCATTATCCAGGAAATACACATGATACAATCTACTTGCAGCCCACCTCTATGGGGGGAAAAAAGGACAGTGATAGCAGAGCTAATTCCTGTTAGTCACTGTCCCAGGAAAACAAATTCCAGGGCAACTACCAGAATTATTAAATTAGGCATTTTTTAGATATGTAACCAAATTCTAGTTGTATAATGACAGGTCGTGTTTATGATGATGTTCCCAATGCATTAAGAAAGTGTTTAGAACACAGATGAACACTAAAGATTTTTAATCATAATAGCCATTTAAAAAGAAGACAACAGGGGCGCCTGGGTGGCTCAGTGGATTAAGCCTTTGCCTTCAGTTCAGGTCATGATCCCAGGGTTCTGGGATCGAGCCCCGTATCGGGCTCTCTGCTCAGTGGGGAGCCTGCTACCCCTTCCCTCTCTCTGCCTGCCTCTCTGCCTACCTGTGATCTCTGTCTGTCAAATAAATAAATAAAATCTTAAATAAATAAATAAATAAATAAAATAAAAAGAAGACAACAAACTCTAGAAATTCCTAGGAATTGAAGCAAGAAAAAGGATGAAGACTTTTATGAGGGAAATTATAAAACTACTAAAATATATTAAAAAAAAAAAACACAATGAAATGGAAATTGTAGCACTACTGAACTATTAAAAAAAATGATGAAATATAGAGACCAACCTAATGATGATTAACACTCAATATTTAAAAATGGAAATTCTTTCCAAATTCATCTTTAATTCGATGCTACTATAATCAAAATCCCAACCAAGTTCTCTTGTAGAGAAATTAACAACATGTAGTTAAGATTTAGACTGAGGAACAAAGGGCCAATCAAGAATAGCCAAGACGATTCTACAGAACAACAAAAAAGGAATAAGGTCTTACCCTGATAGATACCAGTACTTATTAATACTCTATGATAATTAAGTTGAAGTGGCATGCATGTAGAAATTAACCAATGGAATACAATAGAGAGCCTTGCAACAGCCCAAATTATATATGTAGATATGACATAGGACAAATGGGAGATGGACAGACTGTTCAATAAATGGTGCTATATATTGCCTATGAACAAGGAAAATAATAAAACTAGATCTTAATTCACAAAGTAAAAATCAAAGAAAAAGAAAAATGTAAAAGCAAACTCTTAAAAAAGTTTTGCAAAAATATTTAGAAATATGTATGATGATGTATGGGTAGAAAATAATTTCTTAAAAAAGACAAACGAAATAATTAAAAAACAGTAAATTTACATTATATATGTATTTTTACAGTCCATACCAGACTTTATTTTTTATGAATATTACAAATACTTTTCTCCCAAGGCTGCTATCTTCTTCTTTGTTGAAGACCCATTTCACCATACTAGAGTCCTATATTTTTACGTAGGCAGACCTAACCTTTCATGAATTTTTTTTTATTTGAACTGAATTCAATTAACATAGAGTGTATTATTAGTTTCAGGAGTAAGATTTAGTGATTCATCAGTTGCACATAACACCCAGTGCTCCTTCCATCAAGAGCCTCCTTAATGCCCAATCATCTACTTACTCCATTCCCCAATCCAACACCCCTCCAGCAAACCTCGGTTTGTTTCCTAGAGTTAGTCTCTTATGATTTGCTGCCTGTGTTCTCTTCTAGAATTTTGATAGATTCCTGTCTCACATTTAGGTGTTTATTCCATTTTGAGTTTATTTTAGCTATAGTGTAAGAAAGTGGTCCAGTTTCATTCTTCTGCATGTGGCTGTCCAGTTTTCCCAACATCATCTATTGAAGAGACTGTCTTTTTCCCATTGAATACTCTTAACTGCTTTGTCAAAGATTAGTTGACCATAGAGTTGAGGGTCCATTTCTGGATTCTCTAGTCTGCTCCATTGATCTAAGTTTCTATTTTTTTGTGCCAATACCATCTTGTCTTGTTGACTACAGCCTTGTAACAGCTTGAAGTCCATAATTGTGATGCCTCCGCTTCAGTTTTCTTTTTCCACATTCCTTTGACTATTTGGGGTCTTTTTTGGTTCCCGTACAAATTTCAGGGTTGTTTGTTCCAGCTCTGTGAAAAATGCTGCTGGTATTTTGATAGGAATTGCACTGAATGTATAGATTGCTTTGTGAAGCATAGACATTTTAACAATATCCGTTCTTCCATATCCATGAGCATGAGCATGGAATGTTTTTCCATTTCTTCATGTCTTCTTCCATTTCTTTTCTAGTGTTCTATGGTTTTCAGGGTACAGATCTTTTAACTCTTTGGTTAGGTTTCCCAAGTATGTTATGGCTTTTGGTGCAATTATAAACAGGATCAATTCTTTGATTTCTCTTTCTTTGGCCTTATTATTAATGTATAGAAATGTGACTGACTTCCATGCATTGATTTTATATCCTAGCACTTTGCTGAATTCCTGTATCAGTTCTAGCAATTTTTTTGGTAGAGTCTTTTGGGTTTTCCAGAGAATCAAGTCATCTGCAAAGTGTGAGAGTTCAACTTCTTTGCCAATTTGGATGTCTTTTATTTCTTTTTGATGTCTGCTGAGGCTAGGACTTCCAGTACTATGTTGAACAACAATGGCAAGAGTGAACATCCCTGTTGTGTTCCTTACCTTAGGGAAAAAGCTCTCAGTTTTTCCCCATTGAGGTTGATATTTGCTGTGGGTTTTCCTATATGGCTTTTATGATATTAAGGTATGTTCCTTCTATCCCTACACTACAGAGAATTTTTAATAAGAAAGGATGCTGTATTTTGTCAAATGCTTTTTCTGCATCTAGTGAGAGGAACATATGGTTCTTGTCCTTTCTTTTATTAATGTATTGCATCACATTGATTGATTTGTAAATGCTGAACCACCTTGGAGCCCAGTAATAAATCCCACTTGGTTGTGGTGAATAATCCTTTTAACGTACTGTTGGATCCTATTACCTAGTATCTTGGTGAGAATTTTTGCATCCGTGTTCATAAGGGATATTGGTCTGTAATTCTCCTTTTTGGTGGAATCTTTGTCTGGTTTTGGGATCAAGGTAATACTGAAAATTATATATATATATATATATATATATATATATATATAAAGATTTTATTTATTTATTTGATAGATACAGATCACAAGTAGGCAGAGAAGCAGGCAGAGAGAGAGAAGGAAGCAGGCTCCCCACTGAGCAGAGAGCCCGAAACGGGGCTCAATCCCGGGACCCTGGAATCATGGTCAGAGCTGAAGGCAAAGGCTTTAACCCACTGAGCCACCCATGCACCCCAACATTATATATGTATTTTTTAAATTGGAAAAAAAGGACATGAACAAAAATGAAATATTAGTCACAGACTAGGAGAACATATTTGCAAAATATATATATAAAATACAAAGTTTGAGTATCCAAAATATAAATATAGCTATTTGAGATGAACAACAGAATGGAAATGTAGGCAAAGAAAATGAAAGAAACCCAAATGGATGATAAATATATGAAAAAGTCCCACAATAAAAAAAAAAATTAAAACTACATTAAGATACCATAAAATTGGTAGGGGAACACTAAAAATTCTGATAAAATTTAGTAAGAATGTTAAAAACAAGAAATCTCATTTTTTACTATAATCGTTTCAACTACTTTAGAAATATTTTCACATTATCTAGTAAAGGTGAATGGTAGTTATCCCAGGGTTCAGCAATTCTAGTTTTAGTCTACCTATAAGAGAAAAAAAAATAGACCTAAGAACAAATCACTATCAGTTATTGTCCTGGGAAATCAAGTTCTAGAACAACTGTTAGAACTTACACCTATAGTCCCTCCAGACACTCTTGCACTCATCCAGAATAGTCACACAACAATTTGTGTACTGTAGTTCTGTGTACTATAGGAAGACATTGCAAACACTCCCCATGTCCAAGAATAAGAAAATATTTGTGCATCCAATGGAGTAATATAAGGTAAAACTACAAAGAATGAGCTAGGTTCACTTAATTAAGTTAGAAAAATCCAAACTGGTAAATGGTATTTCCAATAGAATATAAAAAAAAAAAATATTAAAGAATTCCTAAGTAACAATATATATGATTTATGAATGGATACATATATCACAAGAAGTAATCAAAAGATTCTTCATGGCAAGACTATTCTATGATAGGGGTTGAGAAAGAGAAACAGTTCTTCCAAGAATATTTGTTTGTACTGTTTTATTGGTTTATACTTGGCAATAAAAAAATGAAATAGGGCTCACCAATTTGAGTACACTGCCTTTTCAGGAACCCATACAATGAAAACCAAGAAATCAAGAGTTTCTAAATAGCAGGATTTTCCCCACTGGCCTTCCGTAGTGGTTGGAATCCCCACTGGTTTGTCTGAAGGATGTATTGTCTGGAAAAGGTAATGATTACTGGAATCAGTTCTTAACTGACAGTTTTCAGTAAAATTCAGTCTCCTTGTAAAAAGAGGCATTGAGAGCATTGCTTTTGATGGGGCAGGGAGTTTGACAAAAGTAGGCATTCCTTTGTAGTAAAGGAAAAGAAAAAAAGGCACTGAGTTCCCAGGTTAGTTCCCAAAGGAAACAGAGGACAGGAGTGGCCAGGAGGGCTGTGACCCTGGAAGATGAACTTTTCCTGCCTCACTATTTTGCCCAGGGCAGTGTATATTTCCAACGTAACATCATCTTTGGCCACATTATAAACTCTCTCGAGATCCACAGGTACCTTTTGACTATATATTCTCAAAATCTAATGCCAAGAAGAGAGTCGAGGAATCCACATGCCCTAGATAACTGAGTGTGTGTGTGGTGAGCTTTCTAACTTATACATACATTGATATGCTTACAAATTTACCTTTCCTGAGGGTTTAATGTTGGCTAACATTTAAATCAGTTTCATTTTCTGAGAGCAAAACAAGTGAAAAGGGATAAGTATAATCAGTAACAGTGGAAGACAAATAGGATTTATAACTTACAAGAACAGTAAAAACACAATGGTTGATGGAGAAATGGCCGGATATGCTGTTGGCACCGCCACATCTGGTACTGGCACAGCTGAATAGCCACCTCGAGGCTTCGTGCAGGCACACAAGAAGCTTCCAACAAATGCTCATCTCATTTAGTATTCATTGATTCAGGAACGCATGTGCTGTGACTGAATGCTGAAATGAAATCAGGGACAGGACTGCTTTTGTTTGGATGCATATGAGGACAAAGGGTGATACTCAGTCTGTCTCAAGGTCTCTTTCAGCAAAACAGAGCAGGATATAACCAATGACCAAATGATCTGTGTAAAGATAATGGTCAGAAACTGCATATCAGGAGATTGCCAAGTCCATGGAAGGTAAGCAAAGACAAAAACCAGGCCATGTGCGTGTCAATGGAATAATATGAATGAGAGAAAACATATTCATAATTTAGCTGCTATAGAAATAACTTTTAGGCAGAAGTTAAGGAAAAAGCATAGGCAACCCTTTGTTAATGCAACAAATTTACTAGGGCAATGGAAAGTGCTGGATTAGTAAATGTTTTAGAAAAATCAGGGAGGCCAACCTGAGTTAGAACATTCCCCACAGGGGATTAATCATGTATTGTTTCAGATAATAGCAATGGAACACTTTCAAGTCTCCTCCAGGTAGTGTGGGAATGTTGCCTTTCACAGAGAGTATATCGAACATGGCCATAGGCAACACAGACGGTCCATTTTAGAAATGCTCCCAGTATGATAAATGAGATTGAAGTTGGGGAAGTATCACAGAGCTAGCGGGCAACACCAAACTGCAAAGCTGAACAGGAAAATGAATATAGGCACTTTATTTGTGAGCTAGAACTTGAGGAAAAGCCAAATGCTTTAAGGAATGAGTGAGATAAAATTTGGTTTCATATTCCTAAGACAATTATTGGAGAAAACTGGAAATGCCAAAGATCAAAAAGAAAACAAAAGCCAACAAAATGTGCAAGTTGTTAATTGTCTACATGAAATTTACTGGAATATTTGTAGTAAACTAGAGGCCATAATAAGTTAGGAAGGAATGGAAAAAAAAATTGGCATGCAAATTTTTTTTTTTTTAATTGAAGGGTAAGAAGATTGAAATTGCTCTGTTAACAATAAAAAAAAAATGTGTACTCTTGGTGAATAAACACTGAGAACAAAAGAATCCCTCTAGTAAAATGACAGTGGGAATTGGAAATGAGGCAGGAGGAAATAGCTGAATTACCAATTACCTTGCAACAACCTTTATAGAGGAAAAGCTGGAGTGCTACCCAAATGAAATATCCCATTTCCCAATATGATTTTGGAGTCAAATTGTACTAAGAGAAAATGTGGGAAGAATTTAATGTTTCTTAAGGATGCAAAGGAACATAGACCAAAAAAAAAAAAAAAATACCTTGCTTATCTAAATACACTGAAAAAGAGGTTTATAAAGGAACTCTGGGCTGTTAACATTAAGGAGCTGAATGATGCAAACAAGGTCTTAAAAAGAAAATGGAGATATGATTACACTGGGGATGGCTTAAGGGAAGAAAAAATGAAAAACATTTTAAAAATAACTATGATATACTTCAGGGAGGAAAAAAAATGTTTTCCTTGTTTCCAAATTTATTTAAGTATTTTTTAGTCTAAGGACTAGAACCAAAGTTTAACAGCTGCTATTACAAAAAAAAAAAAAAAAAATCTAATTCACTACGGGAATCTTGTAAATTTATTAGGAAAAGACAAAATTAATTTTTTTAAGTGATTAAGCAAAGTATAGTAGTTTGGCCTGTTGGGTTCATATCAACCCCAAAAAAAGTGATTTATAGTTTTCAAAATTGTGTGTTTAAAAAGGAAAAGGAGAGGGGTGGGGATGAGGAGTGGTGATATGTCACATTTGCCATTAAAAGCATTCAAAGATAAGCTAGTTACCACTAGCACATTTTTTCAATTATCATGAATTAGTAATTGCGATATACACATCTTAGGATATACCAAGCTTGGTGTTCTTGGGGCAGAATAGAATAGTAAAGTACCTTCAGAAACACAGCCCAACTTTCTGGAAAGTGTTAGCACACAGTAGTATGAATGGGCATCAGATCAAACCCGGGCAGGCTGCATTTAATTTGTAGCCTCCATAAACACCAGGGCCATCCTTTTTACAGCCTGCATTTGTCACTTTGAATGCAAGCCTGGAGCTCAAGTTTTCTGCTTCCTGCTTCTAGACCAGCTTGTCAAACACCTCGGGCGAGGAGCCATATTGCTTTCATTATCTTCCTGGGGTAGATCACAATGTCAAGTGCAGGTGAACATTAAATAAATGCTCCTGGACGATGAGAGCCAGGATGATCATGCCTCGGTGACACTGTGAAGCAGACAAAGTTTCCCTTTGGGAGACCCAGGATTATTCTTCTGCTTTTAATTTCTTTTTTTTTTTTTTTGAGCCCACTCCACTTCCCCTTGTAGGTATCCACCAGCCTACCACTCTTCACCTACTCTCTCACCCACTCCACTGTGTGGCAGACGCTGCTGTGCCTGCCCTACCCACACAGAACTTCCCTTTGCCCTATGTGCCACTTCCAGGACAGTACCAAGACTCCTTGCTTGGAGCTTTCTCTGGACTCCAGAGTAAAAATGGCAAAGAAATAATGCCAGCTCTACCTCTTCTACCCGCCCAGAACCAATGACAGAGAGGAGTTGACAACAGCCTGCCATAAATACCCCATTTTCCTAAGAGCTTTCAGTAGGTTAACTCGGAGACAGGTTTTACATAGGGTCCCACGGGTCCCTAGACACAACAGACATAATTTCTGGCTCCTTGTCCATGTCTACCCCTGCCTCCAGTCCCTCATCAACATTTCTGGGATCATCTTCTAAATAAATTACCTGAACTGGAATCCTTCATTCAAAGTCAACCTCTGAGGGCACTGCCATAAACATACTCCAATCAGAACCTGGGATCACTAAAAAATGGAATAAGGTTGCATACACCTTACATGCATTTCAACTAATGTGTTTTACCTACTTTTGAATAATTTCATATCTTAAAACATCTACCTTCAAGGGAATGCAATCTGCCCTTTTTAAAAACAGACATGAGTAAACAGGTGAATGGGAGGTATCTTATAACAGCAGATTTTTTCCATAAGCAGTTTTTCACTCTATTCTTCCTACAGAGTTATTTATGATCACTATCAAACATAAGATTCTGTTACCTGAACTAAGGATAATGTGTAATTTTGAAGTAGTCAGATCTCAACTCTCCCCATCTTCAAGCAGAAACTGGCCTGTCTCAACTCTCAGGGACTGGATGGGGTTGGGAAGAGTCCTGAGCATTTCACTTCAGTATATCAGTAAGTCCATCAAGGAAATATTCCAACTCAGCCTGATTACACGGTTCACCCATCAATCTAATCAATGTGGGTATTTCATCTGACCAATTCAGACAAATATCTCTGTTCAAACCAGTGGTTCTCAATCTTGAGTGTGCATCACAATCACTTGGAGGACTTATCGAAACAGATGTTCTAATTCAACAGATCTAGGGTAAAGAAGGCAGTTTGCATTTCTAACAAGTTCTCAGGTAATGCAGGTGCTGTCAGTTGAGGAACTGATATTGAAAACCCATATTGAAATCCACAGTTGTAGATAATTCTTATATTCTCCTTAAAAATAATAGATCTCCTTTAAAATATATCTTTAAATTCAACAGACTTTTCTGCACTTCCTTCAGTAAACACAGCCCAACAGCAGGCATTTTTTCCCCCTCCTAGGATTTTCTTTCCTTTTGCTTAATGGCTGACCAAAAGGCAATGCCATTACTTTGCAATTCATCCTTAGTATAGTTTTCCAGTATTCATTCTTGCCTGCTAAACTCACCTTCTCCTTTAAGCCGTCATTCTATACAGTAAAAGTAAATTTTCTCTATTCACCTAACACTGAAGGTAATTTTCTGCCACGCAGTGAATATGACGGTAATGGTCCCCACACTGAGTTGTTTTTGCATTCCTTCCCACAGCTCTAACTTATAAATGGGCAAAAATAAAATACCATAGTAATCATAATGATTACATCTCAAAAATGTTACATCTTAGATTAAGCTGGCAAAGACCACATTTGGCAGTAGGTTGAAAGTGTTGTCTTGTATGTAGAAATAAAATACCAAACATAATATTTCAAGTTATAGTAATATAGTAACTTGAGGGGAAAATTATCAAATGCACAAGATCTTTAATAGAAGGTATTGATGCAGGAGATTACTACCTTCTTATAGCTTCTTTTTGGCCACATATATGGGTTATTGCATATACTCTGGATTATAACTCAGCATATATAACTGAAAGGCAATTATTTGGGAAGAGATAAACAAGGAAATAAAAGGATGCATAAAAAGGCATTTTTTTTTAAGATTTTATTTATTTGACAGAGAGAGATCACAAGCGGACAGAGGGGCAAGCAGAGAGAGAGAGGAGGAAACAGGCTCCCTGCAGAGCAGAGAGCCTGATGTGGGACTCGATCCCAGGACCCTGAGATCATGACCTGAGCTGAAAGCAGCGGCTTAACCCACTGAGCCACCCAGGTGCCCCTAAAAAGGCATTTTTATTTTTTTTTTTAATTTTTTTATTTTTTTCAGCATAACAGTATTCATTATTTTTGCACCACACCCAGTGGTCCATGCAATCCGTGCCCTCTACAATACCCACCACCTGGTGCCCCCAACCTCCCACCCCCCACCCCTTCAAAATTCTCAGATCGTTTTTCAGAGTCCATAGTCTCTCATGGTTCACCTCCCCTTCCAATTTCCCTCAACTCCCTTCTCCTCTCCATCTCCCCTTGTCCTCCATTCTATTTCTTATGCTCCACAAATAAGTGAAACCATATGATAATTGACTCTCTCTGCTTGACTTATTTCACTCAGCATAATCTCTTCCAGTCCCGTCCATGTTGCTACAAAACTTGGGGATTCATTCTTTTTCTTTTTTTTTTTTTTTTTACAACTTTATAAACATATATTTTTATCCCCAGGGGTACAGGTCTGCGAATCGCCAGGTTTACACACTTCACAACACTCACCATAGCACATACCCTCCCCGATATCCATAACCCCACCCCCTCTCCCAACCCCCTCCCCCCATCAACCCTCAGTTTGTTTTGTGAGATTAAGAGTCACTTATGGTTTGTCTCCCTCCCAATCCCATCTTGTTTCATTTACTCTTCTCCTACCCCCTTGACCCCCCATGTTGCATCTCCTCTCCCTCATATCAGGGAGATCATATGATAGTTGTCTTTCTCCGATTGACTTATTTCGCTAAGCATGATACCCTCTAGTTCCATCCACGTCGTCGCAAATGGCAAGATTTCATTTCTTTTGATGGCTGCATAGTATTCCATTGTGTATATATACCACATCTTCTTTATCCATTCGTCTGTAGATGGACATCTAGGTTCTTTCCATAGTTTGGCTATTGTAGACATTGCTGCTATAAACATTCGGGTGCATGTGCCCCTTCGGATCACTATGTTTGTATCTTTAGGGTAAATACCCAGCAGTGCAATTGCAGGGTCATAGGGTAGTTCTATTTTCAACATTTTGAGGAACCTCCATGCTGTTTTCCAGAGTGGTTGCACCAGCTTGCATTCCCACCAACAGTGTAGGAGGGTTCCCCTTTCTCCGCATCCTCGCCAGCATCTGTCATTTCCTGACTGGTTAATTTTAGCCATTCTGACTGGTGTAAGGTGATATCTCATGGTGGTTTTGATTTGTATTTCCCTGATGCCGAGTGATATGGAGCACTTTTTCATGTGTCTGTTGGCCATCTGGATGTCTTCTTTGCAGAAATGTCTGTTCATGTCCTCTGCCCATTTCTTGATTGGATTATTTGTTCTTTGGGTGTTGAGTATGCTAAGTTCTTTATAGATTTTGGACACTAGCCCTTTATCTGATATGTCATTTGCAAATATCTTCTCCCATTCTGTCAGTTGTCTTTTGGTTTTTTTAACTGTTTCCTTTGCTGTGCAAAAGCTTTTGATCTTGATAAAATCCCAAAAGTTCATTTTTGCCCTTGCTTCCCTTGCCTTTGGGGATGTTCCTAGGAAGATGTTGCTGCGGCTGACGTCGAAGAGGTTGCTGCCTGTGTTCTCCTCGAGGATTTTGATGGATTCCTTTCTCACATTGAGATCCTTCATCCATTTTGAGTCTATTTTCATGTGTGGTGTAAGGAAATGATCCAATTTCATTTTTCTGCATGTGGCTGTCCAATTTTCCCAACACCATTTATTGAAGAGGCTGTCTTTGTTCCATTGGACATTCTTTCCTGCTTTGTCGAAGATGAGTTGACCATAGAGTTGAGGGTCCATTTCTGGGCTCTCTATTCTGTTCCATTGATCTATGTGTCTGTTTTTGTGCCAGTACCATGCTGTCTTGATGATGACAGCTTTGTAATAGAGCTTGAAGTCCGGAATTGTGATGCCACCAACTTTGGCTTTCTTTTTCAATATTCCTTTGGCTATTCGAGGTCTTTTCTGGTTCCATATAAATTTTAGGATTATTTGTTCCATTTCTTTGAAAAAAATGGATGGTACTTGGATAGGAATTGCATTAAATGTGTAGATTGCTTTAGGTAGCATAGACATTTTCACAATATTTATTCTTCCAATCCAGGAGCATGGAACATTTTTCCATTTCTTTGTGTCTTCCTCAATTTCTTTCATGAGTACTTTATAGTTTTCTGAGTATAGATTCTTAGTCTCCTTGGTTAGGTTTATTCCTAGGTATCTTATAGTTTTGGGTGCAATTATAAATGGGATGGACTCCTTAATTTCTCTTTCTTCTGTCCTGTTGTTGGTGTAGAGAAATGCAACTGATTTCTGTGCATTGATTTTATATCCTGACACTTTACTGAATTCCTGTACAAGTTCTAGCAGTTTTGGAGTGGAGTCTTTTGGGTTTTCCACATATAGTATCATATCATCTGCAAAGAGTGATAGTTTGACTTCTTCTTTGCCGATTTGGATACCTTTAATTTCCTTTTGTTGTCTGATTGCTGAGGCTAGGACTTCTAGTACTATGTTGAATAGCAGTGGTGATAACGGACATCCCTGCCGTGTTCCTGACCTTAGCGGAAAAGCTTTCTGTTTTTCTCCATTGAGAATGATATTTGCGGTGGGTTTTTCATAGATGGCTTTGATAATATTGAGGTATGTGCCGTCTATCCCTACACTTTGAAGAGTTTTGATCAGGAAGGGATGCTGTACTTTGTCAAATGCTTTTTCAGCATCTATGGAGAGTATCATATGGTTCTTGTTCTTTCTTTTATTAATGTGTTGTATCACATTGATTGATTTGCGGATGTTGAACCAGCCTTGCAGCCCTGGAATAAATCCCACTTGGTCGTGGTGAATAATCCTTTTAACGTACTGTTGAATCCTATTGGCTAGTATTTTGGCGAGAATTTTTGCATCTGTGTTCATCAAGGATATTGGTCTGTAGTTCTCTTTTTTGTTGGGATCCTTGTCTGGTTTTGGGATCAAGGTGATGCTGGCCTCATAAAATGAGTTTGGAAGTTTTCCTTCTATTTCTATTTTTTTGGAACAGTTTCAGGAGAATAGGAATTAGTTCTTCTTTAAATGTTTGGTAGAATTCCCCCGGGAAGCCGTCTGGCCCTGGGCTTTTGTTTGTTTGGAGATTTTTGATGACTGTTTCAATCTCCTTACTGGCTATGGGTCTGTTCAGGCTTTCTATTTCTTCCTGGTTCAGTTGTGGTAGTTTATATGTCTCTAGGAATGCATCCATTTCTTCCAGATTGTCAAATTTGTTGGCGTAGAGTTGCTCATAGTATGTTCTTATAATTGTCTGTATTTCTTTGGTGTTCGTTGTGATCTCTCCTCTTTCATTCATGATTTTATTTATTTGGGTCCTTTCTCTTTTCTTTTTGATAAGTCTGGCCAGGGGTTTATCAATCTTATTAATTCTTTCAAAAAACCAGCTCCTAGTTTCGTTGATTTGTTCTATTGTTTTTTTGGTTTCTATTTCATTGATTTCTGCTCTGATCTTTATGATTTCTCTTCTCCTGCTGGGTTTAGGGTTTCTTTCTTGTTCTTTCTCCAGCTCCTTGAGGTGTAGGGTTAGGTTGTGTACCTGAGACCTTTCTTGTTTCTTGAGAAAGGCTTGTACCGCTATATATTTTCCTCTCAGGACTGCCTTTGTTGTGTCCCACAGATTCTGAACTGTTGTGTTTTCATTATCATTTGTTTCCATAAATTTTTTCAATTCTTCTTTGATTTCCTGGTTGACCCATTCATTCTTTAGAAGGATGCTGTTTAGTCTCCATGTATTTGGGTTCTTTCCAAATTTCCTCTTGTGATTGAGTTCTAGCTTTAGAGCATTGTGGTCTGAAAATATGCAGGGAATGATCCCAATCTTTTGATACCGGTTGAGACTTGATTTAGGACCAAGAATGTGATCTATTCTGGAGAATGTTCCATGTGCACTAGAGAAGAATGTGTATTCTGTTGCTTTGGGATGAAATGTTCTGAATATATCTGTGATGTCCATCTGGTCCAGTGTGTCATTTAAGGCCTGATTTCCTTGTTGATCTTTTGCTTGGATGATCTGTCCATTTCAGTGAGGGGAGTGTTAAAATCCCCTACTATTATTGTATTCTTGTCGATGTGTTTCTTTGATTTTGTTATTAATTGGTTTATATAGTTGGCTGCTCCCACGTTAGGGGCATAGATATTTAAAATTGTTAGATCTTCTTGTTGGACAGTTCCTTTGAGTATGATATAGTGTCCTTCCTCATCTCTTATTATAATCTTTGGCTTAAAATCTAATTGATCTGATATAAGGATTGCCACTCCTGCTTTCTTCTGAAAAAAGGCATTTTTAAAGGTCCAATAGCATAATAATTTATTAGGTGGACTAGATAAAAACTATACAAATGTAATTTTTTTCCAGAAAGTAAAGCAATGAACAAATATCACTTTATTATGGATAACTTATATATGTTGGTTGGTTTTTTACCAAGCAATGCATCTGGCATGACTGCATGACAGTGTGACCATCACCATCACCATTCCAGATCAGATCTTTTTTTAAAACAATTATTCGTTTGAAGTATTGTCTCTCTCAATGAAGCGTTAAGACCAAAACACCCTAGGTAGGCCAAAGGGCACAGGATAATGCGTCCTTCTTTCACAGGTATCAACAGAGTTGCCTCTACCTACAAAAGTGTATATGTTGGCAAGTTATAAAGTACATTTCTAATTCTAGCTATCTCCTCAGGTACACAATGCAGCATTCCATCTGGCACACTTCTTAGTCATTACCCATATGCGGGTTCACCGATCCTTGGACAAAAGGTTTGTTAGATTGTATTTTGGTATCAAAGAAATAGCTCTCTGCAGCCCGCCAGCAGCCCAGATGACTCCTTGGTGGTTTTCCATATGCAAACGGATTACACTTTGCCAACCTTCAGCTAAGTTCAGTAAAATATCCTGATTATTTGGCTTTTTAAACAATTGCAATCTAACTATTGTATGGGTTATGATGTTTCAATGTTACTACCAGAGCAATATGAACTTCAAATATTCTTCCAAGCTCAAAAGACATATAATTTCCTTGAAAAATGTCATGTGGCATTATGCCATAAGCTTGGATGTCTTTAATAAAGTGACAGTGTCTCTGAGTCAATTTAATGACTCCTCATTGTCTTCGTGAGTCTGGATGTGATCTGATTATCTCCTTTATTGAATTATGCCACTCTCTAAGCAAGCTTGGGCCCAGTGAGCCTCTATTCTCTCTCCCTGATGATTGTGTTTGGAGGTAATCACACTAGTGAACTAGGAAAGGAGCTGTACACAGAGCTCTCAGTGAAAAGAATAAAGAAGGTTAAAGCCAATGGAAGAAGCTGACATTTTACTTAATTAATTTCTCATATAAGTGTGCATATGCATACTCACACACACACTTTCTGGTTCCTTTGCATTATGACTTATGACTGCAAGGAACACTCTGAGGTCCTCCTATCTGGGTACCAGAAGACATCTGGGGACAAAGATGACTATGGCCATAGATGCTCCAGGAGGCCTTGAACACTTAGTTTGGTTGAGGCCAAACCACTGTTTCCAATCCCTACAACGTCCAGGAATGTGGAACTGAGGGGGGAGCTAAGTCATAAAGAATGGACAAATACCTTCCAGTCATATTGTCTCTGATAATGTCCAGACACTTGTCTCTGATCCAAACCATTTCTTTTTTTGTAAACCAGATAATTTGATCTGATCATTATCAAATTTTCCTATAAGCATAAACAACTCTTAGTTTTAACACTCTTTCTCAAAATTGTACTTATAAAACAAGAAATCCCCTCTGTAGGTGGTCACCTATAAAATGCTCAACTGACTCAACTAATTACTATGGATTTTTTTCCCCCTTTTTACTTTGTGTGAGGTAATATAAGTATTTGGAAATAATATTTGGATTAGCATTTTTAACATAGATTTTTATTTGCTATCATGTATGTCTAGATACTTTGTATCTAGGATATATTTCATAATAACTTACTTATTTTTATATTATAGGAAAGTAAATTCCAGAGACCCAAAGCAAACAATAGCCAAGACAGAGAATACAGCATTTTAAAAAAAACAAAAAAAAATTTTTTTTTTTAAAGAGAGAGCATGTGCACATGGGGGAAGGGGTAAAGAGAAAGGGAGAGAGAGAATCCTTAAACTGACTCCCCACTGAGTGTAGAGCCCAAAGCAGGGCTTCATCCCAGGACCATGAGATCATGATCTGAATTGAAATCAAGAGTCAGATGCTTAACTGACTGAGCCACCGAGGTGCCCCAAGAATATAGCATTATAGTTCTTCCATCTCTGTATCATATCATACAATATACAGCATTACTATATTGTATGAGATATTGATTACACATCATGTTATGATAAACAATCACTCATTTATCCAGAGGAAGAAGAAATTGATATTTGTATCTTCCTCTCAATATTGGAGACTCTTAGGGCTTGGTCCAAACATCCTCATTTCTCTTTCTCTACATTCTTTTCCTAGATTAACGCTGCTATCCTTATGTCTTTATTTTTTTTTTAATTTTAAAGATTTTATTTATTTATTCAACAGAGAGAGATCACAAGTAGGCAGAGAGGCAGGCAGAGAGAGAGAGGAGGAAGCAGCCTCCCCACCAAGGAGAGAGACCAATGCGGGGCTTGATCCCAGGACCCTGGGATCACGACCTGAGCCGAAGGCAGAGGCTTTAACCCTCTGAGCCACCCAGGTGCCCCCCTATGTCTTTAAATATCATCTATCTAATATCTCCTAAATTTCTACCTCTAATCCTTATGTTGCCTATGAATTCCAAATTCGTATTGCCAATTATGTTATTTATACCAGTATCTTTGTGGAATATAACCATTTTAATCTTAATCCCAAACTGAATTCTTTATTCCATACTCTGTCCTACTACTTAAACTTAATTTACATTTTGTATTTCCCCTTTCAGTAATAACACTGCTATCTTCCCCAGTTGCCCAAGCCAGAAAATTGGGAGACATCTTTTCTTTTTCTTTCCCCTCTCAACTTCCATACTCCATATATACCACACTTTCCTTGACTAACACTGCCATGATTTTAAAATATCTCCCTCTCATCTAGACTGTTTAAATCTTTTTTTTTTTTAAGATTTTATTTATTTATTTGACAGAGATCACAGGTAGGCAGAGAGGCAGGCAGAGAGAGAGGAGGAAGCAGGCTCCCTGCCGAGCAGAGAGCCCGATGTGGGGCTCGATCCCAGGACCCTGGGATCATGACCTGAGCTGAAGGCAGAGGCTTTAACCCACTGAGCCACCCAGGCACCCCTCATCTAGACTGTTTAAAAAAATTCCCAACTGGTGCTTCACCATTTCTCCTCTAATTCATTTTCCAATATGGCAGAAAGAATAAATTTATAGAATTATAAAGCATCATCATTTTAAAGTCCTGTTATGGCTTCCACTGAATTTAGACTGAACCCCTATCATGCTGAATGCATGGTTCTTTTCCTGGTGTCTCCTTTTCCTCTCACGTTGTTTCTCTCTAACTCCAGACACAACAGCCTTACTTCATCTATCAGCAGTCAACAAGTGCTTTTCTCTTCAAGACTCTTACTGCTCACATTGTTTACCTGGAAAGCCACTCAGTCCCTGTAGTCATAATCAGCTCTCTTTCAATCTTGAAGTTACATCTGAAAATGTATTTCAGGGGCACCTGGGTGGCTCAGTCAGTTAAGGGTTCAACTCTCGATTTAGGTTCAAGTCATGATACCAGGGTCATGGGATTAAGCCCTGTGTTGGGCTCTGCACTGCGCATGAACCCTGCTTATGATTCTCTCTCCCTCTCCCTACTTCTCTGCCCCTCCCTGCCCTCTGTGCAAGCTCTCTAGCTCTCAAAACAAAACAAAACAAAACAAAAAAACATGTCAGACCAGTTTTCCTTGGCCATCCTCTCTGAAATAGTTCTTGTTATTCAAAACTATGGTATCTCATTCATTCCACCTACCTTAGAGCTATATCATTTTTTTTTTTTTGTTTACTTATTCAAAATCTATTCAACGAGCTTCAAGCTGGTGGTAGGAGCTATTTCTGTTAGGCTGATCAATATCACCCCTGTTGGGGTGCCTGGGTGGCTCAGTGGGTTAAAGCCTCTGCCTTCAGCTCAGGTCATGATCTCAGGGTCCTGGGATCGAGCCCCGCATCGGGCTCTCTGCTCGGAGGGAAGCCTGCTTCCTCCTCTCTCTCTCTGCCTCTCTGTCTACTTGTGATTTCTGTCTGTCAAATAAATAAATAAAATCTTAAAAAAAAAAATCACCCATTGTTAGCGAAATATTTAGCACATAGCAGTCATTTAATTAAAATGTTATGTAGTAATGAGTAGGATGTGATAATTATAATAACAGTATATTAGTTTTTACTAAGATATAAAGATTGTTCTAAGTGTTTTGTGTGAACTAAATCATTTAAAGAGATAAGTGGTATTATCATCCCCATTTTTCACAGCAAAAAAACTGAAGCACAGAGAGGCTAAGAGTCTAACTCATAAAACTAGCAAGTACCACAGTAGAGATTCAAATCTTTGTCTTCTGGCCCAACCACCTGCTATACTACTTGTTGAAACATAAGATTGAACAATGATTAAATTACTCAAGGACAATAAGGTATACTTAATAAAAAATACATAAAAGCAAATCACATGGATTAAGAAAGCCCAAGTCATTTGAAGACAAAATATATGTAATATAAAGACCGTACCAAAATAAGATAACCATTTTGATGATTTTGAAGATTTACATGGATCAATAAACAGCTCAGCACATCATTTTTATTTGGCATCTGTGGTAGCTACATAATGTACAATACAAATTCAATCTCACTTGATACTGTGAAATATCCTATTTCTTAAAATATCTTGTATAAAATAATTCAAATTGACTTTCACATAAGTTCAAAAGATAGTTGAAAAACCTGGGCTAGATTTTGAGAAAACAGAGATATTAACAATACTGGGTAGTTTTCACACTCACAAACATTGGAACAGTTGGCCTGCTCCTTGAGAAAGGCAATCTGCAAATATATGTTTGCACTGTACTCAAACTGATGTCTCATCCTAAGATTGTGATGCTCTTGAAAATCACCATACAAAGCAGCTCATGGATACATTCATTTATTCATTTATTGCAGCTACTAAAGTTATTCCCAACAATAGTGACCCATGCTTACGGCACGGTAACTGCAAAATAAACTGGAAAAAAAGAAGAACGGTGGATGATATTTGGCCTCTGGGTAATTCAGAGAAACCGTGTCTGGCAACAATGAGTTGTAGAAACAACATTAATCAGCATGAAAAATGGACTCCAGGGGCAATCTGAGATAGAGGCCATCATTTGGGCTCACAGATGTTCAAAAGTTGAAGCACCATAGATTGCTTGAAAAGGTAAAGACTGGGCTCTGCTTGTCTTCATTTCTCCTTATATGCTTTTTCAAGATCTTATCTCATTTCCTTCCCCTCTTTTAAGTGTGATTTCTGTTTTCTTTCCTATATAGTCACAGCTCTCTGGATTTAGTACTATTTTGGCTTCCTGGAAAGTCATTATAGTTACTCCAGGGCTAAACAAACTTCTTCAATCTAAGTAAGACTAAAACCAAATAGTAGGGTTGTTATCTACCAAGAGCAACTGCTGACATTTGAGAGGTGAGGTAGTGAAGATTTGGAAATGATAAACAAGTTGATTTTCTATGTTATTTTCTATAATTGATAATATATATGACATCTCAATATTATTACAACAATGAAGATATGATTGACTTGTACTTAAATGATGACATTAGGGTTACAGCTGAATCTACAGAATAGGAGTTTGACTATATAATAGATGAACTTTCAAACTTCCATCCCTGTTTCTCTGTTTAAGAGATACACCATACATATCTAATATACCATAAGATGGGTTGGTTCTGCCTTTCTTTGGTTCTGTCTCTTGAATATTACACATTCATAAGATTTTAAAATACAAAGTTTTTTTTTAATGATTCATGGACTTAATAGATATTTACTGATTACTTCTTATTCTTCTAACTGTGTCCTGTACCCAGGCCATAAAATAATAAGACAGACGTGGCTTAGGTCCTAAATAATGAAAAGCTGCAGTGAGAGCAAGTTACATGGCTATGATGCTATAGTGGGAGGATCTGACTGGGGTCAAGTTGTCAAGGAACTCTGAAGAAATGATAGGTTATTCACATTTAAAAGATAAGGAGGAGAAAATTGGATCAGGCAAATGGCCAGCATGACAGGAGGAAGCCTGTCAAAGTCAAGGGACTGAAGACATGTATGATTATAATTTGAGTGGAATAGTCATGGGCAGAGCAGGGAGGGAGGTTAAAATGTGCCCTAAGGGAACAGAAGGAGACAGATCACGCACAGCCTTATAGGCAACCCTCACAAATTATTCTTTAACCTCAAAGTCCAGAGAGACTTCGGACATGTTTTGAATCAGAAAGCCTGATAATGAAGAATGTGTCCTGGAAAGAGCCCCCCACAGTGTTAAAGACCACAGGGGCCCAAGTGGATTTGAGTAGTTCTGTGAGAAGGCCACTGCAATGGGCAGAGAATAAACAATTATTTGGAGTAGGAGATGCTGAGGGCCAACAAAAGCATAAAGATTTGAGGGTTATTTAGGAGGCAAAATAAGACAGACCTGGGGGCAAACTGGAAATTAGAATACAGGGAAAGGACGGTATGAAGAATGATACCTATGTTATTCTAGCCTTCATATCATTCAATATGCATTTCATTTCAGTAAGAGATAAAGGGGGTAAAGGGAATTCTTCAACTTGTATATATCTCATGTTCAACTAGTTTTACCCACTCAAGATAATTGTTTTTCCCTCATTATTTGATGGAATACTCAGCATTTAAAACAATTAAGGCATAATAGGTGAATGAATGATTGGATGAATGAATTTTCTTTATCTTGCAGGAGTGTTAATAGTTCACACTGAGCTGTATTTTTTTTTTTAATTTTAACAAGCTAAAGAAAAGCTTTAGGTATCCTTAAAATATTCAGATATCAATTTTAATGCCATTACTCTGTTTCTTTTGTCATGTTGTATTTGTGTTATGAAAACACTATGAAGAGATAAGCATATTAACTAACATGGAACCAACCATTCTAGGGAATACATAAAAGAAAACAATACCATGAACATTTTTCTACAGAATTTCCATTTGGAAAAACCCTTTCTCATGTACTATTTCAATTAGTAATGGTTAAAATAAAGAGGAATAAATATTGAATGGGAGAATAGAGATTCCATGTTTCAATTTGAGATTTACTACATTTAAGGGTGTAAATAAATTCTTCAGACATGCTTCACAATAAATATGGAGAATTTCGAAACTTTCCTTTCTCTCTCCTCCTTTTCTTTATAATAAAATTATGTGAACAATAGGTATTATTTGTTGTATGTATACAAATATACAGGAAATATAAGTAAACACAACATTGTGACTCCAGGAAAGCCAGGCCTGAAAGATTCCACATTTTTTCAACTATTACGAGTAAGTTGAAAGACATTCCAAAGACAAGGGCTTTGGCCAAGTGGGAAATCTGCCACTTCTATCTGTCACTTATGTGTGTAGTGCTTGTTATTGTCATAGTGTGTCCTGGTAATTGAACTTCCACTTCCGAAAATAAACCCTGCTTTGTGTGCTACAGGTGAATTGTGATGAAAATTCCAGATTTTCTGAGAAAAAGAAAAAAAATGTACACAATAATATGTGAATTAAATTTCCCAGAGAAGATGCACTAACATGGATATTATGTATGCAAGAAAGAATACAATAAAACCACCATGGACTAACAATGTCAGCCTTCCTTGTTGCAAGAAATAAATGTCCCTTGAAAAACTGTGTAGCCATTTCCATCATTTTCCAACTGACTTCTGTTTTAATTTTGGAAATGTTTTATCTTCTGATTGAAGTTATCTTAAAACATCAATGGAAGCTGTCATTTTTTGATTCTAATGTTCGAGGGTTCTTGGTCTTACCTAAAATCACCTCATTAAAGTCTTTTAGAAAGAATTAACAATACTCATTCAAGAGAAACACAGAGTATACTACATTTGAAATTTAGACTTTATCCTCAGTAATACTAAATTAGGAAAAATGAGTAATATGAAAATGAACAAAAGTAAACTTCCTGGGGCGCCTGAGTGGCTCAATGTGTTAAGCCTCTGCCTTCGGCTCAGGTCATGATCTCAGGGTCCTGGGATCAGAGTCCCACATGGGGTTCTCTGCTCAGCAGGGACCTGCTTCCCCCTCCCCCCTGCCTGCCTCTCTGCCTACTTGTGATCTCTCTGTCAATAAATAAATTTTTAAAAATCTTAAAAAACATTTTTTTTTTTTAAAAGTAAACTTCTTGGAGCGCCTGGGTGGCTCAGTGGGTTAAAGCCTCTGCCTTCAGCTAAGGTCATGATCTAAGGGTCCTGGGATCGCCCGCATCGGGCTCTCTGCTCAGCAGGGAGCCTGCTTCCTCCTCTCTCTGCCTGCTTCTCTGCCTGCTTGTGATCTCTGTCTGTGATATAAATAAATAAAATCTTAAAAAAAAAAGTAAACTTCATAATGAAATCTGTTGTCATTTGCTTTCATTACATAGTTGTAGGCATTGTTTTTAAGGTAAAGAGCACACAGAAAAATACATAGAAACAATTAAAAACTATATAATTAACCTGGGGTTAATAAAGCTTAGTGAAAAGAGCAAATTAAAAACTGAAGCCAGGGACACCTGGGTGGCTCAGTCATCAAGCGTCTGCCTTTGGCTTGGGTCATGATTCCAGGGTCCTGGGATTGAGCCCCACATTGGGCTCCCTGCTCAGTGAACAGCTGCTTCTTCCTCTCCTTCTGCTGCTTTCCCTGTTTGTACTCTCTCTGTCAAATAAGTAAATAAACAAAATCTTGAAAAAAATAAAATTAAAAAATAAAAATAAAAAAGTAAAAACTGAAGCCAAATATGCAAAAGGGTAAAAATGGTATTAACAAAACATAAAGTGCTTCATCTCATATCTACAAAAGTGCCCTTCTTAAGAGAGGGGGTGATTTCCAGTAATGGTGTAATAGGATTTTAAGCAAGTGGTCCTCCACCTGGATGTGGATCTTCCTTCTTTAAAATTCTGTAAATACCTATCGTCAGTATCATTCTGTCATTATCATTCTATCCTTTATTCAGGTTAATTGTGTGTCTCCTGTGGCTTTCACATCCTCCGACCTCAATAAAATCAAGTGGAAGTTTGAAGGCAAAGCTTACATCTTCCTCATTTTGGTTTTGCCTTTGGTGATTCACAGAAGGCCTCATAAAAGAGAAGGTGACCGTGACTTGGGTGCTGAAATCAGAAGAAGGGTCAGCAGTTGCCAGGAGGAAAACCCATCCAAGGCAAAGCAAAAGGAAACAGTGAGATACAGGACAGAATTCAGTGTGGCTGGAATGCTGCCAAAGGAGGGGTGAACAGCCGGAGATGAGAGGTGTACAAGAGCTCATCACAGCCTTCTTACCAATGGGCAATGCAAAACCACCAGCAGATTTTAAACAAGAGATTAATAATATTTGGTCACCAAGTTAACTTTAAAAAGGGCAGAAAAGGGTGATAGAGATCACTGTAAATCCTCTGGTTTGATTAGAAAAAAACAAACAAATGAATCTATGTAACACATGGAAGGAGAAGAGATGAGTAGATTGGATTTAAAACACAGAAAGTATGATTTGAGGATTTACCTAATGGCTGAAATGGAGAAGAATGGCTATGTGCAGACAAGGGGAGCCAAAAGTTGGGATTTAAACATGCTAAGGTTTAGGATGGCTTTCACTTAAGATTTATCACTATAAAGAAGCTATATGAACTGTATGGTTTCCTCATTTATAAAATGGGGACAGTAATAAGAGTCATTGTAGGATTAAAGGATATGATATGTGGAAAGTGCTTAGAATAATGCCAGACATCCAAAAAAACCCTCTCCCACCAAAAAATGAATTAACCCTGCTAGTACCAACAGCAGCACCATGTGAAGCTGCTGGTGGGCAACAAGAGAAACTTTTGGTGTCCAGGGCACTCTTCTTAGTGTTTTCCCTGCATGACTCTGTATCAATCTCTTTCTCTTGGCCTTTCTGAAAGGGGACACAAGTTTCTTTTCTTCCTGTTTCTCCTCATTCTCTTTGCCATTGTCTCTTCCTATGCCCATCCTCCAAATGTAGATGAGTTCTGTATTATGCCTCTGGAGACTGGACTTTGAGGATTTTTGAATCCTTAAAATAAGCAGGAAACTGTTATGGGTTGTGCCCTGCAGAAAGGTATGTTGATGTCCTAACCACCTGTGCCTTAAAAGACAGTTCTTACAGATGTAATTAGGTAAGATGAGGTTATACTGGAGTAAGGTGAGCCCTTAATTAATATGACCAGTGTCCTGAGAAGGGATAGCTTGAGAGAATATCAACAGAGAACTAAAGCGGAACTCGGAGTGATGTAGCTACTGGGAAAAGAATGCCAAGGACTGACAGCCACCACAAGAAAGGAGATAGAGTCAATGAAGGATTTTCTCCCACATGTTTCAGAGGAAGAATGGTGCCTGCCAACACACTGATTTTCATCTCCTAGCCTCTAGAACCATGAGACAATAAATTTCTGTTGTTTTAAGCCACCCACTTTGTGGTACTTTGTTATAGAATCCATAAGAAACCAACACAGAAATATTTACAAGAATGTGCTTAAAAAAAAAAAAAAGAATATTCTCCGCTGTCATCAAATTCTCAAAAGGACTTCAAATCCAGGAAAGCTTCCGATCCACTGCTCCTTGCCCTCTCTGCTGGTGATCTCATAGACTCCTGTGATTTTAACTGGAATCTGGAGTCTCTGTTTCCCAACTCTATACACCAATGAATACTTTCCCAGAGCTCTAGATCTTTAAGCCTACTTGAAATCTCCATTCACTTACCCCATACTAAATGGAGGACATAATGAATAATCATTCCCTTTCCCATTTCAGTACATAATGCCAAAATTCACTTAGCTGCTCAACCCCAGTACTAAGCAGGGCAGCTCCCATCCCCAGCCCTGCCCCTGGAATCCATAATCCAATCCATCGGTAAGACTTGTTAGCTGAACCTCTAAAATAAGTCATGAACCTGTCTACTTTTCTTCGCTCTTTGCTTCCACCATCCTGGGCCTGCCACTCCCTTACTTCTCATGGAGGAATGCAACTGCCTCCCTAGCTGGCCTCCCTGCTCCCTCTTTTGTCTTCTTCTTTTTCATTATTGCAGTGAGGCTCCTGGATAAACAGCTACATAAAGGCAGTTAAAGCATCAAGCTACCCCAGAATCAGCACCTAACTGGGGAAAGCCATGAAAATGGATTTTGAAGAAAGGAGTTGGGCTATTAAATTAGGGTGACTGAGTCACCTTATTTTGCCCAAGACTTTCCCACTCTTAGCCCTGAAAGTTTGGGGTCCTGGGAAGCCTCTTGGTTGTGGGCAAACTGAAACTTTTTCCAGTTGTTGCTCCCCGTAACTGTGATGAATTCCAAACAGAATATGAGCTGAACCCATGGGGACCTGCAATTCTGGGATAGTCCTTCAGAAGGGGCCAATAGTGTTACTGCCCATCATTAGGATGAGAGAGTTGAGTATTAATGATCCTGTTTTAGACACAGTCTATTCTAGGGAAGGTGACATTGTCTTCTATAAGGCAGCTCTCTGCATTAAGAATTAATTCCTAGGAGGGCTAACACCTGAGGTCTGTCTTCCACCAGCACTCCTAGGTGAGGAAATAGGTCTTGCAGGCCTCACAGAAGTCTTGGTGGCTTAGCACAGTGTTCACTATAAATATTGCTAAATAAGAACATGATATATTCAGAAAAATGCAAGTAATTCCTTGTTCTAGAACTACTGAAGGTGCACGTGGGGGAATGACAAAAGATGATTAAAGGGACATAAGCAGGAGTCAGATCATGAGGTTTCTTACATATTAGGGTAAAGAAAATAAGCTTGACCATGAACTCTGTATGGGACCATTTCTTTCCTTTTTATCTTACTATAATCATCGTGATTACTGCAATAACTGCAATAAAATGCATTTTAAAAATTTAACATGCTTTCATGCTAGTAATTCAGGAAACTAACAATAGGAACTTCCAAAACCTGACAAAGGCATCTATGGTAAACCTATAGCTAACATCTTACTTAATAGCAATAGACTAAGTGCTTTCCCCTTAATATCAGGAACAAGACAAGGATCACTGCACTCATCACTCCTATTCACTGCATAATAGATGTCCTAGCTAGTGCAATAAGGCAAGAAAAAGAAAGTTAATAATATAGAATGAAAAAACATAAATAAAATTATTTTTATTCAAATAAAACATAATTGTCTATTAGAACTAATAAATGGGTTTGGTAGGTCACAGGATACAAGGCTAATTCACAGACATAGACACACACACACACACACACACTCACCACTGTATTTCTATAAAATAACAATGAATTTTTTTAAATTACCATTTAAAATAGCACCAAAATAAAATAACTTGTATAAATCTAACAAAATGCATACAAGATATGTATGTTGAAAACTAATGACAAATTTGAAAATATCTAAATAAACTAAGAGATATACCATGTTCATGAACTGGAACTCTCAATAATGTTAAGATGCCAGTTGTCCCCATTTAGATCCATAGATTCAAAACAACCCCAATATGAATTCCAGCAAAAATCTTTTTAAATAAAAAAGCTGATTCAATGGGGCGCCTGGGTGGCTCAGTGGGTTAAAGCCTCTGCCTTCTGCTCAGGTCATGATCCCAGGGTCCTGGGATCGAGCCCCACATCGGGCTCTCTGATCAACAGGGAGCCTGCTTCCTCCTCTCTCTCTGCCTGCTTCTCTGTCCACTTGTGATCTCCATCTGTCAAATAAATAAATAAAATCTTAAAAAAAAAAAGTTTAAAAAAAAAAGCTGATTCAAAAAATTATATAGGAAGCCAAGGAACTCAAATACGCAAAACAATTTTGAAAAAATTGGAATATTCACATTATTTAATGTCCAGATTTATTACAAAGAGAAAAATCAATACAGTGTGGTATAAAAAATCAGTACAGTGTGGTATCAATAAAAGTATAGACACTGAGATCAAAAGAGAATGTATTCCATAAATAGACCCTCATATATATGATCAATTGATTTTTGTCTAAGTTACAAAAGCATTTCAGTGGTAATAGGCTATCTTTTGAGAAAGGATTCTGGCACAAATAGGCATCCATCTGCAAAAAAGATAACCTTGATCCCTACACATTGCCCATATACAAAATTAGCTCAACATTAACCAAGGACCTAAATGTAAAACCTAAAACTGTAAAGCTTCTGGAAAAAGATAGGATAAAATTGATGTGCCCTTGGATTAGGCAAAAAATTTCTTAAATACAAAACTCAAACTATGATCCATAAAAGAATTAAAATCAATAAACTGAACTTCATCAAAATAAAAATATTTTCCCTCTGAATGATGCTATAAGAAAAATGAAAAGATAAGCCAGAGATAGGGGACATTTTCCAGCTGTGGGGACTTTGGGATCCACCAAAGCATTCAGGCCAAAGACATGCTCCTCCAAAGCAGTGTCACCAATAACTGGAACCCAAGCATTTCTGCTCAATGAATAACTCCTTTAAAGGGGAACTGGGGCCTTAGAATTCCCCACTGGGTAGGCTAAGAGGTTCTCAGAGTCACACCACAGTCTGAGGCTCTTCCTACCCAATCCTCCATCCTTCCTCCTATTACTACTCTTGTTCTCTCTCCCCTTTATTTTTTTCTTTTCTGCATTTCCAACTCCAGAGGACCCAAACTGGTGCAGTAAATTAGGCCCCAATCTTACAGGGCATTATAAGCCATGGCAAGAATTTGAAGATATATCCCCTAAGAGAAAGTGTTCTGATATACTTTAAATTACGCCCATCAGCATTTCAATTATAAACAGTACATTTTACAAGTTAAATGCTATGTAAAAAGTAATTTTTGTAAAGGCAGATTTGATGTCATAGATCACAGTGAATCCTTAAAGGAAGAGGATAGTAGCAATTAGTTACTTGAAAAATCTGAAAAGTGATGCTATTTTACAAGTTATCTCCTTATAATCTCTTGATATTAAAGTAAGAAGTTTCATCTGTGCAAAAAAAAAACAAAAAAAAATACAAAAAATTGGAAATCTAATTACCATACTATAAAAATACAATTTTCTACTAACATTCTTAGTTTTTCTTTTCCTAGAACAATATCTTGGTATTTACAATCCACATAATAACATTGTGTTTTTTTAAAGCCAAGAGGGGCAGCTGTAACTTCAATAAAAGATTTTAAATACATCAGCACTTTTCTTCCTTAAAAGTGTAATGTATCTGCTGTTCATTCAGTGTAAGCACTTTAATTCATTTATTGAAAAGAAACTTTAAGAACTTTCAAGGAACTAATACTTTGTTTGAACACTGAATGAAATAAAATAAATGTAGTAAGTCTGGGAGAATTAACATTTCATTAAGTCAAGTGAAATTTAGTAGAGCATGTTTCCAGTTACTAGGAACAATTTAAATTATTTCTAAGCAGAAATAAATGCTTAAAATCAAGATGAGAAAATTGTTTTGAATAGTCAAAATGCAGATTATGACAAAAAGCCAATTTAGCAACCATACGAAGAAACCATACGCTTGATTTTAACCTTGTGTAAACATCACTTTTGAATATCATACAAGTAAAAGCCAGAAAATAAAGAAAGACTTATTGTTTTTTTGGAAAGAGGGTAGTAAGAACACTGAAAGATAAAAACAGCATAACTGCAGAAAAGAGGAAAATGAGGAAATACAGGAAGGAAAGAATCCCAAGTTTAGCAGAATGAATGAACAGAATGGATAAGTAAAAATACGATGATCAAATTAAAAATATAGTGATCAAAGTGAGAACAATTTTCAGGGGAATGATGGTAAAGGAAGATGGCCAGAAGAGTTGAATAGTGAAGGTAGAGGAATGGAGAGCATGCTGCTGGAAGAGGCCATTTTGTCCTGAAGAGAAGCAGAGAGAGCTGGAGTGCACTAGGCAGGACTCAGCTAAGGAATTTTGTTTTAGGATAATGAATGCTTGAGCATGCTGATTGCTAGAAGCAAAGATACAGATGACAAGATACTTGGCAGTCACCTTGATTCAGACCTCAATGTGTATCTAATATGTGCTGAACATGGGAGAAAAATTAAAATGTGATATAAGCTCTCCCAGAGATACTATAATTTTCCAGCAAGAGGAAGGGGCTGGTTTTAGAAAAGAGTCACCTCTATGAGACCACTAATTTTTCAACTAACGGCCCAACCTGGGAAAAGCAGTAAAGCAGAAAGCAAGCACCGAAGGCTAGGGTGCTCAGAGGAGTCCTGGAACACAGAGGACTTGGGATGATGCCTTCTGTTTGCTCAGGATGGCAGGAAAGTCAAGGTCATCCCTGCACAGTAAGGGGATAAAGGTTCAGGACAGCTACCCAGGGCCCCTACTACATTGGCATGTGGATTATTTTGAGCTGAAGGTTCTTAAGACCCTGCAGGTTCAAGAGAAACTTTTGTCCCTCCTTAACCAAACAGAAAAATCCAAAATGAGGTATTTCCCCGGAATAAGGGTTATTACCAGAGATAAATTTTATCTGAGTGACTCCAATTTACAGTAAGTCAAACATCTAAGCACCAAGCATCTGCTCCTCTTACCACCATGTGAAGCACATTCCTTTCCTCTGAAGTCGCAGACCCCTAGCCCCCACTCCTTAGTTCAGAATGACATATAGCCCTCATCTTGCCTGTCTTTAGATTTTCCATGTCTGTGTGGATTCACCATACATACACGCTTATTAAATTAGATTTTCTCCTGTTAATGTGTCTCATATCAATTTGATTCCCAGTCCAGCTAGGAGGACCTTTGAGGGGACAGGAATTCTTACTCCCCAACAGGGACACAAATGACACAGAATGGGGGCTAGAAGAGTTCCAATCACCTTCCTCTTGTTAGCAAGGATGCTTCCGGACGTTACTCGACCAGAAGCCTGAAAGCTACCAGCAGAAGGGAGGAAGTGGAAGACAAGCAAGCATGGAAGGAATGTGTTTTGTTTTACAGAACCAACAGTTCCCACCATGGAGACACTCAGCTAGGCATTTTACCAGACAGCCCCTCACATGAGCCAGTCTGAGTCAGTGTGGAGCTCTGGAGCTCATTGAGCCCCCAAGTGGTCCTAACATTACCTTTAGCTCATAATACTAAGATCTCCTCCGATGGGAGGAGTTCTCTAACATATATTGGATGTAATAAGTATGTATTAGGATGCTAGGTACCCTATAGCTGAATCTAACTGCTGCATAGAATATGCATAAATTCTTTATTATTTTTTTTAAAGATTTTATTCATTTATTTGACAGACAGAGATCACAAGTAGGCAGACAGAGAGAGAGAGAGAGAGGAAGAGAAGCAGGCCTCCTGCTGAGCAGAGAGCCCTATGTGGGGCTCGATCCCAGGACCCTGGAATCATGACCTGAGCGGAAAGCAGAGGCTTTAACCCACTGAGCCACCCAGGCGCCCCTGCATAAATTCTTTAATTTAGCTCCCTGCCCCCACCCTTAAATACACTTTATAAAAGCTTCCTGTATTAATCCCATGGGGAGACAGTGTTTTGAGAACTATCTCTCTGTCCCCTTATTTGTAATAAGTAATACTGAGTTCTCTGATAACTTCCTTGGGTTGTGTTCAATTTAATGCACCCCAAGTGGTGAAGCCCTTCAGTTCAGTCACACCCTCCCATTCCTCTTAGTAACTACTCTGATCACCTCCCTCCTCAACCCTTCACCTGTAGTAGATAACTTCATCCTCCATTTTATTAAGAACCCAGTAGCAGTCACTTCTCTTACCTAGATTCCTACACAAGCCCTTTAAAACCTGTACCACTCCTACAACCTCCAAATTATTCTCTACATTGCCCCCAAAGGCAAATCTGCTCCTTTCACTTCCACATGTAAAGGCCTCAATAACTTTTTTTTTTTTTAAGATTTTATTTTATTTATTTTTTTTGGGACAAAGAGAGAGATCACAAGTAGGCAGAGAAGCAGGTGGAGTCTGGGGGATGCAGGCTCCCTGCCAAGCAGAGAGCCCAATGTGGGGCTCGATCCCGGGACCCTGGGATCATGACCTGAGCCAAAGGCAGAGGCTTTAAGCCACTGAGCCACCCAGGCGCCCCAAGCCCTCAGTAACTTTAAGAATCAACATTATTTTTTAAAAAATTAATATCCTATGACTCTGCAATTGCACTACTGGGTATTTACCCCAAAGATACAGATGTAGTGAAAAGAGGGGCCATATGTACCTCAATGCTCATAGCAGCAATGGCCACAATCGCCAAACTGTGGAAAGAGCCAAGATACCCTTCAACAGATGAATGGATAAAGAAGATGTGGTCCATATATACAATGGAGTATTCTGACTCCATCAGAAAGGATGAATACCCAACTTTTGTATCAACACGGATGGGACTGGAGGAGATCATGCTGAGTGAAATAAGTCTAGCAGAAAAAGTCAGTTATCATATGGTTTCACTTACTAGTGGAGCATAAGGAATAACATGGAGGACATTAGGAGAAGGAAAAGAAAAGTGAATTGGGGGAAATTGGAGGGGGAGATGAAGCAAACTGAGAAGCAAACTGAGGGTTTGGGAAGGGAGAGGGGGTGGGTGAGCCTGGTGGTGGGTATTAAGGAGGGCATGTATTGCATGGAGCACTGGGTATGGTGCATAAACAATGAATCTTGGACACTGAAAAAATTAAAATAAAATTTAAAAAAGATTAATGTCCAAAAGGTACACGGCCCTACTAAGTGGCCTAGTTCCCACCTGGTTCCCATAAAGAATCTGTTAACTACTGCAATGGTTCATCTGAATCTGTGTGTAGTAGGAGTGAGTGATGAATGACCTACTAAAATTTTTGAGAGGAGCAGGAAAGAGAATTTATACTGATTCTACATGGAACATGGAGAAGAAAAAGACATGCTTGAATGATAATTTTTAACCTACCATTCGCTGAAAATTATGGGTTATTCCATCTTTTCTGACCACTGCATCACCTCTAAATACTCTTCTTTGTTGGAAAAATACAGCACTCTGCCCAGAAGTCCTACCAAAATTAATCTCACAAAGATGCTCATTGCTGTGCTATTGTTACTCAGGCATGCTACTTGGTGAGGAGGGGATCTCATTTTCAGGCTTATCAAACAATCATCCAAACAAAAAAGGCCTCTTTCTGACTGCAATTGATCCTTCCAGTGACTTCCATACCATATTATAGAATGCATTTTATGTTCAATTAATAAGGTACTTAGGAAACATTATCCCCCTCAGACCCTCTGGCCATGCTGCTCTCACTCCTCTTTTCTAATTGCTTAGCTCATTCTGACTCTCTCAGACTCCTCAAGGGTCCTTTCCCCTTATGGGGTTTCCCAACACCTCTGCTGGTTTGAACTGAGACTTCTGAGGCGTTCTTGGAATTTCCTTAAATCGTCTTTAAAAATAACCTTTTTCCCTTCCATCCAAAAAGTGCTTTAACTTACATTTTAATTTTTGGCATCTTTAAAGAAGACATTTCTCAATCCCTAATCCCGTTTTCAAGTTTTTTACAATGATATCCTTAATATCTAGTCTTAACTTAGGCAAACATCATTCCTATTTTATTCTTTAAATATGTACAAAAATAACTGGCTGCCATCCTCCTTAGAATAATCTTCTCCCATGTTTCATGGTATGGATTAAAGTCAATGGGATTTATGGATTAAATCCCATTGAATTTGCCCGACTCTGACTTTTAACCTCAAAATGTGCTTTGACCTTGAAGTACAGAAAACTGCTAGTCAGTGCTGCCAGAGACAATTCAACTATGCCAAATAAGAAATATATATCTCCTTTTAGTGTGATTTTGTTGCCATAATTCTTTTCATTTTGCTCAACACCCCCCTCCAAAAAACAAAGAAAAATGAACAATCACTGTACAAACATAATAAAAAAATAACTGTGTAACTATGATTCTGGTCAAAATAGAATAAATAGAACAAAATCAGCTCACATTTTTTCTCATCTAGTAGATTTTTTTTTCCTAGCAGTTCAGTACACATTTAAAAAGTAAACATACTTTCGTAGGATTTTAAAAATTTGCAATTTATGCAACAGTTTCTGTGAGGACTGAATAGTCACTATATGACCATAGGAAGAAATACATTGAAAAAAATCAGATATTTCTTTTCCCTAAATCTGGAAACAATATTGCAATTTTTAACCAGTTTTGGGGCAGAAATAAGCATTTCTGATCATTTTTAAAATACCTTTTTGATGATAATATATTTAAAACTTGGTTTGGGAAAGTGGTAATCCAATGACGAAACAACCAGTTGCTCCTTAGTCAAGAGTCTAGTAATCTTTACCCAGATTTCCTTTTTCTTTTTGCATCGGTCTTATAATTATTACCTTGTGGTTTCCCTATTCTATAAACTATTCCTATCAAGAATGGTTCCCTGAATTAGCCTACTAGAGCATTTTCTCTAGCATTAAAATTGTAATAAAACTTAGGCACAGGATCCTAACCAAAGTGTCCGATGTCTTCTCTAGCAAGAACAAGTGAATTCTAAGGGATCACAATCTAAGGCATTTCTCAACCACACTATTTTTTATCATTGCAAAAAAAAAAAAAGTAAAAAGGAAGAAGAATATAAAATCAACTGTGGGTGAGGGAAAATATTCAGGGGAGATTCAACTCTTTGAAAATAATGTGAACAGTATATAATAAAAATTTCTGTGAAGGAGACAGTATAAGTACATTTTTATCATTGTATTATATACAATATTAAATTCTTACAGAACCTACTTTGGTGTAGCTTTTAACTTTTCAAATGTTTCAAAGCTATTACCTCATTTATCTCATCTCACCTAGTTGGTGGTAAAACATAATTATTTTCCTGTTCATGCATATTAAGGACAGAAAGAGCAAAGAAAAGATAATGTATTCAAAAGTGTTTTAAAAACCACTTTGTCGCTGAAGGTGACAAGTCATGAATAGGAATACAAAGGGAACAAATAAAAAGGCATGTAACCAAGATATTTTACCCAACAAGTAATCTTCTAGCTCTGTCTTTCCTGTCACCTCCCTGCTTCACCCTCTAACCCCAACTACTTCTCTAATAATGGTCTTTGTCAGCATTTTCTTCAAAGACTCTCTGAGGGTAGTAAAGGACCCATAATCCAGCTGCTGAATGGGAACAGTATAGGCCAGAAGCAGCTCAATCACTTAATAACCTGAGGTGTTACTCAGTCTAAGAATATGAGTGGCCAGGGCTCCAGGAAGGATTTTAAAAAAATGAACAAAAGTAAAATTTGGCGGGGTTCAGTTGGTAGGGTATGTGACTTTTGATCTCAGGGTCATGAGTTCAAGCCCCACTTGGGGGCATAGAGCTTGTGTGTGTGTGTGTGTGTGTGTGTGTGTGTGTGTAAGAAAAGTAAAATTTGGCATAATAGACTAAAGTCATTCAATGTCTGATATTACCCTTAGTAACATCACTATTTTCCTGAAGTAATTAATTCCTGTAGTTCCACTCTGTAAATAAAGGAAGAAATATTTGATGTGAGAAAATGACTGGTGTCTCAGTAACTTTTGTTTAAGATGTTATCCCTTTGCACCTGGAAAGAAAAGTCCTTTAGGAAATCTGGGATCTATTTCCAAGCCATGTACTATGATCTCTGCTGTCCAAAGTGACCATTTAAAACAAAACTTGTTCTAACATTTTATTCATATTTACTAAGAAATATACTCAATCTAATTAGTCATCAATGATAAGAATAATAAAAACTAATATTTAATGAAAATCAGGTACAATTCTTGTTCTTCCTATAGAATGTCACATTATAATGCATATTAATGGATATAACAACACAGAGAAATTTAAGTCTCTTGGCTTCACAGATTTACTTTTTTTTTTTTTTTTTTTTTCCGGGAGGGTAGGCAAGTTTCTACATGATAGCATACCTTCAATGCTTCAGCCCTTGCTACTGCATCCATTTTTTTCTCTCTCCATTCTTGGCCTTCTGTGACTATCTCCCTGTCTTGGCTTAGGTACAGAATCTGCTATAGAAGGCACTGGCATACACCACAATCACAGGGGTCTGCAATGCAGTATTCTTCTTGGAGCTTGTCAGCAAACCCACACAGCATGTTTAACCAACACATGCATGGTTCATGGCACTGTTGGATCTGCCAGGTTACATGGCTTAGGTGACAGATGTCATGATTCCTCTGGCTGTTTCAAGGGTGATTCAGATTAAATAAATGGTAAAATGAATGGGAATCATAATCACTATGTGCCTTAGGTCTTGTTTGGTGGCATTAATCTATCCAATTACTGTTGGGATACAGTGTTAGCTCTGATTTATATTGTTCTGGGAGGAGGAGTCAGGCTTCTCTTTGTTCTTTCCTATCATAATTTTTTTCCTATCTTTCCTATCATTTTTCTTTCCAATCATAATCTGATCCACAGATCATAGAATTAATATGAAGGTCCCACCACTACTCTGAGTATCTACTCCAATTTTGTACTCAAGAATCAAGGAAATTAGCACAGGGTGGGTCTATAATTCCCTGGATAAACTGTGAGATAATAAAAGTAAATATAGGGACACCTGGGTGTCTCCGTCAGTTAAGCGTCTGCCTTTGGCTGGGGTCATGATCCCAAAGTCCTGGGATTGAGTCCCATATCAGGATCCCTGCTCAGCAAGGACCTGCTTTTTCTTCTGTCTGCCGCCTACCCCCCCCAACCCCGCTTGTACTCTTGTGCTTTTCTCCCTCTCCCTTCCTCAATCTCTTTCGCGTAAATAAATAAAATCTTTAAAAAAAAAATAAATAAAATTAAAGTAAATATGAGCCTACCAAATCCACAGAATTATCATTTCCCTATTCAACATACCAGTGGAGTCATCTCTTCCATACCATTTCAGAATCTCATTCTAAGGGTTTATTTTCTGGGGCTACTTCTAATACCAAATATCTTAGTCTGAATGTCTGCAAGGAACAGATTCGAAAAAAGGGCTTCTGTGTGGTTTATTTATTTTGGAAAACAATCCCTAGAAGAACAGAAGAAGTGAAGGTCAAGGAAAAGAGCAACAAGGTGGAAGAGAAAACCAACCCGGTGGTGTATTTTCAAGCAGATTCCCACAGTGGGGATTTGGAACTTCATACTATTGGGAATCTTTGAACAGACATCTCATCATTGTAGAAGGCACCTCATCACTGTCTGCCAAAGGCAGAGAAAAAGGAGCCCTATCCATTGACTCTAGTGCCTCCATTTGTAAAGGGACATCAGCGACTTGGAATTAAAGGTTTATACATGACCAAGAATGTCCAGATGGTTTCTCCCAAGAGTTCTGAAAGTCTGTGGCAGAAAAGTCTCCTACAAAAGAAAGCAAGAGGAAATAGATACAGCTGAGCCACCTGCTATTAGGTTACATATGTAGGAAGCTGTTCCCCCCAATGACTGAGGAATATTAGTTTGGGGACAAGACATATTATCCAATGTACTTCTATCCTGTTTGAAAACAATTCACCCCCTCTAATAAGTTAAACACAGAAAAACCATTCTCAAACCCTTTCCAACTTCTCTAAAGAACTTGTAATGAGCAAATAAACTGTCCACTCTTACCTTTTCTTGGACAAAACCCACAAATCTGGATGTCAGGCCCTGCTGGGTTAAAATGTCTTTGTAGGTCTCCTGATATATTAATCTAGAAGCAACAACTGAATATTTTTCAAGGTTCCAGGGACCGTTTTTATGTACATTTCCATAACCTTTTTCTAACTCTTCTGAATGATGTGAAATTTTCTGACCAGATGTAAACAATCAATGGTGAGCATCACATTGTAATCAAATAATAATTAGCTACATCTGCTAAATCTCCCAAACAAGCATGCATCAAACTGCAATTTGACTTCAGCAAGCAAGTTATCAGAAAACATACTGACTATTCAATACTACTTCTCTTCCTGCCTAACCTTTGTTGTGCCCTTGCCTAAACTCCCACCAACATGTATTCCAAGAACTGAGACACTTCCTCCTTGCCCTCTACCTTGCCTGTTGTCCCTTTGGCCATGTGGAAGTGATCTCTTTGGCCCCTGCTGGATGGCTTCCCCTAAATTCCACGAAACCCCAGGCAGTCCTCTACAAGATAGAAGGCATCCTTGATCTGAGCTAACTCTTGATGGTGTTCCCTTTATTTTTCAATATGGGAGAAGTATTGTGGAAAGTCTGACAAGGAGAGGTAAAACTAAATGCAGAAGAGAATCAACTGGGGGCACCTGGGTGGCTCAGTGGGTTAAAGCCTCTGCCTTAGGCTCGGGTCATGATCCTGGGGTCCTGGGATCAAGCCCCATGTCAGGCTCTCTGCTCAGTGGGGAGCCTGCTTCCTCCTCTCTCTGCCTCTCTTATAAAAATAGTTTCCTTCCAAATTTGAGTTCCAATAACTACACAAGTTCTCTCTTGCATTTGACAAAGTAATGACATTTAGCAAAATCTGAAATGTTGACATAAGTCAGAGTTTAATCCACATATGGATGTGAAGTTCCACAGGAAACAATTCCTATGCAGTGTCTGAAAAACCGTATCAGTCATTTGGCTTTTCCGATCCTGTGACTGTTTCTCCTTTACTACTCAGTTCCACATCCCTGAACTTTTCCCTTCTCAGAAAAACTGGCATTATTCTATCATTCCATAGAATAAGTTATTACCATGACTACTGACCTACATCTGTGTCTGAGATGTTGCTTTCTTTATGGCAGATGAAAAAAAAAATGTTTTCATAATGATCACTACCTTAACCCTGTGGAAAAATAAATTAAATGTAGTTTATAAAATGAAAAGGATATGCTAATGTGACATTAAGACTGTGAATTTGAGGCTCCTTTCAGTTCAATGATGCTAAACAATTTTAAGAAAAAACTTAAAAGCTATAGTAATATTTCTCTTGCTCTCTCCTAAGCTTCATTATTTGTTCCAGAGACATATCAGCCCAACTAATACCTCCAAATCCTTGTTATGTACAGTAAAACACTGGAGGCTTTAAATTTCTGCAGCTTTATAGGTTGTACAAAATGAGATTATTATAGAATATCTTCTGCATGACTTATTTCTACATGCCTTTCTGGACGATAAGGCAAGGAGAGCTCTTGGAGGATCAACCCTCAAGCCATACCAAGAAGGTCCCTTTTCAGTCTGCCTTTGTGGAGACCAGCTCTATAGAAGAACAATACTGCAGGAAAGGGTTGGTTATGGGATTAAGGGAAGCGTGGCAAGAGACAGGATTAAAGCACCTAGACCCACATTTAGGATAATTATATAGTATTTAGATATACATGAACATGTATAAGAAAAGCGGAAAGGAGGTTGGAAGGGTTGAAATGAGGTCTGAGGCTACACTGGAACTGTAATGGAAAGCTGAGACTCCCCAAAATAGCTTCTCCTTAGCCATAAACCACAGGCAGGAGCTGCCTAGAAGTGTTCCTTGCTTCTTCCAATCTCAAATGACTAAACTTGCAAATATGGGCTAAGGCTCACTCATCCACCTTCCTTCAAGGATAAACCAGATTGTCTGTTTTTAACGCTGTCATGCCAACTTCCCCTCCTCACCTTGGAAGATTCAGTGATTGACTGAGGACTCCAGCCCATTGGTTTTCTGTTCCTGAGCATGAAAACAAAATTCTTGGGAAGAATCTGTGTAATCAAATGCTTTGCTTTGTCAGGACATCCTGAAAGGCTTTTTCAGAATTCCCATTACTGGGAATTCTTGTCGGTTGCTTTCAAATTTGCTTTCATCTTTAGATATTCAGTGTCTGTCTCTTCTCTTCTTTAATGATACAGAGCTCTTCTGAGTGGTTTCCAAATCTCAGCTTGGTCACATCATAATTTCTAGATATCTCACATTAACTTGCTATTCTCTCAGGCATCACTTTTTTTCATTAAAAAAAAAAAAAGTTTGCCTTATTATCCTGTTTTACCCCCATGCTTCATCTCCTCTTCTGCTCCTTGGGTTAAAAGATTTTAGATTTGCAAATAAAAATTGTAAGAAATCTAACTGACTAAAAAGAGATAAAATTGTCCTGTTATACTATGAGAAGTTTCTGCTAGCTTTGGAATGTCTATGGAGGACTGGAAAGCCCAGGATCCACCAGAACATAACAACTGTGTTCTTGACATGAATGAAGCTCAGCACAGTGACAAAAGCACCAGAGTGGACATCTGAAAACTAGGGGACTAGCACCATCTTGCTTTGAGCCTGTTTCCTGATCTGGAGCTGTAAGAGTTCAGCTAGACCAATGGCTCAGAATCCTTTAGAAGTTTAATTAAAACACAGATTGCTGGGCCTAACCCCAGAATGTCTGGTTCAGCAGGCCTTGCATGGGGTGGAGACTACAGATTCCTAACCAAGTTTCCAGGTAATACTGATGCTGCAGGTCTTGGGATCATACTTTGGGATCCACCAGACTAGTTAATGACAAAGATCTCCTTTCTTGCATATATATAGATAGATAGATAGATATAGATATAGATATAGATATAGATATAGACATATATAGAGAGATACATAGATATATAGAGAGAGATCAGAAAAAGGATATCTTAGTGTCACTGAGACAGAACGCAGAAACCCTCTATGTAAGCAGCATAAACATAAAGAAAAATAAGTGATTAAGGATATTTCATTTAATGAAGTCCATACCAGGAAATAAAGCAATCCTAAAGCAACTACCAATCTTTACAAATGAGAAAAGGAGAACATATTTAAACTTTCAAAAATGTTTAACTCCTCATCACAAATTCTTTTTTGTAAATCAAGAGATTTCAGTGTATAAACACAAGAAAAACAGGCCAATTTTTCTGTTAGATAAAGATCCTCTTTCTTGATTAAGTCTCCCATTTAAACAAGAGAAACAAGAACACTATTACCTCCTTTTAGACAACCACCTGGGCCCACATGCTTGAGCTTCTGTGGGCCTCCCCACATTCCATCACATACTATCTGTCCTCTACCTCAGTTATGCTAGATGATTACTAGTTACTTCCTCATTCTAGTCCCTCAAATATTTTGTGATATAAAACCAGAAAGTCCCTTTCATACCACTCTGGCATTAGTAGCTTATATTGATAATGTTTTATATTTTTCATACACTGTTTGCATTTTGAGAGGTATCTTTTATTAAAGACATAATATATATCCCTAATGAGAATTTTGGCAACAGAGCTGGAAATAGAAGAGGAAAAAGGCCTTTCTTTAGAGCAAATCACATGGAAAGTAATTGATTTAACATGTATAACTAGACTGTGAGCCTTGTGGGTCATATCCATCTTATCTTCCACTGTTACTATCCAGGACAGCTAACTCAATACTCCAAGTCATGCTGAGAATAAAAGAAAACCTGGGTGATTGCATTTTTTGGTTGTTTGTTTGTTTTGTTTTTTAGCATATACAGGCAAGAAGCTTGTATTTGCATTCTTAGTAGCCCATTTCAATCATAATAAAGCCATTTCTCATTACCTAACTAATGCCACTAGATGCATTTTTCTCCCCAACATGATTCCCTTACTTGACTTGAAATCCTGGGCTTTCCAAAAGCTATCCATCTCTGACCACTTGTCCAGCAGGTCCATACGCTATTTCTCAGTGGGCTCCAACTCTTCCCTGTTGGTCCCTGCTGTCCCTCAGGCCTTAAAGAGGTTATCATTATGTGTATGTGTGGGTATTCTTTTTTTGTTTTTGTTTCTAGGTTTTTTGGTTTTTGTTGTTGGTTTTTTTGTTTTGGTTTGTTTTGGTTTTTGGCCAGGATAAGAGAAGCATTTATCTATAAATTTATCACCAATCTAGGCATAATTTAAACCATTTTTAAATAGCTGCTGATGGAATTATAATGTCAAAATCTTTCTTAAGTTCCAGAAAGATCCCATACCTGATTTTCTTCCTATTTTACAGGGTCTGTTTCTGCCCTTGCACTGGAGGCCCCTGTCCAGATCCCTTTAGAGGGCCTCAAAAATCACAAACACAAAAAAATATAAATGTAATAAAGAACTGATGGGAATCCCTGTCACTTGAGATCTGGTATTCACTGCTGGCACAGTGACACCTATAACCCTAAGTATTCATTCTCAGGACTAAGACTTTTTTTAGGGCCCAGAAAAACCCTTTTCCCCATATATTGCCCAATGCCCTCAAAATGAAAGGTGACTGTGCCTACATGCTAAGAACTCTTGTGTGTTGTTAGAAACAAATATTTCTCCTGAGAACAAGGAGATTTGAAGGAAGGCACTTATTTCACTAAAAAGACAAATTAATTAACATATCCTTCCTCTGAGATGGCATTAATACAAAAGATGCCTGCACAGAACAGCCTTCTTTCATAACTATGTTGGATGCCTATTCTTTGCTTTGCTTTCTGTTTCAAATTGTGGTTCTGAGTCACACACAAAATATCACAGTATTCTCATCAGCTGCATATAGGACAGAGAAATTAATATTAAACAATTCATATCAAGAAGAAATAACAATGTTGGCAAGGATGTAGAGAAAAAGGAACGCTAGCGCACTATTGATGGGAATGTAATTTGGTGCAACCACTTGCAGAAAACAGTATGGAGATTCCTCAAAAAATTAAAAATAGAACTAGATCCAGTATTTCTGGATAGTAATTCCACTACTGGGTATTTACCCAAGGAAAACAAAAACACTCATTCAAAAAGACATGTGCACTCCAATGTTTATTGCAGCATTATTTACAATAGCCAAGATACAGAAGCAACCCAAGTATTCCACAATAGATGAATGGATAAAGATGTGGGATATATACACATACACACAATGGCATATTACTTAGCCATTTCACACTGAGAAGGACCTCCTGGTATAAGGTCAAGAATGACTATAGTTGGGCGGCTGGGTGGCTCAGTGGGTTAAAGCCTTTGCCTTCATCTCAGGTCATGATCCTGGGGTCCTGGGATCACCCCACATCAGGCTCTCTGCTCAGCAGGGAGCCTGCTTCCCCTTCTCTCTGTCTCTGCCTGCCTCTCTGCCTACTTGTGATCTCTGTCTGTCAAATAAGTAAATCAAATCTTAAAAAAAAAAGAGAATGACTACAGTTCATTGTTCACATTACACAAGATCCCGTGCTTGACATGGGCCTACATCTTGACAAATGCTGGTAGTCTGTAGCAGTGTTCTGTGGTACTGTTAGGGCTTAGTCATTGGTTTGGTCTTTGTAGGGAGCACATTCTACCATCTCCTTTCTAGTCTTAGGAGATTATGTCTACTTCTCTCTACTTCCTCTTCTCAAAAGTACTAGTCTTCCATTTTTGTTTTTGTTTTTTTTCCCCTCCCCATCAGCCTGAATCCATAAAAGAGTATAGCTTTTCATAAAAAAAAAAAAAAAAAAAACTCTATCACTAAGCAATCACACTAACCCTGAAGCAGTCACACACAAGGACCTAATCACTTCATGGGAGAAGATACAAGCAGAATGAAACAAATATTAATATCTCAAAATATTATCCTGACCCATTATCATTGTAGGTATATCAAGTACCATTTCTTTATTATATAAACCTTGGGGAATTCAGAAGAAGAAAGCAGAGGTAAAAAGAACCAGATGAGGAAATTTTAGGACAGGAATAGGAAAACAAACAAACAAACAAACAAAAAAACCAGATTTAACTCTGGGGTCTCAATGACCTCATGAGATTCTTATGGCCCTGCAGCTCCAACTATGACCTACACTTAATACCCCAATACTCAGTGAAAACCAATTAACAGATCTCTGATGGCCTCTTGTATGTCTAATGATTAGGTTGGAGGTGAAAATATTATTTAAATAGTTTTCAATTCTATCAATAATTATATTGGGCTAATTTTATGTCTCTGCCCATAGTTTTGTAAATGAATCAAAGTATGATTTCTGCAGATCTGCATTAATTCAAAATAAAAGACTCATTCAATTTTTAGAAAATAAATATATAAAAGGCTTAATCAATCAAGTCCACCCAATATTTATTCTCTAAGTTTTAAATGATCTGAAGAAAATTTCACAATTTCTACTTCTTAAAAACAAGTGAGATGAAAATAACTCTTTAACCTTATTTTTTTATGGCTTATATAAATTGGTTAGTATGTCTTATTACGCATGCTAGCAGGTCTGAGTAATGATCTCTATTAGGGGCATTAAAAGTCATCATAAGAATGATTGGAACAGGGGTGCCTGGATGGTTCAGTCGGTTAAGCAGCTGCCTTCAGCTCAGGTCACGATCCCAGGGTCCTGGGATCAAGCCCCGCATCGGGCTCCCTGCTCAGTGGGGAGCCTGCTTCTCCTTCTCCCTCTGCCTGCAGCTCCCCCTGCTTATGTGTGCTCTCTCTCTCTCTCTGGGAAACAAATAAATAAAAGCTAAAAAAAAAAAAAAAAAATTGGAACAATGAACTCCTATTTTAATCAAAACTTGAGGTTGAAGAAGTAACACCAGACCTAATGTTGGGTACAGAAGTGACTAAGAGATAGTTCTATTTATAGATAAATAAATCTATAAATAGTAATAAATCTCTGACCTTCCAAACTAATCCCTAAGTAATTTCATTAAAAAGTCACAACCTCACTGTTTTTCTAGCATCACAATGAAATGACTTTCAAAAGATGCTGAAGGTCATTTATTTACTCAACAGTCAATATGCCTCAGTTTACTACTCTCTTTCTACAAATTCTCCCTAAGATATTATGTCCCTAGATTTCGGCTACCATAGATATATGAATGACTACAAAATTACTATTTAACAATTCTCATTTGTACTCTCTGCTCCAGAAGTACATTTTTCCAAAAGCAGATATTCCCTAAGTTGTCTTCTTTTTGGCCCGTTTCTCTTCTCAGGTGATCTGTTCTCCCTAACTGGCTTGCTTCCTCCCAGGAGTTTAATTTCCACCTTTTCAACACAGATTGCCAAATCTGCAGTTCTAGTCTGAATGCCTTCTGAGCTCTAGGGCCCTGTGTCCAGCTGCCTATTGGCACATCTCTGTCTGGAGGTCCAGGTAGCATGTCAAATGCAACATCTCTACATATCACCATGTGACTTTCCCAGAAGCTCTCTCTCCTCATACTGAAAATCTTGGTAAGGGCCTCAGAATGCACAGGCTGGCTAAGACAGAACCCTCTGTTCCCCAATCTTCCTCACACCCCACTTCCACTCACCACATGCTTGTAATTCTACCATAACAAGGTACATATTTGCCCTTTTATCACTGCCAGTACTGCCATAGGTGCAATACTCAACACTTTTTACCTGGACTATTGAAAATGACCGATTGGTGTTTGTCATGCCTCCTGGCTTCCTCACCTTCCCCTAAGACCCCAGAGGGAGGCATCCTTCATTAGGATACAAGAAAGGCTCTGCTAACAGACTAATCAGATCACTATCCTATTCAACATGATTCAAGTCTTTTCATAACCACATGAAAGAAACTAAACTCCTTAACTATGGCTACCACATCCTTTGTGACTTTACCTTCAAGTTCCTGACAGCCTCAACTGTGGTCATTCTCCCTCTGCCACTTCAAAATCTGGTACATGCTTCTTTCCCTGACACTTTGTACCTGCTCAAATTTCTCAGCTTTTTAAAACGTTTTACTTCCTTTGAATGCCTTTCACATTTATAGACCTATAAGACTTCAGCTGTGAAGTTTCATTTCAAGGGTTGTCTCCTCTATGAATATTTCTCTGACTCACGCAGGTTCTACTAGAAATGTGCTGTCAACCTTTTCTCTGCGATGCGTTTCACACACAATGCTTACCTCTTATGATGTCTGTGAGATTTAATCAGTTAACACATTGAAAAGACTGAACAGTGTCGAGCTCATAAGATTAAAACTCAAATACTAGGTATCATTTTTAACAAGTAACATATTGTATCATTTTTGCTTATATTCCTCTCACCATTAGACATCACAGTCTTTAAAGAACCACATCTTCTCAATTTTGTAATGTGGATTGATTTGTTGTTGTTTTTTCCAAATGCTTTGTATTTGGGGATTTTTGTTTGTTTGTTTGTTTGTTTACATTTAGATAAGATCAGACATGGAATGTCAGCAAAGGAAGGCTATAAAATGAGTAAGTTCACATTGGCTCAGACGCAAGCCATGTCTGTATTCAAAAGAGCACTGATTTCTGGAAATTTTGATTACTTATTCTATTCTGCCCTGGTCATTGAAGAGTGTGCATGTATGCTTATACATATACATTACAGCCCTAGGACGGCAGTGATTATCATGAAGCTGAGAGGATCCAAGGAATGTTTTAAGGAGGTCATCTAATTTATTATTGGTTTTAGTCATCTAACTTATTATTGGTTGCTTATTATTAGGAATCACAATGAGATTTTAGTAAGAGTGAAGAACAAAGAAGCAGGAATAGAGTAAATTTATATAGGGGATAATGCCAAAGCATGTTGAGGGGTTGGGTTTGACAGATAATTCAACATCTGGAAGAAAAAGCTGGGCACCTGATGGTGAGAAAGGAACAAAGCATAATTCCATAATGGATACAGGGTTCAGAAGCAGGAATGCTCAAATTTCTTTCGTGGGATTGAAGAACAGTGAGAAATTAAAATTAATAGGTAATGGGAGGTAGCAAAAAGGTGCTAGTTGGAGAGTTGTTTTAAGAAACTGTTTTACGGGGCGCCTGGGTGGCTCAGTGGGTTAAAGCCTCTGCCTTCGTCTCAGGTCATGATCCCAGGGTCCTGGGATCGAGCCCCACATTGGGCTCTCTGCTCAGTGGGGAGCCTGCTTCCTCCTCTCTCTGCCTGCCTCTGTGTCTACTTGTGATTTCTGTCTGTCAAATAAATAAAATATTTAAAAAAAAATAAAAAATTAAAAAAAAAAAAGAAACTGTTTTACGAGTGACATATGTTAATAAGAATCACAATCAAACATCTATAGGATGTGATCCCTCTTGGAAGTTCTCCAGCGTTGTGTAAGACAGGTAGCTCTCAGCCGGCACCTTAGTGTATTCTAAGTTAGCTAAGGAGAGTCTCCCAATATTGTAATTAAAGTGTGGTCCTCACTTCACCTCTGCCCACTTTTTGGAGGAACAAATGGTTAGTACCCCCCCCACCACCGCCGCCATGTCTCCAAGAGAAAAAAAAGATTCTTAATTTATAGTTTTACAAAGTGAAAATAAGCTAAGATATTGCAACGATAAATTTTATAGTAGGGATGTGTTTGATTAGTGACCTTACTTTTTACATTATGTGTGCAAAATGTTTTAGAAATTGTTTTCCAGATGAAAATATGCCAGCTAAGCCCCATATTTAGGATCAAAAATAAAACTTAGGGCACCTGGGTGGCTCAGTGGGTTAAAGCCTCTGCCTTCAGCTCAGGTCATGATCCCAGATGGAGCCCCACAACGGGCTCTCTGCTCAGCAGGGAGCTTGCTTCCCCCTCTCTCCCTCTGCCTGCTTCTCTGCCTACTTGTGATCTCTACCTGTCAAATAAATAAATAAAATCTCTAAAAAAATAATAAAACTTATACCCAATTATACTCTCTACCTCTGCTAATCTCAATGAATAAAATTAGAGATCACAATCTATGCTTACTTATTGTTCTCTGTTCTGCTTTTCTACTTAAATATGGTTTCATGCCAACATGGTCATTTGTTTCTCATAGGTAGTAAATCACACAGAAACATGTGCTAGTGCTTTTCAGATATTTTCATATTTCGACAAGGTGGGATAAGATACCTTTCAATTAGTAGCAATGTATTTCCTTAGAGAATGTGCACAGAAACACTCCTCATAGGTGTTGGGGATCTTCTCTCCCCTGCCCCCCATTTAGGATCATCTAGCTGAGTTCTTCCTTTACTTAAGCATTTGTGTAAGACAGATGAAAAAAGCATGTGAACAATATGATGGAAGTTATTTTAATTTTTTTTTTTTCCTTTAGGATATACCACAAAGTTGGCAATACCAGGTCTGGGATCTATGAAGTATTGTAGCTCTTGCCACACTGATGACCTATTCCACAACTGCTTTCATTTATTCAACATATATTCACTGATGCCCAGCTATGTGCCAGGACTTGATCCAGAAACTAAAGATACAGGAAGAGACCTGTTAGGTGAACACACACCATCCATCCTTGCTCTCATGGAGTAAACATTTTAGGAAAGGTACAAACATAACAAAAAATTAAAAATATAATTTGTCACATGGTACTATTTTTATAAGAACAAAATAAGTAGGTTAAGGGGGCTGGGAAGTGGCAGGGATGTTATTTTATATTGGATGGCCATAGAAGGCTTCAATGGTGACGAAACACTGGAACAGAGAACTGAAAAAATGGGAAGAAACCCTGAATATGAGTAGGGATGGACGCTTTAGATAAGGAGACAACACAGCTGATATGTCCTAAAGCAGAGGCGAGGTCTGTATCAAGGAATGTCGGGCCAGTGTGGCTGGGACCCATGAGAAGGGGACTAAGAGAAAGGGCAACTAAGAGAGTTGAATGCAATGGATCATGGGGGTCCTTGTAAGACTTCTTATTTGGCTTTTATTCAAGAAAAACAGAAAGCCATTGCAGACTTCTGAACAAAAATGATATATTTGTTTATGAATGAGTATGAGTAACATTTAAGTAACATATTGAAAAGAGTACTGTCGGCTACACACTGTAAGAGAGCAGGAGTGGAAACAAGGGAGTCAGGTAGGATGCCACCCCTAGGATCTGGTCAGGAGACAACAGTGTTTCAACCAGAGAGGTGGCAGTGCCTACCCATATTATTTGCACAGAAATATCATATTGAAGGGCTTTAGAAGATGCCTCCCCAAAATGGGACACTTTAGCATGTGGATTATTTTGAGCTAAAGACAATAAAGGTCCAAAAGATTCAGGAGGACCTTTTTAACCTTCCTTTAATTGCTTCTAAGAATTGAGAAAGAGAAAAAAAAAAAAAAAAGATTTGAGAGAGAGGGCCTGGTCCCGGAAGGGAGATATTACCAGAGCTAACCACAGGAAGTCTACGCCAGGCCTGGTAAACTTCCAGGAGCTCCACAGAGCCTGTTGTTCAAATTCCTCCCTGCATCCCTGGCATACAAACACTTGTGTACCAACCATTTGCTCTTCCCATCTTCCTATGAACTATTTTTCTTCCCTTTGAAGCCCCAGACCCTTCACTCCTCCTCCTTAACCTAGGATGGCATATTGGCTTCAATTGCTGGTCTTGGAGACTCACATGCATATGAAATTAAATTTGTTTGTTTTCTCTGTTAATCTGTCTTATCTCAATTTAATTAATAGCTAAAAGAACCTAGAAAGGAAAAAGGGGAACATCTTCCCACCCCTACAATATATTGAAGTATCAGACAGGGAAGTGTACATACCATAAACATATAGCTTGATAAATTTTCACAAACTAAACATCTGGAAACTCCTTCACAACCTCTTCCAGTCATGGACCTTCAAGGGCAACCTGATTTCTAATAGCATAGGTTAGTTTTGCCTGGCTTTGTCCTTTATATAAATAAAATTGCAGATTATATACTTGTGCATCTGGCTTCTTTCAACACTTTTTTGTGAGATTCATCCATAGTGCTACTGTAGATGTATTACTTCATTCTCATTGCTGCATAAGTGCCAAGTGTGAATACTCACATTTTGCATATAAATTCTGGATATATTTTGAAAGCAGAGCCAACAGAGTTTGAAGACAGAAGGGATACAGGGTATGAGAAGAATGGAATGTAACTCCAATACGATCTGAGAAATTGGAACTAACATAAAACTGGGGAAGAGCGGGTCTGGGGGAAAAAATCTTGCATTTGGTTTTGAGCATATTAAGCTTGGGATGTCTACTGGTCATCCCAACAGAGTTCTCTAGTAAACTGCAGAATATATGAGTCTATAGTTCTGGGGAGAGATACAGGCCAAAGAGGAAAGTTGGCGTGTACAGCTGGTACATAAAGCCATGTGATTTGATCAATTACCTGGGGAGTGAGTTAACTAGGAAAGCCTATGGGCTCATGACCTTTCTGGAACACTATAGCCATTAAGGCTGAGGGGATAAATCAACTCTAATTTAGAGGTATTTGAATATCTAGGCCTTTAACTGAGAACCAGCCTATGGAATATAAACATTTAGTAGCATAATAGCCCCAGTTTTGTTTAAGTGTATTTTTCTTAGACTCAGCCACTGGAAGGGAGGAGGAGAGAGAGATAGAAGTGCTACCGTCAATCAGCAGACACACAGTTTGCTAAGTGACATTCCTGTCCACATAAACACTGATCTATTCCTTTCACTTACTTCAATATGTGCAGAAGAAAAATTTTATCTCCACTCTAATGTAATCACAGAGCTAAAACAGAGTTGCTTAACATTATTAGAACTTTAAAATATGTTTCTTTTTGACAATAACTGCCATTAAATGCACAAAGTAAGGCTCAATAAATGTTGAAAGAATAGTTTCATATACAATTCATGAGTATTTAGTGACTACTGTATAAGTTTCACTGTTACAGATCTATAAAAGTTAAAACATCATCATCTGTATGGATTGGAGAATCCAATCTGGGTTGGAGAATAAACAAATTATATTAAATGCATCGAGAAAATTTTCTTCTGTGTATGTTGTATGCGTGTGTTAGGGAGGGGCAGGAAGATACATGTTCTTACCTAAGGAAGTGGCCTATCCCTTGGGACTGTATTCACAAAACCATCATTAAAATGATAAATCCTAAAAAGGCTAAGGGTAGAAATCATGGTCTCCTGTGTCCATCACAAGACAGTTCATTATCTCTAAGAGGGTGTTTGGGCTCCATACTGCTGTCTATCTGTTTGCAAGTTAGAAAGCAAGGGACTCAGACCAGGTGACTATAAAGTGGATGCATTTTTTTTTAATTACTATGTGAGCGGCTCAATTTCCTCTTAGTATTATCTCGCTGTTTGCCCTTAGTGCTTAATTCACTGTGAGAGAGCAAGGAAGGAAGGGAGGGAGAGGAAAGGAAGAAAAGAAGGAAAAAGGTTGCTTGTGGTCAGTAGAGGAAGAAATGGAGGGAGACAGCAAACGAAGCGAGGTCCTATGGAAAACCACGATAAGGACAGCAGTCATCAAATTTAAAAGGAGGGGACACACAATCTGTCTCTTGCTTCAACCATGCTTGCACTGAATAGACCCAGGGATACCCCTTCTTCCAGCCAACTACCCTCCAACCTCTTTTCCCATCTCAACCTTTGGAACTATCTTCTCGGCCATCCTCCACCTTGAGAACCAGCCAACACCATATTCTGAGCTTAGCTCCTTACTGCCAATTACCATGGGCTCCCAGACTCATCAGAATTATTCCACAGAAATGGAAGCCGCCACAGAAATTATTCCACCTGGTCAACAAGCATCTATGAACCTCTTGCACCTACCTCTTTCTGGGCCTCAATGTCAACCACCATGATGAGGTTGTGCAAGACGTGGGCCACTTTGAGGGAGAGCACCCAGCATCTCTTCAGGATGTAAAACCAGTGATGGCAGCCCACTGTCTTCCAGGACATGCAGAAGCCATGAGATAAACCCTGGAAGCCAACAGGATCCAGAGAAGAACCTGAACCAGGCTCTGGTTCTGCATGCCCTGGGTTCTGCCTGTGCAGACTCTCCCACTGCCTGAAGAACTACTTCTTAGATAAGGAGGGGAAGCTCATCAAGAAGTAGATGATGATCTGACTCACCTCCACAGGGTGTCTGCCCCCAGGCTAGGCTGGGCAAGGATGTTTCCTCCAAGAGGCTCACTCCCAAGCAGGACTAGGAGCCTTAGAGGGGCCCCTCTGGCATCTTCTTGGTGTCCAGGCTTCTGCCTGAGCCTCTCCCTGCAGCCATCAGGCAGCTTTTGTTAACCACCCAGGAGCTCTCACCCAAGCTGTGGATCAAATGGAAACACTAAAGCTCTTTGCAAAGGTGGGGGGGGGAGATAGGATGTAAGTGAAATTTAGGAGATAAGAGGGTAACCATTCTTCACACTCAGGCTTCTTCCTTAGGGCTTAATAGAAGGAATGCCACAGGATTACAAGATTGTATGTGATGAGTTGCCAAGTATAAAGAAATATAAAAATTTATATTGGGGGGGTGTGTAAGAGAGGTTTCTGGAAAAAGTGAATTTAAGAGGAGCCCTGCAGTCTTACTCCCAGGAGAGATTTCACAGTGGTTACTGGACACACCAGTAAAAGGCCCCCAGCCTGGGAATGTGTGGGTAATTTTTCCTGCAATCGGCTGAGTCATAAGGGTCATATGACTAAATCGAATTAACTAGAAAGCTCTGCGAGCCTCTGATTCTGTCACTGGTCTCCACTGACTGGCACAGGGTTGCCAGCCCAAGGCAGCCCAGCGGTTTCCCTCAGCATCTCTTTCTTCCCTCAGCATATTAAAGAACTTCCTTTGGTGCACATACTGGGACCAAAATGTCAAGATCAATTCCAGAGATTCAGCAGAAAACTCAGGTTGACAGCTGACTTGAAATCGCAAATTACTCAACACAATAGCAGACAATTAAGGGAATTAACTAGAAAAGAGGGAGGGAAACTGGCAGAAGAGAGAAAGACTAACCCTTAGAAGAGAGGACGAAGAAAAGGTTAGTTAGGACCAGGCTGAAGTGAGCTGAGCCGGAATGGTGGTGAGGGCACAGCCTGGTTTGTTAGTACTAAATACCCAGCCCCCCAGTAGACCACCAATCCCTTCTCTTCCTTGCAAATGAGTTTGCATTTTCCTGCCAGGCCCCAAACTGGTGTGTAGTTGAGCTTAGGCCTCTCAACAGCTGTGGCGTTTTACCCTAGAGGTAGTTGCATTTCATTGTTCGGCAAAGTGATTCTTATGTAGAGAATGAACAATTAAGTACTTAGGCATCCTGCCCATGAAGGAAGACAGCCAGTATCACCACACAGACAATTGTCAGGGAAGAGAAGTAAAATTCAATGAAGAAAAAAAAATCTTCCAGCTGAGAGTACATTTAAAAGAAGGCATAAAACAGGATGCTAAGTGAGCTAACCTCTTCGAAGTTCCTTGTGAATTTTTATTTTACATAAAAAATTAGACGCATAAAATTATTTTCAACATACCCTAAGAACACTGGCACGCAGTTAATGCCAAATACTGACTTGAATGCCACTAAATTGGAAAATAATTTATTATCTCACCTCCAGCACTACAAATCCCAAAGAAAGTATTTTCCTTTTAAATTAAATGGAGGAATTTTAAAAGGGGAAGGATTTGGTGACATAGTTCTAACTAATTTTAGGTTCCCATTAAAATAATACAGTAAACAATAAAGAAGAGAAAGTATTTTACAGTTCCTATTTTACGGTTTAAATTGTTTAAATTGGGTCTTCTGACACCGCTGGATATGGAAATGTATCATTTCAGACTCAATAAAGTCTGTTTTACCTTGAAATGTAGCCATTTCAGAACTGTTAGCACGCTATGCAGGCACATGCATGTGTGCGTGGAGACACACACACACACACAGACACACACACAAACTCTTGTCCAAGTTTCCTTCGGTTTGAATTCTGTGGTAGGCTGCTTCATTTTATTCTTTCTTTGCATAGCTACAATTTGGGTACTTTTACACATTGAAAGCCCTTTTAGATCTTCCAAGAGGCGAAATACAAAAATCAATTACACTGCATTTAAAAAACCATCAATTAGTGTCACCACACACAAGCATTTCTTTTATTGCTTTTGGCAACTGTAATGTAATCTATAGCTGTTAGGACATCCTTGTTATTTTTCTCTGTTCAAAAATTGTTTTTATAAGTTTGTGCTTGAGAAAAGAGAAAATACTACCTTCAAGGATTCTCTTCTGAGTTGCCTGAAACTGTATGTTGAATGCTGTATTACACGTACATTTACAAATAAAAACTTAAACGTGGGCAAGTTTAAGTTGTATAAATTTACGAAGCAAAAAGACACTTGAGTTAATACGAAGTGTAGCAATTTAAAATAATTCCTATTAGACAGCATTATCTCCCTATCTGAACCAGGTGAAGGGCTTGCCTGGGAACATGTCTTAACCTCCTGAGGCCATTTCAGGAACCAAACCAGACCAGGCATATCTAACCTGGTTCCAAAAATGAGAGTTCACAGGAAGTCCATGAAACCCTGAAACTGTACAAAATGTCTGAATGTGTATTGTGGTTTTATATGTTTGTGTGAAGAAGACAATCAGGTCTTATCAGCACCTCAGAAGGATTTGTGTTCCCCAAGTAAGATTTCAAAAACTGCTGAGATTGTCCAAGTTTCCTTGAAATCTCACAAGTTTATCAGGTGTCTAAAAGTCAAATTGATCCATCAGGTCAATGTGAACTTTGAAACTTATCATTCAACTGCTCTTCTCTGAGTGATGTCATCTGGCATTTTCTGATACTAGACAATACAGTCACGGTGATTCATGGACACTACAAAAAAGTCCAGCATAGTAAGACCGCCTACCACATACACAAAAGCTCATCTCGATTTCTGTCTTTCCACCTTAGTTTATACAGGGAAGGGAAGAAGAAAACATCGAAGTCCCAGTTAATGAAGGCAGAACAAGAGAATGAAACATGCCCATTTGCCCATCTGTTCCTTTTATAGTCTAGTCAGGCATCGTATTTGTCTCAGGCCATCTCATCTCCTTTCCCTGGTCACCTGCCACCACGTTGAGACCTGACCTCACTCCCCTCCCTGGCAGACACAGCTAAGGGAGATGAGCACTTATGAAATTCCTGTGGACACTCACCCTTAAATAATTCAGGAGGCTTCAGTCTACTGTTTGGGTGTCAAAATTGTTTGAAAGGTTTTCATCCCAAAAGAATGCACCAACCTCGGGATTATTTTTTTCCCACTGAAAATATCTTTTGAATTGCAAGTCAATCAAAGAGAAACATTATATATTTTCTCATTTAATATCTGTTTCTCTCACGTTTCAAATTGTGGCGTATGAGTAAAGTGATGTCACTTACCTTCTTTGTAAAGGCAATGCCGTATCCCTTAGTCTCAGGAGACTTTGCAAGGGCAATGACGATTTGATAACAATGGCTAGACCCATTTCACTCAGCATGTACCAGCATGCACACAAACAAAGTAGGTCACTTGCCATTTCTAAATGTCTAGCTTGGCATATCAGCCTGCCCTTGGCTGGAATTAACTGATTTTTCTAACCAAAAGAATGGCCCTATAACTTAGGGCCAATCCCTTAAAACACGAATTGGCAAAATATGTATGACCCATGGGCCAAAACCTTTCTGCCACTGGTTTTTATACTGCCTACAAGCTAGGAATGTTTTTCACCTTTTTAAAATGGTGGTTGTATAAGTACCTACATAATAACCTTGATTTTTCCCTCTTAGCGCATAAACCTTAAATTATTTCTGGCTCTTTAAAGAAAAACAAGTTTCCCTACCCCCTGTCTGAGAGATATAAATCACAGTAAAAGAAAAAGAGAAAAAGATGGGGAAAAAAAAAGAGAGAGAGAGAGAGAGAGAGAAAGAGAGAGAAAAAGAAAATAAATTTATTCTAAGTTACATATCAATGTAGAAACAGATATCTTAAATATAATATTAACAAGTAAAACATCTCAAAGTATTTAAAAATATATATTCATCATGACCAAGTAGGTTTTATCCCTCCAGGAATTCAAATATGGTTCAACATCAGACCTTTAGCAATGTAATTACCATACTAAGGGATTATATGAGAAAAACTAGAAGCATGCAGAAATCACCTAATGATATAACAGAATACAGAACTGATAAATACAACTCTAATGTGAACAATGAGACACAACTGTTTGACTTACACAGATCTGGTGATCACATGTCATTTGGTTTACCTAGGTTTTTTTTCTTTTTTTTTTTAAATCATCTTTTATTTCTGTCTTTTTTGCTAGCAAAACAGGCACAAAAACAAATTAGTTTATGACTTGTAGACTTTAGCTACCTGGACATTTCCTCTTTGCAAATACATATCTATCTTTATTTCTATTATATACCTATATATATCTAATATATATCTATATTTATTTCCACCAACTAATTTGGAGAAGTATTATGGGTTAGATATGAGGTCATAAATTTAATTTTTCCCTTGGTATGGGAAAAATCAGTCTGGCAACAGAGAAGTCATTAAATAAAATAAGGTCTGATCCCACACTTTTTTTCCATATTTACTGAATATAATTACCAAATAAAATTAGCAGTATTTAAAGCATACATTGTGGTGATTTGATATACCCATATATTATAAAGGGGTTTCACTAGTCAATTAATACATCCATCACTTCCCATATTTAACCTACTTTTTTGCTAAGAAATTTTGAGTTCTAGTCTCTCAGCAAATTTCAATGATACAGTGTTAATGACTACAGTTACCATGTTTCACCATGTTAGATCCTTTGACCTTATTTATTTTATAGCTAATAGTTTGTACCCTTATACCAACCTCTCCCTAATACTCCCAGCACACACACTTCTTATTGAGAAACCAGGTCTTAATTACACATTTCATGTTACCCCTTACATGTTCTGCACAGACAATGAAGTGGCCTCTCTACTAGACCCAGGATGCTGTCATGATTAAGTGAGGGGTCCTGGAAGCACACGGCCTGCTTCAGAACCCTTTTTCTAACAACCTTTAAACTGTGACCTTAGTAGGTCATTCTGTTCCTATCAGCTCTACTTTTCCCTTTGATGAACCATGGGTAATGAAAGTACCTTACTCATAAGGTGGTAGGGAATACAAATGAATGAGCCTATGCAGATAAACACATGTGTATATACATGCATATATACACACACATACACACACAAATTGCCTGGTGTTGGAAAAGAGCTCAAAAAATGCTGGCTATTAAATCATTTGTTTTTTGTTTTGTTTTGTTTTTTAAGATTTTATTTATTTATTTGACAGAGAGAGAGATCAACATAGGCAGAGAGGCAAGCAGAGTGGGGAGGGGGGAGGAGGCTCCCCGCTGAGCAGGAAGCCTGATGTGGGGCTTGATCCCAGGACTCTGGGATCATGACCTGAGCCGAAGGCAGAGACTTTAACCCACGGAGCCACCCAGGCACCCCTAAATCATTTGGTTTTTGACAAACGGACTTTATTATACACCATTTTCTAGGTAGAGGCCCATGAGGCACAGGCATACAGTAAGTAGTTTATAGTTTGAGATTCTTATGAATTCCATTCTAGAATTAGGATAAATTCCCTCCCCATCAGCTGGTTTGGTTTTGGCTGGAGTGTCTGCAACAAAGCTCTGGTTGGAACGCTGGGCCATTGGCTGCAAGACATATTTTACCCCAGCTGATGCCCAAGCAGGTCTCACATAGATCAGGCCAACCTGCACAAATCAAGTTGTGAACTAGTTCCAAGGGAACATTTTCATTATTTGTAAAAGGCCACTCACAGAATATGCTCTTAGCTTTTCATAAAGAAACAATTAGAAATTGTAGCAATGTGACTAGGCTCTTTAACAAACTCCATAAGGCTTTGGCTCAAATAACTAAAAGAATTGGAGATTAAGCTAATTCTTTTATCTCCTAGGCTACATAATGAGGAAATGTATTATCTGCAGCAGAGAAGAACAGCCATCTGTCCTCAATTAAAAAATATATAATATAATTACAGAAATATGATGTCATTGTTTCATTGTTTTTGAAATATGAGCAATGAACTGGTGAAAGATAAAATATTCAGTTGGAATTTTAATTATTTTATGATGTATGGATTTAAATTCCTGGATATGCAGATTCTATTCCAATTGACCTGATAATGGTTCTTAATTGTCTGAGTGATTGCCTTTTTTAGTTATATAGTGGGTTTTTCCCAGACTATTATGCATTAGTCTTAGCATTTCAATGCAGCTTTTCAAAATAACATACGTTTGGGAAGCCTTAACCTATAATGCAGATAACTGTTACCATGGTAATTTCTTTGATGGTGAAGGAAATCCTCATGACAAGAAGAATCACCTAGTACCCTTCCATTATTGTATCCTGGTCATTCATGATTTTTTTTTTTTTTAAATTACAAAAGCTTAACCAATTAGCAGAATCTGTTAGGTGCTCAGGCATATGCATACAAAACAAAATAAAACAAAAGCCCTCCCTCACTCTTAAGAAACCTGGTGTATAACCAGAAATGTTCTATGGAGGGAGGTAACTGGGTAGAGAGGGCAGTGGCGGTAGGTAAGCAAGTTTTAAGTATTTGAGGATTCCTTTTAAAATTTCCGTTAAATGGAAGTTTATTGCCCTTCATTAAACTGTGCCTGAATAGCTCTCTTTCGGCTCAAACTTTTGGTTTTATCCAAAGCTTCAGCTCATAGGACAGGAACATAATCGTATGACTCTTGCCTATTTATAACTAATGAGTAACTCCAGCATAATCATTTTGATGACTTTTCTCTTACTCATAACCTTACCAATGGCTGAGAGTATTTTGAGTTAAGAGTTCAAGTGCTTCCTAATCTTCACAGTTAGAAGGAGAATTTATGAGATTCGCCTAGAAAATTTAGAAACTTCCCCAAGAAATAAAGATCTTATTACCATTCTAGAGTGGCATAGGACTGGTAGTGGAAATGGTGGTGACGGGAGCTATATGGTATGGGACACCAAGCAAGAAACTCATAGATAGAGATAAAGAACAGAAAATCACATTTCTGTTTACTTTTAAAATATGAAAAACATGCCACAATTCCTATGTTCCACATGTCATCTGCCTCACTGCTGTATCTTCATGGGCTTCAGTTTTCATTTTTAAAAATGCTAGAACTTGGGGCAGCTGGGTGGCTCAGTCATTAGGCATCTGCCTTTGGCTCAGGTCATGATCCCAGGGTCCTGGGATAGAGCCCCACATCTGGCTCCCTGCTCAGCAGGAAGCCTGTTTCTCCCTCTCCCACTCTCCCTGCCTGTGTTCTTTCTATAACTGTGTGTCTGTCAAATAAATAAATAAAAACTTTTTTAAAAATGTTAGAACTTATCTGAGTTCCTCCAAAATTCCCATACTCTTTGATCCTTTTCTCCAGTACACTTTGTTGTAGCCTCTTGAGAAACGCAAATACTAATGGTGAAACATACTTTAAATAAATCATTATATATGGTAGCATGGCTAAAAAAGAAACATTTTTAATAGAAATCAAATAAAACACTGAAATAGACATAACAGTCTGCATCCTCTCCAACCACAACACCATACAAATGTGGAATCTTTAAAATGTAATATAAAAAGATCAGGGTTTTAGCTGCTTCTACCAGAACTGCTTCCTAAACTGTCATTCATGCCTTGTCGACCATAGCAAATGGCAGAAACCCAGCACTGTCCATCTGTCAGCAGCTGCTGCCATTGTTAAGTCTTTCCTATGAGCATTACCCCCTTCCCAAGCAGTGCTCCAACTACATGAGCTCAGCAACATTAAAGATACAGTCCAATCACAAATGGATGGCTTTAAAATATTCATTAATGATAGACAACACCTCTAATGCTCTTGATGCAAGCTGAATTACAGGAATAATACATCTTTTAAAGTTATTAATGTCCAAGGTAAGAGGAAATGCTTCCCCATGCCACTAAGGCAGAGGAATCTATCCCTTTGCTGGTAAGTAGAATGGAAATGAAGGAGAGAGTAAGACTCAGAATACCTGATATGGCCAGAGGCTTTACACAAATTAAAAAATAATATTCGATTTGTATAAAGTCTCTGGCCCAGTATCAGGTATTTTTGTTTGGTGCATTAAAAAAAAAAAAAAAACAACTAATGGCACTATTTTGTGGATATTCAATTACTTAATACATAATTTTTAGTTCATTCTTATTACCTTGTTTGCTCACAACCAAGCCTTCTTTTCAGAGCCATTTCCCAAAGCTTTCAGGGGATCCGGAGTGGTTCATTCAGTTAAGCGTCTGATTCTTGATTTCAACTCGGGTCATGATCTCGGGACTTGAGACTGAGCCTTGTATGGGGCTCCATGCTGGAGAAGGACGCTGCTTAAAATTCTCTCTCTTCCTCTCCCTTTGCCCATCCCCCTTCCCACCTGCTGGTGTTTGCTCTCTCTCTCTCTCTCAAAAACAAAAACAAAAAACAAAAAAGAAAAGAATCATGTCTTCAAACAATACTATTCATATGTGATTGTGATTGTCCAAGGAGTTACCATGTTTCTCTGTGCTCTATCCCTGGCACACACAACTAGAAGAAAGGTGTCATGTTACCGACTGCCGTATTAGGAAGCAACCAAAAAAAATAAAAAAAAATAAAAAAAAAAAAACAAAACACTTCCAAACTCAGGGACTTACAACAACCATTTTTTATTTGCCATGAGTTGGCAGCTGGGAGTCCTTTGAACTTACCCATATAAGAACATTCAGCTACACGGTCAGCTGGACTAGAAGGTTGAAAACGCTATTACTAACATTTAGTAATTGGCACTGGTTCTTGCCTGGAGGCTAGAAGCAGCTATGATGGCTGCACCTCTTATTCTGTTTGGTTTTTTACTGTGGGCTCTTCATGCCCTGGTTCTCTTGGGTTAGCCTTACAACAGGACACTATCAAAAGCCACAAAACTTCTTGAGACCAAAAGTCACTGTCATTTATGCCACAATCTGTTAGTCAAAGCAAGTCATAGGTAAGCCCAGATTCAAGGAGTGGAGAAAAAGATTCCACCTTTATCTGCTTTTAATGAGAGAACCAGTGGAAGCCCACTGAAATGAAGCGTGAGAGGACTTGTGGCAGCCATCTTTGAAAACAATCGACCATAGAGGGTTGAAGCTTTACCCAAGATGCTCTTTACTACAGCAGTTCATATTCTAACCAACTCATACTAACAAGTGAATGGACTCTGGCTTTCTCTGGCTGAAACACAGATTGCATTGGTATCCATATAGTGCTTTACAGAAAATCAAAACAAAACAAAGCAAAACAAAAACAAAAACAAAACAAAAAACAAAAGATGGCTATCAGCATAAAAAAAAATTTGGCACACAGGAAGGGGCAGAGCTGAGATACATGGAAAAACTCATGACTTCAGTCCTTGTTTCCAGCCTTCCCTGACGCTTCTCAGTGGGTGCCTTAAGATACTCCTTATCCAAAAGATATCTTCCCCTCTAGCTTAAGCTAATTTGAGGTGGATTTCTGTCACCTGTACCTTAAAAAAGTCTTAACTCACACAGATTTATGTATGTATGTGTGTGTTTATGATAATTACATTCATATGGTTTTCACTTTATGCTCTGGTGCGGTTGACTACAATTTTTCTAAATTTCAAGGCTATTTCCACATTATTGGATGCTTTTTAAAAATGTTCCACTTTAATTTCTAGACGTAAAGGGACTGACTTGGAAGGCTCATGGGAACTAAAATTATAAACAAGCAAGCTCTAAACCTACCTAATCCCAGAGTGAGATAAAATTCCTACCGAGTGGAATGAAGTTCCTAAAACAGTACTTTATGTTTGATAGGCCAACGGAAAATGTTACATTTAGATTTTTGAACATTAAAAAAAAAATTCATTCTAATATTACTGACAGTCTAGTATGAGTCAAGCATGGTACTATTTATTTGGTACATAAAAATGAGTAAATACTCCCTGTCCTCATGATGCTTAAAGTCAAGGCAGGAAGACAGGTATAAGCACCAAAAAATTACTTTTCAAAACAAAAATTACTATCCAGCAGGTTGGTACAGCCCATTAGATGTCACTCTCTACTTTTGTAGCAGGTTGGTATAGCCCATAAGATCCATTCTCTTCCTTCCTTTGAGAGAATATTACCTGGACATAAGGCCAGCCAGCTAGTGACTTCATTTCCCAGCCTCTCTTGTCATTAGTGTAACCCCGTGATTAGTTTCTCAACAACGGAAAATGAGTGGCAATGATATATGCTCCTAAGACTAATGGGTCTGTGTTCTCCTGGCTACTGTACCACATTCCACTGATTGAAAGATGGTAAAAGGGGCACCAGGGTGGCTCAGCTCATTGAGTGTCTGCCTTTTGCTCAGGTCATGATCTCAGAGTCCTGGGATTGAACTCCCATTGGGCTCCAGGCTCAGTGGGGTGTCTGCTTTTCCCTCTCCCTCTCTCTTTCCCCCTGCTTGTACTCTCTCTCAGTCAAGTGAGAAAATAAAATCTTAAAATAAAAAAGAAAGAAAGATGGTTAAAAAAAAAAATGGAGCCTTGGACCAATAAGTATAAGCCACAAGTTAAGGATGGCAGAGCTATCCACCAGATCTCAACCACTCATTCACCTCTGGACTATTACATGAAGACAAAAAGAAGTTATCTTGCTGTCTTGTTAGGGCACTGTGCTTAGGCCACAATCTTTTTGTTACAACAACTACACACACACACACACACACACACACACACACACACACACTATATTGATATGAATTAACAACTAACTAGCTGTGGGAATGGAAATATCTGAGGTTTGGTTCTTTGGGGAAGGGGTTTAGGATATAATGGGACTTGCCAAATGTAGGGTGTTTTTTTTTTTTGAAAGTAATACAGTTTTTTATTTATTTATTTTTTAATTTTTTAATAAACATATAATGTATTTTTATCCCCAGGGGTACAGGTCTGTGAATCGCCAGGTCAAATATAGGTTTTTAAACATCAAACTGATCAAGGTTCCTATCTTTTCCCTTTGTATCCCTAGGACCTGGCTCAGCATCTAGAATCTTGTATAGGTGGTTATTAAACACTAGTGAAAAGAAAGAAGGAAGGAAGCCAGGGAGGGAAGTAGAATGGACAGAAGGAAAGAAGAACAGAACTAAATCCAGCATCTCATACTACAGCAAGTCTTCTCTCTGATACCACCCTACCTCCACCATGAAAAAAAAAATTAGTCATTACTGACTCAGGCAAAAGTTCACTGTAATATAAAACACATGAAATTGTTACCTATTCTAACATAAGATTTTTTTCTTTTCTTTTTTTAAAAATATTTTTATTAACATATAATGTATTATTAGCCCCAGGGGTACAGGTTAACTAAGATTTTTGTGAGGATGTGATCATGTTCATAAAACTTTTTTTTTCACAAAACTCTTATTACACATAATTAGTTTATATGAAAAAGGCTCAAAGATAATTCTCAGTTTAGAAGAGCACTGTATATCAACAAGCAAGATAAGGACTTTCAGGATACATAATACTTTTCTGCTTTACAGTTCTACTATCAGCTTAATGAATTCTGACTTTTTAGCATATAGTTCTAATTTTGATGCCATATACAAGGAAAATATACATCCAGATAATGTAACATTACTCAGGACTAAAAAAAAAAAATGAGCTATCAAGGCAGGAAAAGATATAGAGAAACCTTAAATTAAGTGAAATAAACTAATCTGCAAAGTCTACATACTTTATGGTTTCAGCTATATGATATTCCAGAAATACAAACACAGAATGTACAACACCTAGAGAAGCCGAATAGAAACTGTGGACATTGGGTGACTATGATGTGTTGATGTAGGTTTATCTTTGACAGAAATAATGCACCACCCTGATGAGTGATATCAAGAGGGGAGGATACACATGTATAAGGACAGAAAGTAAGTATATTTGAAATGATTGCACCTTGCCCTCAATTTTGTTGTAAACCTAAAACTGCTTTGAAATAAGTCTCATTAAAAAAAAAAACAGCCCAACCCACAAATTTTCCCACCATGATTCACCACACAATAGATAGTCTGATTTGGAAAAACAAAACCAAACAAATCAGTCTCGTCTTTCAACAACAAGAAATAGGTTATGATCAGAAATTTCATGGGGTTAGCCATTTGGCTTGGATTCTAATTCTTGCTCTGCCCACTAACTAATGTGTTACTTGGTAATTCTCTTAAAGTTTTTGCAATGGTTTCTTCATCTAAAGATACAATAAGAGATGTTGTACACAAGGTAGGGATATATTTCGCCTACTGTGGAGTTAGAACTATATTTGAAACTGAGTTTGCTAATGACTGACTATCATAACTCAGGCGAGTTTAAATTCTCTGAGACTTGCCACTGTGCACTCTACAATGAGGAAAACATGACTTAACTGAGTGTAGAAAAGAGCAAGTAGATGTGTCTTGGTAATCAGAAAGGCAAAGAATATGTTTCCTATTTCTTTCTCTCTATAGATTTAAACATAGATTTCCCCTATTTTAAAAATGCTAAATATTAGTATTCTTTAATAATACGGAGTCATGTTATGAACACTGAATATGTTTCACAGTTTGCAAACACCGCACGGATGGTATGCCTTCCCATCTTAGTGTTATCTTTTCCTTGCTGTAGCTTACTGTTTTAGCGAGCTTACACAAACCATTGCTTTCATTATACACGTCTCCTAAGTACTTGACTACGTATTTTTGTTTAAAAATGATATACTTCCAATGTCTTTAGTGTTGGCCAGGTAGTCTCTTATTCCAGTTCTTTTTTCTGCAGTTTTGGGGCTATTAAACAAACAAAAAACACAATATATAATACTTCTGTAATACTTAGTGTTATGTTAGGCACTGAGAAGAGAAAGCCACCCTTCTCTAAAAAATCTTTAAACCTAGACAGGGTTTCTCAGACTCAGCCCTAATGATGTTTTGGGTGTAAGAGGCTGCCCTGTGCACTGTAGGACATTCCGTAGCATCCCTGATCTCGCCCCAGTGGATGATAGTAGCACACCCTTCCCATTACTATGATTAAAGTGTCTCCAAACATTGTCAAATGCCCCCTGGGGGGAAGGGACAAAACTATCCACCTTCTAGACCTATGCTGTCCAAAAAGCTGACTATCTAAAATTAAGTATAATTAAATGAAATTAAAAATTTAATTCCTTATCACACTAGTCACCTTTTAAGTGTTCGAGGGCCACATGTGGTTAAGTGGCTCACATATTAGTACAGATATAGAATATTGTAGCAGATCATTCTATTGGACAGAACTGCTGAAAATTAAAGGATATGACAAAAATGTAATAAAGCAATGAATATAATGGCAGCATTCCAGGTTGGGGAACTCCTAATTATTCAGATGTTCAGTTCAAATTTGATTTCTTCTGTAAAGACTATCCCAACACATCTTCTATGCGTTTCTAAGAATTTCTAGGGAGCTTATTCCTAATAGTTCTACATGTAACTCATGCTTAAGGATAATTGCAAAACAAGTAATTATTGAATAGGTATGATAGAGCTGGGGTGTTAATCTTTGCTGATAGCTAAATTAAAAAGGAGTGTAAAAAGCATCTTAAACTGGTATATAATTCAGGAGGTCTGGAGATGTGATCTGGCTGAAGACCCTGTGGCTAGAACGAACACAATTTGAAAATACCAACTGCACTACGGAGGGTTTCGCTTCAACAATACTAGAAGTGGCTTGCAGAGCCATCTAGCTTTGAGCATATTAGTCCTTTGAGGATCATAGCCCTCTGGTTCAAGGCAAATATATTGATTGAAGGATCCTCCTTGTTTCAAGATCAAACATGCCCTCCACGTGGTAAGGCGTCAACATGAGGCCACATTTAAGAGTCAAGAGGACCAGGCAAACTTAAGTCAAGGTTTTTGGATTTTTACTGAAGGAAAAAATCAGGATCCTATGAAGGAAACTTTCACAAAAGCTTCACAAAAGCAGGGCTATGGTATGAATGTGTGTGTGTGTGTGTGTGCGTGTGTGCGTGTGTGTGTGTCAGCGGGAGCGCCTTTGTGTGTATAAAGCTTCATATTTAATAAATCTCTTGAAAACACCACTAATGTTCTCTCTCAAATCTTAATCTCCAAAAGGAATAAACAAGTCTTCCACTGATATTTGACAATTTTAAGCATGTGATGCTATTGTGCATGCACTGATTCAGAAGGTGGTTTTTTTAGTATCTACTATGTTCTATTTTAAGACAAGAAGGCTGGATAAGATCCCAGTAATGAATACACTTAAAAAAAAAAAAAAAGTTCTTATTAAATGCAACACCTATCCCAGGCACTGAGAATGTACACAAATAAGAATGTTCTCAGCGTAACTGTTATCTGGGGAATGAAAGAAGGGAAAGATGAGAAAGTACTGAAGCAACACCAGCACCAAACAGGATAGAGTGTAAAGGCTGTACAGAAAGAGAAAGATCACCTCTCACTGTGGAGATTCAGAAGCCTTTCCACAGGTGGCCTTTAAACTATGTGTTGAGGATTAAGTAGGATTTTGCCATTTTCCTGTGGGAAGAAATGCTATTTCCGGCTAAAGCCAACCTTTCATGCAGAGGAGAAGGGTGTAGGTCCTGAAAGGCATGGCACATGCTGAGATGCAGACATAGATCTCACCAACAGGCAGTCTCAAAGCTAAGCAACAGTTGGAAGGATCTCTCTGTCTCACGCTGTCTCTGTCTCTCTTTGAAATAAAATAATCTTACCCAGTGTGCTTAGGAACTTTATATTGTCACAACCTCCCCAGGCAATTTCAATACATACTGCAGTTTGAACATCATGTAAGCCAAAGAATCTTTGCAAATATGACGTCAGAGAATATAGCTCATATGAATGGTTTTGGGAAAAAAATATTAGTGATTTGTACCTCTGAAAATGTCTAACAAATAAAGGAGATATTCTTTTCTTCTCTGATAATTTTTAAAGAAAATCATCATTTCAACAAATGGTCCACAAAGGTTTACTGGAACAAACATGGAGCCAGGTACTGCTACACACATTACCTCATTTCATCTTAACCACATTGCGCACAAATATATATATTTTTAAAGATTTTTCTTTATTTATTCGACAGACAGGGATCACAAGTAGGCAGAGAGTCAGGCAGAGAGAGAGAAGGAAGCAGGTTCCCCGCTGTGTAGAGAGCCCGAGCGGGACTCAATCCTAGGACCCTGAGATCACAACCCGAGCCAAAGGCAGAGGCTTAACCCACTGAGCCACCCAGGCGCCCCTTGAACAAATATTTTTGAGGATAAACTGAAAACCTGCTAAGTCTTCTTGTTGAAAGATAATGAGAGCAAGAGCTCTGATCCTTAATTTCTAATTCTTTTTTCCTAACCCCTGCCAAAGCCTCTAATTATTCCTGCTGTTTCTAACCTATATGCATACTGTGTACTATCCATATCACAAGAGGCCCTTCAAGCAAAATTAACCTTGCATCACCTGGGTTTTGCACATCTGTTCTTAGCTTGGTGGGTCAGAGGTAAGCCTCCCCCTTGTCCCTTTAGCTTAGACAGATGCTGTGGTCAGCTCATGTCCTTCCTCCCTGGGACCATATTTTCATGTGATTGATCAAGGGAAGAGGAAGTTAAAAAAAAAAAAAAAAGTTAAGATCCTAGTATTAAAGTTCCAAGAAGGAGTTGTCTAAGCTGCCTTTTCTGGACCACTCTGATTTCTAAGCCTACTCTGTGGCCTCCAGAGAACCAATAAGGCTTTTTCTGAGTTGTTCTCAGACTTAACAAAGAATGCAAATCCCGTCTTTTTTTCTTATAAATGAATTCTTTAAGTTTCCTACAGATGGGATTTGATGATCTTTCATTTCAATGCTCAGTTCATCAGGGCTGAGGGCTATAAGAAACTATCCAAAACCTCAGTAATTTAACTCATTAAAGTTTATTTCACTTTCTTGCCACAGTCCAACGAGTGACAAATGTGAAGATGGGGAGACCTGGTTATTTAAGGACCCAGACTGTTGCATGCTTGGACCTGTGAGTCTTGCATTGGATCTTCTCCATCATTCAATAGGAAAGATAAAGGGTAGAGGATGACATGGGTGTTTTAGAGGCTGAGATTAGAAATGTTATGCGCCATATTTGTCAACATTCTGGGGCTAGAGCCTAGTCACATGGTCTCAGTTGACTGCAGAGGAGGGTGGTGGATATAGCTTACTTATATGCCAGGAGGAAAGCGAAACAGTTTGGTGAGCAGAGTTTGCCACCGTATGCCATCAGCAATGATAGCTGCTGTTACAGATTTTAATTATAAATCACTATTTTTTTTTTCTTACCCACTTCATCAATTTAGTCTGTTGCGGGTTGTTTAAATAATGTTAGTGATGCATAATTTTTCAACAGTATTTTTGGCCTAAAAATTTCAGCTGCTAGACTTCAATGTAGGTATATGGATATGCTGCAATTCAAATATAGCTCTCTGCACACTTATTGCTAATGTAGACACACAACATATTTTTATTGGTTGAATGATACTTCATTAGTGATATGTTGCCTGTAGCTCCGTACTATTGAAATAACTGGAACATATGGCTAAATAAGTAAAAGTAAATTACTAAGTTACCTTTAAATTTAGAGAATAGTATTTTAAACGTGAAATCCTTCTTATTCAATATTTTTTTCAATATTTTAATCTTTTTTTTTTAAGATTTTATTTATTTATTTGACAGAGAGAGATCACAAGTAGGCAGAGAGGCAGGCAGAGAGAGAGAGAGGAGGAAGCAGGCTCCCCGCAGAGCAGAGAGCCCGATGCGGGGCTCGATCCCAGGACCCTGGGATCATGACCTGAGCCAAAGGCAGAGGCTTTAACCCACTGAGCCACCCAGGCGCCCCTGAAATCCTTCTTATTAAATACAAAGTGATTCATAAATGTCGCCAACCAAAATTTGTTATAAACTGTTCAATTAATTCCTCTCTAATTTTTTTTATTTTTTTATTTTTTTTTAAGATTTTATTTATTTATTTGACAGAGAGAGATCACAAGTAGACAGAGAGGCAGGCAGAGAAAGGGAGGGAAGCAGGCTCCCTGCTGAGCAGAGAGCCCGATGCGGGACTCGATCCCAGGACCCTGAGATCATGACCTGAGCCGAAGGCAGCGGCTTAACCCACTGAGCCACCCAGGCGCCCCAATTCCTCTCTAATTTTTTATAACAATGAACTTATCTTTCCCCACTGGAGAATAGGAGTTGGTTGTGTTAATTAAAGTATCCTTCGTCCCTCCTATGTAGGGTCACTGGGACAGTCACCTGTGTAACTCTGTATCTCTGAGTATAACATTGTCCATTTTGTCCTTGACCCATTTCACTCTTCCTATTCTTTAAAGGGACAAGGGAGTAGCCAGAGTGGGATATTACCTTAATACGAGCCCTAATGCATTACAAGCACCACACAGGTCCCCCCCCCCAAAAGCTTTTAAATACCACTTTTATCTATTTCATTGCTTCATACTAAATAGTACAGAAAAAAAGAGTAGCATACCTGAAAACCCATGTTCTTTCTAGCTCTGAACCTCCTCTAATGGGTATCTAATATGTCTAATGAGCAATTTCTACAAGTCCAATTGCTCATCTTTAGAATATCAGAAAGCAATGCAACCTTCAAGTTCCTTTTCAGATCAAAAATTATATGACTCTATGACTGTGGCTTTATTATAAAAAAGATGGATAGCATTATTAGATCATATTAAGTTTGATGATGAATAGCAGAGGAGTGGAAAAATGATGCTGGCACGAAGACAGAGATGGTAGAAAACTATGTAAGAACTAATAAGTGGTTTAGTATTGCCAATGCAAATGGACTTTTTACCTTGCAATGCCCTTTGAAATAAAAGAAAAAAGTGGGGTATAAACAGACAATACTGATAGTTAAGGTGAAAAAAACACACAAGTCACAAACACCAAAATAGATATTTTCTGGATGGAAAAGGCAGGGAGGAAAGACTACACAGAAAGAAGGTGGGGATCAAAGTGTGCAATAAATTCAAACCAATTTCTGCTGCATGAAAGAAAAATGCCAGGGTCTCTGCAAGATGAAAATAAAGTTGAATTATTCAACAAAACCAGGAAGAAACATAGCAACATCAATCTTATTCTACATCAGAAGAATTGGCTTGAGCCTATAACTTTATTTTACTATAGAGAAATATAATTTGAAAATAATAAAGGAAACAGATAAAAGTATTAGTGGTATAGGTTTGATTAAGAAAGAAAAAAAAGGGAGGGGAAGACCAAATTATTGTCTAAATTGACAATCACAAAACTATTAAATAACAGGACTATTGCAATACATCTGTAGGATAGAAAAACTTACTAGACTAAGATTCCAAATCACTGGGACAGGGCATTTGGGTTAAAGTTACAGCGAATTAATCACTAATACTGAAAAACAGTTTGTTCCAATCCTTGAAAGTGTTACTAAAAAACCCTGCACTCTTGGAATAGGAGACACTCATTAGAATCAAAATTAACAACATAAAATTGTGTAAATACATCAGATATGGATAACTAAACTTCGTTAGAACTAGATTAAAGATCATTACTATGAAGCTCACATAACTGCATGTTTCAAAATTTATCTTTTTCTTGAAAACTAAAACTGGGCTTAGAAAGATCAGAATAGAAAGATTCTCAATTATTTTCTGATTCTGTAAATTTTAATTGAGAAAGAACACAATAAATGAAGTATAAATACAAGCTAAAGGTGCTGATTTTTTAGCCAGATCCTGCCTGAAAGCTGGAAGAAGTTGGTGAACTATCTTCAAACTGTTTCTAATACTTTTTGTCTTTGTTGTTTAAATTACAGAACATCTACGCAAAGCACATCTTATCCAGAATTGAAAACAAAATGAATAAAAATGAAATCTACTCATTGTCCTCAGATTACAACCCCTAAACAATGTATTGATTTGTTTCCAATGCTGAAATAAAAGAGTCAAAAGGGAGCTCTGCAAGGGGGCTATATTTTTCTTGAAAATGCTTGTATCTTGACATTTTTTCCCTGACATCTTCCCTCTTACTTTTCTTGGTTTTACTATTAGAATGGAAGCTCCTCAGGGTCCACTATGACTTGGTTGACTAATCGAAATCCAATACAGGCCTTCAACAAAATGAAAAGGCACCCTACAGAAGAAGAGAAAATATTTTCAAACCATTTATCTGGTAAGGGGTTGATATCTAAAATATAAAGGAATTCCTACAACTCAATGGAAAACAAAACAAATAATCCAATTAAAAAATGGGCAGAGGATATGGATAGACATTTTCCAAATAAGATATGCAAATAGCCAACAAGTACTTGAAAAGATGCTCAAAGTCACTAATCATCAGGGAAATGTGAATTAAAACCACAATGAGCTATCAATTCACAACTGTCAGGATGTCTTACCAAAAAGATAAGAGAGAGCAAATGTTGGTGATCATGTGGAGAAAAAGGAATCCTTGTACACTATTGGTGGAGAGTGTACAATGTGAATTGGTACTGCTACTATGGAAAACAGTACTGAGGTTCCTCAAAAAAGAAAATAAATAAATAAAAATAGAACTACCATATAATGCATTAATCCCATTTCTGGGTATTTATCCCAAGGAAATAAAATCACAATCTCAGAGGTATTTGCAACCCCATGCTCATTTCGGCACTATTAACAATAGCCAAGGCATGGAAACAACCTCAGTGTCCATCAATGCATGAATGGATAAAGAAAAGGTGGTATGTGTAGATGTGTATTATTTTTAGCCTTAAGAGAAAAAGAAATCCTGCCATTTGCAGTCACATGGATGGCCCTTGAGGGCACTATGCTAGATGAAGTAAGTCAGACAGAGGACGATAAATAGTATATGGCCTCAGTTGTATGTAGATTCTAAAAAAGCCAAACTCATAGATGCAGAAAGTAGAGTGTGATGGTTGCCAGTGGCAACGGCGGGGGGAGGGGTTGGCAATGAGGAGATGTTGGTTTAAGGGTATAAACTTCCAGTTATAAGATGAGTAAGTTCTGGGGATGCCATGTGAAGCTGGTGACTATAGGTAACATTGCTGTGTTGTAAATTTGACAGTGGCTAAGAGAGTAGACCTCAAATAGTCTCACCACCACCACAACAATAACAGCAAAATGATAATTATGTGAGGTGAAGGATGTATTAACTAACTCCATTGTGATAAACATTTCACAACATATATGCATATCAAATCATCCCTTTGTACACGTTATACTCCTGTAGTGCTATATGTCAATAATATCTCAATAAAGTTGGGAAAACATTTTAAGAAACAACACAGGGCTGAGCACATTCGATCTTAATTCTTCTTCCTCTTCCTTTAAAAAAGAAAACAAAAATATATTTTTTAAATACATACTAGAGAACATTTAATTTGAAGATTTTGTTTCTGATGTGAGAAATTAAGACCACAGATAAAAGTAGGCTGGTTCAGAGAAACATGGCTTAATTAATGATGAAACCATCTTGCTTCCCTTCTCTTGAGGAAAACAAACATAATACATTGGTGCTTTTGGGAGATTATTATACCGAGAAGAGCAACCACTTATTATTTGGAGCTTTGGCATGAAAGGAAGAAATATTAGTTATGACAGTCACATTTATATTCTCAACATCAAATTTTAAAATTTGTTAGGTATTATTACAGATAACTCCTACCATTTCAATGGAAGCCCACAGAGAAATGGGTCAATATTTTTGGTTGTGACATTTCAGAAATTACCAAAGTAGTAAATCCATAAAGCCTACAATCGGATGCAAACCAATTAGTTTTCCTTTCTACCTATGCTAAAAGATCATTCTAATGAATGTAAATATTTAGTTCTTTTGATCTTTCATCCCTTAAATACTCCCAGATGAGTCTACATCAGTGAACTATAATATAATTACTATAGGAAGCAACAAACTACAGACTATTCAAATACAGTGCACGTTTTAAGAGCTTTTAAGAAAACAATGTAATAATATCGTTTTTATGTTTTAAAAAGATAATCATACTTGAGCTCAAATTTCATTCCATCTGTGAGAGTACAAACAGTACAAATAAAAATGGTATCAGCACTGAAAATATATCATTTCAACAATATGCATCAACTTCCATAGCATTAATTATTTTTAGAAATGCTAAAAAGAAGGCCAGATTGGCTTAATAGCATCAACAAATCTGAGTTATTATTCGGTTGTTAAAAAAAAAAGTATTTTTAAAAAGTATAACTTCAAATGAATCATGCCAACAGTTCATTAAATCCTCATGATCATCCAAACTGAAATGACAAGAAATGTGAACCTAAAACATAGACGTGACCAAAAATGGAAAAATTATCTAAATATTTGCTTAAAATATATAGCTTGTGAGCTTATCTTCTAGTTTCATAAAGGAAAACTCATGCTTTTTAAAGCAATTAAATAGGTACATACTCAGATTGAAAAGTGGCCTATGTGTTCTCAAACTTTCATTCTGCTATTATCTAATTCTTAAAATTTTACAGATTAGATGGGACTGGCATTATTATTTGACAAATAAGAATTCAGACAGAAAATGGCTGGTTTTCAGGTTTACAGGTGGCTTTTGGCAGAGCTGAACTGCCACTGTCTCTAAGAAATACAAATGAAAACCACAGGAAACCTCCCTCTTTGAGGTCTATACCTCCACAACCTCCATTTGGTAGGTTAAGGGGTTTTTGAGAGAAATTCAGAAATAAGTGACAACCCATTTCCAAAAGCAAATTCATGAACACTGTATAACAGGGAGGTTTAGAAAAAGAAAATATGCACTCTCATCTCTATATAATTGTTTCAAATCCACAAAGAGTAATTTATCATTGCTACCCAATATGGTGGTTAGTTTAAGTGTGTCAACTTGGCTACCCTATTATTATTAAATAACAGTACCCAGTTATTTAATCTAGCACTAATCTAGATAGGTTGTCAAGGTATTCTGTAGATGGGATTAAAATCTATAATCAGTTTACTTTAAGTAAAGGAGATCACCCTTGATAATGTGGGTAGGCCTCATCCAATCATGTGGAAAGCCTTAAAATCAAAAACTGAGAATCACTGCAGAACAAACCCTCAAGACCACAGCATTAATATCCGTCTGACTTTCCAGCCTACCAGCCTGCCTGAGAGATTTTAGACTTGATAAACTCATGAATCAATCCCTTAAAATAAATCTCGTCATATATGTACATACATCTTATTGTCTGTTTCTCTGGAGAATACTGACAGATATGATAAATCTACCTTCTCTTTCAGTTGGCTTATAGATCAAAAAGAAAAAAAAAAGAATACAGTTCCTACTTTGTATTTTATGGAGGGGTTAGGAAAGGCCTTTCTGAGAAGGTGTTTTAAATTAGCATTTATATAATTATAAGTATTAAATCATATATTACTATGTGTCAGTCACTGATTCAAGTCCCTTGCCTATATTAAGAACCATCCCATGACATGAGTACTATTATTATTCCCACCTTAGAGTTGACGAAACTGAGGTCTATGGGAGATTATGTGAATTATCTAAAATCACATGGTTAGAAATGTTGGAGTCAGGTTTCAAATGTAGGCTGTCTAGTTCCATAACCTGTGCTCTAAATGATTATGCTGTACTGCTTTAAAATGGATGGGTTTAGGATATATTTTGGAGCAAGTCTGATAAAATTAAATTATGGCTTTGGATATAAGGAATAAGGGATAAAAGGAATACAGTATAATTCTCATGCTATTAAGCCACGGTGTTACTCCCATTCCTAAATGGGGAAAAAATGAGTAAGGGTATAATTGGATTTGAGTGGGGGCAAAATTACATAGACCTATCTAAGGCCCAGAAGCAAGAAATTTTGTCTTTTGTATATAGAGTGAGGTGACCAATAGAAAGAAAGCCCAGGACCAAGCCCTAGGACATTCCAATATTTAGAATTCTAAGATGTGGGCCTAGAAAGAGGTAGGAGGAAAAGGAGGTACTACAGAAGCCAAGAGAAGTGAGAAAAAAGGGTGACCAGGGATGATGGGTCAACTCCATGTAATGCTACCGAGAGGCTGAGTAAGATGTAGAGGGAGAAATGGCCAGATAGAACCAAAGCTGAGCCCAACGCCTCAGACCAGAGCAGATTCCAGGAAGTGGTCAGCCTGAAAGCCAGAATGCTGTGTGGGAAAAAGGAACCATTCTTAGGTAGCAAATTTATTTTTAAAACTCATGGGAGAGGTGGATGGGTGGCTCAGCTGGTTAAGCATATGATTCGGTTTCAGCTCAGGTTGTGATCTCCGGGTCCTGGGATGCAGCCCTGTGTGTCTCTCTGTGCTCACAGGGGAGTCTGCCTGAGATTCTGTCTCCTCTCCCTCCTCCTACTCATGTTCTCTCTCATTCTCTCAAGTAAATAAATACATCTTTCAAAAAAAAAAAAAAAAAAAAGTTAGCCTGCATCTAAAGGCATGCTCACTGGGTCTCAGTTTTAGAGGGGTCTACATCTTGTGCAGACAGCCTGAGCTGCCTCAGGTTGTTGGTGTGGAACACAATTAGGGATGCATCAGTGAATCAGCTTCATCTCGGACAGTCTTATCCTGTGGTTATTCAAGATGTTTATGTCAACTGCATTTCTGATTGAATTACAGACTTAGCTATTAGAAAGGAATTGCTTGATGACCAGGTTTCCTTATCATTATGTGGAAATGTAGACTATTTCTATTTATGCATAATTGGGATCAGATGCTTTGCTTAAGGAATTTCCCTTAAAATCAGTGGAATTCAAATGAAATGGAGGTGACTTATCAATCCACATGAAAGATTTTGTTGGTTTGTTTTGTAATTAAAAATGTTGTAATACTTCACACATTTACAACTGGTCAGTTAGAAAGCCGAAGAGCCTAACTTGTTGCCCAGATGTAGCAAGTCCAGTAACAGTAATAATTCATGGTAAAGGCAATGACTCCCAGGGTTTTAGAGCCTGCAGTGTGCTAGGTCTGGGGCTAAGCACTTTACCTGCATCCTGTCATCTGTGTTCCACAACAGCCCTGCAAGTATAGGTATAATCAGGTGAACACTGGTGCAGGGAGGATAAGGAACTTGCCCAAGTCACATAGCACAGGCAGCATGAAACTTGCAGAGCTGGAGTTTGGCTCTGGGTCTACTACAAAACTGCCCCCCCACACTCTTTAATGCTCCTGCTGCCACCTTGCCCACTCTGGGGTGGACACGTACACACAGCATAGTATGCCTGTGCACTAATTTATATGTGTGTCAGCCACTTCCCTGACTTCTCTCTAGTCTCTGACCTTACCCTTCTTTCTTCTTTTCCAAGGATTTCTTTTTTCTTTCTGACTGTGGTTTGTATATCCTGTAAGCCTCTTTAAGTCTATTCTGTGAAAGTCAAGAACAGTTTTACTTAGGCTGACAAGTCAGGATCTCAATAAAGGGTATTAAAGGAAATAGTCCGGATTGGCAATCTTCTAAACTAGATTCTACATTTTATTCATACAGATGTATAATTTATCCTTCATTGCAAGTCAGTGTAAAAACAAAAATATTTCAGAATCCACACTGTGTTTGTTCTTGTCACTTTCCTTAAGCACATCAGCAGAAGGGCTCCTTATTACAGGTTTGATTTTGTTTTTGTTTTTGACCGGTTTGATTTTATTTTTGTTTTTGTGCTCAGCTCCATTAATAATGTATCAATATTGTTCATTAGTTGTTACAAATGTACCATGATGATGTTAGATGTTAATAACAGGTGAAACTGGGTGTAGGGTATATGGTAATGTTCTATACTGTCTTTAAATTTCTGTAAATTTAAGATCATTCTAAAATTATAGCTTTTTAAATATAATAAGTTTGGGTGATTTTGTACAGACATGATTTTTCATAACAGTAGGGTGAACACCGAAGACTGAGACTAATAGATTGTTTGGTAACTCAATTTTTAGTTTTACTAAAAAAAAAAAATCGCCAAACTGTCTTCCAAAGTGGCAATATGATTTCACATCTGAGTGAGTAAGAGTTCTTGTTTCTCATCCTCACCAGCATTTGGTATTGTCAACTTGGGAAATTTTATGGATTTTAACAGGTATACAGTACAATCTCTTTGTTTTTCTTTGCACTTCCCTAATGACAAATGATGCTGAATATTTTTTCCCATCTGCTTGTGTGTCATCTATATATCTTCCTTGGTGATTTGTCTAGTGAGGTCTTTTGCCATTTTTGAATCCACTGATTCCTTTTCTTACTGTTGAATTTTAGGAGTTCTTAATACATTTTTAACAAGTCCTTTATCAGTCACAGATATGTGACTTAATTTTCTCCCGGTCTATGGCTTGTCTTCATTCTCTTAGCACTCATTCACAGAGCTAAAGTTTTTAATTTTAAGTTCAACTTATGAATTTATCTTTCATTCATCATGCCTTTGATTGTTCCATTTTTAAATCATACATCATACTTCTACAGCCTGCTTAATTTTTTAATTATTGCCTGTCTTATATCAGAATGTAATATTTTTATAGTCAGGGAATGTCTGTTTTCTTTCTTCAGTATACTATATTCCCATCCCCCAGAATAGGGCAGGTACATAGTACTTAAATATTTGTTGAATTAATTGTTCTAGTCAATTAAGGTACATGGAGCTCTTTCAGCATTAATAGCATCTTATATAAAATATTGATAATAATACTTCAAATAACTAACAAAATAATATTGAAGAATATATGCCAAGGGTCTTACAATGGCGTGGCAGCCAATAATGGAAGCTATTGTTTTTATTATTCTTCCTGAAAGATTATGCATTTTCAAAAGCCAAAAGTTCCAGTAAGAGGGATCAGATGAAAGAGTAATCTGTCGGGCGCCTGGGTGGCTCAGTGGGTTAAGCCGCTGCCTTCGGCTCAGGTCATGATCTCAGGGTCCTGGGATCGAGTCCCGACATCGGGCCTATCTGCTCAGCAGGGAGCCTGCTTCCCTTCCTCTCTCTCTCTCTCCCCGCCTGCCTGCTCTCTGTCTACTTGTGATCTCTCTCTGTTCAAATAAATAATAAATAAAAATCTTTAAAAAAAAAAAAAAAAAAAAAAAGAAAGAGTAATCTGTCATTATCTTCCAATATGTTGAAACAAGAGCCATACACGGGGCTTTAAGCTGACATGAGACATTCCTGGGCCCTCAACTTAGTGCAAACTTTGGCATATGAATATGTTTTATTTAACCAAATATGCAACAGTTAAAACTACTGCAAATGTTAAAATATGCATCAAGAGGAATCTTAAATTGTATAGCACTTTCACATTTATGCATTTTTCTTCATGATATTTTTATATCAAGCTTCTTTTTATTTTATCATCATTGTATTTATCTCTAGGTTTTTCTGTATTTTTTTAACATCTGATAGTAAACTTCTGAAAATTAATTTTATTCCTGGATAACATCCTTTTCACTAGAAGAAAAAAGACTAAACCAATTAAACATGATGTGTTAGTGATTCTCAAACTTTAGGATAATAAGTTGGAGGTACTAGCTGGAAATAAAGATTCTCCGTGGGTACCTCAGCTATTCTGAATCTGGGTTTATGGCTAGGCTCAGGAATTTGAATTTTTATAGATATTACCCATCCTCACAGGTGATTCTGAAACAAGAGGTCTGTGAACTTCGTTTTAGAAAAACACTTGTGAAAGTAGCCTCTATAAAGAAGGGGAAGGGATGCCGTCTGTGAGGGAACAGTGAGCAGCCAGTGGTAATGGACTCAGAAGAGCATCATCAGATCCCTGAGTTAGCTATACAGAGTCTGAGACTAAAGACCAACTTCAAGGTCTGATTTGCTTCATCTAATTAACATGAACTTTATTATATTACTTGATATTATTATTACCGAGAGAGGAGTGAGAAGTGTGAGCTGGGAGAGAGGTAGAGGGAGATGGAGGGAGAGAATCTTAAGCAGGCACTGGGGTCCAACACAGGACTCGATCTCCTGACCCGAGATCATGACTTGAGCCAAACTCATGAGTTGGTTGCTTAACTGACTGAGCCACCAGGCATCCTCATAATATTATTTTTTTAAAGCAATGGATCTACAGTCAACAAAGTCCGAGCTCAAGGAAGCAAGATCCAAAGAGATAAGTAATACACTTTTTCTTTCTTTTGTTCTTTTCCTAGGATTTGTCTCTCAAATCTCCATTTTCTGTCCTGAAATTCCTTTCTTCCCTGAAGGTGACTCTTTCTGTGGAGACCTGAACCCCTAGCCTTCCAACCATACAAGAGAGATCCCACCCCAGATCAACAGGATGCTACATTAGAACATAGTAAATACCCTCACATAAAGATAGTCAAGCAGCAGTGAAGAGTCAGCATACAGCACAGAAAAGCAAGTCCAGTATCTCCAGGAAAACAAAAATTCAGAGCACCAAGAGCGGAAGCATAAACCAAGGGATATTTGGGAGATAGTCATCCTGAGAAAAAGGACAAGCAGAGTTGTAGTGGAATCCTTGCAATACCCCCACCTCTCCTTCTCCTTAGAGAGCTTACCTCTATGGATAGGGCTCCTATATATGTATCTATCTCCTACAGAGAGAAAATTCCCTCACCATCCCCTACATTGTGTTGTTTATATATTAATAGGGTAGGTGGAAGATGAGAGACAGCATTATCTGACAGTAGGAGCTTCTTGGCCAGGGAAATGGCCTTGGATCAGATCTTAGCTAGAGAGTTCACAGAGTTGAAAAGAACTAGAGATTTTGTGGGACCAGTTCATTCCACCAACATCACACCCAATAACAAAGGGGGTGGGGAGAGAGAAAGTCTAAGTCATCAGGAGGCAAAGGTCTCTCTCCTCAGAGATGTGAGGGACACCCTTCTCTCTCTACTACTTTTTTTCAGTCTTATCTTTCTATCTCAGTCTACTGTTCATCATTCACTCAATAAATATTTTCTAAAGATTTTATTTATTTATTTGAAAGAGAGAGAGAGAGTGAGCCAATCATGAGCAGGGGGGAGGGGCAGAGAGACAAGAAGACTCCCTGCTGAGTGGAGAATCTGGTGTGGGGCTCAATCCCAGGACCCTGAAATCATGATCTGAGCCAAAGGCAGATGCCTGACTGACTGAGCCACCCAGGTATCCCAGTTAGTCAATAAATACTGATTGGTTAAAAAAAAAAAAAAATTAATGATGGGACTAGCTGATATCACCATATCACAATAGCTGAGGTTGTATCCAAACAAATAAACAAAACCCTATATAAACAGAAAATGGTTTGGCCATCTCTGACTTAAAAAAAGTGATTCCATGAAGAAACTACCTCTTTTATCTGCACATATTGTCACTTCACTCTATGAGATCCCTCTTAAAGTTGGATGAGGGCCATGTACATGTTTGTCTATACCCTGGCCTGGCTGCTGTAACTTCCTAGACAGAGAATGGACAATCAGAGAATGTTGTTGACTGAAGATAGAATACCCAAGTAACTGATCCAGGGCTCAAGAGGGTGTGGAATTATAAAAACGGGATGGCATGGAAGCAACTGTTGTGCTACCACTTAAATGGAGCTGCTTATTGGACAAATGTGAAGAAGACTGCTTATCACTCAAAGTATAGCTTTTGGATCTATGTCAAATCAAAGATTCATAAAGGCAATATGTGAGCATCCCATTGCTAGCAGATGCTAGTACATACCAAATAAATTTAAAAATTCTTAGACAATTAAGCCTATTATAAATCGGCATTTTCAGCTGCAGTAACAATCAGTTCTATTCAATAAATAAACCCCTTAGAAACATATGAGAGACCCACACAGATGCTGGTTACAGACAAACTTTTTAAAAAAATCTACAACAGTGGTCAAATATTAAATATACGGATTCATTAAAACCACCTCCTCTTTTGTTCAAAACAATTGAGATAGTTTCAACCAATCTACTTTGGTTCTAGTCTTTTCTATAAAACCCCCTGTTGGGTACATCTCTCCTCCTTCCTTCCTGTTTTCTAGATAAATAAATGTACCTTCTGTGTTATCTCATGCAACCAACCTGAGCCTTTTCCCTTTGTATCTATGATCACTCTCACCAGTGGTTCCTTCTCTTGGTCTATGCTTGGATACTTCTGATTTGGGCTCAACCAAATAAGCAAATAAACAAAAAATCATACTCTCTGCTTGCCTTTAATTATTTTCTAATCACTCTTTGATTTTTCCCCTTCTACACTGTGGCAATCTTTGAATCATGCCATAAGTGCTCACTATGTGCCAGGCCCAGGGATACATAAAATCATAACATACTGTCCCTCATTTGAGTACCAGACTATCTACATAAGCAAAAGTACAATGATGTATATAGTACAATGATGGCCAAATAAGACTATGGTGAGCTTTCCTCTATATCCATTATTTTACCATCTACTCTGTTCCTTCAGCTTCCCAAAAATAAACTTTTAAATAAAATTAATGATACCTTTCTAGCAAAATCCAAGGCATTTTTTCATTATTTATCCTCCCCAATCTCAGAAAAATCTGATGTAATTGCAACAGCATTCTAGAGTCTAGATTGATCACTGTCTCCTTTGCAAAATATTCTATTCTCTTTGATTTCAGGATTCTGTACTATCTTTGTTCTCTGGTCATATTTCAGGGCATGCCTCTCCTCTCTGTTTCTATCCCATCTTGTAATCTTAATTGAGCCTTTCATCCAAAACTGAACCTACATCTCTTTATTCTTCTCTATATATCTATTGGCAATTACTCAAAAAAAAAAAAATCTGTCTCTGAAAGCTTCATTTATCAACTCAAAAGATGTCAAATTTCTCTGTTTCTTCAAAGTTCCATTTCCATAGCATTAACCATCTGCTAGGCAGTTCCTCTCATTCATCGATGTTTAAGATCAAATCAGTCACTTCTCTCCATCCCTGTCACCCCTTAGATATCCCAATTAAATTGTCTAGAGCCAAAAATTTAGAATAAATATTAACCCTTGCTTCTTCCTTTCAAGAAATGGCAAATCTTTTATTCTTTTTCACAATGCTTGTAACATCTAGTTTCTTATTTCTCTTCTTATTGCCACCACCCCAATCCTAGAACCTCAAAGTACCTCTACAGTAACATATAAGCAATCTGAGTCCAATCTTTCTCTGATTTAGTCAACTTTCCATGAGGTTACCAAAATAATCTGTAAAATATCACTTAAAGAGGGAGGAGCCAATCAGCTAGCTTCCTTCTTTTCCTCCTATCTTTATTGCATCATGTTGTCTATACACAGCCTAATTGCTAAATTTTCCCACTATAGTCCCTTCTTATCATCTTACCAGATTTCTAACTATGCCTGAATATGAAACTTCTCATCAAATAAAGGCTTTGCAATCCATTTCCCAATTATCAATATCATTCGTATCTCTTTACCTTTAAAAAATCATGTTGCTTCAACCTGAAATGCTTACTCCACTATTCTTGACAGATTTTTAATCCATGCTTAGCTTTCCTCCTTGCTAATTCCAGCCTCATACCTTTCTTTTCCAACAGCACTTTAAATATTAACTGTCTACAGATTTGGTTCCCTAGTATACACTTAAAGTATATTCTCAGAGTACCTTCAGAAGGTCAGGCATTATAAGACATCATTTAAAAAAAAAAAAAAGACATCATTTAGCATAGAATACATCTATCCACAACAAATTAACATAGACTATCAGGATGTTTCTCCTATGTAAATCTCACCTCTCTAACTCCATGTAAACTACAGGCTTATAGACCTATTAAAATGAGTGACTGTCATCTGCTTCCTACTGTGAAATAGTAGCTGACTAACAGGGATTGATGAGTCATTGAAGTGGAGATAATGGACAAGATGAGGATTAATCACTTAAGGAATTTTTTAATTTTTTTTTCATTTTATTTTATTTTACTTCTTTTCAATGTTCTAGCATTCACTGTTTATGCATCACACCCAGTGCTCCTTGCAATATGTGCCCTCCATAATACCCACCACCAAGTTCACCCAATCCCCTACTGCCCCCATGGTCCATATATACAATGGAGTATTATGCCTCCATCAGAAAGGATGAATACCCAACTTTTGTACCAACATAGACAGAACTGGAAGAGATTATGCTGAGTGAAATAAATCAAGCAGAGAGAGTCAATTTTCATATGGTTTCACTTCCTTGCGGAGCATAAGGAGTAACACAGAAGACATCAGGAGATAGAGAGGAGTGAGTTGGGGGAATTTGGAGGAGGAGACAAACCACCAGAGACTGTGGACTCTGAGAATCACCTAGGGAATTTAAAAAACCTTGATGCCTGGGTCCTACTCCACACTTTCTAACTTAACTGATAAGGATTAAGGCGTAAACATCAAGAGTTTCAAAAGCTTCTCAGGCAATATTGAGAACCCCAGACTAGTCCATAGTGCGGAAAGAGTTTCCAATCCAGGAATGTCTTAACGGTAAAGATTAAAAATGTTTTGGCGGGGTGCCTGGGTGTCTCAGTCATCAAGCATCTGCCTTCGGCTCAGGTCACGATCCCAGGGTCCTGGGATCGAGCCCTGGCATCAATCTCCCTACTCGGTGGGAAGCCTGCTTCTCTCTCTCCAAGTCCTGTTTGTGTTCCCTCTCTCGCTGTGTCTCTGTCAAATAAATAAATAAAATCTTAAAAAAAAAAAATGTTTTGGCATTCTCTGTCCCAAGCTTTGTTTCCCCAGAGCATCAATATAAAGACCTGCCATGTGCTAGAGTGACCATGCTAAGTACTTTGGGAGTAGAAATACATACACATCACTGTTCCTATCCTGATGAAGTTTAAATTTAATTTAGGAGACAGTATACATATATGTAATTACTTTTACCTTAGTTATGATAAAACAGATACACAGACACACAGACATAGACACAGACACACACACACACATCCCTGACCAAATATTCCATCTTTACCTAAGTCTAAAATATCAAGAGTTCCAAATTTCGAGTACAGTGATTTATGTTCTTTAATATCTATTTTGATGATTTATTTTTGTCATTTTTTTTAAACAGTGATTCTATCACACTTGTACTCAAAACACTTTTTTTTTTTTTTTTTTTTTTTTGCAGGTTAGAACTTAAAAGTACAGGAAAATCTTCTACTGGAATAATCTAGAGTAAAAATATCATCACCCCTCATACTGAGCACTTTTAAGAATCTGGCATAGAGCCTAGGTTTAAAAGAGATAATACATTTTTTAAATGATAAAGAAATTCAAACAACACTAAGTCAGCCTAGAAACAATAACGGCATAACTAGATAATTTCATATATAATCTTGCCGTATTACAGTGGTTATAATCATGGATGCTGTGAAATCTCAAAAAACAAAACAAAAACAAAAACCAACAAGAAATTCTTCTGTATTAAAAGTCTGAAAATGGAGTTGCACAATGTTAAAACTTCTGCTTTGACTCATGCTGAAAATTATTGAGAAAGTGGCAACACTTCTGATCATTTTATTTAAAAGCAAAAATAACTCAATAGTAACAGATAACCTCTCAGCTTTAGTTCTAAACTATACATTATTTGATAAGTGAGCATATACAGACAGTAGGGCCACTTTACAGGAAGATATTATTTTTCAATGTTAGTATTCCCATAATTTCTGAATATCATCTTACACGTAAGCAAGTAGATTTCTATGACAGGAGGAAAGATACTAAGTTATGAAGTTTCCAATAACTAAATAGTCCCATTCTAATCCTTAAGTGTTCCCCTTGATCTCCTTCTCTCTCTCCAAAAATCAACCCAGGCTCTCATTTGTAAATAAAATCAAGGTATGGGGCCAATGGAAAAATTGGATAAAACCAGATGGGCTAAGGAGATTATACACCAAGAACTGAGAAGGGGCAGAGAGCAGAAAGGAGAGCCCATGGGCACAGATGCGAAGGAGAGCCTGAGGACCTTGTTGTCAGAGACAAGAGGCATCTCTCACATATGACAGACATCTGAACTCTATTTGTGGGTGAGAGATATTTGACAATGAAAGAAACAGAAAAAGAAAATTTCTAAAGCTTTTTCCTATAGAATGTTTGTTATTTTGCAGACTAAAGTAATGTTTCCTTAAATCTGACAATGTTCAGCAAAATGGACATGTGATAGTTGAGCTTTTTTTTTTTAAGATTTTATTCATATATTTGAGAGAGAGAGAGAGAGTGGCAGAGGGAGAGAGAGAGGCAGACTCCCCACTAAACTGGGAGCCCGAGGCTGGGCTCCATCCCAGGACTCAGGGATCATGACCTGAGCCAAAAGCAGACACTTAACTGGCTGAGCCTCCCAGGTGCCTCACTAGTTGAGCTTGTATAAAGTTAACACATAGGCATCACTTCTGATACATAATTTTTCTATAATAAGAGGTGGATAATACAGAGAAAGCTTAAAATATCCTCTATAAGAGTGACCTCTGTAAGTTGTCCTAAACTAGCATCTTTAAAAAATATCACTCTTGGGACGCCTGGGTGGCTCAGCTGGTTAAGCATCTGCCTTCAGCTTGGGTCATGATCTCGGGGTCCTGGGATGGAGACCCATGTCAGGCTCCCACTTCTCCCTCTCCTTCAGCTTGTATTCTGTCTCTCTCTCTAATGAATAAATAAAATCTTTTAAAAAAATCCCACTCTCATATCCCCTGGACAGGCTGGCCAAGAACTATGTTGGTTATTATATCACATCCCCCCCCCCCAAAAAAAAATAGCATTCCTTGTATAAGCTTTGAGAAAACTGAAATATTAATTTCTACAGAATGTGTGAAAACTAAATTGCAAGGAAAAAATAAAGGAAAGTTATAAGATTGTTGGAAAAAAACTAAAAAGGAAAATATATCACCATAAAAGATAAATGCTTTGAGAAAGCATTCTAGGGACCAATCAAAACCTCACTAGGGATAGGTTCACTATCCTGAGTGTGGTGATGGTTTTACAGTGTATACATTTGTCAAAGCTTATAAAATTGTGCACTTTAAATGTATGCAATTTATTATGTGGCAGTCACCCTAAAAAAGAAAGGGAAAAAACCTACATATGCATGAAAATAAACAGTATACATTTGCAATTCAGAAAGAATACCAGTCTTCAACAACACTTGAAAATTTGGAAGCTTTCTTGTTGTTAAAACACATATACAAATATTCTTCATCCACTTAAATGAAATCTGTAAAATCTAACATTTCAAATTACATAACAATTTATATTAGGGTAATGTAAATGAAATTAACTTTCAGGGGAGAGAAGATAGGGAAGAAGATGGCAGCATGAAGAATGATGGCTGTTGGTGGAGAAGGAGGGTTGGTATTTCCAAGGACTAAATATCCATCTGTGAATTTTAAAAAGTGGTAGTTTTGTAGGAAGAAAAGGGATGGAGCATTTATTCATCTATTACTTCATTTATTCAAAAAATACTCATTGAAGTCTTCTGACTGCTAAGAACTGCAGAGCATGGATCAGCAAAAGAGACACGGTCTGGTTTCTACCTTTATTAATTTATAGTATCGTAGGGTAGAAAGTTATCAATCAGGTTACTTCACAAATATTAAACTCTCCTATGCAATGTGATAAGGGAAAAAGCAACAAAAAAGTATGACAAAAGTGTCAGGAAAGGTTTCGCTAGGAAGGTTTTCTTTGAGCTGGGATGTGCAGAATGAGTCATCCTTAACTATGTAAAAGAGGACAGTATGTACTAAAGCCCTGGGGCAGGTAGAACATGGTACTTCTAAACAAATAAGACAGGAACTGGTCCACTTAAGAGATATTTTGGAATTAAAAACCTATGGGACTTTGTAATAGTCTGTATTTGGAAGGAGAGAAAAATAACAAGAACGATACCAAGATTTCTGCAACGTGCAATGGGATACATATGAAGGGCTTTGACTGAGATAGGAAACACAGGAAGGAGGCCAGGCTGGGGCTTAATCTGTTCTGATTTCATGGCATTTTCAACCACAAATTCTGAACAGAACTACACCAAAATTAAAACTACACCAAAATTAAAAACTTCTGTGTATCAAAGAACACAATCAATGGAGTGAAAAGGAAATCTACAGAAAGGGAGAACACATTTGCAAAACAATATCTAATAAAGGGCTTATATCCAAAATGGATAAAGAAGCTCACAACGCAACGACAACACAAACTGATTTAAAAGTGGACAAAGGACATGAACACACATTTCTCCAAGGAAGACAGACAAAAGGCCAACCAGCATATGACAAGATGCTCAATATAACTAATTATTAGATAAATGCTAATGGAAAGCACAAGGAGCCATCATCTTACATGCATTATGATGACTATAATAAAAAAGAAAAGAAAACAAGCGTTCACAACTGGCTCAACTGGAACCCTTGTGCACTGTTGGTGAAAATGTAAGAGGGTATAGTTGCTATGGAAAATAGTACAGAACTTCCTCAAAAAATTAAAAGTAGAATTACCATATAATCCAACAATTCCATCTCTAGGTATATACACAAAAGAACTGAAAAAGAGGTATTTCTATATTCATGTTCATAGCAGAATTGTTCACAATAGCCAAAAGACAGAAGAAATGTCTATCAATGGATGAAGGGTTAAAGAAAATGTGGTATATACATATACTAGATATTTTCAGTCCTAAAAATGAAGGAAATTCTGACCCATGCTCCAACATGGATAAACCATGAAGACATTATGCTAAGTGAAATAAGTCAGTCACTAAGAAATACTATATGGTCCCACTTATATAAGGTACATAGAGTAGTTAAATTCATAGAAAAGAGAAGTAGAAGAGTGGTTGCCAGGATCTAGGGCAATGGGAAAATGAAGAATTGTTGTTTTGTAGATAGATTTTCAGTCTTATACGATGAAAAAAATCTGGAGATTGGCCGCTCAACAATGTGGTGAATATACCTAACACTACTGAATTATACACTTTAAAAAAAAGGTTAAAATGGTACACTTTGTGTTATGTGTATTTTACCACAATTAAAAATTTTTAGTATGCTGAAAAATTGCATTATAGCTAACTAGCTAGTTATATAATTAACTGATCCATAGAGATCTAACTAGCTGTGAACTGAAGATGTAAATTTAAAAATCATACAAACCAACAATAATTTCATTATATTACTTTACAATCATCTCCTCCCTCCTCTTTAAAACCCGGGATGTTCAGTGACTCTGTAAGTATGAGGTATTCTCATCCTGCCCTCCCTAGAGCCCCAGTATGACACAGGAGTCCACATTCATCTACCAAGAGAAAACAACTCGAAAATCTGGAAGTAACTGCGGACTTAAAGCTTTCATAGCTGTGCTTACTTACTGCCACAACTAAAAACATCTCTATTTGTCTATGCACCTAAGTCCAGCAAATATTAAAAGTGACAAGCACAGATACTGAGGAAAAACAGAAGATGACTTCTTTGAGCAAATATGCACTGATTCTAGAGATAAATTCATTGTTTGCACATCAATATATAACCGTCTTGAAAAATATTATTCTTCCTACCTTGTTTGCGCACATCCTCTACCGCAGCGACCAATTCTTCTTTGAGATCTTGGCTCTCCTTGGCAATCTGTTCACCCTTATCCAGGAAGTTTTGAGTGGCTTGCTCTACAGATGCCGCCAGTACATGGGCTTTCTTTGACCTCCCTTTCTTTTTACCAGATGGGCCTTTGTTGCTCGTGTTGACAAGGGTTGTCACCTTAAAGATGAAAGAAAAACTGTCAAACTAATCTGCACAATTGTCTAGAAAAAAACACATTATCATCTCGTCATTTTAAAATAGTCGTTGTTTATTAATTCATGAATGCACATCCCATGACCTAATCTTAAGGAAAATGGGGAATTATATGGGTTAGCATATAAATAAACAGCCATTTATTTCATAGAAGGAAAAAAAAAAAGTATGTGAATGAGTTGGAAGAGCAGACCCACTGGTAGTTTAGTTTCTAGTTCAATGGACGTTGTGCTTTCGCAGATTGGTAAGACATTGTACACCGGAGTACCCAGCTTTGGGGAAGCAAGAAAAGGAAAACCAATGTGGAGTTCTCTCCAAGCAATTCAGGAGGACCAACACCCAGTCTGAGTCCCCAGAGTCAGGACAAAGGTAAAAGAACAGTTAATAAAGGGTGAGTCATCAACACCCATTACTTACAGGTCACTCACCAAGGACTTTTGAAGAGCTATGCTATTTCTGAATTCATCTTATAAAAACAAAATGGTAAATTTGATCTGAGGGAACCGAATGATTCAGTCTCAACATTTGGTTAACCAGCTAAAATTTCCAGACTTGAAATTAGATTTTCATTGCCACTCCTTTTCCAAGTATCATGATTTGTATACGTATCTCAACTGCCAAACTTCTTTTAGTACTATAAGAGTTATTTAATTTGCTAACAAAGCTGTTAGTATCTTTGAAACAACTTATCTCCTATAGATTTCTGATCCTTTCTTTTCTACCAGTGAGAAGTTTGAGGCGGGGTGGCGCTGGTTTCATAGTCTGTTCAGCAAACGTTCTGAGTCACTTTGGCCTCCATATTTTTTATTGGCTTCATAAGAATGTGGATGCTGTGGTTTATTTTCATTAACATTTGCCCTGATTAGCAGCCTCTGGATTTTACTGGAGATTATCAAGAAAACTAGTCCACACGAAAGTTCAAATGCTGTTGTTTCTACTATCTTATCCAAAATCCAAGAGCAAACAAAGTGATTAGTTAAAGTCACAATTAATGTCCAGTCAGTTTATAGGGCAGCAATAATAGCAGAGGGAAAAAGTATTGAATAAATGCAAACTAAGATGATGAATGCAAGCAGAAGCGATACTTAAGAGGTGGTGAATGTAACACTGGGAGTTGTCATACTTAGCTCTCTTTTGACTGCTAAATAATTAGATGCAGTGAATTAAAGAAAGACTCTATAAGGACATTTAAGTACAAACACTAGACCAAAAAAAAAAAAAAAAGAAAGGAAGGTAACATCATTAAGAATAAGACTGTCAGATAACGATAGCTGTAAAATGTGTATGTAGCCCATAACACATTAGTCTTCAGTTCCACCCACAATGAGGCAACCGTCAGAAGAAAGACAGCCTGTCACAAAAGTTACTTTCCTAAGGTACAAGAGTGTTCTTTTTGGTTTTGTTGTTTATTTTTTTAAGATTTTATTTTTTTGACAGAGAGTACAAGCAGGGGAGTGGCAGGCAGAGGGAGAGGGAACAGCATGTAGGGCTGGATCCCAGGACCCTAGGATCATGACCTAAGCCAAAGGCAGATGCTTAACTGTCTGAGCCATCCAGGCATCCCAAGAGTGTTCTCTTAATAAAGATATACTTTAACACATTAACACACTACTCTTCTAGAACCTCAACTCCCCCAAACAGCCAATACCTGGAAATAAGCACAAAATCCCCCTAAGCAAATACTACAAACACCTCAAAAATCTTGATTTATGCTAGGCTCATTATCAGAGGCAAATACTCCTATTCTCACTGATTTATTCTCATTGTATATACAATTCTGAGAAGTCCTGTGATCTAATTTTTTTCAGTCTTCTCCAATTAGAAACAGAGAGGGCAAGGAATTGTTAACTTAGGGTATACTGACCTCTTGGGGGAGTAGAAGCTGAGAGTGAATATGTTAAAATAGCAAAATCATCCGTTCATTTTCTGTAAAGGTAAACACATTCCAATTCTTCTGTTATATCATGCTGCATTACTATATAATCATAGCTTAGGTATGCTTATAATAATGAATTAGTATAAAGCATAACTTTTACGAGAAAAAAAAAAGCCATGGCATATTACAGAAGTTCCTAAGAAATATGTGATTACATCAAAATGAAGCAAATCAGTTCAGTCCTCTACTCTGAGCTCTCATTTACTCATGAGTGGAAGACCATAATGGGATGAAAGAGAAAAGGAGAGGGAAAGTGATAGGACGCTCAGGTCTTAATCAGTTTAGAATAAAGAAACAGTGGTCAACCCTCCCCATTGATATTCAGTGTTTTATTAGAGGACAATGTCAACAAATTGGATTTTAAAAAAAAGAGAAATAAATGTTAGAAAGGCAAACAGCAAATTATGCTATTACCTATACAGAACACAACCGTATCAATAAAATGCAAAAGAATTCAAAGACAAACTATTAGAATTACCATAAGAGCAAAGAACAAGGTGGTTAGATACTAGATAGACAATAAAAAAAAAAAAAATCTGACATATACATCACTAACCAGTAAAAAAAAGAAAAAAAAAAAAAGAAATGTAGTTGTAGGGGTGCCTGATTGGCTCAGTCAGTTAAGTGTCTGACTCATGATTTGGGGTCAGGTCATGATTGGTGGTGGGATGGATCCCCAGGTAGGCTCTGCATTTAGCAGGGAGTCAGCTTGAAGATTTTTTCATTCTACCCACCCCACACCATTTGCACACATTCTCTCTCTCTCAAACAAATAAATACATCTCCTCAAAAATGTAGTTTTAAATATCTTATTCACACTAATCATAAATTTATATTATCAGAGATAACCATAACACAAAACATAGATGGGGGGAAGAAGATAAAAATTTTAATGAAGAACATAAAGGGTAACTTCAATAATCGTGAGACATACCGTATTCTTAGATGGGAAGACAAAATTGTTCAGTTGTCATTTCTTCTCATATTATTCTACAAGTAGCATTTCCAGAGAGTCATACAATCAGCAAGAAAGCCAAGACAATTTCTCTTCTTTCAGTTCATTTCCCTTTCCAGTTGCAAAGTTAAAAGGCTTTTAGTAAATTAGGGAAAGGTCATTTAGGATGTGCATATACAGGACTCTTGTTGCTCACTTTTTGGCCAGTATATTTTAGTCAAGCCACACTACACAACTCTCCAATTCAATTCCACTCTCCTGCTAGCTGAGCACACTCTCCTACCCTCCAGTAAGAATCTATGGCACTCTACACTATTAAACATTTTCCTTTTCTCCCACTTGAAGCTATCATTTTCACCTTGTATATTTTTATTCTTCTTGACCTATACCTATATTTTCAACTTAAAGTTGTGAAAGTTAAAGCCCATCTACACCAGTTCTATTCTGGTATTTTACAGATGAAGAAATTAGGCTTAAAGATGCATCACAGGTTGAAAAAATAGCTTCCTTAAATTCATACGGTTCAAAAAAAACTAAAGGCTAAATTATTCCTGTGTCTGATACTATATCATTAGAACTTTAGAAGTTCTAAAACTTCTAGTTTTATTGTCTAACTGAATGAGAGTCTGTTAAAGGATAAAATAATCTTAAAATATATTTATTCTTCATATTTGTCTCGATATTATCTATATATGTTATTGTATCCTACTGTTATCTTTACATTCATTGGCATTATTTAGATATCTTAGTGTAAGAATGTACTTATCAATGTTAGGGAAACATTAACCAATGGTTTTATCCTACCTTTCTGCAATGCCTTATAACATCTGATGTATTCAGATACATCATCAGGGATTTTTGTATCAGTTGTATCAGTTGAGTGTGAAGGATGGACAAAAGTGTCCTAAATTTATTGTTAACTAACAGAATGGTAGAGCTGAGGGTTTCCATAAAAACGGTATTCTTCTCCAAATAAAATGAAGAAGAAGAAAGGACTGAGATATACCTAAGAACAAAAATCAGAGTTTTTACTGAAGACAACCACTCTTTAGTCTCACAGATACATCCACCACCTCCTCAGTAAGCTAGGGTGTATCCAAACTATCAATGCTCGGCAATAGCACAGGTGGCTTCAATGTAAGAACATAATGGAATCCATAACTGGATGCCTTAGAGAAGGCAAAGCAGCAGGGACATATTCTGATCAAAAGGTAGTAGTCACAGAGGCAGCTCAGCAACCTCTGACGCTACAGGTATCTGTGCCTAAGATTCTATATTCAGACTGGCACTGGGTCTTGGGTATATAGTACTTACAGACTATTAAGTATCCTTAATACTTTATTTATTATTTATTTATTATTTATTAATACTTTATTTATTATTTATTAAGTATCCATGGCAGTCTTTTAAGAAATGGCTATTCTGTGGAAATTCCTGGTAGAATGATATGCCTCCTCCTACCCCAACAGGCACTCTCTCTCTAATGCCCACATCAATTTTCACCAAAGCCCAGAGTCATATAAGATCCAAATCTCTTCTTTCCTTTCTAAAAATTTGCGAGTACATCTTTTTGTGCAATAGGAGAAAGAATGAAAGAAAGAAGAACAAAGAAAAGGAAGGAAAAGAAAAGGAAGGAAGAAAAGAAAAGAGAGAAGAAAAGGAAGGGAAGGGAAAAGAAGGGAGAAGGGAAGGGAAGAGGAGAGTAGGGAAGGGAAGGGAAAGGAAGAAAAGAGAAGGAAAGAAGGGAAAAGAAGAGAAAAAAGTTCTATCCAGCAACAGAGACCAGGAGTAATAGCATGAATATTGACCTATGTAGAATAGGAATGATGTTTCCAAGGCAGTAAGGAGACCAGATCTACTTGGCAAAAAGGCTGTATATGAATGATACAGAAAGTAAAGTTAGACAGATGTGGTGGAACAAACTTTGATCAATGCCAAGCAAAGAGTTGAGATTTTATTAGTCACTGCCAATTTTTTTTTAGCATATATTTAAAGTGTTCATTTTTCTCTTTCTATTCATTTCTCAGCCCACTAAATTTTGGTTTTATTCCCATACCTCCTGTAGCAAAGTTCTCTTAAACTGATCTCTCACTAAGGTAATCAATAAGTTGCCAAAATCTAATTATTTTTTATCACATCATACCACTCTGCCACATTTAGTGCTATTGACTCAACTTTCTTTCCTTCTGGAAATGTCTCTTGGCTAACTCTCTCAGCAGTACTCTTCTCCAAACTCCCGTAGCTTTAAAAAGGACATTATCGGGGCGCCTGGGTGGCTCAGTGGGATAAGCCGCTGCCTTCGGCTCAGGTCATGATCTCAGGGTCCTGAGATCGAGCCCCGCATCGGGCTCTCTGCTCAGCCTGCTTCCTTCTCTCTCTCTGCCTGCCTCTCTGCCTGCTTGTGATCTCTCTCTGTCAAATAAATAAATAAAATCTTTAAAAAAAAAAATAAAAATAAAAAGGACATTATCATCAAACTTACTTCTCTCTGTACCTATCGTCGTCTCCCTCCCCCCATGCTAAGAAAGGCATTCTGCTACCATCACTCCTTTAACTGTTCATCTGAACACATCCTCCAGAACCCTGTTTCTTTAACGAGGCCAACTTCTCTCTAAATTTTTCACATGCCCCTTTCTGTAGGCTCTTCAACCTTAGTTTAGAAGGATATTAAGTATTCTCTAGTTCTACCTCCTATATTTCTTCAACGTCCCTGCCTCTCATCTGAGTAGGAAAGAAATCCTTCAGCTCATAGGTAAGGGTATAGTGGACAAAGGTCCTACAGTCTTGACATAACGATGGTCCCAATGGACTCTGGCTGAAGGAAAACATTAGCAATAGCCAGAGGATGGGCACCACTGTTTTCAGATGCACTGAAGGTTTGATCTGAGTATAAAACCATCAGAGCCAGGCTGGTATTAGACTGGCTAATCAACATATAATGTCTTAAAATTCACCCCTCCATTCCTGAGTAATAGCAATAAAGCTGTGTCCAAGATCACTTCGTTCTTTACTTTTTCTTGCAATATGTTTTATTGTAAGATTTGCTTATCTATGTCCCATCATGATCTCTACTTGATCAGTTCTCCGCTTCCACAATCTAAAAGCTCAATAGACATGGAATACTTCTTTTTTTCCCAAAACAATAAGCCACCGTCAGGGCACCAAGATACTTTGTCTCAGCAACTCTGTCACATCTGCCAAGAACCAGCAACAGAGTAGTTTATCTAAGCCTTCCCCATGGGGTAGTCAATTGAAAGTGAACTCTGGAGACATCAAGTGCCACCTGAGGCTAGTTAGAAATTAGAATTTTAGGCCCCACTCCAGACCTACTAAAAGAGAATCTGGATTTAACAAGATCCCTAGATAATTTATATGCAAAATAAAATCTGAGAAACACTGAATTTTAGGACAACAATTCTCAGACTTGATCATGCCTAAAAATCACCAACATGCCTGATAGAAGACAAACATAAATCTTACAGTGTTTCTGCTCAGGTAGGTCTGGGCTAGGGAATTTTGCATTAATCACACAAAATCATGATATACTTATGGATTATGGACCTTACTTTCAGAAACAGTAGTCTAGGTGAAGTGAAAAAAAAAAAAAAAAGTGAAAGAGGTGAAGCAATGACTTTCTAACAGGTGACCTCTCTCTCCTATTTTAAGTACCATGGCAAACCACTAGTCTTCAAAAATAGCTTATTGATGAATTAACCAGCTGACTCTTGGCTAGAAGGCAACCTCCTCGACTGTGCAATCACAAAGAACATGGAAAAGTAAGATTATACAGATGTGGATGTTATGAATCAATCGCTGGAACTCTCCAGAAAAACAAAACACTGAACCAAGAGCTGGAAATAAAAATGGCAATGTCAGCATTGTTTTGTGGACTCGTGTACTTTGCAGATGTGAGTAGTAAGTCTTTGGGAATTCTACCGTTGCGTTTCTCTGAAGTACTTCATTCATCATAATTTCTCAGTTACAAGAGACGGCTGTGATGACTGCTGAAGCTTTAAAAAAGCATGAGTTTTCTGAGGCAAAATATTTGAAAACAAAATTATCAAAAACAAGTTATTTATTCCAAGAACAACTAAAAATAAATGAAAAATTCCCAAAAGAAGAAAACCTGTCTGACTTAAGATAGGAGAAACTTAAATGCTCAAATGGCAATATATTTGTTGTTGTTTTTTAATATAATTAGTTTTATTTATTTATTTTTAAAGATTTAATTTATTTGACAGAGAGAGAGAAAGATCACAAGTAGGCAGAGAGAGAGAGACGAGGAAGCAGGCAGAGAGGGGGAGACAGGATCCCTGCTAAGCAGAGAGCCAGATGCAGGGCTCAATCCCAGGACCCTGAGATCATGACCCAAGCTGAAGGCAGAGGCTTAACCCACTGAGCTACCCAGGCACCCCTAAAATGGCAATATGTTTGATAAGATGAAGCTTCTCAGAGAAATCTTTCATCAGGTTTTAAGAACTGCCAACTAGTCAAATTACATTTTCTTTGAATTATTCATTGATAACTTTGTTTATTCATTTAACAATTATAGACTGAGCATAAATATGGCCTATGCTTTTCCTTATAAAATATATGAAAAAGATATAGGCTTACCTTGTGGTACACTCTACTAGAAGTTATTTCGTATCACAGAATCTCCACGATATTTAAAGTATCTGGCTTCCAGATACTTTAAATTGGACAGAAAGGAAGCCCAACAAAGGGAGGCTAGTTCTAGAGGAAAAGACTTTGATAATACAGATTTACTGTAATTTCATAATGACAAAAGTAAGATCTCCATGTGTCAGAAACTATTACACTATGACTTCTTGTTGAACTGGTCTTTCTTCCCCAACACAACTCCACACCCCATTTTAGACAAAAGGAATTAATCAAGAAAATTTTAAAAAAGGAATTAATCATAATTAATCATAATATGCACAGTTGTTGATAATTCCACAGCCTCAAAAGTCAGAATCAGAGATGACAGTCTATTAAAAATACACTAGTAATTTATGGAGGGATAAAATAGAGACTTATTCTGTCTCTTTGCCTTTGAAATTTCCTCACCGTATCTGATACTGACAATGTAGAATTCAGATACATGTTCACTGATACTGAGACCTGGAAACAAGCACTCTTAAACTTTGAAATAAGGATTTATTATTTAATCTGAAACAGACCTGAACTACTAGCAGTTACTTATTCCTATAAAGAAAGCCTACGTATAATATATTCCATTTAAATTATTATTTTTTGTAGACTCACTTTTTTTTTTTCTTTGTTCAGAGAGAGAGAGCACACATGTGCAGCAGGGGAGGGACAGAGGGAGAGGGAGAAAGAGAATCTCAAGCAGGTTCCATGCCCAGCAGGGCTGAAGCCCACAACCCTGAAGCATGACCTGAGACAAATTAACAGTCGGATGCTCAACCAACTGAGCCACCTAGGCACCCTCAATCACCCTCAACTTTTATTTATTTATTTTTAAAAATATTTTATTTATTTAACAGAGAGAGAGACAGAGTACACAAGCAGGGGGAATGGCAGGCTGAGGGAAAGGGGAAAAGCAAACTCCCCACTGAACAGGGACCCCAATGTGGGGCTTGATCCCAGGACTCTGGGATCATGACCTGAGCCAAAAGCAGATGTTTAACCAAATGAGCCACCCAGGCGTCCCAACACTCTCAACTTTTAAATAAAATTATAAGGCAAACCTTCTCACTCAGTTGCTTTGGTACACAGTTCCCAAACACTTTCTTTTGAAGTATGAAATACCAAAAAGTAACATTGAGAAATTAACTCCAAAATAGATATTCTATAGTATAAATAAATATAATAAATTTTTGTCTTGGCTTAGGTGGCTGCAATTTATGAAGAGGTCCAATTGAGTACTGGATTGTCCATTCATATAGGTAAGAAGTGATTCAAACTTACTTCCTAGAAAGTAGCTCAGTAGTATCTATAAGCCAAGATGAAATAGGGTAGCCTTCTCTTTAGATACATATTCTTCATAAGAAACATTTCTTTCAAGGATGTTAAGCTAACATTTTCCCTGCACTATTAAGGCATGCTGTTTCATATTTAAGTAGATGCCCAGAGGAGCTCCATTTCTCACAACCTCTAGGGAGCATGGTCTAGATTCACTGCCTTCAAAAAAACGAGTCTGAGAGAAAACAGTATTCAGTTTGCTTGAAGGAAGTTCTGTGCATTCTCTCTCCACCAATATAAAATCTCAACCAGTCTAAATTAAAGCAGAAAAGAAAAGAGAGAAATGGTATTATACTGGAGACTGGTAAAAATGTTTTTAACTACCTTAGGATGATATCATATACCTCAATGGAGGGATACTACCACAATGAGTTTTAGGAAATCACTCTGTATACTGCAGGGTTTTTTATGTCATTTTCCATACTATACAGAGAAATTTCTCTATGACTTTAGTAGCAAGAATACTGCAGTTTCTCCTTACAAACTGGTTTGACTTTATGCTATGGACATTAACTGTATAATAAATTAATGCTTCCTTTTTGCAATGACTTCAAAAAGTTTAACCTAAATTTGTGATCCCTGTTAGAAGGCATATGATTTGATAATTACTATTACTGCATTAGTCTCAATCTTTGCTCTTATTTGTGCTTATATCTACCTTGCTTTTTTAAAAAAAATCACTTTCTTTTAAGCTGTATTAACCTTCTAGTACTTTATATATCCTGTAAATTATCATATTTTTGCCTAAATATAGTATTCTGCTGATTCTAAGATAAGCCTTTTTCTTCATATTTTTCTATATCTGAAAAAAGGATGAGTCCTACAGTCTATGTCATTTAAAAGATGTATTTGATAGTATTTTTTTTTCTCAGAGGCACTTAAATATGTATCTTTTAATTTATGGCATCTTAGATCTGATAAAACAAAATAATCACAAGATCAAATTTATTTCAACGATCTACTTACAACCTGGGTTTTCCTAGAATCTGCACGATTTTCAATATCTACTTACAGCCAATGAAAAATGAAGTTCAAAACTAAGACACTGAAACAATACCAGACATTCACTGAAAGAGCATCACTTAGAGTTGAAGATTCAGTGAGTAAGAAGGCATTTCTGTTCTTAAAAGTCCTAAATGTTTTAACCATCCTTGTCCATCTGAGGAAATCCCATGCTGTTTTGAATGTCACTAAAAATAAAAGAATGACTAAACTATGTCCATGATTCACAACTTTGCATTTACGAAGGTTAAAATAAAATGAAACAAAATAAAACTAAAGACTGTTCAAAGACAGTGTAGAAACAAATCTGAAACCAAAAGAAGTGAAAAATGTTTTTCCCTCCATGCAGTTAGCTAACAGCTCACCCAAATTTCCATTCTCCCTAAAGCCATCAAGTCTTTTCACTTCAGTCTTTGATTGACAAAGGCACCTGATTCTGGGGCACCTGGGTAACTCAGTCAGCTAAGCATCCAATTTTGGTTTGGCTCAGGTCATGATCTCATGGGCCATGGACTGAGCCCCTGTCAGGCTTCTCACTTGGCAGGCTGTCTGTTGAAGATTCTCTCTCTTTGTCCCTCCCCCCGACTCATTCTCTTTCTCTAAAATAGAATAAATCTTAAAAAACAAAAACAAAAACAAAGGCACTTGATTACATATTTTCCTTTTTTAAGATTAGTAGATTCTAATAATGTATACACTCTATAGGGAATAATGGATAATCAGTGAGATGCAAGAAAAATATCAGAACTTTACATCGGTATTTTTTAATGATTTTGTTTATTTATCTGTCAGAGAGAGAGAGCAAGCATAAGCAGGGATAGCAGCAAGAAGAGCAGGCAGAGGGAGAAGCAGGCTCCCGGCTAAGCAAGAAGTCCCATGCGGACTCCATCCCAGGACCCTGGGATGGACCTGGGTCAAAGGCAGACACTTAGCAGACTGAGCTACCCAGGCATCCCTATATTGGGGTTTGTTGTTGTTGTTGTTGTTGTTGTTTGGTTTTTTGTTTTTTAACCTAAAAACATTTTTAAAATTAAGTCAGATTAATGTTTCATAAAAGGATTTACACTGACACAATTACCCCAGCCATATGTCAGATGGTCCTGAGCCACATATGAACTATATTGAGGGAAGGGTGGAGGTTCATAAACCCAAGGAATTGGCAGTAGTGCCCTTACACCTCAATGTATGACTGGTTAAGTGGATTTGAGGATTATATTAACTGATTTTCAAACACACACACACACACACACACACTCTCTCTCTCATGAAATGGACCACAGACTTAAAAAGACTTGCAAAAAAACCAGAGCTTGAAGATAATACTAAAAATGCAAGCACAAGTGAACTATAAGAAAATACAGAGTTGACCCTCCCCCTACTCTTAATACTAGCTCTTTGCTGGCTACATAGGAGGCTGAAGAAAAGACAATTTCCTCAGAGCCACAAGTTTAATTATGTATTTACATCAATCATTACTAGTGATGAGTCTCATCCCAGTTTCCCTGAGATATTAGCTAATGATATTCTAAGGCAACTATGATTTGCAGAACTTTAAAAAAGTTAAGCCTACAGAATATTTAGCATTTAGTTATATATTTTATATTTATTATTTTTATTATGGTTAATAGAGAAGACTGTTGGGTGCTACCAAACCTATTTCTTTTTCCTCTGGTCACAAGATAACACTACTTCACAATTTCCCTTGGAGTTGATGTGGTCAGTTGAATTCTAGCCAGCAGAATGTGAGAAAAGCTAGCGGTACATGCTTTTCTCCTCTGCTTTGTTAAAATTCTCCTCCATGTTTATTCTCCCAAGAGGAGAATTTTGCAAACCAGGTTTTGAAGAAGATAAAGCCACAAGGTAGAAGGAGCCAAAGATTCTAACTTTTCCTTTGGAGGAGAGTGACCCATGAATCAGAAATACTCACTTGGATATTATATAATAAGAAGAAAACGTCTATTGTGTTACACCTCTGAGATTTTGAGGTTTATTTGTTATAGCAGCTAATATTAACTACATCACTGTATTATTTATAGTTAAATATTGTTTGTAAAAGTTTACATTATTATTTTCAAAATATCTATGATTATGAATATTTTATAATGTATTTAATATATTAGTTCAGGAATACACACTCATTTAGAAAAATAAATAGCATACACTATACATATATGTACATACAAATACATACAAATATGTACTTATATATTTTACTATTTTGGGGTCTTGTAACATTTCTACTTAACATTTGGTAGACAAAGCTTTGGGTGCCCGTCTTCTGCTTTTCATGCAGTTTTTCACATACTTCCTTCTATGAACTGTGGGATACAAGTTCCCATTTTCCACATGAGAAAGTTTAAAAGAGCCAAGTACTTTTTCTTCTACAGTTCTGAGAAGCCATTATTCCTAACAATTCAATAACCTAAGAATAATATGACTACCACTTAATGGTATATTTCTCACAGAAACAAACAACATAGAGATTTTTTAAAATCACAAATCTAAAGTGTTACAAGTCAGCTTACAAAGTTTTTCTCAGGTTAAGATCCAACTACTGAATCAAAGAATTATTAAATATGAAATTTCAAGGAAGCCAGTTAATGCCTTTAAAAAACTGGGACATTAGCATAGATATTGTTAAATAAGTCTATAGATACAGGAACACATAATCCTTAGTTACGTAACCTACTGGGTTTACAAAGACTCTCTTTAAATGCTCCCTGTTGATTTTACAACCTTTACTCTTACCTGACTTGAGAAGGAGGCAGGTAGGATTCTGGGACCTGGGAGAACTTCAGCTGATTCTTTCTTTTAGCTCTTCGAAAGATAAACTGCATTTTGTGGTGAGCAACTGGAATACACTTATAAGACAAATATTTTTCCTCCTCGTTTTCAATTTGAAATCACTTGAAGGAGTTATTGTCAAAGGCTTGAAGATACCCCAAATGTCAGGATATTTCCCTCAATAATTCCTGCCTCAATGCACCTCACTATCAGCCAGATTTCCTACCTACTAAAATTTTTACCAAGCTCCCGCAAATGACACATCTTCTATTTCTATTACTCACACACATCTTAAATTATCTCTTTCCTTCAGACCAAAATGATAAGTAAAATCCATGGTATAACTGAACATACAACACTCCTGCACAGACAAGTCTGGTGGTTAAACACAGCTACCAGACCTCCCACTGTCACTGAGCCCACACAATGGATGTCTTGGGGGAGTATCAATCAACTTGAATACTACTAGGTACAGAAAAACACATTAATGAGTTCAAGAAATCAGAAAAAGTTATTCAGAAATAGATCAACCAGGCACAGAAAACACTGGAGACAACAAGAAAGATAACAGGACTCCTGAGCTCAACACTTCTAATAAGGAAGTCTAAAAAAGCATCAATGAACTCAAAGTTGCAACACAGGTGATTTGATTACTTTGTGAGCATATTCTATCTATTGTTATTTTGTTTGCTAAAGTTAATTATTCCCTCCTGAAGCAACTTTCAAAATTAATAATACCAAAACAAAAAAATGTTGCAATAACCTAAAAAAACAAAACAAAACAAAAACCCAAATTCTAACATGGACAGGAGATTTTAGCATAAATCATGTTGATCTTCAACAAACAATAAAAAAGAGGAGAATCAAATGATCAGGCTATTCAGAAGCAATCATACATGGTATTAGTTTCTTTATTTTCACTTAATACTTTAAATGTATTTAAAGAAACGTCTCCAGCAGGAAAAGTAGGGATATAAACCTCATCTTATGAAATAAAAATGATTAGTACCTTTTCTTAAACTTTTTGTAGTAGCCATTAAGTTTACCCAAATTCTCTCCTCTCCCTTTTCCTTGTGTTTGTGCGCGCGTGCGCACACACACACACACAGAAAATAAAATACAGGCTAGAATTCCTACCATGCTACCTTGACTTTTATAGTTTTATCATGTGACATGTATTTTTAAAATACTGCGTCAAATTCCAGATCCTGGTAACTTTGGTATATTTAAAACATAAATTTCAAGTCGTCTTTTACAAATACTGATAAGAAGCTTCAGATTCTTGGTAAACCAAAAAATATAATAATTGGAATCAATACTAAAATGAAAAAAATATATAAGCCATTAGTTTTTCTTGGAACAGACCCAACATTACTGGCCTCGTATAAAGGGAATGATATATCCAAACCCCTGGGGAATACATTTAACACAAATCCTACTGAGTTCTGGGGGGGGGGGGAACCTGTTTCCCCACTAGCATATTTAAAAAGTTTCTTCCAAAAACAAAAAGCAAAACAATCCCACCAAAATCCAATTTTTTTCTGTTGTTGAGTAGTTTCTAGAATCACAACAGAGCATGATTAAGAATGCCACCTTGTTCTTTCTTTTTTTTTTTAATTTTTTTTTTTCAGCATAACAGTATTCATTATTTTTGCACCACACCCAGTGCTCCATGCAATCCACCTTGTTCTTTCTTAACAGAACCCTAAATAAGTCCTCTCCAGATATGCCCAGCTTCTTACCCACATAGCATATGTCAGTAAAAATGAGGAAATGAAAGCATCGTCCTTATGATTCAGCAAAGGACAATGAAGCTCTGAGAAATATGTCTGCCAGAGGTGATAAAACCCATTGAAGATGAATAATTCTGGTTTTAATTTGTTTGACACTAGCACTTATTACCCTAAAATAATATTCAACACATATTTGCCTCATTTTATATACAGTATACATTTCTAAAAACAAAATTCTAAAAACAAAACAAAATCCACTGTATTATATAGCTGTAAATAAATGTGGCTACACAATTTCATTATGGTATGCATGACATACCCTTTTTAAAAACATTTTTGGTTTTTCAAATAAATAATTATACCCTCTAATGACTTTTTTTGATTTCCACATGTACTTGTTATTATTCTCCCATTAAACTAAAAACCACTAACAAAATGCCAATGGCTCAAGGGAAAAAAAAAAAACAAAAACACATCGACATTTTACTGTTGGGTCATCTCTTCATGGATAGAATGCCAGCCTTCCACTTGAATGCACTGCCATATTGACTAGCTACATTTCTTAAGATTACCTCTGAAAGGCTTCAAGATTCTAGGGAATTGCTGATTAAATAAAGGGGAAAATGAGCAGGATGTAATTATCCTGTCAAGATTCTTCTTGTAAACTTTTATTTGGACAATTCACAAAAAAAGAAAGCAGCTCATTTCTCTTTAAAGACTGCATTAGTAAGGATTCTTTCATGCAACCCCCACCCCCAAAAAAAGACTGTATTAGTGTTTTTGAAACTGCAGAACGGGGTCTAAAGGATCAGTACTAAAGCAATATTGCAGAATGAAATGTCATCAAAACGCAGTGGCATGGGGAAAGCATATAAGTTTTGGAGTCTGCCATTTCTTATTTGGGTGAGAAATCACTGAATCTGAGACTCAAGCTTCTTATTTTTAAAATTGAGGGTAATAATGTAGACCTCATAGAAATGTGGTGAGAGTTAAGTATGATAGCTTATTTGAGGTACTTAGGAACAAAGGAGATGCTCCAAAAAGTAACAGTGAACACACAACCATGTGCAGAAAGTGTTGGATGTGACGTCAGAATACTGGAACTGGAACAATCACTTCTAATACTTCTAATACTGAGGTAAATTAATTTCTTCGGACCTCTTTTTTTCAGCTCTAAATTAAAAATTACCCCTAAATTATTTTAAGCTCTACATTCTATATCCTAATAAAAAAAAGTTCTTCACTTGTGGTTCATGATGATAAGTTTTATACATAAATATTTGAAATTTATTTCCTGTATCCACTGTAAATGGGAGAATATTAGTTTATTATTAATGTTGATCCATAGATGACCATTTCAGTGTTTTACCCAAGTGTCCCAAATATTTTATGAAATGTCTCATAATTTTCTTTAGCTATGCACCTTATTTTCTCATAATGTTTTTCTAAACTTCCAAACTGAATATAACTGTATAGCGCTATTAAATTAGCTTAATTTCAGTCTAATTTTTCATTTTAAGCAATGCATACTTCACATTTTCTTTACTTTTTTCATACAGTATAGAGAACAGTTCAACAATTTTTTAAATTAAATATTTACATTTCAAAAAAATATATTTTTAGCAATGTGCTAGTGATTTTGAGGAGCTGAAGCTTTGCTGAGCCAGAAAGTTTTAAGCAGGTGTTTAATTGGACTAATTAAGCAACATGTAGTCCCTTCCGGTTTTCCATTTGCTCTTTGTGAATGTAGATAAGCAACACAACTGATTGCCTAATTAGACTATTTAAAACTAACTCACTTTTTATAGCCAAGGAATTTTTTAACCCACAATTACAAACTCAAAACATAAAATGTGATCTGAAGTCTTACATATTTTTCTTCTTGTCCTAACCACCATTTTTAATTTAATTTTTTCATATTACCTTAACAACATTAGTATAGCAGATAAGAATAATAAAACGTTCCCCATATATAAAGGACATAAAACACCCTATGGTTTACTGCTCTTACTTTTTTTCTTAGCAAGAGTAAGACGTATCTTCTCTTGCCTGACTCACTCTGAAGAAAAATCAATATATTTAGTTGACCAAGGGATCAAGTCTGAAAGTCGGGCCACATTAGTACTATAACCATGTAAATCAACTAGCTATATACCTCTTGTTGTTATCAAACTTCAGATGGAGAAGGGCAAAACATAGTTTTCTTTTTCTCATCCTTCTCCCCATACCTATAGACAATAAGGATGTGCCAAAAGTGAAATTATAAATCACCAGAGAAATCCAAGTCCATTTAGGGTTCAAGGTACTATTCATGTATTCTTGAGTAATGTGTGAATAAATCAGGGAGAAATATAATATATATGTTCTAACTGCAAACCTCTGGCTAAATTTTATATATTATATATAATTTTATAGGTGTGCCTAAGCCTAATCTCACAGCCCTGAACTTGGAGACCTGCAGACCCTAAGTTACCCAGAATATGGTGACTGGATTCATATACACTTTCTTAACAACAGCAGGCACCTCTCATTATTCACTTACTATGTTGCAACTACTTCCTTCTGGACTGAAAGAGCATCTCATAGGCAGCACAGGAGAAAGAGAAACAGTAAGTGATGTGCTGTAAATCTATGGGTCACAAAGATTTTGTAGAAAAGAATAGGAGAGAATCTCTAAGGCATTAAAGAGAGATGTTTCATGATACCGTGCATTGACAAAAAGAAAGAAAAAGCAAAGAAAGATGAAAAAAGAAATGAGAGAAGACAGTTTTTTACAGTAATTAGATGATTAGATTTTCCTGGATACCTGAAAAAGTATAGCTATGAGGTCCTAGGAGAAGGTCTCAGACCTTGCTCAATGCCAACTTTATGTTATCTATTTATTACTAACATTGGGATATTAGAAAAATGTGCATGGATATTCATGAACTCACCCTTCTGCCAGTAAGGATAGGAAAGCATATTCTGCTCTGAAAAGCTTTAGGTATTTACAATGCCTTCTCTCAATCCATCTGCACAACCATACCGAAAAAAGGCCAATCATATGCCAAATCATATGCCAGAGAGAAGTAACATCAGGTGGATTTTTGGTAAAACATCACATGGAGGTCAGTAGCACAGCCAGGCATTGAAGCCAGACCTGATTCTCTCTACTCATCCTTCTAACCTGATCATCCTATTTTTTATGTTTGAATAGCAAGATGAATTTTGACAATTTAGATAGAGATGTTTTCCTTTATACGAACGCAGATAAAATTCAGATAAAGTGAGCATTATGGCATGCTAAATATGAAAGACATGCATCATTGTGGAAGTAGAATCATAACTTCTAATTACAATGAAAGCTTATACAACTCACATTCTGGGCCTAACTTCCATAAAATATAAAATGTAAGCAATGATATTTGGACAAAGGCTTCTCTATGGTCCCTTCTAGCTATGATGTTCTATAAACCTGTGCCATACAGCAGGAGAAAGCCAGACAGGGAAGCAAAATGACTAGCAAGTGGGTACTGCAGGGCAGTTGTGTTGCAAAGTCAAGCTAGTCACTCATGACTGACTCGCTAATTCTTCAAGGTGGTGCTCGCATTAATCACAAATATCTTCAATAAACAACACGGAGTCTACTTTAACATCCCTTTAACACTTGAGAAATGTAGAAGTTCCCCTTATTTCTCAAGGAGCCACCAAGTGAAGCAGGAAAAGGAGAACATCTCCTGTAATTCTTAAAGCACCAAGCCCTAACACAAACATGAGGAATCCCCAACCTCCCCTTCTTGTGCCTTTTCCCCTAAGAGGTGTCACTTGTCACAATAGGGGCAGGAATACTAGATGGAACCCATAATTAACTGAGAAGAGAATAGGCAAGTGAACTAGAGAAGTCGTCTGCATAAAAGAGGCTGGGGCCCTCAGGGGCCATTAGGTGCAACTGTGCTCCATGCTGAGCTGGTGACGCCAGTATCATCAGTATCAACATAGGTAGCATCTGGCAGGGCAGCCCAGAGCTCGGGATGGTGGAATGAGGGTGGAATTCCAGGCTGCTGCAGCTCTAAATTAAGCAACCAGTGCTGATACCATGATGGGTCAGAGCAAGATTCACTATTCAAGACAAGATCGAGGCAGTAGTGGAGGGTTCTGGAGGTAGGATTCAGGCTTTCTAACTCAGCCAGGAGACAACGGAGCTGGGAGCTCCTTAGGGAGTCAGGTGTGGGACTCTGGGTGTTAGTGCAGAGAAGGACTTTAGCACCAAGAGAAAAGAGGCAGGGAAAAATGAGTCAGAAGGTCAGGCCCCAAAACTGAACCAATCTGTAAGGGGTGGGAAAGACAAAAATTCACATATATTCATCTTCTGGACAAAAAGTGCCATATATATTAGCAGGAAGGCCCAGGTGTACAACTGGTATGGTGGGGGTTTTGCTTCAGGAAAGCTGCCAGCTCCTATTATGACAGACTGGACACTGGACAGCCTTCAGTTCTCATATGCATACCCTCTGAACCATGCCAGGTATCTTCCTACTGTAAATAAACCCAGACTTCTGCATGAAGCCAGAGCACATGTATGTGCAGCTCGTAAAGCAGTAGCTTCTTAACCGAGTGACACAGTTAAGTCCTGTGATTGACTTACACCGTCTACTTAGCTGATGGTGGAAGCTCATTTAATAGGCAACCTTTGCATATACTTGGATGACAAAGTCATTTATACAATGAGTAAAACAACAAAATTCTAATCTAGTATACAGAGTCTAAATACTTCATCTCCTCACTTCAGCTTCTCGTCTTGCGGTACGACACCCATTTTAACTCTCAACAGCTACGCTGATGTCAGTGAGGGGAAAGCAATCTATGTTTAGAAGTGACTTTTGATAATCAGTGCAACTGAAAAGATTCTCTTCACAAGACAGGAGAGAGTGCTGCCAAAGAAATCAGCAGGGATGCAAGAGAGCCTCGCTCTAAATCTGGTTAAAAAAAAATAAAGCCATCCAATCTTTACAAAACTAATAGGACTCGTGAAGAGGCAAGTGAGACAACCATGCAAGTCTTCAGGGAGTGAGAAAGACACTCATCTAACTGCTTGTTTTTTTGGCAGAAAACTTTTCTTACGAAAATAGAAAGCAAATTTTTTTTTAAGGAACCTTTATAAATGTTACAATATCCCATTTATTTACTTTATTCTTTGGTTTTTTTTATTTTATTACATTTACTTACCTTCATTCCTCTTTATATGAATGTATAATTCCTTTCTCCAAAATAAAAATAAAAGGCAGTTCCAACTTGGTAGATGTATTAAAGTTCACAGAGGAAAAAAACAGTGTCCTAATTCAGAATGACATTACTCTTAACTACGTAATCAAGATCAGCCACAAACTGGATGTGTAATTTAGTGACTCACCTTCCAGCCCTTACTACGTCTGGGTGCCACTCAGGATAATGAGCAGTGGGTGTACCCAGGTGAACGACACAGACATTGTCCCTGTTCTCATGGCATTAGAATCTAGCTGTGGGGGAGAAGACCATTACAGAAGTAAATGTAATAAACAGGTAATACAAATCTTAACTAGTGAGACAAAGGAAATGCTGAGGTAGGTGGTGGGCTCACTTAGATGGATGGTCAGGAAAGACGGTGGAAGTCAGGTTAGATAATTTCAGGGAACAGAGATACTCTGAGTTCTGTACATACTGCTCCATGCAGACACACTAGTCAGGATAATTGTGGAAAACTCCCATACTCTAATTATCAACCACTCTAGACACACAGTCAGCACTTCAGCAAACAGTCTGTTTATGTTAACTCCAGGCACATTTTTGACAGCATGACGATCCTATCTCACACTCATGCTCTCCAACAAAACAAATTCAACCACGGCTTCCACCTCAGACAATAAGATTCGCCCAGCGCACCCACTCACATATGTGGCGGGTCCATTTCAGTATCTGGCTTATCAAACATATTGAATATATTCTGCCTTTTATTGGTGATAAACCCATGCCTAGGTTGTTACTCATTTCATGCCCAGGGCCTCAGAGAGAGTGTGGCTCATAGTGGGTGTTCAGAAAATGGAAGTTTAATAAATGAATAAATGACCACATGTACCCCCTAATTACTTATATAAATTACTTTTTGGAAAATTACGTCAAGTTCTAATGTAGAAGATTATCAGAGAAAGCCCGTTGGAAAGTGAAGAAATGTTAAGAAATATTTCTATAAACACTCCATTTCCATTCTTCTGACTTCTTTCTTCTAATTTAGTTGAATTTGGATGCCTCTGCAGTGTATATAAAGCTTTATTATAAAAAGAGAAAACATTTTCCATCATATCACATAATACCTCCTCAACAAAGTTGGTATTGTTTACCCTCCTCATCCAAATATATTAATTTGAAAACTAGAACATAAGGTGGTGACAGCATATTTCTAATGAGAATTTTCTGTGATCTGAGTACCAAATTTGACTATATTCAATAGAACTACTCTACTAAAAGGGTCTGATACTTTTGGTTCACAGTCAAAATTATTTAGAACCTATTATTACAAAGAAAGTTATTTACCACATAATATTTAGGAATACAATATATGTGTTTGGTTATAGATAATACCATTCTTATCAACAAGCAATTTATTAAGCAGTATGGCAAAGCAGGTAGAAATTATTATTTGAAGCTCCCATGCAGAGCAGAAGTCTCCAGACACAGAATGAAGAAAGTGCCAGACTGAAGAATACACGTGCTGAGCTTAACGACTGAGATCTTGGCCCCAACTAGGAACATAATGTGGGATAAATCATACTTTTCTAGACCAATGGCACGTTATATACTTCATCTCTTAAGTCACCTATTAGTTTATAGGTGATTTTCTCATTATAAAACAAATGCAGGTATTCTATTTTATTGGTCGTTCCTTCCCTAGGTTTTGTACAGTGTTAAAAGAAGTAGGAGGAAAGTTGCCCTAAAATGTGGTGACCATTCAGAGACTTTCTTTTTTTTTTTTTTAAAGATTTTATTCATCCATTTGACAGAGAGAAATCACAAGTAGGCAGATAGGCAGGCAGAGAGAGAGAGGAGGAAGCAGGCTTCCTGCTGAGCAGAAAGCCCGACGCGGGGCTCGAACCCAGGACCTGGGATCATGACCTGAGCCGAAGGCAGCGGCTTAACCCACTGAGCCACCCAGGCGCCCTCAGAGACTTTCTTAAAGAAGTAGGAGGAAAGTTGCCCTAAAATGTGGTGACCATCAGAGACTTCCCCATTCAAAGCATCAGACATTTCAAACAAAAACCCTTTTTGATACATTGGTATTATCATTTAAGTACAATAATCAGAGCTACTTCTAGATGTGCAACTGCATTGCCTTACATATTTTTCATAACTAACAAAGAAGGCAAAAAAGTAATTTCAGAGGTAAGAGATATGTCTTTTGTAGAAGTGAGGTCTAGTGTTTAGATGCAATGCATTTGCAGATGGGTCATCTTTAAAATCACAGTCTGAGTTACATGTGTTCCTTTTTACATCAACTAATGGATAAAGGCAGCAAGAATTCTAGACAGAGAAAGTAGGGGCCAATCATTTTTATCTCTGTAAACTACCTGACTCGGAAATTTGAATTTTCAGGATTAATGAACCAATTCATGATAATTAATTTGTTAATAATGTCAAATTTTATGGAGGATATGTAAGTCTCTCATGTACCCACAGCCATATGAATATCATTCCACTAATCTCTATCGGGTTTTACAATTAAGAAAGGAGAATTCTTCTATTGTGAAGTACTGCTATATAATGTACTTGTTAACTGCATCTAAAAAAGCAATACATACTTTGTCACAGAATAAACCAAAGCATGTAGTTACCTGCAAAGGAGATACTCTAAGCAGATGTTACATTGCTGTCCTGTATTTTTCCCTTTATATGGACAAAATTGTTTTCCAAGCATCAAACTTGACCCGGAGATTACCCAGAAGTTCTAAATGCCAAATGGCCCTCAGAGGACTCAGATGTACCTCCATGCTGGAGAGCTAAGATACTAATAGGGATATACACATCCATCCTAGACTTCACGGAGGTACAAAATCCATTCCAACCTTGAGGATTTTGTTATCTGGCCAGTTAATAAACTTCTCATTCAGGTAAACCAGTGTATTCTAGAAGGAAGGTGGGTTCTAGTTCAGGTCCATGAAGCAACATTTACACATCTATGTCCCCATATAATCTCTGAAGTTAATTCCACCTCTGAACTGCTATCCAAGATACCTTGATATGAATTTTGACTCTTCAAATCATACTTACTTTGACTTGGGGTCCCCTTGATCACATTTACTCTGATTTTTTTTTCCTGTGATGTGGCCAATGGAATCAGTCATACCTATAAATACCACATTATAGAATGTGAGACATTACTGTTTATATACCTCACACTTATGGTATCTTAGCAATGATCTGGTCAAGCTTTCAGCTACCTGGGCATCCTTCAGTAGTTTCTAGAAGGAAAGAAAGAAGAAAAAAAAGAAAGAAAGAGATGGAGAGAAAGAAAGAGAACTTTCTTCTAGAAAGAAAGAAGACAAAAAAGAGAGGGAAAAAAGAGAAGCCAGCCAGAATGAACCCCCACCGTAGGAGTTCTATGGTCTACAAACAAAAACGGACAAAAAGACTGACAAAAGTAAATGACAGAAAAGAAAAAAAAAAAAAGAACGCAGCCAAATGAACCCCCAAGGATAAGATTTATATCATACCAGAACAAAACAAATACACAAAACACTGACACTATGAAAAAGATGGAGGGTGGCTATAAACCTTTGATGTGGGGTGCAGAAGCTTATTTTATTCTTCCTGGATGTGTCTTAATATCTTTGTTAAGGAACTCAACTTTCCAGAGATAAAGGGAAATTAAAACTGATTATATATAGGGGTAGTATTGATTAGGGAAAGAGGATTACCTTGAAGTTTATATCCATATGTATATTAAAAAAATAGAAAAGAAAAGAAAAAACACAGGTATATGTATGAAACAAGTTCTAGTTAACAAGGTTATATGGAATATGTTGTATGAAACCTAGCTGCAATGGTAAGTAGGTTAAAATAGCCATGCTATTGCTGCTTCTCCCTTGGTGTGGTGTAGCCATACCTTCATCGTGCAGCCTAAACCACTCTTCTCTTAGGAACCCCTATGCAGAGGTCATGGTGCCATGCGTTGGCTGGAGAAGACAGCTCCAGAAGAAGTGCCACGTCTTCTGCTATCTCTTCACTAACAAAAGTTGAAGGAAGCATGATAGAACTGAGCAAAGAATCAGAAGGAAACAGCCACTTGAATTTTTCTAAATCAAGAAACTCACTTATTCCCAAGGCAGCCTGTAGGTTTTTTTTTCCTCCCCTAGATAATGTTTATTTTCATCAAGAAAGTTATTTACATAGTTAAAAAAATGTACATAGTGCTGAAAGGCTTTTACCAAAAGCCTTTGTGTACAGCAGTCTTTGTGTACCTCTCCCTACCCCCTGCAGCACTCATACACAAATAGAAGTGACTCTGACGTCCTAAAACTGTTTCTTCTGGTATTCACAACCATATTATCATATGACATGTATGTTTCCATTTGCTGGGCCTCGATCTACCATGTAAAGGAAAACATGATTTCTCACGGTAGTCCTTCAGGTATGTGCAGACGCAAGCAGGGCCCTCCTCCGTCTTCTTTCTTCATGCTAAATACCGGCCATTCCTCCACTCCTACTCTCTGGTTTTTAAGATCTTTCCCTAAGTGCTTGCCTTCCTGAAGATACATGCTAGTTGATCAACATCCCTTTTAATTCATACATAAAATAAAACTGTAGTAATATTCAGAAGTGGGACTAACTAGTAGAGAATTCAGTGAATTATTAATTGTCATGAATGACACGCCACACTTCCATGACTGGAATAATGAAAGCTTTCTCTCCACCTTATCTCATTCCCCTACACAGGTATATATGTAAGGCAATTAGGGGTGCCTGGGTGGTTCAGTTGTTAAGTGTCTGCATTTGGCTCAGGTCATGATTCCAGGATCCTGGAATTGAGCCCCACATCGGGCTCCCTGCTCGGCAGGAAGCCTGTTTCTCCCTCTCCCACTCCTCCTGCTTGTGAACCCTCTCTCGCTATCTCTGTCAAATAAACAAAATCTTTTTTTTTTTTAAGGTAATCAGACCCCTAAAGATGGTTTCTCGAGTTCATCTGGGTCAATGAATGAGTGTTGAGAGACACATGGAATGCACCTTGGTCTGCATATTGGTGAGGAACGGGACAGTTAAAAAGTTATTTCCCTTTTTCCTTATGGGTTGAACCACCGCTACCTAAGTAATCCCATTATGTGCTTTAGAAGTGAGCACATATCTAATACAACTCATATATCAGCAAGACAACTGAAAAGACAGAGAGAATGTCTCCAATTCTCAAATGAGGAGAGACCACCTGATAACCACATTTACCCTGGACAAGCTTCTTTTAAGTGTAGTAAAAAACACGTAACATGAAATTTATCATCTTAACTATTTTAAGTGTACAGTATAACAGTGTCAACTATATGCACACTTACGTGCAACAAGTCTCTAGTGCTTCCCTAGACAGCTTTTTATGTCTGTCTGGCCAAAAGTCACTATGGACTGTCCTGCTGAAATCCGGGAGCACTATGCTGTATAACTCATATTTGGAAACATGTATTGTTGGAGGAAGAACAAGTCTGCAATCGAGGCTGAAGCAAGTTGTGCCCCACACACAGGTCCCTGATGATGGTGCAAACAAGGCTGAATCAGCCCTCATTCTGCTGACAACCCAAGTGTCAACCACCGGAAGGGCAGGTTTTTTTCTGTTTTTGTTGTTGTTCATACATGGGACATATGAGTAAGTACTGATCCTCTTGGAGGATAGGGAGTAAGGGATAGGGAAATAAGGCTAGTAAGTAAGGAAATCAATAAAGGTCTTTTCCCTGGGTGTTTTTCATATCAAGTTCACAGTCATGTTTGGTGTACTGTTTGAAAGTTTTTGTTTTGTTTGTTTGTTTGTTTTTTATCCTGTACACTAATTTTCTTTTGTTAAGCCTGCACATCTGTGGAGTCTGGTAAGTCTACCCATAGCAAAATATCTAAATGGATAGGGCAGCAAATGAAAACTTTACCTGCCTCCTGTATATACCTCTGTATGTATGGTGCCATGCACAAAGCACTATCAAGGAGATACTGTGTCCCAAGCAATGACTAGCAACAAAGGCAGTGGGAGACGCTGGCCGTGCTGGGTTCCCAGGGATGCACATCTTGAGTGATAAAAGCTCCAAGAGGGTAGGGATCTCGGTCAGTTTTATTACCATATTCTAAGCAATTAGAACAGTTCCCAAGACTGAGTAGGTCCTGAACAAGTATTTATAGAACAAATGATTCAGGGGGAATGTGATAACATGTGGATTTCTATGTTTTAAAAGCCCAATTAAAAGAGAAATAATTGTGACCTGGATAGATTTCTTTTCTTTCTTCCTTTTAAAGTTTTTTTTCCCCCCTTTGGTAAGGAAACCCTGACAGGGTGCCATTGATTTCTAAGGAGTCACATACCTGCTGCTTAAAAACCTGCTGTTGAATATTGCTAAACATCCTAATTAGGCTTATCAATCTGAGTTTATAGAATCAACATGTTCTTTTTTTGTGAAAACTATAGCAGAACTGGAGTTTTTGGTTTATGTGTAATTTACCTGATTTCTTAAATATTAGCTTTGAGATTTCTTTCACAAATTCCTTCAAATTCAAAAAAAAAGTATGTTGACTAATGATTCAATTTGCACATCAATGTTGGAAATTTGCATCAACAGATATTTGTTATTCTAAGATATCTATTAATACCAGTTGGCCAAGTCTAAGCACTGTTAGTCTTTAAAAACTAGCTCCTAAAAGAATAAATGAAACAAGATGGGATCTAGAGGGAGCAAACCATAAGAGACTCTTAATGTCACAAAACAGAGGGTGGCTGGGGGTGGTGGGTATAGGGAGAGGGGGGTGGGGTTATGGACATTGGGGAGGGTATGTGCTATGCTGAGTGCTGTGAAGTGTGTAAATCTGGCAATTCACAGACCTGTACCCCTGGGGCTAAAAATACATCATATGTTTATTAAAAAACAACAACAACAACAAAACAAACTAGCTCCTATCTTCCTAGGTTAGGAAATTCTTCCCTGATCTCTGCCATTTCTACTCTCTCCTCTTTACCTATTGTGTCTTATGACTGGCAAGCTAAGAACAATATTTGCATGTTTTTTTTTTAAAGAGTTTATTTATTTATTTGACAGAGATCACAAGTAGGCAGAGAGGCAGGCAGAGAGAGAGGAGGAAACAGGCTCCCTGCTGAGCAGAGAGTCCAATGCAATGCGGAACTCAATCCCAGGACCCTGAGATCATGACCTGAGCCTAAGGCAGAGGCTTTAACCCATTGAGCCACCCAGGCACCCCAATATTTGCATTTTTAAAGAATTAAATTCTAAAAAATAATGACTCACGATACATGAAAATAAAGTTCAATTTTCCATAAATAAATGTTACAGTAACAGAGACACACCCATTTGTTTACAATTTGTCTATGGCCAATTTCTCTCTACAAGGGTATAGTTGAATAGCTATAGCAGAGACCAGAGGACCCATAATACCGAAAATACTTATCCTCTGACCCTTCAGGGAAAATGTGTCCCACCCCTATTCTTTTTATTTATTTATTTATTTTATTTTTTATTTTTTATTTTACTTCCACTGTGATTTATTCAAGACACATTGCAGCTCTTAAAAAAAAATTAACACATATTTTGAAAAAAAATTTCCTCATAGTTAAAATCTTGATGACATATAAATGTCCATCCCCGAAATACTTCATGGAAATGAGTAAATTTTTTTTTTAATCTGTCCTTTTTTTAAAAAAAAATTTTTATTTCTTTTCAGCATAACAGTATTCATTGTTTTTGCACCACACCCAGTGCTCCATGCAATCCGTGCCCTCTCCAATACCCACCACCTGGTTCCCCCAACCTCCCACCCCCCACCCCTTCAAAACCCTCAGATTGTTTTTCAGAGTCCATAGTCTCTCATGGTTCACCTTCCCTTCCAATTTCCCTCAACTCCCTTCTCTTCTCCATCTCCCCTTGTCCTCCATGTTATTTGTTATGCTCCACAAATAAGTGAAACCATATGATAATTGACTCTCTCTGCTTGACTTATTTCACTCAACATAATCTCTTCCAGTCCCGTCCATGTTGCTACAAAAGTTGGGTATTCATCCTTTCTGATGGAGGCATAATACTCCATAGTGTATATGGACCACAAGATCAAAAGCTTCTGCACAGCAAAGGAAACAGTCAAGAAAACAAAGAGGCAACCCATGGAATGGGAGAAGATATTTGCAAATGACAGTACAGACAAAAGGTTGATATCCAGGATCTATAAAGAACTCCTCAAACTCAACACACATAAAACAGACAATCATATAAAAAAAAATGGGCAGAAGATAAGAACAGACAATTCTCCAATGAAGACTTACAAATGGCTCTCAGACACATGAAAAAATGTTCATCATCACTAGCCATCAGGGAGATTCAAATTAAAACCACATTGAGATACCCTTTACACCAGTTAGAATGGCTAAAATTAGCAAGACAGGAAACATGTGTTGGAGAGGATGTGGAGAAAGTGGAACCCTATTACACTGTTGGTGGGAATGTAAGTTGGTGCAGCCACTTTGGAGAACAGTGTGGAGATTCCTCAAGAAATTAAAAATAGAGCTTCCCTATGACCCTGTAATTGCACTACTGGGTATTTACCCCAAAGATACAGATGTAGTGAAAAGAAGGACCATCTGTACCCCAATGTTTATAGCAGCAATGGCCACGGTCGCCAAACTGTGGAAAGAACCAAGATGCCCTTCAACGGATGAATGGATAAGGAAGATGTGGCCCACCCCCTATTCTTAATCATCAAGCTCAAGTTTTTTTTTTTTTTTTAAAGATTTTATTTATTTATTTGACAGAGAGAAATCACAAGTACGCAGAGAGGCAGGCAGAGAGAGAGGAGGAAGCAGGCTCCCCGCCGAGCAGAAAGCCCGATGCGGGGCTCGAACCCAGGACCTGGGATCATGACCTGAGCCGAAGGCAGCGGCTTAACCCACTGAGCCACCCAGGCGCCCCAAGCTCAAGTTTTTTGATGAACTACCCAGAAGTCCTGGTCTCTTTTCAGACTTATTTGTATATCCCACTTGACCTCTTGTTTGTAAGAAAATAAAGGAGGAAAGGGGCATAGGAAGACTGACAATTCACTATTATTAGGAACAGTTAGGACTATGATCCATCTTTTGTATTTTGTTTTTATGTCAAACCCACCTTCCTTTAGTCTCAGTGAGCAAAGTACTAGGAGAATGAGAGAGAGAGAAAAAGAAATAAGGCCAGCTAAAGTTTGACTGTCATTAATCAGATGACAGCACAGCGATCTGAGGAGCTTTCCTTCTGCAGCTATCTGGAATCCAAGAAAAAAGTAACAGCAGAAGGAACAAGGAAGCAACACGGTGCAACTAAATGTGGTGTCAACAACAGTCTTTGAACCACTTTATCTTCAGTCTGTTCTCATTGCCCATGAGACACAGAAATAAAGAATAAATCAAATAATATCAGTGGAGAGACTGCCATAGGTTTTCTTGCTTCAAGAAGGGTAAAACTGAGCTGGAGTTACCATTCCACTTGACAGTTAAACACAGTTCAAAATAAGTATCTTGAGAGCCTACTTTTGCCTAACACTGTTTTAGAAATTATATCTAACCTTAAAAAAAAAAAAAAGAAATGAGTAGTTCACTAATAATCCCAGATCTTCTTCTCCCTCCTGTTCAGCTCGCAGTGGTATATATGACCGCGTTTGATGACAAAGGTAATCCTTCGTTGGAAATGCCTCAAGGTACATTCAGCCCATAAAGAATGTGGGTAAATGATAGCTCAAACTAGAAGGCAAAATGGACAAACAAAAATAATAGAACTACTGATGTGGAGTTTTAAGTCCTTGTAGATGTTTCTCTGAAAATAGATGATGTAGACATTACTAAGTGGGAATAGGTATGTACTCATACACAGACATACAGCACACAACAGAAATACAAATTTACACACAAGTACTCGTCTCTTAGACAGGGTTGTCATATTTGACAGCTGATTGGCTTATGGCTGAAATTAATGTACAGGTGCAAATATTTCTTCAGCTCATCTTTACTAAAAGGAACAGAGATAATAAAGACAGAATGTTTAAAGTGAATATTCTTACTGCATTTAACATGTCTCCCATGGATCAAAACATGGTCCATAAATACACGTCCATTCACATTTTCTTTCTCATGGCTAACGAATACAATGCTGTTTCCTCCATAAGATCCATCCCTCATATACATCCCCTTGGTAGGGTTCTAAAAGTTGGCTTTGAGCATTTTTTCAAAAATCATTTGAGCCAATAACTCACTGTAAGCACAATAGAAATAGAGTATATTGAGGTAATACATAAATCAGATAATCAACAGCTGTAATAATATGGATAAAAGCAATAGCATCATTAAGGAAGGTTGTAATTGTTCTTCTTTGTGGAATAAGGCAATCATGAGGTATCACCCACCGTTCTGGGACAATGCTCTAGAAGAAACACAACTTCTCAGAACTAATCAAGCAGAGGAAGCTGCCAGGCTCAGAGACAGTCAGAGCTCTACCATGTTCTCACCAAGTCTGCAGAGTGACCATCTCTCTTGATGTGTTCAGGCTTTCTAAATTCATGCAAGACAAATACAGGAATTCATTCCTGATAACACTCTACCCTGGGGGAAAATGATTGGTAGCAGTCAATGAGTGCCATTATTATTCTTTAAATATTTATTTATTTATTTACTTGAGAGAGAGAGAGAGAGAGCACGGGCATGCATGCTTGCACACAAGTGGGAGGAGCGGAAAAGAGAGAAGCGAGAAATCTCTTTTTATAAGATTTTTTAAATATTGTATTTATTTGACACAGAGAGAGAGAGAGAGAGAGAGAGAGGGAGCATGCAAAAACAAGAAGGGGGAGTGGCAGGCAGAAGAACCAGATTCCCTGCAAAGCAGGGAGCCCAATGTGGGGCTTGATCCCAGGACCCTGAGATCACAACCAGAGCCAAAAGCAGACACTGACTGAGCCACCCAGGTGCCCAAGGAGATAAATCTCAAGCCGACTCCATGTTGAGCCCGACACAGGGCTCGATCTCACAACCCTGAGATCATGACCTGAGCTGAAATCAAGAGTCTGGATGCTCAACCAACTGAACCATCCAGTCACCCCAGTGAGTGTCATTATTGAGCTCCGAGCCTGTTGTGTCCAAATCAGAACTCATTCATTTTTCTCCTTTGATCTGAATGCCCAATCCTCACCTGGTGTTTTCTGTACCTGTGAATGTTTTTGCCATCCTTTCAATCACCCCTTTGGCCCGGCAAAAGTAGCCACAAAACCTTTGATCCCATGACCTTCATCTTTCTCCTGTCCTTCCTTTCTTTAGTCCAAGTCTGTAACCCCTCCCCCACATTCGAGTATATCTGCATTCACTTGTCTTCCATTTCTGGTTTTTAACTTCTGTAAGGCTATTCCTGTGGCTTTTGAGCTTCAGCCCAAGTAGGAGTACAGAAGCTACTCCTGCTCAGAACTTTCAATGGAACCTCACTACCTACAGAAAAAGTGAAAATTCCTTAGCCTATATTCATTATTGCTGCCAGTAATAACAGCCACAGTTACCTTTTTTTGAATGCCAAATATTTTAAATATATTACCCCTAATCCTCATAGTTGCCCTAGAAGATATGCATCTTCTCCCTATTTTAGTGGCAGAAAGAATGAAGCTCAGAAAAGTACTGTGACTTTCCCACTGCTCTTACTCCCTGGCAGAGTACCTTTCATATATATATATGAAAAGAATATTGATATATTCTTATATATATATATAAGAATATATTCAAGATATATCAATATTCTTTTCATAGTTATTAAATAAGTAGTTGTCTCCCCTTCTCTTCTGTATCTTTTGTTAATACCCTTAAAACACAGAGTATTATAACTTATTTTTGTTGTTGATGTTGTTAAATTTTCATCTTCAGATAAAATGGGTTTTTTTGTTTGTTTGTTTGTTTGTTTTGTTTTAGTAGCCTCTGCACTCAGCATGGAGCTCAATGTGGGGCTTGAACTCACAAACCTGAGATCAAGACCCGAGTTGAGATCTAGAGTCAGACACTTAATTGACTGAGCCACCCAAGGCACCCCTGAATTGGTCTTTGATTAACTATTAGAACTCATCCTAACCCAGGTTGGAATGTAAGAGCTACCATCTTTTCTGAGGTCAAAATCCTCTTCATTCAAAACATAGATGGTACTTCACTTGCCCCTTTAGTAATTAAAAGCCCCTGTTCTAATATGTAAAAATCAGTGAAGGAAGTATAATTCATTTTGCTTTTCAATTTCATTCCACTTGAGCTACCTGATTGAAATGCAAATCCTTAGATTAAACCTTTAAAACTATAATAGGTAATAGGTCAAGAATATCAAGGACTGTCTCCAAACCTTCACTCAATTTGAAAAAGAAAAAGATCATTTTATACAATGTTAAGTAGTATATTATTACCTCTGGTCAGAAAGACTGCTATAATTTATAAAGCAGTCCTGCCATCTCTTACAGAGAAGGAAAACTAATTTCAAACAATAGTCTTATATATAAAGATATTTTGATCAAGATGAATTCCATATATATTAATTTATAAAAGTTTAGCCCTGAAACGGGACATAGGTTGTAACTATTTACAAAAACAATATGACTTTCTGAATATTTACTTTCTTATCCTTTGCAAAGCTATTCTTGTTATCCTTATAGGTTATATCCTATAACCCTTATAATACCTAAATATATAAAGTTATGCTGGACACATTTTAAATTTAATATATTATTTTAAAATATATAAAAATGTATGAACTTGTTTACTTCTTTTTTTTTTTAAGATTTTTTTTTTTATTTATTTATTTGACAGAGAGAAATCACAAGTAGGCAGAGAGGCAGGCAGAGAGAGAGGAGGAAGCAGGCTCCCTGCTGAGCAGAAAGCCCGATGTGGGGCCCGAACCCAGGACCTGGGATCATGACCTGAGCCGAAGGCAGCGGCTTAACCCACTGAGCCACCCAGGCGCCCCTGAACTTGTTTACTTCTTAAAGGAATTTATATGCCTTGATTTTTTTTAAGATTTTATTTTTTTTAATTTAATTTTATTTTTTATAAACATATAATATATTTTTATCCCCAGGGGTACAGGTCTGTGAATCGCCAGGTTTACACACTTCACAGCACTCACCATAGCACATACCCTCCCCAATGTCCATAATCCCACCCCCCCTCAACCAACCCCCCTCCCCCCAGCAACCCTCAGTTTGTTTTGTGAGATTAAGAGTTTGTCTCCCTCCCATTCCCATCTTGTTTCATTTACTCTTCTCCTACGGCCTTAACCCCTCAGGTTGCATCTCCTCTCCCTCATATCAGGGAGATCATATGATAGTTGTCTTTCTCCGATTGACTTATTTTGCTAAGCATGATACCCTCTAGTTCCATCCACGTCGTCGCAAATGGCAAGATATGCCTTGATTTTTTAAATCATTTTGAATGTTTATTTTTATAAATAAAAAAATAGAAGTTTTGAGGTTCTTAAATGTCTGAACAGGGGATTAAAACTGAGAGACCTGAATATATAAATATATAAAATATAAATATATAAATATATATATATAAAAATATATAAATATATAAAAACAGAAATAAAGTTCTTACTCAACATTGGAGAGAGAGAAGGTGACTATAAGATTTTTTTTTTTTGACAGACAGATCACAAGTAGACAGAGAGGCAGGCAGAGAGAGACAGGAGGAGGCAGGCTCCCCGCTGAGCAGAGAGCCCGACGCGGGACTCGATCCCAGGACCCCGAGATCATGACCTGAGCCGAAGGCAGAGGCTTTAACCACTGAGCCACCCAGACGCCCCGAGAAGGTGACTATAAATCAGAAGAAGGGGAAAATAATCACACAGAGGTTCCCCCCTACTCACTGGGTGTGACTAACCAGCATGTTGTAACCAAGGAGGCAAAGCCTAATAGAGGAACTATTTATTAGAGCTTTTAGCTGAGCAATGTAAAGTACTGAGACAAGTGGGAAACCTTGAAATAAGTATAATGTGTTACCTAAACACGCAGTGAGGGGTGGAATGGCATAAAGCAGCTCCCTACATAGACACAGAATCTAGCAGATGCAAGCCCTACTGCAATACTGTGGCGTTTTCATTTTTTAATGTTGTTTTATTACAAAATTGTACAAAAAGAGAAAGATCTATAATTTACTTGTTAACTTTAAGATCAAGGCACACCCAGTGATATGCTTTCTTGAGTTTGAATGTAAAACCTTACTTTTATTCCATCGGTCTGTTCTGAGGAACTACACAAGACATGTAAGGAGAGGCAGATCTTAGGGACACCAGCTCAGGACTTGGCACATAGCAAACTTTCAGATACTTGATGCATGTTCATTGAAGCAGTGAATTGCCAAGTGGCCTGAGAAAGAAGAGCCTGTTTAGAGAAAGAGCAGCATCTACAGAGTCCAATGGCATAACGTGAGGAGCCATCCCCAGAGCCCACTCAAGCTGGAAACTCTTCCCTGGTCAAAAAGAGTCAGATGGGGCATGTCTACTCCCACAGCCTCAGTAGCAGAGAGTCTGGTGCGGAGGAGGAGAGAGTTGGAGCACCATGAAGACATACAGGGGGGATGTGTACGCAAAGAATGGGCATCCCAAAGAGAAGGCTGAAGGAGAAGAACCAATTTCAGTGCTATGGTTAAACCAAGATTCGTAGTTGATAAAGATGCCCTACTTGGAATGTGATTGCAGAATCAGAGGAATTTCTTGGGGATGGTAATAAAGGTCCCCAGCAACGAAGCACGCCAATGCAGGAGGTGCTCAGACTAGGGCAGAGGAATTCACCAGGGCTACATCCACTGAGATGCCTTCCACCTTCCTAGTGATGCGGGATGAGAGGTAATAGCCACCTCAGCTCTACCCACACATGAACACGCACAAATGTCCCTACGGACATACACACGTCGATCTTTCTCTCAGCACGCGCGATTGCGCTAAATGGATGTAACTCATCTACAGTATGCGTTACGTTGCCCAGATCATCCTGTCCAGCATCCCTGCACACAATACAGTTTATGTTCTGCACAAAAGCATGTGGCAGAAGGGCTGAAATCCAGGTCGTGTTCCTTTCAGCAAGATAGTGGCTGCACTCAGTTGCCCTGGTGGGTGTTACCAGAGCAAGGAGAAAGGAGTGCCTTTCTAACTGGACTTCCGGAGGGGCCCTTTGTGGGATGTACAAAAATGCCCAGATGTGCTAATGGTGGCTCTGATCCTTTCTGCATTTTATTTTATTTTATTTTTATTTATTTATTTGACAGAGAGAGAGAGAGAGAGAGAGCTATCACAAGCAGGCAGACAGGCAAGCAGAGAGAGAAAGGGAAGCAGCTTCCCGCCGAGCAGAGAGCCCAATGCGGGGCTCAATCCCAGGACCCTGGAATCATGACCTGAGCTGAAGGCAGAGGCTTAACCCACTGAGCCACCCAGGCGCCCCTTTCCTGCATTTTACAAAATGCAAGTTAGCGAATGCCTGCAGTGTCCTATGTTAAATGTATTATTTGAACAAAACTACCAGACAGACAGACGGCCATGGCTTGTGCAGCAGGGATTCTGTGGCTGAGGGACCAGACTAGGTAAGCAGCGCCCCTTCTCAGATTGCGAAACGTGTTAACGCCAGTTTAGGCTAACTAACTTGGAAAAAATATATTGATAATAAAATTAGAATACACAACTCCAAAATTATAAAAATTTCAGTTGCGAAAACACCACAAGAGTACCCGCTCAGAGCTACTCACACCACTGGGAGTTAGGCACGCTGACCTGCTGCCTGCCCCAAATTTTCTTAATCTTTCAAGTCTCTGCTGCTGCCTCTGTTACCTACCCCCCAGGGACTCTTAATTACCTAGTGAGTCAGTTTTATTTTCAGAGAGAAAGGCAGTTGGATATATTTTGTCCCCTGGAGGTCCCCTGGAGATACAATGTGTCTGGACACATTTCCTCCTTAGAGATGAGGCAGGGAAAGGGCAAAATTTAATCCAGAAGGAAAGGACCTCTTACAATGAAATTTACAAGTGGAAATCTTTGCAAATGAAAGGCTGCCCCCCCACCACTCATCCTTTGCTCCCAAATAACTTCAAATGGGCAAATTGCTAATTTGCTCATGCTAATTTTTAGTCAGAATACTAAATGGACTTTATGGACTTCGATCCCTCTGTGCCTTTTACCATCCTGTTATTTCTTCCCAGAATGCCCTTCTCTCCCTTCTCCTTCCTGTCTGACAACCTCCTGTTTACTCTTCAGGACCCTAATTACAAATTGCCTCTTCTCTGTAGCTTATCCTGCTTCTCCCACACCACCTCCAGGCTTAATGCTTCCTCCTCCATTTGTACTTGCATAGCACTGTATAAATATTTTAATATACAACTTACTAACTCACAATTATTTATCTCTCAGTCAATCTTTCCACCTAAATAGTTCTTTATAAACAAAGATAATGTATTTCTTTTCTTTTAAAGGTAAGAGTGCAGGGGGTAAAAAAAAAAAAAAAAGTGCAAGGGGTAGTGGGAAGGGAGAGACAGAGGGAGAGACAGTCTTAACCAGACTCTACCCTCAATGCAGGGCTCAATCTCACCACCCCGAGATCATGACCTGAACTGAAATCAAGACTCAGATCCTTAACCGACTGAGCCACCCAAGTGCCTCAGGGATACTGACATTTGTTACAGATAGTGTGCTGGATAATAGTGAATTATTTATTGCAATCAAGCATATATACAATAGTATAAAATGCTATTCTTTTATATTTGCATTTTGGTGTTACTTTTCTTTCCATATTTCCATTTCATATGGTTCTTTGGGTAAAGTACCCTTTACAAGGTAAAGAAAATCAACACTTGAACTCAGGCATGGAATAAACTGTGTGATGGACAGGTCATCCCACCTCACTGTACAGTTTCCTCATCAGTAAAATCAGGAATTTGTCTAGAGCAGGGTTTTTCAATCTTGGCACTACTGACATTATGGTCCAGATAATTCTATTTGCAGGGAGGAGTGAGAGGGGATGTTCAGTGCCTTATAGGATGTTTAGAGCATCTGTGGCCCCTGCCTACTATATGCTAATAGCACTCACCTACATGTGACAGTCAAAATATCTCTAGACATCGACAAATGTCCATAATGAAGAAAGGGGGCGTTGAGATTGTCTACACCAGAGGTTTTCCACACTTTTGAGCATGAGAATCTCTTTTTCCTAAAGAAATTTCACCCATTGCATAAACAATTGCAGAGTTCTGCTGAAAGAGGTAGGAAAGCCCTTTGATTTTTTTTTAAACTTATTTTAACTTTTTATTAAAAAACTAAAGCAAAACAACAGAATTTCAAAAACTAAAATACAGAATTCTAATTTTAATTCCAAATACACATGAAATCTATGTCTAGAACTAAGAATCAGAATTAACTAACATTTATGAATAAAGGGGAGTGGCTAAAATGTTTTCAGGCATTATTTCTTGCTTAGTAGCCTCAGATTTGCATCCCTTTCCTTCCTGTTTCACTTGTACAGGATACAGAAAGAATATATTTCTCATTTAGCTTTTAAAAGCCCTCTAAATTCTATGGTTCTCTGATTTTAAAAAACCCAAGTGGATATACCTAAAACATACACCAGGTACCATTAAACATTGAGATTTGGAAAGATCAAGTTGAATCTATATGCCAAAATTTTAGTATCAGGCACACAACAGTAGATGGTAAAGTCAAAATATTTTTTTCTTTTATTCACAGAAGGGAATCCTCTCCTGTCGTCACAGTATAGTAAGAAAAGTGGTCAAATGACTCAGGTATTAAGGAAATCTAATTAATTCATACACATAAGATCCACCAGACAATGCACTTTTTAAAACACAGACCCAAATAAGACAATGCACTTTTTAAAACACAGACCCACATCTCCAAAATTTACATTGCACTTAAGAATTCTTTTTTATTCATGAAACAAATAATGATTCAATGCCTATTACATAATCATTGCTTGAAGCTAAGGATATATGATGACTATATCTGTATGTATGTGTGTATGTATGCACATTCCTTTGTACACAAGTATGCACACATATGTGCACATATATTTTACCAATCATATGTTAACTTTCTCTTAATTATAAATTTAATTATAAAAAATGTGATATAAAATGCATCATGTACAAACTTAAAAACAAAATTATATATGTAAATGTATGAAGAAATTATTACTATGTATATATATTATACATATATTCATTCACTAGAGTATAAAGTAACTTACTTAAAATGTTAAAAGATTTAACCATTGGTTCTTTCTCTGTGTCACCAGAATACGAAAGATTTTAATGCAAATTCTTAACAATCTTTGCTAATATTTAAAAGTTCTAAATTAAAAACTTGGACCATATTCAGATCAATATAAATATTCAATTCAAAATTACTCCTTGTTGAATAGTTCTGAAGAATAAGAATTTTAAAATGACACAGAAGGATTGGCAGATGTATCTAATCTGTAGTCAGAAGATAAAAAATCCTGAAAGGAGAGTTGAGTTTAAAATTCTAACAGTAAAATTCTAACAAAGGAAATGCCAACACTGGCACCCACATTTAGATTCTTTCTATTCTGTGGTGACCCAGAGCAAATGAGTAGATATTGGGAGCGAGGATTTCACTTTGGAAAGGAAAGTGATAAGATGAAATTCAGTAATGTTAACACATAAGAGGAAATTGAATGGCCCATCTCTCCAACTGATTGCAATCACCTTATTCCAACTTTGAAAACTACTAATAATCAGTTATACTCTTTTAAACTACTGATATCAAGTAATAGGTTTTTGAACCACTGCCTGTCTGTGTTTTCAACCAGATGTTTAATCCTTGGGTAAGCAATGTTTCAAAATAGACATGCAGATTAGAACTCACCCACCTGTCAAATGTAGCAGAAAATAGCCTCTCTCCTAAATTGGAGAAAGACTAATGGTTCCGATGGCGCTATGACAAGTTCTCCAGATTTCTCCTCAATGCTTAGAATCTAGATGTCTGGACACAGCTGTTCTCAGTCTGTTTCTCTGCTTCTATTTCCCCAACACTTCCTCCCCCCAACACTCCAAATGGAGTGTTTTCTCTAAAGGTAACCGCTTCACCAGTGTCACCAACTGACTTCTGCTGAGGAGCTTAAAAAGGACCTTCTATCTTTAAGAGTCATCAGTTAACATCACAATTGAGCTCATGGTTTAGACTCAGAGGCAGAGGTAAAGGGAAGGTCTAAAATGGACCCACGTGAAAGTGGAAACCACTTATTTTAGACAAGGGCAACATTGTGAACAGGGCAATCTATGGATGCTATGATTAGACTAACTAACTTACAAAACTCCAGAAACAGTGTAAGAGGTAACAATGTAGGAAAAGTGCTTCCCCAGAAATCCAAGACAAGAGAGTATAAAAGGAAGCAAATTAACTAAGATCCAAGTTCAGAAACTGTAAGGTACTTAAAACCGTTTAGTTGGTCTCCATTGTCTTTCAAAATAAAATAGAAATCTCTTAATGGAAGCTCCAGAAATCTTCATGATCTGACTCTATACCAACCTCTCATTACTCATCCTACATCTACCCTCCAGAGTATGATTCAGAGAATACTGTAAAAGACCAGATAATAAATATTTTAGGTTCCATAGACCATATGGTTTTTCATACTCAGCTCTGCTGTTGTAGCAAGAAAGTGGTTCTAGACAATATGTAAAAGAAAACAAAAAAAATTAGTCTGGCTGTGTTCTAATAAAACTGCATTTATGGGCACTGAAATGGAAATTTCATATGATTTTTACATAACACAGAATATGGTTTGTCTTTTGATTTTTAAAAATCATTAAAAAATGTAAAAATGCAGGGGGCATATAAAAACTGAAGGTGGTCTGCATTTGGTCCACAGCTAAAGTCTGACCATCTCGGCCTCCATGGCCTCCAATTCACTCAGACAATCGTCTATGATTCCATAGAATAAAATACTTTGAATACTCCACACATGCTTTATTCTTTTTGGCAGCAAAGGCTTTGTACTTGTTCTTTCTCTTGTAATACTCTTTCCACATTCATCCTTGAAAAACTAATTTCTGCTCACCTTTCATCTTTTAATTTTTCTGAGATCCTTCTTGAATCCCTCATCATACCAAAGTATTCTAAGTGGCTGACTAAAGGTTCAGGACGGATGATTCAGTCAGAGAGCTTTACCACTAAGAAGGAGCCCTGCTTCGGGGCATGTGGGTGGCCTGGTAGGTTTAGCGTCTGCCTTCTGGTCAGGTCATGATCCCAGGTTCCTGGTATTGAGCCCCACATTGGGATCCCTACTCCATGGGCAGCCTGATTCTCTCCCCCCTTCTTCCTCTGCCTGCTGCTCCCCCTGCTTGTGCTTTCTCTCTCTCTGTCAAAAAAGTAAATAAAATCGTAAAAAAAAAAAAAATTTAGCAGTACAGGTAAGAAGGAGGGCTACAGTCTCTGTAGCACAACCTCAACTTCCCTCCACCACCTCTGTCAGTAACCATGATTTCCTGAGAGGTGGCAGTAGATAATGGTTGTGACAAACATGGGGTGCTTTGGATCAAAGGTGTCCTTAACATATTACCAAAATAAAATCTTGTACTCATTTTGTGGCATTCTAATCTCACACTACCTTTGCTTTCCATTTTAAGAAGGACATAAAGCAAGACTATCCAGAGGCCACTTGCCCCCAGAAGGGTGAAGCCCCCATTACGGATACTAGACAAAAAGGGACTGCAGATGGCCCATTCTATAAGATGATTGACTACTGACACCTGGCTTTCAGGGCAGCCCCACTGTCTCAAAGCATCATCCGTCTCTTCCTCCTGGGCTATGACTGTGGCTGAAAAGAATGGTATCATCATCAAAAGTGCTATAAGGTTAAATTTCATTATTCCTGCAGGCCAAAGGAATGAGCAATGCGATTCTTACTGTTAGAATTTCAAAAACGATTTTATGATGAGTATAATACTATCTACAATACTATGATGAACAATTACTACACAGATATATTATATACATAACCAGCTATACTGACATTTTTACTAGCAAGATTGTTACCATTGCAAGTATATATAAGTTGGTAACTGATTCACATATATGTGGATAAAAAAAAGAACTTTGCAAAATTGGCTCAGTAGGGAAATATGTCACTGTCTCAGCCCGTTAAATTCAGAAATACTGGTATGCTATTAGGGATCTTTATATATACTTTTGTATAAAGACTTTTGGTCTTGAATTTAAAAATAAACTGAATTCTATTTAATCATAAGCTAACATTTATTCAACCCCTACTATGGGTCACAATATATCATCTATCTGTCTAGCTATAATTTATTAATTTGGAACAAAACAATGAGGTGGTTTTTAAAATCTATTTGTTAGAGAGAGAGAGAAAGAGTGGGAGAATGAGAGAGGGTGAGGAACAGAGGAAAAAGTAGACTCCCTGTTGAACAAGGAACCAGATACAGAGCTTGATCCCAGGACTCCAGGATCATGATCTGAGCTGAAGGCAGACACTTAAACAACTGAGCCACCCAGGTTCCCCACAATTAGGTGTTTTTTTTTATCTTCACCTTACAGATAAGGAAAAAAGAACAGAAAAGTGAAGTGACTTACCGAAGGTCATAGACCTTGTAAAGGGCAGATCTCATTAATGTTCAAGAGTCTATAAAATTTCCTACTTTGATATACTAACTTCATTCATTATTTATTATTATTTTAATCAGGAAATCTTATAAATATTACCTTGACTCTGTGTCCTACAGGTATATTGGAAAGGTGGCTTTTTAAAGGTTTTCTGATAGTAGTACATTTTTTGGTATAAATTGTATTTAAAGTGCTGAGCCAAATCACAATCTTATAAATAAGTGTGGGCAATATATCAGGTGTCCCCAAATTCTGTTTACTACTCAACTTAATCACATATGAGGATCAAACAGACTTATACGTTTTCTACTCGCTTTTCAGAAGAGATTTATTTATTTATTTGAGAGAGAGAGAGAGCAGAGTGGGTAGGGTAGAAGGAGAGGGAGAGAATCCCCAAGCAGACTCTCCGCTGATCACAGAGCCTGACAGGGGGCTGAATCTCAGAACCCTGAGATTGGGACCTGAGCAGAAATCAAGAACCGGCCGCTTAACTGGCTGAGCTACCCAGGTACCCCATTCTACTCATTTTTTATAAACTTTTGCAAATATGTATTGAGCAAATGTGACAGACGAATAGAAAATTGCTCTTTACCACTGTCTTGCTAAGATAAATATCCACAGGTAAGTCGTCTTAGCAAGTCTCTCTTAGCTTCCTTCCACAAAATGGAGATTACAGTTAGCAGGACAAAGTCTAAAATAAGCTCTATTTATCTCAAAACCACATCCATATTACACATGCACACACACTCACATATGCACCCACATGTGTACACTCGAGCACACATTTCCTTTTCATGTTCTTTGCTTCCTTTTCCTGCTTCAGAACCATGTACTCAGGGAACTCTTAAATAATTTTTAGTATATGATAGAATACTCCCAAATATTCTTCCAAAGAGGGGCAAGCCTGGTTTGACACATGAAACAGACACCCCTCTGTACCATACAATTCTATTTCATGTTTGGCCAGTTAAAAACTCACTCTTCCCAAATGGAAAATATTATATCTTACAATACACACTGTGTTGCCATTTAAAACTTTAAACACAAATAAAACTCCAAGTGGTAACATACCGTGAAATAATTGAAGTGACTCAAGTTCTATTTTTTCATATTTACAGTCCCTGTACTTTCCAATTTACTGTTTAAATGCAAGAATATGTAGTGTCACAAGTTCTGAAGAAACAAACTGTATCTTAAGAGAATCTAAATAATTCTCAACTGTTAAGAACTTAAACTGACTCTTCAACAGACAGTCCATGAACCAACTGTATAATTGGGAATTATCCAAATTTTCTTCCATATGAAATTAAGGCCTAAAATATAAAATGTTGTTCATTTGAAGTTTACATATGTGTGATTATAATTCAGTAAACATAGCATCTTTTTAGAACTTCCACCAAAGGAAAGATTCGTTGAGGAGGAATATCTTATCATGAAGACTGTTAACAACTGATATCACACAGTAACAGGGAAATGTAGGCCAATTTTATATAGTTTTATCATTGTTTTGAAATTCTCCAGATTACACTCACTTACTGGGGGCACCCCAGGTAGACTACGCTAACCACCATCCTCTTGGTACACCACTGAGTCTAAAGATCTGTTTGGTGAGCGTCAACTAAAATACCATATGGAAGTACTACATAACTTGTAAATTAGTATAACAATGTAAAGTACTAATTTGTTTTAACAGTATACTTTAGGGGCGCCTGGGTGGCTCAGTGGGTTAAAGCCTCTGCCTTCGGCTCAGGTCATGATCCTGGGATCAAGCCCTGCATCAGGCTCTCTGCTCAGCAGGGAGCCTGCTTCCCCCTCTCTCTGCCTGCCTCTCTGCCTACTTGCGATCCCTGTCTGTCAAATAAATAAATAAAATCTAAAACAAACAAACAAGCAAACAAACAAAAAACAGTATACTCTAGAAGATCAGAAACATCTACTTTAGGAACTAATGGAACACTCCTGTACTTATTTTCAGATGCTTTCAAGGAGGAAGAGGTGTGCTTGAGAATGAGGTCATGCCTGGCACTACTGGCTTTATGCCAGAAGAAAAGATACCATAAAGCCAGGCTAGAAGGTCTGCACCACGATCAAATACTTAAATCACAAACTTAAAGATTATCCTAGTATTCTCTTTGCAACATATCTGAAAAGGTAACACAAAGATATAATTTCTAGTTACATATGCTTGATATCCAGGAAACTGCAGGGAACTCAACTTGACTGGTTGTGTTGACAGAGTGTCAGAACTGCGGGCAGAATTTTCAGAAGAAAATGTGGGAGTATAATACACAAGAAATGGAGATGCATCAGTGATTCTGTTTTTAATGCATGGAAGTTTAAAGTAGCAGTGATTGACTTCAAACTGTAGCTCTACAAAGTTTGTCAGGAGTGACATTGTATAACTGTGGGAAAACTATTTTCACACTCCAATTAAACTAACATCTTGGTGAGTCTAGATTTTTAAAATTAGGTTTCAGATGAGACTCACTAAGTTCTATTTAAATTGTTAAGTCTCATGTTGATATATCCCTCTGTTCTAAAAATAAGAATTCACTAATTGGTTATGTGACCTTGGGCAAACTAGTTCTCCCTGGCCCCAAATTTCTTCATTTATAAAATGAGGGTTTAGACTTGACCATCTCTGACCCTCCAACTCTATAATTCTTAGATCCATGATCTTATATATGGAATGGCTTAGAAAAGATAGCAATTAATGTCTCCTGGGTACTTGTCTTACTTCAAAGAAATTGGAACAATGTTAAAATCTGCTTTTCTTAGTTCAAAGACTATACTGACTTGCCAAAATTAAGTTAACAGAAGAAGAGTCTTCCTTCAAAAGGTGATTTGAAGGATTTAAGTTTGGTTCTAGGAGAACCATTATTCAGTCAGTAGTTGCATATTACTAAAGTGAAGTCAAGATGACAAATCTGCCCTTGGCCTAAGTACTTCTAAATGAAAATGAAAGGATCCACGACCTTCAAAACATAGCAGAATTGAGTTTATCAGTGGTTAAAATTCTAAATGTATTTAGTGCTTTGTCAAAGGCAGTATTTCCTTGGGGAAAAAAATAATAAATAAAGGACAATGTAGAAAAAGCCCCCTCACCGCCCCCAAATTACCACCCCCAAATTACCAAACAAAGAAGGCATGGTTTAATATGGCCCTGGAGATCCTTCTAAATGATGCTGCTTTAGGCTGATAGAAAATGGGTAATTTTCCTTTAACAACAACAGATGCCTTGTGCTTTATTTCTTGAGGTTGCCATGAATCACTATAGAATTCACAACAAAGTAAATGAGAATGTGTTCCTTTCTTAACTCCCTGCCATTGTTAATTTACTATTTCTTAAAGGTAGAATGAGTTTTAAGAAAGCCATTTGTTATCAATCGTACTTTCTAATAAAATTCTATCTAGTTCTTTATGTGGGGACACGATGGAATTCGGAACAATGACTGATTTAAATTGACACAGCAGAAAAACAAAGTTGTCCCCAAAAGTCCTCACTACATCCAGCACTCATAGAACTGCTAGACATGCTTTAAGGTGTATAGTTTGTTACTTCTCTGAAATCTCCTATGCACATGTGAAACCATCTTCTGATGTAAAAGAATAAAATTGAGGCTCACATACCCAGTTTCATAGAATATACAGTTATTCTCAGGGTTGACCATTCCCTTCCCCCCAAAAGTGCAATACACTCCTCATCCTACCTTACTTAAAAATAAATTATTCTAAACCATTAAGCTGGAGATCTGTTGCAGCAATAATGCTGTCCAAACAATCAATGCCAGAAAATTAAATGGCTGAATATTTTCTTTCATAATTTATTTTTCCTCGTTGGATAGTCTAAACATTTTTTTTTCTTTCTGAACTTTACTTAGCATAAAAATTATTATAATAGTTTTCCTGATTCACAGACACTTAATGTCTTCTTTAAAACTGAGTCTTTAAAGTGCAAGTTTTAACTGTAACATTTCTAAGTTAAGCTAAGCTATTTGACAGCACTATAAAAAAAAACCATTAAGTTTATGATTGCTGTGAGGTTGTGTGAGTGATAAGAAGAGGCGCCTGTCCATGTCCTTGAATAATGTTCACTAAAAATTATTACTATTGGGCTACTCATCGTGGTACATGAAAAATCTATATGAATAATATGATAATACCTGGAAAAACCATTGCCTTCAATGTTTCCTAACCCCTCCACATTGATACCATCAGAAAATATTCATACCCACAAACATCAAGTAGGCCCTTAGGGATGCCTTAAAATCTGACTCTCACTTATCCCAATGATTACTTCATATCCTTTCCTCAATCCTCAATCCTCAATCCAATTCTGTTTTCTGCAACTTCATTGTCAGCTGAAAACCTCTTTGCATCTTGTTTAATATTTCCGGAAAAAATAGAAATGATAAGAGGAGAACTTATAATGTATGCCCCCACTATCATCTCTACCTATTACTTGCTCCTGTGCCTTATACTCTGAACTGTTCTCCTGAGAAAAATCCCATGTTTCCACCAATGCTAATAAACAACTCTGCCTTTTCATTTGATCCCAACACATCTTGACTATTGGAGGCCACTGTCCCAGAAATTACCACACTGTCTCTTAAAATCATCTCTCTTAAAAAAATCATCTCTCTTAAAATCATCCACTTTTTTCTTTCTTCTAAATCATTCTCATTGGTGTAAAAACATACTGTAGTCACTGATATTGGTGGCTTAATTCTGAATTATGTAATAAAAATTAGATGATGAATGGATAAATGAACAGATATGCAACAAAGCAAATGGAGCAAAATGCACAGAAGCTAGGTGGTAGGGCTTGATCATTCAACTGGTAACATCCTTTCAACTTATCTCTATAAAAATTCTGTAATGATGAGGCGCCTGGGTGGCTCAGTGGGTTGGGGCCTCTGCCTTTGGCTCAGGTCATGGTCCCGGGGTCCTGGGATCGAGCCCCACATTGGGATCTCTGCTCCACGGGGAGCCTGCTTCCTCCTCTCTCTCTGCCTGCCTCTCTGCCTACTTGTGATCTCTGTCAAATAAATAAATAAAATCTTTAAAAAAGTTTTTTTAATTAAAAAAAGTTCTGGAATGAAATATTATAAAACATCGTGGTCTAGTTTCTCCCAACTTAAAAAAACCCAAAAAACCCTCACCCACTTTTAGTACTACCCTCCCTCCTCGTACCAAGCATTCCTTATATGTGTTGACTCTAATTCCCTTTCCTTATTGTAGGAAGTTTATATCGGGGAATAGCATGGGGTATTTTTCCATATCTTTATGCCTAAATTTTGTGTATATTTATAGTTACGTCATGTCTCAAAAGTAGCATGTTTTTTTTTTAAATCAAGTCTGAAAATCTTTCTTTTAATTGGAATAGTTTGTTTTTATTAAATTACTATTGTTGTGCCATTACTTATATATATCTTAGTATTTGCTCTATGTAGTAGACTACATGTGATAATACCTATGGTATACACTCTCATAGTGTGTACCATAAGAATGTAGTAAAACAGCGTATAACTAACAAGTGAACATAGGGATAACTGACTAATAATAATTAAATAATACAAAGGAAAGCCAAAGGAGGGGAAAAGAGGAACATAGAACAAAAGGGTACTACTTTACCACAGCCTGAACAATCCAGCTATCTTAGACTCGTTAACTTCTATTTATTGCCGATTCAATTCCATCCTCATGTGCCTGTGTGTATACTGTTATTGCCATATATTTTAATTCATTACACATTCCGTTTCAGAAGATATTATTGTTATTATAGTTTTACATAGTCAACATTCATTTGGATTTATCCACATATTTACTCTTTGCTCTGTGTTCTTTACCCTATCTCTGTGCCTCCATGCAGGATTATTTTCCTTCTGCATGAAGAACACTCAAGCATTTCCTTTAGTATGGGTTGCTGGTGACAAATTCTGTTTTCATTTATATGAAAATTCCTTTATTTCAACTTTGTTTTTTAATAATACACTGCTGATATCAAAATTATAAAATAGCAATTACTTTCTCACAACCCTAAGATCATGACCTGAGCCAAAATCACGAGTCAGACATCTAAACAACTGAGCCACCCAGGTGCCCCTACAAAATTATTTTTTTATATTTATGTCTGATAATTCCAATATCTGGAGTTTTTGTGAATGTGATTCTCCTATGGTTTTCTGTTTATTCTATTGGTTCTTGCTTATGGTATATATTCTTATTTTTTTGCCTTAAGCACATTATTTCTTGAAATACATCTTGAAAAATATCTTAGAAATTATTTATACCTCATATGAAGCCTCATATTTCCAAAAATAAAATCTGTTTCTGCCAGGTTTTTGTTCACTGTCATCTTGGGACTACCTTACATTAAAATCTTTATCTGGAGTTTGACCACATGGCATGAATTCTGTCTACAAAACTTGTTGAAGGATAACTCAAATATTCAAGGAAAACTTTTTTCCTCCACTCAAGCCCAGGTTAACAAAAACAAGATGGTTTCACTCTTTGTGGATTGAGTTTATCAATAGTTTGCTCTTGTCTCTTGCTATTCCCACTGTATGAGGGGAGTCTTCTATTCACCTCTCAATCTCTACCACAACCTAGATTTTATATCTTGTCTACTCTGGGCTATGTATCCTTCAAAAACAAACAAAACAAAACAAAACAAAAACTGAATCAGACCCTCTTAGATAATAAAAGAGTGAAATCCAGTTTGGGCACTTATCTTTTAAGCTTGCCATTTTCTCTTCTTTTTAGCATTTTGGGATTTTTTCTAGGTCATGATATTTATATTTTACCTAGCTTTTCAGTTGTTTTCATTAAAAGAGTCACTAAGATACTCAGCCTACACTAGACACTTTTTCAAGATGGCAGCCAGAAACACCAATTTATATGTAATTTTCATGTGATATAACCAGCTTAAGAATGCACTGCAAATTGAACAAAATAAGGCAGATTCAGTCCTGAGGATGCCAGTCTGTGCCCTCTGGCCATTAAAGACAAAAGTGAGAGCTTAAAAAAAAAATGATCTGTAAGTAAAAAACTGTGGGCCTGAATTACCTGTTATGGCTTCTTGCTGCTGCTTGATATTACAACAATATATGAAATAGCTTTGTTCTTAAATTATCTTTTGTACATTTATAAGCACTGGAGTGCAGCTATGCCACTAAAATCTTAGACGTGAAAGACAAAAGATGACCTTTGGAAAATTAAACTAAAATTTATTTATTTATTTATTTATTTTTAAAAGATTTTATTTATTTATTTGAGAGAGAGACAGGGAGAGAGAGCATGAGCGAGGAGAAGGTCAGAGAGAGAAGCAGACTCTCCGTGGAGCTGGGAGCCCGATGCGGGACTCAATCCCGGGACTCCAGGATCATGACCTGAGCCGAAGGCAGTCGTCCAACCAACTGAGCCACCCTAGCATCCCTAAACTAAAATTTAAAACAGCAAACCTTTCCTAGGATCTAATAAAACCCAGGGACATCACAATATCAGCAGAGTGTCCTTATATTTTATTTACCTAACACTTAATCCCATGTCCACAAAGCAACCTCCTGATTCCCATATGAGCCTGAATATGAGCAAAAAATATGATCACACTGAGATCATACTGATCATACTGAAAGCACTATTTATACTCAGGATGACAGTAATTTCTCTCAGTAAATCAATAAAGTGATGTCTGACTATGACGTGGCCTTCCTAACACCTTAACTAAAGAGCAGCATAAGCTGATTATGCTGACAGGTACATTTCTACTGGTTGTAATCATTCCATTTTGCACCTTAACTAATGAATGGCATTTTAAGTGTCACCCTAGCTACTTCATGAATTTTAATTATCTCTCAGTCCTCTAACACCCTAGGCACTGACCGGACCACTATTTTTCAAATTGGGATATCTATATCATCAGTAACATATTGTACAATACCAGTGTGTGCAAAAAGCCTAAAAATAATAAAAAGCATCTTCCTGGGAACAATATGTAACAGAAACTTAGAGGAAAAAAAAACAATTTTTAATTTAAAAAAGCACAAATATATTCTACAAAATTTATATTCTTCTTAAAACCAAAATTGAGATTTCTAAGAAATTTTCCATTTTTGACCAACTACAAGAGGCATAATTATTGGATGCCCAGGGCTATGATGGTGGCAAAGTTAATGATCCAATACTTGGATATTACTGTCAAATACCATCTCCACATTCATATCTTCTACCATCTTTTGTTGGTTTTTTTTCAATGACTATTATACTTCTTTTTCTGGTCCCTCCTCTTTCCCATTCTTTTTCACCAACCTTTTTATAATGCTGAGGAATTTTATTTTGTGGTCATTATAGAATGATATTTTGTTTGTTTGTTTGCTTGTTTCTCAGAGTATAAGTGTTACTCAGTTCAATCAATGAGTAAAAAATAAGAATAGAAACTCAATGATCATTACCTAAACAAAGTATTTTATAGCTAAACAGGCTAAGCTACATGAAGCTCTATTGTGAACATTTATATTACCTTTATTCTCAAAGATTAAACAGAAAGTTTTCATATTTCATACTTCCTCCTTTGGCTCCAACAATTAGTGTGACAATTATAATTCAGGTTTGGTTTCGAATAATGAACAGTCTTCATCCATCTCCTTACCTGAACTCTTCCATAGTTTCCTCTTGTCCTTAAAGTTCAGTCACTTTTGCATGGAGCAAAGCATAATTTGCCTCCAGCTCATCTCTTAGCATTGCCCTTCAGTATGGCCCCTGCCAGACTGAAATTCTCTCAGCTTCTTAATTATTCCATAACCATCCTCATGTCAAGGCCTTTGAATTTCATGCATCCTCCGCCTTGAACACCCCCTCCAACTATAATCTGATAGTCAGCTTCACTCTTCAGATCTCCATGTAGGCAGGAAAGCCTCCCACAGGCTTCTACCTTTCCAAGCTTGGCTTAAATGTGCCTCATATATAGTACTTGAGTGGTCGGTGCTCTGTGTATGCCCTCTCACTGCATTTTCTGTATTTCATCACAAAATCACCTGTTTACTTATCCATATCCTTTTATGAACTGCAAGTTAACTAAAACACTAATTCCTACAACCTGCATCCTTCAGCTAATCAATTATTATTTACTCCTTTAGATGTCTGGCAAAGAACATCAACTTCCTTCCCTTACTCACTCTTCCTTGGAGTACCCCCACAGTTTAGCTAGGTATCTGGTTGTCCAACACGGAATGTATTTCCCAGCTTCTTTTATAATTAAGTGTGGCTATGAGATATGAGTGGAAGGCTGTGTGCAACTTCTGGTTATTTCTACAAGGACGCCTGTCCTGGACTCTCTGTGTATATCTTATTGATGGCTAGGAAAATGTGATGACTGGCACTACACTTGCAAGCCACATGTTGACGTTGGTAGAAACACCCCACTAGGCATATACGCCCCATTACAAACTGTTATTCAGGAGAGAAATAAATTATGTCTCTTATCTGAGTCAAATAAGTCTTAACTCATTTGAGTTAAGACAATCAAATCTCTATGTTATAGTGGCCTGGCCTCATTAATACCGAGGTCATTTTAGATGTCATTTCTTCGAGGACGTTTGCATGTATCTATTACCAGACTATAAATTCTATTAAGACCCTTCAATCCGTACTTGTTTAGTGCCACATAAATTCATAAATAAATGAATGAACCCAGGAATCTAATATTATATACTAACTTAACTTATAATATAATTTCAAGGATTCCAAATAAAATGGTAGCATAATGAATCAAGTAGAATCTTAAAGGAATAAATTAACAGGAATAAATAAACTTAATTTCAAAGTATAAGAACATTGAATATCAGCATGTCTATAAATATTATTTCACTGGTCAAAATGTAAGGAAAACACAATGACTATAAGGCTGAAAACTTGGAGCAAAGGGAGAAGATAATTCTTTCTCATGAAGTAATGTACTCTTTCTTCCATTAGCATTAATTTCAGCATCCTCCAGGTCATGAGGTACTGGGCAGGAGGGATGTACTTACAGAGCCCAAAAAAAGGCTAGGAAAAGAGGTCAGCTCAAGAGGGAGAAATAAAGAAAAACATTTGCAGGAAACCTTGACAAACCTTCAGCCTTATCTACTGGCATAAAGGAAAGGGAATGTATCTTAATTTCATGACAAATGAAGCAGTACATCCCAATCACTGGGCCACGGAGCAAATTCCCTCATGCAGTTTATCCAAAATAATTATTGTACCTGTCACAAGTATTGTTATTGTTGTTTTTGTTTTCAAATCATTCAATAAAGTATTGGAAACTTTCTTGCAAATACCTGTCTCAGCTTGCACATAAAAATAATAGCCAATAATAATGACTTTGTACTGTACATCAGGGTATTTGCAAGCACTTCACATATATTCCCTCTGAAATTTATTTAAAAACAATCTAGTAGGTCCCTATCTTCAATGTTAATTTACATTATTTTTATTTGATAGTTTTTTAAACTACAAGTCATGACCCATTAGTGGACTGCAAAATCAAATTAATGATTTGAAGTCAGACATTTTTTTGTAAACGTTATAAAGAATAGGGTACCTAGGTGGCTCAGCTGGTTAAGCACCTGCTTCCTGCTCAGACTGAGCTCAAATTGAGTCCCATGTCAGTCTCCCTGCTCAGCAGGGGGTCTGCTCTCCCTCTGCCCTTCTCTCCTGCTCATGATCTCTCTCTCACTCTCTCTCAGATAAATAATAAATAAAAATCAAAAAAGATCTTTTTTTTAAAAGTTATATAGAATAAATCACACAACAACAGAGGAGGGCAGGAAAAAAAGAGAGAGAGAGAGAAAATAACAGAAAATAATGACTAGAGTATGCATACATATTTCGCGGAAAGTTTTATTTTGGCTTAATGTATCTATGTATAGATCAGTCCCCAAAAAAGTTGGAAATGCATCATTGTAAGGTACCCCTACCCTTAGTTGCACAAAGGCCTGATGACATCACACTTGCAAAGTCATTATCTTGACTCTACTTCTTCACTCCTTCTTGTCCAGTCTTGAGCCCCAGTGGATTGTTACATCCCAGATTCAGGTTACCCACTGTTCTTGAATGGTCTGAAGTAGGAAAGATTGGTTTTGGGACAGAATGCTATGAAGGAGACTCTGCTTCAGTGACAGCAGGTTTCATTTCTCTGGGGCCACCTACTGTTCCCCCCACCCCCCAACCCCATATAGAAATAAGGATTCAAGTTGTGTATCTGGAAACGAAAACACTCAAATTGCATTTTAAATCCTTATTCTGGTGTTCCCTCCCACCATGCCATATAAGAGGTTCCCTCTGACTATATTTGTCTGGGCTATAGGTACATTTCCCCTAGTACCTGCAGCACCTGCAGCTAGGGGGAAGTCTCTCCAGGTGTATGAATTTCAACTCTAAAAGTCAGCCATCAGAGGGGAGGTAGATGGGGGGATGGGTTAAATAGATAATGGGGATTCAGGAGTGCATTTGTTGTGATGAATACCAGGAATTATATGGAAGTGTTGAAACACTAACTTGTACCAGTATTTCCTGTAGGTAATCTTACACTGTAGGTTGACTAACTGGTATTTAAAGAAAAACTCTTAAAAAATAAATTTCAAAAAAGTCAGCCATACCCTGGAAGTGATAGATAGAATGACAGAATGATAGAGGTGAATGACAAGGCAAAGTAAGGACACCCAATGAGTAGAGACACTTAGCAATCTGGAAGGCAGCCTTCTTTGGCTAATATGTGCCATCAATCTACTTATTAAAGAGGAAGACTCATCACGTATCTCTTCCCTCACAGATTATGGCTGGAGAATACTCATATTTTATACAAATACTACTTCTAAGCACAAGGGGCTAGTAGATATCTTACAGCTTACACCAACATGGTATCACAATTTATTACATCTTTGGCTCCCAAAAACTGATTGCTTTAGAGAAATTGAAGTAGGACAAAGGATAGTGTTATTGTTTCTATATATTTAAGTCAGATAGATATAACTCTAAATAACAATTCTTATAAGTGGGACAACAAGAAGAACCTAAGGAGATGGATGAGTGAATCTAATCCCTGAACTGAGTTCCTCAAAGAGGGGCCTTGACCACCAACACCAGTGTTACCTGGGGTGTTGGTGTTGGACCAGTGTTAGGCAGGCAGGGAGTGCCTTGGAGGTCTGACTCCCACAGAGGATGCTTAGGTTCAGGGCTACAGATTTTCCATCAAAATGTAATTAAGTAATGACACAATCACTGAATTATGAAGCACTTATAGTATCATTCCAAAACTCATCAACCTGCACATAGAGACTTTCATCTAACACTTCTATGTTCATGAATGTTATTTCACTTTTTAAAATTTCTACAGCAACTTCTTTTGAAACCATATGGATATTTATAAAAAAATATACAATATTTGTATTTTCATAAGTAAGACAAGGAATATTTCTCTTACTAGTGAAACAAAGGCTTGTTATGTTTTCTTTAATATAAGGTTTAGACACATATTCACAGACAATTTATGACAATTTATGGAGATGTAATGGATAATCAAAAATCATAAAATACATATATGTGTATCTATTTTTTCCTACCCCCGAACAAAAAAGACAGAAGCAGAAACTTTATAAGCTCTGTTTTAAATTATTTAACTCATCTCTGTAAGACGGCTCAAGTCTAAATCTCTCTATGAATTTTCCCCCTTATACTTCATGACTCATTTATAATTCTAGATTGTTAGAACATTTTTACATGTCTTATTTATATTATGGGGTTTTCTGAGCATTTTTTAAATTGTGGAAGCAGCACTGCCTTTTGTTCAGGCTTTAAATCTGAGTCTTGCCAAAAGAATGGAACGAGATTACTTCAATCCAAACCAATTTAGGCTTGGATTTTATATGCAAATTCTTAGCTACAAACATTTAGCCTAAAAACTTTAAAGAAAAAATGTTCCACTTGACAAACAAAAAGCGGATGGTAAGTCTAGAGTGATCCAATCCACAAACATCTTTGCTAATCTGAATTTATTAATGTGAATTTTAGAAAATAGATGAGTCATACCATTTCCTAGAAAGAAAAATCAGATTAAAGTGTAATTTCTGATTGACAAAGATCTCCTGTCATGTCCAAGAAATGCCTTTCAGAATCCCTTGAAGGGGATTTTAAGAATTTTCTTTCAACACTGCCATATTCAATCCCATTTGGGATCTCTAGAACAATGAGTCCAAAGAAATAGCCAAAAAATTATCCAATAATTACATGGTCAAACTAGCTGGCTATACTCCCCAGGAACATTTTCTTTTACCGTCTGAAATACTTAATTTTACCAGGTTACCTGTACATACTGAGCCTACTCATTTGCATGCAAGCCATATCTACAGTAATGAAGTTAAATAGAAAATGAAGGTTCATAACCGTATAATTATATCCTAAGAAATCCTTTCATCTAAAATAACAAGAAATTTGAGGCAAAGGATTTTGATACACATGTATAGCTGGCATGTCTGAATGGGTCAGTTCAATGTTTCATTTTGCTAATAATATAGTAACATTTATGGATAGTTCTTGTCTTATTTACCTCTCTTAAAACCCACTGACATCTGTACCATGACTACCATCGCCCCCATATTTCAGGCAAGGAAAGAGAGACTTAGTAAGATCAAGTAGCCAGTGCAAAACTTCAGGGTTTGGAAGTGGCAGGGATTGGATTTGAACACATTATGTGTCAAGGTGACACGAAAAGCTATACATCTAACAGTTCTACTGACCTGGTCTAGTAGGAGCTCCCTCTAGTAGAAGAAAGGAAGGGTTCACAAAAATGGGGAAATCTTAAAGAAAGAAATGCCTCCAAGGACTGCATTTTGGAGTAGGCAGCAGGAGAGAATAATACCATGAACAAAGCTGAGAGAAAAGTATTAGTATGAAACAAAACCTATACTTGCTTTTTAAGAAAAAACAAAACAAAACAAAAAACTTCCCTCGTGGGGCGCCTGGGTGGCTCAGTGGGTTAAGGACTCTGCCTTCAGCTCGGGTCATGATCCCAGAGTCCTGGGATCAAGCCCCGCTTCGGGCTCCCTGCTCAGCAGGGAGCCTGCTTCACTTCCTCTCTCTGCCTGCCTCTCTGCCTACCTGTGATCTCTGTCTGTCAAGTAAATAAATAAAATCTTTAGGGAGAAAAAAAAACTTCCCTCGTTAGTTACTTCTAATTTCCCCTGCTGTCCCATAGTCCGAGGTACCTAAGGTCCCAGCTCTGCAGGGCAGCAGCCCCTCAGAACAGGCAAGGAGTGGGTGATTACATGTACAAAGCTTTGCCCTGATCAAAAATCCCATTTCTCTTTTTTTGAGAGTATTACAGCAATTCCCCTGTTGATAGCAGCAGCAGCAATAATCCTTCAGATTTATGTTGACTTTCCACATTTCTGAAAACACCTTTAGAGGAAATACTGACATCAAGAATGTCCAAATATTAAGTCTTCCTGGAACTCTCTTAAATCAATAACACATAGTTGATGAAATTTCTGTATCAGTGGCCTCTGTGGTGCCTAATGACATTCCTGGTACTACAAGAATTCAAAAGGCTCTGGCGACAAGATCCTGCCTCCCAGGAACTTAGCATCTCAGTATGGTACATTTAGGAACAAATCTTTATTTTACATACACAGTCCATTTTTGTGTATGTCTTTTACCAAAAAAAAAAAAAAAGGTATTACTGTGAACTCTTTCCAATGTGGAAAATAAGACACAGAATTTTAGCACATCAGTAAGGCATTTCCCTCCCCTCCTGTGAGGTCACCGGCAGAGAAGGAGCTAATTTACAGTAGCAAGTGTCCTTTGCTGATTGGCCTCAAACTAAAAATAGCATTCAAATAACCCATCTCTTCAGTATAAGAGAAATAGTTGAATCTGTAGCATAACTATTCATGAAAGGAAAGAGAGGTCCTAAGGGAAGGTAAATCTCTAAATCCCTGAGACTTTCTGTTTCCTTCATTTGCCGCTTAGTTTAAACCAATACCCAAACCAAGAACTTCCATGATAAAGGTGACTGCCAAGTGGCAATAAAAGTCAGCCCCAAAATAACAAGAAAAACCCAATGTCCAAAATGCTAACGTCTTAGCATGGCTCTCTCTTCTATTTTGCCACTTGTCTCCTTCTCCCAAGTTGCTACAAAACATTTCTAGCTCCTGAGATGAAACGTGGGGGAATCGCCAAGTTTTGATAGTATAGAAAGAGCCTGGTCTGGATGGCAAAGCTGTAAAGTGGGCATGGGCGTGCCATCCCATAGAGATGGTGTCTGCGTTCTGAAAGGCACACGGGAGAAGACTTAGAACTCTCTTCATACTCCATCACCTGGCTGGGAGCTCATCAGGAGCGAGAAGAGGTTACACGCTATCCCCTCCCATCTTTCCATAACACACCTTAAAGGGGAGATTTTGCAGATCTACAGTCAAGCTGGAGGGAAAGGCTCGAGGACATTGAAAGAGTTATGGCATTAGGAAAATCAGAACACATTAATGAAGCAAATGCTCACCCTAACTGGCCTGGCCAGGGTCAGCTGCCACAGAGCAGAAACGAAATCCACTGCGGGGTACAGCACCAGGATAGCATGCCAAGGACCACAGAGGTGGGAAAGGGGCTCCAGTACACAAGGTTTACAACTGTGTGCAGAGGGAAAGAAGAACGGGATCGAGGGCCAGAGCAGGATGTCTTTAGTGACCGCTATGGTGAATGTGTTCATCAGTGGGGATCTGTTAAAGGAAAAGGCTTGGGGACATAGCTGGGGAGAAAGGCAGGGGAGTGAGGAGCAAGGACGGATGTCAACTCACTCATCAATGGGAGCTTTACTGACAATACACACCTTTCCTTCTATCTCTAGGCGAGTATGATCTAGGGACTAAGTGCCCATCGGGAAAAATCTCATTATATTCATTCGATGTATTGTTTTCTAGGTATAAAACAAATCATTTAAAGATAGACAAGCTAAAAAACAAAAACTAAAAATAAAAAACAATAAAGTTATACTATATTTTAAATACACCAGGCAAACCTACTGTTATAAAAATAAATTACAACAAATTGCACTAGGAAGCAAAAAGCAGTCTTTCATCATGCTGGTAATCATTTCCTAAATTATCTATCTTGTAAGTATGCATTTCTGTATCTTAATTTTCTGCAAAGTAGGCCACACAGGTATAGGTTATTTTATATATGCATATACAGGTATGTGCGTGTGTGTGTGTGTGTATATATATACATATATATATAGTTACTTATATATAAGTAACTATATATATATAAGTATTTGTCTGTGTGTATATATATCAGTTCTTAAGATTATACTTAATATGTTTTATACTTTACACCGTGGGCTTTCCTTAAATGTTTTTCTTTTTTTTCTTTTTTTTTTTTAAAGATTTTATTTATTTATTTGTCAGAAAGAGAGAGGGAGAGAGCGAGCACAGGCAGACAGAATGGCAGGCAGAGGCAGAGGGAGAAGCAGGCTCCCTGCTGAGCAAGGAGCCCGATGTGGGACTCGATCCCAGGACGCTGGGATCATGACCTGAGCCGAAGGCAGCTGCTTAACCAACTGAGCCACCCAGGCGTCCCTCCTTAAATGTTTTTCTTATTCTTGATTGTGTGCACATATTTCTAGTTGAAATCATCTTTTGTGCTCCCCACCTGTGGGGCAGAGGCCTTAGCTGACATCTGGAAAGAGTACTCAGTGACAGAGGTAGAGCACAGCTGATCACCTGGGCTTGGATGTACCGTATTTCCCCAGGCTATGTCCGCCCAGCCTGGATTCCCAGTTGGCATCCTCAAACCAAGATCCCACACTTGTTGCTCTCAGCCAGACACAGAAACCACAGTTAGTTAAGCCAGGCCCTGGGAGGATTGTGGGGTCTAGAGCATGAACTGGCTGCCAATTCCCATGCAATCAGCTATTTATTGCCCCTGGCCCAGGTCTACACCCCTGTTCTCAGTTTCACTCACTTCTGAACATGAACTTAGCACTACCCCCACATTCTCGAGCAGCAGGCACCCACGGAAGTCCTGAGCTATATTTTCCTTCTTTAAACAGCCCTAGACTCTAAAGACTCATAATTCTTGCTCTACCAAAAGTTTGCAAAGATGCTCTTGAGCTCAGCTGTTTAATTATCTCTGTTATTTATTTGTCTAAAGCATCTTTTCTATCACCCAGGATTTTGATGCAGGAGAGGGAGGCTATAGCATGAGCTCAACCTCCCATTGTGAAATGAAAGTCAAATGGCCAATTCAGCAGGAAGCTACGTGGACAGCTGGAAAGCAGCTGGCTCAATGGGCATCACTCAGGGGGCTCTCCCAGACAGATAACTCTGAAGGGAACAAAGCTGACCCAATACCTTCCCACTCTACAAACTCCCGAGAACTTAGGTATGACTCCAGCAAATGCAAGATGAACCTAGAAATGAACTGAGAATAAGCCTCTTCTTCCCCAAAAGAATAAGGGTTTGAAATAGAAGTTAAATTTAGTTACAAAAAATGAAGTTATATTCTTCATATTCTTTTTTTTAAAGATTTTATTTATTTACTTGAGAGAGAGTATGACAGTGAGAGAGACAGTACAGAGGGAGACAGGAAGCAGACTCTCTGTTCTGCAGAAAGCCAGATGTGGTGCTTGATCCCAGGACCCCGAGATCATGACCTAAGCCAAAGGCAGCTTAACCTCAGCTTAACCGACTGAGCCACCCAGGCACCCCTATTTTTTATATTCTTATACAGGTAACAGTTAAGCCTTTGCCTTAGGCTCAGGTCATGATCCCAGGATTGTGGGATAAAGCCCAGCATCAGGCTCCTTGCTCTATAAGGAGTCTGCTTCTCCCTCTCCCTCTGTCTGCCACTCCCCCAGCTTGGGCACTCTCTCTCCGTCAAATAAATAAATAAATCTTTAAAAAGGGGGGGTGGGTAACAGAGTCAGAAATATTTATTCATTTATTCATTCTAGAAATGGTTATTGAGTAACTACCATATGCCAGACACTTTTCTCCAGACACTAAAGGTAGTTTGATTAAACAGACATCCGTATCTCCTGACTTCTGTCCATTTTCTTTATTAACAGATCCCCAAAAGTACCTTGCCTTTCATAATATAACTGAATATTTTGATAAAGAAGAAATACTTGATGCTCAAAAGTAATTTGAAAAATAAAATTTTATCTAGTTAAATTACATGTGATACCTATATTTTAGCAATCAGATAGAGCCACATATCTTTTTAATGAGCTACACAGCAATGACATAATTCTCAAAGCCCAGTTTTGCAAGTCATGCCGGGATATGTCTTTAATAGAAGACCAAATGCTTTATTTCAACTTTATCTGATGTTTTATCCAGCTCTTGACCAGAATTCTAAATCCTTTAATACTCTAAGGAGAAATATGGATTATCCACAGCCATAAAATTAGGTGATATTGGTTTCTTACACAGTTTAAATCAATACCAATTATACACCTCCAGTTCTCTCCATTATTGCAATGGCTTTTATTCAAGCTTCAGGTAACTATTTTTTCCATTTTTCTTCAGCTAAAAACAAACTGTGAAGAAATTGGTTCAGTTTGCATACTAAAATTCTGACATTTATTCTATTCCTACATTTCACATCGTAGAACAGGTGCTGATTATTTCAGGTAAGATCTAAAAACTATACAACTGAAAACAATTTACTAATATCTCAGCTTTTTTTTTTCAAACACATAACCACTGTCCTGTATTATAAGACACTTAAAAATAAAACTAATGTCAATGTATTTTTTGAACAACTGTAATCACCCAAAGTAGCATGTGCAAAAAGCACCTGGTAAGTATTCCCTATATTAATTCTAGATGAAACTTAAACTCAATTGGCAATAAGATACAGAAATTTTGGAAAACAGCTACCAGAAGCAAATGCTTTTAGAGACCAAGGATTGTTTCCTGAATTTCAATTGTAGTTGCCAACAATAAAAAAATGTCAAGTGAAAATAGTTTAGTGTACTTAACATGTATTTTGGCGGGCACCACCTTCAAGTTTTCTCTCAATAGCCATGCCCCTTATATGTTTTTTTAAAGATATTTAAATGACACACAGAGACAGCAAGAGACAGAACACAAGGAGGGGGAGCAGCAGAGGGAGAGGGAGAAGCAGGCTCCCCACTGATCAGGGAGCCAGATATGGGGCTAGATCCCAGTATCCCGGGATCATGGGCTAGAGAGCCTACAGAATGTTTTTCTATCCAATATGATAGTCTCATTTGTATTATGATTTACTACATGCCATGCCACTTAGCAATTTCCTATCTCTTCTGTCCTGTGAGTTCTTTGAGAAGTGGCGCATTCATGCACCAGATTACAGCAAAGACAGTCACTATGATGAAGATAAACTGAAGTCACAGATGTGCCAGCATACCGGGAAGGTGGAAGATGAGGGGGGTCTAGAGCACAGTCTAAGTTACTCCTTGAAATTAACTCTTGCCTTCTCTCAAACAAACCCAGTTCTACCCTGAAGACCCTGCTCAATATACATTTGCCATAAGAAGCTTTCTCCAAAACAAGACAATGCCATTCTAACAATTACCTGGAAGTCAAGGTGTCCTATTCATTTAAATGGACCATTTGTCAGAATGTGATTCAGGAACACAGGCACCAGATAGTCCAGGGTAAGTTTCAAAATCACCCATCCCCAGGTATCAACCTGGACCTACCAAATTGGAAACTCAGGAAACTCAGGTTGCCCTGCAACCTGCATTTAAATGAGCTCCCAGAGTGATTCCCTTGTGAACCAAAGCTTAAGAACCCCTTGCCTGCAAATCCCAATGCCGATCTATGCATGGGTTCAATAAACAGTGGCTGCAGTAGAAGTTAGGGTCACAGGAGAGAAGAGGAAAACTTGAGCATAAAGTTGAAATGTGGCCCTATCACAGAACGAGACACAGAAGAGACATAGAGGGGGTCTATGGGAGCAGAGTCCATAAACACATTTAAAAAAAAGAAAAAAGAGTAATCATAACCACATACAAAAAGGGCCTTAGAAGTAAACAAATACTCAAAAGAAATCCTGAAACACACACATAGTCACACACTCTCACAGTAACACACACACAGAGAAAGGGAAAAGCTATTAAGATAAAAGATGAGTGTTTTATAAAAGGCAAATAGTCATTCCTTTATCTACAAATGCACAAAACTGCATTACTTTCACTAAAAATGTTGCAAAAGCCAGTTGAAGAAAATATTTTCTTACTTTATATTCACAGGGGAAAACAAGCAAAATAGTTCTTTCTAGCCTAGGTCAACTTTTTTTTTTTTTTTTAAGATTTTATTTATTTGAGAGAGAGAAAGAGAGAGAGAGCACAAGCATGGATTAGAGGCAGAGGGAGAGGGAGAAGCAGGCTTCTAGCTGAGCAGGGAGTCTGCTGTGGGGCGCGGGGCTTGATCCCAGGACCTTGGGATCATGACCTAAGACATAGGCAGACGCTTAACTGACCGAGTTCTCCAGGTGCCCTGCAAGGTCAACTTTTTAAAAAAACAACAAAATCACTCGAATTTTTTTTTCCTGATGTCCTTTATTTTTCTGAAAAAAAAAAATATATATATATATATATATATATTTTCAAGGTGTACAACATACAGCTAATTAACATATCCATTTCTTCACATACTTTTTGTGTTATGTGGTAAGAGTACCTGAAATCTACTTTTGGCAAATTTCCAGTATATAGTAGTATTAATATAATCATCATTCTATAAGTTAGATCTCTAGGCTTATTCATCTAATATAACTACAACTTAGTACCTTTTGATCAACATCCCCCCATTTCTCCAACCTCCCTGCCCCTGGAGCCACCATTCTACCCTCTGTGTCTATGGATTTGACTTTTTTAGATTCCACATGTAAGTGAAATCATGTGGCTATTTTTCTTTTCTTTTTTTTTTTAAGATTTTATTTATTTATTTGACAGAGAGAGATCACAAGTAGACAGAGAGGCAGGCAGAGAGAGAGAGAGGGAAGCAGGCTCCCCGCTGAGCAGAGAGCCCGATGCGGGACTCGATCCCAGGACCCTGAGATCGTGACCTGAGCCGAAGGCAGCGGCTTAACCCACTGAGCCACCCAGGCGCCCCTTTGTGGTTATTTTTCTTACTATGTCCCCCTTATTTCACTAAGCACAATGCCCTCCAAGTTCATACAGGTTGTTACAAATTATAAGAATTTTTTATTATAAATTATTTATTTATTTATTTATTTATTTTTAAAGATTTTATTTATTTATTTGACAGACAGAGATCACAAGCAGGCAGAGAGGCAGGCAGAGAGAGAGGAGGAAGCAGGCTCCTTGCTGATCAGAGAGCTCAATGCGTGGCTCAATCCCAGGACCCTGGGATCATGACCTGAGCCGAAAGCAGAGACTTTAACCCACTGAGCCACCCAGGTGCCCCTACAAGATTTTTTTAGGCCCCCAAAATATTCCACTGTAGGTATATACCATATCTTCCTTACACATTCATCCACTAATGGACACTTAACATTGTTTCCATACCTTGGTTATTGTGAATAATACTGACTGCAGTGAACATGGATGTGCAGGTATCTCTTCAAGATAAGTATTTCATGGTGTTGGGTACATACCCCAAAGAAGGAGTGCTAAATCATGGGGTAGGGCTTTTTTAACTTTTAAAGGAACATCCACACATCCAGGGTAAGTTTCAAAAACTGTTAGCAATGTGATTGTACCAGTTTACAGTCCCACCAACAGTGTGCAAGGGTTCCTTTTCTCCATACCCTTGCCAATACTTACCTTTTATCTTTTTGATAACAGCCATCCTAACAGGTATGAGGTGACATCTTGTTGTGGTTTTGATTTGCATTTTCCTGGCATCCTCTACACTCTTCATGCAGTACATATAACTTGATCTCCCTTAAGAGTTATAATTTATTTTTATACTTTTAACAATACAAATTCATGGAAACCAAGGTTTATATTAAGAAAAAAAGATAAATTAAAAATAATTCTTTACTTTAAAAGTTATTGTTTTAAAATATTGGCATTTTTACCCCCAAAAGGAAACTAACATTTAAGGGATACAAAGAAAAAATAATAACTTAGTAGCGTGTTGGACGGTCAACCAACTAGGACACAAAACAGCATTTGGTTAAAACAGTATAGTTTATAGTAGACAGAAACTGAAGAAAACTTAAATATCCAAGTAATAAAAAAACTGGTTAAGCAAAATCTATAAAGACCAATCCAAATAAAATAACAGATGCATCCACAATTAAAGAAAATTAATAGCATGGATTCATGATACAAAGCAAATTAATTTTTTGCCTCAATCATTTTGAAAATTTTACATAGAAAGATATTAAGATGAATCAACATTTCAGGGGGTCATCTTACTTTCTATTATCTTCTTAGTGGATATTTTCGGATTTTCAACTTTGCTAAAATGGATATTTACTATGGAACGACAAAAACAGATACCAAAAAAGCATAAAATAATCAGCCTATTTATAATTTGAAAATAATGAATTTCTTTTCCATTGTGAGATTTTTCTTTCTTTATATTTCTGTAAAAATGGCAGTTTTCTTAGAATAAATTAATATAAAGAGAATAATTGGACTTTTCTACTCATGTTCTGTTCTATTCTATTTAATTAAATTTCCTTTGATTGTTAATGATCATGAGCGAGTGATATCCAAAACTCTGCTTTGTTTTTTTCTAGAGAATTTATTTCTGACTAACTTTTCAAGATGTAAAGAATAACTGTATACTTCAAGAACTCAAGTAGGGGACAGGGATTTTGTTAACTTTCAAGAAATAGTATCTTCTTAGTCAAGAAGGTTTGGAGACCCATCAACTTGCAAAACATTTTTTTTTAAGATTTTATTTATTTATTTGACAGAGAGAAATCACAAGTAGGCAGAGAGGCAGGCAGAGAGAGAGGAGGAAGCAGGCTCCCTTCCGAGCAGAAAGCCCGATGCGGGGCTCGAACCCAGGACCTGGGATCATGACCTGAGCCGAAGGCAGCAGCTTAACCCACTGAGCCACCCAGGCGCCCCGCAAAACATTTTTTTTTAAAAGATTTTATTTATTTATTTGTCAGAGAGAGAGAGCACGCACAACCTGGGGGAGAGGCAAACAGAGAAAGAAGAAGGCTCCCCGCCAAGCAAGGAGCCTGATGTGGGACTTGATTCCAAGACCCTAGGATCATGACCTGAGCCAAAAGCAGCCGTTTAACCAACTGAACCACCCAGATGTCTCCTTGCAAAACATTTTTAAGAAGAATTTTTCATTATAAAAAATAAATATTTGTTGTAGGTCATAAAATGTGTGTGTATTCAGAAAACTGAATTTACTGTCTTGAGCCATAAATTAGCTCACCAGCCTTTTGTTTTTTAAAAAAGATTTATTTACTTATTTTTAGAGAGAGAGAGTACTGAGTGGGGGGTGTGGGGTGGGAGAGAGAATTTCAAGCAGACTCCATGTTGAGCATGGTGGGCTCCACGCAGGGCTCAATATTTTGATCCTGAGGTCATGACCTGAGCTGAAATCAAGACTTGGATACTTAACTGAATGCGCCACCCAGGGGCCCCAGACTTTTGCTCATTTATCTTCCACTATACATGCGTGGATGGTTAGTTTGCTTACAAAAAAGAAAGTAGCTAAAAGGACAGCAATCCTGCCATCAGAGTGTTGACAACTGGTTGGCTCTCAGGTTGTCTTTGCATCACATATATCCTAAATGTATACTAGAAAACATGTGGCATTTCCTCCTAATAGCAGCAAACACATGTATTAAGCATTTACTATGTGCCAAGCACTCTGAGGCTCCTAACGTTCTCATTTGTTGTTTCTCATTGCTTCTTCTAGCACTTAAAAATTGTGAAAATGATTCCATTTTTAAAGATAAGTTGTAAAATTGAACGTTGATCTCTTGGCTTCTTTAGAATTTTGTCTCCAATTTTTTCTCTGTGAAAATATTTTGCTCGAAACTCCATGGTTTATTGCTCAGAGCTTCTCATCTTCTGAGACCTTTTTCAAGGCAGACAAATGAATGGAAAGGAGGTATTGGGCAGTTTCCATGAGCGGTATATAGGGGGAAAGTACCCAGGACGTGAATGTGGGCACAGAATCCTTTCATGCTATTACTCATCTGAGTGATGTGAACAAAATGCTGGCATGTAATCCAGGTTTAGCCTACGGGGGGACGGACTTCACTCCCATTCTGCTTCCTGCTCCCTGTGGCCTTTAACATAGCCAATGCAAAGAAGAGGTTATCAATCAGCCAGGCAGCAACTCTCATAGGAGAGACCTTAAAGGGCAGCGTCTTTTGAGGCATCACCTCATCTACCGGCTCACGATAGCCCTGTGCTTTGCTTCCACCACCCCAGTCTGCACTGATAGCAGCTGGCCGTGAAGTTCTTGCTTCTTAGGGGTGTGAGCAGGAGAAGCAGATTTCACTGACACATATTCCAATTTTCAGCTTTATCTACTGATATGTCTTTTAACATGTTGGCAAAAAATGTGAGAAAACTTGTTTACAGTCTTGATTTTGAGGGTAGAACAGGAAATATGAATTACAAAGTAAGGCAGGAAGTAAAAAATGAAACATCTTGAAATCAAAATTAACCTCCAAAATGTAAGCAAACAGAACATGATGGAGACAGAAATAAATACAGGATTCAAAGCCAAAAGCATTAACCACAAAACTTGGTTTCAATTAACCAGACTCAAATTATCAAAAACCACTGTGCCAAAGTATAATTTTTACCAAAAAAAGAGAGATCGATATAAGGGGCACCTGGGTGGCTCCACTGGTTAAGGGTCCAACTCTTGATTTCAGCCAGGTCATGAACTCAGGGTTGTGAGATCAGCCCTATGTCAGGCTCTGTGCCAGGCATGGACCCTGCTAAAGATTCTCTTTCTCCCTTTCCCTTTGCCCTGCTCCCCCCCCGAAGAAAGAAAAAGAAATAGATAAAACGATTTTAAAAATTAACATTATATATGTACAGGAAAAAAAAAATTAAATCCAGTAAGGAACTCACAAGTGGGAAGAATAAGGCACTAAAATTGGTAAGCCACAATTACTATAAAGGGGCTACATTTTTTAGACATTTGTTCAGGCTCTTGAGAGATGCGATTAACTCAAAAGATAGAGATTTTATTTTCTTTCAACATGCTAATTTAGAATAGTAGATGGCTGTGGAGGGGAACTTAAAACATTTGCATCTGATAGTCTCAATTACCATATAGTTGACTGATTCTGTGTTAGCAAGGTTTCTCCTGTCATTCTTCACTTAGTAAACTTAAGAATTACTAGCATACTGGTATGTCTCATTATGCCAGATTCCACAAATGGAGATATATCTAAGATAAGATAAAATTATTAAATATACTAAAACTTATCAAGATTTCAAAATACAATCAGGACCTGTCAGTAGATCTCAAGGTCTTACCTACAAGATCTCTATGTCAGATACTACCCCCAAACCTCATCTTGTATGCTAGAATTACCAAACAGAGGGTGAAGGCAGGGGTTGCAAAGATCAACATTCCCATTCCCAATCTGTACGTGATGATCTAGTCCTCATCATTAGACCTTCTGCATCCCTCCTCCACTTCACTGGGGACTTTTGGCTTAAATGATCGTACGATAGTGAATATTTACAAATCTAGAATAGCACAGCAAGTAATTATACCAAACTGCTACATTTTATGCTCCAAAAACAAACCCACAATCTTATAGATTATGGCTGTATCTATTTCTGAAACAGTAGGTATTTTTTTTCACCAATGTTTCCATTACTTGGTAATATGTTGCTTATTTTCACGGTGAAAGTTTTTTTTAACTTATTTTTTAATGGGAAGGTAAAATCATGGGACAGGTAACAAAGTAATAATCAACAAGGCTCAAGGGTTCCAAGAGATGTATGTCTTTCATGAGAAAAGTAAGTGGCAAACTTTCCTGAGAAAAGAAAGATATACTCAAGGAGCTGGTTCTCATTCCCTAGGACCTGACTTCAAAGCCACACTGACTGTCAGCAAGAAACTTGACACTGTTATTCACTGATTTCGGTCCATCAAAAGAAAAGTTAGGGGAAATCACAAGAATTAATGGAGTCTGAAAACAAGTAAGGGAAAGGAATTAACTAATGCATGCTTTTAAATGTCTTAAATCACTAAACTATAAAAATCCACCTGGCCAGAAACAAACAAGGGAAAGAAATTCCATGATTTTCCAAAATGACAGAAAAGAGAACGATGTTCAAGTTTCCAGTATTATGAATTTTAGTTAGTGAAGGATCTCAGAATAATGTATGGTTAATTAAAATACTACAAATCGTGCATTAACATTTAATCACTCCTTTCTATAGTTTTCATGGATGTGCTTAATTTGCTGTACAAACCTTAATACATTAATATATGTCTTCTCGAAATAACTCAATATCCAGTAACCACTCACTACGCCAAGATTGATTATGCTTCTACATGAATAGCTAGTAATAAAAGAACTTACTATTAGCATGCAGAGGTGCAATTCATTTTCATGTTATGGAATAATATGACAGGAACGGTAAACCATAAATCCATTTTGAGAATTTACCTCTTGTATGTCTCCCATCATAAATGGACTTAACCCATTCCTGCCACGTCGCATTAAGTACCGAACTACAGGTTTTCACTTACTTAAGCAATTCAACAAACTCCTACAGTTTAAATTAGAAGACTATTCATTCCAAAAACCTCCAAATAAATGCTACATGCCAAAGAAAGAGCCCTCTAGGAAAAGGGAAACAACTGGAAGTTCATTTGAAATATGAAGTCTATCTAATCTCTGAGCATAAATACAAACGGAAAAAAATGAAAGAAGATATCAAATGTTCTTGCCTTAATGATTGCCCGTAAGTATACAGAAAGCCAAACATTTATAAAGGCCCAAGCTAAAACATGAATGCTGCCGCCAGAGCTAGCCCATTTTGAGTTACTAGATTGTATAAATCATCAGATTTGTGAGAGATAATCACCTTAACTTCATGAGAATTCTATATACTAAATCTAAGCAAATTGGTTTTAGTTGTTGTCTGAGTAATTTAATCTACCTTTGACTAAATCTGCTTTAGGGTCAGCATGGAAAAGGAGTGGAACCATGCATGACCTTGTCAGTCTTAAGAGTCTTTGTGTCTTCCCTCGGAATCCTTCTTGAGCTTCCTTTCTGTTTAAAATGTTGAGGTCTAGGTCCTTTCCTCCATTTCCTCCATGTCTGAAGGCTTCTGTAGATCAGTCTTTTATTTATATATATTTTTTAAGACTTTGTTTATTTATTTGACATTCTAGAGAGGAAACCTTTCTGTGACCCTGAGGACTAGGCTAGTCAAGTGCGGGATGTGACCCAGAGCCCTGACCTTGCTCAGCTGCTAAACCAACCCCAAATCACAGAAGGAACACAAACCCTCCTTGTGTAAGTCACTTTCATTTGGGTATTATGTTATTTTCAACCAAAGATCTTCACTAAAATAACAATGAAAACTGTTTCATACTCTTCGGTCCTTGTGACCTGGCTTGTCCACTCTGATGAAAGCTACCACACAAACAGCAAATGAATTTATAGAGTTAAAAAGAGCAAATTCCATTGATAAACACTTCTGATGTTGAAAGACTAGAAGTTAGAAAATAAGACCGAGAAATGAAGAGAAGTTCCTTTGGAAATATGCTTCCGTGGAAAGCCTTCTCAATGCAAATTTTCTAATATCAGAAATACTCAAGACTAGTCATCTCTCTTGTCTTCTCTACACCCTAAAAAAAAAAACCCTATCATCAAAAAAGCCTTGTCCTAATAAGAAAGGCGTTACTCAAAGGCCTGCATGAGATATCTCACTCACAGTAACCAGGCCCCACACAACCCAGGCAGGTGAACTACACATCTGTCTGGCTAAGACTTACCTGTCTTTTATTTTTTCTTACTTAATGACCAGTTTTTAATTAGGGCCCTCACCATCTTTCAAGTTTCAAAGAAGAAAAAACATAAACTACTTTCATTTTTAAGTTTACCCTCTGCAGGCTTCTTTCCCACACATGATTCTTTACAAATTTTCTGAAACTTTTTATTACCTTTTCCACTTATTTTTTACTAAAAACCTTAATTTTTAATTGTTTCTCTCACATGCTCTAGTGTTCCCCTAACAAGGCTAACATCTCAACCATTCCACACTCTTTCCCGACATTCATTTGTATTTCTTCTCACAGGCTTATTATTTAAAATTGCTATCCAGGGACGCCTGGGTGGCTCAGTTGTTAAGCAGCTGCCTTCGGCTCAGGTCAAGATCCCAGCGTCCTGGGATCGAGTCCCACATCGGGCTCCTTGCTCGTCAGGGAACCTGCTTCTCCCTCTGCCTCTGCCTGCCATTCTGTCTGCCTGTGCTCGCTCTCTCTCCCTCTCTCTCTCTGACAAATAAATAAATAAAACCTTTAAAAAAAAATAAAATAAAATAAATAAAATTGCTATCCAATTTACTTTTCCATTTTGTTCTCTCATCAGAAACGATCTTGAGGATGGTTTTCTGCAACCGAAGGTAACTGAAAATACAGAGTCCCCTTAAGTATTTTTAATTGTACATACTGCCAGACCTGCAATATATCAGGAGTTTGTTTTGTTAAAAATGCTAGTCTTGGGGCACCTGGGTGGCCTCTGCCTTCGGCTCAGGTCATGATCTCAGGGTCCTGGGATTGAGTCCCGCATCGGGCTCTCTGCTCAGCAGGGAGCCTGCCTCCTCCTCCTCTCTCTCTCTGCCTGCCTCTCTGCCTACTTGTGATCTGTCAAAAAAAAAAAAAAAAATCTTAATAAAAAATAAATAAATAAATAAAAATGCTAGTCTTGGTCTCTTCTGTGTTTGACCATCTGATGCCATGGTGCAAGCCTGGGTCGCTCAGTCATTAAGCATCCACCGTCATCTTAAGTCATAATCCCAGGGTCCTGGGATCAAGGCCCGCATCAGGCTCCCTGCTCGGTGGGAAGCCTGCTTCTCCCTCTCCCTTTCCCCCTGCTTGTGTACCCTCTCTCACTGTGTCTCTCTCTGTCAAATACATAAATAAAACCTTAAAAAAAAAAAAAAAAGATGAGCCCTCCTCTTCCTGATTATTGAATACTGGGTTGTTCTAAGTTGATTTTGCTCCCTAGCAATCTGAAGACCTACCAGACTGGGTGGCACTCTAATTATGTGCCAGAATCACAAAACTGAGAATCTGAAAGTCTCTAGTGTAACCCAAGCTGGACAAAGATACAATCTGTCCACCTCTGTCTCAGGCGACCATGAGGTGTCTGTAGCTTACAGTGTTAACAGACAGAGTCCCTACAAATGAGGTCCCTCATCTGAACTCCATGGACAGAGAATAAACCTGGAAGTGGAAAACTTAAGTAACAGAACTCAGGAATAAGAGATTAAGTATGGGGCCTGCCATACCACTCATTCTAAAAAATACCTGTAATAGAGTTCAGTTGGTTTCTTAACTTTATGGTTTCTTAGATCTGGGGTATTTTTATTTCTTTTATTTATTTATTTATTCATTCATTCATTCATTCATTCATTCAGATCTAGGGTATTTTAAGGAATAATTTTGTTTCAAATAGGAAAAAGTTGCAGACGATATATCGGCAATATATTATGGTCTCATTCTATTTAAAAAACCTGAGTAATGGGCACCTGGGTGGGTCAGTTGGTTGAGCATCTGACTCTTGATTGTGGCTCAGGTCGTGATCTCAGGGTCCTGAGATGGAGCCCCGCATTTGGCTCTGTGCTCAGAATGGAATCTGCTTAGGTTTCTCTCCCACTGCCCCTCCCCTGGCTTGCTTGCTCTCTCTCAAATAAATAAAAAATTCTTAAAAAGAAAAAAAAAACAGTAATTTCCCAAAGCCACAAGTTTATTAGCAAAAAGGGAAAACAAAGAACATCTGGTGTGTATACCTCCTACAGAGCACCTCTCCAGAACACCTCTCCAGAACTTCCTGTGGTCTGACTTGTGATGTCTCCAATTCATGAGCCATGTTTTATGCCCAACTCATCATCATCTCCATACAACTATGTTTTATTATAAAAGACTGTTTCCCACAAATAGGCTCACCAAATCCTGGTATTTCCCCATGGCTGCTTATGGAACATCAAATGGGGCTGTATTGGGAAGAGAAGCTTGTGCATCAGGAAGCTTGGAGCAGTATTGGGCACCAGAATTGGGAGCATAGTTAAGAACCCATTCCTACAGGTGGTGTTCTAAAATACATGGAGTTATAAAACTTGTCTGTGCAGAGGAAAAGCAGATTAAATGAATGAAGTAAGCCTGGCCAGACATGAACCAACAATAGGAATTGAGTAATCACACAGACTTTAATAAAGATGCCATTTCTAAAAATAGAATTATAATTCCAATTCATAGTACCTACTTCAAATATAACCTAATTAAACTATCATTCCTAAACTGTGATAAAATAACAATTCTTGCTCAAAAGGATGAGGCCCATCAAAGCATCAGGCAACACTAGAGAAAATATATCCCTAAAATCCTTTCCCTTGTTAAATCTGGAGCAAATCCAGAACAAATGTCCACCTTCCCTGATTCAGTACAATGCCTGTCCTTTCTGGGAAACATGCTCCTATGAAGGATAAAGTCTGGGAACCATTTGAAAATGTACAACCTACCAAAATATTCTGAAATTTTTTAATAATCAGGTGAAAATTATTTTTACCATGGTTGAATAAATCGCCTAAAGAGATTTTTGTCTCATCTCTTTATAAAATTCCCCTTGGGGATAACAACAAGCTTGAAAAGTTTCAGTCGACAGTATAAACTGGGAGCTCGTGTTAAATAAGCCATTGAAAACTGCAGTTTAAAATGAAATTACCATCTCAGCCATTACCACAGGGCTACATAGCACATTTACAATAGTATTTTGTAACAATAGCATATTCAAGTAATTTATACATTGTTTTCATTTTTAAATTTAACTAACATGTTGCAGATCTGAAGAAATCAAGTATACATCCTATTTCCCTTTCATTTTCCAAGCCCAGGTAATAATATGGCAATAATTATCAATATTCTTGGGATGATAAAACACAAAATTATTAGTAAAAGGAATGACCAGCAGATATGACGTTCTCTTAAGCCCATTAATTTTTAAAATATACTTTAAAAAAAGACAGTACAACCTAATAATTATAGTTGAGTTGCTCCCAAAACTGTATCTTAGCTCTGTTAAGCTTGGAGACTTATATTAGTGAAAAGCAAGGGAGCAAAAGGAAGAGAGAAAATGACAGAAAGAAAGATTCTCATTAAGTAAGAAGGGCATTAAAAAAAGAAAAATTTCAGGAGAGCACTTACTGTGTCAGCAAAGAGATCATCATTCTTCTACTCATGTAACAGAGATTTACCAAGTAATTATTGCATGCCAGGTCAAGACAAGAATATACCGAGAAAAGAATTTCTGGTCTCATGGATAATACAAACAAAACTCACAAGCACATATGCATGCAAAACCCCAGAGACACACGCACGCATACACACATTTAAAACAAGGAATTATAACACTGCAGTTTGAAACATAATGAGGGGAAATACAGGATGCTCTGAGGCAGTGGAGACCAAGCCAGGTTTGTGGGTGTTTAAAAAAAAAAAAAAAACAACTGAAGAAAGCAGCATCTAGGATAAGAACTGAAGGATGTGTAGGTGCTAGCCAGTCTAGTCAGTCTAAGGGAAAAGAAAGAGAAGAGAATTTCTAAGCATATGTAAAATGAGACATCACTCAGTTTTAGAAATTGAAAGCAGTTCTTTTTGGACTGAGGATAGAAATCGAAGCAGGAGTGACAAGAACAGGAATAAAAAGAAACACAAATGAAGAAGTTGTATTGAAAGTGAAGTGGTCAAAAGTTGCTCTAAAAACAGTGTTGACAATCTCTGCTTATGCTTTCCTGCATTGCTAACATACTCATTTGAGATATTAATTTTTGCATTATCTAGAACTTACGAATTAGTAATGAAATCAATTCTTGCTCCAGAGCCTACATAATAATCATAACAAGTACTCTTAGTATGTCTCAATTATTGCATAGGGCATATTTATACTATCTAATGATTTGTTGCTTATCTGAACTTCAAATATGCCTGGGTGTCCTCAACTTTTTTTTTTTTAATTAAACCTAGCAATCATGATCAGATAGCAGTCAAGGAAGGATAGTTGAAGAGTAAACTAAGTTGCACAAGAGCGATAATAGCTATGTTTGGTACCAATATTCCAGTGCCAGTTCAACAAATAGGAAGTTCATAATGTTTTGAGAAACTTTAATGAAGATCCTTTTGCCCAAAGTTATATTAAAGCTCATATATTCCCTTGAACACTGGTAACTGAGAAGAATAGTTTCATTGAACACAGGTCAAGCAAAATTATTTTCTAAAGAAAACATAGATTATTTATAGGTGATGTGAAAAGACCTTAATTTTTTCTACATGTACATATACAAATATATAATAGAATGCATATACTATGTATGTATCTTATGCCCCTTATTATGAATATGAAATATTACCGACTTAAGCATATGAAAATAAAAATATTATTTCTTATTGGTGACTATATATCAAAACATTTATACACACTCTTAGAAAACCAATACAAATTTTCATCCTTGAAATCCCATAACAACTGCTACTTGACAACAGTTTCATAAAAAGACTACTGCAGCATATAACTACTACTTATTACAAACGAATTTTGGAAGAATGAGGCAGGCAAAAAGGAAATATACCAACTGGAATTTTTTAAAAAAGAGAAATATTTAATCATTCAACAAATATTTATCTAATATTTAAATGTCCAAGATACTGGGAATATATATGTGAGTAAGACTGACATCATCCCTATCCTCAGAGAGTTTTCTACCTATTGGAGAAATCAGACAAAACACACAGAAATATACATATAACAATTACAAATGGTGATAAGTGCTCTGAAAGAAAGAAACAGGTAAAGCATGGAGAAGGTGGAGCAAAGGGCAGGTACTTTAAAAAAAAAAGAGTCAGGAAAGTTGTCTGAGACAGTAGAAAAATGATAACATAGGGGCTCTAAGACGTAACGGAGCCAGTAATAGCATTAAAAGAGCAGCATCACCCTATGCAGAAAGAGAGGCATATGCAAAGGCCCTAAGGTGAGGAAGAACCCAGTTCATTCAAGAAACTGAAAGAAAAGCTCTGTGACTTGAGTATGATGCTTTAAAGGACCAGGCACTAGATGCCAGTATTTGGGGACAAATCAGGATATGGTTAAGGGTTTTAATTTTATTCAAAAATGCATTAAGAGCAATTATAGTCTTTTTAAAATTAATTTCTTTATTTTTAGAATTCCAGTATAATTAATAGTGTTATATTACTTTCAAGTGTACAGTATAGTATTTTGGCAATTCTATACATTACTTATGCTCACCATGATTAACTACACTCTTAATCCCATTCATCTGTTTCACCCATCCCTCCACCCACTTCCAATAACCATCAGTTTGTTCTCTATATTTAAGAGTATGCTTTTTTGTTTGTCTCTTTTTCCTATTTGTTTTGTTTCTTAAATTCCACCTATGAGGGGCGCCTAGGTGGCTCAGTGGGTTAAGCCGCTGCCTTCCGCTCAGGTCATGATCTCAGAGTCCTGGGATCGGGCTCTCTGCTCAGCAGGGAGCCTGCTTCCTCCTCTCTCTCTGCCTGCCTCTCTGCCTGCTTGTGATCTCTTTGTCAAATAAATAAATAAAATCTTAAAAAAAAAAAAATTCCACCTATGAGTGGATTCATATGACATTTGTCTTACTCTGATTTATTTCACTTATCATTATATTCTCTAGCTCCATTCATGTTGTTACAAATGTCAAAATTTCACTCTTCTTTATGGATGAGTGATACTCCACTGTATATAAATACTACTTCTTCTTTATCCATTCATCTACTGATGAATACATGGGTTGTTGCCATATTTTAGCTACTATAAATAATTCTGCAATAAATATAGGGGTGCACATATCTTTTCAAATCAGTGTGCATGTATTCTCTGAGTAAACACTGGATCATATGGTTATTTTATTTTAAATTATTTGAGGAATCTCCACAATGTTTTCTACAGTAGCTTCACCAGTCTGCATTCCTACCAATAGTATGCAAGGGTTACTTTTTCTCCACATCCTCACCAACATTTGTTTCATGTGTTTTTGATTATAGCCATTCTGACAGGTGAGAGATGATATCTCATTTTGATTTGCATTTCCCTGATGATTAGTGATGCTGAGCATCTTTTCATTTGAATGCCTACTTATCATTTGAAAAGATCTTCTTCCATTCGGTAGGTAGAGTTTTAGTTTTGTTAACTATCTCCTTCAGGGTGCAGAAACTTTTTATTTTGATGTAGTCCCAATATGTTATTTTTGCTTTTGTTTCCCTTGCCTCAGGACATATATCTAGAAAAATGTTACTATGGTCGATGTCAGAGAAATTTCTGTCTGTGCTCTCTTCTAGGATTTTTATGGTTTCATGTCCACACTTAAGTCTTTAATCCATGTTGAGTCCATTTTTATGCATGCTATGAAAAAGTGGTCCAGTTTCATTCTTTTGTATGTAGCTATGCAGGTTTCCCAACATCATTTGTTGAAGAGACTTTTTCCCATTGCATATTCCTGCCTCCTTTGTCATAGATCAATTAACCATATAATCATGGGTTTATTTCTGGGCTATATACTCTGTTCCATTGATTTATGGGCATATTTTTTTGCCAGTGACATACCGCTTTGATTATTACAGCTTTGTAACATATCAGAAAACTAGGACTGTGATACCACCAGCTTTGTTCTTCTTTTTCAAGATTACTTTGGCTATTGGGGATCTTTGGGATTCCATATAAATTTTAGAATTATTTCTGCTAGTTCTATGAAAAATGCTGTTGCAATTCGGATAGGAATTGCATTGAACCTGTACATTGCTTTCTGTGGTATGAACATTTTAACATTTCTTCTTCCTAAGCATGAGCATGGAATACCTTTCCATTTGTTTGCATCTGCTTCAATTTCTTTCATCAGTGTTTTATAGCTTTCAGAATATAGATCTTTCACCACCATTGTTAAGTTTATTCTTAGGTATTTCATTATTTTTGATGCATCTACAAATGGGATTTTTTAAAAATTTCTCTTTCTGCTGCTTCATTATTAGTGCATAGAAGTGCAACATATTTCTGTATATTGATTTTGTATCCTATGGCCCTACTGAATCCATTTATTAGTTCTAGTAGTTTCTTTGTGGAGTCCTTAAGGTTTTTTTTATGTATAGTATCATGTCATCTGCAAACAGTGAAAGCTTTACTTCTTCCTTACCAATTTTGATATCTTATAGTTCTTTCTCTTCTTCAACTGCTATGACTAGGACTTGTACTACTATGTTGAATAAAAGTGGTAAAGGAAGACATCCCTGTTTTGTTCCTGATCTTAGAGGAAAAGTTCTCACTTATTTATCATTGAGTATGATGCTAGCTTGGGTTTTTCATATATGGCCTTTATTATGTTGAGTTACGTTTCTCCTAACACTACTTTGTTGAGGGTTTTTAATCATTATACTTTGTCAAATGCTTTTTCTTCATCTACTGGAAATTATTATGGCTTCATATTCTTTCTATTGATGTAATGTATCATGTTGATTGGTTTGCAAATATTTTTTAAGAATTTATTTATTTATTTGAGAGAGAAAATTCAAGAGTGAGACAGCACAAACAGGGGAGAGGTGTAGAGGGGCAGGGAGAAGTAGACCCCACCCCCGAGCAGGGAGCCCAATGCGGGACTCAATCCCAAGATCCTAGGGTCATGACTTGAGACCAACACGGACACTTAACCAACTGAGCCACTCAGGGCCCCTGATTTACAAATATTAAACCAGACTTGCATCCCAGGAATAAATGCCACTTGACTGTGGTGAATGATTTTTTTTTTTTAAAGTTTTATTTATTTATTTGACAGAGAGAGAAATCGCAGGGAGGCAGAGAAGCAGGCGGGAGGAGGGGGGAGCAGGCTCCCTGCTGAGCAGAGATTTCCCCAGGCGGGCCTCGATCCCAGGACCCTGAGATCATGACCTGAGCCTAAGGCAGAGGCTTAACCCACTGAGCCACCCAGGTGCCTGAATGATTTTTTAATGTATTGTTGGATTCTGTTTCTTAATATTTTGCTGAGGATTTTTGTATCTATGTTCATCAGAAATACTGGCCTGTAATTTTCTTTTCTTATAGTATCTTGATCTGATTTTGGTCTCAGGGTAATGCTGGTATAGGAGAATGAATTTGGAAGCATTCCTTCTCATGTCTAGTTTTTAGAATAGTTTGAAAAAATAGTATTAACTCTTTTTCAAATGTTCAGTCAAATTCACCTGTAAAATTCTGAACATTTGTTTGTTGGGAGTTTCTTGATTACAGATTGAATTTCATTGTTGGTTATCAATTTGTTGAAATTTTCTATTTCTCCCTGATTCAGTTTTGGGACATTGTATGTTTCTAGGAATGTGTCCATTTCTTTTAGGTTGTCTAATTTGTTGGCATAAAATTTTTTATAAAATCTCTTACAATCCTTTATATTTCTGTGGTGTCAGTTATATCTCCTCTTCAATTTCTAGTTTTGTTTATTTGAGTTTTCTCTCTCTCTCCTCATCTGTCTCTCTCTTTCTTTAGTGAGTCTGACTAAAGGTTTATTAATCTGGTTGATCTTTCCAAAGAAACAGTTCCTGGTTTCATATTTCTGTTCTATTGCTTATTTCTACTCATTATTTTCTTCCTTTTAATAGCTCTGGGTATTTTTTGTTCTTTTTCTAGCTCCTTAAACTTAAATGTTAGGTTGTTTGAGATTTTTCTGGCTTCTTGAGGTAGGCCTGTATTGTTATAAACTTCCCTCTACAGAAAAATTTTGCAGTATCTGAAAGATTTTAGAGCATTGTGTTTTCATTTTCCTTTGTCTCCATGTAATTTTCAATTTCCTCTTTGATTACTTGATTGACCCACTCATTGTTTAGTAGCATGTTATTTAACCTCTGTATATTTGTGTTCCTTCCAGATTTTTTTCTTGCAGCTCTTGTCTAGTTCTACATCATTGTGATCAGAGATGATGTATACTATGATTTCAGTGTTTTTTAATTTTTTGAGATTTGTTTTATGGCTGTATATGTGATCTATTTTGAAGAATGTTCCATGTACACTTGAAAAGAAAGTCTATTCTGCTGCTTTAGGATGGATTGCTCTCAATGTATCTGTTAGATCCACCTGGTCCTATATATCATTCAGAGCCACTGTTTCCTTACTGATTTTTTTGTTTGGATGATCTATCCATTAATGTAAGTGGGATGCTGAAATCTCCTACTATTATTGTATTACTATTGATTACTTCCTTTAGGTTTGTTAATAGCTACTTTATGTATTTGGGTGCTCCCATTTTGGGTGCATAAATATCTACAATTGTTATATCTTCTTGTTGGATTGTTTCCTTTTGATAATGTAATGTCCTTCTTTGTCTTTTGTTACAGTATCCATTTTAAAGTCTATTTTGTCCAATATAAGCATTGCTATCCTGGAATTCTTTTTACTCCCATTTGTATGACAAATGTTTTCCATTTCCTCACTTTCTTTTTTTCTTTAAAGATCTTATTTCTTTATTTTAGAGAGAGAAAGTGCATGAGTAGAGGGAGGATCAAGGGGAGAAGGAGACAATTTCAAGTGACTCTGTGCTGAATGCAGAACCCAACACAGAGCTCCATCCCCTGACCATGAGATCATGACCTGAGCTGAAACTGAATCAGATGCTTCACACAGGTGCCTCCGTTTCTTCAATCTTGCATGCCTTTAATCTGACATGAATCTCTTATTCTGCATATTGATAGGTCTTGCTTTTTTATCCATTCCATCACCCTATGTGTTTTGGCTGGAGCATTTAGTCTAATTACTCTTATAGTAACTACTGATAGTTGTGTACTTATGGCCATTTGTTACTTATTTTATGGTTGTTTTTGTGGTTCTTCTCTGTTCCTTTCTTCTCTTCCCCTTTCTTTATGGTTTGCTGGCTTTCTTTTTTTTTTTTTTTAAGACTTTATTTATTTATTTGACAGAGATGACAAGCAGGCAGAGAGGCAGACAGAGAGATAGAGGGGAAGCAGGCTCCCTGCTGAGCAGAGAGCCCAATGCGGGGCTCGATTCCAGGACCCTGGGATCATGACCTGAGCTGAAGGCAGAGGCTTTAACCCACTGAGCCACCCAGATGCCCCTGGCTTTCTTTAATAATAGACTGGGATTCCTTTTCTTTATCTTTTACATGTCTATTACTTGTTTTTTGATTTGTGATTACCATTAGGTTTTATAGAAAATCTTAAGCATGTAACAGTCTATATTGAGCTACTTAAGTTTGAACCCATTCTAAAAACACTAAATTTTTACTCCTGTCCCCCTCACACACATTTGAGGTATACAGTGTCATACTTTACATCCTTTTATTTTATAAATCTCTGGACTGATTTTTTTAGATATACTTAATTTTAGCACTTTTGTGCTTCCTACTTTTTTTATTCCTGCTTCTGGTCTTTCTATTCCATTCAAAGAGTCCTCTTTAACATTTCTTGTAAGGCTGGTTTAGTAGATATGGATTCCTTTAACTTTTCTTTGTCTGGGAAAATCTTTAATCTCTCCTTCTCTTCTGAGTCATAGCTTTGCTGGATAGAGTATTCTTGGCTGCAGATTTATTTTCCTTTCAGCACTCTGAATATATCATGCCACTTTCTTCTGGCCTGCAAAGTTCCTGCTGAAAAATCAGCTAATAGCCTTATGAGGTTTTCCTTGTATGTAACAGTTTTCTCTTGCTGCTTTTAAGATTCTCTCTTTATCACTACTTTTTGCCATTTAAATACTATATGTCTTGATGTAGACCTCCTTGGGTTGATTTGTTGGGGACTCTGTATCTCCTGGATCTGGATTTCTGCTTACTTCTCTAGATTAGGGAAATTTTCACCTATCACTTATTGCCAAATAATTTTTCTTCCCCTTTCTTTATGTTCTTTATTTTTCTTCTTCTGGGATCTCTCTGATGTAAATGTTATTCAGTTGGTTTCACTGAGTTCCCTTAATTTATTTTCATTTTTTATTAAACTTTTTTTTTTCTTTCTCCTGTTCAGCTTGATTGTTTTCCTTATTCCATCCTCCTGGTTGCTTATTTGTTCTTCTGCTTCCTCTAGTCTACTGCTTATTCCATTTAGTATATTTCTAATTTCAATTATTGAGTTCTTTGTCTCTGGTTGGTTCGTTTTTATGTTTCTATCTCTTTGCTGAGGGTCTCACTGAGAACTTCCACTCTCTCTTCAAGTCCAGTGAGTATCTTTATGATCACTACTTTAAATTCTCTAACAAGCATATTACTTATGTCCATTTTATTTAGTTCTCTTGCTGTGAATTTGTCTTGTCCTTTCATTTGGGATATATTCCTCTGTCTCCTCTTTTTGTGTAACTCTGTGTCTGTTTTTATGTGTTAGGAAAGTCAGCTGCATGTCCTGCTCTTAAAAGTCATGGCCTTATGAAGAAGTTCTGTGGTGTCCTGTAGCGCAATATCCCCAGTTCACTAGAACCTGGCATATCAGGGATGTCTCCTATGTCTGTTGCATGTACCATGCTATTGTGATTGAGCTACATTTTCCTTCTGCCTAGTTGTCTGCAATGGCTTTCTTTGCCTGTTGTAGGCAGGGTATGGTCCCTATGCTGTTAGTAAGCCAGTATGGGGCCACTGAAGGGTCAGACCAGGCAGTTACTAGAGCTGCTGTTGCACTGAACTGTAAGGTGTTTTCTCTGTAATGTTCTCTGGGAAGTTTTTTTTGGTGGGCAGGACCTGAAGTCAGACCAGATGTCTACGCCCAGCACATTGCTGGGGCTGCAATCAAACTGATACATATAGCCTTGGGCAGGAGTCACTTTGGGGTAATGCTGGTCTCTTTCAGGGCTGCGAGCACAATGCCATGGTCGTGGCTCTGCTTTGAGCACTCCTATGCAGGCTGGATTGGATGAGCAGGGTGGGTCCACAGGATAGTACAAGGGCAGGACACACTGTTAACAAGCTATGTGGAGAGTGTCTGTGCTTCCCTCATTCCTGTAGCTGGTCCTGTTTCTAGGCTTGGAGCTGAGGGAGGGAAATGTCGACTATAAGTTCTTTTGTTCTTAGAGAAGTCTCCCAAAGATCCCTGCTTCTCCAGCACATGTTCTGAGATTAGCAAATAAATCTTCTTTCCATGTATCCCAGGAATTTTTCTGTTGATTTGTGCTATATCTCAGTAGCACCATTTGTTAAGCTGTCTCTTTAAATGCAGTTTCTTAATGTCCTCTGGCTCTCCCAGAGCCAAGCCTCTGAGTTTTAAAGTTCCATGTGTTAAAACCAATGAATGTTAAGCCCCTCTGGTTTTGAAAGCCAAATGTTTTGGGGGTTTGAATTCTCAGTGTGGGTCACCCATGCCTGGGGTGCTTGGTGTCTGCTCCTCTCCCTTCTCTGTGCTTGCACCATCCCTCCCTCCCGTGGACAGTCTCATGGGTCACCTTGGCTCCTGATCGTCTTTGACCTTCCTAACCTCTTTGATGTGGCTTTTTCTCTGTGTTTCGCTGTGGAAAGTCTGTTCTGCCAGACACTTTCTGGGTTATTTACACTGATGTGGGTGTTGCCTAAGTTTATCCACGGGATGAGTTGAATTCAGGATCCAGTCATCTTCTATAGGAGTCTTGTACCACTCATCATAGCTTGCATAGTCCAGCAAGAAGAAGGAAGATTTCCTCTTCTTGGCAACAGCAAGCTTCCTAATTGCACAGTCTTAAAGTGTTAAATTATGTGATCAGATTATACATTGTTTCCAATGATCATTCTGATTGCCATTTAGAGAATGTAGAGGAAGTGAGCAAAACTGGAATTGGTGGATTATTTAGTAAGTGACCATGTTGGTTTTTGGTGTGAAAGGACTTGGGTTTAGAACCAGGACTTTAGCAGCAGAGATGGAGAGAGGAGGGCATATTGGAGAAAAGAGAAACCAAGGAGAATTCCTAGGTGTGAGACAAGGGTTCAGGGAAGAGATGTAGGCTGAAGATACAAAATTGTCAGTATATTGACAATACTTAAGGCCATAGGGATGAGGAGAATCAACTGGAAGAAAATTGCAGAAAAAAGAAAAGAGGAGTCCCAAGTCTAAGCCCTGAAAAACACAAACATTTAAAGCTGAGGTAGATAAATAAGATAAAGCACAGACGGCAAAGTCACAGCCAGGAAGCCAAGACAGCCGAATTACAGAAGGACTCAGAATTATGTCAGAATGAAAGAAAAATAGCTGGTTAGGTTTCCTATGACTTTTCCTGGCCTTCTTTCCTTCTTAATTATGTGAAAACAAAGCATATCTTTTGTACTTTAAACAGGATGACAAGAAACAGAAAAGCAGGTGTGCTGCCATGCCCCAATCCTAAATCTCAGATCTCTGACAAGCTTTAATTAGTTTGCTAGTTCAGGGCTCCTGAGTAAGTGCAATTCTGTCACTTTGTAGGCATGATCACGCTTGGTAAAGTGGATTTTTTGGTCACTAGCTCAGATAAAGTTTCTATATTTTCCAAAGTAGTTTTGAACAATTTTGTTAGCTAACCTCCCACAATTTCTTGCTTGAAATTTTGGAATTAGTATGCAATAGAGTTTGTTCATTGTCCAGTTTCAAGCACATAAAAAATCATTATTCTTTCTGAAATTAATTTTTAAATTTAGTTTTAAGTACCATTTTCCCATTTAAAATAGTTGCTGTTCACTGAAATGGAAAGTGCAAGAGGGAAAATATTTTTAAGTTTTGAGTTTGTGGCCAAACAGAATAAAACAAACGGTTATTGCAAAGTTTGAGAATTCACATGCATTAACCACTTAATAGGGAAAATAGGTTTTTAGTTTAATTTATTCATTTGAATGTTAAGGAATTTGTTTACATCATGTTTGCATGCAGCAAATATCTGGTGTGAGCAGGAATTATGTGATGCAAACAAGAAAAGAAACTAATTCCTGACTGTACAAATATATTCAGTTCTCTTTGGCTTGCTTCTTTTCCTCTTTTCTGTGTGCTTGTTTCAAGTTTTTATTTAAATTCTAGTTAGTTAACATACACTGTAATACTGGTTTCAGGAGGAGAATTTAATGATTCATCACTTACATACAACACCCAGTGCATACATACATCACAAGTGCCCTCCTTAAGCCCCATCACCTATTTAACTCACCTCCACCCACCCCCACATACTTCCCCTCCAACAACCTCAGCTTGGAATCTATAGTCAAGAGTTCACCCCTTCCCCACCTTCAATTTAATCCTTTACTCTCTTCCCATTTTACTCTATCAATTCTCTATGGTTGATGTACTAGCAACTTGCCAATTCAATATTTTCAGCCCATGTTTACCTTAGGAACAGCAGACTTATTTAGTCTAATTCAAGTAAGGCCTTTTATTATGTGGTCTAAGTCTCTCTTTTTTCATCTATAAAATGGAGAAAATAATATTGACTTCACCACGTTGACCCAAGGAGTAATGAAAACTCCTAGAAATATCTGAGATACTTTCAGATACATAGTAACTACTCAAGAAATATTAGGATTTCTCCTCCTTTTCTCATTAGAGGCTCTGGATTATCTACGGTTAGTTCTGTGCTAATGGAGAAGAGCTCTAACTAAAACAAGAGCAGTAAAAACTGTCCAAAGCCATGACAAAACTCTATGGAAAGTAATTTAGGAAATTTAGTTCAGCAGCTTAAACCATCCCTACAAGCAGGCCACAAGAAATCAGGATTGGTGAGCTTAATAAAGTGTGAGGGAAACCCTCTAAAATCCCCTTTCTCATGGAGAACAAGAAATTAATAAACTGAGGTAGCATGTAGAGCACTCATTTCATAGCAACTTAGTACTTCTCTTTTATCATCTACTAAATAAAATTTGTCTTATTAGCATTCGTAAAATAATCACTGTGTTTGAGTCAGAGATTATTGAAAGGAAATATTTTGATAGAAGAGAAGTTAGTTGCATCATTGTTAGTATAGTTGGCTTGTATTCTAAAACCATATTAGATCATACTCCTTAACTTCTGTTGTCCTATGCTAATGAGAAGGAAATGGAGGCAGATGTTGTGTGTTAACTGTGACTACATTTATGCTAAACAAGGTGAAACAATGCCATGGTGCACTCAATAATTTTGATTTGCTGTAGTTGATTCTAAAGGTAGGGGGAGAATTGACACATAACATGGTACAGGGTAGTGAGTGTTTGGCAAACCCAAACCAGACCCAGAGCTAGAGTAGTCACATAATCATTAACATCACATGCAATGATGTAACATCATCCATCAAATTAATGTTAATTTCAAGTTTTGTTTTTGTGGCTTTTGTACTTATTTTGTAATTTTCTTTATGAATACACATATGTGCATACACATAATTCTATATTTATCCTACTTCAGGTCAGGATTTGGGAAAATTTTGTCTTGTTTTTGTGGGTTTGTTTGTTTGTTTGTTTAAAAGGGCTCCATACATTACTTAATTTCAAAACATGGCCAACACAGCTGGCCATAAAACAAAAAGAACATCATTCCCATCTGGTAGCAGACATCAAAATTTTGAACATAATCCCAAAACAGAAATTAATCTAACCCCACACAATATACTAGTCAATTAAACTCTTATTTCAGAAGTGGCAAACACAATAACTACCAAGCAATTTACCATAAAAACTCAATTTGAAGAACTATTTCCAATATAATAACTAAATAAGGTATATGTAGCTACTGTAAAATAAAACAAAACAAAAATGCAGCATTGAAAAAAAAGTTAATATTAGGGGATAAAACAATATTTGCAAAACAATAAAAATACTTTATAATCTTTCAATTAAATATTTACATATGTGATAAGTAAGCTTCTAAATCATAACCTTATTATTTCTTTGCAAATCCTATTTTTAATATAAAGAGATTTTTTAAATAAAATTTATGGTATTTTATATAGTTCATTCACGCACAGAAAATTCTATTAAAGACAGATAAACTACAACATTTTTTCAGACAAGGAAAATAGCATTCAAAAATTAAAATGGGATTGGTATAAAAATATTAAACAATAAAAAAAGGAAAAATACTTGGAAACAGAGTAATCAAGCTATATATAACATTGATCAAAGAAATAAACCAGTTTAAAGGAATTCAAAGCTTTTGCTTTTAGCACATCCTTTACTTTTTATACAACTTAAACTCTTTGACAAAGGTATACAATTTATTGTAATGTAGTGTCACCATGGAAACCACCGGACTATGTTAATATTTGAACCTCATGAATAAACCATGAATTAAGGTAGTTCTCAATAATGATATGCTCCAGACAGATGGGTATCATGAGACCTCATTTTATGCTTTCATTCTTCTGGTAGATTCATATAGAAAATACTCTATCTTAGAAAGTATGTAAGACAGAGTATGGGATAATATTAAGAGGCACACTCTGGCTTAAGCCTTAGAAGTTAGTTCATTTTTGAGTAACAGTTTCTTTCTAGAATAATTTTCAGTTTAAATCCCCTGATTTTAAATTTAAATCTCATGATTTCCTAATTTTAAATGCACCAAGGAAATAAACTATAGTTGTGAGTTACACAGATGACTCCTTTAAGAAGATTAATATATTAAAAAAGAGAAAATCAAGGTTTTTTTTAATTTAACAATATTCTTAAGTGTATGAAGATCTAATTATTTAGCTTTTGAAATAGTTAATTTTTGAGGACAATTTTAAAGGACCTAGTTATAGAAGTCACTAGAGCCTAACCTAAAAGAGGCCCATAGACACTACTCAAAATAATACTGGAAATAATTAAAGAAAGGTTCTCAGGAGGGTCTTTCCCCATTACACCTATTTAGAGCAGCTCATTAAACATCAATGGTATTCTTTTTTCCAAATGCTTATTGTTATTTAAGTTGCAGATCCATCTTTCTAAAAGGAAATAAGGAACTAAATTTCAGCAAATTCCATTCTATCCTATCGTGATAGGCTGAGTTTCATTAGATTGCTTAAATTGAATTCCCAGTAACTTTCGAAGTAATCTTTGAGTAAATGTAACACACAATTTATTCTTTTCTAAACCTGCATTAAAATATTTTTCTAAAGAAAATATATAATGAATCCCTATTTTACACATGGCACACATTCTCTAATAACTGGAAAGCCATTACTACCAGGAGTGAAGAACACAGCATTAAGAGCAAACTTGTATCAGGATAACATTAGACACTTCATCAATCACTTTAATGGGCCATCTCATGTATCCCTTCAATAATCCTATTGGTTACAAATTATTATCTATAATTTACATTTGGTGACACATTAAGTAACATGTTCAAGTTATCACTGCGGATGCTGTACTTATAATCAAACCTCCTTGATTCAAAGCCTGTGCATACATAACCTCTATTTCAATGGCATAAAAATAATTACAAATTTTCACATTAAATTAACTATAAGATTAATATTCATCCTATATAGGAAAAGTAATTGTCCTTATATATTTTTTCAGTTAAAAAGAGAATATTTTCCTGTTTTGATTTCTAGCTGCTTAGAACAAATGGAAACTTTATTTTTTTAATATTTATCTTCTATCTAGGCACCTAACCCCATTCTAATATTGATTTTTTATTACAATATCAGAAAAAGTGTTTTCTATGTCCTATTCCTATGTTTGCATGGTACATTCCTTTATTTTAAAAGTTTGATCCCATTTCTATTTAGACTTTTTAGTAGAAATAAGTGTAAAATTCTATCAAATGTCTTTTTTTTTAATACTATGCACTCTTTACTGTTTTCCCTTTAGTAATATTTTTTCAAAACTGTGACACAAAATCACAATTAGCTTACTGACATTGGTTCAATCCAGATGCATAATATTTTCATCACTACAAGAATCTCTCATGGTACCTTTTTTCTAGCCATACCCACCTCCATTCCACCCTCACTCTGTCCTTAACTATAACCTTTTCTCTGCTTCTATAATTTTGGTATTTCAAAACTGATACATAAATGGAATCATGTAGTATATAATCTTATGTGATTGGCTTTTTTTTCCTCTGGAGAGTCATCCAAGTTTTTGCATATATCAATAGTTGCTCTTTTTTATTGCTAAGCTATACTCTCAAATGTCTTTTTAACATCTAATGGTATAATCAATTGAGCTACTGAAATATTTTTATTTATTTCCTCACAGTAGGCTATCACTATATTTCTTAGAAACTTCCTATTTTGTTACATGTATGCTGATCTTTGAACATACTGCTGGATGGTACTTGCTATATTTTATGAGTTTTTGTTTTCTGTTTTTTGGTGTTTTTTGTTGCATTTAAACTCAGAAATGATATAGAACCATCATTGGCTTTTTGTTAAAAAAATGCTATTTTAAATTATCTTGAATTTTTAATAATAAAATTATGATTCTTAAAAAATGATCAAGGAGTTGTTTATCTTTTCCTATAGTTGGAATGGTAGTTTAAATAACATTGTGATTATCAGTTCTTTAAATGTCTAATAATATTTAGATATGCATCCATCTGTTCTGATGTTTTTTTGATAACAGATCTTTAAATAGCCTTCCAATATTTATATGCCTCATTCCAGTTTTCCAGTTCCTTCTGGATATACTGTGGTAATTTAAAGTTTTCTAGGAACTTATTCCCTTCCCTTTCTGTAGGTTTGCATGTTTAATCAGAGTAAAGTTGCATGTAATAGTCTACTATTGCTTCTTTTAACCTCTCTGTTCCTGGAGTTATTTATGCTTTCTCATTCAAAATCCTGTACATTTTTTTTTATATCTTTTCCATAATTTGTGTGTTGAGGGATTTTTATTGGCCATTTCAAAGAAGAATCAAATTTTAAATTTATTTAATTACTTTAAACTTTGTATTCTATTTTACTGATTCCAGTTTCCATTGTTAATTAAATTCTGTTCTAGTTTCTTTAGATGTTCTTCTTCTAATTTCTTAAGATGAACCCTTAGTTTATTTTTTTTTTATTTGTTAGTCAAAAAGGCATTTAAAGCTAACATTTTGTACTGAGCACAGCTTTTATTGGGTGTGTATATTTTGTTAGGAAGACATCATCTTTTTCATTAACTCATATATACTTTGTATTTCCCTTTGGTTCTAAAAGTTATCTAAGAGTTATCTAAGAGTGTTTCTTAATTTCTAATATGTTATTTTTTTAGTTTTCCAATAAAATTGCCTAATCAAGTATTTTAGCTTTCTAATAAAACTTAGTATCACAGGATGCAGCCTATTAACAATTTTTACTTTTGGGGCACCTGGGGTGGCTCAGTGGGTTAAGCCTCTGCCTTCGGCTCAGGTCATGATCCCAGGGTCCTGGGATCGAGCCCCACATCGGGTTCTTGACTCCGCGGGGAGCCTGCTTCCTCCTCTCTCTCTCTGCCTGCCTCTCTGCCTACTTGTGACCTCTGTTAGATAAATAAATAAAATCTTTAAAATATAAATTACTTTTTGGAATTTATAAAAAATTTGGGCATCTTGTTCAAGGACTAAACTTTCTAAGATAAATCCTTTCTCATTTGAAATTTCATGATTTCCATAATGTAAAGATTCTCCAAAAAGGATCTTGCCATTTCAGTATTATAATATTCAACCTCATATACATTATGATCAAAATAAAATAGTTTTGTTGGACACATTAAGTATTTACCAATAATAAATTCCTAAGGTCATTTTTCTTATAATAGTGAATGAATTTGACTAAGAATGCTTAATTTCTGGTATTTATTTCATTACTTATCTATCTTTATCAGAAAAACTAAGATGGTTATGAGCATACTACATCACTGAATGCCACTATGAACTTTATTCAATTTATAAAGGGGTGTGTGTATGTGTGTGTGTGACACAAATAGGGCCTTGATTTAGTTTTCTTTCTCAGCTCTACCTTTTTAAAAAATGTTGAACAGGAGTTTATGTCCAGTATTTTCTTATCTCTCCTTTCTGATTCATATGCCCTTCAAAGGTCAACAATCATATCAGTCCTATCATTAAGCTTTTATTCTAGGTGGAGGGAATGCTTAGTCTTCATAGCAGAGCTATAAAATTAGAGGAAATAATAGAGATGCTTGTCTAAAAAGTCACATTTTTGAAAGAATCTCTCTCTAAGACAGGATAGGAAAACCAAAAAGAAAGAAAAGCCATAGAGATATGAGAAGATATTAAAGGGATGCTAAGACTCATTACAGTGCTAAGTCACTACGTGAAATTCAAGGAGAGTTTTACATATTCTACTGTAGTAAATGAACAAATACAAATTAGACATTTAATTGTCCTTTTTTTTTTAAGATTTTTATTCATTTATTTGACAGAGAGAGAGAAGTCACAAGTAGGCAGAGAGATGGGCAGGGGAAGGGGGGTGGGGAAAGCAGGCTCCCCACTGAGCAGAGAGCCCAACACAGGACTCGATCCCAGGACCCTGAAATCATGACCTGAGCCAAAAGCAGAGGCTCAATCCACTGAGCCACCCAGGTGTCCCTGTCCTAACTTTTAATAAATGTATTTTTTAAAAGATTTTATTCATTTATTTGACAGACAGAGATCACAAGTAGGCAGAGAGGCAGACAGAGAGAGAGGGGGAAGCAGGCTCCCCACTGAGCAGAGAACCTGATGCGGGGCTCGATCCCAGGACCCTGGGATCATGACCTGAGCTGAAGGCAGAGGCTTAACCCACTGAGCCACCCAGGTGCCCCTTAATAAATGTTTGTAATGCATTGCTTTTATCTGACAGAATTTAGTTACCTAGACTGAAAGATATGGAAAAAAATAATTTTTTAAAAAGATTTTATTTGTTTATTTGACAGAGATCACAAGTAGGCAGAGAGCAGGCAGGGGTGAGGGGGGAAGCAGGCTCCCTGCTGAGCAGAGAGCCCAAGGTAGAGCTGGATCCCAGGACCCTGAGATCATGACCTGAGCCGAAGGCAGAGGTTTAACCCACTGAACCACCCAGGCGCCCCCTGATATGCTATTCTTTAGAGAAATGAAATATAAGAGTGAAATAGAAATACATAAAAATTTTAAGAAATAAAAATTAGTTTATGTATAATATTTTGTTTTCCTATGCCAGATTCATTTATATCTTTCTCCTTGACTTATACAGTGTTGGGTAATGGCTAACACAAGCCTGAATATATAGCCAACAAAAAACAGAAAAATGGAAACTATATTAATCAACATTTACTTTATACCAGTTATTGTGTTTTAATTATTGTGCTTCATTTAATCTGTAAGAGAAGGATTAATTATATTGATATGTAACCTGAAGGCAAAATTCTGAGGCTAGAAAAAGGCAGTCTGCTTTAACTAGGCTGAAGGAACTACATTTCAGACCAGACTGACCTGACTCCAAAGTATCTCCTACGCCAGTCTTTCTCATGCTATCTATGATGAAAAGCCATATTTTTGTTATTCATATTTTTGTATATAATACATTATAAACCAAAGCCCTGTAAGATACAACAAAATGATTCAAAAATTTAAAAAGACAAAAAATTTAAGTCTAAAAAAAATAAGTCTAAAATTATTCAACTCAACAGATAAAATTATCCTATAAAATAGTCATAAAAATTTAAAAGCGCTTACTCTCAATTTCTGTGCTTACTGCAGACCAATAACAAACAGTTCATGCATAGACCTTAGTCTACAGACCATAATCTGAGTAGCCAACATCTTCCCATATCTAAGCACCTATCAGTACTAAGTGTTACTTGAAGAAATTTTCATGGAGCTAACAAGAATCATGATTAACTGAAAAACGTACATAAATCTAATGAAATGGTTCAACAATTACATACAGAGATACCCATATCCTACATCTGAAAACTTGTGTGTTATCTTCAGAAACAAAGGGACTTTGCAGATGTGATTAGTTTAAAGATCTCAAGAGGGAGAGATTATCTTAAGATATCTGGGTGGCTCCAATGTCATCACAAGAGTCCTCATTAGAGAGAAGTCAGAGAGTTAAGAGGAGAAGGTAAGATGGTATAAGCTGAAGTCAGAGAAAGAGTTGAAAGTGGAATGCTGCTGGCTTTAAAAGAAGGATGATTCTCCCACAACCAAGAAATGCAGGTGCCCACCATATACTGAAAAAGGAAAGGAATGTCCTCCTTACAGAACACAGCCCTACAACACTTTGATTCTTAGTTCTGACCTCTGAAACTACAGAACAGTAAGTTTGTGTTTCATTGACCTACTCAGGTTGTAGTAATTTGTTATAGTGGCAATTGGAAACATACATTCTACGGAGTAGGGTGCTGCTATTACAAACATCTAAAAAAGTGGAAGTGGCTTTGGAATTGATAATAGACAGATATAGAAAAATTTAAAGAATGTTAATAGAGAAATCCAATGGCCTTGCCCTGACTCTTAGTTAAAACAGGGATAGTAAAGGCCTTGCTTGCAAGGACTCGGAAGGAAGCGAGGAGCATGTTAGAGAAAGCCTCTATCATCTCAGAGGATATCTAAATCATTATAAGAAGACTGAAGTAACACAGATGTTAAAGGAGATGCTGGAGAAGGCTCAGAAAAAAAAGTGAACATACTATTGGGAAATGCGAGAGAGAATGAATGAAAGCTTGGACGAATTGTATCTTACAATTATATGGAAATCAGAATTGTACAGGATGAACCTAGATATTTAGTCAAGGAGTTTTCCAAGCACGGTGTGGAAGGAGTACCCTGGTTTCTTCTTCCTGCTTATAGTAAAATGTGAGAAGAAAGAAAGAAATTGAGAGAACTGTTAAGCTAAAAGAAACCAGGACTTGCTGATTTGGAAAATTCTCAGCCTATGTAAATTGCAAAAGGCACTAAAATTAGAAAACTCACTCTCAGAAAGCATGCTCTGGAGAGAAAGTCAATTGTGAGTCTAGATAACCTTTGGCTTGTGCCTTGGAAGGACTAACAGCTCAGAGTAATCAGTCACACAAATTGCTTCTCTGAAGCGATTAGGCATGTGATTCATGGATGGTTTTGACCATTTCAGCAGAGGCCCAAAATAGAGATGGGATTATCTGGGAATATTCTGTGAAGTAGCCCCTTTTCTAATAGAGTGAATCCCAGAGAAACAAAGGGGAGAACCTCAGGTTTCTTAAGAATGTTATATCAGGGGACGCCTGGGGGGGCTCAGTCAGTTAAGCATCTGTCTTCAGTTCAGGTCATGATTCCAGGGTCCTGGGATGGAGCCCTGTGTCAGGACCTGCCTCTCCCTCTCCTTCCCACATGTGTCTTCTCTCACTATCTCTGCGTCTGTCTGTCTGTCTCTCTCTCTCAAATAAATAAACAAAATCTTAAAATTTAAAAAAAAAAAAGAAAAAGAAAAAGAAAAAGAAGAATGTTTATCAGTAGAAACACTGCCAGTTGTTCCCAAACTTTCAAGTCTAAGGGAATTTGCCCAGTTGGATTTCTAAATTGCTTGAGGTTGATAATATTTTTTTTCCTTCCACTTTCTCCCTTTTTAGTGGGACTATCTGTACCTATTTTCTTTTGCCTGTGCATCTTATCCCAATGCATTTTGGGAATACACACACACACACGCGTGCGCGCGTGTGTGTATAGTTTTCTAGTTTCACAGGTAACAGACAGAGAGGAATTTTGTTCAAGAATGGATTATAACCAGAGCCCTACCCACACCTACTTTAGATGATTTAGATGACAAGATTTGGAATTTTTAAGCTGATGAAATTTTGATGAGATTTTGGACTTGAAATTATTCTATAATAGGTTGAGGTGTTGAAGAATCTGAGGATGTGGTAAATATGTTTTCCACATAGAAAGGATGTGAATTTGGGGGTGGGCAGAGGGCAGATTATGCTGAGCTGAATAATGACCCCCAAAGATGTCCATGTCCTAATCCCTGGAAACTGTGACTATGTTATCTTAAATGACTATTATTTGGTTAAGGATCTTGAGATTACCTTGGAGTATTTCAGTGGGCCCAATGTAATCAGAAGGTCCTTTTAAGAGGGAGGTATAAGGAGATGTTAGGACAGAAGCAGAAGTCAGAGTCAGAGATTTGAAGATGTTACATTGCTGGCTTTGAATATGGAGGAAGGAGCAGGAGAAGGCAAGCAGACTTCAGAAGATGCAAAAGACAAGGAAGGGCATGCACTTTCTGCTAGAGCCTCTACAAGGAATGTAGTAGCTCTGCCAACACCTTGACTTTGGGATTTCTGACCTCCAGAACCATAAAATAATAAATTTGTGATGCTTTCAGCCCCTAAGTTTGCAGTAATTTATTACAGCAGCTCTAGGAAACCAGTATGGAAAAACCAGTAATTGATTTAAATTTAAAAAATAATAATAATGAAAAAAAGAAACAAAAATAAACTTCTACTTAATTTGGCATAACATTTCCCTAAAAATATACCATAAAAATCTTTGATTTTCACATTCCATGTATTTCTAAGTTTAATATAGCAGAGAATATGCTTCATAAGGTACTAAAACTTAACACTTAAAACTTAAATTCTGAGAATTTGTTTTCTACTGACAGTCACCTGAGGAGATGTGGCAAATGTGAAAACAAAAACAATGGAACATTTCATTTTTCCAACATGATAAATTGTCCATTGTCAACTAAAGAAAGGTCATATACTTTGCTCTTAAATAGTCAATACGGCTCTTCGCAACTGTGCATTGGCCTCTGAAAGTGAGCTAGGAATGGCTTATTTAAACTTTGAATTCATTACTATGAAAGACAGACCCTTCACCAATGTCCCCTCTTTAATTATCTCATCAACCTAATTTCAAAAAAAATTCTATCGTGAGGTTTTTGTTTTGTTTTGTTTTGTTTTTTTAAGGCACTTCAAATGTTATCGGGCAATAAAACTGTCCATAGTTCAGGCAGTAACATATCTTCAGTATTTAGCATTATGGCAGGATATATAATTAACCCTTAGAGATTTCTAAGCTTTTTGAAGAGTCATGACATAATCATGACAGAAACATATCCAAGCAACAAAGTGTTACAGATCGTCCCTTACCTGTGTAACAAGTGGCTCCAAAAGCCTCTCCACCGTTAGTGTCCGGATTTCCAAACTTTTGGGGTCCCATTTTAAAATGATAGGTGAAGTCGCCGAAGTCATGCTCCCTACAGAAACACACATTACTGGTAAGAAATAATGATTACTGAAATAATCGGTTACCTCGGAGATTCAAAACAAATAAATCACCAAAATTCAGAACATAGCTGAAGATGATATATCTCATCGAAACCCATCAAATTAAAGATGGGAACTCTGAACCAGAATTATGTGAGGCAGTGATTTTTGGAATCACATTAAAAACTGGGAGCTCCTGAGGACACCTGTATATGTTAGACAAACGATTGGGACTCAGCTGGCATGGAAATAGTTCCCTCATTCAATATTTAGTGCATACGTCCATCTGCCAAATGTGGAGAAAGAGCTGGATCTTGACCCCGAGCAGTTTATAGTTTTAAGGTAGTGAGACCCAAGGTAGGCAACAATTATGCCTCCGTGTGACCCATTCTGTGACCGAGGAATGCAGAGGGCTATGGAAAAACTGAGAAAGGACACAAAGTCAGTCTGGGAGACCAACCAAGGTTTCCAGGAAGCACAGTAAATCCACCACGATCACCATATGAGGGACTTATGTCACAACAAAATCCTACTTTGTTTTCTTCCCATCATAACTGACCACTGAGGATACTGTGTTCCCTGTGGCAGATGAATTTCATTCTCTTAAACAGGAAGGACACTTTGCAAACTGAGTGGCAATGGTTCTGAAAATTAGCTTGCTGCTATTTACATGCTCTCTGATTACTCACTGCATTTACATTCTTGTCCCATAAAATTAGTGTCTGATAAGGTTATTTATCTCATTCTAAAGTAATCCTCTTCTATCTAAGAACCACTGATGTGCGGGTAGCAGCCTCCCACATATCAAGCACAAAATATGGCCTGGGCTTGAATAAATTATACATTCTATCAGGGGTGTGTTGCTCAGTGAGAAATTGACTGCTCTTTGCTGAATATATTTTGACAACTAACCACTGGACAAGCAACCTTAGAATGTACAAACTAAATCTGAATCATTTCCTTTAATACCACTATAAATCAAACTGTTCGGAGCTGTTCTCTTCTTTTAAATCAATGTCCCCACTCCATTCCATCCTTATAAATCAATGTAGATGATTATTTCTATTAGAATTAGCAGTACAAAGAAGGTCTGGTCTGTCACAATAGGCACATGCCTCTTTACTGCACTGCTACAGCAAATACACCCAACAAATCTGCTTTGGAGGAAAAAAAAAAAAAGGTGAAGACACAGCGCGCTGGTATTTTACCTCTCTCCAAATGCCATGTTTTAAATAAACCGAGCACAGCGATCCAACCATATAGACAGATTTAGATTTGTGTTCCTTCACAACAATAGTTGGCACAGATAAGCTGCCGGTCTTCCAAAAACCTAAAAACGCTTTACACATTCCCATTCACACTACCAACTGCCAAATGGTAGGTCTGACATGCACGGAATTCTGCTGCTGGGCAGCACATCTTCTCATGCTATGGAAGGATGAAAATGCCAGTTGCGTTCTGCACGCACTGATACCACTGTCCCTGCTGAGGCCACATCTACCTGAGTCATCTTGATCCAGTACCTATGACATAGTTATTACAAATTTCTGGGTGAGGTTCTCTGAAAGACTTTTTCAAGCTTTGCTACTCAATAATGAGTAGCAAAATAAATGATGATATAGAGGGAAGCCCTGTAGGGAAGCTGGATAACTAGCAGCAAAGTCATTTTAACACAACAGAGAAAGGCACTAAGTGAGACTGTGTAGCAAATCACCATTGTTATATGAACATGCTTGTGCATATAAGCTGGGGGATCCAAGGAAAGCACATTAAATCTTTTATGGATTTTCCAATGCAAAACTATAAAGAAATGACATTCAAAATATGCTGAGGTGAGAAACAAAAATGCTAGGACAATCACATCAGAGACAGTAGCATGCATCTGGCGGAAATGGGAGACAATGAACAAAGACCTCAAGCCAAGAAGCAAAGTTAGAGCCTTGAGTCCTGAAGGTTGCATAGCCCTTATAAATCTAGTCATGAAGGGAAATGAGCTGCTGGGCAAAACACTTGACTTAATTCATTCTTTTGGGGATTAACCTTTTCAGCCACTTGTGACACAGGTAAGATTCAAAAGCAAAAGGCAAGGAAAATTTATATGATATTAATTTGTTGAAGAGGAAAACCCAGTTACAGAAACTTTCAATGGTCTTTTTCCAGCCATTAAGTTCTTGATATGGTTTGGAATGAAACTAGGAATTCTGCCTCTACCCTATAATATTTTCATAATTTGGTTTAATATCCAAATTAGCAAAAGGATCAAGCATGAGGGATGAATACTGCAAAACCTCTAGCTCATAACACAGGATGTGTTGATATGTAAGATTCTCATTGCATGTCCACAATAGCCAAACTATGGAAAGAACCTAGAAGTCCATCAACAGATGAATGGATAAGAAGATGTGGTTATATATATACAATGAAACATTAAGCAGCCATCAAAAGAAATGAAATCTTGCCATTTACAACAACGTGGATGGAACTAGAGGGTATTATGCTTAGTGAAATAAGTCAATCGGAGAAAGACAACTATCATATCATCTCCCTGATATGAGGAAGTGGAGATGCAACGTGGGGGATTTGGGGGGTAGGAAAAGAATAAATGAAACAAGATGGGATTGGGAGGGAGACAAACCATAAGTGACTCGTAATCTCACAAAAAAACTGAGGGTTGCTGGAGGGAGGGGGGTTGGGAGAGGGTGATGGGGTTATAGACATTGGGGAGGGTATGTGCTATGGTGAGTGCTGTGAAGTGTGTAAACCTGGCGATTCACAGACCTATACCCCTGGGGCTAATAATACGTTTTATGTTTATAAAAAATTATGAATGTTAAAAAAAAAAAAAAAAGATTCTCATTGCATTGCCACTGAGGAGCATCCTAGCTTCAAGCTAGCTACTGAGCATGAGGTAGAAGAAGGTAAGAAACTCCTTTGGCTCCACTACCTGAGCTGGTATAATCTGTACAATCCATTGTTTCTGGAAGAAGAGTTTGTATCCTTCTATTTGGGGCACACACTTGATTGCTTTCTACCATATGTACTAGAACTTGTATTAGAAATATTTTCCCCGGGCACCTGGGTGGCTCAGTGGGTTAAGCTGCTGCCTTCGGCTCAGGTCATGATCTCAGGGTCCTGGGATCGAGTCCCGCATCGGGCTCTCTGCTCAGCAGGGAGCCTGCTTCCCTCTCTCTCTCTGCCTGCCTCTCTGTCTACTTGTGATCTCTCTCTGTCAAATAAATAAATAAATAAATCTTTAAAAAAAAAAGAAATATTTTCCCCATCAAAGCCCTTAGATTACATAAACAAGAAGAAAATGATTATAATATTAGTCTTCTAGATTCAACTAGTTAATGATCATAATGTTAGTCTTCTAGATTCAACTACTGATGATCTTCCCCTTCAAGGCTAGTAAGGACAGATGATGGCAAAGAAGAGAAAAATAGTCAGATACCCTCTAGAGCACAGGATTAGCACAACTGCAGTCAGGCGAAATGACATTGTATGACCCCCATGACAAGCATACACAAGATAGCTAACTCCCAACCGAGAGTGTCGTCCCACCTGTGCTTTCAATATTTATAAAGGGCAAAGAATACAAAGGCTTTGAAAGTAGAACAAATGATTATTCAGTAAATAGTCAGTCCCCCTTCCAACCCTCACCTCCATGAAAAGAGAATACATCCCCACTTCACTGATATTGAGCTTTCGACAGGGCAATGTTAGGAAATATGATCTGAATAGACCTTTGAACTATACTTGTGTGGTTGGACTTGTCCTCTTGTGCTACTGTCTCTATACATGATGAGAGTCACGTACAGCCAGACCACTGGTCCAAAAGGAAGAAAAACATAAGAAGCAAACCTGAATCCATGCTTCAGCTGGAGCCCAAACCAGGTGAGCCAAGCCTGGTCAGCCAGCTCCCAATCAAACCAGAGAAAAAGGATAAAAAATTAAATGCTTGCTATTGTATATCACTGAGATTTTGCCATTAACAATTATTCAACAATAGCTAACAGAATGATAGCAAATAGGCTTTTGTTTGAATCAAAGCCCTATAATTTATCAACAATATGATGTTGTCCAAATTAGGTAATTTGGTAATCTTCCTGAGCCTCAGTTTCCTCAAATGAAAAATGAGGGTAAGGGTTTTATAGAGTTATTGTGACAATTAAATAACTTAATAGATAGAAAACATTTCTGGAAATATTATTATTGTTATTATCCTCTAAACTTTAAGTATATTCTTCTGGCATTTTTTTTTTAAAATCTCTAGAAGGAATAGGGAAGCACCCATTAAAAATAAAGATCCAGGGGCGCCTGGGTGGCTCAGTGGGTTAAGCCTCTGCCTTCGGCTTAGGTCACGATCTCAGGGTTCTGGGATAGAGCCCCACATCGGGCTCTCTGCTCAGCAGTGAGCCTGCTTCCTCCTCTCTCTGCCTGCCTCTCTGCCTACTTGTGATCTCTCTCTCTCTGTCAAATAAATAAAATCTTTAAAAAAAATAAATAAATAAAGATCCAGACTGACGATCCTCTGAGTGGAACAACCAAATTGACTCAAATGAGAAGGGCAGAGAACAAATCAAATGTTTAGTCACACACACCCGCCTTTCATCTTTCCAAGGATGGAATGACACATTGTCTCAAATCCACGCTACATATCTGTACAATTAATGTAGTCTGTTTTGCCCACAAATGAGATTTTATGAAAGCAAATACATTTCTCAATGCTCAATTTTTTTCCAAAACTCAAAGGGAGAAGAACATTTATTTTACTTGCTTTTGGTAAGGAGACTCAGAACATTGACTGGACACAGTGAAAGAATGAAAAACAAGCCCTGTAACAAAAGACAGCAAGGCTGTCTTCTTCCACATCATGATTTTATAAGCCCAAGAAGAAACTGCTAGCAATTTGTTTAATCTCTGAGAAGATTTTCTTCTTGAAAAGTAAGAAAATATGAAACTGCATATTCATGAAAGGTGCCAACATGGTCTGTAAAGTAGTAACTTAGATAATATCAGACTCTCTCCATGGGGTTAAAGAAGAAGCATGGGCCAGGATGCCAGCAACCATTTGTCACTTACAACAGAAAAAGCAATACCTGACAAAAAGAAAAGCCAGAGTAAAATGAGGTTATTATAAACATCCTTGTTTCTTTGGACAGTGTCCTGATAGAAAATTCCTCGAGATTGCCTATTCCAGGGAATGTCTTCCCATGACAAATAAGTTAATGGAGTATATAATTCACCTACAGAGATTCCCCTTTCCAGGCATTCCTGGAAAATGTCTTTTGAACTCTCTGCCTCCCCTTTCCAAGTTCTCACCATTCCTTCCACTGTTGTTTTGCAAAACAATGGTCCAGGATGCTTTCCAGTTGCCCAGGAGGCCACCCAAACCTGCCTTCCCTCCATAGGGCTCCAGCTTCAGATTCTCTTCATAAATCTTTCTCTCCACCACCACTAAGCACTACTGTCAACAAACCCTGTAAGGCTTTATCAGATGACAGGCTAGCTTTGGCTGACAGGCAAGTTCAGAAGAAGGAAACGACGAATAGTGGGGTTTATTCACTTATTCCACACCTATGATATTGAGCCAATTACTTAACCTAAGCTTCAGTTTCATTGCTGTAAAATAAGGACGGTAATGCTCTGATATAATTCGTGAATTTGTTCTGAAAAAAATCAATGAAATAATTGCATACGCAAAAAGTGCTGGTTTTACTTCTTTTTATGTTGTCTGTGTTAATGTCCAGTTCAAGATGTCCGGCAGCAAGAGGTGGCTCTCAGATTTGTGTGGGATCGCAGTCACCTGGAGGGTATGCTCATACACATACTGCCAGGACCTAACCAGAGAGTTTGAGATTCTTCACATCTGGGGTGGAACTAAGAATCTCCAGATGAGGCTCATGCTACTGGTCCAAGAATCACACTTTGAGAACCACTGTTGTAAACAGACCATAACCATGCATCCTAACAAGGGAACATGGTTCGGGAACACATAGGATAGCTTTGCGGAGACCCAAGGACCAGTAATAATACTGCCTCTGTTATTATTACAATTACCACTCTCATTGTCATTGTTATTATTATACCTTTCTAAAAGGTATTTACACTTTTTAGAGGATCCAAAGCCTTGAAATGATTTTCAACAGGGAAGTAGAATGTCATATTTAAATCACATATAGTTCGTCAAATCACATGTGAACCAACCCCCAATCTCCCAAAAAGTTCCAATAGCTCCTCCTGGGAGACACCTTTTCTTATTTGAATCATTGTCATTGTAGTGACCGCTGTGAAGAATGTAACATACAGTAGGAGAGAGTCACCCCCACCTCAATTCACCAGAATTGAAGCAGAAATGAAGGTCAATCAATATTTGCTTAATAGAGAATAAATATTTCCCCCAAAAGTGCTCCTAAGTAATTTGTATTATTTGAGGGCTATAAAAATGTCACTCTTGTGTGGAACATAAGGAATAGCACAGAGGACAATAAGGGAAAGAAGGGAAAACTGAATGGAAAGAAATCAGAGAGGGAGACAAACTGAGAGACTCTGGACTCCGGGAACCAAACTGAGAGTTGTGGAGGGGTGGGGGGGATAGGGTAACTGGGTGATGGATATTAAGGAGGGCACTGGGTATTATGCACAACTAATGAATTGTTGAACACTACATTAAAAACTAACAATGTGTTGGCTAACTGAACATTTAAAAAAAAAAAGTCTCCCAAATATTTTACTTGAAACACAATAGTAGTTCTAATTTTCTGTTGTTAATAAAGATACCTCCAATATCTGGGTACCCTATTGTAAGAGGGGCTTTTTTTTTTTTTTTTTTTTTGGAGTTGAGGAGAATATGTGTATATGTAAATATCACAGGCAGGAGTAGACAGTAAGAAACAAAGACAGGGAAGGATATTTGATAACCTTTCAAATATCCCTAGAAAGTGGTGTTGGGGTTGATGTAGAGCATAAAATCTGCAATAATACCTGGCTTGCTAAAATGTAACACAGAGGCCACTGGGTACAAGGAAGGTTTTTGGAGAAGGGCATGGGACTTTGGAATGCCCATGCATGCGTGACCAATCTTGCCCTAGGAATGTCACAGGGAGTTACCTTCCCTGAAGCTTTCTCAACCCAAACAGCTGCCCTGTGATCTAAGAGAAATATGCATTGTCCCTTAGACCATGTTTGGCAGAACTGTAGAACATACAGTTTAGTATGTCATTCCTTCCCCTAAATAGATCCTCCTATTCCATTAAGACCTCCTGTCAAACATCATGTGCTCGAGAAATGGTGATAAAGATTTATGATTATCCTGAAAGACCAATAAAGGCGGGAGCAAAGAACAAAGGGTCTTCCTCTCTGAGCATTGACCCTCTTGCCTCTTCCTCTCTTTCACAGAAAAGTTTGGAGTAATCTTTCATCCCTTCTTACAGGGAGTGCTGGCCGATCCCAGCAAAGCAGAAGTCATACTGATTCCCACCAAAATATGCTCTGCTGCAATGGAACCAGGTTCAAGTGGAGGTGGGGGAGAGCAGTACTGGGGACTCTTCCTGAGGTATCTGGTGTAGAAATGGCCTGGCCTAGTGGCTTAGCTATGGTAAAGTCTTGCTTCTTATTTTTCCTCCATTAACTTTGCTCATTGTAAGCTCACTTCCTCTTTGACTACAAAGAGACAGCATACTGACCATCACTGTCCTCTACATAATAATCATTCAAAGCCCTGACTCCATGAACTGAGAGATGACCCAAGACGCAAGTCACAGCTGCAATTACAGGATCTATCACCATTCGAATTAAAAAATGAAGTGATATATAATTTCCAACTGTTCTTCATTATTTGCAGTTATCTGGGGGGTGGAGCACTTAGCTCTGTGGCTGATAAACAAAGTTGAACACTACAACACTACATGTCAGTATTACAATATCTGCAAGACCTTTATTTACGGTAAGTCCATACTTCTTAAAAAAACATTTAACAAAAGAAATGCTACAGGACAAAAATATCAGTCTAATGATTTCAGAAGGCTGTAGTTAACACTTCATGTTTAAGCATAAATGCCTGCTAAAAGATACCTTAACATTTCTTGAAAAGAGTATTATATTCTCTTCAGAGCCTATTTCTTCTACCCAAATAAACAGAAGTTCACCAAAAAGGAATATAAGAAGAAAGCTCCACGGCTTCAAGACTTTCGGCATGACAAGTTTAGACTAATAATATATGGCCTAGAGCCTGCTGATTAAAAAAGAAATAACCATGTCCATAACTTACTGAAATGGGTTTTTATGTGTACAATAGCATACTCATAAAATTTAAAACTATGTGCCAACTTAATAGAAATTCACTACTCCTGGAGTATGCTAATAGAAAGCCAGTACTTTGAAATTCAAAATGAAAACTAGTATCTGTCAAATTCATTTCCTTATTTTCACTGCATTCATAGTCTCATCATTTAAATTCATTTTAGAGGAAAAAGGAACTCAATCTACTCCTAAATTACTGCTTGTTTTCCATTTGGGTATAAAAATACGTGACATTCAGGTAGGCACTGCTTACTCTGTATGCCCTGTTAGGTTTCCAAAGTCCCCAACAAGGACTAAGTTTTTCTAAACAAAATACACTTGACCAAAGGGAAACATTTTTCTACCTATTATCATTCAGAAACAATGCAATGCAGATTTGGGAAGTGGATTCCAAACACTGAGAATAAGACTATTAACATTTTAGGTAAGATATTTTGAGAAAGTATCTTTCTATAGTCCACAAGTAACTTCAAATTATTTAACAGGAACACAGCTTCTTTGGCAACTGATTGACTCTATGTCCTTCCAAACTCCTGTAAATTAGACTTCCATATGCAGAGATTATATAACTCTTATCTTCACCAGAATCTCAACATTTCATATTCAGATTATAGCAAAATAATCAAACTACTCTTTTTTATCTTCAGTCTCTTTAATATAATTCAGTCCAAACTAATCATCTGATACACTTCTTTTCTAAGAGACCAAAATGATTGCTTCATTCTCTTCCCCAAGAATTTGCAAATCGTCCTCGCGGCATGGCTTGGCACTCCACTTTCTGACCAAGGTCTACTGAATCTTATTTCCTCAGCAAAAATCTGTTTCCATCAGGTTTGGACCACATTGTAACACCTGGTTCATGCCACTTTCCAAAGTCCCCACCTGGAACACCCTCTTTCTCATCATCCAGCATGCAAATATTGACATCTTCCCACTTCATTTTTTCCCAAACCCCTAAATTGCTACTGGGTGTACAGTCAGTGACAAAAGAGTTTACTTTTTTCTTTTTTTTTTTTTTTTTTTAAAGATTTTATTTATTTATTTGACAGACAGAGATCACAAGTAGGCAGAGAGGCAGGCAGAGAGAGAGAGGAGGAAGCAGGCTCCCTGCTGAGCAGAGAGCCTGATGTGGGGCTCGATCCCAGGACCCTGGGATCATGACCTGAGCTGAAGGCTGAGGCTTTAACCCACTGAGCCACCCAGGCACCCCATGAGTTTACTTTTTTCTAAAGTGACTCATTGTTAAAAATTGGACATTAGTTTTTACATCACCCATTTTGTTATAAGTTCATTAGGACACAAATCAATGTTTTCCTTCTTTCCTTTGTTTTAATTGATGTATTTATTTTTAGAGGAAAGAGAGCATGAGTGGGAGGGGCAGAGGAAGAGAGAGAGAATCCCAAGCAGACTCCATGCTGAGTAGAGTCCAGTGTGGCACTCCATCCTAGGACCCTAAGATCATGACCTGGGCTGAAACCAAGAGTCAGACACTTAATTGATTGTGTCACCCAGATGCCTCCTACTTCTTTTCCATCATCTGTAGAATAAATAGGGTGTAGGGTGTTTGATCTACAGCTTTCAAAAATGTTTGATTAGGTATGCACATATAAAACAAGATTCAGATAATTATCTTTTTTTCCTTTTTTGTTCAAATTTTTATCATTCTTAAAATCTTTTCAATAGTGGAGTCCATTTCCTAGAAAGTAATTGAGTTTAAAATATCTTTTAGACACACTTTTACAAAGATCTTCTTTTCTCTGTACTTAATAGCAACCTAAAACAAGAAATATTTTGGTATTGTTTAGAAAACATAATTTATATTCAGGATTCTATTAATTTACATATTTATTTTTTTTTTTAAGATTTTATTTATTTATTTATTTATTTGACAGAGAGAGATCACAAGTAGATGGAGAGGCAGGCAGAGAGAGAAGGAAGCAGGCTCCCCGCTGAGCAGAGAGCCCGATGCGGGACTCGATCCCAGGACCCTGAGATCATGACCTGAGCTGAAGGCAGCGGCTTAACCCACTGAGCCACCCAGGTGCCCCTAATTTACGTATTTAAAAATACAGTTTCAGTGCTTATTTTAACTGTATCACTAATTTTTAGTTATTATGTTTTAATAATAAAACATTTTTGTTCAGGAAAAATCTTGGGGCTTTCATCAGACCAGTGAGGTCTGCTTTGATATTTCATTCACTGCCAAGTTCCACTGGAGGATTTTTTTGCAAAGGACTGTGCAAGCTCTACAGGTAAGGACCACAATATGTTTTAGGAAGTCTTCCTTCTTTTCACCAACCCAAACTACCTTTTGTCCTGAAGGCCCTGTGACTTGGCCTTTTCCTGAATTCCATTGTATTCCATCTAATTAGAATGCCTACTACCCAGTATTTAACTTGAACATAAATTGCCTATATTGTTGTCTATTTGCTTTATACAAGTTTTGTCCTCCTAATACACTCAGGGACAGGGACTCTGCCCCTTTCATAATGATTGGCACAATGCTGGGTATTTAATAAAAATGCTATGAGGATTCATGGACTTGATTCTTTGCCAACTTCAAGCCTCACAAACACACACAAAAGACGACGATACCTAAAAAATAATACTAATGCTTTTATGTAGGGTTTTTCAACTGAGAACACATCACTTTAGATGCCAATTATCTGAAAAACTAAACAAAAAGTGATTTTCCTCCCTCAGAATGCCTTCACTATTATAGGAAAGAAATCTCACATGCTCCAGTCCCTCCTTCCTTCAATCTTTGATCATCTATCCATTCATTCCATGGATGTCTACTAACCACCCAGAGAATACAAGTCCCAGACAGAAGCAATGGGAAACATCAAGGCGTTTCAGACTTGCTTAATGCTCATTGGTGTGAGGTGAGAACTGCTCTAGCTCATCAGAATGTAAAAACAGAAACCATTCCTCAAGAGAGGAGAGCTCAGAGGTGAGCTCAGCTGAGAAGGCACATCTCTAAAACCATCATCCTCCCATTTCAACAGGGCACTTTGATTAGGAGACAGAGAGGTAGCCAACAGCACTTCCAAATTTTGTACATACCAATGGAGCAATATTGAATGGTTTGTGCAACAGAAAAATGGGGAAATAATTAATCCCTTTTTTATTTGCTGCCAGAAAAGTGCTCAAAACCAACAGGAACCAGATTATGAAAAACATCCCAGTAAGTCAAAGAGAGAGTCAAGAAAACAAAGTAATCATAATATTAAGATATGATACCAAAAAATGCAGATATTTAGGTAAGAGCCATTTTAAATTGTTAAGTGATTATAAGAATACTTAATTGGGGGGGAGGAATCAAGACGGCGGAGAAGTAGCAGGCTGAGACTACTTCAGGTAGCGGGAGATCAGCTAAATAGCTTATCTAAAGATTGCAAACACCTACAAATCCAACGGGAGATTGAAGAGAAGAAGATCAGCAATTCTAGAAACAGAAAAGCAACCACTATCTGAAAGGTAGGACTGGCGGAGAAGTGAATCCAAAGCGACGGGAAGATAGACCGCGGGGGGAGGGGCCGGCTCCCGGTGAGCAGCGGAGCAACGGAGCACAAAATCGGGACTTTTAAAAGTCTGTTCCGCTGAGGGACATCGCTCCAGAGGCTTAACTGGGGTGAAGCCCAGGCGGGGTCAGTGCGGCCTCAGGTCCCACAGGGTCACAGAAGGATCGGGGGTGTCTGAGTGTCGCAGGGCTTACCGGTATTAGAACAGGGAAGCAGGCTACAGAGACAGAGCCGAGGAGTGACTCTCAGCTCGGGGTTACCTTGAACCGGTCGCAGGCTCGGTCAGCTCGGAGCGCGGCCGGAGGCCAGGGTGACGGGAGTAATTGGGTGCTGTTCTCTGAGGGCGCACTGAGTAGTGGGGCCCCGGGCTCTCGGCTCCTCCGGGCCGGAGACCGGGAGGCCGCCATCTTCATTCCCTTCTTCCAGAACTCTACAGAAAGCGCTCAGAGAACAAAAGCTCCTGAAAGCAAACCCAGCAAACCCACGGATTACTCAGCCTGGCCCCGGGTAAGGGCGGTGCAACTCCGCCTGGGGCAAAGACGCTTGAGAATCACTACGAAAGGCCCCTCCCCCAGAAGATCAACGAGAAACCCAGCCAGGACCAAGTTCACCTACCAAGGAGCGCAGTTTCAATACCAAGGAGAGCGGCGGAATTCCAGAGGAGAAGAAAGCAAAGCATGGAACTCATGGCTTTCTCCCCATGATTCTTTAGCCTTGCAGTTAATTTAAATTTTTTTTCCTTTTTCAATTTTTTTTTCTCTTCTTCTGCTAAATTTTTTTAACTTTTACCTTTTTCTTTTTTAATGTTTTTTAAATAGTTTATCTAATATATATATATTTTTTTCCTTTTTATATTTTTTATCGGCTTTCTTTTTTTAATAGTTTCTTTTTTTTTTTTCTTTCTGAACCCCTTTTTATCCCCTTTCTCCCCCCTCACGATTTGGGATCTCTTCTGATTTGGCTAAAGCATATTTTCGTGGGGTTGTTGCCACCCTTTTAGTATTTTAATTGCTCCTTCATATACTCTTATCTGGACAAAATGACAAGGCGGAAAAATTCACAACAAAAAAAAGAACAAGAAGCAGTACCAAAGGCTAGGGACCTAATCAATACAGACATTGGTAATATGTCAGAAATAGAGTTCAGAATGATGATTCTCAAGGTTCTAGCCGGGCTTGAAAAAGGCATGGAAGATATTAAAGCAACCCTCTCGGGAGATATAAAAGCCCTTTCTGGAGAAATAAAAGAACTAAAATCTAACCAAGTTGAAATAAAAAAAGCTATTAATGAGGTGCAATCAAAAATGGAGGCTCTCACTGCTAGGATAAATGAGGCAGAAGAAAGAATTAGCGATATAGAAGACCAAATGACAGAGAATAAAGAAGCTGAGCAAAAGAGGGACAAACAGCTACTGGACCACGAGGGGAGAATTCGAGAGATAAGTGACACCATAAGACGAAACAACATTAGAATAATTGGGATTCCAGAAGAAGAGGAAATAGAGAGGGGAGCAGAAGGTATGTTGGAGAGAATTATTGGAGAGAATTTCCCCAATATGGCAAAGGGAACAAGCATCAAAATCCAGGAGGTTCAGAGAACCCCCCTCAAAATCAATAAGAATAGGTCCACACCCCGTCACCTAATAGTAAAATTTACAAGTCTTAGTGACAAAGAAAAGATCCTGAAAGCAGCCCGGGAAAAGAAGTCTGTAACGTACAATGGTAAAAATATTAGACTGGCAGCAGACTTATCCACAGAGACCTGGCAGGCCAGAAAGAGCTGGCATGATATATTCAGAGTACTAAATGAGAAAAACATGCAGCCAAGAATACTATATCCAGCTAGGCTATCATTGAAAATAGAAGGAGAGATTAAAAGCTTCCAGGACAAACAAAAACGGAAAGAATTTGCAAATACCAAACCAGCTCTACAGGAAATATTGAAAGGGGTCCTCTAAGCAAAGAGAGACCCTAAAAGTAGTAGATCAGAAAGGAACAGAGACAATATACAATAACAGTCACCTTACAGGCAATACAATGGCACTAAGTTCATATCTCTCAATACTTACCCTGAATGTTAATGGGCTAAATGCCCCAATCAAAAGACACAGGGTATCAGAATGGATAAAAAAACAAAACCTTAAATGACACACTGGACCAGATGGACATCACAGATATATTCAGAACATTTCATCCCAAAGCAACAGAATACACCTTCTTTAGTGCACATGGAACATTCTCCAGAATAGATCACATTCTTGGTCCTAAATCAAGTCTCAACCGGTATCAAAAGATTGGGATCATTCCCTGCATATTTTCAGACCACAATGCTCTAAAGCTAGAACTCAATAACAAGAGGAAATTTGGAAAGAACCCAAATACATGGAGACTAAACAGCATCCTTCTAAAGAATGAATGGGTCAACCAGGAAATTAAAGAAGAATTGAAAAAATTTATGAAAACAAATGATAATGAAAACACAACGGTTCAGAATCTGTGGGACACAACAAAGGCAGTCCTGAGAGGAAAATATATAGCGGTACAAGCCTTTCTCAAGAAACAAGAAAGGTCTCAGGTACACAACCTAACCCTACACCTAAAGGAGCTGGAGAAAGAACAAGAAAGAAAGCCTAAACCCAGCAGGAGAAGAGAAATCATAAAGATCAGAGCAGAAATCAATGAAATAGAAACTAAAAAAACCATAGAACAAATCAATGAAACTAGGAGCTGGTTCTTTGAAAGAATTAATAAGATTGATAAACCCCTGGCCAGACTTATCAAAAAGAAAAGAGAAAGGACCCAAATAAATAAAATCATGAATGAAAGAGGAGAGATCACAACAAACACCAAAGAAATACAGACAATTATAAGAACATACTATGAGCAACTCTACGCCAACAAATTTGACAATCTGGAAGAAATGGATGCATTCCTAGAGACATATAAACTACCACAACTGAACCAGGAAGAAATAGAAAGCCTGAACAGACCCATAACCAGTAAGGAGATTGAAACAGTCATCAAAAATCTCCAAACAAACAAAAGCCCAGGGCCAGACGGCTTCCCGGGGGAATTCTACCAAACATTTAAAGAAGAACTAATTCCTATTCTCCTGAAACTGTTCCAAAAAATAGAAATAGAAGGAAAACTTCCAAACTCATTTTATGAGGCCAGCATCACCTTGATCCCAAAACCAGACAAGGATCCCATCAAAAAAGAGAACTACAGACCAATATCCTTGATGAACACAGATGCAAAAATTCTAGCCAAAATACTAGCCAATAGGATTCAACAGTACATTAAAAGGATTATTCACCATGACCAAGTGGGATTTATTCCAGGGCTGCAAGGTTGGTTCAACATCCGCAAATGAATCAATGTGATACAACACATTAATAAAAAAGAAAGAACAAGAAACATATGATACTCTCCATAGATGCTGAAAAAGCATTTGACAAAGTACAGCATCCCTTCCTGATCAAAACTCTTCAAAGTGTAGGGATAGACGGCACATACCTCAATATTATCAAAGCCATCTATGAAAAACCCACCGCAAATATCATTCTCAATGGAGAAAAACTGAAAGCTTTTCCGCTAAGGTCAGGAACACGGCAGGGATGTCCGTTATCACCACTGCTATTCAACATAGTACGAGAAGTCCTAGCCTCAGCAATCAGACAACAAAAGGAAATTAAAGGCATCCAAATCGGCAAAGAAGAAGTCAAACTATCACTCTTTGCAGATGATATGATACTATATGTGGAAAACCCAAAAGACTCCACTCCAAAACTGCTAGAACTTGTACAGGAATTCAGTAAAGTGTCAGGATATAAAATCAATGCACAGAAATCAGTTGCATTTCTCTACACCAACAACAAGACAGAAGAAAGAGAAATTAAGGAGTCCATCCCATTTACAATTGCACCCAATACTATTAGATACCTAGGAATAAACCTAACCAAAGAGACTAAGAATCTATACACAGAAAACTATAAAGTACTCATGAAAGAAATTGAGGAAGACACAAAGAAATGGAAAAATGCTCCATGCTCCTGGATTGGAAGAATAAATATGGTGAAAATGTCTATGCTACCTAAAGCAATCTACACATTTAATGCAATTCCTATCAAAGTACCATCCATTTTTTTCAAAGAAATGGAAGAAATAATCCTAAAATTTATATGGAACCAGAAAAGACCTCGAATAGCCAAAGGAATATTGAAAAAGAAAGCCAAAGTTGGTGACATCACAATTCCAGACCTCAAGCTCTATTACAAAGCTGTCATCATCAAGGCAGCATGGTACTGGCACAAAAACAGACACATAGATCAATGGAACAGAATAGAGAGCCCAGAAATAGACCCTCGACTCTATGGTCAACTCATCTTCGACAAAGCAGGAAAGAATGTCCAATGGAAAAAAGACAGCCTCTTCAATAAATGGTGTTGGGAAAATTGGACAGCCACATGCAGAAAAATGAAATTGGATCATTTCCTTACACCACACACGAAAATAGACTCAAAATGGATGAAGGATCTCAATGTGAGAAAGGAATCCATCAAAATCCTCGAGGAGAACACAGGCAGCAACCTCTTCGACCTCAGCCGCAGCAACATCTTCCTAGGAACATCACCAAAGGCAAGGGAAGCAAGGGCAAAAATGAACTATTGGGATTTTATCAAGATCAAAAGCTTTTGCACAGCAAAGGAAACAGTTAACAAAACCAAAAGACAACTGACAGAATGGGAGAAGATATTTGCAAATGACATATCAGATAAAGGGCTAGTGTCCAAAATCTATAAAGAATTTAGCAAACTCAACACCCAAAGAACAAATAATCCAATCAAGAAATGGGCAGAGGACATGAACAGACATTTCTGCAAAGAAGACATCCAGATGGCCAACAGACACATGAAAAAGTGCTCCATATCACTCGGCATCAGGGAAATACAAATCAAAACCACCATGAGATATCACCTCACACCAGTCAGAATGGCTAAAATTAACAAGTCAGGAAATGACAGATGCTGGCGAGGATGCAGAGAAAGGGGAACCCTCCTACACTGTTGGTGGGAATGCAAGCTGGTGCAACCACTCTGGAAAACAGCATGGAGGTTCCTCAAAATGTTGAAAATAGAACTACCCTATGACCCAGCAATTGCACTGCTGGGTATTTACCCTAAAGATACAAACGTGGTGATCCGAAGGGGCACGTGCACTTAAATGTTTATAGCAGCAATGTCTACAATAGCCAAACTATGGAAAGAACCTAGATGTCCATCAACAGACGAATGGATAAATAAGATGTGGTATATATACACAATGGAATACTATGCAGCCATCAAAAGAAATGAAATCTTGCCATTTGCGACGACGTGGATGGAACTAGAGGGTATCATGCTTAGCGAAATAAGTCAATCGGAGAAAGACAACTATCATATGATCTCCCTGATATGAGGGAGAGGAGATGCAACATGGGAGGTTAAGGGGGTAGGAGAAGAATAAATGAAACAAGATGGGATTGGGAGGGAGACAAACCATAAGTGACTCTTAATCTCACAAAACAAACTGAGGGTTGATGAGGGGAGGAGGGTTGGGAGAGGGTGGGTGGGGTTATGGATATTGGGGAGGGTATGTGCTATGGTGAGTGTTGTGAAGTGTGTAAACCTGGCGATTCGCAGACCTGTACCCTGGGGATAAAAATATATGTTTATAAAAAATAAAAAAAAATTTAAAGGTAAAAAAAAAAGAATACTTAATTAGTACTCAAGGACTTGCATTTTTTAGGTAAACTCTAGTGAGTTACTGTATTTTAAAAGTCAAAGTTAAATTTGCACATGTGCTGGTGAGTTAATAAGGAATTAAGTTGCAGAAACTCAGAAATTATCTATGTCTTCTACCCCCCATCTCTTTCAATCTCCCAAGCAGAAGTGGCTTATTCACCAGGTCTAATGTGAGCAGACAGTTCTGTGCACCCAGGGGGAACTATAGTAAATGGGAGATAATTCCTCTGCATTGTTATCCTCGCCCCTTTCTATTGAATTGTCAGTCTTGAAAAGTCGTAACACATATAGCCATCATATTTGCTTAGAATTCTTTTATAGCCAGAACTGATATCTGAGCACCTGTGGTACTCAGCGTACATGCCCCCTGATAAATCCCCTTATTACACTTGCTGATAAAGAAAACATTATGTGAAAAACAGATACAATAAACCAGGTTTCCTTTCTGGTCACAAGCCTAACTATGTGCTTATGAGCCGAAAAGCACCTCAGGTGATATGCTTTTGCAAATACAAAAATAAAGTGTACAACGGCATTTAGGAAATGCATATGGGTTTCTGTTAAGTCTGCACATTGCGAGGTAGCAATTCTTTCCATTTAGTTCCTCATTTCCCAACAGCTACATCTTCACTGAAAACACCTAGCCACTGACCAAAGTTTATTATCATTACTTATGGTTTTATGTTCCTATCATCAAATCCTGGTGTGCTGGACTGAATGGGAGCCCTTGATCACTGGGAGAGACAAGATGTGTGTGAGAAAGCAATGGTGAGGTCACCAGAACATGCTGAGCACTCAGGCTGAGTAGCTGTTCCTCAGGGACTTCAAGTACAACACTTTATGCCATCCACTCATTTCTGTGAGGTCAGTATGATCACATCCCCATTTTACAGATAAGGGCACTAAAGCACAAGATGCTCAGTCATTTTCCCAAGGTTAACAGAATTTAACCAAGATTTGTTCCAAATCTTTTTTTCCCAACATGCAATGCAACTTCCCTAGCTTAACTACTTTACTTTGCAGGTAGTTAAGTCTTAGGGGGCAGACAAGTTAAGAAAATATATCTTCAAGAAGCTTCACAGAAATACATGGATAGTAGTAAATCCCAAATAGATTATGTAAGGTAACTAAAACATTTGGGGAAATGTTCCTGATGTCTCAGTTTGTCAGAGAAAACTAGACCTTTCTAACGTGCATCTCTTGGCACCACTCTCAGGATACAAGTGGATCTCAGGATCCAATATGGCAGTTCTTAGTTTCATCCATGTCCATAAGTCTTCAGCAAATAACTGAATATATGTAGGTATGAGACATTTCATTCTAAGGTGACCATAATTACCTCAGGTAACCACTGCAAGCTATTCAATATTTTTTTTCCACTCTCACCTCCTTCCCAATTGCCTTACTATAAGATGGGGCTTGTTTCCACCTTCCTACCTATACCTCATCTTTTCTGCCTCCTAGGGCTTTACTCTATAAATCACAACCTATCCTTTGTATTCTCAATTTATCCCCCTTTTCTGGTTCCTTCAAGTCAGTGAAAATTCTTATCCAAGCAAAAAACAAAAATAAAACCCCCTCAAAAAAGAATCAAACAAACAAAAACACCCTTCTCTATCGTACTCTTCTCTTGGCATTCTGTACTTCCTGTCCCCCTACAGCCTGGATTCTGGAAAGGGTCGTCTAGGATGCTTTTTCCATTTTCTCACTACCTACCCATTCCCCATCCCACAACAATCTGGTTACTGCCCTCACCATTCCACTGAAATTAGCCTTGCAAAGTTACAAATGATCTTCTAGTTGCTTAATTCAATGGACACCATGTGCTTCTCCAGCTTATATACTAAAATTGGAAAGATGTGGAGAAGATTATCATGGTCTCTGGGCAAGAATGATAAGCAAATTCATGCAGTGTTTCATATTTTTATAGTAGGAACTCATTTTGTTATATATAGACATATCTGGATATAGAGAATATATTTGCATATAGAAGAAGTCTGGAAATATATATATCAAAATTTTAGCAGTAGTTATGTTGGGCGATGGGATTTAGGGCAATTCTTAAATTATACACTATCTATTTATATCTGTATCTATATACATGTTTTCACCATATATGTATGTATGTATACATATATATTTCAACTTACATTATGATTAGATATTTCTTATCTAAATAAAAATAAATATATCACTTTGAAAGATCCAGTGATCCCTTTTCAGTTCTTACCTTACTGGACCTCTCAGCAGTATTTAATAGTATTATTATGTTCTCTTTCCTTGGCTTCAAGAACAACACTCTCACCTGGTATTTCTCTACCTTTCCTGGCACCTTGTTCTTAGTCTCTCCCTTTTCTACACATAGTCTCTGGGTGGCCTCATTCATGTCAGCGGCTTACATGATGCTAGAAACTCCCAACTCTATTTTTCTAGCTCAGAATTCCTGCATGAGTTCCAGCCTCCTCCATGCAATCATTTACTAGGTTTCCAAACATTTCAAGGTGAACTCATCCTCTCCCCACTCCCAAATAGGTCCAACTCCTATAGACATATGTCAATGACTAGAACCACTATCTATCAAGCCCTGCCAGAAATGGAGAAGTCATTTTAAATTCCTTTCCTTTTTCTTACCTGCTGGATCAAAAAGCTCAAGGCTAAAATAATTCTATCTCCCATATTTCACAAACATCACTTATTTTTTCCTCTGTCCCCACTGCCTTAATCAAAGCTCTCATCATTTCTTCTTTAGGTCACTGCAACAGCCTCTTGACTGTCATCGCCGTTCATCTTCGCCCCCTCGAATCCCTCCTCTATTCTGCAGTCTCAGTGGTTTTTCCAAAATATAAATCATATCATGTCACTCTGGGTTGAAAAGCCTCTGATGACTCCCACTGCCTAAGGATAAAGTTCCAATTATACTTATTGTCCTCCAGTATAGACTTATTACTCAGCATCCATCTTCAGTCTTTCTGAACTCTGGATTTGATGAACTGCTAGCTATTCTTCAAACATTCCATACTCTTTGACACCTCTAAGCCTCTGCTCATGTCACTCCATCTGCGAAAAAACCTCCTTCCCTATTTTCTTAACTTGATTTAGTCTCAGTTATCCTTTGAGACTCAACTCGGGCTTCATTTCTTGACCTGCTCAGACCCACACCTGCTCTCAGAGCACATTTCCTTCCCTCTACTGGGCTATAAATCACACTATATTTTAATTGTTCATTCACTTGTCTTTTTCACAGTAGAATGTGGAGATCCTTGAGGGAAGGATTGTGAATTTAATATTTTTTTTGAATATACACATAAGTAAATGATTGGCATACAAAAGGCAACCACTTCCCAGCTGATGTGTTGAGAAGGAGATACAAAACAAGGTCTCTTGAACAAATTTACCCATGAGATACTACAGTGTCATTCTTCAAAAGTCATTAAAATAAACACAAGGACATCCAAGGGTATTTGTTCAACCCCTATACGGACAGCTTAAATAACTCAAAATTCAGGAAGAACTCCAGGAAAAAATTCAGACCTTGAATTACAGCCATTCTTACTGACAAGCATAAGGTCTTTTAAGCTGGTACTTTGCTGCAGGAATGCCATGTGTAATGCAGGGAACACAGCACATCAGGTAAGAAAAAAGAGTTTCTAAGTTATATCTTTACCTTCCAGCCACCCAAATGATTCTCTTGGCAAATTACCTGATTCATCTGAAATTATAGGGCAGCACCTTTACAGGTCTGAAAGAACCAGATGGTTTTTTGTATTCCCTTTATCACTAAAATAAATAATTATAACATTTCCATGAGAATGCTTTTCAACAAATTAATTTCAGTTCTTATAATACAAACAAGATGATATACTAACTACATATGATTATTGGGGGGCTTATTTAAGATGTCCCTTAAGGACTACCAAGTAAGCTTTGTTAACTAAATTTAAATACCATCTTTCACACACTGGTATTACTGATCTCACAACAGGAGAGCATGGCTTTATACTGGCTCGTCAGTGCTGAAGAGAAATTACCTGTCATCAATGGACCTTGGTCTATACTCCTCTCTCTCCTCTGACCAAAGACAGGCAGGCACAAAATGCTCCTTTGACTAGATAGGAAACAGAGAAAAACTAATGGATTCTCAAGTAACACTGAAGACAGACATATTTAAAACAGAAGATAATTAATATGGAAAATACTGCAACTCACAGACATCTTCTGCTACTAACCCCCTCAAAGCCTACTGTTCTTTCTCTTAAACACAATCTCAATTCACTCAGATATCATGTATCCACAGGTTTGTCTGGATCTTCCTCCAACCCAGGAAAGAGAATTATAATTATGCCATAGCAATTATGTGGAATTCCAAGTCACTTGGGGGACTTCCAGGAAAGGTTTTCCTGAAAATAGGCAGACACATTATTCCCCCTGTATGCTATTATAACTACACGTGACACTATTGCATTCATTTCTGACAATGGGGGCAGATAATTACAATAGCTGAGGATATCAAGTAGAAGGAAGGAAGGAACTCTGGTCTTTTATGACAATAATACATTCAATTAACCAAGACTGAAACCATCCTGTCTTTAGAAAGAGTAGATATGATTTCATATTATTTGCAGCCAAAATCCATCTGATGGATAAACCACTACTGATTAATTTCAAATAGCATTCCTTGTGTTGAAATCCATGGACTTGCCCTACATATGAAGGGGCTGGCAAACTATAAGCGGCAGGCTAAATCTGCCCGTGAAGTACTTTGGTAAATAAGCTTTACTGGAACACAGCCACTCATTTTTTGATTGTCTGTGGTTGCTTTCCTGCTATTAACAGCAGAGTTGAGTAGTTGTAACAGAGATTACATAGCCCACAAAAGTGAAAATATTTAGTATCTGGCTCTTCACAGAAAAAAGTTTGCCAGCCTCTGCTCTATACCAGCAGATCTCAATGAGGGGCTGTATCACTCAGAAATATTTTCCAGGGGCCATTTTGGATGTCCTGATCATTGTGGAGTTCTACAGGGCCAGGGTTTAATGGTGTGCAATGTTAAAGTTCTATGCAACAAAGAATACCCCACCCAAAATGCCATAATGATCCTTTTGAGAACTATTACTCATATTCATTATGATAACCCTTAACTGTGTGCCATACCTTGGGCCACATGAATTGGATTTTGGATTGCACCTACCACCACAAGTTTGAAGAATTCACCTCCCCAGGTGAGCAGCAAACTAAAAGCATAATGCTGAACCCACTATTGATCCTCGTTAGACATTTATTGATTAATTAGAGAAAATATATTTATCATTACTTTGGGGCTTTTTTTTAACTACAATTTTCTGTTTTGGAAAACTGCTTAAATGCATATACAATATTCCAAGTTCTGCTCTAAAATACAAATTGCCTTTGCACACAATTTTTATTGAAGCATATTTTATTTTATACTCATGAATTTTTAAGTGTTTCCTACTTTCATTTTTACAGAGTGATTATAATTTCTTTGGGGTTCCTTTTATATTAAGTGGTTTTTTTATAAATAATGATAATCATTCTAATTCTTGCTTTAATAAAGAGACCTTAAAATATTTTATTCAAAGGAACTAAATTCGGCTCAGAGTAGAGATATCTGTACTATAGTAGAGAGATCTAAACTTGAAAGAAAAACATGTGCAACTGAAACCACTGTAATTGTTTCACAGTCAAGAATATATAACCTTGACTATATAGTCAGCTGAAACATGAAAATTACATGGGTTTTAAAACGTGTAAATTGCATTCATAAAGAACAATTCAAAGGATGTAAAACAAATCTATCCTCAGTGGCATATACCACCATTCCTACAAATCATAATTTACCAAAAATTGTCATTTTAATCAAGAGACTACAATACTAACAACTATTTGGAAAACCAGACTATGTACTGCTTCAATAAATCCAGGAGGATGAAGAAGTGGCTCAGACCTTACTTAGAAAATAACCAAACAGCATTTCAAATTCTCCTGTTTGAGCCCACTGTTCCCCCCTCACCTTTACAGAGTAGATAAGGAAGTAAGAGGGAGGCACTAAGGTGCTCTAAACTTCACATGTCACAAATAGTATTCCAGTTTATTAAATCCTCTCATATTCTTTGAAAGCTGGGATTTCTTGCATATTCTAAAACAAAACCACCTAAAGCTCTCCTAAATATTCAGTAAAAAGTGCCACCAACTCCTCTACTATCTATAATGATTGCGTTGCGTATATGAAACTGATTTGCTATGTAACAACCCCATGGTAACAATAGCAAATGATGCTAATGTACCACTGCCTGGGAGATATGCAGTGGTTCTGAGACACTGAACAGTGGGAAGGTCATTTCAACTTGAACTCCAAGTATGAATGACCCCACCCACACAAACAGTGTGAAATATTCCTCTCATGGGTGTAGAGGACACTGATCCTAACAGGCATATAGCTGGCAGACAGAATACACACAGGACTACACACCCAGAGCAACAAAGCTATTTGGTGGAACAGAAAGATAAAAGCAAAATTAGGAGTTAACACATAAGGCAAATAGCATAATGAGCACAGCATATGGGAAGAAAGGCAAACCTCCAAAATGAATATGCTTATAGGGAATGCTGAGAAAATACACCAGAGAAACTCGGGGCCCTGACAAAATGCAGCAGGAAAAAAAAACAAAACAAAACATGCCATGGAACAAAAGAAGATTGTACAACCTAGATGAAAAGCACACAACCAGAAAAATAAAGAGCCTGCACAATGACAGGTTTTAACCAGTTTTCAGTGAAGAAGTAGAAATTATTAGCCAAATATACTACAGATTATTCATACTTTATCTATTGATGTATACAGTAAAATGTACGTAATTCTCAGTTTAGAGACAAACTCAGCCATCCCCCGCAACCACAAAAAATATATATATTTGGCGGGGTGACTTGGGGGCTTGTCAGTTAAACATCCTACTCTTGGTTTCAGCTCAGGTCATAATCTCACTGTCTTAGAATCAAGCCCCGCACTGGGCTCTGTACTCAGCAGGGAGTCTGCTTGAGATTCTCTCTCTCTTCCCCTCCCCCTCCCACTCTTGCATGTGCATGCTCTCTCTTACTCTCCCTAAATAAATAAATCTTTTTTAAAACAAATATTAGGTTCTAGAAAAAAGTTGAATGCCTACTCATATAGCACTGTTTACTGTGTATATACCCAGAACCAGTGGCTCTTCTGTCACCACAACCAAGGCTCTAATACCCAAAAGAGGCAAAAGTTGGGTAAGCGACACTGCTTTTAGATTTTTTTTTTTTTTTTTGACAGACAGAGAACACAAGTAGGCAGAGAGGCAGGCAGAGAGAGAGGAGGAAGCAGGCTCCCTGCTGACCAGAGAGCCCGATGCGGGACTCCATCCCAGGACCCTGGGATCATGAACTGAGCCAAAGGCAGAGGCTTTAATCCCCTGAGCCACCCAGGCGCCCCAACGACACCACTTTTAAAGTAGACTTTGAATCATACAAAATGATTCATCATAATTGGGAAAGCATTAGAAAATACAGATAGAAAGAAAAACGATCTAAAATTCCACCCTTCCCACCCTGGCGTATATTTTATGACAGACGATTTGTTTCTGTGTCTCATACTATGTATATTGAAAGTTTTTCTTTAAAATTGGGTTCAGCGTGTGCACTATTTTAAACAACCTGTTTTGTTTGTTGTTTCTTTTATATAGTAAACCAGTTTTCAATGCTAATGTGTTTCTGTATTCTCTATTTATAACAGATGCACGGTAGGCCATTTTATTGAATCTTCCTGTCCGATTCTTTGTAGGTAGACACATACAGGATCTCCTCATTGTTGTCAATGTGCCTGGGATTTAATACACAGAGGTGACCGAAGCATGACATACAGAGGTTAATGCCATTGAAAGATTTATTACTCACAGTTCCTAAGAGGAAGAGGCATGTCTCTTTACATTGTAGGGCCACATGGGGAAGCAGCAGGGTTAGTCAGGAGGAAGAAAGGGAAGAAGAGAAGAGCATGTCCCAGAGCCTTTACTGTGGCTTCTGAGGGAAGACATGGGTCAGGCAGGAAAGGTAAATTTGAGTGCGATTAGGAATGGATAATTTCAGTAGGCTCTGAACTATAGGCGTGGTCTCTAGCTGTGTGGTACTTGGTCCTAGGGTAATTTGGGGCAGGAGAGATCGGGGCTTGGTATGTGAGTTAAAAGAGAAGGATGCAGATAGGGGCTTTGAAGTGATTGGTATACATCTGAAAGGTATGCTCCCCGCAAACTGTTTTTCCTTAGGAATTCGCTACCCCTGAAAGGAACAGTCTCTCAGGACTTGCAAGGCACCAAGATGTGAAAACGTCATAAAATACAGAAAATTATAACACCTGTAACAAGCAGATGCCAAGTGCGCTTCCCTTCAGCAGCCTCTCCTCCTCCCTGATCTATCAAGATCCTGGAATTCAATCCACTTGGGTCACTGATAGCTCCAGGATCTGGCAACATTCTTTTCTACCCTAACCTCTGGTATTATTCTTGATGACCTCAAAGTCCTTGTTTCTAAACCATCTGCCAGGTCTCTGACTTTTCCTTCTCTCCATTCCAGCCTTCCATTCCCATAACCACTTGACTGGCCTAGTCATCACCAGAACAGGCATCACAAGGCAGTTCCGAGAGCTATAACGCCAAAGGGTTAAGTGCTCAAGATTTTTTAAAAAATAGTTAATCAACTCAAAGCTAGTTTCTCCTAATGTTAAAAAAAAAAAAAGGTCACCAAACTGTGCTCCAGATCAAAACATCTGAAAGAGCATCGGTACGGTTTTGGGAACAAATACTCTTCACTCTTCTGCATGAACAGTTGTTTTGAGAGTAAGCTGGTACTGTACTTTTTGAATTTTTTATTCAAAATTTGAATTAAAAATTTTTGAATTAAAAATTTTTTGAATTAAAAATTTTAATTCTCCTATGTTTTTTTTTTTTTTAAAGATTTTATTTATTTATTTGACAGAGAGAGATCACAAGTAGATGGAGAGGCAGGCAGAGAGAGAGAGAGGGAAGCAGGATCTCCGCTGAGCAGAGAACCCGATGTGGGACTCGATCCCAGGACCCTGAGATCATGACCTGAGCCGAAGGCAGCGGCTTAACCCACTGAGCCACCCAGGCGCCCAATTCTCCTATGTTTTGCCTCTGAAATTTAACTTCCAATAATTTACCTCATTTATAAAACATAATTCTCGCAATTCTCATTATTTTCATATTCTCATAATATTTGGAAACTGCACAAAGGCCAGTGTGGGTGGGACACAGATGGGTGTAGGGGAAGATGGAATGTGAGAACCGGAAGGGGCAGGTCTCAGGAGGGCTCACAGAACAAGGGCAAAAATGTGGACTCCGTTCTCTGTGCAAAGGGAAACAAATGTGGGGTTTCCAGTACACTGATCAGCTTCTGTCAATTTTTATGACCTCCTTTACCATGCACATGACTACTCCAAAGGCAGAGCTGTTAGGTTTCTGAAAAATCCTAACAGAGGGGAAAAGAGGATGAAGCTGTTACCTATAAGGCAAGAGAGTAAAAACTCATGAGAAGATTTTTATTGTGAAGTTGGAGCAAGTAAAATTAATAAAGAATCTGGTGATAGTGGAAAATAGAAAGTCAGAGTTTATCTAAAAGCTACAGAAGAAAAATTCCATCAGGGAAAAACAACTTAACAGCAAATTAAGTGGTAGTCATGGCTAAAATGAGAAATCAGCAGGAATAACCTGGACTGCTTCTATGAAACAAAAAATAATTCAATCTGGGCCACTCTTAAGAGAAACATTATTAATTCTTTAAAAGCGTAAGTACTTAGATTTCAAAAAGAAATTTTTTATAAAGAAAAAACAAATTTGTTCCACTGCTGACAACTTCACCACCTTTTAAGCAGTATCATCAATCTTAGATTAATTTTTTTAGATGTGTTTTTGAAATAGGAAAAACCTCAGTCAAAATATCAACTAAGTTGCACAAGGACTTCTCAAATTATTTAAAATGAATATTCTATTTTTAAAAAGTCTATGCTATGGAGATATACAGTCATTTTATTGAGTAAAGAATTCGTCATTACGTATTACAGCATCTTTATGATCTGGCATAGTGTCAAGGCTATTCGAGGAACAGTATGTTTCCCCTCATTAAGTATAATATCTGTATTGAACAGCATGTTTTGAAGACATCAAGTATCAAAAACCTTGAGCAAGAAACGTTAACACTTTCACAGTGTGTAGGTAAAACACTCAATAAACTAACAATAGACTCCAAACATAAACCATGGATTGAGTATGTTTGGACCAGGAGTTACTTAAGTGAAAAACTTGTAAATCATTTAACACACACAAGATTAACAGTCTAAGTACACTACAGTGGAATTCCATTTTCATCCCAACAATGGAAAATAAGGTTTAATAGAGAAGTGCCATGATACAACAGGGGGGCTGACCATATGTTTATGGAGATAGAATTTAACCTGTGATGGAATTACCGTTAGGATGTAACCAGGCTCGTAATAGCCAAACTGCACTTTATCTGTTCAACCAGATTTGTCAGACACCCACGGGAAATGTGTTTCTAGGAGGAGGCGGCAGGCAGTGGTGTACTGGGTTTTCACAGAATGATAATCATCCCACAAACTTCCCCTTAAAGTAGCTCTGAGAACATGGATGTGTGTAGCCTTATTACTGTGCATGTCGAACCCTCCTGGCATATTTCAGACGACTCTGGAGCTGCTTCCCTCCTTGGAATCACATGCTAACTTGTTTTTGTGACTTAAGGCAAACGGGAAGCTGCTGCTGAAATAATTAAGAACCACAGGCTTTTTAGAGTTGGAAGAAATCTGTTTCTTTGAAACAACACATTCTTTATTTGATGGCAAAACCATCTATATCTTTAGAAGCAAGTTTGTAACTCTTTCCTTCATGTTTGAGTGGTGCTCTCACAAGATGGTAAGGCCAAAATACATTCCCCGAGCTACAGCCCCCAGAACATCCGAAGCAGTTCTGAAGATGAGCAGGTACACAGAAGGTAAGAGCAAAGGACAGGAGATCTTGGAAAATCTACATCTAAACTACACATGTTCACTGAACTCAGAATCACATTCAGGACCTATGCAAAAATGTATGAAACATGGAAGGTTTTTACCGATATAGTATTTGTATATGTGTTCTGGAAAACTTCCTTAGTATAATCTCTATCTCCCTTCTCTATCATCTCTCCATTTAACCCACCACACTCACCCCAGAGCAAATTTTTTTTTTCTTGACATTTTAAAATTTAAATTCAATTAATTAATATACAGAGTATTATTAGTTTCAGAGGTAGAGTTCAGTGATTTATCATTTGGTATAAGACACCCAGTGCTCATTATATCCAGTGCCCTCCTTAATGCCCATCACCCAGTTACCCCATCCTCCCAACCACCCTCCTTCCAGCAACCCTCAATTTGTTGCCTAGAGTTAAGGGTCTCCAGAGCAAATGTTCTAAACAAGAATCTGCTGTTGTCCTCCTACCTGCCCTTCAGCCATTTGCCATCACCTCCTAACACACAGGGTTTTTCAGCATCTAGCTCTGCCTAGCTGTCCACACAGACCCTCATGCCCCTTGCATTGTGCTTTCCTGATGCACCCTCATTTCCCACACCTTTCCTACCTCCACAGTACTCCCAATATACACACATACGCACACCAACTCCATATTCCTAGGACACATATGCCCACCTACACACATAGGGTTATGCAGAACTGTACCTTCTGTGTGCCTCTCTCTTGCCCAGTAGACAAACACCCACTGCTCTTTCATGACTCAAAAAAAGCATGTTGTTTTCTGTATTCCATGTTTTTTGTTTCACATCATGCAGAGTTTTGAGAATATGGCACAAGTACTTACTCATTAATTCTATATTTATGTGTCCCTCCCTCAGATAGGCTGAGTCTCCCTCATCTTCACACTCCCAGAACCAAGCACAGTGACTGATATACAGGAGACTTTTTATTTATTTTTTTTAAAGATTTTATTTATTTATCTGACAGAGAGAAATCACAAGTAGGCAGAGAGGCAGGCAGAGAGAGAGAGGAGGAAGCAGGCTCCCTGCTGAGCAGAGAGCCCGACTCGGGGCTCGATCCCAGGACCCCGAGATCATGACCTGAGCCGAAGGCAGCGGCTTAACCCGCTGAGCCACCCAGGCGCCCCTACAGGAGACTTTTTAAATTAATGTATCAGTTAAATCAATAATTCAGTGTATGCAGGTATTTATGAACTTAGAAAACTCATTATTTATTCCATATTTTTATATGCTTATAAATTAGAAAATGACGCAAATTAAAACATCTCCATTTCCTGGAAGATGACAGCATTTCCCACTATACAGAAAATAAGGCACAATCCTTATGCTGGGAATATCTATATCTAACACATACTTAAAAGAGAAAAAGAAAAGTAGAAGACTGTATTCATTCCGCATTAGTTGTATAATAATATTGGGTGAATACTGCTAACCTTAGAGTTTTAAGGAAATGTATAATATTTCTTTAACTTTAATTTAGGTATATTTTATTTTATTTTTTGTTAAGACTTTATTTTTTAGAGCAGCTCTGGATGAACAACAAAATTGACAGGAAGGTACAGAGATTTCCTACATACATCTTGTCCCCCACCTATGCAAAGGTTACGTCATTAACAACCTCATTCACCAGAATGGTACATTTTTCCACCAAGGATGAAACTACACTGACACATCATAATAACCCAAATAACATAGTTTACCTTACAATTTACTCTTGGTGTTGAACATTCTATGAGTTTGGACAAATGTATAACGACATATACATATCATTCAAGAATTTTCACTGCCCTAAAAATGCCCTGTGCTTCACCTATTCAACTCTTCCTCTCCCTTCCCTCCCTCCCCTCTACCCCTCCCTGCAATTACTGGTATTTTTATTTTCTCCACAGTTTTGCCTTTTCCAGAATGTCAAATAGTTAGAATCATAATGTAGTCTTTTCAGATGGCTTTCTTTCACTTAGCAATAATGCACTTAAGGTTCCTCCATACCTTTTCATGGTCTATCCATTTCCTTTTAACACTGAACAATATTCTATTGCCTGGATATATCACAGTTCCCTTATCCATTCATCTACTGAAAGATACCTTGGTTCCTTCCAAGTTTCTGCAATTATGAATAAAGCAGTCATAATCACCCTTATGCAGGTTTTTGTGTAGATGTGTTTTCAACTCCTCTGAGTAAATACCAAGCAGTGCAATGGCTGAATCCTACAGTGAGAGTAGGTTTAGTTTTTTAAGAAACAGCCAGAGTATCTTCCAAAGCCACTGTACCATTAGGCGGCACCACCAGCAATGAATGAGTCCCCACTGTTCCACATCCTCCTCACCAGCATTTGGTGTTTTCAGTCTTCCAGACTGGGGCCATTCCAAATAGGCTTGTACTGGTATGTCCCTGCTATTTCAGTTTACATTTCCCTGATGACATATGATGTGGAGCATCTTTTCATAAATGTATCCACCATCTGCACAATTTCTTTGATGAATGCCTATTAAGGTGTTTGGCTATTTTTATTTGGATTGTTCCTTTATGATTGAGTCTTAAGGGTTCTTTGTGTATTTTGGATAAGAGTTATCAGATCTCTGTTCTGTAAATATTTTCTTCCAGTCTATGGCTTGTCTTCTCTTAATATTGTTTTTTGCAGATAAGTTTTAAAATTTAATACAGCTCAGCTTCTTTCTTTCTTTCTTTCATGGATTGTGCTTTTGGTGTCATATCCAAAGACTCATCACCATACCCAAGATCATCTAGGTTTACTTCTATGTCATCCTCCAGGAGTTTTATAAAAGCTTTAGGATTATAATTCATCCTGATTTTTTATGAACAGTATAAGCTTTTCTTGCAATCTTTTTTTTTAAAGATTTTTTATTTATTTATTTGACAGAGAGAAATCACAAGTAAGCAGAGAGGCAGGCAGAGAGAGAGGAGGAAGCAGGCTCCCTGCTGAGCAGAGAGCCCGATGCGGGGCTCGAACCCAGGACCTGGGATCATGACCTGAGCCGAAGGCAGCGGCTTAACCCACTGAGCCAGCCAGGCGCCCCTGAACAGTATAAGCTTTTCATCTAGATACACTTTTTAATTATTTTTTCATGGCCCTGTCTAGTTCTAGTACCATTTTTTGAAGAAATTATCCTTGCTCCATTGTAATGCTTTTGCCCATTTGCAAAAAATCATTGACTATATTTATAGACATCTACTTCCAGGCTGCCTATTCTATTCCATTGATCTATCTAGCTAGTGTTTCACCAACACCAACACTGTCTTAATTATTATAGCTTTATAATAAGTCTTGAAGTTGGTTAGCCTCAGTCTTCCAACTTTATTCTGCTTCTTCAACATTGTGATGGCTACTACATGTCTTTTGACTCTCCGTACAAACTTTAGAATAAGTTAATCGATATCCATAAAACAATTTGCTAGGATTTTGACTGGGACTGGACTGAATCTATAGATCAAGTTGGGAAGAATGAACATTTTGACAATACTGAGTCTTTCTATCTGTGAAAATAGAAAATTTTCTCCATTTACTTAGTCTTTATTTTGTTCATTATAGAGTTTTATAGCTTCCTCATATATATCTCATACATATTTCATTAGGTTTATACTTGGGTATTTCTCATCTATGGGTACAAAGGTAAATGATACTGTGTTATTAATTTCAGATTCCACTTGCTCATTGTCAGTATATAGGGAAGCAAATGACTTTTGTATATTAACATTATATTCTGCAACTTTGTTGTGATTTTTAGTCCAGGGGGGGTTTTTGGTCAATTCTTTCAGATTGTCCACATAGAAGATCATGTTATCTGTGAACAAAGATAGTTTTATATCTCCCTTTCTAATCTGAATACACTTTATTTCCTTTTCTTGCCTTACTGCACTGACAAGGTCTTCTAATAAGATGCTGAAAAGGAGTAGTGACAGGGTACATCTTGCTTTGTACATGATCTTAGTGGGAAAGTGTCCATCTTCTCAAAGTAGATTTTTTATAGCTATTCTTGATCAAGTTGAGGAAGTTCTCCTCTGTTCCTAGTTTACTGAGAGTTTTTATTATAAATAGATGTTAGATTTTGTTTAAGGCTTTTCTACATCTATCATTTTGATCATGTGTTTTTTTCATTTATAGTCTTTTGATGTGATGGATCACATTATTTGGCTTTTGAATGTTGAACAGGCCTTGCATATCTGGGTGAAATCCCACTTAGCCATGGCGTATAATTCTTTTTGCACTTTTTTGGGTTCAATTTGCTAACAGTTTTTTGAGAATTTTTGCATCTTCATGTTCAAAAGAAATAATGATCTGTAGTTTCCTTGTAACATCTTTGTCTGACTTTGGTATTAGGGTAATCCTGGCCTCAGAATTTGTTAGGTAGTATTTCCTCTGCTTCTATCCTCTGAAAGTGATTACAGAGAATTGGTATCATTTCTTCCTTAAATGTATAGTAGAATTCACCAGTTATTCCATATGGACCTGTGCTTTCCATTTTAGAATATTAATAATTATTAATTCAAGAAGGTTATTAACTATTGATTCAATTTCTTTAATAGGACTATCCAGGTCATCTCTTTTTGTGAGAATTTTGGCAGTTTGTGTCTTTCAAGAAATTGGTCTATTTAATCTAGGTTATCAAATTTGTGGGCATAGAATTATTCATAATATTCCCTTACTTTTCTTTTAATTTCCGTAAGATTTGTAGCAATGTCTCCTTTTTCATTTCTAGTATTAGTAACTTATGTCTTCTCCTTGTTTTTATTAGTTAGCCTATTTAGAGGTGTATCAATTTCATTGATCTTTCGAAGAACTGCCTTTTGGTTTCATTGATTTTGTCTACTGATTTTCTATTTTTAATTTCATTGATTTCTGCTCTAATTCTTACTATTTCTTTTTTTTTAAAGATTTTATTTATTTATTTGACAGAGAGATCACAAGTAGGCAGACAGGCAGGGAGAGCGAGCAGGGGTGGGGGAGAAGCAGACTCCCTGCTGGGCAGAAAGCCTGATGCAGGGCTCGATCCCAGGACCCTGAGATCATGACCTGAGCTGAAGGCAGAGGCTTAACCCACTGAGCCACCCAGGCGCCCTCTTACTATTTCTTTTATTTAACTTTGGATTTAACTGAGATTTGCTCTTCTTTTTCTAGTTTCCTAAGGTGGAAACCTAGATGATTGATTTTATATCTTTCTTCTTTTCTAATATATAGATCCAATGATACAAATTTCTCTCCAAACACTGCATTCACTACATCCCACAAATTTTGATAAGTTGTATTTTCATTTTCATTTCTTTCAAAATATTTTCTTTCTTCTTTGACCCATGTATCATTTAAAAGTGTACTATTTAATCCACACATATTTTGGGAGTTTTCAGTCATGTTTCTTTTTTTTTTTTTTTTTTTTTGAATTTTTAAAATTCCATTATAGTCTGAAAGCAAATACTGCATGATTTCCATTGTTTTGAATTTGTTAGTGTGTCTTTAGTGGCCCAGAATATGGGTTATCTTGGCAAATATTCCATGTGAGCCTAAAAATAATATGTATTTTGCTGTTGTTGGATGAAATAGTCTATAGATTTCAATTATATCCAGTTAATTGATGGTATTGTTGAGTTCAAGTATGTCCTTACTTATTTTCTGTCTGCTATATCTGCCCATTTCTGAGAGAGATAGTGGATTCATCTATTTCTCCTAGTAGTTCTATAAATTTTTGCTCGATATAGCTTGATGCTCTACTGTTAAGAGCAAATAATCTACACAACTGAAATATCTACTTTCATAGCAGCTATTTTTTCAGATGCTCTTTTCTATTTTATTATATTTTTTAGTCACTCATCAGGCCTCAGTACACTGATTTCTCAGCCCACTAATATGGACCTACTCCCTCAGTGAGAAAAACACACACACATATGTATATTTTTTTTTTATGTTAATTTTTTTTATTTTTTTCAGCATAACAGTATTCATTATTTTTGCACCACACCCAGTGCTCCATGCAATCCGTGCCCTCTACAATACCCACCACCTGGTGCCCCCAACCTCCCACCCCCCACCCCTTCAAAATTCTCAGATCGTTTTTCAGAGTCCATAGTCTCTCATGGTTCACCTCCCCTTCCAATTTCCCTCAACTCCCTTCTCCTCTCCATCTCCCCTTGTCCTCCATGCTATTTGTTATGCTCCACAAATAAGTGAAACCATATGATAATTGACTCTCTCTGCTTGACTTATTTCACTCAGCATAATCTCTTCCAGTCCCGTCCATGTTGCTACAAAACTTGGGGATTCATCCTTTCTTTCTTTCTTTTTTTTTTTTTTTTTACAGCTTTATAAACATATATTTTTATCCCCAGGGGTACAGGTCTGCGAATCGCCAGGTTTACACACTTCACAACACTCACCATAGCACATACCCTCCCCGATATCCATAACCCCACCCCCTCTACCACACATATGTATATTTTAAAAGAAGTGTAGGTATCTCATTTACAAGAGCTCATTTTAAGAGGTACAATCCTCCACTTCTCAATTATAGCAAAGATCATATCACAATTCATTACTTACGCATTAAACAAATGTTAATTGAGCCTCTATTATATGATCCAAAGGATCCTTTGTTGATTAGCCTCGCCCTTTCTGCGTATCTCATTTTATAATACCAGTCCACCAAGGTTAAACTGTAGCAATTCTTAATTTACTTAAAGTTATTTCCTAACTTTTGATAGTCTATTCAAAAGAACTGTAGATTGGCTTCTCAAATATGTCAGTTTGCAGACTTGCTAATTCTTCCAGACTTGGTTTCTACTTCCAGACTTGGCTTCTGCTTTTCCTTTTGAGTACCTTCCCTGACACATTCATCTAGAATGAACTTGAAACTCTTGTATACTCTCAGTGCAGATGGCACATTTTGCCATAAGAATAATAATCACGCTCCACTGTAATTTCATGCATACTTGGCTCCTGAAGCAAGAACAAGGGTCATAGAGCTGACCCCATGCCCAGCTTGGGTCAGAAATCCCTTCCCCCCAACCCACACACATACCCACACATTAGTACTCCACAGTATTCCATACTTCCCATCATAATTACACTTAATTGTTTTATTTCTATCTCTCCTTTAGAGTATATGCTCTGAGTACAGAAACCATGTCCCCAGCGATTATTCTCCCAGGATCTGGTGCAGAAGGAAAAGCACAATAGATTTTCAATCAATACTGATTGAATTAACTAATTAATGCTCACCACCAAAAACATCCTGGTGACTTAGCTTCCCTATGCTAGTCTTGAACCAATAGCAGTTACTTGATTGAAATCCTCCCCCACATTACCTTTCCTAAAATATCTTCCAAAATGCAATGTGTTCCCTGAGTTGCTCTTCTTTTCACATTTCCCAAAACCTTCTCCTGGCTCCTTTCATCAACTTTCCTCACCTGGTAAACATTCTTCAATTTTAATTACATGATTATTGTGGTGAATCACAATTGAAGTAATTTTAGAAGGTGAGATATTTGCTAACTGTAGAAGAAAAAAGCCTAATGAAATTCAAATATCTTCCCCTGCTTATTATCCAAATTTACAGCTGTTTGCATAGCTCTACTTAATGAATATAGCTATTTTCATATCCATCTGAATCCCCAATCTCTTTCTTGTTTCTGTTTAAAACTGTCTATCCTCCCCCAGAAATCAGAGAATAATCTTTTCTTTTTATAAACCAGACTTGACTAGAGCTTCCCTCACATTTGCTATGGAAAAAAAAAAATTAAAACATATTTTGGGAGTTCCCCTGAAAAGTTGTAGAAGGAAAGTAAGGAAAACAGGAAGGGAGCAAGTGAGGAAGGAGAGAGAGGAAGATGTGGGGGAGGGAGATCTCTTCCATACGGCTCAAGAATTCTTTCACAACTGAGGAAAGTCAAATTATGGAGCTACTATTAAGAATGTGCCTGAGACCATGGATTGGTCCAGTTTTTGTCAAAGCTCTAATAACATTTATTGCAAAATCGGAAGCAATCTAAAAACATGGTGAGATTAATCTTTCAGCCCTCTCATATATTTTTAAGCCTAAACTAATTTTGCTTTTCTTCTATTATCAATTTATAAATATTTATTTAAATATTTTTATTGTGTATTTACACACAATATTTATTTGTAGACTGTACATATGCATCTAATTTTTTGCATACTTGTCTATAATAGTGGAAATGAGTTGCTTAAGATTAAAGGTCTACATCCTAATAATTTTAGTAATTTTCCCTATCTCCATATTGAATCTAAAAATCACATATAAAAGACAGAACTTTTTAAGTCTGTAATGATTATGAGATTGTTTTTGTCCAGATTCATGCAAATTTCAGGCTTAGGATATATTAGAATGATATTATCATCAGCATTTACTTAGAATAGAAGGAATGGTTGAACTGGGAAGGGAGAGACTCTTACAAGATCTTGGAAGCATAGAAGGCTGGTTAACCTGGCTCACAGTTTTCTTTCCTAAGTCACTGGTTAAAACTCTTCAAGGACTACTTGCTTTTGTTGTTGTTCATGCTTGAGTCTGTATGGATAATGCTGGTAAGCCTCCTAGGAAATGCAGCAGTCAGCTACACAGGATGTAGATGAACACAAATGTCTCACCATTAGAAAAATGTCAAGTACATGCACAAGGTTCAGGATGGCCTCTTTGTATACAGTAGCTAATATACCATCATTAGCTCTACAACAACCAAAAGCTCTTCTTGTAAAAAACAAAATGATGATAGCCAACAATTCACAAGAATCTATCTCCTACAATTACCCCCCAAAGGCTTATTTATTTCAAAACAATAAAAACCTATTAAGATGGCTTCGCAACAATATTTATTAAACTACTGTTAGTCCTAGCTCTTAGTCAGTTGTTGGTGAGTTACAGAATTAGTGGGCAGATAAAAAGGGATGCTATTCTAAGAAAGGATAATGCTTCATTAAAAATTAGTCTCCTTCTTGGGGCACCTGGGTGGCTCAGTGGGTTAAAGCCTCTGCCTTCGGCTCAGGTCATGATCCCAGGGTCCTGGGATCGAGCCCCGCATCAGGCTCTCTGTTCAGCAGGGAGCCTGCTTCCTCCTCTCTCTCTCTGCCTGCCTCTCTGCCTACTTGTAATCTCTGTCTGTCAAATAAAATAAATAAAATCTTTAAAAAAAAATTAGTCTCCTTCTATTATACAAGAACTTTTAGTTTATATATGAGTGGGAGTGAGGTATCCTCTACAGACTTAGCTACAAAAAATCTCCAGCACGGACCTTTCCCTACACCCACTTCCTTTCTTGCTGGGATGCCAGAAAGAAAGGATGCCAAGGAGCTAGGGGATGGATGAGCCATGAATAGAAAGTGGCTAGGTCTCTAAGCCACCTCAATAAACAGTCACCCAAATAGAAATGCTTGTGTTGAACATGCCTGCATTGGAATATACTAAAATGAGGTGTGGGTGAGTGTTTATTAAGCATTCAGCTTTCCCTAACTAATACACCGATTGAAAAATAATGTTTTCTTACCATTGCTATTTGGATTCTTTTTCGTTTGCTGAGAAGGACGTTAAAAATGTCACTTATCAAACATTCATATTTTCATCACAGTTTAAATGATCATGAAATAAGTTTTTTCTCCTTACTTTAAGGATTTTTATGTTCTTTCTGTACAATGTTTTCAGAGTCTAATGCATCCCATAAGTGACTCTTAATCTCACAAAACAAACTGAGGGTTGCTGGGGGGAGGGGGGTTGGGAGGGGGGGTGGGGTTCTGGACATTGGGGAGGGTATGTGCTATGGTGAATGCTGTGAAGTGTGTAAACCTGGCGATTCACAGACCTGTACCCCTGGGGATAAAAATATATTATATGTTTATAATAAATAAAATTAATAAAAAAAAGACTGGGAGTTTCAGTAAAAAGGGGGGGGGGACACAAAGGAGGGATGCAAAAATACAAAATCTCACTCGTGAAATTGGAAATTGAAGAAAATAAAAAATTCTAGCCACCATATCACTAATTATTTCTTAAACACTAAGGTAGATTCATTCTCCAAATTCATATTGTACGTTGGTAAAGATTTGAAAAAATTACAGACTTCAACATTCTTTTTTTTTTTTTAAGATTTTTTTTAATTTATTTGACAGAGAGATCACAAGTAGGCAGAGAGGCAGGCAGAGAGAGACAGGAGGAGGCAGGCTCCCTGCTGAGCAGAGAGCCGGATGCGGGACTCGATCCCAGGACCCTGAGATCATGACCTGAGCCGAAGGCAGAGGCTTTGACCACTGAGCCACCCAGGCGCCCCAGACTTCAACATTCTTAAGAAAACTTTTTAGTTTATTTGTCTGTTTGCTGGCACTAAATTACATACTTTATTTATTCCCTCATTTTTATGTAAGGTCTTTTATCAGTTCCAGGATCCCTTCCAGGATGTCATCGTAACTCCCTAGGCTCCTCTGGGCTGTGGCCGAGGTTCTCCAATGTTCCTCATTTTTGATGAGAATTTTGAGGAGTACTGGTTGGGTATTTTGTAAAAATAACCCTAACTTAAGATTTGTCTGATGTTTTCTCATGATTAGACTGGGATAATGGGTTGTTGAGTAGAAAACCACGGACATAAAGTGTCATTCTCATTACATAAGCTACCAACATGACATCACGATTGATATTAAAAGCTATGTGTGTCTACTAACCCCCTTACAGACACTTATCTTTAAGTATTTCTATATGTAGCCATCTATATCTACATTGAGTAAACATGTTTTAGACTGACTTATTCATCTGTGATCTTCCTCACTGAAAGTCATAATCACAGTCTCATCATGAGGAAAACAATCTAATGAACCAAATATTCCATATTTCTTCTGTGATTTGCTACGCAATAGGAAGGCAACACATTCCTGAGAGGTACCGCCCATAGCACTGTACTTTGGATGGCCTCATGGGGTTTCTGTGGCCATAGCCTTCAAGGAAGGCCTGGGACAGGGACAAAGATATAGCCATTATCTTTATTCAGCTGAGGCAGTTCTGTCTGTTGCTGGGCAACTTTTGACAGACCTCTCTTGCACCCTCCCTGAGCTCCAACTCCTTCCCCTTCCCTTTGCATTCTCTTCCTTTTAAAAATCTCTGACATCATGATCTCCAAACAGAATTAGAGAGCAGAGCATACATAGTCTTCTTCATGAAAATGGGGGTGGGGGGAAGCTATTCTTTTCTTAAACACATTTACCATCCCACAGGGAAAATTCACAATAGTCACTTTCACCCACGAATGTAGAAAACATAAGGCAGTCATTGAGTGTTGCTACGGGGATTGGTACTACTTCATTATTTTAAGAAAAGGAAGTTATGGGGAGGGGGCTTTCCAGATGCATTCCTGCAAAGCCTGTAGATCACATATTTGTCACCTACTTAGATCCTCTGACCTGCTTTGCAGGATCACATCATGCACACAGAGGTTAATTTTAATACTCCACTGAACTTTTTATAACCTGGATTTTGATATTGTTCAAGTCTGCCTGAACAGTATCAAAAAACCAAGCTGATTCTCTCAACTTGCCCCTGTGTGAGTGTCCTCCTCCACTACCAGTGTCCATGGCTGACCATGGACAGCAAAACCATAGATGCTAACCTTCAGATTGCTTCAAATTGATTCTGCCACTAGACCCTTCTTTGAAGGCAAATGGTACCTCTCAGCCTGGCTCTTTGCTACAGGAATTGTCTTAGCTCAGAGTTTCAGCAATCAGCCTATTTCTGTCCCATTTGATATTTATTGAGCATGTGGGTCTAGTCACATACCATGTTAGGGGAACAATACGCACCAAGATGAGTAAGGTTTATGTCCTTATGCCTGTGGAAGCTACATCTTATTGGGGGTGACAGGCACATAAGTGCAAGAGTGGAGAGGGTAGGATGCAGAAGATTTCATGCATAGGGTGACATTTTCACTATCTTGATAGGCATGCAGGAATTTTCCAGGTGAAAAATAAGCAGGACAAAAATGTTCCAGAGAATAAAGAGCACTCCAAGAGTACAGAAGCAGTGGCATTTACACTGTGTTTAAGGACTAGGAGGAATTCACAAATGGGACCCACAAGGTAAAGTAAAAGGAGGGAGGTTGGAGAACTGGAAGGGGCGCAAACAAATGGACTTCACAGGCTATGATCAGGAGTTTGGATACTACTAAAGGATGATGGAAGCAATGTAAAAATATTAAACCACATAGTGCCATAAATAGATTTTCTGCAAACCCTGGCTACCAATATTTTACTGCTGTGGCCTCATATGTAGCCTCATATACTACAACAAAACCCAACTTAGAACCCATCACACTGAAAATAGTTCTTGCTTACAAGGGAAAAAAAAAAAATCACAGCGTATAGCGTCTTACACTTATGTTGCTTATTGTAGATTGTTATCATCCAAATTGCCAAAAAAAAAAAAAAAGCCTCAAAAACTCTGAAAATCAAGCAAGTCTTTAAAAAAGGGAATTTTATGTGGCTTTCTTTATCAACAGACCTCCTATCTGCGATGGAGAAAACATTAAAGTCTGGATTTAGGTGCTATATTGCTGTGCACATTTTCTGGTTCTCACAAGAGACACATCTGCTTTGAAGTCAGTGAGATTATGGGATGCAGAATCTGTCTGAGCCCTTTAATGTGAAGGAAGCAGCCACAGGAGCAGGGTATTTTTCATGACAGAGCTATTGAAAGATGATGCTATATTCCAACACTTCCTTAATGACAACCATACACCCACGGTATTAAGGAACTTCAACTAAGGTGTTTTAAAACCTTGAGATTCAAATCTTGTGTCTAAACAACTCAAGGTGTAAAGCAAAAACCATCATTGGGAAAACAGAAAAGTAAGGAAATTAGAAAACTGCAATAAATAATGTCAGTAGGGCCCACTGTAACCAAGGTTAAACAATGTGTTCTTCAGGAATTATTAAAGCAGTGTGATCTGATGTCATGCTAGCATTATTATTGTGGGCACAACCCAGGACAGCTGGAGCTAATACCCAATTATCACTCTTTGTATAGAATCTGGCCTGCGGGGACCTTATTCTTTTTAAATTTTCATCACCGGGTAAGGAAATAACATGCTCATTCTCTTCCCAGCTGATGGAGTACAGTGGTCAGCGCTCTTTCTGTGATCCTCCTAAGCATACCCTTACAGGCACATCTCTCCCTCTCTCCGACTGCAGGACAAGCCTCTGGAAGCCCGGCCATGACTGAGACACTTGGGAGCTTTCACAGTGTGGAGCCCAGGCAGGGGGCCTGATACACATGCTTGCTCCAATTTACTTCCCAGCTTAAGTTGCTGGTGGGCAATTTTGGATTCCAGAAATAGGAAGTGAATATAGATAGATGCCTTGGGACTTGGGGAAGAAAAACAAGAATCGGAGATGAGGGACCCACTCAGGGAACATGAGTTACAAAACTCACATTGAAGAACACAGAGGAGCATGAGCAGTCTTCAAAGTGTTAAGAGGCTTATCTTGGGCACTTTTTAAAAATCATTAGCAAACCGAACCACCCACCGGCACCGGAATTAAATTCTAGTGCCTCAAGAGCAAGCACAAACCATTGACTCAAGAACTGGTTCTGGATATTGGGCCAGACTGAGGCAACACTGTAATTATGAGAGAAAGAACCCTTGCAAGGGAAAGGAAATATGAAAAAGTGATCAACAACATATTTAATATACATTGGAAAAAGTCAGCTCTGAGGAATTAAAAGAAAACAGAATCTTCTGAAAAAGGTGTTAAAACAAGTACATGGCGGGCATAGTTACTTGCTGCCCAAGGGGCACACCCTCTTCTTCCCTGCCCCCAGAGGTTAGGTGCCCAGCCTTGGCACATCCCTTGAGGCTTTAGGCCTATCTAACCAACGCCTGTTTGTCAGTCATTGGGCTAAGGATGTGTGTGTGTCTGTGTCTGTGTCTGTGTGTGTGCATGGCTCACCTCTGATCAAAGGGATATGAGAAGGTATTTACTGGTGCCTAATTGGAGGGATTTTCCTCACAGATTACAGAGAAGAAATCCTGGACACCATCCTCCTTATTCAAAGCAAAGCAGGAGAAGAGCTGACAGACAGGCGAGGCCATTTTTTTGACTCATAAGAGGAACCAATACTCTGAAGTGATGAGAGAAGGACAAGAGAAAGCTGGACACCTAGTAGCTTCACGGAGCCCCTAACCAAATCTGGCCTTCTTTCCTCCAGACTTCTCATTCATGAACAACAAAGCTTCATGACTTTAGCACTCTTGGTCAAGTTCTCTGTTATTTGCAAATGTATTTAAAATTATACAGCAGTTTTGGGCACCTGGGTGGCTCAGTGGGTTAAAGCCTCTGCCTTCAGCTCAGGTCTTGATCTCAGGGTCCTGGGATCGAGCCCCGAATCGGGCTCTCTGCTCAGCGGGGAGCCTGCTTCCTCCTCTCTCTCTGCCTGCCTCTCCGCCTACTTGTGATCTGTCTGTCAAATAAATAAATAAAACATTTAAAAAAAATTTTTTAAAAAATTATACAGCAGTTTTAAAGTACTCAGAAACAAAAGAATAATATTCACAAAGCAAAAAGAATGACATGCGACAAAAGAGTAAATATGAATCATATTTATGAACCACATTAAACATAACCGAACAGAAACCTGAAAATGAAAAAATTCAACCATTAAAGAAATAATGAAATAATTAAAGAAATAAACTGGACAAACACCAAAACTAATAACATAAATGAAAATAATCTAGGAAATCGCACTTAGAAAGTTTGATCTATGAAAAATAAGAAAGAGAAGCTAAAAGACAGTAAATCAAATAGCATCACTATAAGTCCAAGAGGAATTCCAAAAACTAAGAAAGAAAGAAATATTGATGAGGCACCTCCCAAAGGGACAATGGCTACGAATTTTACTGATTTACTATAATACAGAATAACAATATTTTCATTCCTAGAAAGAGGATGTGGGAACTTCAGAATGTTAGAGAGAAGAAGAAAATATTAGATGCTATTGGAGAAGAAAACAGGAGGAAATAAAAGATCCACAGGAGGCCAGAATAATAATTATAAATTGCATATGAAATATAACCATATATCTAGAATTTGATTAACCAGTTAGGTTCTCATTCAAGAGGTACTGAGAGCAAACATAAGGTTATTTTGGAAATGTAAAGACTCCCACTGGCATATCTATCAGGTAAAAAGAAAAGTGAACTGAGGAAAAGGTTTGGGGTGCACAGAACTTAAAATGGAGGCAGATCTAAGTGCATGAGTAGATGACAGGTGGACACATAGCAGAGAAGGAGGAGGTCAACGGTTTTGTTGCTGTTTTACAGTGGTAAGATTTATCCTCTTCATATTGTTTTCATCTTTTAATCAATTCTCTTTTTTAAGATTTTATTTACTTATTTGACATAGAGATAGAAAAAGAGCACAAGCAGGCAGAGCAGCAGGCAGAGGGAGAGGGAGAAGCAAGATCTCCATGGAGCAGGCAGCCCAATGTGGGGCCCCATCCCAGGACCCCAGAATCATGACCTGAGCTGAAGGCAGACACTTAACCGACTGAGCCACCCAGGTGCCCCAATCTTTTAATCAATTCTACTTTATTTTTAAGCTTTCAAAGTAAAGTATGTTTATTGTGACAAAAACTAACTATCGAACACAATAAACATTGCATTCAAAACCTAGACTTAATGAAAAGTGTCTGCCATTCCTCAAATCTCATGCCCACAAATAATCACCATTCCCATCATGTATGATCCTGCCAGACATAGGTCTTTTCATACAACTATAAATGCATAACGATTTTCCAGGGAAGAGGGTATCCTAAAATGTTGCTATTATGCATACTGTTTATCTACTTGCTTTGGTCAACCTTAATATACTGAAGATATTTTTATAAGTCCATAATACCATGCTATTTTATATTTTTAATGAATACATAGTTTAGAGCAGGGTCACCCAACTTTTTCTGTAAAGAGCCACACAGTATATATCTTTGATTTTGTGAGACATAACATCTCTGTTGCAACTTCTCAACGGTGCTGGTGTAGCATGAATGCAGCCGTAGTCAACATGTCTCCTGCCACTCAGCTCTCCCTCCCCTGCCACATTTCCCTTCACAGCAGGGCATGGCAAGCCAAGGTGTTTTTGGCACATAGCTAAGGGAAGCTGGTTCCCTTATGTTGAGTTTGAGTGGCACAGTGTATACTGACATAGTTCAGAGTCACTCGTATGTATCACTAAGTTATTGTTTGACATTGCCCTTTCCGTCCCTTTCATGGTGTAGAAATGAAGAATTCTCTTCTACCCACTTGGTAAACTCAGCTGGCACTGTAACTGGGGGGTGCATGCCCACAGTGTGGACATGCCTTACAGAAGCATATGTATAGGGCCCAGAGGATATACATGTATAGGGTAGAAGCATCTATGTGTGTTTAGTGCAGGATAAACAGTTTAAGATGCATAAACCCGGAACTCGGTCTGAGAGAAATTCTGCCATACTTCAGATGTGACAAACTCTACACAGAAGATCGATTTTCATTTTCACCTCCTCAAAGCCATTCTCTCTTGCTAGGAATATACCCTATAATAAAGCATATATAATTAAAAACATGCTATATTTTATTACTTTTTGATGGAAATGAAATATTTATTAAAGCTCAACTATTCCATTATAAATGAAATTTTGGAATATTTCAGTAAATCAATAGAGCCACATAGACTCTTAACTTGCTTGTACTAAAAAGCTAACACTTTTAGTCATTTTTAGATCCATTTATTGAGCAACTGAGAGAAAATTAAGGAGAAAATTTAATGGACGTTAGACAAATGTAATGAACATAAACAAGGAAATCAAGTGCAAATAAATCTGACATTTAGAAATAAATTATATTAAACCTTCTTTCAGATTATACCAAGCTGAATTAAGAGAAAAAAAATTCAAATAAAAGTAATTAATAGGTACTTTGATTATTTGATAATCCAATTAAAGAAGAAGAATGAATTATATGGACATACTGGAAAAACATTAAATTTTTTCATAATTTTACACAAGATATTAACATCAACAAATTTAACAAAAACACTAAATATGCTTTCTCTTTAGCCACAGACTAGCTAATGACTGTCATAAGCTCAGAGTATTTAGGATTAGTTACTGCTCAGGAAACCTTGAAATTCCCTGAAATCTAACAGCTCATACATGAAAATAATTTGATAAAGGTTTGCCCAAATTTGAAAACAATCTCATAAATTTACATAACATTGTCAATAATGAGTTGTAAAGCTAAAAGTATTTTTCTAAACTGGTAACAATTAAGAACCCACACACATACTTCCATCAACCGTAGTAGAGGACAGACTGAACTGTGGTTCTATTTTTTCTATAGAAAATAACAATATGATTTTTCAAATAAGAGGTAAGCAAAAGGTTTATAGCAAAAAAATGTATGGAAAAAAGTATAATGGTAATGTTTGGTAATTAATAAGAATATAATTTAGTTTTCTGAATTTTGTGACATCTGTGCCATTTATCAGTCTTAAAATTTACTTTTTTGTGTTTGACTTTTTCTCTTCTAAATAAATGTCCATATCTAATTTCATATTTCTAATTCTTATTCACTTTTCTAATGAGGGTCCCATATTGATTATTTTCCAGGCCCCACAGAACCTGGATCTTTCCCTGGTTATAACCACTTAAACCTCCTAGAAAAAATGCTTGCAAGTATTGAAATGAGATTTTCTTTCTTTTTTTTTTTTTTTTAAAGATTTTATTTATTTATTTGACAGAGAGAGATCACAAGTAGACGGAGAGGAAGGCAGAGAGAGAGAGAGAGAGGGAAGCAGGCTTCTTGCTGAGCAGAGAGCCCGATGTGGGACTTGATCCCAGGACCCTGAGATCATGACCTGAGCCAAAGGCAGCGGCTTAACCCACTGAGCCACCCAGGCGCCCGAAATGAGATTTTCATATCTTTAGATCAGGACTTTTGACCACATTTCAGAACAATGAATATGTGTAACATAATCCAAAATGCTTTCTAGTCATTTCAATTAATAAATATGCAAAAATACCTCTGAAACTTACTGTGATTTTCTTGTTTTTCAACACCAGGTTATCCTTATATCGTGACTAAGTGAAAATAAATAATACAACACTTAAGAGAGGAGTAGAGAAGACATTGATTTTAATGTTCAGCTTACATTTTAATGCTATATGTCTCCCATCAGCCTCAGAATTATTCAATTATACATTTCACTTTCAATCTTTGTGCATTTTCTCTTTGGCCAGATCTTCTGGAATAAGTTCTCCTGATACAACAATTTCAGGAGCAGATTGCTTCTAAACTGAATTTGGTATCTATTTTGTTCATCCTATTTTTATAAAGTTTAGAGTAAATGGGATCCTCTATTTTGTACTTTCCATGAAAAAAATGCAAAAAATATAAATAGGCCAAAAGTGGGATTTAGCATACATATAGCTACCAATGCATCTCTTTTATAAGAATGTATATTTGATAAAGCTTATTATGTTTTTTAAAAAGAACACCTCAATTTGCTGAATACTAGAACTAAAGAAAACCGAGTTACTGATTAGCAGCAGGTTAGTTTAGAGGGAGAGTGTAGGCTACCTGGTCTTGTTGGAATCCGTATGGTAGCTCATTGACCTAGGCCATTTTATTTACTCTATGTTTTATTTCCCAACAGTAAAATGATGGCTGCAATCATAGTACCAACATCATGAAACTACTGTGCAAATCAAATTGGATAATCCATGTATATTGCGTGAAAAAGATGAACAGTATACAATAAACCCCTGGTAGCTTTTATTACTATCAGTGATAATCCTCCCTATCATCTGGACATCGCAATTAAAGTAAAAAGTCAACCACAGGATCCACTACCTGAAATAAAATGAAGCAAGCATAGGAAGTTTGTTTTGAACACAATAAATCTGATTCAACCACCTTTATTTTATTATTATTATTTTTTTAAATATTTTATTTATTTGACAGAGAAAGAGAGATCACAAGTAGGCAGAGAGGCAGGCAGAGAGAGGAGGAAGCAGGCTCAGTGCTGAGCAAAGAGCCCGATGCGGGGCTTGATCCCAGGACCCTGAGATCATGACCTGAGCCGAAGGCAGAGGCTTAACCCACTGAGCCACCCAGGCGCCCCATTATTATTATTTTTTTTAACATCAAGAATTATAGGCTTCTGACTCTGGATAGTGGAACTCCCTCCAAAACTTGCAGCTGTCTCTTACAATTAAAAAAAGAACTGTGACACCCCAAAAAAGAACATATCCACACTCTGAAGCTTTGGAAATAGCCTAACTAAAAACAGCATGGTGATAACTAATCCCAGAAAAATCCATGAGGCTGATATGCCTTCCTCAGGTTGAAGCTTGACTACACATTTTAATTTTTACAGGGAGAGATGACTCAGCGCATATTAAACAAGTATTTTTGCTCTGAATATTAGACACTGTTAACATGATGATAGATGTTTTCATCTTAGCAAAATTGGGTGGCCAAGTAGAACATTACTAAAATTGCTCTCAGAAAGTATTTGTGAAGAAATCTATTGAAGTCCATTCCCAGGGAAAAAGAATATTACATCATGATGGTTTAAAGATGCAAAATTGAGCACAATTAATTTAAATTACTAACAAATGCTACTGTAGTCCAATAAAATGTATTAATCTTAAACAAGCAATTTTTTAAAATGTGAATATTTTAAACTCCTTTGCTTTGCTTATAAATTTATGAAATAATACTGCATAAATCATGTAAATGGAAATCTTCTATTCTCACAAATCTTTAACAAGAATATGAAGATTAACTTCTTTGATCCAGGGATTCAGGTTTTCATGTTTATGATTCTAACCCATGATTTCTTCAATTTAAATGCTTCATGAAAATTTAATATAAAAGAACCTAAATCAAAATTTTCACTGGTAAGAATTAAAATGTGTAATTCATTTCAGGTTTTTGTAACATTTTCCAACTTAAATTTATTTTTTAAATTGCTATTTTTTATTAATATTAGGCCTAAATTATTTTTAAAATTCACGCCTCCTAAATGCTTTATTTTCTCCCATGATCTCATTCTCACTAAGTCAAGCGACAGTACTTTTTCAAGAGTAATCTCATTTTCCCCCCTAAGACAACAGTTAATATTCAATGTGCAATCCTCACTTATGCAAAAGAAACATTTTTTAAAGAGTGTACTGTATTGTAATAGTGAATCATTGATGCTATAAAAGGTGGGTTGCTTCTTTATTAACGGAGCAAGATTTATAAAGCAGGTACTCATACGTTGGCTTGTTTTTAAAGTAGTCTAAGTAATAATAAACACCCCCCCAAAAAACAAAGCCAGGTATCCTGATTCACAAACCACCATTCAAAAGCACACGAGGTCATAAATGTGAAACCTAAAACCATAGAAATCCTAGAGGAGAACGCAGGGAGTAATCTCCTTGACATAGGCTGCAGGGACTTCTTCTAGATGCGTCTCCTGAGGCAAGGGAAAGAAAAGCAAATACACTACTGGGGCTTCATCAAAATAAAACCTTTCTGCACCACAAAGGAAACAATCAACAAAACTAAAAGGCAACCTATGGAATGGGGGCAGATATCTGCAAATGACATTCTTGATAAAGGGTTAGTATCTAAAATATACAAAGAACTTATACAACTCAACACTCCAAAAGTGAATAATCCAATTAAAAATTTGGCAGAAGACATGAGACTTCTTTTTCCAAAAAGACTTCTTTAGTGCTCGCTTCGGCAGCACATATACCAAAAAGACTTCTTTATCCAAAGAAGACAGATAGCTAATAGACACATGAAAAGATGCTCAACATCACTGATTATCAGGGAAATACAAGTCAAAACTGGGGGTTGATGGAGGTGGGCAGGAGATGGGCCAAATGGGTGATGGGTATTAAGGAGGACACTTGTGCTTAGCACCAGTGCTATATGTAAGTGACGAATCACTAAATTCCACTTCTGAAACCAATATGACCCTACATGTTAACTAACAAGAATTTAAATAAAAACATGAAACAAAAAAATAAAAAATAAACTTCTGGGAGGCACCCAAGTGGCTCAGTCAGTGGAGCAGCTGCCTTAGGCTCATGTCATGATCCCAGGATCCTGGGATCTAGTCCCACATTTTGCTTTTGACTCCCCGCCCCGCCACTCATGCTCACTTGTGTGCTCTCTCTTAAGTAAATGAATAAAATCTTAAAAAAAAAATAAGAAAAAGGAAATTTCTGAAGTTTCTGTTAAAAAAAATATATCACCTCACACCTATCAGAATGGCTAAATCAACAACACAAGAAACAAAAGGTGTTGGCAAGGATGTGGATAAAGAGGAACTCTCATGCACCGTTGGTAGGAATGCAAACTGGTACAGTCACTCCGGAGAACAGTACGGAGATTCCTCAAAAAGTTAAAAATAGAGCTGCCCTACCACTACTAGGTATTTACCCAAAGAATACAAAAACAAAATACAAAATACAAAAAAGAATTCAAAGGGATACACACATCCCTACATTTATAGCAGCATTATCTACCACAGACAAGATATGTATTAGGCCCACATGTCCATCAATTGACAAATGAATAAAGAAGATGTGAGATGCCTGTATGACTATTACTCAGGCATAAAAAAGAATGAAATCTTTCATTTGCAATGATATGGATGGAGCTAGAGATATTATGCTAAGTGAAAGAAATCAGGGAAAAAACAAATACCATATGATTTCACTCCTATGTAGAAATTAAGAAACAAAACAAATGGGACACCTGTGTTGCTCAGTCAGTTAAGCCACTGCCTTTGGCTCAGGTGATGATCCCAGGGTCCTGGGATGGAGTCCCGCATCGGGCTCCTTGCTCAGCAGGGAGCCTGCTTCTCTCTCTGCCTCTGCCTGCCACTCTGCCCGTTTGGGCTCTCCCTCTCTCTCTGACAAATAAATAAATAAAATCTTTTTTTTTTTTTAAAGAAACAAAACAAATAAGCAAAGGAGAAAAAAAAAAGAGAGAGAGGCAAACCAATAAATAGACTCTTAAGTACAGGGAACAAACTGGTGGTTATCAGAAGGAGGTGGGTAGGGGGAAGTGGGTAAAATGGGTGATGGGGTTCAAGGAGTTGTAACTGCTGTGATGAGCGGCAGGTGTTGTATGGAGATGGGGAATCGCTATATTGTACATCTGAAACTAATGATACACTGTATGTTAACTAACTGGAAATTAAGTAAAAACTTTTTAAAAAAAGTATTTGAGGTCAGCATTTATTAAAATTCAAATAGTGTTCCCTTAGTTGTCAGTTCAGCAAATATGAAATATGTGCTACCCGTATACCTTGGTTTGATGTGGATTATTCAAAATGTCTACTGGGGTAGAACCACCACCTTGGCTAGCCTCTGACATGCAGAATATTGCATGCAGTATTGATTTGTTCGACCAGTACTGTTCACTCACTCATGAACACGTTTTTGAAATAATCAAAAGTTGCTAAGATCATGGCATCTGTATAGCAGAAAACGCGCACTGGAGGTGAAAACTGCAGACTGTGCGGGCTTCAAGCAACCTAGTTAAACTATGGTGTCTAAGAGAGGCCTGCTAGATAGGAGAGACGTAACAGCAGAGTGGCACTTGAAATAGTCTTCCTATGTCACTATACTGATCTTTAATTTACTCGTTTAACTCACAATGACAAAAACCTAAATTAGCCTAATTTAAAAGTGTGAACAGTTATTTATATCATCGACTTGCACAATCCAACACGAAAATGGCAAATGCGTTCTTAATAATATCCAGGTTTATACTTCTCCTGCTACAATAAATTATTTTTTGTTAAAGGCCGACTATGGAAATGGTTATGCAAGTGTAAATGAACACACATGCTGATTCCTTCTTCAAGAACTGTCTTTAGCACTTCCACTTCCCTCTTGCTGGGGCCCTACCACCTAAGGCTCTTCTGCGTATCTCACTACAAACATTCTTCCTATTCATATTCTTGACCACCGGACATTAGGTACTCCCAATATATGTTCTCATTACACCTGTAGTTCACTCTGACAGCACTTTTCACAGATAGCTAACTGTGTACTTAAGATCTTTACTTCCCAAATGACCGTTTCTTCCTTCTTCACCTGTACAAATCCTGAGCAAAGGGCCTTCATTGCATAGGTGCACACACAGCTATTAGATGATGCTAAATGTGAAATGAGTCTAGAATACAGGAAGTATGGAAATTAGCATACTAGAAGCCTACTCATTTTCCCACCCTCAAATCAGATGGCAACAGTATACTAAACTTTTAAGTACATTTAAAAAAAACATTTCAAAACAACTAACGTTTCAACCCAGCTCTTCTCTCTTTTCCAATAGTAACCATTCTCTTCAGGGCTGTGTATGAACCCCATGTTTTATACTAAATGATTTCCAGAAGTTAATAGACACTTGTGTGTCCACTGGGCATACATACCAGTGTTCTGCTTATTTGAAACTTCTGCAGAACAGATTATACCCATATTGATTTGCAGTTGTTACACTTTTTTAGATTTATATTGGACACATACAGATCCAGTTAATTGTTTGTGTGCAGGTATTATTGGTTCTTTAGAGTTATTTTGTATACACTATTTTTCACGTTATTTTAGCGGTTTTATTCAGATATAAATGCACATACTTAAACTGCACAATTTGCTAAGTTATGGCATATGGGAAACCATAACCACAAGCAAGATAATAATATGTCCATCGCCCCCAAAACTTTCTCTGCTCCTTTATAACTTCCTCCCTTTCTCCCACCTCCATCTCCATCTCTTCTACCTGAACAATCACTGATGCATTTTGGGTTACAAGTTATTTTACATTTTCTAGAATTTTATATAAATGGAATCAGAGTATTTCCTCATCTACCCAATTTCATTCTGCATAATTATCTTAAGATTCATGGATGTTGTTTGTATTGGTGGCTCATTCTTTATAACTGCTGAGCATTATTCCAGCACATGCTTATATCATAATCTGTTTATCCATTCACCTGTTGATAAACTTTTGAGTTATTTCTAATTTGGGCTATTATTTTGGAAGTCTTTATATAGACATATGATAGGTGCATTTTAACTTTTGAAGAAACTGACACTGTTTTTCAAACTGTTTTTATCAGTTTACTTTCCTACCAACAGTAAATGAGAATTCCAGTTGCTCTACATCCTTACAAAAATTTGGTATTGTTGGGTCCGTTATCAAAGGAACAAGACTGAGACAAAGTGAAAGTTATGTAAAGCTTTATTCTATGCCAAGCATGAGAAGTCAGACTGACCGGTCAGGGCCGCCTCCGAAGAGAGCGACCCCCCTTTGGTCTTACAGGCTAGTTTTATAGGGCACAACCGCAGACCTCTACATATGTGGGTTTGGCTGATGGGATGTCTCCTACCTGTATGTTTTAGTAACGCTTACCCAGAACCGATACAACAAAATGGCCTTGTTTTAGGTATGTGTATTAGCAACAGTTACCTGGAACTGATATCAGTAACTGCTGAGGCATTTATTAAACAACAAAATGTCTACCTAGGCAACATGAAGTCACTATGGCTAAGTAGGCCCAGGCAGGCCCTAGGGGTTTAACAGGTTTTAACACGGAATCAGCCCTAACAGTATAATCAACCTTAAATTTTGGCTATTTAAATAGCATATATCTAATTGTGATTCTAATTTGCACATGCCTAATGACAAATGATATTGCAATTATTTTCATGGGCTTATTCACTATTTTTACATCTTCTTTTGTGAAGTCTGGTTCAAATCTTTTGTGCGTATTTTAAATCGTTTTGTTTTTCATTAAATTATTATTCAGATTCCCTTATGTATTCTAGATAAAAGTCCATTATCAGATATATACTTTGCAAAGATTTCCTTCCAATCCATGACTGGGAACTATAACAATACCTTTAAAAAAAGAAGATTTCACTTTTGATGAAGTCCAATTCATTGATTTATTTCATAGACAGTGCTTTCTGCATTTATATAAATTCACAAGGATTTTCTCCTATGTTTCCTTCTAGAAGTTTTAGGTTTCATATTCAGACTATCTTCCATTGAACTGATTTTGTTATATGGTGGGAGTTATGGATTGAAGATAATTTTTTGGTATAGAGATATCCAAATATTCTAGCACTATTTATTGAAAACACTATCCATTCTCCAAAGAACTACCCTTGCATCTTTGTCAAAAATCAGTTAACCATATATGTGTTGATCTATTTCTGAACTTCCTACTTTCTTTTTCTAATCTATCTTGATGCCAATACTACATTGTATTCATTACCATAACGCTACAATAAGACTTAAAGTCATATATTGTTACTTTTTTTTTTTTAAAGATTTTATTTATTTATTTGACAGACAGAGATCACAAGTAGGCAGAGAGAGAGAGGGGGGGGGGAAGCAGGCTCCCTGCAGAGCAGAGAGCCTGACGCGGGGCTCGATCCCAGGACCCTGGGATCATGACCTGAGCTGAAGGCAGAGGCTTTAACCCACTGAACCACCCAGGTGCCCCTCATATTGTTACTTTTTGAAAACTGTTCAGTCTTTTCAAAGTTGTTTTGACTTTTCTAGATCTGTGGAATTTCCATGCGAATTTTAGGTTTGTCAGTTTTTACAAAAAAATCCTATTGTGATTTTTTTTATTACAACTGTATAGAACCTATCTGAGGTAGAGTTAACAGATTTAGCAAATAAAAACAAAGAAAGGGATATACTTACACTAAAATTCTAAATCTTTATATAAAACTTACATGTAAGTGGGTGTCTTGTATTTTATATAGCAACTCTGAGAGGTATCACCTTAATATTGAGTATTTTCACCCACGAACAGAGTTTCTCTATTTACTTTTATCTTCTTTGATTTCTCTCAGAGATGTTTTATGGTTTTCACTTTATGGTTCATGCACATTCTTCTTCAGATTTATCTAAAAATAATTTATATGTTTTGATTCTATTATAAATTATACTACTTTATAAATACCAACTTCAGATTTTTCATTGCTCTATTCACTTAACTCATTAGTAGATTCTTTGTAGAGCCTATCACATTTTCCTCATAGATAATCATATTTTATCCAATTAATTTCCTTTCCAGTCTGGTTATCTTTTAGTTAGATCCTCCAGTACAATATTAAATAGAAGTAGTGACAGTGGACATTTTGTCCTATTCTGGATCTTAAGAAAAAAGAATTCATCAGCCTTTTACCACTAAGTTTCGTTAGCTGTTTTATGTAGATGCTTATTATCAGGTTGAGGAATTTTCCTCTATTCCTTGTTGACCTAGAGTTTTATAAGAAATGGAAATGCTGATATGGTTCTGCTTTAGTTGTTTATTAATATAATTATAGTTACTCATTTCTGAATAGTAAACCTTCTTTGCATTCCTGGCATAAATCCTATTTGGTCATGATATATTCTCATTTTTATATTTAGTTAAATTCAATTTGATAAACTTTGTCTAGCATTTTGCACCTCTATCCACAAAATAAATACTGGTTGTGATTTGTTTTGTTTGCCTTTGTGGTATTTTCATCTGAAGATTTGCTATCAGGCTAATATCACATAAAATGAGATAGGATTTATTACCTCTCTTCAAATTTCTGGGAGAGTTGTGTACAATTGTATTCTTTCTTCCTTACATGTTTTTTTAGATTTCAACAATGAACCCAGAGGGCCTGGAGATTTGTGTTTGCGGGGGGTTGATTTCCAGCTAGAAATTCACTTTTAAAATAGATACAGGACTATTCAGGTTACTTATTTCATTTAAAATAAGTGTTGGTAGTTTGTGTCTTTCAAGGATTTTATTGATTTCATGGAAGTTGTCCAACTTATTAACATGAAGTTGTTCAAAATATTTCTTTAACCTTTTCAATAGACTTGTTAGTGATTAAACCACTCTCATGCCTGCTACACCAATTTATATCTTTTTCTTCTTTTAAGCCTGACTGAAGATTAACCAAATTTATCAAAGAACTTTTCAAAGAAACTTCATTTGTTTGCACTGATTTTTTTCTACTGTTTTTATTTTCTATTTTACTGACTTCCACTCTGATCTTCATTATTTCTTTTTCTCACGTTAGGTTTAATGCATTTGCCAGTTGCTTTTATTCTTTCTAGTTTCTTTTTTTTTTTTTTGACAGATAGAGATCACAGGTAGGCAGCGAGGCAGGCAGAGAGAGAGAGAGGAGGAAGCGGGCTCCCTGCCGAGCAGAGAGCCCGATGCAGGGCTCAATCCCAGGACCCTGGAATCATGACCTAAGCTGAAGGCAGAGGCTTTAACCCACTGAGCCACCCAGGCGCCCCTATTCTTTCTAGTTTCTTAAAGTAAAAACTGAGGCACTTAATTTGAGATATTTCTCTTATATACGTGGACTGCTGTGAAATTCCCCACTAAATATGACTTTAAAGGCATTCCACAATTTTTTTTAAATTTATTTATCTGACAAAGAGAGATCACAAGTAGGCAGAGAGGCAGGCAGAGAGAGAGGGGGGAAGCAGTCTCCCTGCTGAGCAGAGAGCCTGATGCGGGACTCAATCCCAGGACCCTGAGATCATGACCTGAGCTGAAGTCAGAGGCCCAACACACTGAGCCACCCAGGCACTCCCACAATATTTTTAAAGATTTTTTTGAGAGAGAGTGAGTGAGAGAGCACAAGCAGGGGGAGGGGCAGAGGCAGAGAGAGAAGCAGACTCCCTGCAGGACCCTGGGATCTCCTAGGACCTAAGCAGAAGGCAGATGCTTAACAGACTGAGCCACCTAGGCACCCCACAAATTTTCCTAATGTGTTTTCATTTCATTCAGTTAAAAAAACTTTGTAATTCCGTTAAGAAGTTGTTCTTTGACAAAGACATTTATTATTTAGATATGTATTATTTAATAATGTATAATAATAATGAGTGATTTTCCAAATTTGTTATTGATTTCTAATTTAATTATATTGTTGTCAGAAACACACTTATTAATTTATTAACTTATAATTAACTAAAATTCTAACTTATTTATGCCTTGAATTCTTCTGAATTACTGAGTTTTTTTTTAAATGACCACAGTATAGTCTATCTTCATAAAGGAGCCATACAAATTTGAAAAAAATGTATATCCTACTGTTGTTGGGTAGATACCCTATAAATGGCAATTAGGTCCAAGTAGCTGATAGTTCTTTCATGTCTTGTGTCCTTATAGATTTTCTTGTCTACTTGTTTTATCCATTAGAATACTGAAACTTCTGGTTATAAAGTAAACATGTCCATTTCTTCTTCAACAAACAGCTTGTTTGTATTTTTTTAATATTTTAAAGAAAACTGTTATCATCTAATAATGAACAGTTTTGATTCTTTATTTCAAGTTCTTGGTAACTTTTTATTTTTCATATCTCAATACTATAGTCAAAATCTTGAGTACAGTGGTAAGTAAAATGAGTGATAGTGGGCATCACTTTCTACCAATTTTAAAGAAAAGCACTCCTGTCTTTAGAGTTCTATTATTTGCTTTAGGGGCTGAGTAGAGTCCCTTTATTACACAACCAGTGTTTGGGTTTTTATAAGTGAATGGCTATTGAATTTTATCAGGTGTTTTTATAGACAGTGAGAATTATTGCCTTCACAAACAATATTTTATTGTGATGAATTATGCTAATACAATTTCTAATACCAAACCAACCTTGCATTCCTGAGATAAACCTTGCATGGTTATCATATCTTAAATCTTTCCACTTTCTCTACAGGTAACTGTATCTATCTAAGTAATGTGTGTGTGTGTGTGTGTGTGTGTGTGTGTGTGTGTGTGTGTGTGTGTGTGTATGTGTGTGTGTGTGTATATATATATTTTTTTAAGATTTTATTTGACAGAGAGAGACACAGCAAAGGAGGGAACACAAGCAGGGGGAGTGGGAGAGGGAGAAGCAGGCTCCCCACTGAGCAAGGAGCCTGATGTGGGACTCAAACTCAAGCCCAGGACCCTGGGATCATGACCTGAGCCGAAGGCAGATGCTTAACGACTAAGCCACCCAGACATGCCTATGCAATATAATTTTAAATGAGATTGTATTATGTGTAGTATTTATTATTTGAGAGTTCTCCTGCCATGGAAAGTTTCCTATGTTATGCCACCACATAGCTGAAATGTTTACATTTTATCAATATCATGTTTTTCATTATCCATTTTAAAAACATTTTTGCCTTCTTAAATAATGTGCTACTTAACATGTGGTAAATACGTGTAGTAGTCAATACCAATGTTTAGCTCAAATATTCTTGCATCATTTTTTTCCAATTTGGTGGCTTAATGAGGCTTTTGGTTCTAACAACTGCCACCTATAACTTTTCTTTGGTGGATTCTTTCTCAGACTATGGAACATTTATACTTGCACATGACCTCACAACTCAACAATAACTGACAGTTGCTGAGTTTGAAAGCTCAGCTCCCTAGCTTCAGATCAGGATAATCCTGAGGGGTACTAACATTCCAGATATCCCAAGATACCCTCTTGCTGGACCCTGTTGTCCAGCCCCCTCAACTGTCCCCTCAACTGTCCTATGTCTGCTATGATCCTATCAGTCCCCCATGGAGCAGTTCCTTAACAAATCACACGCACACGAAGTCATAATCTCAGGGTCTGCTTTTGGCAATCCAACCTCTTGGAATTTTAAGTGGTTTTGACAAATTTGACATTTTTAAGGTTTTTGACAAATTTCCTTCCAGAAAAGTTGATAAATTTGTATTTCTGTCAATAAGATGAATTATTCTTTCTCCTCATTCTCACTAACATTAGAGAAGCACGAATATATATTAATCTTTCCTAAATGAAAAAATAAATATGGTGTTTCACTGTTTTTATAGTTCATTATTTGATCGCCAGTAAAACTGAACATAATTTGCACATTTTTACTTCCACATATGGTGACACTTCCACGTATCACATGAATCCATTCCACACAAGTAGTCACATACTTACTCTTAATAACCAAGTGGTGAGAAGCTCACTATCTTTGGGGTTAGTTAAATTCAGTATGCAAATCTTACTATTATCTTTCCCTCCCTATAAATGGGAAATTATGGAAAATTAGCTCTTACACTGAATTCTGACAGTAACATGAAAGTAATTTAATCTGTCTTTCACACAATGACTCCTCAAATTTGTGGAGAAACTTAGACCACTTTCCTGAACTTCTCTGTTTCATCCCCTCAAGTTCTATTTCTTCCTAAATTCTTCAGTTGTTCCTCACAAGATATGGTTAGGATTCAATTAACAGGTCTTCTAGATCTGGCCAGTCACATTCTAAAAAAAATGCTGCTTCAGGCACTGGGTGGCTCAGTCGGTTAAGCATCTGCCTTCAGCTCAGGCTGATCCCAGGATCCTGGGATCAAGCCTAGGTATTGGGCTCCCTGATCAAGGGAGCCTGCTTCTCCCTCTCCCCCTACTTGCCAGTCACCTTGTGTATGTACCCACTCGCTCTCTAATAAACAAATAAAATCTTAAAAAATAAAAATGAATGCTCTTTCAAGAAGTCAAAGTAAAAGAATAAAGGACACTTTTCTCTAATATCAAGAAAAATCATTTCTTAAATAAATTGCCAAGATATTGTCTTTGAAATATCTTACTTAAAAAAACTCAGATTTTTCTAGATTGTTATTCTGTGTCCTGTAAATCTAGATACTGTTTCCATTTCCACTATTTGGACAATTAGTATATTCTTCTGATTTTATTTATGAATGTTTAAGATGAGCATTCAATTTAAATACATAATTCCACTTAGCAATAATGTCCAAAACAGTCTTATTGCAGATGAAATCATACTAAGTATCCTAAGATTAATAGGTTGCAGAGAATTTTTGGGTAATCAATAACAAAGTAAAGTTTAGTTCTATGCATTTTTTTCATAAAACTATTATCTATGAGCAGATTTATTTTTTCAACAGTATAATATACATATAAGAGCAGACTAAGCATTTTTTATTCATATTTTTATATATGTCCTCAATTATTTATAGGTGTTTTTGCTCATGACCTCACTTAAAAAAAAAAAAAATACTACAGACCCAGAATAGCCAACTCCATTTTGAAGAAGAATAAAATTAGAGGACAGACACCGCCTGACTTCAAGACTTACTGTGAGGCTACAATATGGTGTGGTACTGGTGAGAGACTAGATTTAAAAAAAAACAAAAACAAAAAAAAACACAACAACTGGACTAGAAAAGAGGGCCCAGAAAATAACTCTTATAAATACAGTCAACTGACCTTTGATATGGATTAAACACAGTACAGTAGAGCAAAAATGATCTCTTCAACAACTGGTACGAGAACAACTAGACATCCACATACAAAAGAACAACAAGAACAATAACTAGACACAAATCTAGACACAAATTTTATACCTTTTGCAAAAATTAACCTAAAATGGGTCACAAATCTAAGTGTAAAATATAAAACTATAAAACTCATAGCAGATAACAAAGGGGAAAACCCAGCAGATAACAAAGGGGAAAACCTAGTTGATCTTGGGTATGGCAATGGATTTTTCTTTTTTTTTTCTTCTTTTTCTTTTTTTTAAAGAGAGAGATCAGAAGTAGGCAGAGAGGCAGGCAGAGAGAGAGGAGGAAGCAGGCTCCCCGCCAAGCAGAGAGCCCAATGCGGGGCTCGATCCCAGTACCCCGGGATCATGACCCGAGCCGAAGGCAGAGGCTTTAACCCACTGAGCCACCCAGGTGCCCAGGCAATGGTTTTTTTAATACAACTAAAATACTACCAAACAGCATCTCATGCTACAGAGGAACTGTTCATGAAAGAAAGAGACAGTCGATGCGGCAAATGTCAATGTTGTCTTAATTTAAGAAACTGCCAGGCCACCCTAGTCTTCAGCAATCCACCACCTTTATTATTCAGCAATCATCAGCATCAAGGCAAGACCCTCCCCACCAGCAAAAAGATTATGATCTGCTGAAAGCTAAGAGGATAGTTAACACTTTTTAGCAATAAAGTCTTTTTAATTAAGGTATGTACATTGTTTGAGACAAAATGATGTACACTAAACAGACTATAGCATATTGTAAACATAACTTTTATATATATTAGGAAACCAAAAAAATTATTTAATTCACTTACTGCAATATTTGCTTTATTGTAGTGGTTGGGAACTGAATCCACAATCTTTCTGAGGTACGCCTGTACAAAGGAGTATGATGGCTGGATCTTACAGTAGTTTTGTAAGAAACTGCTAAACTGTTTCCCAAAGTGGTTGTATCATTCTGAGGACTGTTCACAAAGTAACCACTTGAGCTAAAGCTGACCCAGCTGTATCATTCTGCATTCCCACCAGCAATGTTCTTCCACATCATTGTCAGCATTTGGTGTTGTCAGTCTTCTAGATTTTTGGCCATTCCAGTAGATACTTACTAGTAGCTCTTGTTGTTTTAATTTGCATTTTCCTGATGACATATGATGTGGAAATCTTCTCATAGGCTTATCTCCCACCTGTATATCTTCTTTGGTAAGGTGACTGTTAGGGTCTTTGGCTTATTTTTTAACCAGGTTGTTCATTTCCTTACTACTGAGTTTTAAGAGTTATTTATATATTTGGATTATAGTCCTTTACTGATGTGTCTTTTGCACATATTTTCTCCCAATTCATCATTTCTCTTCTCATTCTGTTGACTCTGTCTTTCACAAAGCACAGGTTTTAAATCTTATTGAAATCCAGTTTATCAATTTTTTAAATGGATTATACCCTACTGCTGCTTTTATCAACTAAATTTAAGTAATAGTCTAAATCCTTTGCTGTCATTTCAACAATCTTCAGAGCATTTTCTCCAGTAGACTCCATCTCAAGAAACTACTTTCTTAGCTCACCTGTAAGAAGATATTCCTCATCCATTAAAGTTTTCATGAGATTGCTGCAATTCAGTCACATCTTCAGTCACATCTTTTATTTTTTAATTCCAAGTAGTTAACATAAAGCGCAATATTAGTTTCAGGTATAGAATTTAGTGATTCATCACTTACACCTAAATGGGGGACTTAGGGGAGCACAACCCCCATCCACCTCCCTTACTGTACCCAACAGTTGTTCTCTATAGTTATGAGTCTGTTTCTTGGTTTGCCTTTCTTTTCTACCCCTCATGTTCATTTGTTTTGTTTCTTAAATTCCACCTGAGTGAAATGATATGGTATTTGGTCTTCTCTGGCTGACTTATTTCACTTAACATAATACTCTAGCTTCATCCATGTCACTACAAATGGCAAAATTTCATTCTTTTTTACAGGTGAGTGTGTATATACACACATACTTGTAAGTATGTATATATATATATATATATAATATATATTTATGTATATGTATATGTGTATATATATATGTATATATGTATGTATGTATGTGTGTGTATATATATATATATATATATATATATATATATATATAAAATCTCCCGCATCTTCTTTATCCATTCATCTGTCGATGGACAATTGGGCTCTCCACTTCTAATTCTAGCTTTCTTCCTATTTCCAACATTTCTGCAGTTACTTCCTCCACTGAAGTCTTGAACCCATCAAAATCACCCATGAGGGTTGGAATCAATGTCTTCCAAAATCCTGTAAATGTTGACATTTTGACCTCTTTCCATTAATGATATATGTTCTTAATGGCATCTAGAATATTGAATCCTTCCCAGAAAGTTTTCAATTTACTTTGCCCAGATCCATCACCGGAATCACCATCTATGGCAGCTATAGACTTATGAAATGTAGTTCTTAAATAATAAGGCTTGAAACTCAAAATTACTCCTTGATATATGGGCTACAGAATGGATGATGTGTTAGCTGGCATGAAAACATTAATCTCCTATATCTCCATCGAACCTCTTAGATCACCAGGTACACTGTCAATGAGCAGTAATATTTTGAAAGGAATCTTCTTTCACTGTGCACAAGATCTCAACAGTGGGCTTAAAATATTTAATAAGTTGTGTTGTAAACAAATGTGCTGTCACCAGGCTTAGCTGTTTCATAAATAGAGTAGGGTAGAGTAGATATAGCATAATTCTTAAAAGACCCTAAGATTTTCAGAATGGTAAATGAGCACTGGCTTCAACCTAAAGTCACCAGCTGCACTAGTTGCCTACAAGACTGTACTTTGAAATTTTGAAGCCGGGCATTGACTTCTCCTCTCCAACTATGAAAGCCCCAGATTGTATCTTCTTCCAATCAAAGGCAGTTTTGTCTACATTGAAAATCTGTTGTTTAGTGTAGCCATTTCCATTATCCTAGCTAGATCTCTTAGATAACTTGCAGCAGCTTCTACATCAGCACTTGCTCCTTCACTTTGCACTTTTAAGTTAGAGAGATGCTTCTTTCCTTAAACCTCATTAATCCATCTGCTAACCTCCTGCTTTTCTTCTGTAGCTTCCTCACCTCTCTCAGCCTTCACAGACTCAAAGAGAGTTAGAGCCTTGGTCTGGATCAGACTTTGGCTTAAGTGAATGTTGTGGCTGGCTTGGTCTTCTATTCTGACTACTATAATTTTCTCCGTATCAGCAGTAAAGCCATTTTACTTTCTTATCATTCCTGTGTTCACTAGAGTAGCACTTTTCATTTCCTTCAATAACATCTCCTGTGTATTCAACATCTGGCTAACTGGTGCAAGAGGTCTAAGTTTCAGATTACCTCAGCTTTCAACATGTCTTCCTCACTAAGCTTAATCATGTCTAGCTTCTGATTTAAAATGAGAGATGTGTGACACTTCCCTTTCACTTGAACACTTACAGGCCATTGTAGGGTTAGTACTTGGCCCAATTTTGATATCATTGTGTCTCAGGGAATAGAGAGGCCTATTGGAGAGGAAGAGAAATGGGGAAAGACTGATCAATGAAACGGAACACACACATTTATCAATTAAGGTTGCTGTCTTCCATGGATGGGCTCGTGGCATCACAAAACAATTACAACAGTAAAATCAAAGATCACTGAACATGATCACCATAACAAATGTAATAATAATAATAATGTTTGAAGTATTATGAAAATTAGAAAAATGTGACACAAAGACATTAAGTGAGCAAATGCTGTTGGAAAAATGGTGACAATAGAGTTGCTGGATGCAACACTACCACAAACCAACCTGTGAAAAACATAGGATCTGTGAATCCCAATTAAATGAAGTGCAGTAAAATGAGCTATGCTTGCATTTACCCAAAGTAGCTGACAACTGAGATCTACACAGAAACCTGCACAAGAATGTAGCTTTATTCATAGTTGCCAAAATGTGAAGCAACCACAGTGTCCTTCAGTATTCCTTAATGCTAAAAAGGAAGAAGTTTTCAAGCCATGAAAAGGTATGGAAGAACCTTAAATATATATTCCTAAGTGAAATAAGGCCATCTGAAAGAGGCTACATATTGTATGATTCCAACTATATGACATTTTGGAAAAAGAAAAAGAAAAAAAACTATAGAGACTATAAAAAGCTCAGTTGTTGCCAGGGTTTAGGGGGGAGGGAGGAATGAATAAAGGAACACAGAGAATTTTTAGGGCAATGAAAATATTCTGTATGACTGTACTCTGTATGATGATCTACTAGTGGTAGATACGTGTCACTATACACTGATACAAACCCATATGTCACAGCAACATGAATTAGAACACCAAAGGTGAACCCTAATCCAAACTATGGACTTTGAGTGATAATGTGTCAGTGCAGGTTCATCAACTGTAACAAATGTACCCTCTGGTGGGGGATGCTGATAAAGGGAAAGGCCGTGAATACATGGGGATACAAGATGTATGAGAAATCTCTGTATCTTCTGCTCAATTTTGCTACAAACCTAAAACTGTTGTAAAAAAATAAACTGTATTCATTTAAAAATTTTTTTCAGATGACCTTGCAATGGAAGAGATACAATAGGCCCAACTGTCCTGTTTTCAGATCTAACATGTGCTCAGGTCCCTCTCTTGCATATGTTCTATCTGTGAACATCTCTATGGGGCATCTAACGTTTCTAAGAAGTAAAACAAATGTAGCATATTTTAGTTCTTCACACACACACCAAGTATGTATTTATACACATGTGGTTTATTTTATGAATATTAAATATGGTTTCTAACTGACCCACACATCAGAGGCCTCATTACCATTAAATAATAGCAGAAGTCCTCTACTGCTCTATGTAAGGCAGAAGTTCTTTACAAACCCTGAGTAGAGTAATTTTCATGACCTTCCAAGACTGACATTCCCCAGTATCCTTCAGGAACAAAATAATGTTCAATAATTCTACAGAATATAATTTTGGTGTTTGCTTTCTGCAAGAAAAACCCTGGCGAATAGCAGAGTCCTGGAAGGTTGCTGTACAGGAGACCAGCTATAGGTCAAGGATGTTTTCCATACAGTAAATTGCAAATTAAAGAGAATGCATTTTGGGCTTAGGGCTCTTTGAACATATGTATTGGAGAAAAACTGAGAAGACGATGGTGTTGTACCCTTGTTTGTTAGCAGAAACATGTTGAACACAGCTGCAGTGAAGGGGTCCCTCTTTCTTCTGCAGATGCTCTCTGACAACATTCAGAATCAGGGTTTTCTCTTTCACAAAGTTGCCCTTCCCTTCTGTTGTCATCCCTTCCCTCATGTTCTTTGGTGCCATGGTCAGTACAGGTTAAATGATATCATCTTTCTTCCTCTTCTAGTGTCATTGTTCAATGTTCTCCTATGCCCAAGGATCTATTTCTTCATGCTCTCTTCCTTCTCCATTTGGATCTTATGTATCATTTGGTCAACTGACATTTCTTTCCTCTACCAGTTTTCCTATCTTTAAGCTAACTTACAATGACACAAACTATCTCCTTCATCTTTTAAAAATACTTAGTTCTAAAGTTCATTCAGGCATTCACAAAGCACCTACCAAGTTCCAGGCAGTGTCCTGGGTGTCAAGAACACAAGAGTATTTTGGAAATTCAAAATAGTTCCAGGCCAGTGTTATAATTAATAGATATAGTAGTTTTTCTAAAACTAGTAGTCTTTTATAGAACAAAAGACTATGAAATTTGAAAAAGAGTAAATGAATGATCTGTGAAAGGTTTCCCAAAGATGGAAACTTGGCTAGGTCTGGAAGGATAAATAACAATTTTCTAAAGAATAGGAATAGGTAACATTTACTGTGTGCCAAGACAAAACATATACACATTAAGGAAAAGAGCATCACATAGAAGAATAGACCTGTACCATTTGTATATTAGGGGTTCTGACTAAAATTAGGGCTGGAAAAAAAAAAAAAAGCTTGTGGCTGGATGGTGAAGATTACTGGTTTATTATGAGTTGGATCATAAAATGTAAGTAATGGAAAACCACCTAAGAAGTTTAAGCAAAACAGCACATGATCAGGTTAATGTTCTAGAAATATAACTGTCAAGTACACATAAGGTAGACTGGATAGACAGTGAAATCAGCAGAAAAAAATCATTAAAAGTTTCTTGGAATATCTCAGGTAGAGGAAAATGAAGGCCTAAAGTAAGGCAATGAGAGCTAAGACTGAAAAGAAGAGGAATGTACAATACAATTTAAGTATCACGATACAAATAGGGACTTTTTGGTTTCTGGCCTGGGCTCTTTAGGCTGATAGTGAAGGGATCCATTACAATAGAAATACAGGAACAGTGTGACAATTGGAAGTATAATGAGTTTAATTTTAGATGCACTGAATCTGGGATGCCTTTGGGTGCTCATATCTAGGAAATAGTTGGAAAGAGGTCTGAATGCTAAGGAGAGAGTTTGGGGCTAGAAATAGAGATTTGTGAGTCACTGCCACATCCGGTAAACAGTATATAAATCATGGGAATAGATTAAATTACCCAAGGAACATATATAACAAGGATCAGTGTGAAAAATGGGACGTGGGGGAAAGCATATATTTAGGAGGTGGGAGGAAGACCTAAGAAAGGAGACAAGGAGAGAGTCAGAGCCTGGAGCAAAACCATATGAGTGGGACGGTTGAGATGAGAACTTATGTCATGAAAGTCAAAATTGGCTAACAGTGTGAAATCCAGAAGAGAATCAGAGTGGACTAAGGACAGAGACCAAATCTTTGAATGTGACCAACACCTAATTGTTGGTTTCCTTGCTCAGTATTTAGTAAATTTCCAGCTAAAGCCAGAAAGAAGTGCAGTAAGGAGGGAAGACTAATCCTTCAAAAAAATTTATATGAGAGAAGAGAAAAAAAAAGGACCTCAGAAAGTATATGAGGAAGTATCAGAGGACAATCCCTTTCTATCCTTTAGTAGCTTCGGATGAGAACAGTGATGATGATAACTGTTTTTGATTGTTTTTGGAATGGAAGAAGCTTATGGGCTCAGGGTATGAATTTTGTATGAAGCAATAGATTTAAGATGTGGGAGAAAATGAGAGATAAACATGAAACTAGGCCACAGACAGGAAGAAACAGGAAGAAATGATCTTTTAATGCATCATTTCTGAAAAATGAAGAAAATGCACTAAGAGTGGATGAGTTGCTAACAAATTCATAAGTATGTAGGTTAGAAATAGAGTATGAGACCTAAAAGCCTCAACACTATCAGTGCTAAAATATGCAATAATAACCAACACTAACATGTTTCCTACCATGTGGCAAGTGCTATTTTAAGTGCTTTTGTACTAACATTAACTCTTTTAACCCTTACATCATCTCTTTAAAATGGGTGACATTATCATCCCCATTTTACAGATCAAGAAATAGAGGTAAAGAGAGATAAATTACTTAACCAGTGTCATAAAATAATTTGCAGAGCACAGGCTTGAACCCAGTCTATATGGTGAGAACCTGTTCCAAATCTCTGTGCTATACCACTGCTCTAAACAAGAAAGTATCAAGTTGGAAGAGGTGGAGATCAATAAGGGGATTTGGAAAAAAAAAATAAATGTCATGGGAAATTATTTGGCACAGACTTAATAAAACAATAAAATAAACGAGGGCAAAATAGATTAAAGACTTAATAAGACCTAAAACCATAGAACTCTTAGAAGAAAACAGAGAAGGAAAGCTCCGTGATATTGGTCTTGGCAATGAGTTCATGCATATGACGCCAAAAGCACAAGAAGCAAAAACAAAAATAAGCAAATGGGACTATATCAAACTGAAAAGCTTCTATGGAGCCAAGGGAAAAAACCAACAGATTGAAAAGTCAATATAAAGAGTGGGAGAGAATACTTGCAAACCATGTATCTTCCTGAGAGTTAATATCCCAAGTCTATAAAGAACCACAACTCAATACTGGGGGGGGGGGGGGAATTGATTGAAAAAATGGACTTGCACAGGCATTTCTCCAAGGAAGACACACAAATGGCCAACAGGAATACGAAAAAGTACTCCACATACTAGCCATCAGGGTAACACAAATCAAAACCACAATGAGATATCACAACACACCTGTCTGCATGAGTATTATCAAAAACAAAACAAATAAAAACATAAGTGTTGTTGAGCATGTCAAGAAATTGGAAGCTTTGTGCACTGTTGGTTGAATTGAGAAATGGTATATCTGCTATGGAAAACCATATGGAAGTTCCTCAAAAAATTAAAAATAAAGAACTACTAAATGACCCAGCAATCTCACTTTTGGGTATATATCCACAATAATTAAAAATTGGATCTCAAAGAAATGCTGACTTTCCTACATTCATAGCAGCACTATCCACGACAGGCAAAAAGGAGAAACAACTTAAATGTCAACTGACAAATGAACAGATAAAGAAATACACACATGTACACACATTCACACACAGCAGAATACTATTTATTCTTTAAAAAGAAGAAAATTCTACAATATGCAACAACCTGTATGAAATGAACTTTGAGGACCCCGTAAAAGAAAGAAGCCAGTCGCGGAAAGCCAAGAACTGTCTGATTCCATTTATATGTAAGGTATCTAAATTAGTCAAATTCACAGAATCAAAGAGTGAACGTGGCTACCAGGGGCTGAGTGGAGGAGTAAATAATTGCTAATTCATGGGCATAAAGTTACAGGTAACCAAGAAAAGCTCTAGAAATCTACTATACAACACTGTACCTCGAGTCTACAATAATATAAGTACATTTAAAAATTCAAGAAGGCACATCTCATTTTATGTTCTGACGACAATAAAATAAAATTTAAAAAAAACGGATAAAAGTAACAAAGCAAATATGTCTCAGAACTAAGAAAAGAGAAGAGCAGCACTGGGGCTTGGCCACAGATGATGACCACAGATTTGTTGTGGAGCCCACCTGCATCACTGTCCACTATTTCTTCAGAAGTGGCCATCACATGGGCACAAGAAAGAAGAAGGTAGAGAAAACACTGGCACATGCTGGAATTGTGCTGAAAAGGTAAGGCACGGACGCAGGGGAGGTAATGGACATGAGGAAGATGGTGAGTCAGCAATTCAACCCGATCGCCAGACAGAGGGTCAACAGGGAGTAGGGAAGGAAGAAAAAGCAGAAGCAGTATGAAAGAGTGAGGTTATCCACCTAGAGACAGGTCTTGAAGAAAAGCCTGAAGAGCTGTAGGTGCACATGGTAAAAGCAGCAAAGAAAGAAAGCGGTAATCAGAGCTAGAAGCTGCTTTACATAAGGATTTTGAGGGTAAGCAAAATCTAGTGTTGATAGTTCCACAGTAACTGAAGATTGCCCTAGTGCTCCATGATAGAATTCCAACTGTTTCTGTAATGTTCTATAACTGCAGCAATGGATTCCAGGTGTAGGAGAAGGTCAAGTGTATTGGGCTGAGGAACTAAGTATAGCATACTAAGAAAGTAAAGTAATACTGGAGAAGTTGACATCGGCACTGAAGTGAGTGTTCATGAGAGACATTCAACCATGATGCTCAGGCAGAGTAGGGAGAAAATGAAATTGGGAGAGTTCTGATGGCCTGAAATTAACCTGGAATTAGAATAAGGATTTTACCTGAAGGTGAAAAAAAGACAATTTCATCTTATCAAACTCTTCCTGTGTTTGCTTTCTTTGTCCAGATGGACCATAATCTCCTTTAAGGACAGAAACCTATGCACCGTTTGGTTTTTCCAAATCCTATTATAATTCTGAGGATGTTGTGTAAGTACTAGGTAAATACTTGCTGGGCTGAACTCATCACTCAATTTACCTCTAAGAGGCTCCTTAGAAAAAGATCCTTTAGGCATCAACTTTTCTTGTAAATCAGAAAGGAGGCTGAGAAGGGACCTGACTCAGGGGAAAAAAAAAAAAAAAAAAGGAGTAAGATGCAAAACCAGATCATGAGTGTCTTGAGACAATCACCGATTATCTCCTTTTTGCTACATGCATCACAAACTTGTTCTTTGGATCCATCCAGTAATTAACATAGCATTAAAAAGCATTGCATATGATATTGGACTTATAAAGGCAAGAATCTGTGTGAGGGTGTGTTTGTGTGTGTGTGTTGCTATTATTTTGAACTTGGAAGATCAGGACAATTAAACAAACTATTAACCCCAGTCTCAAGAGTTTCACAAAAATAAATAAATAAGTAAAAGGGAAAAAAAGGAATTTTCCAACACACATACTTAAATGTTTATCTGTCACCACTGCTAAAAGCAACTCATCAGTTCATACTCTTTGGAGACAGAGAGGGAAAAAAAAAAAGTGAGATTAAGTGAATGAAAGGAAGAGAGAGGATTTCTAATCCAGAGAAGAAATGTATTAAAACCAGCTCTAATCATCACCCTTGGCTGTCGGCGGGGTGGGGGGGGGGGTGGATGGGAGTAAAACGGGAAAAAAAAAAACCCTAAATCAGTATCAAAAGAAACAACCAACAGAATAAAACACCCCCTTTGAGAACACACTGTTAAGAACAGGCTCCTCTTACATAAAATGCATATTCATTTTCATAAAGCAACACCAGTATTTTTCTCCCTTCCCCTCTCCCCTTAAATCTCTTTCTCAAAAGATAAGACTCTAGAGGAGACCAACATCCCTTCAGAACTGTTGCCCTTTTAGGCTCAGAAAGCTTGGGAAAGCTGAAATAAAATGGAAAGTCAATGATCCCCTGCTAGCCAGTCAGCAGCAGAATTCTATGATTTTGATGGGAAGGAATTCATTATAAGAAATGTCACCAGAATACTTTTGTAAAGCAAAATGATTATGGTGAAGTTTAAATAATTAAAGTTCATTCTTATGACACACTCTGCTGTTTGTCCCCTGCGGGGTGAGTGTTTCTTCCCGATTGTTGAGTCTACTACATAGTCAGCCAAGTCACTAGGTGTGATAAAGCATTAAAGTTAGAAACATTCCATCACACCACTTGTTTCAAAATGTTTTTCTAAATCATGGTTTAAAGTAACACCAAATAACATCTATAAGTACATTCTATTGACAATCCATTTTCATATAAATTATCTCAGTTGACCTAGTTTCTCCCGAATAGTGTTCCGGTACAAACCATAATACTAGGTTAAGTGATCCAGTGTGAGGTAATTCAAATTAAAATTCACAGGAAAAAAAAAATTAAAATTATCACATTTACTGATGGTACTATTTTATAACAGTTTGCTTCATATAAACAATAAAAGCCTTGGTTATTACATTCAATTTTTATGCTCATCTTTTGAATTTATATGCCAACATAATGTGTTCTGTGTCTCGTAAAGCAGTATAAACACACTTCAGGAGAAGAGAGAAGTGGGAGATAAAACAGCACCTTACTAAAATTTAGCCCTTATGCTCAAAGCAAAACAAAATGGTGAAATTCACTATTCAGGAAGAGTGGCTTTCATCTGAAATGACCAAAAATTAAGGCAAAGTATTTTTTTATATATCAGAAGGTTTAGATAATATTTCATTTTCCATTTAACTTTCAAAAAATTTACAGCTTTTCCCCTCATCTGTTAAGTTTTTAAAAAGCAAACTACCAATATTGCACAGCAATAATGTTTACTGTAGCAACAGTTATCATAAGTGCCAGATAAACAGGTCTCTATCAGCCATAGGAAAGCTCTTATCCTGAAAGAGCAAATATAATGTAGGATTTTTTTAAAGGACAAAAGCATAAGTTTTCAAATACGAGTAGGATGTACTTATGGAAACACCTCAAACTGAGAAAATGACAGAAAGAATAAAGGAAGGATAATCTGTCATCCAGTCTTTCCTCTGACATGCAAAGATTTCCATATCAATTAAACATTTTATATTAAGCACCTCCCTGTCAGTTAGAAAATACTCAATGGTTTCTGAAAATCTGAAGACACTCAGGATGTTAAGCCACAATAGATTTTCATCATATTTGAAGAAACAAGGACAGTAGCTGATGAACTATTTTAAAATACAGCAATCTTTGCATTCCCTGAGAATTACTACAAAAACTTGGCAATAGGGGCGCCTAGGTGGCTCAGTGGGTTAAAGCTTCTGCTTTCCAGTCAGGTCATGATTCCAGGGTCCTGGGATCAAGCCCCGCATCGAGCTCTCTGCTCAGCAGGGAGCCTGCTTCCCCCTCTCTCTTTCTTGGCCTGCATCTCTGCCTACTAGTGATCTCAGTCTGTCAAATAAATAAATAAAATCTTTAAAAAAAAAAAAAAAAACCACAAAAAAAGGGATGCCTGGGTGGCTCAGTTGGTTGGACGACTGCCTTCGGCTCAGGCCATGATCCCGGATCGAGTTCCGCATCGGGCTCCCAGCTCCACAGGGAGTCTGCTTCTCCCTCTGACCTTCTCCTCGCTCATGCTCTCTCTCTCACTGTCTCTCTCTCAAATAAATAAATAAAATCTTTAAAACAAACAAACAAACAAACTTGGCAATAAAAAAAAAACTAGTCCTTTCTCTCTCTCTTTCTCTCTCTCTCGCCCGTGCAAGCACACACACACACTGCAGAATACAGGCCAGCACAGTGTGATGAAGTATGTATGCTTCAACAAAGTTTCCAGGAAACAAAGTTCATGAGCCTCCTCAAAGGAGCAGCGGCAGCAGATATAACTAACGAAACTTAATTTAATTAGATTTAAAGAAACCTTTACCTTTTCATTCCCTTGCTGTCAAACTGAAAAGAAATACTAGAACTCGGGATCTGGCAATACAGAGTAACAGGTGACAGGGTGGGGATGGAATCCGAGCAGATAAGTACTCAGATAGCCTAGTAACAATTACAGAAAGCAAAGTGTAATCTGTAGAGAGAATACTTCTTGTGATTGGTGTATACCTATAAGAGGAAGTTCTAAGCCCTGCTCTCTAATTAAATTTTGAAGATTGACACATTTTTGTTCTTACCAAGATCAGCCTTCCAATCCTTAGAAGATAGAATATGCCTACAGCTCAATGAGACAGTAAACGTGGATTTAAGGTTTCCACAGGCATTGCTTAGTTTCCACTCCTTCCTGACACTTTTCAGAGTAAACTGGTGTCTCAGGAAAAAAAAAAAAAAATCTGGAAATTGTCACAGTAAGGCATCTATGATGCTAGATTGATTATTAATCAGTAAGAGTGCTACTTAACATGGTTCACTTCTTTCCTTATGATACAGAGTCTAATTCCCAACTTTTCATCTGCTTGGCTAAACTTAGTCTAGGGAAAATCTGCATGAAACACAGTTCTTCCCACTAATATGTCTTCTAAATGGCCATGCGGGTAAATGAACTTTCAGTAGGGGACAAAAAGGGACAGTTAGTGGGTACAGTTCAGACCACTGAATTGAGTATACAAAGATTTAAGAAACAAAACACATACTTCTAATATATAAGTCAATGGGTCTTGTGATGAAGAAAACTGAGCAATTATTTCACTTAAAAAAGATGAATAATTTTCTTTCAGGCTAAAATTATAGAACATATATTTTATTAAATGGAACTATGACTCCCTGATCAGCTTCCCAAACAATGATTCAGACCCAGAACTACTTCCAGAGAATAACCTTGGCTTGCTGAAGGCTTGTCCATGAGCCCTGCTCAAATTCTTCCATTTTCAGGACAAAAGGTCACTGCTCCCTGCTAATAGTTTAAAGTACGGAGACAGTAACACAGAACTAGGGATATTTCAAACCCACTGCTCACTGGTAATACCAATGACTAACATTTATTGAGCATTTACTATGTGATAGGCACATTGATAAACCTCTCTACCCACTGTCCATTTGACTTTCCCAAAATCTTATGAGGAAAGCACTCTTGTCTCTATTTATCATCCCTTCATTAATTTATTTGACTATAGGGACGCCTGCGTGGCTCAGTGGGTTAAGCCGCTGCCTTCGGCTCGGGTCATGGTCTCAGGGTCCTGGGATCGAGTCCCACATTGGGCTCTCTGCTCAGCAGGGAGCCTGCCTCCCTCTCTCTGTCTCTCTGCCTGCCTCTCCGTCTACTTGTGATCTCTCTCTGTCAAATAAATAAATAAAATCTTAAAAAAAAAAAATTTAAAAAAACAACAACAAAAAAATTTATTTGACTATAAAGACTGAAAGGTCTTATATCCCCTTGACTATATATGCTATTCTCTGTACTTTCCATATGGTATTTACCATAGACAAGTACCAATATTGTTTTTCAATATTTTGTGTGTCAATCTTCACTCTACTGTTGCCTCAAGACACTTCAAGTCTTGTACATCAGAAAATTCCATAAGTTAAGGGAACTTTACATATTTGTTAAATGGATGGTACTTCCCCTCTCTTTTCCTCTCTTTTTTTCTCACTACATTTGCTATACAATGACAAATAATTATATGTATTGTATAATTATATATATAGACATTTTACATATTTTCATTATACATTTTTATTACATAAAATTTACATACCTATCACAGAGCATTTTTTTTTCCCATCCATAAGAGCCCATGCTTTTTTTCAATTTGTGGGAAGGATTATCAACTTCAAATTAGTTGTAAGATATTTAGTTGCAAGGCAACTGAGAATAACAAGAACTCAAGATATATTTTATGATACAAATAATTATAAAAGCACTAAAATAAGTGCAAATATATCTTTAGCTAGGAAGCTTAACCCAAGGCTAAAGATTTGCTCTTAGAGGAATTTAGAGGTAAGTAGTACAATTATAAAGGATGATGAATAAGATAATGAAGCCTTGCCCAAGTGAACCCTTATACTTAGAACATAAAAATAACATAGAAAAAAGGAAAAGTGCTAAAAAGTAAAAAAACAAAAACAAAAACCACCCTAAAAAAAGGGGAAGGCTTTATAAAAAAGAAAAACTATGAGCAATGAAAATAAGGGATAAAACACTGTTATGCAGTTAAAACACAGGAAACCTGCCAAAGGCTGAATAGGGGAATAAGATGCAGTAAGCCAGACTCCAAAATTTAACACATCTGACCATAAGGCCGACAGCATTGACAATAATAAATAAGACAGGAGGCCAAGGTTTTAGGAGGTGACATTCTTGACAGAAAATAATCAGAAGAATGCTACATTCTTGACAGTTTGGTAATCTTCAAAAATTCATTACACAGCAGAGAAGCAGAGAAGGCAGTGATGTGCAGAGGGCCACGGGGTCCTCAGCACCCTTACGCAGACAACAAGCCAGCAAGTCAGCAAGTAGGCACATGAGATGCCTAAGTAGCAAAAATCCCTACAAGAGCTCATTTCCCTCCAGGGGTCTGTGGTACTCTAAAACTGATGTTTTTGGTTTTGGATGAGTTTTAGGTCACAAATGTACTTAGATATACTATTTTCTGAGTCTCTTTTAGGGAAAGAGATCTAGAACGTAAGCTGAGAACGAGGATGGGAGAAGCTGATATGCCTAGCGTAGAGTGCAAGCCAGATCAGGCAAATATACCCAACTGTGCCAGTACCTTCATTTCTGTACTAGGAATTAAAAAGGTAGAAATCACTTCAGGGATGAATTTTCTCATTAAAATACCATGTGCAGTTGCCAGTCAGCTTTGAGATAGAGAGCTACATACTAAACCAATCCCATGTTCCATTTTTTATGTACTATAGTACCTTAACAATAAAGGCAAGTCTTACTTAATGGGAAAAGGCCAGAATTTTTGACATTAAACTCAGGAATAAGAAAAGTATGACCACTATTACCATGACCGTTTATTTAACATTGAATTGGAAGTGGTACACAACTTAGTCAAGACAAAGGAATTGGAGACAGAATTAGAAACAAAGAGGCAAGATTATCTCTTATTGCAAATAAATACCTTGAAAACCATGAAAATCAATTGGAAAACTATGACAAACAATAAGAGATACCAGTGGAAGAGGAAATTCATAAACTGACATGTAGAAAATAGGAGCTTTGATACACACAAACAAAAATACACTTAAAAGATATATGAATCTAATAGAACAAAACACATAATAGTACCAGAAAAGAGAAACTATTTAGAAATGTGAAAAACTTACATGAGGAAAAATATTTAAACCCTCCTGAAAGCTCCAAAAACAGACTTAAAAAATAGCAAGAAATGATAGACTTAAAAAAATAGAAAGAAATGATATGTTCTTGGATAGGAAGATATATTATCATGACAATGTAAAATCTTCCTCATTTATTAATTTATATTACTCTCCATGAAATACTACCAGATTATTTTTATTTTTCTGGAACTTGATAATTTTATGAATACAGAATTTGTCCACATATAGACGGGCCAAAGAAGCAGAAAAAATGTCCAGAAACTAGATTCAAGTACAAATAAAAATCTATGCACTTCTACACTTTGTTTTTCTTTTTTTATCTCATTAATATAACCTGAATTTGAACAAAATTGGAATCACTGAAACCGACTGAAAGACATTGAATATATAAAACCCATGAACTCATGATGGTGCTCACAGAGAAAGACAGTAATAACAAAGGAATAATTCCCTCCTATTATCACCCATTAAAATATCACTGCAAATTTCAGGGAAACTAACTCCTTCCCCTAAAAGTTATCAATTCGGGGGCACCTGGGTCGCTCAGTTAGTCAAGTATCTGACTCTTGATTTTGGCTTAGGTCATGATCTCAGGGTCATGAGAACAAGCTCCCTCATCGGGCACTGCACTGGGTGTGGAGCCTGCTTAAGATTCTCTCTCCAACTCTGTTGGCCCCTCCACCACTCTCTCTTAAAAAAAAAATAAATAAAATAATAAATAATGTTAAGATTTCCAATTTTTCTCTATAAACTCTACCTTGGGGTAACCAGCTGGCTCTATTACATGAAGAAAAAGAAGGAGGATTAGAATATATAGCTGTTTGGTAACAACTATTTAAATAACTGGCTCAGGAAAAGGAAAACGGACAAAACCATTAGATGAAAAATTGGTGGTAACTTTATGAGGGAGGGGTTAACAGTTGCCAGCATTTGAACCCAATGTCAGTCTGATGTTTGGTCCCTCCTAAAGTGATACAAAGTTAAATAGCTCATGAGGTATTCCATCAAAGCAACAAACTTGAAATCAGATCAAGTTTTACCAGCTAATTTCCAGCCTATAGGCATGATGAAGGATCAAGGATCAAGTCAAACAACAAAATGAAGGGGAAAAAAATAAGACATTTTTAGTTTCTTCTACCAGTCAATGCAATACAAAAATAATATGCAGGAAAGAGGATGATCTTGATGAAAAGAAGGGTAAGGAAAATAAGTACATTTAGAACTTTACAAGGTCATTAGCAATTAGGAAAAGGAAATTAAAACTACAGTGAGATACCACTCTATCCTTTAGGAATGGTTAGATAATAAAAACAATACTGAAAATAACAAGTACTAACAAAGACCTGGAGCAACTAGAATTCTCATATCCTGCTCTCGAAATGCAAAATGGTGTGGCCACTCTGGAAAACAGTGTGCAAGTCTACATAAAGCTAAATATACAATTACCACATGACCCACCAGACCTAGGTAAATACTCCTAGACATCTAGCTAAAAGAAATATTTCCACACAAAAACATATATGTGGATGTTTTCCACACAAAAACGTATATGTGGATGTTTATATCTGACTTACTCATATTCACCCAAAACAACCCAAATGACAAAACATCCCAAAATGTCCATCAACCTATGATGGAACAAACTGTCGCAACATCCATTTGATAGAATAATGTTCAACAATGAAAAAGGAGCAAACTACTGATAAAAGGAAAAATGTAGAGAATTTCAAAATAATTACACTACGTGAAAGAAGCTATACGATATTCTGGAAAAGAAAAATAAAAACCTGTAGGAACAACAATAGCAAAAATAAGTTGCAACAATCTAGGGTCATGGGGAGGGATGGAACAGACTAAAAGAACTCTGACAGAAAGTCTTGATTATGGTGATAGTTACACAGCTGTATACATTTGCCAATATCCATAAGACTGTTCCCTTCAAAGAAGTAAAATTCGTTACATGTAAATTATACCTCAATAAACTGACTTTAAAAAGAGATAGTGGGGGATGCCTGGGTGGCTCAGTGGGGTAAAGCCTCTGTCTTCAGCTCCGGTCATGGTCTCAGGTTCCTGGGATGGAGCCCCACATTGGGCTCTTGGCTGGGCGGGGAGCCTGCTTCCTACTCTCTCTCTGCTTGCCTCTCTGTCTGCTTGTGATTTCTGTCTGTCAAATAAATAAATAAAATCTTAAAAATAAATAAATAAATAAATAAAATAAAAATAAAAATAAAAAGAGAAAGGGAGAGTGGGGAGAAAAACCTAGGAAACAACAAATGCAGACTCAAAGAAATAACTACAAAACTGTTTTTTAAAGCAAATCAGAAAATCTAATTATAGCTTGAGTATTAGTCATAACCAAGAAAATATTTTTAATTTTTTTAGAAAGGATAATGACATCACAGGTTTTTTTTTAAAGCCCATATTCTATATTTTTAAGAGATACACACTGTGGCATATAGTTGTGAATGATGTGCTTTAAATTATTCAGAAAAAACTAAGACAAAAAAGGAGAGATAAAGTTTGTATAATTCTAGCACCTCAGCCATGGATACATGCCAGTTAATTATAAAAAAAGGAACCAGCTAGCCATACAAACAGCTATTTTGTTTATGCTTGAAAATGTTTATAATTAAAAATTAAAGTAACAATAGCAAACACTCATTATCTTGTGCCTGGCAATGTTTTAAGCACTTTATATGGTAACACATTTAATGTTCATGACAAAACTAAAATTAGAATCCCCATTTTTAAACATAAAAAAACTGAGGCACTCTACAGTTTTAAAAATTTCCCAATATCAAGTAGCCAGTAAGAGCCAAGTAGGCTTAAACTACACTCTTGAACACTCCTAAATCTTAATATAGATTACAAGGTTTTCTTATTATCTCTGTTATTTCTCTTAATGCAATTATCATGTTAACACATTCAGCTATATTTCTTCATTTCCATAAGTTTTTTTTTTTAATCTCTGTTAATTTCACACCAAAGTAGAGACACCACATTGTCTGTGATTCTCTAAATTACAGCAACAGGACTAGTTAGATTATGAAAGCAACAGAATGTAAAAATTAATTTAGCATATACTTTGGAATAAGATAACAAATCCATATGAACTACCAAATGTCTTTTTGGGTTTTGTTTTTTTTTATGTTTACCAAGAGAATGACTTAGTAAATGATAAAATTGATTACTCCACTGGTTCCTCTTCATTTTCACACATATACCTTCAATTCCATTTGTCCGTCTGCCTTCACGTCCTACTACTGATAATGAAGAGGTATACTGCATAACAAAACTATCCTAAACAGGCTCATGAATATTTATGAAGGTGTTTTTGTATAGAAATAGCTAATTACTATCAGGTGAAAATATGGGCAATGGCAAAGAACTTTTCAGCCTGTGGACTTTCATTTCTCCCTGTCCTTTTTATCCTTGGGGAAAATTATAAACTCCCAACCTTGGCAAAATCAAACTCCTAGCAGAGACCAGTATTTCTTTTTTTGTATGTGTCTTTACCAACTGGAAGTTAGAAATAACCAGAGGGCTGTATGTGCAATCCTTATTGGAGGTAGAGCTCCAAGAGGAATATTTAACAACAAGATCATGGAGGGATTTAATCTGCACATGGAAGTTCAGCCGTGACGCTTCCATCTAGGGAATAAGGTGAGGTGATCCTAACAGCAGTTTGCTCTTCGGGGTGACAGTACAGAAGCTAACCACCTAACATTTTTAAGAAGTAAGTGATACACAGCTCCTTTTGGACAGAAAAGGAAACATAGTGGTAAAACCACATCAACTCAAAACTATAAATGAATTTTGATTTGAATAAAGAGTTCTGATTTTTCCTCATAATTATATACCAGGTAATAATTTGTCAATATTACGCCTACTTCAGGAAATATACTCTAGGAGAAAGATTAGCTAGTTGAGACTACATAGGTCAGCCAATACCTGGTTCTTCTTCAAAAAAGAAAAAAAAATGATGTATTTGAGAACCAGTTGCCTTCAAAAACTGCATTATATTTCTCTTTTGTATCCACGATCATTTAAAAAGGCAGAAAATCAGTTATCCTTTGTATCAGTTTTCTATCACTACTATAAGAGATTACCACAAATTTATAGGATTAAGCAACACAAATTTATGACCTTGAAGTATGGCAGGTCAGGAGTCCAACATGAGTCTCAACAGACAAAAATCAAGGTGTCAGCAGAGCTGCATCCTTTGTACAGGCTCTAGAATCCATTTCTTTGCTTATTTGGGTTGTTGCTCAAATTCAGTTCCTAGAGGTTGCAGGAACTGCATTTTCTTGTTGGCTGTCAGCCGAAGGCCATTCCCAGCTTTTAGAGCCTGCTAAATTCCTTGACTCTTGGCCCCCTTCCTCCACTTTTAAAGCCAGAACCATCAGGTGAAATTCTTTTTCACACTGCATTTCTTTGATCCTTCTTCCGTCATTACATTTCTCTCTCTCTCTCTGAGGACAACAAGGAAAGGTTCTCTACTTGCAAGGACTCATGGCATTTGATTGGGCCTAACCATATTATTCAGGATTATCTTCCCACTTCATTATCCCTAGCCCTAATCACATCTGCAAAGCCCCCTGTATCACGGAGGAGAATATATTCACAGGTTCTGGGAGTTGGATTGCGGACACCTTTGAGATAGTTACTCTGCCTACCACCCTATAATACTAAAACATCAGAATTTGAATTAAATTTCTGCTGCCTCAGTATGAATTTTCAGATATCCTTGCCTTGGCTGCATTCATTAATGGTAACTGGTAATACCAAGAACAGGCAATGAAACAGTGGAGCCAATTTTAACCACTGAATTTTTCCAAACCTTTTACCACTGAGGACCATAAAGAAGCTATTAACCAACTTGCATTACTTAACAAAGTATTTCTCTTTAAAAAGTATTCAGAGGCATAGCTGACTGCTCAATTCCAAACTTCTGATCACCATAAAATCCTAGGTGTCACCATGTTGCAGTTGCAAAATTCCCTGCAAACACACAGAGAGCTGTTGCTTGAAGCTGACCCTCAGAAGTGTACGCTACGTAATGGTACAACCACCATTAGCTTTCTTGAAACACTCAAATTATTGCCAAATTCACGGCCTGCAAAGAGGATCTTGAATGGTACGGAAGATATTTCACAGCTGCCAGTGTTCAATCCCCCTGGCATCCTTGCAAATCAAAACATCAGTTTCTAAATGTACTCCTTCTATGAGAGTAACAGCAGCCAACAATTAAATTAGGTGTGAGCTCCTAAAATTAACAGCACTGGGAAATCACCAAAGTGGTTATACATAAAATCCCACTATTGTGGTAGTATTTTTGTTCATCATCAGAGTTGGGAGGGTGAGACTACTTTCAGTTCTGTGTATTTTTTGTCTCTTGCATGTCTTTCAGTAAGCACTACATCCCACCTCTCTTTACTTTTTCAACATCCATTTCTTTAAGGATTCCTGGGAGCCAGGCATAGTTCTTGATATTGGAATTTGATAAGGTCAAAAATAAAACAAAGATATTCTCATGAGTATCTAGAAAAAAGGGGACAGAAGAGCCAGTGGATTTCTGAAATTTCTCAATCTTTGACATCCTCAACAACGTGGGTTTCCAAATCTAATTAGAAGATGGGGTTGCCACAATGAATGAGCCTCTCTTAACCCAAGGTCTGAGTCAGACCTACTTGCCTTTCCTGGACTAGCAGCAAATTCTGTAGTAAATACTTGAGAACAGAGCTTTTGCTATGATATTTTCTAATTTCAGTGTCAGATTGTTCACAAGCTTATGGTAACTTTATTCAGAAAAAATATCCTTCCTTTGTGGTGAAAAATAACCAAAGATTGGGAAGTAAAACCACTGTTTTCCTGACTTCAACCCAAACAAACAGGTTTCTTTTTTTTTTTTTTTTAAGATTTTATTTATGTATTTGAACCCCTGAGATGTTGCTATTAAGTGTTAGGTATCTTTCCTTCATTTACAATGCCCATTCAGGTGTCTGTACCCACTATTCCACATAAAGATTTCCACATGGTAGGGGCGCCTGGGTGGCTCAGTGGGTTAAGCCACTGCCTTCAGCTCAGGTCATGATCTCAGGGTCCTGGGATCGAGCCCCGCATCGGGCTGTCTGCTTGGCAGGGGGCCTGCTTCCTCCTCTCTCTCTGCCTGCCTCTCTGCCTGCTTGTGATCTCTCTCTGTCAAATAAATAAATAAAATCTTAAAAAAAAAAAAAAAAAGATTTCCACATGGTAGCTACACACACCTCAGTGACTATTCTTTACTGAAGCCACTGTCAACACTAATATGTTTCAGCTTTGTTTAAATAATCTGTTTAAACATTTTTCACTTATATTTACAAATGAATTCATAAAAAGTTATTATTTACATTAAATTATCAGACAAGAAGGATACAATATCACCTTCCTGAGCATAGGGACTGAATTAAACTTAGATTCCCTCATTTTTAGAACAGCAAATATATTCAGCTCAGAGTCCTTACGTGAAGAAAACTGTCATCAAGACGTACAATCTGCCAGCACTTTGGTAACACCTTAAAACACTACTTATTTTTGCACACCTGACCTAACTGGATTTTTTAAAAATCATGGGGAAAAAAAAAGTCAATGTCATTTGAAAGCATCAGACTAATTATTTTAAATAATTTTTAGGTTATCTGTAATAAATTACTTAGAACGGATAAAAGTGATTCTCCCACTAATCAAAGTATTTCATAATTTGTTTTATTTTTTGTAATTTCTTCAATCCTAAAATAATTTGTAATAATTTTCCTCCATCTTGAAAGGGCAAATGTCACTTTCTTTCCAGGATCTCCTCATAGCATTGTAAAATGACCAAAAATAACATTTCTAAATTAAAACTACATTTTTGTCTCCTATGAATCAATATTTTTATGAAGCTTTGCTAAACAGGCATATTTTTTAAATTCCTAGATGTATTTTGATGCAATTAAATAGCTTTTAATGTAATATTAGAACATTTTATCTGAAAAAATAAGTAAATTAAAAATATTGTTTAAAATATTAAAAATACATCATTTCTTCAAATAATGAAGAAAACGTTACACATTTGAAACTACTTGAGGGTTGGTGGTAAGCAACAATCCCACAATGAAATCCAATTATAAGAACTTCCAGGGGACCATCATATCTTAATGCTATCTAAAACACATGCCTTAAGCAAGTGAACTATAGTTCTCATATGAACATCTTAAATTGAGCTGTACTAAGATCAAAGAGGAAAATAATGAATTCATACAAGCTAAAAGAAAGCTTCAAATATAAAACCTCCATGAAGAACATGGCTGCAAACTTCTACATTCACATTTTCACTAACTTAAGTAAAATGAGCTTAAGTTAAAGTGGAAGTTACGCTTTAATAGCTTTTATTTATTTTTTTTAATATTTTATTTATTTATTTGACACAGAGAGAGAGATCACAAGTAGGCAGAGAGACAGACAGAGGGGGGGGGAAACAGGCTCCCCACCGAGCAGAGAGCCCGATGCGGGGCTCGATCCCAGGACCCCAGGACCCTGGGATCATGACCTGAGCCGAAGGCAGAGGCTTTAACCCACTGAGCCACCCAGGCGCCCCACGTTTTAATAGCTTTTAGCAGGCACTTCTTTCCTAAATGATGCATAATCCAGTAACTCCCTTTCAGAGAACACAGACATCACTGACTTTCTTCATTTATGAAATACTATCATTTATTTTAAGAGCAAGTTTATAATACATACGGCTTTTTATCTGAACTCGATAAATAACTGACCTACTTATTTACAACAGGCTCAATACCCAGTGCAGTTGGGTTTAAGCACAAGAGAAAACCAAACCTAAAAATGAATAATATCATCCATCAATGAGCATGGCACACCCCATAAATTTTATTTCAGATATGCTAATACCGGTCTTATGAACAACACATAAACATATGGGCCTCGACTAACAAAGTGATGAGACTTTTGCTTTGGACCCTTCACGTGGAATCAAACTAAAGCAGAAAGTATAAACTTCCTGAATAATGTAAAAAGTCATGCTGGTGCTTTTTCTAAGTTGACATACAAATAACAAGTAGAAAGCACCGATACTTAGTATGTTGAGGTTTGAAACTTGTATACACCACTACACCAATGTAAACACCACCCAAAACAAAATATAAAATGGAGAAAATGTCCATACCTCAAAAAGGCCCCCTTTACCCTTTTCTAATAATAAATTCTTCTCCTTTCCCCCAAGGAAATATGGTTGATTTTTTTTTTTTAACAAAGCAAATAGAACTGGACATTTAAATACTTTCATCCACAATTTACTGCATTGAAATTGCCACTATTAACAAATCTTGAACGTCATCTGCAAATGTTTTTGAGAGCCTGAGTGGTGACAAAATTTCACCTTTTAAGTATCAGATTATTGAGAAAAGTTAAGTTTTAAGTCATTCATAAATAAATCTAAAAAAAGGAGTAATTAGAGAAGAAAAAGGAGGTGAAAACTTTAGAAACTTACGTGCCAAGCACTGGACAAACTACTGTAGACTAAGTTCTTATTTGTTGTTCACAGCAATCCTGAGAGATAGTTATGGTTATCTTTATTTTGGAAATGAGGAAATTGTGATGCTATAAAGTTAAGTAATTTGGCCAGGATTCCTCATTTGTAGAGCCAGGATTCAAGTCCAGACCTTTTATTGCAAAATAGATGCTCCGGTACCACACTCCAAGCAGACTCTAGAGTGGTTAGTATTGTTTGGAGTAAAAAAATAAAATAAAATATAGTATCAGGGCTTCCTGTCTCTCTGTCTGTGCAACTTGCTGTCTTTCTGCCTGTGCAACCACTTACTTGGCTGTGTGGTAATGGGAGATGAGGCTAAGCAGTGGTGGAAGTCCAAGGAGATGGATAAAAGTCTGTCCTGGGAAAAGTCAGACCTCAAGTATTCTCCTTGAAGCAGTTTGTGAAAATTCTACTGCCAGGTGCACTCAAGAGCCTAAAACCCACCTTCCCAAAGCTGAAGCAGATAACCTATGGGCAGGATTTCAAGGAGTGTCCATGAGGACTCCTGCCTAGCACTGTCTTCAGCAACATGATCAAAAGGATGAAGGCGCTGGTAGATTTTAAGAGAAGCTTTGTATTTTTTTGTTTTCTTGGTTTTTTGGGTTTTTTGTTTGTTTGTTTGCTTGTTTTTTTAGGGAGGTAATTCCAACCAACTCAATGGAGACAAGATGATGATATCTGACATCTAGCCACCCATGGCAGCATAGGGAATGGTGACAATGTCTGGTTTTGGTTTTGGTTTTTCAATATCTTTCTGGCTACATTTCAGAGCATTATCAGCAGACAGAAGCATGCAGAACCCCTATGACCAACATGGATACTTTTAGCTGACCAAATCTATAAAAAGATTTCCTTGATAACAGATAAGCTCGGAAAGCCAGATTACAATCCATCGCAAGAAGATATTCTGCTTGTCAGAATACCTACCAAAACATTCATTTAAGTACAACTTTGAAACCTAGTATGTTCCTTTCAAAATCTCTGATAGGTGGTTAAAGATTGAAAAGGAAATGTTACTCTGAATGCTCTTCCCAGGGTATGACATCAGTGATTCTTTTTTCCCACAACCAGATTTGCCCAGAATGTTCATGCAAGATAGACTGCCCAACAGCCTTAGAGAATCTGAGCATTTTTTAAAAAATTTTTATTTATTCATTTATTTGACAGAGAGAGATCACAAGTAGGCAGAGAGGCAGGCAGAGAGAGAGGAGGAAGCAGGCTTCCCGCTGAGCAGAGAGCCCGATGCGGGGCTCGATCCCAGGACCCTGGGATCATGACCTGAGCCGAAGGCAGAGGCTTTAACCCACTGAGCCACCCAGGTGCCCCTCTGAGCATTTTTTTTTAAAAGATTGCCAATAAACAGGTTTTCAGCAATGTCTGTATTATTCTCTTCTCAAACAAGACAGATATGCTTGAGGAGAAAATGCAAACAGTGAACATGAGAGATTATTTCTTTTTTTTAAAGTAATTATTTACTTATTTTAGAAAAAGAGAGAGAGCACATGCACACATAAGAGTAGGGGGACGAATGAAGGGAGGGAGAGAGGAGAGAGAGAGAGAATCTCAAGGAGACTCCCCACTGAGCATGGAGCCCAAGGTAGGGCTGGATCTCACCACCCTGAGATCCAAGCTGAAACCCAGATTCCAATTAAGCCACCCAGGCTCCCCTGAGAGATTATTTCTTCCAGTTTAAAAGGGATCAGCACTGCTTGAAAGACACCTAAAAATCCCTGGTGAAGTGCTGCTGAAATAAGTCCCAGGACCAGTAGCAGAAGCCCTCCCACTCCCACTTCACAGTCTCAGCAACGCAGCAAACACCTACCTTGTTTGCCACGGTGTGAAGGATACTATTCTTCATGACAACCTCAAGCAACTTGTGCTGCAGTGATTCACAAAAGACTAGCTATTTTCATACATTTTTGTGTTTTTAATGGTTTTATTTTGTTTCTTAAAATAGACACTTAAAACAGGAATTAGAAAAATCTTGACTCCATGTTTAATCCCGTAGAAATCTTAGTCTGGTCTGCAGACTTTGGCTTATGGATGAAACCTGCTGAAAAACAAACCACCAGTACCTGTTGTGGACATCAGGCTTGGTCTGTTTCACTATGGCTACAACTGGAGTTAAGTTGTAAGTCCCCAGAAGATCTCAGAGTAAGTATACATTAGCCTTTATATTCTTCCACTTTTCAAATTGAATATTCTAGTGGTGCCAACTACTGGTGTTCTAACATACCTGTAGGTATGAGGTTAAGCACAACTAAAAGGAACATAAAGTCTTTTGTGTACCTTAACACATAGCAGTAACAGACAGGTTACCTATCTTTACTGAGACCTCCTGCTTTGCAAGGGATAGATGAAAAAAAGTTTGATCTAAGGAATGGCATTCTATTGGTTTATACAGATTCAACCTTCATGTTTTTTAAGCTGCTCTACAACCCTTGGTGATTTTGTTTTTAGATTCCGTGGTTTCTAAAGATGATATCCTTGCTGTTTTAAAGTTTACATAGATTTCTGGGGTGACTGGCGGCTCAGTCAGTTAAGCATCTGCCTTCAGCCCAGGTCATGATCCCAGTATTCTAGGATGGAGCCCAGCATTGGGCTCCTTAATTAGCAGGGAGTCACCTTCTCCCACTACCCCTCCCCCTGCTCGTTTTCAGTCTCTCTCTCTCTCTCTCTCTCTCTCACACACACATACACACACAAATAAATAAATAAATCTTAAATAAATAAATAAATAAAAGTTTACATAGATTTCTGGTCTGATGCTAATGAAGAATTTGCCAGTGGTATGAAGGAGCAAAAGGCACATGAAGACTACATATAATGTCCTGATCAAGAGGAAAGAGTGAAATGTAATTGGACTTTTTCATATTTAATTATCAAGTAATTGATGTGCCATATGTGAAGTATTTTGGCCATAAGGGCAACCAAAAAATGCAAGCAAATTCATGATAGAACTGTCTAAATAAATACATCCTTTACACATTTTTTACATATTACAGTATACCATTTTTTTTACACAATATAAGAAAACACATTTTTTAAACATTTAAAAAAATAAAATGTCACTATTTTCATAAAGCTTATTTTCTTAGCATCAGAGACATTTACACTGGAAGGGATTGTAGGGTCATGCATACTGATGTTAGAATTTTTTAAATGAAACGAAAGCAGAGAACAGGAAGGAGTTAAAATTGGACATACATGCCAGTCTACGCCAAGTGTGGATGCCTGTCCCCACATTCATAGTTTTCAAACATCTTTAGTTTTTCAATGCTTTTCTCAAAATTAATCAAAGGCAGTAGTTCGGTACAAAATACAGACTGAAGCAGAGATGTTCTGCTTGACACAGGTAGAAAATCCCAAGTCCTGGGCCACTCCCTCACACTCCCCCAGGCCTATTTCAGAGGAATCCCTAAAGTATGGTAGAATACAGTTTGAGAACCATCTGCTCTACACCAGGTCATAAACCTGGAAAAAAGTCAACTTTAAAAATGGGAAAAATGTGTAGAACAAACAATCCTAAAATTTATATGGAACCAGAAAAGACCTCGAATAGCCAAAGGAATATTGAAAAAGAAAGCCAAAGTTGGTAGCATCACAATTCCAGACTTCAAGCTCTATTACAAAGCTGTCATCATCAAGACAGCATGGTACTGGCACAAAAACAGACACATAGATCAATGGAACAGAATAGAGAGCCCAGAAATAGACCCTCAACTCTATGGTCAACTAAACTTCGACAAAGCAGGAAGGAATGTCCAATGGAAAAAAGACAGCCTCTTCAACAAATGGTGCTGGGAAAATTGGACAGTCACATGCAGAAAAATGAAATTGGACTATTTCCTTAAACCACACACAAAAATAGACTTCAAATGGATGAAGGACCTCAATGTGAGAAAGGAATCCATCAAAATCCTTGAGGAGAACACAGGCAGCAACCTCTTTGACCTTAACTGCAGCAACTTCTTCCTAGGAACATCGCCAAAGACAACAGAAGCAAGGACAAAAATGAACTACTGGGATTTCATCAAGATCAAAAGCTTTTGCATAGCAAAGGAAACAGCTAACAAAACCAAAAGACAACTGACAGAATGGGAAAAGATATTTGCAAACGACATATCAGATAAAGGGCTAGTGTCCAAAATCTATAAAGAGCATAGCAAACTCAACACCCAAAGAACAAAAAATCCAATCAAGAAATGGGCAGAGGACATGAACAGACATTTCTGCAAAGAAGACATCCAGAGGCCAACAGACATATGAAAAAATGCTCCACATCACTTGGCATCAGGGAAATACAAATCAAAACCACAATGAGATACCACCTCACACCAGTCAGAATGGCTAAAATTAACAAGTCAAGAAATGACACATGCTGGTGAGGATGCGGAGAAAGGGGAACCCTCTTACATTGTTGGTGGGAATGCAAGCTTGTGCAACAACTCTGGAAAACAGTGTGGAGTTCCTCAAAACACTGAAAATAGAGCTACCCTATGACCCAGCGATTGCACTATTGGGTATATATCCTAAAGATACAAACGTGGTGCTCTGAAGGAGCACGTGCACCCGAATGATTATAGCAGCAATGTCCACAATAGCCAAACTATGGAAAGAACTTAGATGTCCATCAACAGATGAATGGACAAAGAAGATGTGGTATATATACACAATGGAATACTATGCAGCCATCAAAAGAAATGAAATCTTGCCACTTGCGACGACATGGATGGAACTAGAGGGTATTATGCTTAGCGAAATAAGCCAATCAGAGAAAGACAACTATCGTATGATCTCCCTGATATGAGGAAGTGGAGATGCAACGTGGGGGGGTTGGGGGGTAGGGAAAAAAATGAAAGAAGATGGGATTGGGAGGGAGACAAACCATAAAAGACTCAATCTCAAAAGACAGACTGAGGGTTGCTGGGGGGGAGGGGGGACGGGAGAGGGTGGTGGGGATATGGACATTGGGGAGGGTATGTGCTATGAGGAGTGCTGTGACATGTGTAAACCTGGCAATTCACAGACCTGTACTCCTGGGGATAAAAACAAGTTATATGTTTATTAAAATAAATAAATAATTTTTTTTTAATGGGAAAAATGTGAAAAAGTAAACATCAATACGAAAGATAAATTACAGTTCAAATCACACCATGAGAACTGTCACAAGTTAGTTCATTCCTAAGCACCAAATGAGTGAGGCTGAAATGGGCATGCCAGGAGTTCAGAAAAGAAAACGTCCCAGTGTGTGCTGGCTAGAGTCTGGAGTGAGTTACTAAACAGGTCTAAAATGTGAGTAGTAGGGGCGCCTGGGTGGCTCAGTGGGTTAAGCCACTGCCTTCGGCTCAGGTCATGATCTCAGGGTCCTGGGATCGAGTCCCGCATCGGGCTCTCTGTTCAGCAGGGAGTCTGCTTCCCCCTCTCTCTCTCTCTGCCTGCCTCTCTGCCTACTTGTGATCTCTCTCTGTCAAATAAATAAATAAAATCTTAAAAAAAATAAAATAAAATAAAATAAAATAAAATAAAATAAAATAAAACGTGAGTAGTACTGAAATAAGCAAGTAGTAGTAAAAGAGGAAGACGTAAAGGCAAACAGCATTAGCAACTGCAGTGAAACAAGCACCATATACTTTCAGTACCACTAAAAGTAGCTGGGCTCAAAGGGTGGGCCGGGAGGCTGAAAAAGGTGAAGTTTAACCCAGAAATATGTTGAGGCCAGATTATTTCAAGTTAATGAGTTCTGACTTTATCCTGAAGGCTACAGGAAATTACTGAAGGTTTCTGAGTCAGGTAGCTATATGATCAAAGTGTTTTAGGGATTTTATTCAGACAGTGGTGTGAAGATATTCTAGGAAAGAAAAATTGGAGGAGAAAGATCAGTTAGGAGGCTATTTGCAGACATCCAGGCATGATAATGATCAAAACCAGGTTAAAAGATGAAAGTCCAAACAAAGGGGGGAGGGCGTAGATAAAATATCAGGAAGGAAGAATTGAAAGGCCTTAGAAAGTTACCCATCATTCCAGGTCTTAGAAAGACAGTCTGGATATTTATCAGAGATCTTGTAAAGAGGATTCACATCTCAGAAGATCATTGAATGGCATGACCTCTAAGCTTCCTTTCCAGTTCTGAAATTAAAATTCTATGTAGCAGACTGAATATGTTGATAAGAAGTGGGGGTGAGGAGGAACAAACACAAATGAAAAGTCTAAAGCCTGCACGAATCAAGAATGATAGATATAATTTCCAAGGCGAGACATCTATTACTGACCATTCCCAAAGAGAAATAAAGATCAGGTACAATTCCTTTAAAAGTGTTGAAGTAATTTAAGCCAAAAAACCAAGGAGCATATTATGGAACACGATCCTGTAGAGTCAAGTGCCTGTAATGATTTAATGACCCACATTTTCCCAGGCTATCCATCAAGGAAATAGCTCAGAAGAAAGCGAACTGGGTTATCAGTGCTGAGATAAAATAGTGCAAAATCATTCAACATGTGGTCCTTTCAAATGGTCACGCAGACACTCAATAGGCAAATTACCTCTAAATATGAAAGAGAACAACATACGTACTTTGGAGTTTGGATCTTTTGTATGTATATTTTTCCATCATTAGTTCTGGGTCTTCTGAAGGTATCATTATATTGTTTCATTTTCTTTGTAACTCTGCATAGCATTAATTAACACATTTTATGTAAAAGAGTTGACTAATTCGTGTTCAATTTTAGTCCACTATTATCTCTAGATCTTTTTTCACTTATTAAATGTATAGTGAGTCATTCTCATTTAAAAAATTTATAGCTAATTATTATTCTGAAGTATACTTCTCCGAACATGCTCCCAATGAGATTTACTGTCAAAATTTCTCATCCCTTTTTCAATTTATAAAAGTGGTTTGAATTCTGCATCTAGCCTCCAGTATTCCCAGTGTGATCTACAAGTACTGTCATATTCTCTTAGGCTGACAGGTTACAATCAGCAAATTTCATCCACAGGTTCTTAGTTCCATTATCCAAATTGGATGATACACTTTTTAAATAGCAATTATTTCTAAGAAATTTGTTTCCTTGTTTACCAAGCTCCAAGAAGAGTAACTCGTCATATATCCCAAACGTGCAAAGGAAAAATTATTTCTGGGTACCAGCTAAATATGTGGGACTGTGATATTAAGAAGTTGCCCAAATGATACTTAAGAGATACAAGTTATCTCATCAGAAGGAAACTGACTACCAGGGGAATAAAGCATTGAACTAATCCACTCAAGACAGTGATGGAGTTATGTTCTTGAAGACCTTTCAGAAATAATGGTTAGGGCAGACAACATTTTATTGGCTATGGTTTACTGAGACAGCCACCTGCTTTAGTTTAAAACAAATATATCAAGGTTTCTTATAAAACTCTAGTTCACTAAAAATTTCTGAAGAATAAAATCTGTAAAGTATCGATGAATATAAAATAAATTCTTTAATTTTCAGGAGCAAAGACAACTGTAAAAACCCTCAAGTTTAGTCCTTAATTATAAATAACACTATCAGTGGCACATGAAAATATAATTTTATCCATCACATGAAAGTCCTGGCTCAACACATTTAAGAGTCAAGATAGAAAATGAATTCTCTAAGTACTATAAGGCAATGCTGTTAGAATGTGAGGACCGTACATAACAATTTCAATATACTGTGTTTAAGTGGACATTACTGCAATTTAACCAGTCATTATAAACCATGGTCACATTTTAGCTCAGCTGAGTTAATTTGTAAAGTAATAAAATGTGCTTTTAGAATTTACAGCTTAGTTGGGGCGCCTGGGTGGCTCAGTGGGTTAAGCCGCTGCCTTCGGCTCAGGTCATGATCTCAGGGTCCTGGGATCGAGTCCCACATCGGGCTCTCTGCTCAGCAGGAAGCCTGCTTCCCTCTCTCTCTCTCTCTGCCTGCCTCTCCGTCTACTTGTGATCTCTCTCTGTCAAATAAATAAATAAAATCTTTAAAAAAAAAAAAAAAGAATTTACAGCTTAGGTACCCCCACAATAAATATCAATACATTCAATTCCAAAAGAGCTTTTTCATGAAAAATAAATTACGATGTTTTACTTTGATCTCAATAGATTAAAAAAAATAATAAAGTCAGCCTGCATATGTTGCTAAAGCCTAACTGATACTGAATTTAAATTTGATAAGGTTGTTATTAAATAGAGAAATGCAGTTTCCCGTGCAGACACAACCATTAACTGACTTTGGTGGCAGTGGTATCAAGTCCTCCATTAATTCCTGGATGGTTTAATGTTGTAAGACCTAACAGATTCCTAGAAGCACCTGTCAGATGACACATCAAAACTTAGGTGGGGGGCGCCTGGGTGGCTCAGTGGGTTAAAGCCTCTGCTTTCGGCTCAGGTCATGATCCCAGGGTCCTGGGATCGAGCCCCGCATCGGGCTCTCTGCTCAGCAGGGAGCCTGCTTCCTCCTCTCTCTCTGCCTGCTTCTCTGCCTACTTGTGATCTCTGTCTGTCAAATAAATAAATAAAATCTTTAAAAAAAAAAAAACTTAGGTGGAAGATAAAGCAGTGAAGAACAAAGAAATGAACTTAGAACCCCTTCATAAATCCTTCCGTGCTTCTTAAGATAAATAATAAAATTCAAATTCTTTGGTATAGCATGCTTTCATGATCTGACCCCTCTCTGCCTTTGTGGTCTCCTACTTTCTCTCAATCCCTAGTACATTAACCTACTGAACCATCCCCTTCCCTCCCCGCCCCATTCACTGGCATCCGTACTCCATGACTTTCTCAGCAGACCCCTTCACATTCTTACACTCATTCTTAACCTCTCCCTGAGAGTATAGCTACTTTCATAAGGATTCCCACAGTGCACAGTGCATAAACCTGTCACTGTACCTAATATGGTAACTATTTACTGTTTGCCTTCTCTTCTTGAGATGAAACAAACAGTAATTTTGCTTTCTGTATAATTCCCAAGACCGAGTAAGTAGTTATTTAAAAAATAAATAAATAAATGATTAAATTTTAAATAAAAGTAATAAAATTAGAAATGTCAATATGCCATACATAAATACGGGATGTGTTTAACATTTATTTAATACATGAAACAAATACTTATTTAGCACTTATGAAGTACCAGACATTATACTAAGTGAGGAATGGATATAAAGGTTATAACAAAAACATGACTATGAAGACACAATTTATCAGGTGAGATAAGAATCTTACAACCTACTGTATATAAATGAAATAGTATACTATAAGAAGGTCTGAAAAAAAGATCTGGTGTCCACTCTGAGGTCAAGGTCATTAGTGCCTACCTTCTGCCCCACCAAGTCTGCAGACAGCTTCTAAGAATAGTTCCATCTTCTCTGGTAAAGAGATTTTGTTTCAGGTGTCCTCACTCTTCTCAATTTCAAACCATTTGTTCTATTCTGACTGGAGTTTCCAGTTTGTACTCTCCCTCAAAGCTTAACCACTCAGAGTTGTTGAGTCATTGCCTGATTTTGGCTTTTTCCCAGGATGCTGTATTATGGAATACATCCCTTGGCTCCACCTTCTGTGGCCTTCCCATAAGCAATGGCCACCCAGCCTCAGGCTGCAGGTCCAAGAAACTCAGCCAACATTTGTGTCTCTACTTGATTGGGAAGGGGGAATCATGAATTCAGAATAAAGAAAAAGGTTTAACTCCTTCTGACTGGATTGAAAGGTGAAGGCTGTAAGGGGCAATAGCATTTGAGTTGGTCCCTACCTTTCCAAGCAGGTAAAAAGAGTAAGGGGAAGGAATTCTAGGTTGAGAGGCCTTTCTGACTGAGCAATGGCATAAAATTTGAAACAGAAAGAACTTCAGAGAAAGTCAAGTAGACTAGCCCACTTTAGTCTCATTCAATCATATATCCAGTAAATATGGAAGCAGATTAAATAGGTTACAAAATACTAGAAGTGCCAGATTAAGTATCATTTTAAAAAACAAAATACTAGAAGTGCCAGATTAAGTATCATTTTAAAAAACAAGGAAAATTCTACCTTTTAAGAAAAAAAAAAAGATGAAATCCATTTGGCAAAAAGAATGGGTTAATGGGTTACAAGTGATAATAAGCAAAGAAGAAGAAGGAGGAGGAGGAGGGGAGGGGAAAGAGGAGAAAGAGAAGAGAAGCAGGACTTCATCAAACTGGTCATATGCAACCTCAAAGCCATTTGAATTACTTGCCAGAGTGCTTTCGTCAAATAAATTTCTTCTTTCAATTCAGTTTTCTCGTCCACAAAAAAGAATAATTTTCTCCCTCCATTATACTTTAAAAATATCAACTTTACTGATTTGTTATGCCTTTTCTATATACTTATCCACTGTGTATTTGTTGGGCCTAATATCTTCTTTTCATTTAAACTGTCAACATTGAGCATTTGACATTTTATCATGTGTTTCATTTGACTAGAGCAAACCCTAAAGATGCTTTTGTTGTTTTTTACATATCGTGTCATTTTTAGTTGGAACTTAAAATACAGAAGGAATTCTAAAGGCAAAAAGGTAAAGTAGGATTCAATTCCCAAATACAATGTAACCTAAAAGTATTCCATTTTATCACAGTGGGCAGGTATCAATTATACACTTAAGAGAAAAAAATAATAGTAGGATTAATGGATTTCCATTTTCTCCTATAGTTTTTCCAGTTATAGTCTCTCATTTTATGTAAAATTTTATATTTTCTTCGTCCAAATAATCATAAATATCTCATATGGCTGTCGCCTATCTACAGACAGTCAACATCAAGAAAGTAAAATAAATCATTTAAGTGTGTCTGCATTTCATCTTTTAGTCTCTGCATATCAAGATACAATTTCAACATACAGTACATTTGGCTTCCCTGAAAATAAAAGTGGAGAACCACTTTGGTTGGCAACCTTATAAAATTTTTCATTTTCCTCTTAATGAAATTATTCTTCATAGAAAAAAAAATATATATATATATATCCTGTGAATTACATATTTGGACCTGAATAAAGAAAAGATAATCCTCTACTTAGCTTTAGAAAGCTCTACTTTCTTAGAAAGAAAGTTCTTTCTTTGTGGCTTCAAATTTTATTTTATTTTTTTTAAAGTTTTTTTGTTTTGTTTTGTTTTTTTAAAGATTTTATTTATTTATTTGACAGAGAGAAATCACAAGTAGGCAGAGAGGCAGGCAGAGAGAGAGGAGGAAGCAGGCTTCCCGCCGAGCAGAAAGCCCGATGTGGGGCTCGAACCCAGGACCTGAGATCATGACCTGAGCCGAAGGCAGCGGCTTAACCCACTGAGCCACCCAGGCGCCCCTGTGGCTTCAAATTTTAAAAGGCAAAATGATCAGAAGGCACAATCTGCATTAGGTTATCTGGAATGAATTGTGCTTGGTGTTTTTGTTTTTGTTTTTATTAACTATTTTGAAAGCTTGTGACTAGCATTAACTGAGACTGTTTGAAGACCACACGTACACAATAGGCCCCTGATAAATGTTTTGTTTTGTTTTGTATTTTAGGATTTTAAGATTCATTCATTTATTTATTTGGTGGGGGGTAGTGACAGGTGGAAGGAGCAAAGGGAGAGGGAGCAGCCAACTCCCTCCTGAGTACTGAGCCAGAGGCAGGGCTTACTCTCATGACCCTGAGATCAGCACCTGAGCAGAAATCAGGAGTTGGAGGCCCAACTGACTGAGCCAACCAGGTGTCCCTGATAAATATTTTTGATAAATACCTAACAGATTTCTCCTCCTCCATTCTTCCTCTACATCACTTCATGGTGTTGGCCACAAACTTCCTGAAATGTTCTGCATCATGGCACCCCACTCACCTGGTTCTCTGCCTTCCTCTCTGGCTACTCCTCAGTTTGTCTTCCTGGCTCTAGTTCATCAATGCATTCCATAAATCTCAACAATTCTTAGGACTCTATCCTCGATCCACTATTCTTCTCTTTATACTTTGTCCCCAAAAATCTCCTTAAGATGATCTGCCATGTCCTTTATGATCCCTGTAAGTCCCTGACCTTAGAGAGTTTACTGATTTACTTGGAGAGACAAAAACAAAACAAAACAAAACAAAAAAAAAACCAAGTAAATAAAATAGAACCTGACCGAAATAGTTCAACTGAAATAAATACATGAAGAGAAGGAAGGATGTAGAAATTAATAGCTGTTGATATCCCTAGCATGATGCTTCAACTCCAGAACAAAAGAGAAAAATCCAGGATTTGTACTAAGGAACAGAGAAGCAGGGACAGGCCATTCTTCCTACTCTTTCCTCACATATTAGGATGACTGACTTTAGGCACACTTGAGAAAAAAGTGTGAGCTCACCCTTAAAAAAAAAACACTTTAATGTACAATACAAAGGTGTTATAGACCACTGTAGTGAGGTAAAAATTAATTTCACTTTTGTCCCATGAAAATCAACATAAATATGCATAGGTCCACAGGGTAGGGTTTCTAAAATAGGCTAAGAATATGTGTGCTCCTTCGACTAAAAAGAAAATTCGGTCATCTTCACCTCTCTCAGCTTAAACAGCCATTTATGTGTTGATAAACTCTTATTCCCACAGAAAATATCTCGCCTTTGGGTTCTAGATTCATATCTCCAACGATCTACTGGATATTTCTTCTCGATGACCTTCAGCTACTTCACATGAAATAAACTCCTAATTGAACCCATTTTGGTAGAGGTTCTGTCTCCTAAAGAACCTCTACCAAAATGTGTCAGTTATCAGATACTAACTACTGTTAGCTCACCATTTGGGAACTGTCCTCCGCTAAGCCATATTATGGAATATTAAGTAGCACACAGGGTTAGGAGCTGAGCTTCCCTCTGGCATTTATTTTTTATTTTTTTATTTTTTTTTAAAGATTTATTTATTTATTTATTTGACAGAGAAATCACAAGTAGGCAGAGAGGCAGGCAGAGAGAGAGGAGGAAGCAGGCTCCCTGCTGAGCAGAAAGCCCGATGTGGGGCTTGAATCCAGGACCTGGGATCATGACCTGAGCCGAAGACAGCGGCTTAACCCACTGAGCCACCCAGGCGCCCCGGCATTTATTTTTTAAAAGTTGTTGAATCTTCTGGGGTGCCAGGGTGGCTCAGTCTGTTAAGTTTCTGCCTTCGGCCTGGGTCATGATCCCAGGGATCTGTGATGGAGCCCAACATAGGGCTCTCTGTTCAGTGGGGAACCTGCTTCTCCCTCTGCTTGCTGCTCTGTCTGCTTGTGCTCTCTCTGTCTCTGTCAAATAAATAAATAAAATCCTTTAAAAAAAAAAACTGTTGAATCTTCAAGGTTACATAATAAAATCAATAAAATGAAATTTAATAGGACATTTTTTCAACACTGGCTTAGCATTCACTTTTTATCGCCTCCCTATAACAACGGTAGCTGCATTCCTATTTTGAGTAATGACACAAGTAGGTGATACACACGTAAGTCTACATATGGCAGAGCCATATTGCACCACTTGCACCACTCCCATTGGTGCATTTGGGTCAAACTAGGCTCCAGAAAGGCCTCTTAGAGGTGGCTTCCATTATGATGAGGGGAAAGAGCACTGACCATGCCCAAGGTCAAAAAACTCTGTAGTCTGGGAGCAGAAACATGCCATTTAGTCTAGCTTGTGATTGCATCTCATATGATTACTTTGCATTACTAATGTATAATTTAGCAAATCACACTATTACCAAATTAATGAAAACTAAGTACATGTTGCACCAGTATACTTGCTGAGTTCCACATAGCATAATTATGAGTTAGCTTAAAGAACAATATGTGACTCAAAGACTTGTCCACATTTTGCTCAGAGTTTTATTTATTTTTTTTTAAAGATTTTATTTATTTATTTGACAGACAGAGATCACAAGTAGGCAGAGAGGCAGGCAGAGAGAGAGAAAGGAGGAAGCAGGCTCCCCACTGAGCAGAGAGCCCGATATGGGGCTCGATCCCAGGACCCTGGGATCATAACCTGAGCCGAAGGCAGAGGCTTTAACCCACTGAGCCACCCAGGCGCCCCTTGCTCAGAGTTTTAAAAAAGAAATTCATAAACTACATGTGAAAATAACTACTTGCATCATTAGTACTGAATTTTATATACCTATTTTCCTCATAGAGTAAAATAAGATTGTTTTGACCAAATATGAACCCCATCCTACCCCTTACTCATGGATTTATAGACCACAAACCACTGAAGACCAACAATGATGTTGAGAAAAAGGGATGCATTCTAAGCACTATAACTGTACCCTTCCCTACACAATACATTTAAAACAGAACCAATTAATGTTAATGTATGGTCTTCATAGTGATATATACCATACAACTTTTATCTTTTTTTTTAAAAATCAGTTTTTGTCCTAAGGAGACAAAGGACATGTTATTACCTAGAGCTTAGTGGGTTTCCATCCAGACCAAACAACTCTGAATCCCACCATAAATTATAGAAGAATGATGAATATATTTTCATGTGTGTGTGTGTGTGTGTGTGTGTGTGTGTGTGAGACACTCAGAAGAGAGGAACAACATTGTGAGAAGGAAAGAAAACATCAATCCTTATTATTACGTGTTTTTTTTTCTCCAGATGTGTAACAAAACATTATCTGCAAAATATAATGAATCATACACCTTATCAAGTCAGTTGGATTTGCATTTCACCCATCATATCCAATATATTATACCATGAATAAACACATTCTTGGTACATGAGTGCAGAGGTTGATTTGTATATTTTGTTACTCACATTCATATCTTAGAAAAGAGCAATGTCTTAGAAAATAAGTACATTAGTAATCTCATTCCTTCTCTGTCACACACAATTTTAGGATCAAAAAAGGATTGCAGCTCCTTTAACATGTAACTCCAATTTGTTTATATACATTTCCAAATTAATAAAAAGGGAAGTGATAGCATGGTGTTCAACAGTGAGTCTCACACATGCATAAATGCATGAGTGTAGCATACATATATAAATACTATATATACATGCCCAAAGCTTTTCTTCTCATGTTACATATATATTCCCAAAAGAAAACCCATAAATGCCAAGGTTAAACTAAATTTTATAGCACAATTAGCAATAAATCATATTCAAACTGTGGACCTCAAATACTGACTAATGTTTTATTTTTTTCTAGAATTTCTATAACCATAGTCATCAATTTTTGTTCAGACTCATAGTCTCCATTTAGGCTCTTTTCCTTTGTCTCCATTCACAGAATTTAGGAGCTGCAAAGTCCTATCAAGTTTTCAGCCAGAGTCAGGCTAAAAAAAAAATCAACTTTTTAGCCTGGGTGACTAAGAACATAAACAAATGAGTCTACCTAATTATAATATTATTTAAAAACACAAACCTTAGATTGGCAATCATAAATGTTATGGTAGTTAATATTAAAAAGTAATATTATTTCAAAGCTATTACAAAGTTACTGTAATCAAAGTGTGGTAATGGCATAAGGATAAATATATAGATTAATGAAATAGAATTTAAGAGTCCAGAAACAACCCTTACATTTTAGGTCAATTAACTTTAGGAGACAAATAATACTAAAATAACTGGATATCCACATGCAAAAGAATGCAGATGAACCCCTAACTCACACCACATATAAAAATTAACTAAAAACAGATCAAAGACTTAAATATAAAGATTAAAACTACAAAACTCTTGTAAGGAAACACAGATGTAAATCTTTGTGATTTTTAATAAGGCAATTGCTTCTTAGTCATGACACTAAAAGGGCAAGCAACCCCAATTAAAAAGTTAAATTTGACTTCATCAGATTTTTTTTTTTAAAGTGTGCTTCAAAGGACACCATTAAAAAGTGAAGGCAATCCACAGAATGGAAGGAAAAATCTGCAGAACATATATCTGATAAGGGTCTAATATTGACAATAAAGTATAATTATGACTCAATAATAAAAACACAAATACTTGATATAAAATGGACAAAGGATTAAATAGACATTTCTCTAAAGAAAGCACACACTAGTTAATTAGTACATGAAAAGTACAAGATGCCCAATATACTGGTCAGTAAGGAAATGCAAATCAAAACTGAAACAAGATACCTCTTTACACCCACTAGGATGACTATGTTCACAGAGATGGAAAATAACAGGTGTTAGCAAGGATTTGAAAATTGGAACCTGCATACACTGGCGGAGGGAATATAAAATGGTACTCACTTTAAAAAACAGTTTGGCGGTTTAAAAAGTTAAACATAAAATTAGCAAATGACCAAAATTCCACTCTTAAGATATCTAACCAAGAAAAATGAAAGCATATGTTTACAAAACACACACACACTAATGTTCATAAGCAGCATTATTCACAATAACCAAGAAGTGGAAACACCCCAAATGTCCATCAATTGATAATGGATAAAGCGTGGTATGTCCCTATAACAGAGTATTACTGAACCACAGAAAGAAATGAAGGCTGATACACACTAGAACATGGATGAGTCTTGGAAACACTATGGTAAGGGGAAAAAATCAGACGCAAAAGGTCAAATATTGTATAATTATATAAAACGAACAGAATAGGCAAGTCTGTAGGAACACTATGTAGATAGTAGGGCTGGCTGGCATGGTGAATGGGGAGTAACTATTTATGACTGTGGGGTCTCTGAGAGTTTAGGAAAATCTTCTGAATTTAGTTAGTGGTACAGTTCCACCACTTGGCAAATACTCTAAAAACTATTATATATTGTATATTTTTCAAGTGTGAATTTTATTTATTTTATTTTATTTTTTAAGATTTAAAAAAATGTTTTAAGTAAGAGTCACACGTTCTTCTGACTGAGCCAGCCAGGTGCTCCTAAAGGGTAAATTTTGTGGTATGTTAATTAGATACCAATTAAAAATGAAAAGGTAGCATTAAAATAATGAAAATTTGGAACAAATTATGAGGAGGTGAAATTTGGGATGCTTCTCCATGAATGTCTAGCCCTAAGGCTGAGTAAAGAGCTCACTGTGAGCATTTCCTCCTAGTTGAAGGCACTTCTGGGATATAGTCACAGCTCCGCTTGTATGTGACTCTTTGATCATTTCGTGCTTACTATTCTTTTTCTACCATATTCACACTCTATTCTATTGAACTGTGAGGCTTAAGAGATCTACCGTGTTTTCGTTTCCAATATCCATCCTCTTTTTCCTCCTAACAGCAAGGGTATAAAAGAGACAAAGTCACATGGTTATTCATCCAACCATCCACACTTGCCACATTCTCCAATTGTTTTTCCTACCTTAGAAGCCAGCAACCTGAATTAAAGCCAAGTTCGATGACACTTCTACAGTTATGTAACAACCAGATTCTTCCAAGTCTATTTCTGTGTTTTAAAAGTGTGTGGACATTTTCACCCTGAGCATTCACAGATGGGTCCCCTTCATACTTTTCCATAACCATCGAGCTGCTAATAGAGCTGCTACATTCAACCTCTCACAGTCTCTGAGGATACACTTCTAACCTAGTAATTTGTCTTCTTTCCTCTCCATTACACTGAAATTCTAACCTCAGAATTTGCTAATGACCTCCAAATTACCACAGCAAATATATTTTCCCAAGTTACGATACAAATGTACTTCTCTGAAGCATTTGATGCTGTTAAAAATGCCATTTTCTCCAAGTTGTCATTTTCTTTTTCAATAAAAAAAAAAAAAATCTGCAGCTGATCTTCATCTAGTGTTTTGTCGCAGGGCTCAAAGGTTTTCTTGAAGTAGTGAGACAGACACGAATCGTCAAACATACAGACCACACATTTACTAGTTGTTCAATCATTAGCAAACAAACGTCTCAGAGTTCTACTTCTTTTTTTTCCTGTAAATTGGAGATCTTCTGGGGTTTTTGTGAGAACAACATGAGATATTGCATGTAAATTTCTTGGCAGCGGACTGAAACATAAATGGTAGCTTTGTTTTTTTTTTCTTTGCAATGATTAGTGTTGTTTTTTCATCATTATCAGAACCATTGTTAGTAAAATCTCTTTTATAATAATCAACCTTAAACCCTTTACTCCCAACTCTGTGCTGCCATCCGTCCAAACAACCTTGGAATCGTCTGCGGGACTGAGATGCTGCATGTCCTCCTACCCACCCGCTCCATCCATCCAAAGTGCTATTAATCATCTCTGTCAACAACCATTACACATCACTACTTCATGATGGCAACTCCATCCTCTCAGTATCGGGTTTGAAAGCCTGGTGTCAGCTTTGATTCTTCCCTACTATTAAGAAAAAATTTTGTTCCCAAGTTTACTCAACTGTATTTCTATAACGTTTCCTGAAGGCCTCCCTTGAGGCCAGGCTCTCACTGTATCTCACGGACATCATTGATTCTCAGACCTGGCAAACATCACAATCAAAATCCAGATTGTTGGCACTACCCCACAACTAGCAAATCACAATCTCCGGAGTAAGGCCAATAAGTCGGTTAGACTGGCAAGTTTCTGGTGGGTTAGTATAAATGGTCAGAAGGAGAAGTCAATGACATAGGATTGGGAAACAATCTCTGACACTCTAACTCCAAAATCAGTTCTTTCCTTTTCTTTTCTTTTTTTTAAAGATTTTATTTACTTATTTGACAGAGAGATCACAAGTAGGCAGAGAGACAGGCAGAGATAGAGGAGGAAGCAGGCTCCCTGCTGAGCGGAGAGCCTGATGGGGGACTCGATCCCAGGACCCTGAGATCATGACCTGAGCGAAAGGCAGAGGCCTAACCCACTGAGCCACCCAGGTACCTCCAAAATCAGCTCTTTTCAATGTTTCTTCTCACCCAGTAATGCCAGGTATAATTTCCCCAAGTTTAGCTTCCCAAGTACGACCCTAAAATATGAACTACCTCTCTACTACCTACAGAGTCAAGTTCAGTCTTAATTATTCAATACTCATTCATCAAAATCCATTTCAGCATCGACAATAATAGTTGCTGACTATATGAAAACCAAGGATTAAACCTTTAAGGAGCAAACAATCCAAAGTTGGCAGAATAGAGATGAAGAGAGGAGACAGTAAGAGTGGGGGGTAACTAACATAGACATCTATTCAATGCCTCTAACGTGCTAAAGAAAAGATCTAAATTGAAACTAATTTTCTCCTTCTCTTGACATTCAAAGTCCCCACTGTCAGGCTGTACCTTTATTCACCCCCATTATCCAGGTTCCAATCAAAATGAACAGTTCCCAAGTTTTCTACAAAAACTCTGCATCTTTTTGTCATAAATTTTGGCTTGCAGTTTGCTCTCTGGCTAGCATGTCTCCCGATATGATTCCACTTCCTTGTGCCCAAATCCTTGTCATCTTCTGTGTCTGAACTACAACAATTCCCCAAACAGGAAATGAATTCTTCCTGTTACTCTGAGCTATGTGAAACTGAGTGCCCTCTATACTATATAAAAGATATATTTGATATTTTTCCTATTTTTCCTATTTCAGTGACTATTTGAATAGTGAATCTTTCAATGAATCCTCATAGGACCTTCCATATACTACAAATATGTGTTTAATTAATGAACACAGATAAATAACTAATATGTACATAAAATCTGTATTCTGGTACCTATTAGGAGCTTTATCTGATGAGACAAAGTTCTCTGAGATGAAATTATCAGTACAAAAGGAGAACTGATTAAGTTATTAATAATGGGGCATATAGTCATTTCTCATTACTAACTGGCTAAATCAGTCTGCACAGTAGTGCCATGTCTTCTGGTAAATCGGCAATAATTTATGTGCTTGTTTAATTGTGAACTATGCTTTTACTAGCCTAGGAAACTACCTAAACATACCAAGAATATTATCTAACCTTCTTGAGAAAACCTATACAGAACTAGAATATGCTAATAACTATATTCTGGTCTGAAATGTGGGAGTGTCTCTGTGCGAATGTTTATATATGTGTATATCCAGATACGCAAACACTCTGGAGATTATGTGCAGTGCTGTGAAGTGAGCATCACATTTTAAAACAAAACGAAACAAAATCAAGCCTAAACCTCACCAGGAAAATCCTATGCATAGGTAAACAGGTAATTCTACTGAACTAAAAGTTTTCACTTTATTGGGTTTAGGACTACAGTGGTAAGAGAACACAGAATATGTGTGAATGCCGTTTTGAGGAAGCTAATCCTACAGACACACAGAGGTATAGCAGTTAACCTATACAAATGAACCTTGGGTAAAAAGAAAGAAATTCTATGATGGATTTTAGAGCCACACCACTTCATACGGAATATGCCACCATAAACAAAGCCATTGTTTTGAGGGCAAAAAGACAGCCAGAACTAAAGAACTTAACATAATTTTCCAGGTGCTTAAAATGTTCCCTAAGAGTCTGCCATATCCAGGGAGCAAGTGGTTCAAATTTAGTAATAGAATGCAAATGAGACCATTAGAAAGGCAATGAATTTAAAATTAAACAGGTGAATTTTAAGCACAGGTCATTTTTACAAATTGAGGTAACCTTAAAACTGAATTACACTTAATGTTCAAATATGCATTGGTACTAGTTTCTCCAAGAACTCTGTCAAAGATACTGGCTTAAATTCCAACATTCAGAGCTCATGTATCACATTCTGTGCCCAGTTTCTGAAACAAAGTGCTTCTCACTGATAATCACCAAAGACAATACATAGCAAGAAGATAAATACTTATACCAAAATCAAGAGGGATACCTGAGGTCCTGACCTCTCTCCACAGACAAAGATTTCAGATTATAATGAAAAAAACCACTCAAGACTAATTCAGTCAATATTTAAATTTATATATCCAGGATTACCATGAACATAATCAACATAAAAATTACCTATTCTGTATTATTTCCACCCAGGACAGGGCAAGGGGAAAAAAGCTTAAATTTCAGCAGCAACAGAGATTTAGGTTAGGTATGAGGAAGAGTTCCCGGACTACTGAGTGCTATTAGATTCTAAATTAGTCTGGTCAAAAAGGCTGTGGAGCTTTAAGAATCAGATTGATTGCATCCATGTATGGTGACTTAACCCAGAAGATAGAGATAGGTAAATTTGGTGACTCACAAAGGTCCTTCTGATTTTATACTATATACTTAAAAACTGGGTAAGTCAAGAAAACTTTTACTAACTGCCTCCAACAAAAATGAACATTTCCCAACAATGCTTTGCCATTTAATCCTTAAAATCAACCTATGAGATAAACATAATCCCCAGTTTCCAGATCTAAAAAAACTGAAAGTCAGATAGAGGTTACATAATTAACAAAATTAGGAGAGTCACTATTTAAAGCTAGGTTTGCCTCACTTGAAATCCCATTTCGTTGCAGTATTTTACATGTAAGCAAGCAAGGGATATCAATACTTGGCCTCCCTTGGCAAGTAGGTAGGATATCAGAGTCTGCATTTCTGAGCACTAGAGACCTTCAAACACATACTCATCACACATCACTTGAATGCCCAGTTTGTGCACAGCAGTATAACTAGGAATATACCAGTGGACTCTTTCCAATTCAAGCACAATGAGAAGCCATCATTATCATGTATGTTTGATGGTGCTCTAGACCAAATAGACAGTCTGTTTTCTACTTTTCAGATATAGTGAATAAAAGTGCTAGTTGGGGTCAGCATAAGATTGCCTCTACAAATCTTCTATGAACCAGATAGAATTACATGGAAGAATATCTCTGATTGTCAGCCATGGTTTCATCTATAACCCTGCCCAGTTCCCAAACAAATGCATAAAACCTTGTCAGTGTGGGGAGGGCACTAAACGAGAGAGTAAGGGCAGCTCAATATAAACCAACGGTCTCAGTCTGTTCAGGCTGCTGTAAGAAAATACCACAGCCTGGTTAGCTTATGAACAACAGACTCTTATTCTCACATTTCTGGAAGCTGGAAGTCTAAGATCAAGATGCCAGCAGGGTGTCAGAGGGCTGGTAAGGGCCCTCTTGCAGGTTACAAACTGCTGATTTCTACCAGGCATTAATCCCATTCATGAGGGCTCTGCATTCATGACCTGATCACTTTCCAAAGGCCCCATGTCCTAGTACCATGACATCAGGCATTACAGCATTTTAGTATACGAATTTTGGCAGATCACAAACATTCAGACCATATCACCTATCACTACTGCTAGAAAAATAACTCCTAAAACCTGTTCTATAAATGAAGAGTCAGTAGAATTTTCTATTTATATAAAGGGCGATGAAATAATCAGAAAAAGAAAGCAATGGTAAATTAAAATACAAGAAAGGGCTCCAGCCTATGAGGCTAAAGTGTTTTAATAATTAAATTTTAAAAAAGAGATCTTTCCAAACATTGTAATGGGCCAATTTACAGAACCAAAATTGTGTCAGAGAAAGTGAATTTCTTAAAACTCAACAAGAAATTAAATTCAGCAAACTGCCAATGAAATATTTACATTTTTCACATCTGTTTACTTACTGAGCTCTATCTTTGATAGGAGCTACATGGACTCTTTTCTTTAGCCAAGGTCAGTGGATAATACAGTGAGTTGTGTTTAAAGTATGAGCTTTTCTCTTCTTTTCTGAGTAATTATTGTATTAGGTGACCTTGGCAAAACCTAATATGAAATACTGTTGCCAAGCGAAAATGACATAAGAGAGTCAATGGTTTAGTCAGAATTCTATCCATGACGCAGAATATGGTTTGATATAAATCTGTTTCTTACATGAAAAGAAGTATTTCAATAGCCCTTGAGAATGAAAGTATATATTCAGGAACAATTCAAATAAAATAAAACAGTTGAAATGCTAAAACAAAAATTCCTTCAATGAGGTGATTGATTGCTTCCTTTAATTATAGAGTAAATCATAGTAATAAACCCATATTGATAATTCAAACTGCCAACATGAATGGGAGCTTTTGAAGTAAAAATCTCTTTCACTGTTTTAGTGGGATGCCACTTCCACTGTCACCTTTCCCTCCTAGCACTGAATGTTATTCAGAAGCAAAGGCCCAGAGTACAGGCAGCTAGGTGTTTTCTCAGCTACTCTATGCTCCAGTGTATGTCCATGCAACAGTTTTCACATTCTGCTTTTGAAAAGGCAAAAGATGATTTGCTAAAAAGGAAGAAAAGAGATAGGAACAGGGTTTTTGTTTTTGTTTTTGTTTTTTGTCACCTCTATGGATTAAAGAACTGTGTCGCTTATAGGCAATTTGCATACAAAACTAAGATTCACAAAGGGATGGGCACTAAGGCAAGGAGCAACATACTACAGTCAGATCTGCTCCAGCCTCTACCACGCTGGCAACCAGCTGGCAACACGGCCTCAGCCTCTCCTGGCTTTTTTGGTTTCCATCTCTAAAATGAGCAAATGCATGATATGATTTCTAAATGGTCTTTAAAACACTCTGATAGTGAACAACAATAGGCTTAGGATCCATTTGCTTTGGATTTTGTTTTATGCCTCTTCTGGACAAATCAAGGCAAAGTCAGAAAGAAAGAAAACAGAAAGGTGAAGACAAGCAAGACCACAGAATTATCACCATTTTCATCAGTTATGAAGTAAGAATAATCCTCCCATTTCTGCGGGGCTGTTTTGAGAAGAGGATTAATTTAGATAAATAGAATGTCTAGCACAAGCTAATGCTTTGTATGAGGTGACTTGGGTCTCTTGACCTAATGATCTATTTTTTACCTTTTACAGAGTTATTCATATAGGAACCTCAACAATTTAACAGAAGTTGGATGCAGAACCACTGGGCTATTTTGTTCTGGCAATGGGTATGTCAAAACTACCTTCATAACTAAATCTGTCTGTCTCATTAGAAGGTAACATTTAGAATTTTCCTGGGCTGATATCAGTGTTCTCTGCAGTACAGTGCACAAAATTAGAGCTGTAGCATATGCCCTTTCGTTATGTTAAAGATCTTCATCTGTCCTTTTTCCCCCAATAGTCTTTTTTTTTTTAATAATTTTTATTTATTTATTTTTGCAACAGAGGGCAAGAGGGAAGCAGACTCCTGCTGAGCAGAAAACCCAGTACGGTACTCAATTCCACGACTCTGGGATCATAACCTGAGCCCAAGGCAGATGCTTAACCAACTGAGCCACCCAGGCACCTTCCCCCAAACAGTCTTAAAGGAGATACTTCCAACAATTAATCCAAACTAACACTGAGTGGTTTTCCTCAAATGATGATGCAAAGTCATTTCACTTCAACATCTAGGAGTCTATTAATGTTGTTTCCAATATGTATTTTCAGCCACTAAAACTAAGTTTTATATGCCATCAGACATTAATGTTTATGAAGAAGGGCAGGCATACAATTGACAAGCAATTCCCATTCACCTTTGCTGAATCTAGCATAAGCTTTTTATTAACAGTATGACACACTGAAGAATAAAACAGCAGATAAGGTATAACCATTTAAGATCCAAAACCTATTCACAGATACATATTAAAAGAGACACAGCTATAAAAGCAAGTTGCACATTTCTCTCATTTCCTAAAGTAATAATTTCTATTCATTTAAATGTCCCTCATTGACTTGAATGATCTCATTATAAGAGGTCCAATGTATTCCACATTTTAGGCAATAAATCTATGGTAATATTCTCTATAAAGGCCTGTAGGTTTAGCAGGAAGAGCACAGAAGTCTCTGCAGGCAGAGTTGGGTTCCAATGGTCACTTTCCAACTTAGTAGGCAAATGATTGTGGGTAAATTAGTTTACCCGAATATGTTTCATTTTATTCATGATACAAGGACTAGAAGTACTTCTCAGAGTTTCTGGAAACAGTCAGGATCCAAACAATGCTAATATCCCAAAACTTATGCACATTGTGTTGAATCTGGTATAGAGTTACTGGATGGATAGATGGATGGATGGATGGATGGATGGATACTGTCCTCAGTGATGTTACGGTGATACTACAGGGGCTACGTTTGAACATGTTGATATTCGGTCTTCTCATCTATCTTATTTCTTTACTTATATTTTGTAACATTCTGCTTTCACAGTTGGGCTATGGTTTTAGTGTGGATGCTAGGGTATGTCACCTACATTCCCTTTTCAGGACCAAAACACTCAATTTCTCCAGATACCAGGAGAGATGTGTATTGTTGGCTTGTCTGAGTCCCTCTCTGAAAACTGCCTTTGACTGAAGGAAGATGCCTTGCCACAGTTAAATGCCTTGTCTCCAGGGGAAGACTGCATCCACTGAATGGTCCATCCAGGAGTCTGAAACTCTTATCCTTTTACCTCAAATAGAACAACTCTGAGGGGCCTTTCAAACTTCAACATTTCCTAAGGGATCAGGTGAGAAGCAGTCAATCATGCAGTATAGAAAGGGGGAAACTAGATGTTTTGAGAAATTTTAGACACAGACTATGAACTGACATTGATATCTAGGGACTCAAAAGATCATGATGAACCCATCACCCCCAACTAGAGTGAGTATATGGGAGTTAGGTAATAAAGAGATTTGCAGCCCTAGTCTGCTTCATGTGGTTCCACTGGGTCTGTGCATCCAGTCAGCAGTCATTTACTGGTCCCTGAAAGTAAAATTGTAAAGAACATACTTGCAGATAGCAGAACTCCCAGTTCAGCTCATTGTCCTTTAAGATAAAAGTACTAGAGAAGGGAAGGTCAAGTGGAACTCCTGGCTATTACCCTCTTCCTGTTCTTTCAAGATAGTATATCAAAAACATTATCTGCTAACAGGAGGAATAGCAGGCATTGGTGTGAAACTTAAAAATCTAAAGGATCCAGGGGTGGCAACCTCCATCATATTCCCATTTAATTCACCAGTCTGGCTTCTACAAAAACTATACAAGTCTTGAAAGATGACAATAAACTTCCACAAAATTGACCAAGATGTAACTCCAATCACAGCCACAGTGTCAGACATGGTATTTTTACTAGAACAGATGAACACAGCCTGATGTACAAGGCCACAGAGCCAGTTAATAGATCCTTTCCTAACTCTATCAGAAAGTATGTTCAGAAGCCATTCATACATGGGAAGGAAAACAGTGTAAGTTTTTGGTCTTGGACGACATTTATGTGAACTTTCTTATCTTCTGTCATATTACAGTCTGAGGGGATCTGAATCATCCTGGATGTTCTGAAAAACATGGCATTTGTCACTAAGTCAATGAAACTAATCAGACCAGAGTAGCAGGAAAAATACAAAACGCTTTAAGTTCTAATGGAAGCATATTGCACACTTATAAAAACTTTTGAAGATTGGCATGGTAGTTATGAAACCATAGGAACTGGACAATAAAGATCCACCAAACTCATGTAAGTTCTATTGCTTTAAAAATCATGGCTGATCAAACCAGGTTTCTAATCCTTATATTCTAATATCTTATTTTTTTAAATAAATAAAAAGAAACATAGACAAAAGTTTAAAACCATTAGGACAGAATTTAGTCTTACCTTGCTTTATGAGTAGGTAAAAACAGGTGTGTCTGAGTTCTGAAATATTAGTATATTTTACATGACCTGTGGGGACATAATCCTAATTGTATAACAGATCTTCATCAGAATGAATAGTCTTTTCTTTAAAAGACATTCCTAGGGGTGTCTGGGTGGCTCAGTCGGTTAAACATCTGCCTTCAGCTCAGATCATGATCTCGGGGTCCTGGGATTGAGTCAGTCCCAAGTCAGGCTCCCTGCTCAGTAGGGAGCTTGCTTCTCCCTCTCCCTCTGCCGCTTCCACTGCTCATACATGTTGTCCATTTCTCTCTCAAATAAATAAAATATTTTTTTAAAAAAGTAAAATAAAAGACATTCCTATGCAGACTGGCAGTACTGGGCATGGGTCAGCCCGAATGCCTGAGAGGGAGGGTTGGGGGTGATACGGAGAAGGCCGCAGCAGCTGGCCCATGGTACATGTGAGCCAGGTCAAGGCGAAGGCACGCACTGTGGGGGCAGCCAAGCCAAACTTAACCTGGCTCAGCAAGGAAGTATAGAATTCTCAGGTCTCTCCACTTACTCAAGAAATCACCATTAAGAAAGAAGAAGGAACAGAAGCTGAGTTACTAACTGTCCAGTTCCAGACATGGGTGCCCTTCAAGGATGTGGTTTTAAACTACACCAAGGAGGGGTAAAAGCAGCTTTATACTGCTCAGCAGATTGCCTAAAAAATGCAATGCTTGGGGTGGGGTGGGAGGTGATTCCCCAAGGCATCAACTGTCCAAACAAATGTTAAATCCTCTAGCTGGGAAAGGTTAAATAGCCAGAGAGTTGAAATTAAACCATCATGCTTAGCGAAATAAGTCAATGGGAGAAAGACAACTATCATATGATCTCCCTGATATGAGGGAGAGGAGATGCAAATGGGGAGTTAAGGGGGTAGGAGAAGAGTAAATGAAACAAGATGGAATTGGGAGGGAGACAAACCATAAGTGACTCTTAATCTCACAAAACAAACTGAGGGTTGATGGGGGGAGGGGGGTTGGGAGGGGGATGGGATTATGGACACTGGGGAGGGTATGTGCTATGGTGAGTGCTGTGAAGTGTGTAAACCTGGTGATTCACAGACCTGTACCCCTGGGGATAAAAATATATTATATGTGTATAAAAAATAAAATTAATTAATTACCAAAAAAAAATTAAACCATCAATTTCCAAAAACAGCATTTCTGAAGATAAGTAATTTTATCATATTAAAATGAAAGAAATGGGGGCGCCTGGGTGGCTCAGTGGGTTAAAGCCTCTGCCTTCGGCTCAGGTCAGGATCCCAGGGTCCTGGGATCGAACCCCACATCGGGCTCTCTGCTCGGCAGATAGCCTGCTTCCCTCTCTCTCTGCCTTCCTCTCTGCCTGCTTGTGATCTCTGTTTGTCAAATAAATAAATAAAATCTTTAAAAAATAAATAAATAAATAAAATAAAATAAAATGAAAGAAATGGTGGGAAATATTTCTAGGTAACTGTCATTAGGAATCTGGAAATGTAAAGGCCAGTTGAACAATTATCAGGAAAATGAGGGAAGACATTAAGGCAAATTGCATTCACCCAAAAGTAGGTACTTATTTAGGAGAAAATCTGCGAATGGTGACTATTGAGGGTATCATATCCTTCCTGCTCAGTTAATGTTTGAGGAATTGCTCTGCAAACACAACACATGCGTTAAAAGTTTAAATAATTAAATAATCTACTTCACTGGACATCAGGAAGGTGATGAAAATAAGAGTAACAAATGTAATCAAATCTTTTTGTTGGAACACTCACCTTAGTCAATTTGCAAGAACTCCAGCAGGAGATAAAATTTACAAATGATAGTGATAAATTCTCTTATTCATAGTACATCCTTTGGTACATCTAAGAATACAAATAAAAGGAAAACCTCATATATGTAAAGAATATGTAGCTGGAGTTTTCGCAACATTAATATCACATAAATTGTACTGGTGAGGAAAATATGAATGTAAATAATGTAGCAATACATTAATGATTAATGTAATAATTAATGTACATTATAATGTATTAATAATAATTAATTATAATTATTAATTATACATTATAATGTATTAATGTACATTAATAATTAATGTAGCTGCTTCTACTGCTTTTTTTGCACATTGGAGAACTCATGCTGGAGACAGACTGTCCACCTAAAATCAATGTGGAGAAAGCCTCCTTTCATGGTATAGGCTATGAAACATAAGATAACTTATACCAGAGAGAAACCTTATGAAAGCCTGAACTGTGGAAAATTTTTCAAACATTCAACTCATTATGTATCAGAGAATTCATATAAGAAAGAGTTCCTATGAATGTAATGAATGTGGGAATTCTTAAGCCAGATATTTCATGGTATTATGCATTGGGGAATTCACAACTATATGAAACCATATAAGGGTACAGACTGAAAAATAGTTGGAACCTTCACTTTTTTCACATCAAAGAACCCAAGCTGGAGAGAAACCATATAAATGCCAAGATTGTGGTTAATTCTTCAGTCAGAGTTCTGCCTTTATTTTGTATACAAAAAAAACATATGGAGAGCAACTATATTGAATGTTGTCAATTTTGGGAAGACTTGATCCAGAAGAATGGTTCCAAAAGAACCTTATGGATTATCAAAGAATGTATATTGAAAGAGCCTTATAAATGCAATCAATATGGAATTATCTTCAACCAGAATTCTCTTATTACTCTTGTTAATGGCTTTAACCTCTTTAGATACCAGAAGAGTCATATTGGAAAAACACTGATTAATATAATGAATCTGAAATACTTGTCACCAAAAGCAGTAACTTTATGTTGCATCAAATAAATCACTCTAGAGAGAAACTCTGTGTTTTCATCTTTGTAGAAATATTTAAAATCGTGCTATTACCCTAACTGTACAATAGACAACTAGTTCTGGAGACACACACACACATGTACACACACACACTAATTTCAGTACACAAATACATCAGAGTTTCTTCTTTTCAAAAATTCCTTATATTCCTACAAAAGTAATTGCCTGAGAAGAAAACATTAAGTAGGCAAATTGTTGTTCAGTCCGCCCAGCTTTTATCTACTCCAAAAAGATAAATAAAAATGTAGGGAGTGTTGTTGCTGAGAAGGTTAAGTATTGTATACAGTTCTTGAAACAAAAGTTGGGAAGTAACATTCCAGTGAGTTAATATGCAATTGTTTGCTTGACTGTCAACCCTCTGAGACACTTAATAGGTTTTAATCTATTATATGCGTCTGCTCTAAACCACATTTCAGTCAGCAGCAAGAAAATGTAAAGCAATCAGAGATGCACACTTACCCTACTCTTAGTATTCACTTTCAATATATTTGCATTTGTACAAGAATTGATAGAGCATCTATAGATAAATGAGCACAAGTGATTTAGGAAATAAAGAGATTAAAAGGAAGTTTATTTTTGTTGCTATTTATAGTTTTTAGTTAAATTCCAGTTCATTAACATGCAATGTAATAATAGTTCCAGGTTTACAATTCAGTGGTTTTTTTTTTTTTTTTTAGTTTTTTCATTATGACTAAAATAATACTTTGAATATAACTTTTAATATTTTTAAAAGAGAGCCTGTCTATTCTAAAGTCAAGAAAGACTGGATAAAACTCACTAGGAAACATTACTGTGCTAGGAAACAATTCTAAGTTGTTTTAGGGCATAGAGTGCTACCCTCTGAGACATGGTTTTAAAAGTTCCTAAGAATTTAAGAACACAGTAATTTTCTGTAATTTGGGACCTAAAGGAAACATTGGACAGTTCAGAGAAAAGTCCCATGCAAATGGGAACATGTACCTAGGCAACATTTATAGTAATTGTATACATATGATAAACAAAACACTGTGTAAGCTGCCACTTCATAGGTCTTCATCATGATCAAGAAAACACTTAAGAGCAGAGCCTTAAGCTTTAAGGTCCAGGTTGAAACCCCACCTCTTAACTAGAGGGTGATCTTGGCCATGTTTCTTAGCTTTCTCTGTGCTTGAATTACACATATTGTCATTTCTTAAATGGGATACTAACAGTCCCACAGTATTATTGTGAGAATTAAGTGAGTAAATAAATAAGTGGCTTAGAATATCAGTGCCTGACACATATTAGGAGCTTCAAGATTACTAGCTGTGTTTATCACTGTCATTATTATTGTCCTAACCTAATTTAAAGCTGCTTGAATACTTCACTTCAAGTCACACGTTTCCCCCCTTAGCCTCAATCAGGAATTAGTAACTTGGGAGATCCCTAATCCCTGGTGGGTGTATAGATTAATTGTTGGGGATCAGTAAAACACTTTTGATTTTTTTTTTTTTTAAGAAAAGACATCCCTAACTACACGAAAGTGTTCCTTTCATCATTTTAACATTTTAGCATATTGATATTTAAAGTTTTGGATATAGTTGGGATACCAGGTCAGCTGCCTGACAAAAGTCAACAGAGCAAGGGATTAAATGAGATTTTCTTTCTCCCTCATGTAACACTTGAAATGTTAGCAGTTCATACTTGAGAGGGTTACTTTATGTTCTGGACCTAGGCTCCATCAATCTTGTTGCTCTGACTTCTTCAATAGGCAGCTTCCATCATGTGCCTTTTACCATAACTAAACCCAGCTTGTGGGTAGTAGAGAAAAGGAGGTGGAGGCATGCCTCTCCTCTCTAAGTATAGGCCTGGAAGTTGCACACAACACCCAGTTCACACTTGATTGGATATAACTTAGTCAACGATCATACCTAGTTGCAAGGGTGAACTAAAGAAAGAATATGAGAATTGGGTAGGGGGCTAACATTCTGTCTCTGCAACAGTGCTATCTTGGGAAGCTCAGTTTAAATATCACGTAGATATCTGGGGGGTGACTGGGTGGCTCAGTTGGTTAAGCGGCTGACTTCAGCTCAGGTCATGATTCCAGGGTCCTGGGATTGAGCCCCGCATCAGGCTCCCTGCTCAGCAGAGAGCCTGCTTCTCTCTCTCCCCCTCTCCCTGCCGCTCTGCTTAGTTGTGCTCTCTCTCTAGCTCTCTGTCAAATAAACAAATAAAATATTTTTTAAAAATTAAAAAATAAAATAAATATCACGTAGATATTTGGAACTAGGAAAACACCTGAGTCTACATGATCTGTAAGACTCAAATTGATGTCATATACCTTAAGAATTTATAATGGAAACTTAGCTACAGTGTTGCATATACAACATCGTAACATGGGATGATGTTACTAGCCATCTAGCTTTATGGAGAGAATCAAGTGACATACTTTAACTAAACTAACCATTCCCAAGTAGGCACTCAAATAAGTTAATTCTCTTCCCTGTTATCTTCCTTCTGGATAGCTTTGGCCATTCTCACCTCAGGTTATAATAAAATAGGGCCATTGTCTTGTGCTCCAACTGGAGCATAGTGGGCTTCTTCCTGAAGAGCAAACTGATACCCTTCAGACAGAGTCTTACGATTGACAGTCACTTGCTTCCTATTCAGATGTCTGCTTGTCCAAGCTCAGGAGTCCAGAACTCTAGCAAGGAATACAAAGGAAATATTTCTGTAAGGCCACCTGGTCTCTGAATACCTGCTACACATTTTCCTTGTGTGACCCACGGAATTTAAGAAGTCATCCATCTCCATCCTGGGCCCCGTGGCGGGAAAAAAAAAATCCATCTTCTTAATGTCACCATGAAGGAGATCTGAAAACATCCATTCCTACCAAGTCACTGATACCTAGTCCAGCTATGTCAATGAGATTTTGATTTTATGATAAAGACACAGAATGGATCTGGTAAAAGAGATGAATACAATGTGTTATGTCCAGATAGTTCTGCAATATTGTGTACCTTATAAAATCATTTCTATCACATAATCACATTTTCATACATGGTCATCAATAAAATAATCTCTTCATTTGCTAGTCAAGTATAAAACCAAAGTATTAAAAAAGGTCTAACCAAGTGGATGGAAGTGGTTGGGTTATTGAAAACAAGTTGGCAGGTTGAATAAGTCACAACAAGGTAGTTAAAATAATGAATCAAAAATATTTATTTCCCAGGGCGCCTGGGTGGTTCAGTGGGTTAAGCCTCTGCCTTCGGCTCAGATCATGATCCCAGGGTCCTCAAATCAAGCCCTGCATGGGGCTCTCTGCTTAGTAGGGAGCCTGCTTCCCCCTCTCTCTCTGCTCTCTGCTCTGCCTATTTGTGATCTCCCTCTCTGTGTCAAAAAAAAAAAAAAAAAAGACTCTTAAAAAAAGAAAAAAGTATTTATTTCCCATTGCTGATTATATAACTAGTCAGCTACAGATCCCTACTTAACCTTTACAAGCAGTAAGTATTCTAATTTAGGAAACACTAAAATCTGCATATTAGTCTTCTTAAGAAGGAGGTATAATAATACTTTATTATTGAAATGGAAATTTGATTTTACATTTCAAAGTTAAAAAAAAAATTAATGATCCTTTAGAGGATATCCAACCCGTAATGTGACCTCTTCTTTGTCCTTGTTAGCTATCATGGGTTTTTTTAATTGTTTTTTAAGCTTCACAAATATATTTTAATGGAAAATATGAATATGTAACTAAATAGTAGAAGTAGATACCAGAGATCTATGTTTTTTTTAATATAAAATCAACTTAAAAAGTGAATATAACTTTTTTCAATAGTTCATAAAACACCCAGGTTAGTTTCAGACAATTCATTTAGCACTGCAAGCTAAAGTGTACAAAAACATTGCCTTATAGATAAACAGTGCATATATTCATGATTGAAGAGAAATTAGAGAATTTTAAAAACATAAGAATTCTATTTTTAAAATAGTAGAATATACATGAAACTTATTCTGATAGTCATTAAATTTACTAAGCTCTTCCAGATACTGACTTTTTGAAAAAAAAAAAAAAATTAAATGGCATATTAAGGACAGTAATGCATCATGATGGAAAAAAAGAAGAAATTAAAATATAAATGTTGACAGTTTTTACTGATTTAGCAGGAGACGGTGAGAATGTCTTAATAGAATAAATAAGTGTGTGTATGTATGTATAAGATTTCCAAAACTAAAACAGCAACATTCTATTCCAACATTGGTAAGATAATAATTTACTGATAGTGTTCCAAGTTCTATGGTAAGATTTTCTATGCATTATCTCTGATCCTTATGATAACTGCGGTTTGGTATTATTACCACATTTGACAGATAAGTAAATTAAGGCTCATCAATGATTATTAATCCTGCCCAGTGCTAGGGAGCAATGGAATCAAAATTAAAATCTATGAGTTTTGCCACAAAGCTCAAGAAGTACAAAAAAATAGAGATATTCTTTTCAAAAGCGTACAACTTAATTTCACTATTTTTAACTCACAAGAACAGAAAAAGTTAAATAAATGTGAAAAGGAAAAGTAAGTTTTCTGCTTAAGTATGCAAAACTTTTAACATAAAGAATCCTAGATAGAATAGTTATTTTAGGAAGAACCTTTTCCTTTTACTGTCAGATAACATAATATTTTGTAATACAAATTCTTTTCTTTCTACACTGAAAGACTGATGACAATAGCCCATACAAGGGGATGAAAATGGGGGCTAATACTGGCACTAGGATATTACAGCAGCAAACAAAACCCTTCAGGTCATCATGGCAAATCTAACAGCACTCTGAATGTTCACACAATTTATAGTACTTTCGGTCTGAAGGGTTAGGGTATTTCCATTATAGAAATATAAAGTATAGGTTTTAAAAAGCTAAAGAAGAAAAAGAAATTAGAAGGCAGAAGGCTTTCAGCTGAACAGCATTATTAGTTTTCTAGCATTATAAAAAATTATCACCATGAGTACCAGGTCTAATATTCCATAAAAATTATAAAGATTGGGGAAATGCAAATTGCAGATGTTCTCAAAAGTACCATTCTAGTAAGCTGAAGCAGCAGGCATTACATTATCTATTTAATTAACTCCTAACCCATAAGGATTTGGGCTAGATGGTAAATATGTCCACTCTGTTACTAGGCATATCTTCTACTATATAAGTTTATCCTTGTCATAAACTTGTAAGGTTGAAAGTGTTGACAAAGCATGCACAGATAAGCATAGTTACAATTTTAGATTTAAAACCTTATGTAGAGGGGCGCCTGGGTGGTTCAGTCGGTTAATTGTCTACCTTTCACTCGGGTCATGATCCTGGGGTCCTGGAATCGAGCCCCATGTCGGGCTCCCCACTGAGTAGGAAGTTTTCTTCCCTCTCTCTCTCTTTCTCCCCCCTGCTTATTCTCTCTCTCTCTCTCTCTCAAATAAACACAATATTTTTTTAAAAGTAAATAAAAAACTAAATAAAACCTTACAAAGAAATGTAAATGTCCCTTTAGGCCAGGTCTCATGGGCATTTTACAAGGTACAAAATGCAAATCGCAAGCAAACAAAACCAAAACACTTTGATCAATACAACATTAAAATTACACATTTAATCACACCAATCAGAAAGCTATTAAGTAAAAGCTACCAATTTTCTACTCTCCAGAGAGTGTTAAAACAGTGTTAAGATGCTTGAAACAGCTTCTTTGGTCAAACCTGTGGCAAGTAAGAAAAATTGTCAATACTAAAAAAGTATCCAGAAAAAAAAAAAAAAATCATTGATGAATTGAATGGTGCCCAGAAACTATACAAAGGAAACCCAAACAGTCAAATACTTTTTTTTTTTTAATTTATAAGTAACTTCATTAATATTTTTTAAAAATTGAGTCACATTTTGGGGCACGTGGGTGGCTCAGTGGGTTGAGGCCTTTGCCTTCCGCTCAGGTCATGGCCCCAGGATCCTGGGATTGAGCCCCGCATCAGGCTCTCTGCTCAGCAGGGAGCCTGCTTCCTTCTCTCTCTCTGCCTGCCTCTCTGCCTACTTGGGATCTCTGTCTGTCAAATAAATTAAAAAAAATTTGAGTCACATTTGATTCACTTATGTATTTACCACGAAAATATTTACTTTAACTTCATTGTAATGAATCTATGTAGTATCCTATGTAGTGTCATCTACGTGTGTCCTAGTTAGGAATACGTAACTGTTACTTAAAAATTCACTGATCTAATGGAAAGCCTCCCTGTGTAAACAGGTGGCATTCAAGGCACACTTCAAGAGACTCCTGAATAAAGCTAAAATAATGGAAAGCCTCCCTGTGTAAACAGGTGGCATTCAAGGCACACTTCAGGAGACTCCAGGGTAAAAGCTGAGAGTAAGAGCACAATGAAGATTAGTATACTTTGGGCCCAAGAGACTTAGAGGCAGGACACTCCAAGTGGAGATAGTCAGCTCACATAGCACACCTGCATTTCTGTTTTATTTATGTTAAGGGCATTTATTGCATGTACTCTACCAAGAAGTGTTTCAGGCACTCTACAAACATTAAGCTTTGGATTGTCATAAAGACCCTAAGAGGTAAGATTATCATTTCCATTTTACAGATGACATAGCAAAGGCCCAGAGAGGTTCCATAACTTGCCTAAGTTACGGAATGGTGGAAGCAGGATTTGGACTCAGAGTCCACACCCCTAAACTAAGATATGCTACCTCCCTTTGAAGGGTTCAAACCCACCTCAAAGATTTGACTGGCATTCTTGCATTCTCTTTATCTTACTCATTCCCTTTTGTGATACAGGTATAACTGTTATTTCCTGCAACAAACATTTACAGAAATTCCTGGGAAACAACAGGAAGCAAAAGCAGACATAGTTTCTGTTCTCACGCAGGTTGCAGTCGGGTGGAGAGGACAATCATTTTGAATAATTCACAAATGAGTACACAATTGCTAATTATGGTAAGTGCTATGAGAAAAAGGTTCTCTCAAAGCATGTGACAAGAACCCTGACCTGGCCTATGCAGTCACAGAAATTTTCCTTGAAAAGTGACACTGAGCAGGAGCTGTAAATACATTGTCATTTACTAGCCAAAGAGGTGGAAGAGCTGGAAGTTTACAGTCCCCCTAATTTCATGCAGTTATGGCCAGTCTTGTTCACTGATGTGGGGATGAGAGGACAGATAGGCTTAATTCATATCTCAGGGACTTTCTAATACTGCCTGGCTTGAGGGGTCCATAAAAGCATGATGAGATCACAGGATGAGACAACTGAAAGCAAACACAGCTCATGTTTGGGACGGGGGGGTGGGGGGGGGGGAAGGCAGCATTTCCAGATCTCCTTGTTTCTACCTTTCCTCATAAAGCTTTCTCTCACCTCTAGCATTTGGGCTGGACTTCTCTAGGAAGGTCACTTTCTAAACATTCTTTTTTTTTTTTAATTTATTTGACAGACAGAGATCACAAGCAGGCAGAGAGAGAGGGGAAAGCAGGCTCCCCGCTGAGCAGAGAGCCCGATGTGGGGCTCGATCCCAGGACCCTGAGATCACGACCCAAGCCAAAGGCAGAGGCTTTAACCCACTGAGCCACCCAGGCGCCCCCCTAAACATTCTTGAAACTTGAAGGCCAACAGAGTCCACAGATAAGTAAAGTTTGAAAAATTAGGAAGAGAGCAGAAAGGCTACTCTTTGCCTTTTGCATGCCTCACTCCTATTAATATCTTTCCCCATAGTGTTGGTTCTGTTTTTTAATAACAGCAAAACACTACTGACTCACATTCACCATATGGTCCACTTGGACTCCCAGGTCTCTTCTGCTGTACTTGTGCCTGCCTAGCTAGTCTTTTCTTACCATTATCTGTGCAATTATCTGGATGTTTGCCTGCCTAAGAGAAACCTGGATTTATCCTTATTGATCTGGATTTGGATGTGAGCAGATCACTTCTCCAAGTTATTCCATTCTCAAGCATTCTGTCCTCATTCCAGTCCCCGTAAAGCCTCACAAGACTTATTGAGAGAGCCTCCTAATTGATTTCTCTGCCACCACCTTTCCCAGTTATGATATTCTCTTTGCAGTCATCATGTCACGCTTCAGACATTAGAACACATTAATTAGACAGCTTCCCCTTGCATAGAAATGAAGCCCAAATCCCTTAGATTAGCATTCAATAACCTCTGGATTCTGCCCTGACCTTTTCTCCCATCACATTCTGACCCTGCGGGATCTAAGTACCAATCACACCAGACTCAGACCTCCCCACGACATTTTCTGAGCTTCCTTGGTTAGTTCCTGCTCCCCCTTGCTTCAGAACGCCACGACCCCAGCCCTGGCTGCTGTGTCTACTCTCAAAATCTTCTCAGCAACAAGGCCATACTCTGCATTTTTCCCATTCACCCCATTCAACAGGTCTTTCCGTCCACCATGCTTCCTCAGTATTCTGGAACACTGTTCTCATCTGGAAGTTCCCCAACAGTCCTAATGACAGCTAAAGACCATGGCTGGGACGGCCAAGACCGTCTGCTCAAGTTCTCAACAACAGCAGTTAACAGTGGGGGATTAAAAACAAATAATAGTTTTGGACTTTAGAAGTGCAGTGAGCATAAGGTTCTCAAAAGTACCTCTTTTTGATACACTGAGGTTAAAAGCATACTCTGGCAAGTTTCTTTTTTCTTTTTTCAAATAATGTTCAATTGTTAGATAATTATCGCTATAGCATCATCCTTGCAGAAGCTAATAAGCTTCTGTCCACAATTCTTAGAACATGAAATTTGAAAAAAAATTTTGTTTAACTTATATTCTCTCTTATCTGATTTTTTACAAATTATCTTGCTATCTTTTTTTTTTTAAGATTTTATTTATTTGACAGATAGAGATCACACGTAGGCAGAGAGGCAGGCAGAGAGAGAGAGGAGGAGGAAATAGGCTCCCTGCTGAGCAGAGAGTCTGATGTGGGGCTTGATCCCAGGACCCTGGGAACATGACCTGAGCTGAAGGCAGAGGCTTTAACCCACTGAGCCACCCAGGTGCCCCTACCTTGCTATCTTAATGCATGTTTTTGTGACCCTGACTTTATACCTGAATATGGAGTAAATGAAGTTGAAATAGCAATTGTCTCTCTTGGCATAAGACAGACATTTTTTTCTACCAAAAGGTGAATCAATAATTGTAATATTGTCTTATTGAAGGAAGTGAAACTACATTATGCATATGTAAAATGATCTGAGATTTTTAATTTGGAGTATATAATTATAAAACCCTATTATCCAAAACCTTATTATCAAAGTCAGTTGTATGCCTAACCTTCCCTTGAGAAGAAAAGAGATGCACAGTGGTATATTCAATAAATGAGTGTTGAAAAATAATTATTATGTCCTTCTAGGATATCAATGAAACTGGCATGGTATTTATGATAGAATAGTGAAAGGGGTTCTGATGGTTCCAAAGTTCTTTTTTCATGTGGTGAGGGCAGCAAACAACATTTGCTATAGGAAGAACCCTTGAATTTGAGCAGAAATGAAGTCTGGTTACCAAGACTGATTTGGTTCCTAAAGGACAAATACCTTAGTTGCCTTACCAGAAAGCCAGGCCTTTTCTACTCAAGTTGGGTTTCCTAAGGTCAGATATGTGATTCCCCTCACCATGATTGGAAAATATAGAAAAAAAAAAAAAAATACCCCAAACATAGATATGGGCACCATAGGTGCAAAGGGATAAAAGGATCAAATGTGATATAAGGGTATGAGGAAGAGCATGAAGTGACAGAAAGGCAGGAACAGAGCACAGGCAGAGCCTTCTAAAGAAGAGATGGCAAAATCCCAGAATAGAAATCTGGAGGAAAGCACTGAGAAACAAAATAGGCTTTTACATTTTTGGTTCAAGGGATTAATAATTTCTAAAAACGGTGGACATTTCATGACAAGGCAGATTGGCGGATCAAGCAGGTCAAATCATTCAGCTAAGGAGTTATTTTTTCAATTCACCAACAGAACTACTTTCAGTAGGTTTATTTTTAGCCCTCCACACGCACATATAAAGGGCAGGGACACTGCAGGGAAGAATGGCCAATTCAACTAACAATGACAAAGTGAGGTGAGCAACATAAGAATCCCAGGTGAAGAACAAAGACAGATATGAACATCAAGAGACACAGATGTAGCTACCACTAAAATCAGTGGGGCCAACGGGAGTAGGAGAGGATTAGCTGAAAGTGAATGTGTGCATGGGTTCACACATGTTCCTTAGAGACACCCAGGTGCAAATATTCATTTAACCACTCAAAAAAGTCCTGCTATAATTTTGTCCATATTGAATAATATTACTAATTTTAAAATATCTCATTACGCTTTTGAAATTTAAAAATGGCAAAAACAATACCAGAAATATCGGACTTCTCTTTGGACCTTACCATTTCATTATGAGGCTGCATATCAACTAGGATGGCCTCTAGAAGACTGAAGGAATCTGACCACCCTTCTCCCACCAATCTGGAGAGTGACAAACCAGAGTCTGCACTTCAGTAGGGGTGAATATATAATCACAATCAACAGAACACAGATACATGTTCTCACCTGATTAATTCCACTACTCAGCTCTTGACAAATTAAACTACAAAAAACCTAGCTGCTCAAAAAGATGAGGCTACAGATGGGAATTCAGATACAGTATTCTTTTCGACCTCTGACTTTCGGCAACTTCTCTTCCTCTTTCAGCACACACCATTCAGGGCTCTATCACCGTGGGCCAATCATTCCAGGTGTGGCTTCTCTGAAAATCATCTGTCTGCATTGCCTCTCCTCAAGAAGCTTGACTATCAACTAGTTAACATAATAAATGCCTAAATCTGATGAGACCTGTTCACTTATGCATCCTTTGAGACATTCCAACATTAGTGATATTTTATGACAAGACAGGTATAATCATGATAACTGGGTGGACATTTTCTCCAACTCTTCCACAGAGCTGACAATGTGCAGCCAAAAAGGAGGCAGGAAGCAACAGAAAATAATCTTAACCAACTATCCTTAATTCACTCTGGCAGTACCTTTGAATCCCTTTTCTTTCTCTTCATATTTGATCCATCTCTTGAAATTCAAATTCTGCTATCATTTACATATGGTAATAAATTATTGTATGTTTTAAAAATAAATAAATATATATAAAATTATGTCACTGCACAGACAAATCTAAGAATAAATGACGCAGAAAAGTGCACAACTGCAAAATGTTCCGTTTTATTTTCTATTTATCACCTTTTCCTGAGTATAAATGTCCTTTCTTCCTGATTTATAAAAGCAAAATATGTTCACTGAAAAAAAAAGCTTACCCACTTCTTTTTTCTCTGAAAGTATTTGAGACTTTTTGTTTACTGATGTGTATGAATTCATTAACTAAAATACATTAAGACTTTGTGTGTCATATATTAAAAAAAATTTGCGTGTATAGTTTACAACTTTATTTTTTCATTTTGTTATTATTTAAAAATGTATGCCATATTTAATCCATCAATTGTTTACTTTTAAATTTCTTCCTTTTTTATTCTTAGGCCTTTTCTACTCAATATCAAATTAAATTAATTGACTATAATGAATAACACTAGAAATCCAGAAATTTATTTATTTTTTTAAAAAAGATTTTATTTATTGGGGCGCCTGGGTGGCTCAGTGGGTTAAAGCCGCTGCCTTCGGCTCAGGTCATGATCCCAGGGTCCTGGGATTGAGCCCCCGCATAGGGCTCTCTGCTCAGTGGGGAGCCTGCATCCCTTCCTCTCTCTGCCTGCCTCTCTGCCTACTTGTGGTCTCTGTCAAATAAATAAATAAAATCTTTTTATTTTTATTTTTATTTTATTTTTCTTTTTTTAAGATTTTTATTAATCTTTTAAGATTTTTTATTAATCTTTTAAGATTTTTAATAATCTTTTATTAATCGGCTCAGGGATCATGACCTGAGCCGAAGGCAGCGGCTTTAACCCACTGAGCCACCCAGGCACTCCGGAAATCCAGTTTTTTTAAAAAACTACCCAAAACCTGATATTTTTAAAAGAGGAGCCAGTAGTGACACAAAGGGAAAGGTACTTAAAACATAACTAAGTAGTTATCAGGGAACCATGTACAAGTTTATATTTGAGAAATTAGAGAAAACAGGCACAATATCAAAAATGAAAAAGAGTGGCTCAGAATGAAAAACCCTATCAGCACTAAAATACATCTGTGTTTAGATGGTCATGGGTTAAGGGTAGCAAAAGCTATGTTTTTTTTATAATAAATGAATTTCATCTCTATCAGCTTGTAGAAAAGAAATTACTCTTCACAAATTTCTATTTCATGACAATTACACTGAATAGAAGAGCTGTTGCTAGCATGATAACGGAGAGTCTGAGTATAAACAAACACTGAAGTAAGGTATGTAAACTAATCTAGGAGTTATCCTGAACAACACAGCCACAATCATGAGAGCCTTCAACTTATTATCTGTACTCTTGGGATTTTTATGCTGATTTTTAATAGAAAGTTATGCACTTAAAGGTGCTCATTTCTTAAATTGTTCACAAATGAGAATGAGAAATAAACATTTAAAAATGCAATGAACCATGTAGCCATTAAATCATAATTATAAAATGTATGAAAACTATAAATTTTATAGTTAAGTTATATAAATTTTATATATCTATCAAACTAAAAATTTTTAATACAGATTTTTTTTTTAGGATTTTATTTTATTTACTTATTTGAGAGAGAAAGAGAAATCACAAGAAGGGGGGGAAGGGTAGAGGGAGAAGCAGACTCCCCACTGAGCAGGGAGACCAATGCAGGACTCCAGGACTCTGAGATCATGACTGAGCCCAAGGCAGACGCTTAACCGACTGAGCCACCCAGGCGTCCCAGAAACTCCACAGATTTTACAAACAACACAAAACCATATGCATGCTAAAAACGAAGGTGAACAAGCCTGAAAGGTGACACAGAAACGCAAACGACATCCTATGGTGGTAAGGCAAGGGATAAAATTTCCCTCTTTAGAAAAAAATCGTTGACTACAGTATTATTTGTGCAACAAAAATAATTAGTAGAAAGCTTATCAGTGGGCCAGGTCAGTGTTTCCTCTGGTGTATTCTGCAGGATGCCAGTTATATCCAGCAGGGGAGAGCAGGTTGTTTCAAGACTTTTCCACCAAATGAATATAGGACGTCTGGATATATATTTAAAGGTGGTTCAACTGTTTTGGGTTGTTTGCATTTTGGGGTGTTTGCCTGTTTAATGGCAGAAACTCTCAAACTACTGAACAACGACAAAAATATCATTCCCCAACCTGACTTGTCTACAGAACTCGCTCAGGGAAGCATTCGTCAGGACTCGTATCCCACGGAAGTCACATTCCTCGTGCTCCTCAAGACACTCAGAAGACATTACAAACATGTGCCACTCTTAAGATCTTAATGAGTTTGGGGGTCACTTTTTATTACTCAGTCTCTATGATCATTACCAAATTGCATATCCTTTAGTATGCTCTGGTTAATAAAATGCAAAGGTTATGATCTTACTAAAATCATTTAAGACTATGCCATGCAGTAACTCACAGAAACTCATTGAGTTTTTCCTAGTTTTCAAAGAGTAACTGCCTTAACATGTTTTTCAGTATTGTAAAACTGACATTTCCAAATACCCCCACATTCACATAGCCTTCTGTTCACTTCATGTCTTAAAAGGATTAATATATTTAAATCACATACATTTACTGAATTACTCTTGTACTCACTGAAGATATACTGAATTAAAGGACATATCCCGAAAGGCGTACTCAGATGAAGAAAGGTTATCCTGGCTTTAAAGACATTCACAGAGAAGTGTGCAGGCTATGTAGTGAAAAATGGGACCAGGGCCACAAACCCACACCAATAACTCTCAGACAAGATAAAATATAAGCAGGGTATAAAAAATAAAGTTATGGAAGTCAGGAAGAGAGTGAGAGGGGATCATCATAACAATTCAGATACAGGTTCGTTAAGAAGAACAGAGGCACACTAGACAGACTTAAAAGGCACAGAGACTGTCTCCTAAGCAGACAGGAGAAAATGAGTCCCAGGTGCCTGTGAAAGAGGAAAAAATGTATACCGGGGGAACCATGTTTTATACCTGCCAAGGCAGAGAGTTCAAACAGAGGAGCATGAGAATACCTTTTTGGAATATGAGCTTAAGTTTGGAACAGGAGAGCTCTGAGCAGCAGGGTAAGGCATTCAGATTTAATTCAGTAGCCACAGAAGCATATCAAATGTTTTCCGGTCAAGAAAATTAAGTATGAAAAACTAATCTGGTACAGGTGTGTGTCAAGATTAGGGACATAACACTAGAGAAATGACACTCAGGAAGAGAGGCGGGGGCAGGAGATTAAATTATGTGACAGGAGGATGGCACCACAGTAAGCAGCAGCCTGGAGTTTTGGGGATGGTTTAAAAATCTGTCATCAGAAACCAGCAAGAGAAAGAAGTTTAAAAAACTCATATGTCAAGAACAGTCAATGCCAGTTAAAAAAAAAAAAAATCAATTGCTTTTCCAGAGGAATGTAGTCAGGAAAGAAATTTTTAAAGCATTGAAGCATATTCAATGAACCTATCTAGAATCATCTTCAAACTTTAATTCTATCATAGCAGTACTATTGCAAAATAACAAAATCATAATATATATTTGGGACAAAGGCTCGAAGGAAGTAAAACAAGAGCGCATTCTTTCTCACCCTCTTAAACTAACCATTGTCAGAAAGCTCCAAAAAGCTTAGCCAAGCATCTCATGAAGCCATTCCCTTAATCCCTAGGGCAGAATTACTCCCTAGGGATTTCTGTCCACCTCTATAATTTTGCTTTCTGAGATGAAGCAGGTTGAGAGGGCAACATTTGTTTATACATTAACCCTGTTCATTTCAAAAGAATTGTAACAGCAATTGGTTAGTTGAGCACCTTCAAGCACACCAAGAGATGGTGGTAGAATTCTTTAGACTGGCTAAGTCATTTACCAAGTTCAGTGTATGTGAAAGACTTCCAGAAAGTCTTTTGGGTCTTTCAGAACAGTTAGTCCTTTGGAACATTACTATTTTAAGTATCTACTTATATGGTTTTAGTGACTCAAGTATCATTTTTAAAAGTCCAATAACACCCCCTGTGTGCACACTTGTGTGTCAGTACTTGCACGCCTTGCCTGTCTGGAACCTTGGGCTAATGTTCTTGGACACCCTGTTGTGTATTATTGCAGGCATAAAACAAATGTGAAAGGAGACTGTTTCTGTTGCTATGGAAATATCATTTAATTTCCTAATTAGTAGGTATATAAATGCAAAAACATAACATTTGATTATTTCCCAAGTTTGGCAACCACGTCTATTGTTCATATCTGAGAACAAACTCCTCATGTTTTCAACACTTTTGCTCAAAGTAAGAATTAAGAATTTCACCTGTCTTGCATTTTAATGCTTATAAATTGATTTGTTGTGTACAAGAGAAATGAAAGAATGGAACAAGGAGCATAGGTAAGTCATGTTTTATAGCACCTGGATCAGATTTTAACCGAGAACATACAGACATCTGACCACTTATCTTCTTCCCCCTAAGCAAGATATAAGATGATATCATTTTACTAACAAAACCAAGTCATGGCATTAACTTTACAAAAGGATTTCTTTAAATCATAACCTTCCCTAATGATTATGATTCATGATTATAAAAGATGGTTGTAATTACAAAACTGGATTTAGGAAATCCATTTGTTAATACAAAGCAAAGTACAGTTGACATGATCTTTTTTGCTCCCTAAGTTTTATCTAATTTTGGTTTTTCAAAAAGTTAGAAATAATAGAAATTATGAAAACAAAGCAAAAATTTTACAAAGTGGTAAAATTCTAAAACTCACTGCTTTCTACCTACTTTAGGATGCTGTCTTCACCAATGAACTCCCTACCCTGTTGGATAACATCTGATGCTCAGGGTGCTCCTTTTGAAACAATTCAAACTAATTAAACCAACCTCTTTACTGAAAGACAATTTCTGCTAGTTGTATGGACACTATTAGTAAAATACTTTTTTTTCCTTGCTGGAGACATGAGGCACACTGTTAACAACACTTAAGGCTTTTTCTGCTTTTACTGAAAGCATATTTTATACAAACCCCTAAACTCGCAAGAGTTACCCTTCAGCATAACAACCTCCATTTTTAAAATGCTACCTACACCAATAATTGAGTAGTGCAATAAGATGAAGATTGTGGCTAGAAGGGAAATTTTGTTGGCTTAAATATCAGGAGTCAGGGCGAAAAGACACCAAACCTTACCTCCCACCACAGCCAGCCTTCTAAGCAGCTCATGCATTGGTCACAGGGTCATAGTTTGACCTCTTATCTGGCCACTTCCCACAGTCTCTTCTCATTACGGGGAAAGCTCCCAGGGCTCCTGAGAGCAGATCGCATAACTGTACGATTCTAGGGCAATGGCCACAGAAAAGCCTCCTGGTTTCAGCCTTCACCATCCATTTGTGCCATCTCATGCCTTCTTCCTCCCCCTGGCTGTCAGAATCCAAAGACCTCATGGATGGAAAAAAAAACCAACAGGTGCAAGATTTGATCTTATAATCTACCTTTCAAATGTCTGTATGTTCTTGGTTAAAATCTGATCCAAGGGTTTGAAGTGACAGCAACAATTCTCTCTCTGCCATGTTTTTTTTTCCCCCCACTTTGCTTATTTTCTTGACCTCCATGGTAAATACCTCATATGATTCCTCATTTTCTCTTCCATCAAATGTTTATCATTCTTTGTCTCTTAAGCATTGGTATTTTTGAGGATGCAGACCCCATACTTATACTCCTTTATGCAACCTTTCTTAGGTAAGGTACCTTATTTAGAATACCAAGATGGGTGAGACATGATTTCTACCCTTAGGACATCTAATATAAATTTGTTTTCAATTTTGCTTATAACAAATAATGCTGCTGTGACTACAGGTTTGTATGGTTTTGTGGGTAGATATTTTCATTTCTCTTAGGTGTATACCTAAGAGTGAAATTACTGTGGAATTTCACTTTTTAAGGAAGGACTTTGTTTTTCCAAAGTGGCTGGACCATTTCACAGTCCCACCAGCAACCTGGATTCCAATTTCTCCACATCCTCACCAAGATCTGTTGGTGTCTCTTTTTGATGACAGCCAGACTAGTGGGTATGAATCACTATCTCACTGTGGTTTACAACTGCATTTACCTAATGATTAATTATGTTCAGCATCTTTTCATGTGCTTATTTGCCACTTGTACATATTTTTTGAGGAAAAAGCTATTCATGTCCTTTCCCCATTTAGATACTTATCATTTTATTATTAAGTTGTAACAGTTCTTTACATATTCTGGTTACTAGATCTTATCAGATATATGACTGTAAATATATTTTCCCACCGTGTGGGTTGTCTTTCCACTTTCTTGATTATGTCTTTTGATGCAGAAAATTTTTAATTTTTATGAAGTCCAATTCATTTATTTTTTTTCTATTGTTGCTTTTGCTTTTGGTCCCATAGTAAGAAACTGCCACTTGATCCAAGGCCACAAAGATTTATTTACACCAATATTTATCTGAGTTTTATGGTTATGTCTTACATTTTGGTCTATGGTGCATTTCCTTTTTGAATTATTTCTTATATGATGAGATAGGGATACAAATTCTTTCCAATGTAAACATTTGTAATTTATTGGAAAGACTACTTTTCACTGAGTTGAATGCTCTTGTCACCCTTGCTGAAAAATAAGTTGGCCATAAATGAATAGGTTTATTTACAGATGCCAAATTCTATCCCATGGATCTATCTGACTTTGCTCTTGCCATTACCACAGTCTTGATCATTGTACTTCTGAAGTAGATTTTGAAATTGAAAAGCATAAATCCTCCAAACTGTGTTCTTTTGTCAAACTGTGTTGACTGTTCTTGCTTTCCATTTGAATTTTAGGATAATTTGTCATTTTGGCAAATAAGGGAGCTAGGATTCCCAACAGTGATGGCACTGAATCTGCAGATTAATTTGAGGAATACTACCATTTTAACAAAAGTAAGTATTCCCATTTGTGAACATGGATGTATTTCCATTTATTTAGGTCTTCCTCAATTTCTTACAATGATGTTTTAGAATTTTTAATATACAAGTCTTTGATATTTTAATGTTACAAAATGTTTGCACTTTCTTGAATGAAAGGCAAAATACTAACAACACAGGTTATTTTATCATTATAGTAAGATTAGAAATGAATCTGATCAAAGTTAACATCCTACCTGATAAAACTATTTTTCTTTTTTATTTAAGTTGGCTCAACTCTGGGCTGGAACTCACAACCATGAGATGAAGACCTGAACTGAGATTGAGGGCTGGATGCTCAACTGACTGAGCCACAAGGCTCTCCTACCTGCTAAAAATTTTCATGTCACATGTTTATAATTCTGATATGAAATAATTTAAATACTGAAAAGAGTATTTTTATACATTAACTTGTTTTAGTTAAGAACAATTCTGCAACTGTAAATTAAGATGAACAATAATATGTGATACACTTGGATTTAAGAAGTCAGTTATTCATAACAGCAATAGCAAACAAAATTCTTTCCAAAGGCAGCCAGGCATCAAGAAAGTTTCATCAGATAAATAGAGCTATCTCAAATTACTCAAGCCAACTAGAACAGAAAACAGCTGCATGCTGGTCACTGAAATCTTTATTCAAACTTATGAAATTAGTATTATTGTGACTCATTGTAATTCTTTAGGAAAAGACAGAACTATTATAAAGTTAACCACATTTCTAAAAATTAGATTTATTGATTCAGCATTAATAAAAATATCTTACAATTCTATGAATCAGACTTGCCACTTGCTACTAATCTCACACCCATATTCAATTAATATTCCAAAAAGAACAATCCCTGTTTTCAACAGCAAATTTACATGATCTATTTATAATATGTTAGTATAGATCATAGGATTTTAAGGTGATGGGTTCATTTATGATAAATCAATACTGATATGTATGCAGAAAGCCTAGACCAGATGAGTAATTGTAATTCAAGGCAATCTGCCTATTTTCTCAGTACACAGAATCAATGAAAGGTGTTCTTTCCAAATAACCATTTTTCATAATAAAGGAAAATCATAAAAATAAAACCAAAGTTAAGCTCCACCTGAAGTCTGAAACAGATCCAGTGCCAAAAATTAAATTCTGTTGAAGAATTGAAGACTTCTAATGCTTCTCAGTGATGCTAAACTCATGGCTGTCTTAATATTTACATATTTCTAAAAGACAATGCTGACTATGAAGAAGAGATGGTATGCAGCACAACAGCTTAAGCATGAAAATGATGAGAACATAATATTTAAAGTATCAGCCAAGGAATAAAGTCATTTAAATAAAATTTTGGAAGTTTACTACCATAAGCATTTTCATAAGCACATAATCACCATCATCAGAATGCTACTCATTCAACTCAGTCCAAGATCTAAAAAAGACATAGTTCATGCCTTTGAAGAGTCACATGCAAACAATACCATCATCAAATATTCATAAAGGCCTAGAAAAGTACCAAGTAAATATCTGGAAGTGAGCATATGAAATCCATGTATATACTGTGCTTACTCCAAAGAAAAGGGTTCATAGTTACACTCATATAACAATAATATATAAATATTACATATAAATACAACAATGTATTTGGGTTACTATGGAAGAGACTAGTATTGAGAATAATTTTTAAAGCAAAAAGTTGTGTTCAGATCACACTATAGTGTATTTCATATATGAAGAATGACTCATTCATACTAAATCTAAGTTATCAGGAAGAAATATCTAAAATTAGGGGTCCCTGGATGACTCAGTGAGTTAAGCATCAGACTTTTGATTTCAGCTCAGGTCATGATCTCAGGATAGTGGGATAGAGCCACCCATCTAACCACACATCAGGCTCCATGCAGGGAGACTGCTTGTGATTCTCTCTCCTACCCCAGCTCTCACTCTCTCTCTCTCTCTCAAAAAAATAAATAAAATCTTTAAAAAACACCTAAAATTAGAAGAAAACTAAAAGAAAAAAGGAGTATTATATGCTGCCATGTCCATGTGTGTGTGTGTATACATACGCCATAACCATAAACTTAGCTTAACATACAAAGAGGTTACACAAATTGGTAAGAAAAACATAAGAAGAACAAGGTTTCTCAATGAATAAAGTATTTCAACAAGGTAACACAAAAATGAAAAGGAATAGTTTCTATATCATTAATGATATAGATAATCACCTTTCAGAAAATGTGAAAGAAAAACAATCCTTTCCCCAACAGTATTAGAAACTACAAGAAGATGATAATAAATGTAACATAAGAAAGACTTTCTTCTATGAAGAAAACAATTTATGATATTGAAGGACATGAAAAAGACTTTAATAAATGAAACATACTATGAGAAAGACTATGAATGAGAAAGTTGTTACTTTCCCCTCAAATGCTCTGAAATGAAACACAATGCCAGTTAAAATCCCAAGTGCATTATTTATGAAATTAGACAACCTGGCTATCTCACTTGTCTGAAGACAAGGTCCAACAATAGATAGAGGAATTTGGAAAAAGAAAAATCATCATTTACTGGACATTACAACAAACCATAAGGTATAGTAGCTGTAACAGTATAACAACAACAGAATCTTTATATCCAGAGGACATAAATAAGTCCTATAAATTAAAATAAGATAAATAATTCACTAGAAACCCATGGGTAAAGACATGAACACAGTTATCACAGCAGAAGCAAAATGTTAGGCCATTAGGCTAAAAAAACAAATTCAAAAGTAATCAATCTCTCCAAAAATCAGAGAAACAAATTCACTTAACAAAGATATCATTATTAACTATTCATTGGTAAACTTTTCCAAGCTTAAAGTCATAGTGTATTGGCAAAAGTTTAAGGAAATATATACCTTCCCATTTGTGGGTAAAAATAAAGTAGTACTACCATTTTGAAGAGCAATTAGTCATGAACTAATAAAATCTAAAATGCACACACCTCAGGACTCAAAATTATAATTACCAACCTAGCTTTAAGAAAAAACACCCTAAAAAAAAAAAAGAAAGAAAGAAAGAAAGGAAAAAAAAAAAAAAAAAAAAAAAGAAAAAACACCCTAGTATATGTGGACAAGAAACCTGCATAAAGATGTTTGTTTGAAATAGCAAAATAACAGGAATAAACTAAATGTCCATGAAAACACAAGGATTAAATAAACCATGGTTAAACCATGATAGAAAATAATGTTATAGAGTATAGAATAATAAGCAACAGTTTAAAATATATATATAAATATATAATATATATGCGTAATATATAAATATATAATAGATACAAATATGTATGTAATATATAACATATGTAATATGTAATAATATTATATATATGTTTACACGTATATACTCGTTACCCACTATATAAGCTTTATATAAAAAATGAGGCACAGAACACCGTGTTACCATTTCAGTAAATACAAAAATATTTATCTTGTTACATAGACATTGACCAGCTATATCCTGAAGGCACTCTTCTGGGACCCCAAAGTCAATCCCCTGTCCATGACCCAAACCACATATGAAGGCAGAACAGCACAAAAATTTTATCTCTGTAGATAAGCAAAAACTAGACTTAAATTCCAATCAAAATAATGGTACAAAGGAATTAGTGTGGAAGAAGAGTTTTTATTAATCCAGGAAATGCTTAAACATGTTCAGTTAAAAAAATGGAACACATGGGGCACCTGGGTGGCTCAGTGGGTTAAGCTTCTGCCTTCAGCTCAGGTCATGATCTCAGGGTCCTGGGATCAAGCCCCGTATCGGGCTCCCTGCAGGGAGCTCGCTTCCTCCTCTCTCTCTGCCTACTTGTGATCTCTCTCTCTCTCTCTCTCTCTGTCAAATAAATAAAATAAATCTTAAAAAAAAAAAGGAACACAATTTTATACACATATGATCTCAGTTATGCCTTAAAGGGACCTCTACATGATAAACTCAAGATATACTCATGGTGGGGCTGAAATGGACTGCAATAATTTTTATTTTCAAGTTTCCTTTTCTGTTTATTTTCTAGCTGTTCCTCAACCAGCATGTACTACTGCAAGTGTAAAAGACAAAACATGTTGTTTTTGAAACAATGTATCTTCTGTTATTACATTCTTGAGATATCTATACAGATAATGCTAAAATGTTTCCCTACTCCCAGCCTCTCCCTTTCACCCCAGTCCCACTTCACAGCTGCTTACTGAGCAGTTATCGGCAACTCAGCTTCAGTTCTGGATGTGACTTCACCTCTCCCACTGCTGTGCTCATTGATCCCATCTTCCTGCTGGCTCAGCCCTGTCCCAGTTCCCAGACCAAGACAGGGCTGAATTAAAAAGTACTGATACAAGGTCATTCCCCTCCACCATCTCTCTCCCATCCATTACTAGAGCCACGTTTCTGATTCTGAGTCCACCTGGACTTCTGGCCCATGCCCCCATAGAGTCATTACCACATGGTACTACACACTCTATCATATTCTTTCTGGTATTAAACTGTTCAGGTACTTTTCAGCCCTGCCAGATTGTCAACTGGTAAGGTCAAGTACTCTATCATTCTTACATAGAGCCAGGGCTATGTCCCCCAAAACAATAAGAAAGTATTTGATGAACGGCTGCTATATTTGTTTAACCAGACATCTGCAGGATTTGTTTAAAGGTAAAGAGAGTTCAAAGACTCCATTCAAACAGCTAGAATTTATTAAGAAGCTACTGTGGGCCCAGGATTGTAATGGGAATATTAGAACAAAATGAAGGTATGGCTTCTATTCTTGACACAGTTAGAATCTAAAGTGGTTGACAACACCTTAAAAAAAAAAAAAGAAAGAAAGAAAGAAAGAAAGAAAGAAAGAAAGAATAATTACTGTTTTAGCTTCTGCCTTAACAAGCAAAACATGAAAATCTTCTTGCCTGAGGTCCTGATTTCACAGATGGGCAAACTGCAATCGAGTTTGCCTGCCTGGATTCCAGATTACTGCCAGCACTGACTTTCGCCTCCTGTCCCAACTCCACGGGCCCCAGTGTGCCTGGCACTGCTCGTCACTATTTGTATGCTTGCCCACTTTGGATTATTCCCCTGGATCTAGATTCTTTCTTCCTCCAGTTCATGCTGTACATCAGGATCTAAATTTCTTCCCCCCTTTTTCTCCTATGGTACCCTTTGGTCACACATCCCCACTGTAACAAACTGTGACTGCAATCCTAGATGTTCCTCTTCAACCTTTTTTCCATAAGACTGAGATCATCCTGGCAGACCTCTAAATCAAATTACAACTACACCGCTGCTTGCTTACCCAACACTGATTTTCCCCTTCCTTTTCCTTAACAGAACTGCCGTTCAGCTCATCTGTCCCTTTCATTTCCTATACACAACCCTGCACCTCAGGGAAAGCTGACCTCATCCCCAGCCAGGAGATTCTGATTAACCGAAACTCTCTGGCAGGCTCTTCCCTTTCCCCTTGCTGTTGAATGGACTGGGGATGGCCATGTGATCCAGCACTGGCCAGTGAGATCAAAGATTAAGGGAGGACTTTTGGCAAAGGTTTCATTTCTCTGGAAGAGACACTGCTTCTGATGGTGAGGTCTAGACACTGAGGAGGGTAGAGACAAGTGGAGAGAGGGAAAATCAAGCCTAGGTCTGACACCTTGCCCTTCCCATCCTTTGGATTTCTTACTACTTTTGAAAATCTTTTTGAATATATTCCCTTTCTTCTGCTGCTGCTGGTTGCTTAGAGCAAACAGCCCATCTTCAAAGAATATATATACCAGCAATTTTAAAGAGTAACTTTAAAATGGGAATTTGATGGTTATTTTGGTTGTTTTTAGTCTGAAGCTATTATGAGTAAAGCTGCCATTAATTTTCACATAAAAGTCTTTCTGCATATGTTTTCATTTCACCTGGGAATGGAATTCCGGGACTGTATGGTAAGAGTATTTTTAACATTAAGAGAAACTGCCAAACTCTTTCCCCAAGTGTTGCATTCCCACCAGCAACGTCTGAGAACTTCAGCTGCTTCACACCCTCTCCAAAACTTGATATTGTCAGTCTTTTTAAATTTAGCCAGTCTAGTGTTTTTACAGTGGTATCATATTGTGTTTCTTAAGTTTTATTACTTGGGCAAATAAGGGAGTGAAACACCTTTTCACGTCCTCATTGGCCACTGTATATTTTCTTTAGTGAAATGTATCTTCAAGTATTTTGTCCATCTTTTAGTTAGATTATTTGTTTTCTTATGGAGATGCAAGAATCCTATCTACAGTAAGACAATTAGTCCTTTGTCCAATATATAGAGATAGAAATAGAGATACATAGATCTAGCAAATCTTGTGTTCTTAAAGAGAAGCTTTTTAAAAAAATTTTGATAAAGTCTAGTTTATCTTTTTTTTTTCCAGTTAGTGCTTTTTGAGTCCTACCTAAGATATCACTGCCTAACCCCAAATCACAAAGACTTTCTCCTACATTTTCTTCTTAAAGTTTATATAATCAAAGCCATAGACAAATATCAAAAGCATTATGCTCAATGAGAGAAAACAAAAATGAGTACATATTCCATGATTCAATCCATAGCCATTTCTAGACCAGGAAAAGCTAATCAACAGGGAAATAAAGCAGATCAAGCAGAAGGGAACTTTTTAGCGCAATGGAAATAGTCTAGATCTTGATCACAGTGGTGGTTACATAGGTATATTTGTCAACACACAACAGTACTTAAATGGATCCATTTTGAAAAAGAATGGACTCCAGAAATAAACCCATACTTATATGGTCAATTAATATTCCACAAAGGAAGCAAAAATATAAAATGGGGGAAAAGACAGTCTTTTCAATAAATGAATAACCACATGCAAAAAAAGAAACTCAACAATTTTTGTATACCTATACAGATATAAACTCAAAATGGATTAAAGACTTAGTTGTAAACCAGAAACCATAAAACTCCTAGAAGAAAACATAGGCAATAAGCTCTCAGATGTTGGTCTGAGCATTATGTTTAAATCTATCTCCTTCAAGGAGGGCAACAAAAACAAAAGTCAACAGGACATCATCAAACTAAGAAGCTTTTGCAAAGCACAGAAAACCATCAAAAAAAAAAAAAAAAAGAAAGACAGGGTACTCAGAAGATATTTACAAATGATATAACCAATAAGGTGTTAATATCCAAAATATGTAAGAAACACACAATTCGGTATGAAACAAACAAACAATCCAATTAAAAAATGGGCAGAGGACCTAAATAGACATTTCTTCTCCAAAGAAGAAATACAGATGGTCAATAGACATGTGAAAAGATGTGTCTTTTCACTAAGATCACTAACCATAAGGGAAATGCAAATCAAAACCACAATGAGATATTACCTCACACCTGTCAGAATGACTGTTGTCAAAAAGATAAACAATAACAAGTGTTGGCAAGAATGTGGAAGAAAGACAACTCGGGTGCTGTTCTTGGGAATGTAAAATGGCACAAGCTGCTATAGAAACAGCATAGGGGTTCCTCAAAATATTAAAAGTAGAACTACCAGGTGATCCAGCAATTACACTTCTGGTATTTATTCAAAGAAAGTGAAAACACCGATCTGAAAAGATACATGGACCCCTAGGTTCACTGGAACATTATTTACAGTAGTGAAGATACAGAAGCAACTTAAGTGTCCATCAAGACATGAATGGATAAAGATGGTGTGGCACATGCACACGCGCACACAAACACACACACATGCACGCATACACATACACAGAGGAATATTACCCAGTCATAAAAAGAGTGAAGTTTTGCCACTTGTGACAACACGGATGGACCTAGAGGGAATTTTATCAGGTGAAATAAATCAGACAGAGGAAGACACATACCATATGGTTCCACTTATATGTGGGATATAAAAAATAAGTAAATAAACAAAACAAAACAGAAACAGACTCATAAATATGGAGAACAATCTGGTGGTTGCCAAAGGTGAGGGGATGGGCAAAATAGGGAAATGGGATTAAAAGGTACTAATGTACAGTTATAAAACAAATAAAACAGAGGTCAACAATGTAAAAAAAAGTAGGGAATATACATAGTAACTTTGCTTGGTGACAGAGAGTAGCTAGATTTGACAGGGTAAGACATCACTTTGTAATGTACACAAATGTTGAAGCACTATACTATCCACCTGAAACTAATATTATATGCCAGCTACACATTAATAACAGAAAAAATGGATACACTCTATTATATATAAAACATACCTCAATAAATTTGATCTTAAAAACTATAATGGGAGTTTGGTAGAAATACTGGCAACCACTCGACCTATGGGACAGGATTTAGGGGATAAGCAAGACTTTGCTGTGCCTGAGGCACAAATACTAACCTTGGAGCATACATAATTTCCTAAATAAATATCACCTTATTCTAAATTCATTAATGCCATAGAGTCTTTCAAAGACAGTGATATTACTCAAACAAGTCAGACTAGTCCATAAACGTAGGTAACTTCGGTCCAGGAAGGATTTTTATTTTTTTATTTTTATTTTTTAAAAGATTTTATTTATTTATTTGACAGAGATCACAAGTAGGCAGAGAGGCAGGCAGAGAGAGAGAGAAGGAAGCAGGCTTCCTGCTGAGCAGAGAGCCCGATGCGGGACTGGATCCCAGGACCCCAAGATCATGACCCGAGCCAAAGGCAGAGGCTTAACCCACTGAGCCACCTAGGCACCCCAGGAAGGATTTTTAAAAAGGGCACCTGGGTGGTATGGTTGGTTAGGCATCTGACACTTGATTTTGGCTCAGGTCAGGGTCAGGTCGAGCCTTCTGTGGGGGCTTTTTACTTAGCGTAGAATCTGCTTGAGATTCTCTGTCCCTCTCCTTTTGCCCCTCCTGCTCATGCTCCCCCACTCTCTCTCTAAAATAAATCAATCAATCTTTAAAAAAATAAAAAGGAGAGAGAGGAAAGGATGGGAAGGTAAGAAAGGGAAATGTGCCATAGTTCTCTCTTGGCCCAGAGACTCCGTAAAGCTAAATTTTCAATTTTCTCAGGAAAGGGAAAGTATATGCCACTGAAGATGAAAGTTTTTCTCCTGTAGCAGCAGTTTATGATTCAAAAGAAAAAAAAATGGGACACAGTGAGAAATAAATCATTATGCCTTGAAATTTTAAGGGAAACTCACAAGTAGTATTATAGAATTTTATAGCTAGAAAACACTCTATGTATCATATAACCCAAGCCACTTAAAATACAGATTAAATAAATAAGCCTTGGAGAGTGTGAGGCTTGTTTAGTCATATTGACTACTTAGTTAGTTGAAAATCTCAAGGAAGAACTGAGGTGTCCCGATTCCAGATTCAGTGCTTTCATAAAATTACAATCTCTGGCCCAATGCTCTGCACTGAGCAGATATTTAGAAAAACGAAAAACAAACAAAAAACCTGTTGAATAAATTCATGCTAGGTAATAAGATAAAAAATACAAAGAAAGCATAAGTGAATATAGAGATAATTTAGATGCAAACATTATCCCCAACAAGTTCTGTTTATACTTCTTTATGCTGTTTCTGCATGTTATGGGTGGGGGGGGTGATAGTGGAGGGAGAGGGTGGGCGGGAAAGCATATTTTATGGACTTACTCTGGTAGGTATCAAGGCCTAAAGAAAGAAAATGAAGACAAGTGGTAAACTCTCAAGAATTAGGGGATCCCCTTTCCCAGAAATAACTGAAGACAATTAGCTCTTTCTGAGATAGCTAAAGCATTTCTACATTTTTACTGAAAGATGTATTTATGATATTTAACTTTCAGGTCTTTGAATTTAAGATAAACTTGTGAAAATGGATTTGCACCAAACCTTCGTCTATTCACGATTAAAATCAGATGAGACGGGGCACCTGGGTGGCTCAGTGGGTTAAAGCCTCTGCCTTCAGCTCAGGTCATGATCCCCAGGGTTCTGGGATGAGCCCCGCATCAGGCTCTCTGCTTGGCAGGGAGTGTGCTTCCCCTCCTCTCTCTCCCTGTCTCTCTGCCTACTTGTGATCTTTGTCTGTCAAATAAATAAAATATTTTAAAACAAAAAATCAGATGAGACTATCAGATCCTTTAGTCATTCATGGAGTCACTGTGGTTTCTGGTTATGATGTGGGAGAAATGACATCAGAATTCATGACTGGCTGTGAAACTTCAAGGTGCTATACAAAAAGATCTTGGATTTACTGCAGATATGTAACGAAAAACAGAAGCCCAGTTTAGACAGTAACATATCGGAAGTGTTCTATTAATTTTCTGTTATGATTCTATAGTCTTAGGACCTTGTACAATTATTTATTTTTACCTCAATCCTGGTGGCATGTCCATTATTTTAAGGTGGGAATGTTGAAGCAAGGTGCGTTATTATTTGATCTGGGTCCTGATGTGGACCTAGCTCCCACAGGTATGTGTGGTTCCCCCACAAAAGGTAACTAAACAAAATAGCAAGGTATTGAAAAAGAGCAAAACAATGGAAAACCAACATCTCATTTTACATATATGTTTTTTATCTATGATCTAGTTTTAAAGAATGTTAACTGAAATATATATATATGTGTGTATACCTCTAAACAAATAAAACATGGATTTAATTAGAACGACAGAAAAAAAATACAGAAAACCCCTAAATGAACAAAAACTATTAATTTTTCAGCTAACAGATGAAACAAAATTAATTCATTTTATTTCATCTTTATTCCACTCTTCGATTTGGTCACCGCCTTAACTCACAGGGAAAGACAATCACTTATTTCACTCCTGTTAACGCACACTGTCTTCACAACTGAAAAATAATAGTCTAAGAGTTGTACATGCAGATACAGCCTTGAAGGGGTGCCTGGGTGGCTCAGTGGGTTGGGCCTCTGTCTTCAGTTTAGATCATGATGTCTCAGGGTCCTGGTATAGAGCCCCGCATGGGGCTCTGTGCTCAGTGGGGAGCCTACTCCCCCCCAACCCCGCCTTCCTCTCTGCCTACTTGTGATTTCTCTGTCAAATAAATAAATAAAATCTTTTTAAAAAATTATACAGCCTTGAAATATAAATGAACAAAAGCCCTATAAAATTAAGCCTTATGAAATCAGACTATCACTTTGTGCTTTTTAATAATTATTTAATAATTTTACAGATAATAATCCCAAAGAGTTACAGAATGCATATTTGTGGTTGAGTTAGAATTCATCTCCAAGGTAAAAATTCACTTATGAGGAAAATAAAAATGTCTAAAAGTAAAGTCTGTCAAATATCAGTGGTGCTTTATTATGGAACTGACTAGAAGTAATACATTTGAAAATGTTTTATTTAGGTCTGCTGAATCTTTAAAACATCAAAATATTGGAAAAAGAACCTTAAAATGGAAAATAAAAATGCTACACCTTCTGGTCTATTAAACTGCTAGCTTTTGGAAATACATTTATGTTTATAACTATATATCATAAAATAATATTCATGAGAACATTTTCTGTATTATTAAAACTATGAAAAAATAAATATAAGAAGAGCATTTTACCATTTTGATAAAGCAATCAAATTGTGTCACTCTATTAAAAACAGATTAAACATGAGCACTATAAATACTAACCCTTTTAAATTGCAGGTAAAATATTCTGAAAATCTTTTCTGACAAAAATAACACAATTCCTATCACTTATGCTGTTGGATAATTGTTTCACGAATATATATTTCAAAATAGTTCATGAACACCAACCAAAGCTAAAAGTGTACCAACAGACATATCCAGAAAGCCACTGGCACCACATCCCATGTAGATATTTAACTTGCTTGGTGCACATTCCCAAACAGACCCTCTGCTGTCATCACAGCTTTGTCTCCCAGGAAAACACTTGAAATAGCATAATTCATACAGAACCATTAACAATCTTGAACACCAAAAAAAAGGGGGGAGGGATTGCTGTTATTAGGAAAAGTCAACGATGCAATAAAAATGAAGTTCCTAGAGATACAATTACCTTAAAATTACGGACTTCATATGTCTCAAAGTAAAATAATCCTGGAAATTATTCTCCAGGACACAGTCCTGTATTATTCTGGGGTTAGGACAAAACAAGAGAGAGATGTGATAATCACAATATTGAGCCTTTGTTATTCAGAAAGGTCAAGTTCACCCTCTGCTTTGAAATTTAGAGAAAAGAGATTAAAAACAAAAAAATAGTCTGCGTTCTTTCTGTGACTTGGACCTTGGATTCTGTGCCTTGGGATCCAGCTTTGGGTGAGAACTAATACAAATCCCCTGGGTGGCTGAATATTCTATTATAAATAGATCCTATACTACAACAAGTTGTCCACATCTTAAGGGATAGTGTAATTATACTGACTATATATGTTTAATACCTTTTAATACCCTCACCTATATGCCAAATAGTCCAGTAAAGTCTTTCCAAACACACCTTGCTGTTTCTTCTCTTTCTGCTTTTTTCCCAGCTATGGTGCCCACATTGCATGAAGTCCTTCTCAGGAATATCTGTCCAACCTCCAGAGCTACTCCTGAATATAATCTTTCCCCGGCCACATAAACATCTGTCTTGTTTGGAATTCCTCTAACACTTACTTGCTCTTCACTTGTTTCTAGTACATAATCATATGTTGTCTTGGATTGTTTTAAAATCATTTCTCCAAATTACAATAATGTTTACCCAATACATGCATTGTTTGTACCAAGTACTGTGCTTAACAAATTTAACCCTTACAGCAATCCCATGTATCAGAGTCTACCAAAATTTGCATTTTGTAGATGAAGAAGAAGAATTAAGTAGTAAGTAAGGGTACAACACTCTCTACTAATTAAGTAAAGCATGCACTCACATCTAAAGCTCTCCCAAGGTCTTATTTGACATTGTGAAATATGACCTCATGCAAATGCCTGTCCTCCTCAACTAGACTATAAACTAAGGTCAAAGAGAGTGGTGTCTTTTACTTCCTTCTAATATCTTCTGCCAGAGCATAGGGTGGGCAGGGTTTAAGAGCTTTGAGTGAGGAAGGCACAGAGAATGTATCCAGAATATTTCCTACAGCGTCCACTAAATGTTCTGTTGGGTCTTTATCTGTACCACACATTCTTAAAGGTCCAGTCAACTAAAGGCAGAAGCTTCTGGAACTGAAATTCCTCAAAGGAAGTAGGTTTTTATCTGTAAACTGGATTATGGTCAGAGTAGCAGGCTGCTTTTTGAAGATACTAGTTCCTCTTCTATTTTATATTTTATTAATTGTACTCATCTTTCTAAAATCTTACTGTAAACAATGTCATTTTAGCTTCTATGCTTTAATGAATATGCATATTTTGTTTTCAGTGAGTGGACAAATGTTTACAAAGGAGACAAATAAAAGCTACCTTTCTTTCCATAGTAAGCACATTATTAAACACTGAGGTATACACCCACATTACTCTGTGTAGCAAAACTGCAATAAAGAAAGAGCAGGGCTGACCGAGGGGCTGCCTCTTCCACACACTCGCAACTATGAAGCCCCACCAAGAAAGAGCAGTAGAGATGCTGGAGGGGGAAAAATCATCTGAGAGTAAATTAGAATAAAATGAACTGATTTTTTTCAGATACAATTACTACCAAAGTCTTTCACTAGCTTCATGGCATTCCAGGAAAAGGAACAACAACAATACAAGAACACTCCCATCTACAATTGTGTTCACTTTTAAGGAATGTAACCACTCAAATACAGACCGGCTTGACTGCAATTCTGCATCAGGATGTTGCTAACACTGATAATTCAACCAATCTTCTGCCACATGTCTTAAGAGTCAGCCAAGCCATTAATGGAATTGCATTCCTACCAAGGGGAGTTTAGGTAGGGGGTAGGTCCATCACTCCTAATAACACCTACTTCCCCAAAACTGATTCAGATGATTTGACTGTGTCAGCTCTTCATCAAATCAGCACTCATACACTTTGCAGGGTAATTGTCTTCATCTCAACTCCTACTTTATATTCCCGTAAAATGCAAAAATGCATATTGCACTAATGACATATAATAATTTAAATGAAAAGAAAGAAATCAATAATTTGCTCCACAGCACAGCATCTTACTATTAGCTTCACTGGATCCACCATTAATTTCAGTTCCTCCCCACACACTCATTAAACATAAAATATAGCTATTCTATGGATATCAAGGTTTTGGGTTTTGTTGTCTTTTTTTTTAAGAATATAGATATGGCAAAATACAAGCATTTTATAAATACTTTTTATATTTCTAAATACTCCATTTCTGATTTATACTTATATTGTTCATTGGAGCTTTCTAAAATGATGAATACACTAAACATTCTGAGCCATGGTTGTCCCACCACTTACAAATAAACTTTTCAGCAGCAATGCTTGCAAAAAGGAAGACTGAAAAATTACTGTTAATATATATAATGGAAGGGGTTAGAGTGCAAGCTAAAGAAAGTAAAGTGAAATACATCATTTGGTGAAACTAAGTGGTACAAAACCAACTGAAATTTTAAATTGTTAATAATGGTCCCGGAGCTAATTCAACTTTTCCATTGGTTTGTGGTTTACAAACAGAATTACACAGTATGCTTCTCTTCGAAGATCTTTACAATTCCTGTAAGGTGGATGAGAAGGGCTAACATTATCTGTTAAAGTCTATAATGTGACTAATGTTATTAAAATGGTATATGTATAAGCCTGTGAAGTATAACCTCATTACTCTAAAAACTATCTATCCATTGTCCTCCTTTAGAAGTTAACCCATAATGAACAAAAGTGTATCTCTGCCATCCTTCTTCTCCCCGTTTTCCCAGATCAATCTACCTTAGCGTTTTGTATGCTGACCAAAACATTCCATAAATAATGCTATGCTGCACACGCATTAAAGTTTAGAGAGTTTCTGCCTTTGAAGAAGATAGTGACAGGACTAAGGACACACGGGTTCAATTCCAAGACAAATATTAGGCGGGTGGTTTGAAAATATCAATCAAAAGAGGCCTAGGGGAAAAGAATACAAGCGTCCACTGCCACCACCCTTCTTTTCCCCTCCCCTCTTCCTCTCTTGTTCTCTTCCTCTCTTCTCTTCTTTCCTTGTGGTTTCTCACAGAGACTATCAAAGCAGGAAAGCTGCTAATTTAAAATTAGTGAGACACACGCTGGGAATATGTAATCCCAGGAGGAAAAAAAGAAACTGCTAAAGGGGGATGTGGGGGGTTGTTGGCAACATGTTTAAGTGACAATCCTCCCCACCCCCACCCTAATACTGCACAAATCCACAGATTCTTCTTCGACCCTCTTCTCCTTCCATGTCCCAGCACTCTATCCAACTTGACCCTTATTTCAAATAATTTAGGGACCTGCAGGGCATCCGCGGTGCAAGAGTGTCTCTCTCTGTATATGTGCCCAATTTTCTGGAAGCCCCTGAATCCGGACAGTAGTACCACGCAAGGGATCTCCCACCGGGGAAGGGGTGAAGAAAGGGGGGGAAAGAGGAAAGGATGCAGAGCTGCGCTCTAGGGCGAGTGGCTGAAAGGAAGAGAGGGAAGAAAGAAAGGGTGGGAAGGAAGTGGGGCTGGGAGAGAGGAAGAAAGGGATGAAAGAAAGGCTGGAAGACAGAAAGGAGGGGAGAGGAGAGAGGGATGTTGGGAAGGATGGGGGCGGGAGGGTTGGGGAGCGAGGAGGGAGGGGAGGGAGGGGAGGATGGAGAGGATGGGAGGGAGGAAGGGAGGGAGGGAGGCAGGCAAGGATGGAGGATGCTCTGCCCAGGACTCACCTCTGTGGGTCGGTGGGAGTTTCTCGCCTCCTCCTCTTTCTTGCCGGTTCCCAACAGCTGGAGGGTTAATCACTGAAGGGACTGGAGAGGCGGCGGCGGGGACGAGGGCAGCAGCTGCTGCAGCAGCCTCTGGCCGAGGTGCGGTGCCTCCTGCTCCGCCCGCCAGCCCGGGTCTCCGCCTTACTCAGGGCTGGAAGCGAAGCCGCTCCCCCCTCCCCCCGCCCGCCCGGCGTCCTGCCCAAGCGCGAGCGGCAGCGGCCCGGATCGCCGCTAGGGGAGGTGGCCAGTGCGCAGGCGCGGCCGCTAGCTCGCTTGCGCGTCCCCGTGGTCCCCGCTGTTCAGCTGGGCTGGGGGAGGTCGGGTGGGGGGTGGCGGGGGGACCCGGGCGCGCGCGGCTTAGGGAGCGCCGAGCGGGAGGGGCAGGGGCGGAGCTGGGGAGGCGAGGCTAGCTCCGCGCCGCAGGTGGGGGGAGGGGATGGCGGCGAAGGAGCACCGCCGAAGGGCGCAGGTGCCGTGTCCATGACAACCGCGTTACTCTCAGGGCAGGGACCCAGAGCTGAGTGGCCGGAAGCCGCGAGGACGGGTTTCTGAGACACTGTGCGGGAGAGGTCCTGGGGCGGAGGGTAGGGGGGAAGGGGACGGGGGTTGCCGAGTAGGAAGAAAGGGTGAGCCCGAGAGGGCACAGACACGTGGCAGGAGGAGGGCTGGGCCTAAGTGCAGGAAGGTGGAGTCTGGTATGGGAGGTAGGTTTGTTGGGACCTGGCTACTAGGGGGAGGAGGACTGGACTTCAAAATAGGATCTGGAAGAGGATGGAAGAGTTAAAACAAATGCAACATTTGCTCATTTCACGAGCCTTTGTTGAGTGCTGTGTATGTGGAAGGCATTCTAATTCTTTCATTGACGCAAAGAATATTACGAAGCCGCCAATTTGCACTAGCCACTCTACTTAAGCATTTCCAGATATCAAAAATGTTTAATATCCGGTGTTTGTCCTCGCGGAGGTTTTACTTTGGTTGGGGAATTTACATAGAGATTGTAGGGAGTTTATGCTCTGTTCATCACCATCAACTGGGGCTGGAATGTAACTGTTACAGAAATGCTAGAAATGAAGAAGGTACAAGCTACTAAGTTACAGTTATCTTTGTTCTGCTACAATACCAAGTGACTTTTTTTTTTTTTAATCAAGAGAGAATAAAGAAAAAAAATCTATGTCAGTTTGGTGAGACACAAGTGATGCTGCATTCACAACATCCTACTGGTCTGGTCTGTTCGCCCACAAGCATCAATGTTTGTTCGTGCCAACACTTGTATGGCCTTATATCACTTGGTACACGCATGTTTTTACACTCCTTCTTCATTGTCTATGTCAGCTACGTTACATCCCCTTCTCTCCAAGCTGGCATCTGCGATTGTTTGAAAATGTTATCAAAGCCAAGTGTCTTATTCTCTCCAGGCAATGGCTTGAGAGCTCTATCTCTAACCATTCCTTTATATTTTTCTCCAAATTCTTCTTGCCTTACATTTTCCTTGTCACCACCACTTCACCACTTTAAAAAAATTCCTGAAAGTGCACAGAAATCAACAGTGTAAATAAACTTAAGAAAAACCTCCTTAGCCTACGACAAAGTTTCAGTACCACGGACAGTGACACCGCAGGTTCCTCTCACCAAGCTTCTTCCTTAGGCTCAGCTTATAGAAACAGTAAAGAGACATTACAGAAGATACAGGATGGGCTTCAAGAAGCAAATGCTGAACACCAAATTATCTGTGCCAAAAGATATGAGCAGATTGGAAAAAGGAAAGAGCACACCATGGACTGGAGTATGTAGGAAGGAAGCAGGCCCTTCAGCTAGACTTGAAGAAAGAGTAGGTAACATTTAGAGAGACATCACAGGGCCCTAAAATGGTAAGAGAAGGATAAGTTACCCAGGGAGGTGTTCAAATAAAAATAGGGATACTTCATAGCACTACTGCACCATATCTTCCTGAAGACAGAGTATACTTTGATTTTAATTGGTCTAAGAATATGGAAAGGGTAAAGTAGTCCCAGTTAAGTAAGGTAGAATACTATCTCAAGGACTGACATTTCTTTGTTATTACTGTGATTTTTCATTCTCATCAGGCTGGACGGGATAAATTTAAAAATACAAGCCAAAGAATTATCAGACAAGTTCATCTCTTTAACATTGAGTGGACTCATGTATAGGTTTGTGAGTTGTTTTAAATTAGGCTTAAATCTGTAAGTCTGGGGGCACCTGGGTGGCTCAGTGGGTTGAGCTGCTGCCTTTGGCTCAGGTCATGATCTCAGGGTCCTGGGATCGAGTCCCGCATCGGGCTCTCTGCTCAGCGAGAAGCCTGCTTCCCTCTCTCTCTCTCTGACTGCCTCTCCATCTACTTGTGATCTCTCTCTGTCAAATAAATAAATAAAATCTTTAAAAAAAATCTGTAAGTCTGTTTCAACTGACAGGAGACGGGGTGGGAGGAAGGGAGAAACAATGTAAACTCAGTGTTGTCAAATGAGATTTTCTTCAGTTTTGTTTTGTAGTGACTTTCAAAACTATTAGATATTACTGAGAAACCTTTAAAAGTCATTTGTAAAATATTTATAAAGTTTTATCCATGCAATAACTTTAGACTTACCACAAAATAATAGCCTAAAAGCCATCCCTTATTTCTCAGACCCTTGACCTCCCTCACTCTTCCTTCTAAATGCACCAACCTATTGTCTGTCAATCAGATAGTGATAAGAAATTATCCAGGAAATGTATTTAAGCCCCCAGCAGGCAAATGACATCTGAGATTTTTGTTCCCTGCCTCCAAAGAATTTACTAACTCTTTCATGTTTTGGATGAAAGGGACCTCCACCCTTACCTTCCCCAATGGAAACATGCAAATTCAGTATTATTTCTTAGCTACATTTATTTCTCTCTGATAACAGTCTAAACATCCTTGCTTAAATAATAGCTATCATTGAATATTAAATAGCTGTCATTTCATTTGTCCCCATTCTAAACCAAGGGGATAATTTTAATTTTTTTTTTTACCTTTGTTTCTTTTGTTTTGAGACTGCTTGTGAATTTGTCTGTTTCTGATTTTTTTTAATTTATTTAAGTGTTGTCCTTCATTTCAATGACATAAACAGATACAGCCCTCAGAAAAACAAGCAGTTTCCCCTCCTGCATTCCTATCAAAGATTTATACCAAGATAAATAACAAAAAGCATATTATCATGTGCAAATGCAAAAATATTGTATATAAGCATTAACATGACATCCAGATTTTTAGAATAGATTCCAAGACTGATGATTCTAAGTAAAATTGTTCCTCATGCTTATACATTTAAATGTTAGGTAACTACACAGTGGGACCTTCATTCAGTCTGTTAGTTCCTGAAATTTCTCTCTCAAACCCTCCTGTGCAATTCATTTTTTAGTATATCTCAGTTTCAGGTTCACATCAAAATTAAGCAAAAAGTACAGAGTTTCTATATACCTCCTGTTGCCACACAAGCAAAACCTCCCCTGCTATTGACAATCACAGTGTTACACTTGCTAAAACAATGAGCCTACACTGACATATTGTTATCACTCAAAGTGTTAACACTTAGTATAGTTTACACTAAGGTTCAGCTTGTACATTCTATAGGTCTATAAAAAACATGTATCCACCATTGCAGTATCATACAGAACAGTTACACTGTCCTAAAAATCTATACCTTACCTGTTCATCCTTTCTTAACCCTAACCCCTAACAATCATTGATATTTTTACTGTATCTGTAGTTTTGCCTTTTTCAGACTATCATATAGTTAGAATCATACAGTAGAAAGCCTATTTAGTGTTTTCAGCCTTAAGTTTCCTCAATGTCTTTTCACACCTTCATAACTCATTTCTTTCAAGTGCTAAATAATATTCCATCATTTGATTTTACCAATTTGTTTGTCTATCTGCCCACTAAAGAACATCTTTGTTGTGTCCAACTTTTGGAAATTATGAGTAAAGATAATATAGAAATTTTGCTTTTTAATAATCTCCTAAATATTTCAGACCCCATTACAATATTTGTTACATATGAATCATACCCCAGGATTTCTTCTTCTATGATTCAGCTTGTTCTCACAAACCTAGCAGATTTCATCTCTTGTCAAACAAATACCAGTCAATGAAATGCTCACTGTTGTTTTTATGTACTCCTTTCATTATTAAAAAAAAGCAAGCAAACATTAAACTGTTTTAGAACTCTTGCTTTCTACCTATTCTATCAACTCTAACTTTGCTTTTTCTCAAATATATCTATCATTTATAGATTTGTATCCTTAGGTAATTGTGTGTATATAGTTTAATGGTGTGTTAATGTGTGTAAACACACACACCATTATTATGTTTGCAGGTAAACAGAGAAAGTGTTTTAGGAATTATATACATAAAATTTCTACCTCTTTCATTTTGAGACATTTCAGCTATGATATCATATAGATAGAATGTGGTAGAAAAATAATGGACCCCTAAAGATTCCCATGCCTACTTCCTTGAACATATAAATATGATATGTTACATGACAAAAGGAACTTCAAAGATGTAATTAAAGTTAAAGAATTTGAAAAAGGAGATTATCCTAAATTATCTACATGGGTTCAATACAATTACATGTCATCTTAAAAGTGGAGAATCTTCATTGGCTAGAGAGTCAAGAGATACATTAGATAAGACAGCAGAAGAGTCAGAGAGATTTCAAGCATGAGACTGACTTGAATAGTTTTGCTGGCTTTGAAGGGAGCCATAAACCAGAAAATAAGGGCAGCCTCTGAATGCTAAGCACAACTCCTGGCCAACAGCCAACAAAGAAACAGACCTCAGTCCTACAACTATATGGAAGTGAATTGTGCCAACAACCTGAACAAGCCTAGAAGTGAATTGTTCACTAGAGCCTCCAAAAAGGAACACAGAGCAGCCAACACTTTGATAGTGGCCTGGTGAAACTCCAAGCAGAAAAACCAGTCTAGCCCACTAGACTTCTAAACCACAGAACTGTAAGATAACAAATTTGCATTTTTTTTAAGGTACTAAGTTTAGGGGAATTCAGTGATGGGAAATTCACATGTAGAAATTCTATATCAATTACTTTATTTGCCAAAAATAAAGGAAGAATTTCACTGAATAGCATTCATGAATTCCCTTATTCCAGTGTTACCATATTCTAATGTGTAATATTAGGCAAGTTACTTAATGTCTATAAGACTTATTTTCACAGTCTGAAAAATGATGGTAATTTTTATGTACTTTCCTCTGTTGTGAGAAATAAATGATATTTGTCAAGTTTCCAGTATACTATTTTCCTTAAGTAGATGTTGTACTCTTCTTCTAGTTAACATTTCTAATATGAAAAAGTGAAACAGACATTAAAGTAAAATTATTCCTTGGTATGTTTTGACGATTTTAGATTTGTTTCCTTTGTCTTTTTTTTTTCCAAATTATCTTTTTATAAAGATAAAATAGGCTGTAATATCTTCTCATACTAAATAAGGCTTTTGCTTAATAAATTTCAAAATTGTATTATTTTATTCTCAGTTGTTACCCTGAAACAGCATTTTTCAAACTCTGCTCTAAGAAGGAATATTTCCTGTCTGAATTCTTTCAACAGCAAGTGACTATACTCCAACTTAATTTAGTTTGAGCAAAGAGGAGATTTTGGCTTACATATCTGAGAAGTGTCTTAATGAGACTCAGCTAAATTTAAGGGGTCATCAAAAAAAATATTAATTATGTTGAAGAATCTGGTTGTGTTTGCAGGGGTCTTGTTCATACATGAACAAATTATCATGACCAGAGGAATGTGATTTTTTGGTTCATATACTCACTCCTACGACTGACTATGTGCAAAAAGAGGAGAATTATCAAAAAGATTTGAAGGGCATGGGAAAGCTTATAGCACAAACCAAAATTTTAGCTTCCCAGCCCATCATTGTGAAGTTTTTAAAAAGTGACTCCTACAGGGGTGGCTCAGTCAGTCAAGCATCTGCCTTCTGCTCAAGTCATGATCCCAGTGTCCTGGGATGGAGCCCGGTACTGGATGGAGCTTCCTGATCAGCAGGGGGCCTACTTCTCCCTATGCCTCTCCCACTTCCCTCTGCCCCTCTCCCCGCTTTTGCTATTGTCTATCAGATAAATAAAATATTTTATTAAAAAGTGATTTCTGGGCGCCTGGGTGGCTCAGTGGGTTAAGCCGCTGCCTTCGGCTCAGGTCATGATCTTGGAGTCCTGGGATCGAGTCCCGCATCGGGCTCTCTGCTCAGCAGGGAGCCTGCTTCCTCCTGTCTCTCTGCCTGCCTCTCTGCCTGCTTGTGATCTCTCTCTGTCAAATAAATAAATAAAATCTTAAAAAAAAAGTGATTTCTATAAATAAATAAATAAAATATTTTTTAAAAAGTTATTTCTACAGTGATATTGTATTGGTAAGTGCTGGGAGAAACACATTTTAAAGTTTTCCTTCTTGAATACTCAGAAAATGATAATATACATGAAGATTATTTAAGAGAAACATAACATATATAGTGTCTCCCATACTTATTTGGTCTCAAAACCCTGTCACAAAGCGTCTCTTATGATTAGAGTTCCAAAGAACATACTTTGGGAAAAGCTGACCTTAGTTTTCACCTTACTCTTTTTTTCTTTGATTCTCATAGCTTAGTAATGAGGTTATTTCTGTTTTTCCTTGATTTAAAAAATATCTGATCCTTACTGCCATTATTATTATTATCAAAGATCATTTTAGCACTTAAGGGGACTTTAATGATAATTTTTCCTATCCAACTTCCTTATTTTGCAGATGGAGTAACAGACTCAATGTGCTTTTTCTCCTATAATCATGGGACTAGTCAAAAGCCAACTAAGTTATGCTGATGTAATAAATAATCACCAGAGCTCAGAGGGTCATGTGCTCGCTCTGTTTTACATGGTTCTTCTTCTGAGACCCAAGCTAACTGCACAGCCACTACCTGGAATCTAATTCACTATCATTACAGAGGGACAGAAAATAATGAATTGGTCTGGCCAAGAAGTAACTTATATATTGGGTCCCGCTAGTCTCATAACCCACATAACCACAAGGGGCTTTGAAATTCAGAACTACTGCATGCCTGGGAGACAAGGAACCTGAAATATGTAGTAAGCAGTTTTGATTACCACAGTGAAAAAAATGTTGGGACAGGATTTCCTGACTGACTTCTCTCTACCACTACTGATTTCCAAATAGGGTTTGATGATGCATGATGATAAAGATATCACAGAATATTTACCAGTGCTAAGAACTGAATCTAGAGCTTTTCACACATTAATCAATAAGGAGATTGCTAATATTATCTACATTTTAAGATGAAGAATCTGATACACAAGGTGTTTTAATAAGAGTTGTCCCCTGACTATAACTGAAAGGCACTCTTATGTATAAGGCTCTGGGTATAGTTGAGGTCACAGAGTTGGCAGGTGCTAGAAGTGAATTTTTAATCCATGCAGCTTGGCTCCAGGGTGCACTGTGCTCTTCCCAGCTATCTACGACCTTCCTACTACTGGAAGAAAAATAACTCCTTCCTGCAAGTCAAAACACTAAGTTCCTAGTTCAGCTGTGAGGTGACTAAAGCAGATTCCTATTTTTTTTTCTTTTCTTTTTCTTTCTTTCTTTCTTTCTTTTTTTCCCCCACTTGTAACACATGCACATTAGGAAGGAGATTTACAAATTTGAATTGTAAAATACCAAATGCTCATCAAACAAAGAAGATTTAAACTATCTAAGAAACATCTACAGTCCTCATTCTATGTACAAATATACATGCACACATTCCTACATTTTATTTAAAAAGTGCTCTGGTGATGAAAAAAATAAAGACCACTGAACAATCTGGTCTCAAATTCTACAAACACTATTGTCCCAAGTGCCTGTTTGCATTGTGTATTATCACGATGTTCTTACTAAAGCCTTAAACTCATCCCTTTAAAGCTTCAGCACATTAATTCATTCATCCCTTCAAGAAACTTCTGACACTTGCCTAGTAGATGACAGTCACAATCTCAATGCTGATTATTTAGATAAATAAAATACAAAGTTTGTGCCATCAATGATCTCATAGTTTAACGAAGCAAAGTAAGAAGAGATACGTGCAGTATAATGCAATGAGAGCTTACAGAGCATACTGTTTATTGCTTATCCAGCATCCATTCCTCTCTACTGCCATTCTAACAGCTGTGGATTTCTCCACCGTGTAGCCCAGGTGCTTTAGGCTGAGGTGAGCCTCACCTCCGGCTCCAAGACTAGGCCTGATAAAAGGGAATCCCATTGACCTTGTCACAGGTATTGGTTCACAAGTTCAGACTTAAGCTCCTTATTCCCTTTAATTTCCTGGTCACATGGTTTGACTTGGGAATTGACCTATGATGGGATTTGCACATATGGGACAAAAAGAGAATTTTCAAGTGGCTTCTGAAAAATAACTCTCTTTTCAAAAGTGCTAATAGAAGAAATATCCATTTTTCTTTTGATTTTAAATGGCGTACAGGCATATAAAGAGGAAATGACACAGTCTTTTTATATAAGCCCAGGTTCAAATAGGGAAAAAATAAACTACTGCAGATAGTTTAAGCAAATAGAATTTCATACAGGGAATTGATTGCATAGTTGTTTGAAAGATTAAGAGAATAAAAGAGAAAATAGAGTAAACTAAAGATAAGCAACTCCAGGAAGCATCTTTAGGGCCAGGACAGGGAGAATAAGGGAAGAGGTGGTTTTATCAGAGCTAAGGCTGTGCTGTGGTGGTGTTACCAAAGAGGAACTATCTGAGTTAGTGCCGCAGCCATGAAAGGCATGGACACTACTGCTGAAACAATGGTCCTTGAAGGACTTTATGTATTTCTAGAAGTAGTACTGTCAGAGAGAAAAAGAGAGATGTAATAACAATGTCTCCTCTCCACCTGTCTTTTGATCTTTTCCCAGTGTCTCCTACTGGCATAATTTTGGAGAGTAGCCAGAAATAGAGCCTGAAAAACTTAACGTATCTCCCTAACCACAGAATTGTGACAAACAGTGTGTAAGAGAATGGAAGAAAGTAGGCAAATAATCAACACATTGAACCCTTTGCATTCAACCCTCAGCATCCATACACATTCTACCTTAAGTTTTAATACAACACAGATGACAGTGATGTAATGCAACTTATCTAGATGCAACTACACTTTGCATAAAAGATAATCTCTCCTTCCCCCCAAAATGGAAAACCCAAATTCTATCACTTACATGTCTTTGTTCGTTTTCATTCACAGCCACAAGTCCACTTGGATATCCTGTCAACTATTATTACTCCTTATGTTAAAAAAGAGAAAAAGAAATTAGCTACCATTTAAAAGTACATGCATACACATACACACACACAATGTTCTAGAACTCAATATGAACAACTCCCCTTATCTGCTATAATATTATATTATATTATATGGAATGTAGTCATTCCATGTTTACTTGGCCCCTGCCAGGATTTCAGGATCCTTACCTAGTGAGGATAAGTCAAGTCTTCATTCCTGAGAGTATGACTGCTTAGTGAAGATGTCTTTTTGATTTGTCTAAACTTCCATTAATTTTTCCTACTGAATACTAAAATACTAAGTGACACTCCAGGAAACCTCCTTGGTTCCAGACATAATTCTGCCTGTCTCCACTATAGGGCAGCAACCCAATCTCTCCTTGGCAATTAGAATAAATCACTCCATAAATCACAGTAACGCATTATTTGTCATTGTTTCAATGGAATGAGGAGCCCACAGTGACCAGGTAGCAAATATAACTTCCATTTCTTTTTTTTTTTTTAAAGATTTTATTTATTTATTTGACAGACAGAGATCACAAGTAGGCAGAAAGGCAGGCAGAGAGAGAGGAGGAAGCAGGCTCCCTGCAGAGCAGAGAGCCCGATGTGGGGCTTGATCCCAGGACCCTGGGATCATGACCTCAGCTGAAGGCAGAGGCTTTAACCCACTGAGCCACCCAGGCGCCCCTATAACTTCCATTTCAATGAAATAATTATGTCTCCTGGTTAAAACAGTATTCATTATGGAAATAAGAACTCTCAACCAACAGAGCCCAGAGTTGTATGCATAGGAAAAAAAAATTAGTGAGTGGTTCATTTCTCTTCTTAATTAACAGATTAGCAGTAAAACAGTATCATATGGTACTTAGCAGAATCTGACACTATGTGGTATGGAAAAAAAATTAAACCCAAATTTCAAATTATTGTCTCTTAGATGGTATGCATCTAATACTTTAGGAAGAAATTCTATGTTTCTGTCAAACCAGCTACTTTAGAGTCAAGAAGTATAAGGTAAGATCCATGAATTTTATGGCCCTATCACTGTCCTTCTTTTACCTTGTAGTAAGTTCTTTGGCCAGAAGCAATAGCTTGATGGTGAATAAGACACCCTAAAAGCCTCTTGATGTTGGTGCTAGAAGAGGCACTGGAGTACAAAAAGCAAATCCAATATCCAGAATAAGTTTCAGTTCCAGTGAAGACAAAAATCATTTACTGTTTCAGGCTGGAAAAAGTCCAAAGCAATCAATCTGATACTAAGCGGCTGCCTGGTCTCCCCAAGGAACAGTGCCAATCAGGGCCTAAATTTGACCTCTGCTGTTGGCTCCTGTGCACTCAGCAAGGATGATAGTCAAATATCTTTTGTAAGACAAGGTCTATATTGTCAAGGTTTCTGAAGAACTTCTATGCTACTTTGCACACGAATGCATGAATTAAGCGCTGATACAGAGGTTAGGAAGTTACTGTCTAGCTGATATCTATAGTCTAGGTCCTCATGTATGTCTTTTCTCTCAGAATAAAGTACTGTTGCTTGGCTTCTGCCGTTCAGCAATCTCATTGTTTCCTCTGAAATCAGGGAGCTTATTTCAAAGTTGGCCTCTTGCAATGTCATCCCCAGCCAACAAAAGAAAGTGACCAAAAAACCCATTTTATTTCATTTATTATGGATGATCCCAAAAATATAGAAAAGATGGAGAATAGTATAATTAAATATACCTATCACTCAGCCTCAACAATTATTAGTTCATTATCAATCTTCTTCCACCTATATTTATATTCACCCATTGAATCACAGAATTTTTGAAGATTCCAGGACTTCCCTCATTAATATATTTCTCAGTATCTGAATGAAGGGAGTATTCTCTAGACCCATCTGCAAACCATATTGGGAGATGACCAAACTGCAAATAATAAATATACTCTTATTTCTACCCTCCTAAACCTTGAGATATTTCTTCATTACACCAGGGCAACTGTATACTCCCAATATCATTGAATATAGACCACATTGCTGGGAAGGGCCAGCATTCCCTATACCGATGGATAAAAGATTACTCCAAATGTTGCTGTGAAAGAGAGGAGAAGGCAAGGGGGTCAATGCTCAGAGATGAAGACCCTTTGCTCTTCTGTGCTCCCAACTTTATTGGTCCTTCAGGAGAATCACAAACCTTTATCACTATTTCTCAAGCACTTAACCAGTGACAAGGGGTCCTACTGGAACTAGGAGATCTTTTTACAGGAAAGATGCAATATGCTAATCTATGTGTTCTACCAGTTCTGATAAACATAGCCTAGTGGACAATGCATACATCTCTTAGATCAGAGGGCAGCTGTTGGGGCTAAGAAAGCTTCAGAGAAGGCAACTGCCCCAGCATTCCTAGTGCAGAGTGGTCATGCAGGCCTCAACATTCCAAGGGCCTACACCCTTTTCCAAAAACTTCCCTTGCCCCCAGAGGCCTTTGGCCTCTTGTGATACATTTTAGCAAGCCAGGTATTATGGATGATTTCATGCTCTACGTTAATTCCAAAACCACATGAAAGGCTGATATGTCCACAGCTGATCTACCCCATCTGCTTAAGATAGCACATCGAATATAGAATCTCTGTAAGCTGACGTTTGTTCCAAAATCCTTAGAATCCATTCTCACACATTTTCTCCAAGTTTCAGCTCATATAAGTAAAAAATATCCTTACAATTATTTTTTATGTGTAAGTCATATGCCCTTGGATAAGATTTTACACCTGTCTCCTGATGTATGCCAATATCTGATTCAAGTTGTATGTTCAAAGGCAATGAGGCATGGGGGAGGTTTGTCTTAAGAACAGTCATCCGCTTGCAAAGCAACTTCCTTACGGAAGGTTACTACCACAGGGTCTCCAAAGAGTCAAAGAGTAATAGCCATTGATATGGGTAATTATTTCTGCTAATAATGGAAATTCAAGAAGATTTGTGGGTTCAGGATACTCAAATTAATCCACGTCCACCCAGATATGCTTATGCCAAACCCCAGAGTTCAATTATTTCCAATAAATGCTTTAAATATTACACAAGATAATATGCTTTAATTTTTACATAAGATACGTGGGCCATGAATTATACTTACATTATAATTCTGGAATTTTCACTTTTAAACTTGGGATGGGATTTGGGATCTCCCTTACAGCGACAATAAATGAGAGGTTATTTTAGAAGCACAATAAAATCCCAATATATTGAGTCTCTGACTTGCCTTAAACTAAGAGATTAAAGCCCTGGGCTTATCAGTTTCTTTCTGTAAGTGATCAAATGCACTCTCAAAAAAAAAAAAAAAAAAAAAAATCTTGCCTTCAGCATTTGTAGTCATCATTACCACCAGAGCAGCTGAATACATGAACCACTTGGTTTCCCAGAGCTTTGACTTCAGCAGGCATTTCATATAAAGCAAGAGATGCCACTGCATGTCATGGATTAGCAGTAACCCCTTTTCCACTGGTCATAAGGCCATCTATATATGCAAGCTCTGCAAGGTATATAACTAAGAATCCCATTATTGAAGTCCATTTTCCAGAACTTGAGAAAACCAAAAGGATTTTAATGATTTAATTCAGGGATCTAATTCAGGAATATTATTATATACTTACTGGAAAGTCTGAGAGAAATAAAAAAAGGGGATGAAGATGTGATACACCAGAGATTACGAAGTTATTAGTGGCTACTTAATCTAGTTCTTGGAGAACAGAAGAAATAAGATGTTATAATCAGCATCCAGAAGAACACTCATGTTCTTCTCTGCTGGGGTGATGTCTAGATAGACTGAAACCACGGACTAGGGGTCTGAAGCTTGTGCCAGAATGATGGAAGAGGAACACTGACATTGAAACTGGATTGCTGATGGACAAAAAGGATACAATTGCTCAAAAGTACTGCCGGAAGAAGAGCAAGAGGAAAGAAGAACAGTAGTTTCTGTATTTCTTCAACTACCTGATGCTTTGCTGGTATCACTTTTTGGAAGAATCTCAGTAGATGTCAGCTCGGAAGGAAGGCTAAGGAATATACTTTGTAGTCTTCTGTACCCAGAATTTCAGAGCAGAGAAGCTGTGACCAAAAAAAAAAAAAAAAAAAAAGGCAAATATACAATGCAGGAAAAAAGATTTATTTCTGGGCACAAGTCATTTCTGTGTATGTCATTTCCTTTTGGGTAAGAAAGATTTTGTGTTTGTCTCCCCAGGTAAATATAAAAATCTGACTCAAGTTTGTTAAGCACCTATATATAAGAAATATTATTTGTATTCCACAGAAACTGTGGCAAATAAGAATAAATATTGATATTCTAGAAATGGAGACAGAGAAAAATCATACAAAAAATATATGTGTAATGTAATTTTCAGTGTTGATAAAATCATGAAGAAAAGTAAAGTGTAGTAAAGGGTAGAGGAATTGGTAGAGCCTCTTAATGGGATATTAGGGAATTTCTGAGAAAGTGATAGATGAACACAGACGAGAAAAAGTATATGAGTGTGATGGTTAATTGTATGTGTCAACATGAGGATGTTTTTGGATAAAATTAACATTTACATCAGTGAACTTTCAGTAAAGGGATTATCTTTCATAACATGGGCAGTCCTCATTCAATCAACTGAAGGACTGAATAGAATAAGACCAGCTTCCCAGAGAAAGAAGGAATCCTCCAGTAAATGCCTTCAGACTTCATCTGTACCATTGGCTCTCCTGGGTCTCCAGAATGCTGACCTACACTACAGATTTTACCAGCCTTCATAATCATGTAAGTCAACTCCTTATAATAAATATTGATACAGGTATATATCCTTATGATATGTAATATAGATATATTTCCTTATCATATTATATATATATATATATATATATACACATGTATATATATATAATTATTTTTGAAATAAATAGAAACAATAGTCTAAATAAATAAGAAACCTTTTGGTTCTGTTTCTCCAGAGAACGATCATTAATTTAGTGACTGGTACTTGTCAAGGTTCTATGTAGGAACATTCTGGCATAAGTAGCAGCAAAGGTCAAGGTCCTGAGGTAAGACCAAGCTTGTAGCATTCAAGGAACATTGAAATGGAGTAGTAATAGTAGTGGGTAGAAGTGGAGTAAGGTAGAGAAGAACAACAGCAGATAGGGCCAGAAAGATCTATAGGGGCCATATCACAAAGAATATGTAAGGTTATGGGAAGAATTGAGGATTATATTCTTATTTTGATGAAAAGCCATTGAAGAGTTTTGGTCAGGGGAGTGACACATCTGATTTTAATTTTCAAAAGATCATCATATGGAGAATTGACTCAGGGAACCCATTCAAGAAGCACAGACACAAGGTGGCAAGATACTGTATCGAACTAAGCAAGATATGGTAGCTTTGTGAACCCCATCCTGCCCCTGCACTTGGAGATATATGATCTGTTTTCTTTTTGTGGTTGTTTAAGATAGTTTGAGCTGAGTCTTCTACTCTGTAGCCATCGTGATCCTTGCTGATGCAAAATTTTGCTACAAGTGTGTGGTGCTGAATCAAGGTCAAAGGAGGTCAGTGAAAAGAATCCCTCGTTCCTGGACTAGGAAGTTGGTGATCTTTGTAAAGCAGTTATATAAGAGCTGGGTAAAATGACATCTCTGCTCCCTTAGGAAACAACTGTGTACTTACAGAGGGTGAATATATATAGGGTGACTGAGAAAGAAAAAAAATCAGACTATCAAACTGTTAGATTAGTCTTCTAGCCTTTGGTGAAGTCTACAAGAGAAATAATGACTTATTTAAAACTGAAGTTTTTGAAAATAGGGAAGAGAAAGAATGGAAGAAAAATATCATTCTTTTCTACCTATGGATGATATCCAAATTATTTCAAACCCACTTAATACAGAGTTCAGTAAGTTTGGGAATGCCCCACCTCTACCCTTAAGCTAAGGTATTTGCTAACAGCAGGGTTGGTAGGAGGCCTAGAAAGTGATGAAATGAGAAGATGAGCCTAACTCCTCAGACTTCTGTCAAGAAAATTCTTCTACGCATCATTTTCAACTGATGAAGTAGTTAATCATGCCATAGAAAAGGTACAGATGGGATTTAATCTGGGGTATTATGAAAGTTTTGGTACCCTTTCACCTAAGGTTTATTTTTTTTTTATAAACATATATTTTTATCCCCAGGGGTACAGGTCTGTGAATCGCCAGGTTTACACACTTCACAGAACTCACCATAGCTCATACCCTCCCCAATGTCCATAACTCCACCCCACTCTCCCAACCCCCCTCCCCCCAGCAACCCTCAGTTTGTTTTGTGAGATTAAGAGTCACTTAATGGTTTGTCTCCCTCCCGATCCCATCTTGTTTTATTTATTCTTTTCCTACCCCTCAAACCCCCCACGTTAAGGCTTAATGATTTTTAAAGATCAACTTTCTCTGCGATTGTTTTCAAAATCTTGACCATGTGATGCCCAAATGATTGTCTCAAATGCTCTGAGACAGAAGTCAATATGAAGGTGTCATTCAATTTCCAAAGGAATTGGCAGTGCATAGAAGCATGTTGCTAAGAGAATGAAATAATTAGAATAGATTTTGACCAGATTAACGACTGTGTGTGACTACCATGCTTGTAAATTTTTGGAAGCAAAAGCTCAAAAACTATTAACTTTTTAAGGAAACTGTAAGGCCAAAAAAAAAAAAAATCCATATCTGGCTAAATACTCAGGACTTTAAATGCTCAAACCCAGAACAATCTCCAGATCCTCAAATTTTTCCCAGCTGAGACTGGACTGCAAATGTCATACCATCACTAGAAAGGGCAAACTTTCCAATGTCCATTTAAAATATGACTATGCAGGAAATGACAGACGCTGGTGAGGATGTGGAGAAAGGGGAACGCTTCTACACTGTTGGTGGGAATGCAAGCTGGTGCAACCACTCTGGAAAACAGCATGGAGGTTCCTTAAAAAGTTGAAAATAGAGCTACCCTATGACCCAGCAATTGCACTACTGGGTATTTACCCTAAAGATACAAAGGTAGTGATCCAAAGGGGCACGTGCACCCAAATGTTTAATAGCAGCAATGTCCACAATAGCCAAACTATGGAAAAAACCTAGATGTCCATCAACAGATGAATGGATAAAGAAGAAGTGGTATATATATACATACACACACACACCGGAATACTATGCAGCCATCAAAAGAAATGAAATCTTGCCATTTGCGACGATGTGGATGGAACTAGAGGGCATTATGCTTAGTGAAATAAGTCAATCAGAGAAAGACAATTATCATATGATCTACCTGATATGAGGAATTGAGAGGCCATATGGGGGGGCTGGGGGGAAGGAAAAGAATAAATGATGGGATCAGGAGGGAGACAAACCATAAAAGGCTTTTAATCTCACAAAACAAACGGAGGGTTGCCAGGGTAGGGCGGTAGTGAGAGGGTGGTGGGGTTATGGACATTGGGGAAGGTATGTCTACGGAATGTGTAAACCTAGCAATTCACAGGCCTGTACCCTTGGGGCTAATAATACATTATATGTTAATAAAAAAATAAAGCATTTTAAAACATAAAATAAACTATGACTATGGAGGAAAATGGACCTGAAATATCCTAAAAGTAGAACTGGGTATTTGGAATTTGGCTAACCAAGGATCTCTTGATATTCCTATCCAAGTGGACATAATATTCACTATCACCCTGTAACTCCAGTGTTTCTTATCCCATTCATCCTTTCTTTTTTTCCATTCATCCCTTTTCTTAATAGAGCATTATTTGTTGTTGTGTGTTGGTTTACTTTACTGATGGTGTTCAGTTCCCTTGCCACCACAATGTTGGTATGTTTACTATCAGCAAAATAGAAATAGCTACATCTGGACCCAAGGGAAGGGAATAAATGAACCTTCAGGTTGTCTCCTTTGTGCATGGACTCTCTTGCAAGCACATAGACAGGAGAAAGGATGTCTGTGAGCATCTGATGACTAAAACATTTAATTACTGTTAACATGGCTGAGTGCTTACTCTTTATCAGTCTTCCCTTCTCTTTTCCTAACAGTATGACTATTTTCATTCAGGTGTCCATCCCTCCCCCATGAAATCCTGTGATCAAGGAAATTTTCCATCCTAAACACTAGTTTTCTAACTAAAGAATGATGTCTATTCCCCTCCCTTCACTATTGGTTTAAATACCTAGATGTAATAACAAAGATGTGGCATTCCTTTGGGCACAATTTTTTAATGAAATGGTCATGTGTCTCAATCTGGGCTATGAGAACAAGTAAAGGTTTCCTGGTATTTTGGGAAACATGTTTCCAGCTTTTCAATCTTATTCTCTGCTAATGGATATCATGGTAGATAGAGATAAAACCAGGACTGCCACAGCTATTTTGCCACTATGATGAGTACATTTTTAGGACAAAGACAAAGTAAAAGGGAGGCATAGTTTAAGGAGCTAAAAAAGAACAGCAACAAAAACAAAACTAGGGCCACTGCAGGAACCTGTCTCACCAGTGGTTTTACATAAGTCAACAAAATTCTTTGTTCTTTCAGAAAGTTCAGAGTGGATTTTCTGTCTTGTATCCAAATTTACCCTGACGGTGGAATACAAAGTTAAGAATCAGATGATAGGCGAATGCAGATTATAAACCTAATCCCTAGAAGAAGTGTTGCCTAAAACCAAACTGAAAGAGGGGCGCCTGGGTGGCTCAGTGGGTTAAAGCCTCTGCCTTCGGCTCAGGTCATGATCCCAGGATCCTGGGATCGAGCCCCACATCGGTCTCTCTGCTCAGCAGGGAGCCTGCTTCCTCCTCTCTCTCTGCTTGCCTCTCTGCCTACTTGTGATCTCTGTCAAATAAATAAATAAAAATCTTAAAAAAAAAAAACGGAAAGAAAAACAGCACTTTGCAAAGATAAGGGAGAGGAACTGTGGGCACACTAAATGTCGCTAAATGTTATCTGGCATACTATATTACTCTTACTTAGTGTGGGATCTCCTGGTGGGACATAGCCTAACTCCACACCATTAAGAAAAGAGTTAGTGGCTACAGTTGTGCTTAGGTGAACCTCAGAACATCGAAGGGGATGAATTTACAGGACACTGAGAAATTTAAAGTCATACAAAGTTTTGTTGATATCATCTGATTTAACATTGTCTGTACAGAGCAGAAAACTGGAGGGACAGAGAACTTATAACCATTTGGTGACTCTGGATGACAGGTAGTATAGAGGAAAGGACCAACAAGAACAAATGTTAGGGGCATCTGGGTCAATACCAACATGGCAACTAATAGAGCAATATGATAAGCCCAGAGCGAGGACACAAAATCAAAAGCCCAAAGGTAACTGAATCAATAAAGCCAGAAATGTGTAAGATGATAAATGGCAACTAGCAATGGACACCCAGCCATGGTGTTGGGGAAACAGAGGTATTGCAGGCTGTGCTGAGAAAACACACGTCCCATTTGGGGCTCTTCAGCTCCTGCAGGATTCCTTTCATGCAGGACTGTGGGCTGAAATTACCAGAGCTTGCAATTTATGATATACTCTGGAACTCCAGATTTTATGAGAAACATCCTTATTTTAAAATGTTGACAACTGGGGCACCTGGGTGGCTCAGGGGTTTAAGCCTCTGCCTTCGGCTCAGGTCATGAGCCCAGGGTCCTGGGACTGGGCCCCACGTGGGGCTCTCTGCTCAGCAGGGGGCCTGCTTCCATCCTCCCCCTGCTTCTCTGCCTACTTGTGATCTCTCTCTCTGTCAAATAAATAAGTAAAAATCTTTTAAAAAAATGTTGAAAACTAATTCAAATTAAAACACTGTGTAAACCTACACTCTGCAGGTCAACACACACACATAATCCAATATATCTGAATGGTGGATTGGAACCTAAAGTCCTAAGTTTCCCACATATGCCTTATGGGAAATTTTTATTTTTTTTTTTTAGATTTTTTTTTTTTTTTTAATTTGACAGACAGAGATCACAAGTAGGCAGAGAGGCAGGCAGAGAGAGAGAGAGAAGATGAAGCAGGCTCCCTGCGGAGCAGACAGCCCGATGTGGGGCTTGATCCCAGGACCCTGGGATCATGAACTGGGCCGAAGGCAGAGGCTTTAACCCACTGAGCCACCGAGGCGCCCCTATGGGAAATTTTTAGAAACAAATATCTCTGTTGGTAAAGAGACCATTTTTTGAAATTCAGCACTTTCTACAGTTTCCCTTAATTGTTCTTTTGTTGCTGCTACATTCCAGAAGACAAAAGTTTGATAATTCTCCTAAAAAATGTCAAAATGGCTAGTCGGTAAAGCATGCAAATCTTGATCTTGGGGTTATGAGTTTGTATTAGTGTAGAGATTACTTAAAAATAAAATAATTTTAAAAATGTGATACAGAATTTGAACCATTATTATAAAATTATATCTCCTTCCCTACCACATATAAAAAGGAAGATAAACCTAAATGAATAGATCTGTAAAAGCATATATAAGAGTAATATGGGCTAACCCATAGGAGAAATAGCAGTATACCAATAAATGAAAAATTAGTCAAAGAATACACCTTTAAAAATATCTTTCCTGTTTTGAGTTTTATATTTATCAGTTTTCCTCTTTCCAACTTGCAAAAAACAATTATATCTCTAAAGTATACATTCTCTGAAGACCCACTCTTTAGGATACAAGATACATTTAAAAAATAAGGTAGAAGGGCGCCTGGGTGGCTCAGTGGGTTAAAGCCTCTGCCTTCAGCTCGGGTCATGATCCCAGGGTCCTGGGATCGAGCCCCGCATTGGGCTCTCTGCTCGGCGGGGAGCCTGCTTCCCTTCCTCTCTCTCTGCCTGCCTCTCTGCCTACTTGTGATCTCTGTCTGTCAAATAAATAAATAAAATCTTTAAACAAAAATAAAAAATAAAAAATAAGGTAGAATATTTTTAGACTTTTTTACATTGGTATAGAATAATTGATCAGAAAATTTTAAAAATTGTATATTAAGAAAAACACAATGAGTTTAAACACAATACTTAAAATTCCAAAGCTTATAAATGTGGAGAACGTGCTAAAATCAGTTGTTTTTGATACCCTCTGCCTTTGGTTAACAGAAAAATACTTGCCAAGATATTATTTGACAGCTTTTCTCTGACTTAAGATATACAACTGAATCATTTTTTAGTATATTCATGGAGCTGTGTAACTATCACTACTATTTGATTTTAGCACATTTTTTTCACCCCCAAAATACATCCTGTACCCATTAGCAGTCATTCCTCATTCTACCCTCCTGTGCCCAACCAGTCCTAGACAACCACCAATCTAGTTTTGCCTATTTTGGACATTTCCATATAAATGCAATCATAAAATATGTAATATTGTGTAATTGTCTTTTTTCACTTACACTGTTTACAAATTCCATCCATGTTGTAGCAAGTATCAGTACTTCATTTTTTTTATTACCAAGTATATTCCTTTTTATGGATACCACATTTGCTTATCCATTCATCAACTGGTAAATATTTGGGATGTTTTCACCTTTTGGCAATTATGAATAATGCTGCTATAAATATTTGTAGGGTTTTTGGTGTGTGGTTGTGTTTAAATTCCTCTTGAGTATACACGTAGGTTAGAATTACTGGGTCGCATGGTACAGATATGTTTAACACTTTATGGAACAGCCACACTGTTTTCCAAAATGGCTACATGATTTCACATTCCCATTAGAATGTATAAGGGTTCCGATTTCTCCACATCCTTGTTAACACATTATTTTTCTTTTTGACCTTAGTCATCTTAGTGATTGTCAGTATCTTATTGTGTTATTGATTTGCATTAACCTAATGCATGGTGATATTAAGCATCTTTCCATATGTTTATTAGCAATTTGCTTATCTTCTTCAGAGAAATGTCTATTCAAACCCTTTATGCATTAAAAAAATCCATTATTTATCTTTTCATTATTGAGTTGTAAATGTTCTTTTTATATTCTGGCTATAAGTTCCTTATCAGATAAAAGATCTGTAAATATATTCTCCCATTCTATGGGTTTTTTTTTTCCCCACTTTTTTGCTGATATCATTTGTAGCTTAAAGTTTTTAATTTTGATAAAATCCTGTCTACAGGAGTACCTAGGTGGCTCAGTGAGCTAAGTGTCCAACTCTTGATTTCAGTTCACATCATGATCTCAGCAATGTAAGATTGGTATGGAGCCTGCTTAAGATTCTCTCCCTTCCTTTCCCTCCTCCTCCCAGCCCCCACCACCCCCACTTGTGCACATGTGTACATGCTCTTTCTCTCTCAAAAAACAAACAAACAAACAAACAAACAAACAAACTAGTTTATGGGTTTTTTGGTTTTTTGGGGTTTTTTTTGATCACTTATCTTTTGTTTTGTTTTGTTTTAAAGATTTATTTATTGGAGAGAGAGAGAGCAAGAGAGAGTGTGGGAAAGGGAGGGGCAGAGATAGATGGAGAGAAAGAACCTCAAGCAGATTCCCCACTGAGCATGAAGACCAACACAAGGCTCTATCTTACAACCCTGAGATCACGATCTGAGCTGAAATCAAGAGTCAGATGCTAAAAGAAAGTCAGATGCTTAACCGACTGAGCCACCTAGATACCCCTGTCATTTATTTTTTTACTGTCATATCTAAGAAACTATTGTTTAATCCAAGGTTACAAGGATTTATGCCTGTGTTTTCTTCTAAGAAATTCATAATTTTTAGCTATTACATGTATATATATGATCCATTTTGAGTTAATTTCTGTACAGTGTAAATAAGTAATCCAAAAATTTTTTTTCATATGGATATGTGGTGATCCTGGCACCATTTGTTAAAATGTCTTGGCACATTTATAGAAAACAAATTGGCCATTCAATGAAGTTTTTATTTCTAGAGTCTCAGTTCTAATCCATTGATCTATAATTATCCTTATGCCAATACCACACTGTCTTGATTACTGTTGCACTATAGTAAGTTTTGATATTAGAGAGTGAATTCTCCGCTTTTGCTTTTTTAAAGATTGTTTTGATTGTTCTGGATCCCTTATATTTCCATCTGAATTTTACTATCAGCATGTCAGTTTCTGCAAGAAAAAAGGCATTTGAGATTTTGAAAGAAATTGTATTGAATCTCCAGATCAAATTGGGAACTATTGCCATTTTATTATAAGTCTTCTGATCCATGAATATGGAATACATTTATATTTCTTTAGATCTTTTTATTTTTTTATTTTTTGTTTTTTTTAAAGACTTTATTTATTTATTTGACAGAGAGAGATCACAAATAGGCAGAGAGGCAGGCAGAGAGAGAGGGGTAAGCAGGCTCCCTGCCGAGCAGAGAGCCCAATATGGGGCTCAATCCCAGGACCCTGGGATCATGACCTGAGCTGAAGGCAGAGGCTTTAACCCACTGAGCCACCCAGGTGCCCCTCTTTAGGTCTTTTTAAATTTATTTCAACAATATTTTGTAATTCTAAGAATGAAAATATTGCAATTATTTTGTTAAATTTATTCCTAATTTTTTTTCATTTGATTACATTATAAATTAACTTTTACCTTAATTACATTTTCAGATTTTTTATTATTAATCTATAGATACACAGTTGAATTTTGATACCAATTGTCTATTCACATTATTAAATTCATTTACTATTATTTTTTTTTTGTCCTCACAGAGTTCATATTCACCTACGTTCATCTCTTTTGTTTCTTAAATTCCACATATGAGTGAAATCATGGTACTTGCGTTTCTCTGACTTTCTTATTTTGTTTAGCATAATACCCTCTAGTCCCATTCACATTGCTGTAAATGGCAAGATTTCATTCTTTTTGATGGCTGAGTAATATTCCTCTGTGTGTGTGTGAATGTGTGTGTTTGTGTAAAATACTATGATGATATAAATTTTGTACATAGAACCTTACTTGCAAAGATGTGTTAAAAATGCAGACTTTAGCTTTGAAGCCATTGCAATACAGGAGGAGCACTAAGAAGAGGCAGAAACACCCACATCTAACTTCCCCACATGCTATATTTGTTAGTATAGGAAAAACATTTTACAATCATAGTAGTTGTTTTTTATTATAGTAGTTATTATTTTGAGAGAATTAATATCATACTATTAATATGTTTATACTTAAATATCTGAATATATATTTATATTGTTATATATAAAATATATACTTACATTGTTTTACATATTTATGTTTTTTGAGATTATATGAGATATTATATATTTTATATATATAAAATTTATATATTTTTAATGTCCATAAGAATAATAATATTAACTCTAAGTTTAAATGTACAATTATGGCATATTAATTTAGATGTGAGATTTTGTTGAAATATTACTAAATTTACTCAGAGTCTTGGGTCATCTAAGAGAACTTTATATTCACTGTTTTTATAAATTTATTTAACATATTTATAAGAATTATTTAATGCTTTGTGTAGATTTTATTTTATATCTTAAAGAATCAAATTTTATGAAGAAAATCAAATATATAAAATATATAATTTTGTTTTGAAATGTTGAAAGTATTTAACTATTGTAAGAAGGACAAAACATTGCTTAGAGTATATACAAAAGTGAAAAATACAAGACATATAATCTGAACAAAAAAACGTAAGAACGAACTAGGGATTTAAATGTGAACTTTCATAATTTGCTAAGTCTTAAAAAAATTGAAAAAAAATCAAATACATAAAAAGAATGAATACCAATTCTTTTCAGTCTCTTCCAAAAATTAGAGAACATTTCCCAACTATTTCTATGAAGCCGTTACTGGCCTCATAGCAAAACCAAAGACATACAATAAAACTACAAACCAATATTTCTGTGAATATAGAATGTAAAAATACTAAATAAGTGAATCCAGAAAAATACAAAAAGGATTATATGTCATCACCCAGTGGCATTTATCCTAGATATGCAAGGTTTGTTTAGTATCTAAAAATCAGTCTATAAAATATATAATATCAATAGAAAAAAGGCAAAATTATAAGATCATTAAAACAGAAGGAGAAAAAAAAATGACAAAATCAAACACGTTCATTGTAAAAACACTCAACAAACTAGAATAAAAAGGAACTTCCTAAGCCTCATAAAGGGCATGTATCAAAAACCCATAGCATGGGGCACCTGGGTGGCTCAGTGGGTTAAAGCCTCTGCCTTCAACTCAGGTCAGGATCCCAGTGTCCTGGGATAGAGCTCCGTATCAGGCTCTCTGCTCAGCAGGGAACCTGCGTCCTCCTCTCTCTCTGCCTGCCTCTCTTCCTACTTATGATCTTTGTCTGTCAAATAAATAAAATCTTTAAAAAAAACACAAAAAAACAAAAAACATAGCTAATTCCCTGAAAGCATGAACAAGATATGGATATCTGTTCTTAGCCTGTTCTTCAACACAGTACTGGAAATTCTAACCAGTAGGTTAGAATTCTAGCCAGTTAGGTTTCTTGCCTAACAGTTAGGCAAGAAAAGTAAAATGCGTCCAAATTGGAAAGGAAGCAGTAAAATTATCTCAGTTTGACAGTGACATGATTTGACATATAGAAAATCCTAAGAAATCTACACCAAAACTATTATAATAAAAATGAGATGGGGTGCCTGGGTGGCTCAGTGGGTTAAGCCTCTGCCTTCATCTCGGGTCATGATCTCAGGGTCCTGGGATCAAGTCCCACGTCGGGCTCTCTGCTTGGCAGAGAGCCTGCTTCCTCCTCTCTCTCTGCCTGCCTCTCTGCCTACTTGTGATCTCTCTCTGTCAAATAAATAAATAAAATCTTTAAAAAAATGAGAGAGGGGAAGGAAAAATAAAATAAGATGAAAACAAAGATGGAGAAAAATCTTCAGAGACTTTTAACTGTAGGAAACAGAGTAATAGGGTAATTGGGTAATGGGTATTAAGGAGGGCACTTGATGTAATGAGCACCAGATATTATATGCAACTGATGAATCACTAAATTCTACCCCTGAAACTAATAAATTGAATTTAAATAAAAATTTTTTAAAAATTGTTTCATCATATCGATGTCCTTAAATCAGATTTAGATATCTAAAATAAGAAAAAGTCATCTTTTTACTGATTTTTCTATTGCTGCATAAAATTATGATTGCCAGAATTGTCTTTTCAGCCTTTCAGGTTCAAAGCACCAGCTCTCTGGATTTGGAGAGGGAAGTGTTGAAGCAACAGTAGTAGCTTCCCAATCCCTATTTCTCTTCTACAACGGTGTGATTTCAAACTCAGCCATTCTAGTGGTGAGTTCAGATTCTTTGTCTTTGTGATGGAAGCAGAAATTATAACTTCTCTGGAGTCCCAGTTCAGTGTCACTATTCTGGGAGGATTTCCTCGAAGCTCAGTCTAGAATCAAGCCCTCTAATTCTTCTAAGGACTGTGTAAGGTCCCAGTCCCCTGCACTTAACATAGTTTGTTTCTTGCTCTTGGATTCCATTAGCTAAGGCAACTTGAGTCTAAATCTTCTTGCCACTTCAAGATGTTTTCCCAACAAAGATGGCATATCTTGGTTAAATTACCCAAGATTACTAACCACCAAAAATTTCAGCTGGATATGAGACCTGGAACAGCAGACACCAGAATAATTCTATTTTCCAGACTGTCACACTGATTCCCTTTTCACAGGCATTTTGTCATGGGCTTCAAAACAACTGAATTATAAATAAAATGTATTCTAATTAGAATAAAATCACAAAATATAATGGACTCACATTGTAAGAAGCAGAGTTCTATGCACAGAGCAGGCATATAACAAATGTTATTGAAAGAAGAGCTAGTAAGCTCCAAGTAATTCTCACATCTCTTCTACCTCCTCTATCACTTTTGGGATATCTTTACCCATTTCTGTTCTTTGGTGGCAAGCTTTCTCTAATATAATCATTTACACTTCAACGGAATTTGTATGTGCCAAGACAATTCATATAATCATTTCTACTACTATCCACATGCCATACTGGGGCACTGGGAAACACAGTAGTCATATTCACCTGGACTCTGCTGGGAAGTGAATCCCAATCTCTTTGTCTTAAAAGATTCACTAACCCACCTGGTTCTCCTAACATCTTTTTCTCTAAGGGATCATAAAACTTCTCAAGGCCCACAGAAAACATAAAATCCTTTGTAATAAATATGTCTTCTTCAAAATGTATTATTTCTAACATAAACTTTAAAGCCAAAAGCCCAAGAATCTCCAAAAGTTCAACTCTTTGCATCTCAAAAACATCAATGCGCAATATATTTTTTTCCCTTTCTGTATTCTATTGTACTCTATTGTAATAGCTTTTCCATGTGACAACAGATCCTTCATTGCTTACGTGTCTGAATGGTGGATGCCCATGTTTTCAGCAGAAGTTACTGGGAGTAGGAAGGAAACATCAACTGATATCTCAAAATACTATACACACACACACACACCCATACATATATATGCAGTTTAAAATAGAAGCCCTTTTCTGTGAGTCCTCAAAGTCTTGTTGACTCCTATTGACTTTATCATCAAAGACTCAGGATTGAACATGAAACATCCAATGACGGGTAAACAGAGAAGTAGCAGAACCCCACTCACAAGAGCAAAGTGGAAACCCAGGCCAGACAGAATTATTCACATCAAGGACAGACAGGAGTTTCATGGCACAGGATCAAAAAGAATATGCCAAACTTTGGCATTTTCATGCAAGCCTAAATTCTGATTCTATAGAAGGGTAAGAGAGCAAGAAATTGTAGGAAGTATGTATACTATACATAGTCAGAGAGTAGTAACAAGATCTGGGGATATCAAGGGATTCTCTACAGAATGGTTGGAAATATTGGAGACAAGACAGAGCATTTAATATTGAGAATAAGAGAACGAAGGGGACCATAGATACAGGCTTACCTTTAAGGGAGCAATAGGGGACAGAGCAGACAAAGAATAGAAGCAGTCAGAGCAATACAGAGAGACCTAAAGGTGTCATGGGAGACAGCAAAGGAGAGAACATAGAACAAAGGCTCTGTCAACCCACTAACATGGGACAGATATAAAGCAGACGGTGAAGACAGAGGAAAGGCTAATTAGATTAGCAATTAAAATATTATGGATAACTTTGGATAGGCAATTTCAGTAGAATAATGGAAGCATAAACAGCTGCTAAGAACTGGACTTGAAACGACAAAAACAAGGAAACGTGGCAGAACAATGCGGAATGGTTTTTTGAGGAAAGACATGAAAGCAATAAAACCAATAACATGGGAATAGAGTCAACGGAAGAATATTATAGATTAAAAATACTTTCAAGTAATTATTGCTTGAGGACAAGGGCCTAGTAGAAATATTAAAAGTAATTGTGCAAAAGATATAGTGGAATCCAGCAAGATTTTGAAGGAGCTAAGTGTCACAGATGAACAATGTCTATACGTACTTCACTTTACTGGCCCAACAATCTCATTAAATACTTCATTAAATAAGTCGGTTTTGGCAGGTCATGATCATTGCCAACCTATATTGGCTCCTAGTAATCATTTCTGTCTTCAAAAACTGTTGATCACCTATTCTATACTTTGTGCCCAAAGTCAGTGACACACCTACTGACCTTCACAGCAGAGTATATAGAAGTCTGTCAGACAGCAACAGATGTCTTAAATTACATCTTCTTTTAACACCTTAATATTCCACTTTGAAGATGAAGAGATTAGATCATAGAGTATGTTACTGATCCCCAAGTCTTAAAACACTTAGTGTCAGAGCCTGAGCGCAGGTATACATTCTGCTTCATTATGAAGAATTACGCTTTAATTTTTAACTCATTATTTACTTAATTTTCAGATCTCACCTTTTCAGTTATCTTTTGCTAGATAACAAATCATCCCCCCCCACACAACATTGTGGCTTAAAGCAACCATTTGTTGTTTTTCCTCATGGTTTACATCCTACTTGGCTGAGCACAGCTGGGGGGCCCTCACTTAGGTTTTGTCCATGCAGTTATAATGAGAGTAGTGGCCAGGACTGGAGTTATCTACAGGCTGAGATGGGTTGCATCCAAGGATGGCCAACTTACATGATACTAGCTGAAAGCTGAGAGCTTAGCTGGGGCTGACCACCAGAGCACTTGCACACTGCCTTTGTGGGTGGTGTAGGCATCTCCCAGCATGCCATCTGGATTCCCAGATGGAGCATTCCAAATGAGTGCTCCAAGAGGTCTGAGAAGAAGCTGTAAGATTTCTTAAGAGCTAGGCTCAGTAGTCCTCGAATGCCCACTACATTCTATTGATAAACCAAACCACTCAGAACATCTCTGATTCCAGACTAATGAGTTTCTAATTCTCATGTGAAAAGCAGCATGTACATAGAAAAGAAAGAACTGATATCGTTAATCTTAGGAGATCTTCTACCATCCCTATTCATGATTAAAATAACTAAAGATGGTTATTTTGCAATGTATAGAATATTCCTAATCTTTCTTTCTCCTAGGCTTGTTATCAGTCTCTTGCTGATTTCACATTCATCATCAAATCTCCTGTTACCAGATCATGAAAACATAAACTGGTTAAATTTCTAAGTAGTTAAGATAGTAACATAATAACTCATCTGTTAAACTACTTTACAAGTACTGGATAATCATATCACATGCCCTCTTTAATTTCCATCACCCAGTTACCCATTGTATCAAAAACATGATGTACTATAACTTGGTTAATTGAATATAAATTTTAAAAAAAGAATTACTGGCTAAAATGCAAAAAAATTAACAATGTATTTACTCATAGTATTTTCCTCTTAGTCACTTAAATCATTAAATAGAAGCTCTATGAAGTAAATATATACCTATTCTTTCTGCATATGATGCTATTTAGAGAAGAGAGAACTGGGCTTGATACTTTTTCCACGGAAATCACATCTTAAAAACAGAAAAGAGATCCATGGGACTGAAATAAAAGTAAGGTGTGTGTATACAGAGGAATGAGACCCTACTTCAATTACTGGGGAGTCTCACCTCTTTCAATCCACCATTCAGTCTAACCAAGCATAAAAATCAACATTGTCAAGTAGGGAAAGCAATGGCTTAGCAGTTGGTGCTGTGGTCAGTGTGCATTATGGAATGCTCTGTGCTTCTTTTTCCTCATCCAAACAGGGTTAATAAAACCTGACTTTATTTTAATATGGTCATTGGGATGATCAAATGAAATGAAATGTCAAAGCAATTTGCAAATTTAAGAGCACTATAAAAATGTAGTGTCTTAGGACTGTCCCCAAATAAATTTGTATTGTGCATAATGCATCGTATGTTAATTTGCTAGGTAGAAACACTTTGGTTAAGCATGAGTGGCAACACTTTAAAGTGAATCTTCAAAAGCTACTGAGTTCTTGGTATCCCTTCAGTTTAAAATAGCTCCTCTATTAGATGCATAGTTCCCAGATAAATTGCATGCTGTGATTCTATCATCCGTTTAAATTAAAAAAAAAAATTTATTGGTTTTTTTTTTCTTAGTATAAAAGCATTGCTTGACCAGAGTAGGAAAATTTAAATGTACAAATAAGTTTTTTTTTTTAAGAGAAGCATATTATGCCACTACACAAAGTGGAAAATGTTAAGCATTTGGCCTATTTCTCTCTATATCTCTTTATAATCTTCATAGAGATGGAGACAGAGATGGAAAAGGAGATGGGGATACACAGCATATCTGTTTCATTTCCAGCTCTTTCCATATAGCAAGATGACACATTCTAGAAAAAGAGTATGGACTATATAGAGTGTAGAATCTCCCTCTTTCCCAAATTCCTGTCAAGACAGCATAGGTAATTTAGAAAATTTCTGTTCTCATTAGGAGAAACTGTAAAGACTATCATTCAACTAATGGGAATCTTAAAGAGTTTTCAAGCAATAGTGAAGTAAGAGGGGTGAGGAGACTTAAAGCAATGTGCCACAGACCCGCCAGCTGGATTATCTACTTTTCCCTGGTATCCTCAGAAGAAAACCAACAATGTTAAAACAAAACCAAAAAAAAGGAACAGGCTTTTTTTTTTTTTTTAACTTATTGCTTGCAGTTATAAATAGTGAGAATATTTTATATTTAGTTTCCATCCATCTGTGTGGTTCAAGGGTAGGAGTCAGACCACTGACCCCTACTCAACATGCTCTGAAGCCAAGGTAAGGTCTGCAAAAAACAATTAGCATTCTACATAATTGTTCATGACAGCCATGTCAACCAGTGTTTCCAAACAAACTGTAAATGCATTTTTAAATGAAAAAGTCTCTTGCTTGCTGGACTTAAAATTACAGTGTTTCTTGTTGATGTCCAAAATACCTCCTTTGAAAACTATATAAACATTACATTGCATGACCTCCTTTTGGATATTCTCATGGCTCATAGTTTCATCTTATTTAGTGTGGATTTTCTTCACCTCTGAAAATCTCACTGTCTCTCATCTCTTTCCCTTTTTTATCTCTGTAAGACGTATGACCATCTGAAGTACCACATACCTAAACTATTTCTTTTAGGGTCTATCATCTTTCCCAAACCCATTTGGACATACACTCTATGAGGACAGGAGTTTTTGCTTGTTTTATTCATTTGGGTGTTCTCCTGCCTAGGATGAGCCTGGGACATAGTAAGTAATCAATACGCAGTAGTTGAATAAAGGAATGAACAAATAGATTCAGGGGATATGATGCAACTTTATGTTTGCCTTCCATGATCTCTTTAAATTCATTGTGTGGAGCTGGTTTATATTGTTTAATTCCCCTGAGTGAAATTTGTGGGTGGTTCTATAACCCTTTGATTGTTCTTAGGTGACATAATGTCCTCTGGTTACTCTGAGTCATAAAATATAGTTTTTTTTTCTTCTCTCAGCCAGAAATTCATATATCCAGTTCAATATAATAATCCAAAACTCAAAGCCATGATTTAAAAGTAGGACTTCACTCCTCCCCCAGTTTGAGCCTCATGAATTAGAAAAGAGGAAAATGTTTGGAGAGGCAGATTGTATCAGTCTGCACTCAATATTTTAGGTTTTCCCTATGTGGTGCTCCTTCCTGTGAAAGGATTAAACATCCCACTCTGTTGAACTCAGGAACCCTGAAGTGGTATTGTGTAATTCTCTCCCCTTGACTGTGGGCCGGATCTTGTGACTTGCTTGGAATGAATAGAAAATTGATATGATGTCACTTCCATTATCAAGTTATAAAAGACTATAACTGCTGTCTTTCTGGCGTTCTTTCCTTGGCTCTTCATGCATGCTTGTTCTGGTGGAGAGGGCCACTAGTCAGCAAGAAACTGAGGTCTTCAGCCCAACAGCTCATGAGGAACTGAACCCTGCCCATAACCATTGAGTAAGATCAAAAGCAGATGTGGTCCCATTTGATATTTGAGAGGACTGTGGCTTTGCCTAACACTTTGCAGCTCTTAAGAGTTCCTGAAGAAGGGATTCAACTATGCTGTGCCAGATTATTGATCCATAAAAGGTAGTATATAATAATTGTGTGTTGTTTTAAGCCATTAAATGTTGGGTTAATTCCAGGTCCTGAGTGGCTCAGCTGGTTAAGAATCCAACTCTTGGGTTCAGCTCAGGTTATGGTGTCAGGGTCGTGGGATTGAGCCCTGCATCAGGCTCTGTGCTGAGTGCAGAGCCTGCTTGACATTCTCTCTCCCTCTCTCTCTGCCTTTCCCCTGGCTCTCTAAACAAGCAAGCAAGCAAGCAAACAAACAAGAACTTAGAAAAAATGTTGGGGTAATTTGTTACACAGTAATAGGTAACCAATAGACAAGAAGACTTGCTTTGGAACGTAGAGGAGAGGTTCGTCACCTCTACCAGAAGTTTTCAAGGTCAGTGTACTGTTAAACATGTTTCTTTCTGCTTTGCCATATTGACTGGTATTCTAGGTACACAATGGAAGCTGCCATGAGGGCACATGGAGCAGAAGAGCACCCAATCTTCAATGGGCACATGTACAAGTAAGCCACCAAGATGTAGAGACTATTTGTTTAAATCAACATACTCTACAACAGGGTTTCTCAACCTTGGAACTAATAATATTTTTCCAGATAATTCTCTGTTATAAGGGGTTGTTCTGTATATTTTTGATGTTTATGATAAGCTCTGGCCTCTAGCTACTAGATGCCAGTGGCCCCATCCACACATTTCCCTGTCTCTCAAAATGTCCCAAAGTGTCTCCAGACATTGCCATATATCCCATGGGGGATGAAGTCATCCTTGGGTAAAAACCACTGTGCTAGTTTATCCTGACTGGTATGGTCAGTTTTCCCTCATTCTCAATGTCTGTAGTTCTCTTGGCACAAATAAAGTCATTTGTTTTGGCTGGTTTCTGATAACTCTTTAGTCCCTTTCTATCATTGTTTTCCTACCTCTTCAAGCAGAACTCTGAGACAGGAACTAGAACAATCTGATGCTAGCATTCTTTGGTATGTGGCCCACATCTAGTTCACAGAAAACAACTTCATCAGCATAAAATTTGGAAATTCAGGATGATCCTAATATGCCGCCACCAGAGAAGCTGTGCAACCATAATTCTTGACCCTTTACATTTCTCAGGCTCAATCCAGGAACCAGTCCACTGTTTCCAATTCCCTGATACATTATTCAAACTCTAAGTGATGTAGCTGAAGCCATTCCCACCAGGTTTGAGGTAAGGAGAAGTCATCCTCCAAACCTCCATATGTGAGGAAAGAGGTAGGGGCATCTCCCCCAAGGAAATGTACTTCTCCTTTAATCTCCAGCTCTTGATCCTTTTAGATCTTTGTTGTCAGCTAGAGATTAAAATCATAAAACTAGTTTTTGTTCACTTCATTGAAAAATCCTTGATGGCCTTCCATTTAGAATGTAGTCCCTATTGTTTTGAATCTTCAGCTGAAATTAACATGAAAGTAAATCCATCATAGCACCCATTAAAATAGTTTATTTTCCTAGTTAGTACATAATATTTTTCAATTGTAACAAATAAAAATCTTACTCTGAACTCTGGCATGATATGATCTACTTATACTTAGCTCAGCTGACTGAAAGTGTCATTTTTTACTTTGGGTTTAATCTGGTATAAGTGTTAAGATTTCTCTTTGCTGTGTAATACATATTTGGCCTCTTCCATCTAATAAACCTCAGCCTACTCTTCAGTTGCTTCTCTTCCTCCTCTAACTTTCTGTCAAATCAAACACTGCACTCAGAGGACAAAGTCAGTAGCACAGAGAAACCTCAGGACTTATGTCTTCCATCTGGCCTCTGTTTCTTTTTATGTTTTGCAAGTCCATCATCAATCTATCTATCTGTCCAACTATCTATCTATCACAGCTCTATTAAGTTATAACTGATAAACAAAAAAATACACATTTAATATATACAATTTCATGAGTTTGGACATATACAAACACCCATAAAACCATCACCAAATAAGGGTAATAAACATGCCTATCATCTCTAAAAATTTCCTCATGCCTGTGTGTGTGTGTGTGTGTGTGTGATAAAAAAAACACTTATATGAGATCTATGTTCTTAAATTTTTTTAAGTGAACAATATAGTATTGTTAAGTACTATTTTGCTTTCTGTATCATTGAAAGAAAAAGGACTTTTCCTACCATCTCCTCTCACTGCCTCATCACACCTAGATCTGTCCTGTTCATGACTAAGCAAAAGTTTCCCATTCCAGATTATTACCATTTTGAAAATGAGAAAACAAGAGGTAGAGGGACAGGGACTATGAGAAGGAGAAGAAGAGCATCTTTTTGTTGTCTTTTCATTAATATATAATTAGAGAAAATATACTTTTAGGATGCAAGTGGGAAAATTCAGAAACATTTTACCCAGAATGATTTTGTGTGGCCTACCTAACTTTTTCCCAATTGAAGAATTGCAATTGCATTTTAATCAGGGATTGGTGAAAGTGCTCTTTAATATTCACTTTATTCATAATTACATTTAAAAAAAACCTTTTTATTCATGTGAAAAATTAGTGTGACTCTGGCAGTTCTGGGAATTAATTATAATATTTCTAGTGAAGTAAAAGGTAATAGCTACTTGCCTTGGGTCCATTTAAAAAAATGCATTACAGGCGATAATCTGGAAGTAGGTTATAATCAGACAATAAAATATTTATTATCATACTGAGAAAAATTATCAGTTCAAGAAAATTGAATATCATTTTCTGAATAAAATTTAAGAGATTGTTGCATTAGAAGAGACCAGTCTGCCATCCAAAAAGGAGGAAATGAAGTATCAGAGTTTTTGGTATGAAACATTATGACTGAAATTAACCAGAAACACACATAATGAACAGAATGGATGTTGCTAACAAAGAAAATGGTAAATTAACTTGAGGAGTTATCTAAGAATTCAAAGGAAAAATGAAATGAAATGAGAAAAGAGAAACATGGAAGATAGAGCTAAGAATCTTGGTATCTAAATGCTAGAATTTCCAGAAGGACAGAACTATGCTGAATATCACAGAATAGTGGAAATGAATACAGGGAAACCTCACTAAAATGGAGTAGGGAGTTTAGAAGGGGGGCTAGAAGGCAGGGGGCCATATCACTCAATATTAATTATAGGAAAGAAACTATCAGTTATAGACCCTAACAGAAGAATTGTCAACAAGAAAGAATTACCAATTACAGGCCCCAATAGGGAAAGATGTACATTGTATCTCCTATGAGAAACATACTGCCCCTGCAACTCAGCCAAGGAGAAACTGTCATCACCTTGGACTCATTCTTTTCTCCTATGGCCTTTCATTCAGAACAACCCCTCTCAACGTCTTCCTTCTTCTCTATAAACTGATGTTACTCTTCCTCATTTGTGGGAATTGCTTATGGTTTTGCCATATTTGCATATCCCCAAATGTAATTCTCTGTTATTCCTGAATAAAATCACTTTCACTGGTAAAATGTTTTATTTTTAAGGTTAACAGAATCAATAATTTAAAGAGTGACAAGATAATTTCCCTGAATAGAAGAAAGATCTGACTGAGTCCAGAGACTCAACAACTCTGATTAAATGTATGAATTCCCATGGGGAAAAAAAATAATTTTCTAAATGCATACATTTATCTGTGTGAATGTTTCCAATGGATCAGGTGAAGGTCACGCATGATATAGAATCATTTGGGTGTTATCTTAGATGTTAAGGTTAGGATCAGAAGGGAAAAGCTAAAAATGTAATTCCCCAAATTCCCAAAAGATGCAGATGAAGTAAATTATCAGTAAGAGGATAATATATCATCTGAGTTAAAAGAACTGCTAGTAAGAAGTATAAGGCAACACCCAAGGGTAGAGCCTACGAACCACAATATTTGTTCCAGCTGAGCATAAATATTCCTTCTTTTTTAAATCTTTCCTTCCTCCTCATATTAACTAGGGTTATTTTTATATTTTATTTTTATATTTTATTTTATTTTATTTTAATAATGGCTTATTTTTAATTTCTATCATAGCTCAGTTGAGTGTTAGGTGGACAGCCTTCTCTTGAGTACTTGAGAAAAGTACTTGCTTTCACTTATTGACTCTGCCTTGAAATGTTTAACTGGATTTTCTGTATCTGACCAGGAGATAATGAAAGAAAGCATGGAGATGGTACAACTGACACCCTGCTAGTTTAACTATGGCAGATGCTAGTGACCCATCCCTTCCAGTCACATTCCATCAGGGAAAACTAGTCACATTGTCCAACCTAGATGACATGGGATGCCCAGGAAGAAGACACGGGTCTGAGGAGAACTAGCTGGTCCCTTCCAATCTACCACTTCCAGCCTATAACCCTCAAAGCATTGGAAACTGGGAAGGAGGAACTGGGGAACAGAGCAGAAATTTATATGTCCCTTGCTTGCAGCAGTCCTGCAGTGAAGGCAGAGGTGTAACTGCAATTGTGAATGTCTGGAAGCTTTACTTATATACGGGATTGGGTATTTTCAGGAGCAATTTGAGATTATGATTTTTGTCTTGAAATAATATCAGGGCTTTACATTTCTTAGAATTAACTATAAAAGAAATGGAAATGCCAGAATTTTCATTGCTGGGGTGAAACTTGTCCCACTGAGCAAAGTTAAAGAAGAATGGGGAAGCAAAATTAAATTGCCTCATGATTGCATCCCACTGGTTGGGCTAGTTTAGCATACTGGTTACATAAATTCTCTCATTCACTTGAAACACTAACTGGCATATTTTGCTCCTCTCTGCTGTGCCTGCACTCCTTCATTTCTAGAGGCCTGGGGCTTCAAGTAACTCCAGAGGGAATTGCAAGCTCACGGGCCTATGATCAGAGAGGACAGATTTTTGACTTCTGGACCACCAAAGGCATCATCCAGCTGTGAGAGAGCAAAAAGTGTCAGCATGCAAACAGACAGAACATGTTTTTAAGACATTCTTCCTCCTTTACACGCACACACACAGACACACACACAGTTCTGAAAGGTACAAAAAGGAGTTGGAAGCTATTCATTTCACCATTATGGATCTGTCAAGGAGATATCATTATAGATTTCCTCTTCATATTTTAGGGGATATGGGTTTTAAAAAAAATGTTGGTCGAGGCCATAGCAAGGTGAGTAAAGACATCATGATATTTCTAAACATGAGAGAGGCTGAGATCTCTCACCTGTTTCTGGGGCATTGAGTTTTATTGAGTACAGATGAGTATACAAATGTGACATGAATATGAAGTTCACTGAGAAAGACTGTCATTGGTTAGAGAAAAATTGTTATAGGGTAAGATAAACAGACCCTAGCAATAGAAACTTCAGGGAGAAGTGGAAAAAGGTAAATTCCAGATAGCAATGGGCTGAAATCTCAGAAGATGACAAGGTCTGGGAGGTTGCGGCAGAAGTCAAGTTGGGGGTAGCAAAAATGAACAGTGCACATATTATATACTCCCCATCTGGATGAGACCACAGTAGACAGCCATGTTTCTCTCCATTTCATAGCCTGATGTCTAGATTTAAATATAATTTAGGAGCAGGATTCTAAAAAATTAATTGCTACTGTGAGTGGCTTAAAGTCTACTATAGGTGTGTGTCCCTTCATAACTCATGTTGAAACCTAACTCATAATGGGATGGTATTTGGAGATAGGACCTTCAGAAAGTTAGTAGATCATAAGGATGGAGGCTTCATGAATGGGATTAGTGCCTTTATAAAAGAGACCCCAGAGAGTTCTTTCACTCCTTCTGCCATATGGGGACCCGAAGAGAAGATAGATGTTTATGAATGAGGAAGCAGACATTCACCAGATACTGAAGCTACAGTCACTTTGGTGTTGAACCTCTCAAACTTCAGAACTGTGAGATACAAATATTTGTTGTTTAAGTCATACAATCAACGGTACTTTTGTCATAGGAGCCCTGTGGAACAGCCATGCTGAAAATTGGCTACCTTCTTCCCAGTTCTCTTGGATTCTGAGGATTTCTCTGTTCTTTCTATGGGTCTCTGAACCTGAGCAGATGACTGTGCCTGTACTCCAGGTTTCTGGCTCTACCAGAGTCTCAGCTTATATTCCAGAAGAACTAAGCCCTCTTCTTATGGCATTGACAATGTTTCATGGTACATATTCATTGGAATTTTTTGTCTTTCCCCTTTGATACTCCCTATGAGACTATAACCTCCATAAAGGAAAGGGTCATATCTGTTTTGTTCAATGCTAGCACAAAGTGAAGACCATTAATAAGATTACTGAGTAGATGATCCCTAAGGAGAAAAAACATGAGAATTAACTTCTTCCCTCTCCTGCTCTACTTGCCTTACCTTTTTTACCTGGACTTGTATCTAGAACAAAGTGGGGGAAATGCTACCTCTAAGAGACACGTTTCTAGCCCTGTTTTTTCCCAGTAGGAGGTTTTTATCTTTCTCCAAATAACTCATGAAAAGAATGTTACTTAGGCATTTTCAGTAGTATGCCAGAGTTTCTTTTTTTTTTTTTAAGATTTTATTTATTTGACAGAGAGAGATCACAAGTGGACAGAGAGGCAAGCAGAGAGAGAGAGAGAGAGAGAGAGAGGAGGAGGAAACAGGCTCCCTGTGGAGCAGAGAGCCCGATGCAGGACTCGATCCCAGGACCCTGAGATCATGACCTGAGCTGAAAGCAGAGGCTTAACCCACTGAGCCACCCAGGTGCCCCTATGCCAGAGTTTCTTAAGGAAAAAAGTCGGTTGAAAAAAAAATTTTTTTCAGAATGAAAAACTTTATGGGAAATTGAGGCAAGCCTAAGAGGTTTCTTTACATGAGAATTCTTCAGAGTCTTTACTTAAATTAGATTTAGGGGTTACTTCTTTCTGCCTAATGTGCCATTCATTCATTTTCATCCTGGATAAAGAAGACATCTTAAGGTTGATGTGGCTTTATGGGACTTCCTTCCTTCCTTCCTTCCTTCCTTCCTTCCTTCCTTCCTTCCTTCCTTCCTTCTTTCCTTTCTTTTTCTTCTTTCTCTCTTTTTTTCCGATTTTTAAATTATTTATTTGTCAGAGAGAGAGAGAGAGAGAGAGAGAGCGAGCATAGGCAGGGGAGTGGCAGGCAGAGGGAGAAGCAGGCTCCCTGCTAAGCAAGGAGCCAGATGCAGGACTCAACCATCCTAAGATCATGACCTGAGCAAAAGGCAGACACTTAACTGATTGAGTGAACTAGGCACCCCGTGTATAGTATGTCCTTTTCTGTGCTATAATTCTTTTCTTTGTTATTTGATATGTTATTTTTGTACATAATTAATGTATGTAATGTTATTTTGTATGTATATTTTCTCTGGGTATTTTCAAGATTTTAAAATTGATTTTGTTTTTCAGCAATGAATATGATGTGTGTCTGTGTGTGTGTGTGTGTGCATGTGTGTGTGTAAGCTTATTTGGTATTCATTGAGTTTCTTGGATCTGTGGTTTTGTGTCTTTTGTTTTTCAAAATTCTTGGCCATATCTCTTCAAATATTTCATCTTCTTTCCTTCTTTCTTTTCTCTTACCATTTCAATTACATGTATGAGAGATGACTTCATATTGCCCCATACTTGTTAGATGTCCTATTCTGTATTTTTGTATTCTTTTTCATTTGTTTTTCAGCTTGGCAATTTCTATTCATCAATTTTCAGGTTCACTGATTCTTTCCTTAGTTGGATTGAAATGCTTTTCAAAGGCATTCTTTATCTCTTTTTCCTGTTTTATTTTATAGCATTTTAATTTGATTTTCTATAGTTTCCATCTATCTACTGATACCTATCTAATCATTCTTGTCCTCTTTTTCCACTAGGGCCTTTAACATATTAAACACACTTAATCCCCATTTGCTAGTCCTCAAATATCTGTAATATCTGAATCTGATCATGTTGATTGATTGGTCTCTTGACAATGAGGTTTTTTCCCATACTTTTTTTGTATGCCTCTTGATTTTTTGATAAAAGCCGGGATTATTTTGTAGAACAGTAGAAACTGCAATAATTAGTATCTATACCTGGAATAGACTCATCTTGTCTGAGTGAGGGAGACTGAACACCTAGTCAGAAGTTAGACTGGATTTTCTTTTTTTGTTTGTTTGTTCATTTCTATGATTACCCTCAAAATACCACAGTCTTCAAATTCTAATATTTTCTTATCTTAAGGGTAGGGACAGGTTTGCAAGAGGGATTATCTCAAGGTCTACTTCACCTTCAACCTTAGGTTTTTCCCTTTGGGCTTATATCTCAGAGAAGGTCTCCTTCCTTGCTTTGATCCTTTCTGTACTGTATTTCTATTATTTGTCATTCAGTGTTTGCTAGCCTAGTTAAGGAGGGTACATGAAAGGAAGGTGTTCTCTGTTGTTCTAGTTCAGCCTAAGTGTTAAGGGAGCACAGGATTCCTTTCAGGTCCTCTCCAGTGATTCTGCCCTTCCCAAGAAGTAGAAGATATTTAACATTTTGACCCTGGAACATATTTTTACCTATCTTGCTGGAGTGTAGGGTTTTAGTGTCCTCTAGCCACAATGGGTCTTTATTTGTACTCTGAAGGCTACAAGGTTTGCTACCTTGTCCTAAGTAGCTTAAGACATTTGTTTTAGGGGCTCCTGGGTGGCTCAGTTGGTTAAGTGTCCAACTTTTAATTTTGGCTCCATTCATGATCTCAGGGTCCCTTGATTTAGCCCTGCTCAGCCCTTGTCTCCTCCCTCTGCCATTCCCCCTGCTCTCTCTCTCTCTTTGTTAAATAAAGAGGTTTTTTTTTTTAAGATTTTATTTATTTATTTGAGAGAAAGAGAGAGACAGAGTGAGAGAGTATGAGAGGGGAGGTCACGGGAGAAGTAGACTTCCCATGGAACTGGGAGCCCGATGTGGGACTCGATCCCAGGACTCTGGGATCATGACCTGAGCTGAAGGCAGGGGCTTAAACCACTGAGCCACCCAGATGCCCCCCTCTCCCTCCCTTAAATAAATTTAAAGAATATCTTTTAAAGAATATCTTTAAAAAAAAAAAAGATATTTATTTTATGGGTCGCCTGGGTGGCTCAGTGGGTTAAGCCCCTGCCTTTGGCTCAGGTCATGATCCCATGGTCCTGGAATTGAGCCCCACATTGGGCTCTCTGCTCATTGGGGAGCCTGCTTCCTCCTCTCTCTCTGCCTGCCTTTCTGCCTACTTAGGATCTCTCTCTCTCTGTCAAAGAAATAAATAAAGAAAATCTTTAAAAAAAAGATATTTGTTTTATAGGGGACATTACGAAAAAAGGCTTCATGTTTTGCAATGGCTGCTGTTCCTCTCCTCTAGGTCTGGACCATGAAAGTAAAATTCTTACCCTAACTCCAATCTTTCCAGTGAGACTGAGAGTAGATGCATACTCCTTTTGCGTCTCTGGCTCCAAGTGGTTTTATAATCTTACACTAGTGTTTGCTTGGCCTTTAGCGATTTATTTAACGTTGTACCTGAAATTTTCCACCTGACATTCTGCTTGTACATTGCTGCCTGCCTATTATTGGTAAATAAGTGCTTATGCCCTCTCTTGGAGCTACCAGTATTTCTTTATATTTTTGGGTAGACTGATTGTCCTACAACTTCAGCTCTCTCATATAAAAAAGGGATTAAAAATTACTGGCCTATATGAAAAAGCAAGATGCATCGGGAAAAATACAAATAGTGCAATTTGATGTGTAGCCTGTGGTAGGTAGTGTGATCACAGTGGAGTGGTCAGGTGGGCAGCATAGGGAGGAATGTGAATCCTTTTCCTTCAAAGATCTGATACTAAGCTCTTCAGGCCAGATACAGGGAGGTTAGGAATAGGAAAAAATCACTCAAGCAACAGTGTGGGTAATGGATAGAACAAAGGCAGAATGGAGGCAGAAAGCTTATTTAGGAAGCTATAATTCAGGTGAGGGCTTGACCTATTGTGGTGACAGTGTACTTGAAGAAGATATGAGAGTATTGAGAGAGATTTTGATAACAGAATGGAAATAATTTAACAACCAACTGATTGGAGGAGAAATACATGAAATGAGTTTACAGTCACTTCCAGTTTCTGGCCTGTGTGATAGAGTAGATGCTGAAATCAAAGGAGGCACAAGAGAAGATTTTGAGGCAAAAGATCACAAGAGGGTCTGAATGTGGAATATAATAAATTCTCTTTGATGTAGTACATTTAAAACAAATGCAACATTCCCAGGTAGAGATATTCAAATGATACATGGTTCTAGAGTTTTAGAGAGAGGATTAAGATGAAGATACAGATTATGAAGTCAGCAGTACATTAATGCCTAGAGAAAAAGCCAATAGAATATGCAAGTGCTGTCCTAGGTACCTGGAATATAACAGTGGGAAGAAAGACTAGGTTCCTGCTCTGGAGAAGCTTACATATTAAATTGCAATAATCAAATAGAAAAAAAATTCATAAGTAATGTAATTTCACACTATTATAAATAAGGAAAGAACAGACCCCTAAAGGATGCTAAAATTTAAGAGTTGGATGAGCAAAAATAAAACTATTTGCAAAGAACCAAGAAGGAGAAATACATGCAAATTACTGAAGGAAAATCAAGAGCAAGAGGCATCAGAGTGTCAAGGGAAAGTGTTCAAGAGGACCAATCCTAAAGGTAGTGAATAATCAGTAGATTTTCTCCTTAATTTTGTTCAAGGGCCTATGGCTCTGCCTTTGCAATCAGAATTGCCAGAGTAAGCATATGGAATGCTGGCTTTCCCGTTCTGATTGCTGATTTTAAAACAAATCTCACCATATTTCTGATCTCTCAATCTCAAAATGTTCCCATGAGTAAAATTGAGTCATCTTTAGAATATTAGAACTTAGACTCCTTGAGAGGATTAAAAATCATATTCTTTCTCCAAGTTAGTTATAGCCATCTTATTTCTTAGGCAAGGAAAGCCTTGTTCCCTCAAGCTGTTTTGAAGAAAATGGGCACATTCAGATGTTGCTCTCTTTGAATAAAAACAAACATTTTCAGGAGCACCTGGATAGCTCAGTTGGTTAAGTGTCGGCCTTTGGCTCAGGTACTGGGATCGAACACTGCAGGGAGCCTGCTTCTCCCTCTCCGTTTGCAGCTCCCCCGCGTGTACTCTCTCACTCTCTCTCTCTCTCTGTCAAATAAATAAATAATATTTTTTTTAAAGAGAAACATTTTTGGTCATAGTACTTAAGTATTATTCTGTTTGTAGCTTTTTATTTTCTGGAAAATAGCATCAGTACACTTTTGATGATCTTAAAAGTAAACTAGATTATTTTTCCATTCCTAGAACAAACGTAGAAGTTCACAGTACCAAATTATTTTGATCTACAATGCAGTTTTTTGTCTTAGATGTTGAGTATGAAACCTTGAAGATTCTTTGAAAAACATGATTTTGTCCCTAAATTCATTATTCATTATTCAGTTGCTTTCCTATGTTGCTTAGAATAGAATCTGTGAGAAGTTTTCAACTTGAATGTATTTCAGATATAATTATATTTTAAATTCTGTCAGGTTTTACTAGTACTGGAAATGCATTTAAGTGTGCATTAAAACTCAATCCTTTTTATCCATTTCATTTTCACAGGCAAGAATTATAGTGTCAGGATAGTTATTTTCTGAATTAGTTGTAAGCCAGGCAGAAGCTTTTCTGTGGCATGCATTTTTTAGAAATGGCAGTAGAACAAATTTCACAGTGGGCAACATCACTTTGAAAACATGATTATTAATCTTTTTCTGAGGAATAGTCCAATAGATAAAGAAATTAGTTTGGCAGGAGAGCCTAAACATTTTTCCATTTGTTGCCGGGTGTGAGATGGAAAATAAAATGCACTAAGTTACAGCCAAAATCCATTCTCCCTAAAAAGTTTTGAATGTAAACAATGGCAAATATATAATAATCTTTACTGCTTTGTTTTTGAACTTGAGGGGACACAAGCTCTTCACCTTTGTCAACCAGAAGGAAAATGGCCTTTTGATGGGCTTGTATAGTACCAGGTTGAACTAAAGCATGGCCTCATCATTATTAATAATTCTATTATGATAAAACATTAAGTAGAAGAACTTTGTTATATCACTTCAATTTTTTTTAAGATCTATTTGTTTATTTGAGAGAGGGAGAGAGAGAAAGAAAGGGAGCATGAGTCGGGGGGGTGGGAGAGGAGGAGCAGAGGGAGAGAATTCTCAAGCAGACTCCCAGAACCCTGAGATCATGACCTGAGCTGAAATCAGGAGTCAGATGCTTAACTGACTGAAACACCCAGGTGACCCTTACTTTAAAGTTTTCTTCCCCATCCCTAAAGATTCATTTATTTGTGAGAGAGAGCAGAACAGCATGAAAGTGGGGAAAGGGACAGAGGGAGAGAGAATCCTCAAGCAGGCTCCCCAGTGAGCATGGAACCCAGTGAGCAGACTCCCAGGACCCTGAAATCATGCCCTAAACCAAAATCTAGAGCCTGACATTTAACCAGCTGAGCCAACCAGGAACCCCTCAAAATCTTTCTAAAATCAAGATCTCACTAACTGGCACAGTAACTTCTATCTAGCAAAACTACTGCCCAGGAAAGGGCACAGGCCATTCACACTTGTTTGCTCTAGTCATATTGGTTGTTAAGAATTGTCTTCCCTTTTCTTCAAAACTGTCATTTCATGAAAGAGAAGACTTCATGACTTATAAGAAATGAACTGATAGTGTTTTAGTATTTTGCCAGGGGACATAGCAATACTCAGATCATATGAAGACGTGAGAAACTATCATATCCAAAAGCCCTGAGAATCTATAAGAAACTTTCTTTTTCTCTTTTTTTTCTTTTATTATGTTAGATACCATACAGTACATCATTAGTTTCCAATGTAGTGTTCCCAAGATTCATTGTTTGCGTGTAACACCCAGTGTATAAGGAACTTTCTCTAATAAGGCAAAGTAACACTAGTTTCTATTGAGGCTTTGGCCCTATCTTCAAAACCAATCCCTACTGAGATAGTCAAACTCCACAGAAAGATTGCCTACAAGGGGAAGTGTGGGTTACTGGAGCTTAAGGTTTGCTCTGGATACTTCCAGCACAAAGCCTACAGCTGAATTTTAAACATATTCTTTTTTTTTTTTTTATTATTATTTGATAGAGGGAGAGATATCACAAGTAGGCAGAGAGGCAGGCAGAGAGAGGAGGAAGCAGGCTCACTGCTGAGCAGAGAGCCCGATGCGGGGCTCGATCCCAGAACTCTGAGATCATGACCTGAGCCGAAGGCAGAGGCTTAACCCACTGAGCCACCCAGGTGCCCCCTACAGCTGAATTTTAGATTTCCCTCCCCAACGTGAGAAAAGGTTGCTGGTGTTAGAACAAACTGTTTGTCCACATGTGTGGTGGGAATTAGCCCATTACCTAGGCCCTGCTAGGTCAGGAGAATAGCTCCTGGGATCAGATGCCAGTTGAGAGTGAGAGGAGAATGGAGTGAGAGAGTGAGGGGGTGAGGGGGTGAGAGAGAAGGAGGGAGTGAGTGGGTGAGGGGTAGAGCAAGAGGGTGAAAGAGAGATAGAGAGAGTGTGTGTTTGTGTGTGTGTGTGTGTGTGAGAGAGACAGAGACACAGTGAGGGAGAAAGAGAGAAATAGAGCTCCAGTGAATGTGTGGGCTTAACATATTTTACTTTCATGTCATCAATTCTCTCTCCATTAAGCCCATAAACAATGTAATCTTCTTAGACCTGGTCAACCTACAGCACCCACTCTTCCTCTCTTCCTCTCCCTACACTTAGAGAAGAAAAGAGGGTGGTTCAGTAAAGAAGTTAGGTACAGAAAAAAAAGCTTTGAGCTTTCCCAAGAGGCTATTTCTCAACATACAGTTTTTCATAAAAATCTTACAGTTCGGTTTGTCTTTGGTTTCATTGGATATATAATTTACGAGTTGATAAAGTTCTACATACAGCACATAACAAAATGACATTTTTTTTTTAATCTAAATGAACTTAGTTTCTTGTATTTACGGTCATTTTTTTTTCATATTTGAAAATCAAGCTCCCATTTCTTTTCTGTTAAAAAAAAAATAAATCATTCTTCACTGTGAAATCTATGCCCTAGGCTTTGGGAAAGACAAGATTTTATTCCTTTTGAATGTAATAGACTTGTTATTTCAATAATTTGTTTTTAACTGCATGCTTTGGATTCTATTATTTAATCCTTTGAAATTTTCCATCTGCTTTTACTCCATTTTTATTCTACTGCATATAGTTAGATTTTTCTTTTCCTTCTTTCCACACTAGGGAAAAAAACAAAAAGAAAAAAACATCAGATTGTTCTATTGTAGACAGATCTCTGGTGCTGAGATTGCAGGATTAGCAATTTTAGCATTCTAAGCAAGTGTTCTTTTACTCTCTGAATTTCAATTGTTGCCAGAGTGGCAAAAATTCTTTTTCAAAACATACGCCAGAGTTTGGGACAATAGTGGGCCCCTGTTGCAAAACAACAGAATCTGCAAGTTGATGCCAGTTTGCTTTGGAGAGACTAGAGAAAGTCAAAGTAAAGAAACAATATAGCACCAAATGAGATATAATTTCAAAAACTTCTTAAAACACAACTATGTAAAATAACTGTAATTGATGTGTGGTTTTATTTAATATTTATGTATTTAATTACTGCAAAAATATTAATAAAATGTCCTTAAGGGTTACATTCATTTCTGAATATACAATAGTTTAATTTATGGTCAGTCATAAAACATAAAAAGGCATACTTTGTGCTAGATGTAGAATCTCAACTTCTCCTAAGCCTTTGTGTGTGTGGGGGTGGTGATCTTTAGACAAAAAAGACTATTTCAGTTTTAGGGGCTATCAAGAGCTAACTGATTTAATGATTTTGTGACCCACTTACCTTGAAGGAAAAAAAAATTATTTTTCACTGTAATCCCTTACCAAGACATCCTCAACTTTTGTCAGATATTTCCAGGCCTGGATGATCATATTTTTTTTTTTTAAGATTTTATTTATTTATTTGACAGACAGAGATCACAAGTAGGCAGAGAGGCAGGCAGAGAGAGAGAGGGAAGCAGGCTCCCTGCTGAGCAGAGAGCCCGATGCGGGGCTCGATCCCAGGCCCCTGGGATCATGACCTGAGCCGAAGGCAGAGGCTTTAACCCACTGAGCCACCCAGGTGCCCCCTGGATGATCATATTTTAAAGTAATGCCCTGGAAATTATCTTAACAAATCTATAATTCATACCCAGTGTGTTTCATTTAGACATATTTCCAAGTTCAATAGTGAGAAAATGGGTCACAGTACCCAAAAGTACAAAATACTATAGATGGCAAAGCAATCCCCCAAATGCTGAATATCTTACAGGCCATATTAAGGAAATGGCCAGAGTTAAGATGACCATTTCCTACATACAAGACTTTCTGTGCAATTATTTCCTTGATCCTGCAATGGGCTGGGTTCTGAGCAGGAAGCTGATGGCATATGGGAACTGAGTTCTTTGAAAAGTGTTTTAAAATGATCTGCTTGAAAAGGTGTGTGGAGATATTAGAGAACAACAAGGGATCTTGGGGCACCCTGTGAGCTGGTAAGGGAAGGAGGAGATTTCCCCTAAATAAGAGCAACTGGTGTATTTGCCAGAACCTGGAAACAGAGATGTGTGGAGAGAGAGGGTGGCCTGACAGGAACAAAGAACTTTAGTGATGAGACACAGCCAGGCCATGCCCTACCCCAAGAGAGCTCAGGATTGAATATGATGGCCTCACCCTTCTACCCTCCTCCAGGCTCCTGACTGTGCTCTCCATTGGCTAGACCCAACCCAAAGTCGTGGCACAGCAGAGTAGAGAATTAATGTGGAGGTACATGAAAAAGATACTCAGCACATATCCCAGCTTAAAAATGCAATCATTCCTTTGATCTACATTTTGACCAGGGGTATGAACTAAATGTGACTGAAGAATAATTAAGATTCAGGAATTCTTTGTTCTGTCCTGCAATGCATGATGAGTGTAATGATTTTTAAGTCTCTTACCCTTCTCCTCTTACTCAGTCTGACACCCCTTTTATTCTTAACCATTCTAGCTTTCAGATCAACTTTTCTAAAACTCCCTCATTCAGTGACATGGACTGAGCATGCACTATGATTGAGGGACTGTTAAGTCTGTGCTGAGGAGCTGACTTGATCCAACCCTTGCCACCGCACTGTCATGTAGACAAGATAAATACAGAGAAGAAATTCCCATTATGAGATTACAAGAAAGAATTGGACAAATATTCATAGGCCTACGTCCCCAAAATACCTGAGTCTACCTGTAAGGCAATTTGTTTCTCCTTATTTCAATGAACAAAAAGGCAAACTGATTATGACGACACTTTAGTGAGTCTGTATGCTAGAAATATAGACCAGCTATGTAGATTCAATTGTTTAAGCTCCAGAAAATATATATTTCTTTGTACATGAGCCTATCCTGGAAAGTCAGACAAAAAGTTAATATGATATTTTTGAGACTTCAAGACTGGGTAGGATCCTGGAATAGGGTGATTTCCCTGAGATATTTTAGGAGGAAGTGTGCAAATGCTTTCCATGTAAGTGTTCATACTCTCCAACATTGTGGTATATTAATTTCTTATTCAGATTATTACACGATTGGCATAACAGGAAAGCAGCAAGGGAGAGTTATGAAATTATAAGGTATGTGAGTATGTGTATGTGAAAGAGAAAGAGACACAGAGACAGATATGGAGAGAAAGAGGGAGAGAGATATTAAGTACTAGAAATGTGATAGAATTGCCCAATTTTTTGAAATTACATCAATTGTGAATGCAAATTTACCAGTCAGAATTCAGTCTTTTTTGCAGCAATATGAAATTAAAATTATTCACAAAACAAAATTTTAAATAGAACAAAGAACACTGTGAACAATGCAGGGATTTGGGTGGGAATCACTCTATCCTAGGAGTTAAAAGAATGACCCCGCAAATGAAGACCATCAGACCGTGAAGGGTAACATGCATACCTTCAACTCTCTCAGTTGTCTGTGTGACCTAGGATCAGGTTCTGTTTCTGATCCTATTTCTAATAATTAAATAGGCCTGTGCAAACTCTTTTCTCCAGAACCAAAAGTTTTCATCTATAAGATAATAAAAGTGGAGTTTCAAACGTTTTCAGCCTGAACATTTTTTTCTTTATTATCTTGTACAGAAGCCCACTAATTGGGGCGATTGTTCTTGTTTGAATGATGGTGCAGGGAACTTATCTATTCTAACTACCTCCACTTCCTTGTTCCTGACCCCAGGGCCTCTGACACACATCTGAAGAATAGAGTTTGAAAAAAATCACTGAACCAAACTCCTAAGAGATTTTTTTCAGTTGTATATCTTTGGGATTAAAGTATGAATAGCTTGATTGAATACTAAGTTTGCCTACGGTCCTGATTAGATAAAAAGACCCACCATCCTCTTTTGTAAAAAACAGTGTTGTCAGTTTTGTGAATTACTACTCACATTTACAGGAAATATCTGAACCTACCACTTACAGAGAGCCAGCCATACTTAATTTGCTAAAGGATCGTATGTGACTTACTCTGAGTTGGTTTGCTTCTGGGTCAGGTAGGTACTCCTGCAAAACACAAAGGATGAATAATTTTTAACTTATCTGACTACACACATTTTTTAAAGCTTGTAAATTTTTACCACTCCCATTTATACGTTTCACTGCCATATGCATAGCATATCAATTACTTGAATTAAATACCAGAGGCAAGGGTCATATTTAAATTTTCTATTTAAAACAGATACTGCCCACCTCACCATTTCTTTTAGGCAGAGCTATTTTTTTCCTTCCTTTTGGTCCCCTGAATGAAGTTTATTTGAATGCTTTAAAACTAATACCAGTTTAAAAATAAAATTAAATTAAATTAAAAAAAAAACACTTGTTGGGTCCCCCCAAATTGGGTACCCCAATAATGGGTCCGTGATTAAAGGAGTGAGACTGATACAAAGTGAAGGTCAAGCAAAGCTTTATTTCACACCAAGCATCAGGAATCAGACCAACCGTCAAACAGACCGGTCAGGGTCGCCCCTCACAGAGGACGACCCCTCCCTGCTTTCCAGACTAACTTTTATAGAGCAAAGGTCATGTGGTTGGGCCTGGCCACACACAGGTGGCTAATTGAATTACAATTCACCCCACAGCAGCCATGGAAACTCGCCCATCACCTTGGTAGCTAGGAGACAGTATGCGCCCCCACTGATCAGACGTCTCTACCTGGCCTGACCCACCCTTGTATTTGGACTTTGTTACCTGGGACTGGTTTCCCGGACTTGCTTTTAAGTAAGTTCCCCTGGGGGGGGGAGTCAATTTAAGTTTTACAACAAAATGGCAGTTCAACCAGGGTGGGGCCGCTCTGGCTGAATAGGCCCTTACACACTAATACCAGTTTTCCACAAAGCAATGCCTTAACACAGGAATATGCCCAAAGTGCATATAGTATTTATATAGGACATTAATTTTTAAAGTACACATTTTCAAGGATGTGGCACAGAGCCGCAGTTATTCCTGGAACATAGCTGATATCCAAGACAGATGTGAATTCACACCACATCATGACTGTCTACAGGCACTCGTAAAAACAGTCAGTTTCAGTTAGTTATGCTTCCAAATTCTCCAAATTTTCTAGATTTTAATGTTTCAGAAGTTGATTCCTTGAGCAGCTATGAATTCATTTTGATATGGTAGAGGATGGCCGGTATTTTATTTTCCTTTAATGATTTTAGGTGGCAGTGGTTATCCTTTGAAAAACTACTTAATTACTTCTTTGTCTCATCCCCAGACTCCCTCTAAAAATAGAATCAATATAAGTTATAATGGAACTCAATGAGTGAGTGGAATGATAATGGAGAATGCATTAGGAATCCTTATAAATGGGACATGGATGTCTTCTTCAATCTAGTGGAGACTTACCATGCTGTCGTCCTTCAGATGCTTGAAGGCTTTATAATATTTAGCATGGTCATTAAATGTGGTTTATCTTTTAAAAGAAGCTGCAGAAATTAATGCAGCTCACCAAATGGCTGAAGTAAATGACTACGATGATGTGCACTTTCACAAAATTAGTTCCAAATAGAAAAGTGGAGATAAAAATATTGGGGCATGATGTGGATTTTCATTTTGAATGGAGGGGGAAATTCCTTCTAACTATCTTGTTTGGGTAATTATTTATATTAAAGAAGTGGATGATCTACTACAGCTCTATTTTACCAGCGTGTAGGTGGTGGGGTAGTAAATAATGGGGGGAGGGGCAATTTGGGGCTGAAGCATTTCTTGTCTCCAAGCAGAGACCAGAGATGTGGCAGTTGAATTTGAGGATATGTCCAGTGGTTGAGGTTGGGAGGGGTCCCCAAATAAGTCTGTTCAAAGTGTGGTGGCTCATCACCTGATTTCAGGGACTGGCATAAATCTTGGGTCTCAAGGCAAGGCACTTCTGCCCTTCTCAGCTGTCCACTCATGTCTTTGGGGTTATGATGAGGTATGTATTAATTTTTATTTCTTCCTTATACTTCTGATAAAATATTCTTAATGTTGTCAATTAACAAGAAAACTAAGTGAAGAAGTATGTTGAAACAGTCTGACAATTTTAGCTGCCTCCTTGAAGTAAGTTCAGAGTTTTCAAAATGTTCCCACACAGGGTAGAGGAAACCTTTCTAAAGTTTGAGATTTTATTCATGCAACCAATTTGTTACCAGAGTACCTAGACATCATTCAGTGGAAAATGGTAATGATATTTTAGATCATGGAAGGAAAAAAAATATATACATATATATGTTACTCATTATATGTTTTCCCACAATCTATGTATTTTATATATACCTAGATATCTATATAGATACATAAATATCTATATAGATATCTAGATATATATAAGGATTTTATTTATTTATTTGACAGAAAGATAGCGAGAGAGGGAATACAAGCAGGGAGAGTGGGAGAGGGAGAAGCAGGCTTCACTCTGAGCCTGATGCGGGGCTTGATCCTAGGACCCCAGGACCATGACCTGAACCAGAGGCAGATGCTTAACAGTTGAGCTACCCAGGTGCCCCCCTTTTTTTTTTTAAGATTTTATTTATTTATTTGAGAGAGAGACAGTGAGAGAGAGCATGAGTGAGGAGAAGGGCAGAGAGAGAAGCAGACTCCCCGTTGAGCAGGGAGCCCAATGCGGGACTCGATCCTGGGACTCCGGGATCATGACCTGGGCCGAGGGCAGTTGTCCAACCAACTGAGCCACCCATATAGATATCTAGATATCTATATAGATATATATCTTTAAAATATCCATATTTGAGACACATATTATATAAATACAATGCAAACCAAGTAGTAATAAAGAGAAAAACAATAAATTTAATTTAATCTTTTATTTAGGTAGAAGCTTGAAATCTCTGCCCATTGACTCAAATATCAGTGCCCATTCTCCCACTGGTGAGCTAAATTTTTGACCTTGGGAAAATCACTCAGTTTTCTGTACATTTTAAAAATGTGGTTGTGAGGAAAAAAAAAAAAGGTATTTACTAACTTGTGAGCAAGGATTCCTTGCAAGGGTGGCAGAGTTATTTTTGCAAGGTCTAAATTCCAAATAGGCACCAAGTTTTACTCATAGGAGTCTAATGATTTACTCACCTAAGCATAATACATTAAAGTGTATTTGATGTAATAAAATTTTTCAAAAAACATTCCTCATTTTATAGTAGCTATATGTAATAATGTAATTTCTTAATCGACTGAAACGATCAGCACCTGCATATCCATAGGATCCATAGGGTTTTTATTTGTTTTGATCTTAGAAAGGGGTCCTCATAATTGAATAAGTTTGGCAATCTCATGAAGACATGACCTTTCAAGTCACTTCCAACTTAGTATTCTATGATCTCAGGATACCTTTATCACGTTTATCATGGCTTGATTTAAATCAAAAGTGAATCTGGCAAAAATGAGCTTCATCTTATGGAATAGTTTTATAATACATATTTTGGAAACTTAAAATGTGAACCTTTTATTGCCACTACTAGAATGGCCATGGTAGACAACCCCTTGATCTATTATATTTATAATGTTTGACATAAAAAAGACAGTGAAGTTTGTATCTAAAATACGGGAGGGCTGGTCAAATGTATGAGGAGTAATCCTTTGATTATGAATGACTTGGACACAAATGGACCATGGCATGATTTCTTAGTGTTGAATCTGATATTCATTCCCTTCTTTAACCTTTTAATATCTGAATAATAATTAGACTTTTCCAAAACTGGTATCAAATTTCTTCTTTGATTCATGATAATAAAAATGAAAAATTTTAATGATCTTTCTGCCTCTACCGGGCCTTATATCATGGCACATATTTCTGAGGTGCTGTCATTCTAGAACACACAAGAGTGTCACATTAGTTTCAGTCTCTGACATCTCCAACAGAGTGGCAGAATTCCTAATTCTTCCCCTCTTCCATAATTTTCTCCAAATTGGTACTGGAAGAAACCAGTATAGGAAAGATTTGTATGGTTGATATTTTTTGGAGTACCTTTAGTCACAGTTAGATTTTCCCTCACAGGAATTTTTATTTGGGGTCTGGAATGCTGGTGCATTAAGGCTCTGGAACTAAAAACTGATGTAAAACAGCAATGTGGTAGTCATTTTCCACAATATTCTTGGTGAATGAGAAATGACCAATTTGCAGAAAGAATGAAAAAGTATAGTATAAAACACAGGAAAGCTCCCTTTTGAAGTCCTTGATTTCCTTGATCTAGTAAATGAAATTTGGTGGCAGTCCTCCCTCTAAGTTTCATGAGTTATCCTTACAGCTGCCAATGCATCCCTCCTCTCCATTCCTTGTCTGAATGGGTATCTGCTGCTTGCAATGGAAAAAGACTTGATTGACCAACTCTGTCTCTCATATGCTAGAGGATAAGGCCACAGCACTACACTGGTGTTATCCCCAGTACTGCTGTTTTGTTTATGCTGCTGGCATGTGTCTCATGTCTTCCAAGCTCCTTTGGGAGTGTTTTTACCTGTATACACAAGATCTTCTGCCTCTCTTCCATACCAAAGAATGATGTACTTTTTAATCTCTATTGCTTACATTCTCTCACACTGAAGTGGGGAAAACGATCTCCCTTTTCATTTGATTAACTAGCTCAAAAAGCCCTGTTGCTCTTGTACTCCCAATTTCATGTAGATATTTTTGTGTGCTGGACCTTTCATTCTAGAATTCTCTCTTTCTCTTTCATTTCCTGTGACAGTCTCTTCCCAAAACTCTGAGTAATGAGTCACAGGAACTACTTGAGGGCCAACTTGAGCTGACGGTATCATTCAGTTTCAAAATCGGCCCTCTGCTTCAATCACTAACAGTGAGTCCAATGTGTGTTTTGTACTCGCTTCCCTTTGGATAACTTACTTCCCAATAGGTCCCTTGATGGTTTATGTCCACAGAGCTTTGGTGGGCCCACTTTAATAATTATCTGAAGCATGTTCAGACAAGTCTGAATCAGAGTCTACAGAATTTTAGCTCTCAGGTCATGACTTCCATTAAACCATTTGGATATCAACCCCTGATGACACAAAAAGTTAGCCATTGTGTCTTTGAGCAGCCAGAATAGCTGTCATATCAGCCAAAGTTGTCTATCTCCATTTCTGAATATTGTTTATTTCTTTGTCCCTAGGCTCTATATTCTGTCAACTTTTTCTGACCACCCCATGTTGGAACTCACAGATACCAACTTCTGCCTTTACCAATTGTTCTCTACTGATTTTACCTGTGGCTACTTTGTTTTGACAGTTATACTGTGGTCTCGCGACTTCTGCTCTATGTCAACTGCTAATTCCAAAATCATGCCACTCTGTACTCACCTGAATCATTGAAAAAAGTCTAATAATCCTTTGAACAGAAATTAATAACCTTGAAACCTTACAATGATTAGACTAATCATTGTCAACCTTTCTTAAGTTACAAAACCACTGGATAAGTACATCAGAATGTTGTTTACACACAAAGTGCAACTCGTTTCAAAGTTGTCTGAAGATACAATAAGTCTACCAGAATTTGAAGAGACAGTTTATAAAGACTGTGAATATTATACAGTAAATGATCTTAGAAGAAATCAAGATCTGAAAATATGGAGAAAGTTTTCTTTATTCCAGTGCAAATCCATAGCAGTATGTGATAAGGTTCAGAATGGCTTATTTGAGATTACTAGGGTCCCATCACAATTGTTACAAAATTTTAAAAGTTATTTTGATTGCCATAAATCCTAGATTTATGATCTGTATATCTAGGAACATCATTTATATGGTCTTTAAGAAAATCTAGGCAAATATTCCTAGCCTGCCATGTCTGGAAATTTAACTCCAGAACTTTAGATATCAGAATCATTCCCCCATTTCTGTCCCACTCCCGCTACAGCATTGCCAATACCTGCTGGGACCAAAAATTATCTGGTCTTATTGCAGTTTACATGTGGTAATAAGAACAGAATCCACTCAATTTAGATTCAAATGTCTTCAGCATTTCTTGTGGGCTGCATACTGTGCAAACCCTTGTGGGTAAAGATGCCACTTCCAACCCACTCGGGGACCTGGTAAGTTAGAACTCTCATGCTCTCTTTCCAGATGAGGTAATGCAGCTAGTAAGTGGCAGAGGTGGCATTTAAAACCCAGTGTCCTTGACATGCTATATCCTGGACAATAGGGGATAAACTATATGAGGAACTAATTAGGAGACACTGTCGGAAACCTTAAAAGATCCCTTTATGGCCCTGAAACATTAGGCTGTTTCTTTCCCTACCTCCTTCATGCATTTTTGGGTTTCTTTCTTCAGGTACTTGCTGTGTTACTACCTCATCTTTTAGGAAGACAGCAGGAATTCCATTCCTAAAATTGTGTTGCTTCAGAAATGAGCATGAAGATGAAATATAAACTTATCTGGAAAATAATTTTTATAGCATAAAGCAAATGTCCCCTTGGTGAGTGAAGGTTTATAGGAACAGCTTGGAGGAAACAGTAGAAACAATCTGGTCAATTTAGAGATCTGGTAGCACAGCCTTTTCATTTTTCTCATGAGAAGACCAATGTCCAGAAGTATAATAAACTTCCTGAAGACCTCTAGCTGGATATGGCAGTGGAAGGACTCAAAACCAGGTCTCATTACTGCCCACTGAAACTTCTTCCTATATTTGTTACCCCACACTATGTTTTTCTATGTAAGTGGGTCCCTAGGAGTATGTTGGCTCTCCTATTTAAAATTGCATCTGTATTTTCAGGAAATTATCTCTCAAAGCCTTTATGGAAACAAAATATAGATTTGATAATAAATCACTGGACATTTGGAGGAAAAACTAAATAGTAGCTTAAAAATGGGTTAAAGGAAATCAAACAGGATTGTCCAATTCTTGGTGTAGGACAAATTTAGGATTAGAGGTTTTGGCATAATCTTCAGCATTAATAAGTTGAAATTCTAAGTTCACTTTCTATATCAGCCACAGAATGATAGCTTTGAGTTTGTTTTCCAGATGACATTGTCCTTTCCAATCTACCTCATTCTCAGGCTGAAAGCTGGAATCCCTTTGAACAATAAGAGTCAATTGTACATTATATTACATCAGCATTGTAGACACATTGAACTCATTCTCCATCATCAAAGGAACAGGCCAGCAGAGGGCTTTGGGCAGCCTTGGCAAATTCTTAAGCTTATGTGAGGCCAAGGATAATGTAATTCTGCTCCAGTGCAAGAATAGATTTGTACTTCCCTAAGCAAATTGGCTTGAAAGGAACCACTGTGGTGTCCTCTAATAGGGCACATGATTTCTTCAGCAGCAATTCTGCATCTGTTGCTGTGCTTTCTGAATAGAAACTTCTTCTAAATCCTGGTGAAGCAAATTCTTATAAAATTGCCCTTGGGTAACACTTGGAGAGCCATCTTTCCCTTTTCTGGTTCTCAATATGGTGTCACTCTAGGATGTCTTTCATGAGGAAACAAATTAGTCCACTTTATTCTAAGAATATTGTGAAGCAGTACAGTTCTTCCTTCATTAATCTAATCTATTCTACAGATACTTATCAAGCCCAAACTCTGTGTTAGGTGCCTCAGATATGACAGCAAATACGGCATGTTTGTTGACATCGGGAAACCCTCAATAGAAAATAAAAATACTAGTTTCCTTTGTCCAAGTACACACTGCCTATACCCAAATGGTCTGAGATTTGAGTTCAAGTTGAGTCTGATTCTGAAATCCAAATGTGACCTACTGTGCTCTACTGTTTCGTGACAGGTCAGAATTTTACCTTGCTCTCAAAGTCTTCCTAACTCTTGTGAATTTGCCTGTGGGTTGCTTGCCGAGAAGAAATTATTCAACATTGTAAATATAACAATTAGTTGAGGAAAAAACTGCTAATTGAAAACATATTTGCTCTTGTTTTATTTTATGTTAATGGAAAATTCAAAATAAATGTTCTATATTTGTCTAGAAGCAATTCAATGACAAGAGGGACAATACTTTAAATTTCAGTGATACTCCATATACCATCTGCTTGGGAGGACAGGAGTTGTGAAAGGGTCTATGAGGGAGGATGCCATCAAAGATATGGTATTATCCTAGGCTACTCTGGATATGAGCTTTCAGTGTGGCCACTCATAATTTGCTGCTTCAGACATCCCACAATTGATTTTTTAGAGCCTACAACAACAAGTGATTAGGTCAAAACTGAAGTTTGATATGTTTGAAGTTAATTTTCACCTAAGTGGAAAATTGTATAACATCTGATAGAAGCTAAAAGGAAACACTTATCACTTCACCCTTTCAAAGGGCTTTAAGCTATTATTTAATTCCCACTGAATCACTTTGAGGCTCAGAATTTTCATCTCCATTTCACAGATAAGTAGGAAAAGAAACCATGGGAGGTTCAACATCTGGCCACAGGCCATGTAAAAAAATCAATATCAGAGTGGAGATCAGAACTCTGCAAACTTGGGTCCTTTTGACTTCTCTGCTTTGAGGACAATAGATCTTGCAAATTGACCCAGTCTTTGAAAAGTCAAACTCCTTGGTAAAGTCCCCATGTCCTTTCCAAGTCAAAACTTTCTGACTTGTATTTCAGGCTCTTTGGAAACTCCCTACTCTTCAAAAGACATGCGGGGGAGGGAAGGTATCAAATAAGCATGGTAGAAATTGAACTGACACAAAACACCATATATCTGATTTATCCATTAACTATGCCCATGTAGCATCTTCAAAATCAACTTACTGCTTTATTTAGCCAAGTAGGATACATCCTCAGTTACCCTAATTGTATTCTAGTGTACTTCTAGTATTCTAGTGTACTTCTAGATTTAGCTTTTCTTTGTCAGTCCCTTCCTCTGGAGAAGAGAAATCAGCAAATTAACTTTTCAGAGAAGGAGTAATTTCTTAGATTTTTCAAACATAACAACTCCAAAGCAGGGGTAAGCAAAAGTGACTAATAAAACAAACAGAACTTTCATCATGGACATCTCAGGGGTGACCTAATTCCTTTTTTTCCCTTTGGAGAGATATTTATACTCCTCTCAATTTCATTTGGACCATATTACAGATAATGTGTGTACAACCCCATCATTTGACCCATATTCACATTCAGAGTTCCTGGAAAACAAAAAGTCACTAGGGCTAATTAGTGCAGAAAAGACTGCTTAGAACCACCAAGGGTTCAAAATATCGGGACTGGGATAGAGAGGCAGGATAATAAAGAAGGCAGGAGAAGAAAGGCAAATAGCATTATTAGAGTATCAGTTGGTACCTCATGAATACCTTTTGAAAAGGAAATCTTTATAGCCATTTCTGTTCCTGTATACAATGCCCATTATTTTCCACTCCATCCCTTTACCACAATTATACCTGCTTCCTTGAATTGTGTATATTGTTATAAAATATTTGTTAAATTCCTCTTTATGACTATGTAACCATGTTTGCAATTTCTCTATAGAATACTGTTGTCTTTTTCTCCCCCTGAAAAAAAGTCAAACATCATTCTATATATATACTAGTTATCTGTTTCTGTGAATCAACTTACTCTTAAATTTATCAGCTTAAAATAGCACCCCTTTATTATTTCATGATTTTGTGGGTCAAGAGTCTAAGCAGAGCTTAGTAAACCCCTGTGTTTTAGGATTTCTCATAGATTGTAATCAAAGTGGGGCTGTGGTCTTATCTGAATGCTCAGCTGGAGAAAGATCAGCTTCCAAGCCCACTCACTTGGTTCCTGAGAGCTGGTGGACTGGTTCCTCACTGGTTTTTTCCCCTTTCTTGCCATGTAAGTCTCTTCAGCTTGCTCCATCAGAGCAAACATATGAAAGAACCAGGGAGGTGCGGTGGCGGGGGGGAGATGTTTACCACTTTTGTAATCTGATCATGCAGGTGATATGTCATAACCTTAGTACTCAGTTCATTAAAAAAAAAAAAAAAGCCACTGGGGCCAGCTCACACTCAAGGGAAGGGACTACACAATTCCTTTGGTCTGAATGCTGGGAGGCAAGGAATCTTTGGAGCTAGGAGAGAAGCTGCCTACCACAGTTTGTTTGAGTCTTAGAGAACAAGTATGTTTTTGCTTAAGATGTATTATAAATCTGAGAGAAATGTGTATTAGATAATTCAATTGTATAAGAGAAGTTTTAAAATTCCATAATCAGTCGAATTCTATCTTACAAAGTAAATTAAGACATGACCTAATAGAAATATGCCCCTTCCAGACTCCTCTGAAAGGGTCTTAGAGTGAAATATGACAGGAAGAGGTGAGCCCTGACCTCTGATGAGGAAGGATCAGTAAAGAGTGGAATTAGTCTTTAATGTTCAGGAATGTATGTGTGTGGGGTGGACTTGGGAGGAATGGTGGTGGGAGAGTGCTGCTGAAGACCATGGCACTCCTCCTCTGGAATGAAATCAAATTCACCTTTTCAAAATACACCTCCTATAAACACGCAAAGCAATTAGTTGGGGTATAAGAGAGTTTGTTGTCATTTGTACATGAAGCTGACAATACTCAGCCTAAGGAAAAAAATGTCCCTTTTAAGGTTCCTACATTATGATCAAGAGTAAAAGAAAAAAGAATTGGTGATATTATATTTTTACCTACTACATCTAATAAATAGGTTCTTAATCCCTTTTTAAAGTATATGATATTAATAATACTTATTTCATCTTAACTACATAGGAAGATTAAGAAGGATTTAGATAAGCTAGTTCTTCATTTCTCAGACTACATTGTAAGCCATTCTGTAATAGCAGAAAACATATATTTATTATGATTTTCAAAAAAAAAAGAAGAGCTATAGCAAAGCAAAGAAATAGAGTGAGTTTTGAAAATTAGACCTTTATGTTATTGCCTAGACAACTTCAAAGAGAGATCCTTATGTCACTTCATTAATAAGCATAGTGTTTTTATGTGAATGGCACTATATGTGCCCTCGGAGTGCTGAATAATAAGTATACCAGTTCCTATTCTTTAGGAGCATAAGTGGAACAAAAATATATGTTAATTCATTTGTTAAATACGTAGTTCTTGGGAGCTTATTTTATGAAAGTTATTGGACTAATCACTGAGGATAAAATAGTGAGATATACTGACAAGTTTCTTCCCTTGTAGAGCATGTATTAGGGTCAGGAAAATGGATATAAACAAGTAAGCAAATATATACTTAAAACACCTGCAGAGTGTAACAAAGAAAAATAAACTGTGTGGTGTGATAGAGAATAACTAATTGCTAAATGGTTATGGAAGATCCCTCTGAAGAGGTGACCTTTAGGTGGAGCCATGAAGGATGAGAAGCCATGGATGAACTACAGGAATGATATTTTATGGACATGGGACACTAAAGATAAAGGTTTTGCATAGGCAACACTTGTTTTTGGAAATTGAAAAGAAGGTCCATGTGGCCTTTGGATCCATAATTACCAGGAAGCTAGTGTTCAAGACAACTCGTCTGGTATCTTGCAAGTCACCATAAAGATTGTGATTTTTACTCCAAGTACAATGGGAAGCCATAGAAGAGTTTTCAAATGGGGAGGGATATCTGACATATATTTTCAAAAGCTCACTCCACTGTTTGTACAGAGGAGAAATTAAAAAGGGGACGCATGAGCATTATGAAGCATGTCATTGACGATATCTAGGCAAAAGAGGGTAGTGGTTTACAACAGGTTGTGATCTTGGCCATGGAAACAAGAGTAGAGACAGATCCAAAACATATCTGGAAGTAGAACTAACAGGACTTGCTGGTATTTAGGATGATGTAAAGAGAAGAGCCAGACAAATGTACCCCAGGTTTTATGCTTTCATACCTGGGTATATGATGGCATCATTCATTAACATTCATTAAGATGGAGGTATGCATATGGTAGAGGCATATTAGGAGTTGAAATAAATTATGTTAATGATTTTACAATATAAATATCACAAACAATAAAATTATTAAAACACAGTCTTGGAAATATTTTGAGTTATGTAGTGACGACACATCTTAGATAATTGGCAAAGTTGAATTTGGTACAATTTCTAAAGGAGGTGGTACTTAGCCACAATCTAAAGAAGGAGATGAATGCTTCATGCAAAACAGGAAGAGTAACATTTCTCGTATGAGACAATCTGCTATTTGCATTTAAATTAGGTCTGTTCATTGGACAAGAAAGCATTTGCTCAAGAAGTAAACTGGTCCATTCTGGGGTATGTGAATCTTCTCTCAGAGATGATTCTAAGGAGAGAATTGCTTGGAACTAAACCACCACTTGGCCATAGCTTGCACAAATATCTTGCATGCATAAAATGATGGGGCTTATATTCCGATAAGTGGACAATATGAATCCCATTGTGGTGCTCCACGGAGAGCCATGAGACTAGGAGGGGAGGAAAAAAAGCAAAAAAAAAAAAAAAAAAAAAAAAAAAAAAAGCATGAGGCTAAATGACAGGGCTGTGCATTGTGAAGTTCTATCCTATTTGTGGAGCTGTCAGTCAATGATCAGCTGAGAGGGACCTAAATCTTCCCAAAGCTAAATCTCTTCTCTAAAGTAAATTAGAGGTGCAGGGGAGCACATTGACTCTTCAGACCAGGAGAAGCCTCTTTAGTGAATAAAGAACTCAGGATGACTTAATGAAGTGTATGTTTCACTTTGGCTGTGAGGGCACTTAGGTGCATGGATGACTGTTACTGAGCATCCAGGTGTGTTAGGCTCTGTGGAATTGAATCCCTAAGGATTAGGTATTTGCATTACAGTTCTAATCTTCCCAGAACAAAAGCATAAAAACACAGTATGTCCTTTTGTAATGAAAATAACAGTGTAAGTAGTACTAAAAATAGGCACTCTCTTTTCCTCCCATGAAAAGAACAGTCAAGTACTGAGCCATGACACACATAAAAAATGATATGGCCAAGAGATAAGACCCTCCAATCCACTGATTCCAGAGGTGGGAATGTATCCCAGGGAAAGACTGTATCCCAGTCCCTCATTTCTCGCTAGAACTTCACTTTTCTCTTTCTCCATTCCTTCTCTATGTATTTCCTTCTCCCTCTTCATGCCAAGCAGCATGTTGGTGGTGGCTATCATAAGTACAATGTTAGAATATACATAGCAATATGCAAAGAAGTCATGTGTACTTTTGCACTTAACACTTTTGAAGCAAGGTAATTTTAGCTTTTAATGGAATCTTAAAGTACGTAATATACCAAATGTTATGGAGTTAACCTGGGGTCCCTAAAATGCAAGGATAAAATATCTTTATATGGAAGTTTCTTTAGCTATAAGGCTTATTTCTTTAAAGTAATAAGACTTGCGTTATATTTAATGATTAATTTATAATTATTTTCTTGGTAAAATTTGTTTATCCCTAAGCATGTTTGCATGCAATGATCAGGGTGGGGGTGGTGTGAGCATGGTTCTAACATTGGTACACATCAGAATGACCTAGAGAGTCTGTTAAAACATTCCTAGGCCCAAACTTTGAAACACTTAAGAGTTTCTGATTTAGTACATTTGGGGTGAGAATTTGCATTTTCTGACAAAACTCATAGGTAATTCTAATGCTCCCTTAAGGAACACAGAGAACTCCCTGTCTAGGGATTTCTTTCTCTAAGCAAAAAAGAAAAACCAGGACCTACTCAGACTTACTGAATCAGAATGCACATTTTAACAAGATCCTTAAATAATAATAACAATTATTATTATTTTTTAAGGAACAGTTTTATTGAGGTGTAATTCACATGTCATACAACTCACCCATTCAAGATATACAATTCAGTGGTTTTGGTATATTTATAAAAAAGTCCATGACCATCACCACTAATTGTAAGACACATTCAAAAAAAACCTCATACCCATTAACAGTCACACACCATTCCCCTTCCCTTTAGAACCTGGCAATCTCAGATTTACTTTGTTTCTACAAATTTGCCTATTATAGGCATTTAGTATAAATCAAGTTAAGACAATAGGATATTTGTATCTGGTTTCTTGGTATCATGTTATAGAGACTGTATTATGTATCAGTACTTCATTATTTTTATCGCAACTATACTTTTCTATTGTATGGATATTGTTTATCCATATCAGCTGATGGACATTAGGATTGTTTCCACCTTTTGGCTACTGTGAATAATGTTGTTATGAACATTGGTGTACAGTATTTTGTCTGGATGTAGGTTTTCAATTTTCTTGGGTATGCACCTAGGGGTGGGATTCCTGGGTCATATGAAACCTCTATATTTAACATTTTGAGGACCTCCCAAATAGTTTTTCAAAGTGGCTACATGAGCTAAACATCTCACCAGCAATGTATAAGTGTTTCAGTTGCTCTACATCCTTGCCAACACTTATAATTTATGTCTATCCTTTCATTTTATCTATTCTAGAATGTGTGAAGTAGAATGTCATTTTGGTTTTAATTTGCATTTCCCTAATTATTGATGACATTTTTCCATGCATTTTCTGGCCATTTGTGTGTATTCTTTAGAGAAATGTCCACCCCAGACCCCAAATAATTTTTTTTTAAGATTAATTTTTTTAAAGCAATCTCTACAACTAATGTGGGGCTTCCTACAACTGAGGGAGACCTAACTAGTGGATAGAAGACAGAGATACTACTGACCATCCTATAACACACAGGATAAACTCTTACAACAAAGAATTACCCAGTTGTGATGATATTAAAAAACTGTGATCCAGGGTAGCCAATCAGCCCTTTCCCTAAGGACTGACATATTTGCCAGGATGTGGGATTTTCAGTACTAAATATGGGACTGTCCTTGGCAAACCAAGATGGTTAATCACCCTACTTCACTGGGCTGTGTGCATCCTACGCTCTCAGGTTTTAATATTACTGGATGAAAGAGGGTCCACAGTGTGAAATAAAGGCTGAAGAGCCAGAAAGGCAACTTCTCAGGGACTCACCTGCATTTGTCCCTGTGAGTTCCAGGGTGCTTCCTGCCAGTCAGGGCCCCGCAGGGAATTCAAGCTTCCTAGCACACTTCTGCCCTCTGCACGGTGAGCTGAGCCTAGCTGCTAGAGGTCACTGACTTTGCAGGAGCCCTGTGACTGCTGCCCAGCATTTGAGGCTTGCTAATGCCTTTACCCCTCTCATTCTTTCTTTAAAAAGGGGTATAATAATAGGAACAATGCTGCATGGGGTGGGCTTTGTGGAGTCCAGGGATAAAGGCACAAAACCCACCTCAGCCTCTCCATTTGGAAAGTGGTGGGATCACAGGCTATCAGACGCAGAAATGAACCTGAAGAGTGCTTTTAGCCTCTCATTTTATGGAGCCTGTGAGCTTAGTGCTTAAAGAGTAAGATGCTGGATTCATAACCATTCAGGAGTCATGTGAGAATAATGCCCTCTTAATTGTCAGGATGACGAAAGAAAACCAAAACCTTCCCTTTGTAAATCCCACAAAGCCCACTGGAAGGTTTGGTCACATTTAGAGGATGACACGTTGGTGACCCACCTTGGCCAGGTTAAAGGGTGACAGATGGTAATAGAACAGAGCAGAGCTTCTCGAACCTGTGCATGCCGCAGAACCATGCTTGTTCAAACAAGCACTGCCCCCAAGGCTTCTGATTTGGTAGGTCTAGGGTGAAAGCTGAGAACTGCATTTCTAGAAAGTTCTCACCCCAGTAGAATGAGAGACATTAGCCGTCCCTATCCTTGCTACTCAATGTGTTGTGCATGGGCCACCAGCCTGGGTCTGACCTGGGAGCTCTGAGAAAGGAAGAATCAATCGCAGGCCCACTCAGGCAGGCTGAATCAGAATCTGCTTGTTAACAACGCCCCAGCTGAGCTGTGTGCACACGAACATTTGAGAAGTGTTAGTCAAGATTATGTAATGAAGGTGCCCGTGCTCTTGCTGATTCTCTAAACCAGAGCTTGACACACACTGAAATAATCTGAAAATCTCCCTGCCCAGGACACAACTCCAGTAGATTAGATCAGAACCTCCACAAACAGGACTGTTTTTAAAGTCTCCAAGTGATCTCAGTGTGGCCACATTTTGCATCCCTGTTTTCAATACAGTCAGCCTCCCCAACACATTCAACCTAAGAGACCCTAGCAACACCAATGTGCTTTAACAGGAAAGCCTGCTCACCTGCTCCAGTGTTTTGCGATTAACTCCACATTTCCAACCACCTGCTTTGAACTTCAAGTTACGTTTTCTGCCCTCCTCCTGTTCCATGATCTGCTCTGGTTTCCCTACCTTGTTTACAAATTCTACTCTCTTGGTTTTAAAACAGGTGGAAATTACCATCACCTTAACATCCAAAATCAGTATTAATCCATCTGAAGGCTAGTCTGTTTACTTCAGAATGACTCATGATACTTGTTAAAAATGCACAATCCTGGTTCCACTCCAGGCTGACTGAAGAGAAACTTTTTGTTTCCAGGGATCCTCATTGTTTCACAAACAAAACTGTTGGTTCTGATGCACATACAAGTTAGGGCACTGCTGACCTAGACTTTCTGGTATCCCTTTATCACCTCCCCCAGCTCAGCTCAGTTCACTATCTAGAAAGTGTCCTGCTCAAGAACTGCACATTAGTGAGTGTGTTCTCAGCTCACATGGGAGAGGCTAGAACAGGGTTATCTGTGCCAAAGCCAAGGCCTGACCCCAATAACCCACCTCCTTCACTGCTATGCAACCTCTCCAGCGAATTTCCTGCTGGAGAAAAAAAGAAGTTCCTGGGAATCCTCTAGAGTAAACAACAAGATGGCCCTGCTGAATTTGTAGTTATCCATGGAAGTCAGGTTCATAGGGTTAAAATATTCCTATTCTGTTGCTTCTTATAGTTCTGTTTTCCTTTTGATTCCTGTCTTGTTTCCCCAATAATATTGCAAGTTTCTGGTTACAAGTGTTTGGTGTTCTGGCAACAATGTATATTCTCAGGACAAGAGATTTTTTTTCTTCTGAGGGAACTCATCTTTGGCAGATAATTTTTCAGCACAAAGGAATGAAACAGGCCATAGAAATACAAAATGGTTTTCATTGGGCTCAAACATTATCACAGGAGAGACTTTTTACCCTAGGCTTGAAGGTCTATAAATAGTTTCAAAACAAGCAAAGCAGCAAACAATAGCATCTGGGTGATTTGCTCTATTAGGTATAAGGGTGGCTAGCAGGAGCAACTTCGCAGGGAGTCCTGCATGTTTTATCTAAGACCTGGTCTGCTATAGCTAAAATCCTGACTCTCCTCTCATGAAAGGACCTTTCATGAGAGGCTCAGGAGTAGTTTGTTCATGACTTGTCCCTGTTCTGAATATACTCAGAGGTATTTAGGTTTACTAAGGACACATTTCTTTTTCAAATGGAAACAATGATTTGAGAGTGTTTCTAGATTTGAAAATACTATGGAAGTGAGAAGCAAGTGTAAAGTCCTATGAAAACATCAGGCTGGTGCTAAAGAGAATGAGCTGTGAACTGGGAGATGGAATCCAGCCATTGCAACGATCTCATGAAAGCTGGCTCCATTTCCCTCATGCCACATGCTGGCATCAGCTTCCCTGTAAGCTGCAGCTGAAGCATTTACTCTGGTTACTGTTTGAAAACAACCTTGCTAACAAACAGGAACAGACCAGGTTGTCTTCACACAACTTTGCCAATTGTTTCCCATAGACCAATTAGGTTTGGCCAGAGGCCCACTTAACTAGTGATACAATTTTCTGTTGAAGATTAAATTGTTCAAAAGAGAGCCTCTGGTATTGGGGAGTAGATGAAAGTGCAGAAAACCTTTGAGTGACTATCCGAGCTGGCCTCTGATAAAACTGTGGCAGAGGATCAGTGTCTCTTTGATGCCTTCCTGGCAACACCACTGCCATCCTAAGTGAAAACAAACCCACAGATCTCCAGAGTTGGCACTAAAATGGGAACGTATGGGTTGGGGGGAGTAGCTGTTCTTTGAGTCTGAAAATTTGCCAGCCTTACCCTTGTGCACTCTCACTGATTGGTGCTTCCAATCCCCTCCCACTGGGGAGGATGTGGTACTTTCTTTAATGCTCTGACACAAAAAGAGGTAAGGGAAGAAAATGGAAGTTCCATAGAAGTTCCATGAAGGAACAACTCAGGTAAGGCCAAAGCATTCAAACAACACATCACCAAAAACTAGAAAAAAAAAAAAAAAAGGAAGAAGAAGAAGAAGTGATAACATGAATTTAGATAATTCCAACTAACATTGTAAAAGTACCCATAACCATCTTGTTGTTTACTCTAGAGGACTCCCAGGAACTTCTTTTTAAACTACTGGTATTTCTCCATGTAGATGAAGCATTATGTAGTGGAATGGACACAGAGTTTGGTCAGATTTGTCTAACCTTGGATGAGGTAGTTAATGTCATTGAACTGCCGTTTTCAGCCATTAAATTGTCATAATAACAATGTGTGCTCTATTTGAGTTGTGGTTGATCACAATCCTATTTGCCAAATATTCCACTTGGCATCCTATTTCATATCCAGCGCCATGAGCCATTTTTAGAGATTTTGAAACTATGTATTTATTACCAGAGCAAAAAATAGCCTATGGGACTAATAGAAGAATTTGTATGAGAACGTGGGGGCTGCTGTTAACAAAAATAAAAATGCTAAAATATGGATTTAGGACCTAATCAAGAACATTCCTCATATTTCTGTTAAGGTTCCCTCATAATGTCTTCCCAGTGCAATGTCAAGCTTGCTATGGGCCAGTTACTTCGACATGTATTGTATTTTTCACCTTTTCCTATGGGACGTGTTATTCCAATTATTCTCTTTCTGCTCCACAGTTGCATATTGGATATATGAGGAAAGATAATATTCTTCTGTTCACAAGAGAAGCAACACCTAGGTCTATGGTGCAAAAGTTGTGCCCCACCTGGACACTCTTTATTTCAGCTAGCAGTGGTGACTGAATGGGATTTTCAGGTCATCTCCTTAGAGAGAGAGCTTTGTTCTTCATGTAAGAGGGGAACTGAGTATTTAGAAGCCAAATACTGCACCATAGATTGCAGTTCAGTTGCCCCTGTATTCCATTTTTCCTTTCTGTCCCTTTCTGCAGGAGGATGGGGCTTCCCTGGTCTACAGAATTTAGGAATGACCATCTGACTAATTTGTCCAATAAAATGTGGGCAGAAGCAGTGCATGCTGTGTTCGAGCAGAAGTCTAAGAGCTAATGCATGATTTTCCACCTTTCTTTCTCCACTGCTATCTTCCAGTGAGAAGGTGCTCTTTCAGTATAGATTCCAGAACAAACCAAACATGGAGCAGAGACCACAGCAGATCTACATTAGATCTGCAGCATGAATAAAAAATAAGCCTTTGTTGTTGTATGTCACTAAGTTTTGGGTCTTTTCCTAACCTCGATGTCCCTTCAATTAGGCTGACTGGTCTAGTACTTGAAGTTATTACAAATATCAATAAGATAACATTTACCAGTTTCTAGAAGAGTGTCTGAAACACCACGTGGGTTGAATGAAATGTGTTAGGATAAAGTGGCAGGTATAAATTCTAGCCGACCATGAGAAAGTGTACCCCTCATCATCCAGACCTCAAAGTCCAGCCCCAAAGAGGCTTAGTCCATTCTCCTACCTGTATAAGGCTCTCCTTATAATTCTAATGTCCTATCTGAGGATATGTTGTGTCCTTGGCCACAGGAAAAATGTCCTGTTCTTGACCAGGAAAAATTTCAGTCTTCCAGCAATGCTTGCCTTCCTTTCCACAGTGGTACAAACATGGACACCCTCAGGGAAATGATAAAAATATGATAAGGCAGCATGAAAATGTTAATTTACCATTAAAATACATCAAAGTCATCTTTAAAATATCACGCACAGTATAATGGAGTTGATATGTAATAATTTCTTTGTACCTTTTTTGCCTGTAACATGCTTATCTTTCTTTGAAACTTGGGAAGTGATGTGGGAATAATTAAAAAATTAGCTAAGAAAAAAAATAATACCTTCTCACCAGCAACACAATTTTAGGGGATGATGTGACCTTGGGCAAATCAAATAACCTCTCCAAGCCTCATTTTCTCCATCTATAAAATGGAAATGAAAATATTTTCTTCAGAGAAATGTGAGGGTTAAATGAAGTAATGTATGCCTAAGAGCTAGGAGAGCACTTGGCATATAGATGGTACTCAGTATAACCACACATATCAAAACCCTAACTAAGTGAACTTCTAATAGTTAAATTGTAGGTGGTGGTGGTGCTTTGATTGGTTGTTGCACAGATTTTGTTTGTCTTTTAAAGGTGCTATTCTGGGGCGCCTGGGTGGCTCAGTGGGTTAAGCCACTGCCTTCGGCTCAGGTCATGATCCCAGGTCCTGGGTTCGAGCCCCACATCGGGCTTTCTGCTCAGCAGGGAGCCTGCTTCCTCCTCTCTCTCTGCCTGCCTCTCTGCTTACTTGTGATTTCTCTCTGTCACATAAATAAATAAAATCTTAAAAAAAAAAAAAGAATCTTCTTTAAAAAAAAAAAATAAAGGTGCTATTCTATACTCAACCATTAACAAATTTTGCCTGCTCTCTTTTAGGTATAATAACAAATTTTCCCTTATGACAGAATGTTCTGGATTTTTCTAACTAGAATTACCAACTCTAGAAAAATGAAAGCTAATAAATGATTGGACAATGATCTGATGTGTGATGTATCTCAGTTTCAGAGAAATTATTTCCCTTTTGTCTCCTGGGATTTGAAGCAAGGGGATTTGGACAACCTACCTGAATTATAGCCCTTTTGGTGTAGTTTAAATCATCATCATTCAGAGAGCCATAGACCATGACTTATAAGATTAAGACATGGCCTAATAATGTTCCAGCCTTGGAGCTTGAGATTTTTGCCTTTCTCAAGCTCTGTGACCCTGCATATGTCACCTGACCTCCCTCTACTTTTATTTCCTTTGTTGGAAAATTATATTTTTCTCTTCTAGTATTTGTTGTTGTGGAAAATGGGGAAAATTGTGTAAAGTTTTTAGTAAATAATAACACTCAAATATATTAAATAGTATATTTTAGAAATAAAGATTACTTGGCTTTCTAAATAGACATTAGGTATAATCTTAAGGCACACAGACGTGGTTGTAAGATGTTCACTTTATTGCCACCTTTATTGAACTTCATATACTCAATTTTCTTTTTACTAGTTCAGTTTTATTATTGGATTATCATTTAATTATTTTTTTAGGTCCTCCTCTGGGACAAAACCGCATTTGCCCTTGAGTTTTACTTGAAGAATCTTGTTCAGTTTAAATATGCATATTTACCTACTGCACAAAATCTACCTTCATAGTTTCCTAATATCCTTGAGTTTTACAAGGATAGTTTTATCCACAACAAATATTTTATTATTCTGATTAATTTGAAGTCCTTGTGTCATTGCAGAATGAAATATGATTTCTAGGAGTTCACTGGGTAAGACCAAGAATGTCAAGTTTAAATTGTATATACTTTGTAAAAGTGATACAGTACAGTGATGATGATGACAATGCTGATGATAGCTAATATTTATTGACTATGAACTCCATTTACTACATATCAGAACTGAGCTGGCTCTAAGTTTAAACATCATATATTATTCATTTTCAACAAGAGTCTTCTAAGTTAGATACTGTTGCTATCCAAATTTTACAGATAAGGAAACGATGTTTAGAGCATTGTCTGCGATAGCTGAAGATCAAAAAAGTGGAGAAATGAGGCTCTAATAATAATATAATAATATAATATAATAATAATATATAATTAACAAATTAATAGATTAAAAATGTCCATAAGCTTACATTGTTCTTTGCCTACAAGGTCCAAAACCAAATATCCATTTTTGTTTTTGTTTTTTAACTTTGCTTTAATTCTATAGAGGGTGAAGCATTCTTTGAAGTCTTAAAAGAGTCAATTTGAGGAATGGGTCAGGTGATCTACCCTGATAGTCTATTGTGGATAAGAATTTATTTGACAGACAGATCATAAGTAGGCAGAGAGGCAGGCAGAAAGAGAGAGGAGGAAGCAGGTTCCCCGCTCAGCAGAGAGCCTGATGCGGGGCTCTACCCCAGGACGCTGGGATCATGACCTGAGCCAAAGGCAGAGGCTTTAACCCACTGAGCCACGCAGGCGCCCCTGCATGTTGTTTTCTTATCATAGATTGTTTTTTGAACGTACCTACCATTTTTCTAAAGTTTTTTTTTTTAAGATTTTATTTATTTATTTGACAGAGAGAGAGATCACAAGTAAGCAGAGAAGCAGGCAGAGAGAGAGGGGGAAGTAGGCTCCCCGCCCAGCAGAGAACCCAATGAGGGGCTCCATCCCAGGACGCTGAGTTCATTACCTGAGCTGAAGGCAGAAGCTTAACCCACTGAGCCACCCCAGGTGCCCCTGTACCCACCATTTTTACCTGTTCTGATCCATGGCCCCAGGGCAGAACTTAGTTGATCTGATCTTGACCATTTATTGTCCTTTCCCTCTGGCAAGCATGGTATCCAGAGTATGTTCCCAGGGACTGCCAGATATTCCAGCTTGCTTTCTGCTCACCTCCGGTATTTTCATCTTTCTTCCCAGTCTGAAGCACTAGAAAAAGAGAACACAGAAGTGTCTAGAGCAGAGATGTCTAGAGCAAAGAAGCATTACAGGGCATGTAGCAGAAAGAAAACATTTCTATCTAAAATAATGAAAACAATTAAATTCTTCCATTTTTATATTCTAAGGAAGCTATAGAATTCACATCAGGAAGATAATTACTCTTTCACTGAGGTAAATATTTATTAATATTTCTGGTCAAGAAACATACAGGGAGTTAAATTGCTGTGCATAATAAAATAATGACTGACCTAATAGGAAATGACCTTGGAGTTTTGAGGACATACCAGGAAGAACTGCCTTAAGGAAAAACTTAAGTCTAATAAGAATCAAAGGTATTAAGGAGTTTTCATAAGTTTTGAGGAAGGGAGCCTTAGCAAAATATGGTCTTATAAAAATGATAAAGTAAGGCTGATGGAATTTAGGACTAATGATGTCAGACATGCAACTATGCTACTATGTAATTTCCCTTCATTTTCCTCTGAAGTGTCCAGGAATGATTTACTAGTCATAAATAGGAATAAAAACAGTACTTTACTTTGGGGAACACAGAGCAATTGGTCCCAGGAACACTTTGGAGACATGGTGCAAAGATGAAGAGAAGTCCATTAAGAGATATCAGGAGCTGGAGAGGACGAGTGGCTGGAGCTCAGAGTATGAGTTCACAAACAGCGAGGACACATAGGGCCCCTTAAGAATTAGGAGACAAACTAGGAGGAAACTCAATTTCCTGACTAGGTCAGTTATTTGTGGACTGGGTCTATTTATTTTCTTTTAAAGAAAATCATGTTCTCAAGAGGCTAGAGGATTTGAGATCACTTACTTTCATAGATCACAGAATCTTCTACAAAACAGAAAAAAAAAATGGATTCAGATAGAGTTTAGATAAATGCATGGGTAAAGAAGATTCATTCAAGGAATGCCAACCAGAAGTTAGGAATGGTTATTAAAAGTTACTGAAATGTATTTAAGGAAATTAATGAGCTTGTAGAAATATATCCTGAGTCTTCAAGACAGATCACAAGAAATCCCCTCAACATCCTATTGATACTGTTGCTGAGGACAAATTGCCAGTAAGATGATATCTACAGACCAAGGTATAGGAATTCTACACTCATGCTCATGCCTAATTATACACAGAACTATGAATGGTTAGCATCTAGCATTATTCTTTTTAATGACATAGTGTTTATTTCGTCTATTGTACTTCTCATGACATCCAGTTATATTCATTTGCTTTTTGCCTGAATCCCACCACTAATATTTAATATTCTTGATGGCAAAATCTTGTATAAATAGTTCACTGCTATATCTCTGGAAGATAGCACATGCTCTATAAAAATTCATTGACTTGAATGAATAAAGTTAGAAAGTTATAGAGTATACAGACCTTATGATATTTGTTACTTGAAGGAGCAAAATAAACAAAGTAATGTTACAGGTAAAAAATGGAAACAACTGTAGCACACAAAAGCATGATACAGATATCCATAACCTGCCACCACTGCTATAATGCAATGATTTATTCATTGAGCATAGAGACTATTTTCTTCAGTGTATGGCTAATGCACTTCTGGTCCCTAAGGTCTGTGCCATCTGGCAATATGATTTTTCTTTTTTGAAAAAGATATGTGTAAATTGGGCTTTGGAAATTATGAGCCTGGAATATATTAAAAAACTGCCCAAAAACAATTATAATTTTTGAAAAATTCAGAACGTAGCCATGTAAATTGTTAGTCCAAAGCAGGCCACATTCAAATGACGCTACCATTTTTGAAGTATTTTGAACATCTCTCTTTTGAACTGCTATAGTCACATAGAAAAATGATTTTCAGTGTCTGTACCCTAGGTTTTTTCCATCAAGTATCAGAACTTGACTTGATAACCATTATATTTACTCAAATATGCTTCAAAGGCTTTTGGCTACTTCCAAAGACTTGCTGTATTTGAGAATGTTCAGAAAAGTCTACAATATTTTCTGAATATATCTCATATTTCAGGACATATTGGTTTCACTATATACACTTGGTTATACTGAAAGCCTCAACATGCACTTGAAGCTTTTAATATATTTGCTAAATAATCAATCTTAAAACTTTCTCACATGTAAGTTATAATCGTTTCATATGATCAGTGAGACCATTCATAAGTTTGCCTGTGTTAATGTTCCTGCTGTCAATCCACTGATGGATTCACTGAATGGAGACCTAGAGTCTCCTTGGTACAAATATTATAATAATGTTTTATTATATTATATAATAATTTATACAGTATATTTAATGTGTATTAAATATACTATATAATATATTAAAATATATAATATATAATAATATATTATAAAAATTATATATAAATATATTATATATTAAATAATATATAATATAGTAATATAAATTATAATAACATATTATATATTAGATATATTTATATATAAATATATAATATAATTTATATATTATATTTAATATGGTATATTAAATATAATACTTTATTATATTATTATATTTTCCCTTTCCCTGAGAAAGGGAAACAATTTCATCATAATTTTTTAGTAATATTCGAGTATCAGGTTTTTAGAACATGATATCTGGTAGCTGAAGTAAGATTTCATGAAGACAATTATGCAAGTAAATCCCTAAGTGTAAGAGCATATTCATTCATGATGGTAGAATATGCAATTTTTTGGTATTGCTAGTAGACTCTAACAGTTAATGTACATTATACATGTACACCAAGGAACTGGTCTACTGTGCTTTCCTGCTGCTTAGAAAAGCCTTTGGGGCCTTTTAAGTAATTGCAAATCACCACCTCTTAGCCAGACTAGCTTAGAGTTTCATTTAAAAACGTTTATTACATCGTTGGCCTAGGAGGGAAAGTAATGGCAAGAGAATTTCTTACTGCTTTTATATATACTTGTTATAATATATAATATTAAATATAATATATATTCTTTATATATAACATGTATATATAAAGAGTAAATGTGATTTTCTTTCCCCCCTCTGCTTAACAGATCTGAATTTGGCAGGAGAAATAGGACATCATTTTATTACCAGCTTCCCCCTCCACGAAGGCAAGAGGTTCTCATTTTGTCTGGATGCTGATCTGCTGGACTTTATAAAGAACACATTCCACTAAAGCTGACTTATTCACTCTTCCACTTCTTTTTCTACAAAACTAAGCATATATTAAACAAAAACTTGCTTGTCACTAGACATGGCTCCTTAATACAGCCATGAATGCTAATTCTATTTTTGTTCATTCCTTTTACATCTTTTGGCTCACATGAAAATCATGGAGTGGAGAGGACTACTTTCCTGTGTAAGCAGTTAGATCTTTTTCTCAAAAATGAGTGTCTAGGATTGAATATGATCCAGTGCACCTTTTCTGCCACATTGGCCTCCAAAACACTCCTCAGAACAAAGTCCTTACTTTCTCAGATGTCTTTTCAGGTTTCTGTATATCTGATGCGGGAAAAAGAAAACAAAGAGTGAAAGGCAACTTTCATTTATTACTGGTTAAGAGTGTGTTTGACATTAAATAAAAAGCCCATCTCACACGGCATTAAATGATGTCTTGTGGCCAAGACAGAGGAGAGTGAGAATGTTGTTCTGTTGTACAGCGGCAGGGTCAGTTTGAGCCTCACGCTTTGAAACCAAAGAGATAACATGAATATTATGGGACATAAAGAATAATTCAAGGAATGAGAATGCTTTGCCTAGTGAGGAAACTCAAGGAGGATGCAATTCTGAATACGTCATAGGAGGGAGAGAGAATAAACTTGTTCTGAAACATCTTTATGGATAAAATTAGGATATGTTACAGGTACAGGGTTATTGTGAGGGACAGGGCAAAGCAGGGAAGAACTGTTAGCCTCAGTGACTTCATGGCTATAGCTCTCTGGCTGCCACAGTCCCTCATCGCCCATGCTCTGGCACCGGTTCTCTCTCTCTCTCTCGACTTTCGGAATACAATCAATTTCCCCATTGCACAAACAAGCAAGAAAAACACGCCTTCTTTGAACAAGTCAAAAGCACTGGGAAGTATAAAAAGACATATTTTGTTTGCTTGTTTTGTCATTTTTTGGTCAAAATCAGAGATAAATCAAGCTCTAGCAAAGTTTATGGGTGGAAATGGCAGGTTAACAAAGCACAGTAATAAAGAATATCTTTGTAATTAATATTTTCCCCAATTCATCTGCCTAGGAGACAAAGAATTCTAACTCTAAATTGATTTAAGCTGGCAGTGTTTCCATACTTGGTGGGAACTTAATTCTGTTTTTCAGTCTTTTCCCTAGGTTACAACTATTCTCATTACCATGCTATAATTCTGTATAAACAAGCCGCACTATAATTCTATCATCTATAGCTCACTTCAATTGAAATAAATGATCTATAAAGTGGAATGTTTACCTGCTGTTTTCTTCCTTAGTGCAAGGATTTCTCATGGTCAGATAGAGTCCACTCAATTTGCATATTAATCTGTATCAATGCCTAGAGAGGAGTTCCTTAATATGCTATTTTATAAATATAACAAAAAAATTTCTCTGTTTATCTCTTGTTATATACCACAAAACCTATTGGTTTAACACAACATATATTTTAATATACTTCAAAATTTTGTAGATCAGGAATTTAGACAGATTTTTGCTGGGCATTTGCTGGGCAACTCTTTCCATGAAGTGTCTACAGAGGTCTCCATGGTACCAACTGACAGATGGTTTGGCCTGAAGGATCCAAGATGGCTTCGTTCACATGTCTGCCACATTGGTGAGGAGGAGTGGAAGATCGGGCTCATTTGAGGCTGTCGACCAGTGTACCTAAATGTGGCTTTTTCAGTCTGTCATCTCAGAGTAAATTAGAATTTTCTTATGGCTGTTCTGGGCTCTCAAAAAGTGTGTTCCAAGATACAGGAAGTAGAAACTACCAATCTCTTAAGGCCTGGGCCCAGAAATTGTATTCCACTGGTCAAGCAATCACAAAGCTTGAAATCCACATTTCGAGTGGAGGTAACACAGAGCCTGCTTTTTAATGGAAGGAAAGTCAAAGAATTTGCAACTATTTTTCATCTTCCATAGTACTAATTCTGGAAGTCTATAGGAATGTACACACAATGTATGTACAATAAACTCTGCATGTACTCTTAGTTCTCTTCCCATAAAGAATTAACATTGGTCTGGCTGTTCTTCTGTCCTTGTCTTGCATTGTTAGATTATGCAGATTTTTCTGCCCCATGTGGTACTTGTTTCACACCTATTTGTTATGGGATGCCATTTTTTGGTATCACAACGTCTTTGTTTCTGGCAGAAAATTAGAATCATCCTTTACATGTGTTCAGTGTTCACTTTACTTGCCACCATCATTGCTATAAGCCATTGCTATAAAGCAGAAACTTTATTTCTTTCCAATATACTCTGTGAAGTGCTGGCTTCCAGCTTCAAGTTCCTGGGAATGGTGCCCTTACCTCTTTCTATCTGAGCTCTTTACTCTAAGTTATATGCTAAATGTTTTGTTTTTTTATTTTTGTTTTAAGACTTTATTTCTTAGAGCAGTTTTAGGTTTACAATAAAATTGAGAGGGAGCTACAAAGATTTCCCATATGCCTCCTGCTCCCATGCATGCATAACCTCTCACATTATCAACATAACTCACCAGAATGGTACATTTTCTTATCAAGGATGAACCTATGTTGATACATCATAACCACTCAAAGTCCATAGTTTATCTTAGATTTCACCCTCAGTGTTGTGCATTCTATGTATTTGGACAAATGCATAATGACATATAGCCATCATTACAATATCATACAGAGTATTTTCCCTGCCTTAAATATCCTCTGTGTTCTGCCTATTCATCTCTCCCCCGCCAATGTCAGGCAATAACTGATCTTTTTATTATCTCCATAGTTTTGTCTTTTCCAGAAAGTCACATCCCATTTTATTTTGTTGGTTCTCTGCCAGTTATGTCTGTGGAGATGAGAGACACTATATGCTGGTCATTCTAACAAAGGGCTTCTCAGTCTGGACATTATTGATATTTGGGACAGATAACATTTTTGTGAGTACTGTCTGGTGCATTGTGAGTGTTTAGCTGCATTCCTGGTCTCTACCCACTACATGTAAATGGCACGACCCTCTCCCATTATGCTAGTTGTGTCTAGACATTGCCAAATGTGCCCAGGGAGCACAATTTCCCCTGGTTTAGAACCATTGCAACAGGGATAGTAATTCCTTGAATAGAACCCAAGTTAAAAAAAAAAAAGTAATTGAATGGATATATAGAACTCATGTAACTCTTCTTTTTTTTTTTTTAAAGATTTTATTTATTTATTTGACAGACAGAGATTACAAGCAGGCAGAGAGACAGTCAGAGAGAGGAGGAAGCAGACTCCCCGCCGAGCAGAGAGCCCGATGTGGGGCTCGATCCCAGGACCCTGGGATCATGACCTGAGCTGAAGGCAGAGGCTTTAACCCACTGAGCCACCCAGGCGCCCCAGAACTCATGTAACTCTTGACATAAGAAAGCAGAAGCTTCACTGTTTAATTTATCAAAATTGGAGTCCTTTGGGTTCTGTACCCAACCTCATTCCCAGAGTCTTCCTCCTGGCCCATGGTCCCAGAATAAAATTATATATAATCTCTCATTCATAGCTATTCTATTTAGTGTCCTCTTAATGCCCTAGAGCCTGGTTAATGCCTCTTAGATCCTGATTGCATCCCGTTTCTCTCCACTTCCATCAAATTGCCATTCCTGAGATGGAAGATACCAATCTTCAGTGAGGCATGAATTAACGCAGATGGTTGGAATTCCATGAAACAAACGAATTTTCTCCTCCTTCCCCTCCTCTGATGATCAGTCACAAAGGTTTTTAGATGAAGAGCTCCATTTAATTCTCAACAATCCACAAGCAAAGCGATGATTGATTTATTAGAAGTTTATTGTAAAATTTGGTTTTGGAATGCCACTGGTCTCCAGTTCTGACAAAGTCTGATTTAGCCCATTAGTGCACTTCTCTTGCTGATTACAACTAAAAATTCTACTGAAAAGGAAAACAACTACCTGAGTACACTAAAAAAGAGATATAACAGGGAGATTGTATGGCAGAGCCCAAACTTGGGGAAGTGACCTGTCTTTGGTGAGTTTCCCATGTTATTATCTCTTAGGACTTGAACTTAATGGAAAGCCCTAGGCATGGATCTTAATGGAAACAAAAAACTGATAGGAATCCTTTTCTGTTCAAATGAACTGGGCAAAGGGACTGCTATGGTCTGAAGAGTTGGAAAGTGATCATGATTCATTTTTTTCTCCTTTTTTTTTTTCATTCCCACCTTCCATAGTAGACAGGACCCAGTAGTAAAGCTTCACTGAAGTGGCAGCATGGAGGCTAAAGCTCTGAGTGAAACTCATCTGTCTGGTCAAAAGAACTGGGGAGATGGATTTCTGCAGGCCAGAGAGTATTGGGAGAATTCTAATAAGCAGTAAGTTTGAAAAAAGAGAACAACTAATTCTGTGCATGAAACTGTATAGGTCCTGGGCTCACCACCTAACTATATATGCACAAGACAGGCCAAAATTAGCATTTCACAGGCTTAAACAGATTTAAGTTACCATCCAAGTTTCAAATTGGGTCCTCAGCGGCATATAGGTGGTAAGATCAAGACAACAGAACAAAGGATTTAAAAACTGAACTGAAATTAGAACCATTGCCTGTAAAAGATGGGCATAACTTGCTGTTTGAGCCTAAAATAAGACAACAACAACAACACAAAAAAACAAAAACAAAACCAAAATGACATTCTCCGGGAGATTTTAGCAGGACTTAGAATCTATATAACATTATATTTAAAATTATCAAAATGTAATCCAAAATCATTTGGCATACTGAAATAATAGGAAAATGTGACAATTTCAAAGTACAAACATTTATTAGATGTTAACTCTGAAATGAGCCATATATTAGAATCACCACATAAAAACTTTCAAGTGGCTATTACAAATATGGTCAGTAAGGTGAAGATAAGCACACTTAAAAGTGAATAGAAAGATAGTTTTCAGAAGATAAATTAAAACTACAAAAGAGAATGAAGTAGAAATATTAAAACTGAAAAATACAATAATAGAAATTTTAAAAATCATCTGATGAGCTCAGTGGAGAATGGAAATAAAAATAAATTAACTAGAAAAATAAATTCTATTGTAGAACAATATAAATTATGTACCCTGAAAAACAGAGAAAAAAGACAATAAAAATGAACAGACTCAGAAACCTATAAAACAAGAGTGAAAGGTCTAAAAATCAGGCAATTGGAGTCCCAGAGGGAGAGTCGAAAGAAATGGGTGCAAAAAATTTTTTGATGAAATAATAGCTGAAAAATTTTCAAACTTGATGAAAGACACAAATTTACAGATTCAAGAAGCTCAGTGAACTCCAAGTAGGTGAAAATTAAAGAAAACCATGCCCCCAAATATTATAATCAGTGTTTGAAAACCATAACTAAAGAAAAAAGAAAAACCTTAAAAGCAGGCAAACAAAAATGACACATTATCTGTATGGGAAGAACAATTCCAATTACTGTGAATTTCTTATCAAATAACATGAAGGCCAGAAGACAGACAACATTTTTATAATGCTGAAAGGAAAGAACCCTTAATTCAGAATTAGATATGCAAAAGATATATCTTTAAGGAATGAAGGTGAAATACATATTACCAATAATACTTTGAACTTTTATGAACATCAGTTTATATAAAGGGAAAGAGTCTCTCACAGTAAGTAAGGAGAAGGAAAAATGAGAGGTCACCTAAGATAAATTTTCCCAATTACAGCTTATCCTGTTCTTAAATCTGTGGTCTCTGATCTTTAAACTTTAAATTTCCCTCTAATGCCAACTTCTGTTTTTTTTTTTTTTCTCTTCTTCTCAGAAGTCATAACAATGGAGGGTCTGGTTTTAGTTAATCAGATAATCATAAGGTGAAAGATGTATGGACTTGATCTCATAACATCTTAAGTTTCCTAGCTACATTTAATATTGACTGGCCTTTTCCTGAATAGTTAATACAATAAAATTCATAATAAGTTAGTTATAGTTCCATAACAGTCAAAGTATTTTCTTCTCTAAGAAAAACTTGGGCAACCTGGAATTGTCCACAAGAGTATATATGACTTGGACTGTGAGAGACCTGGAAATAATGTCACATAAGCAAAGGATGGAGAGAAAGGGCTGTTTGGGGAACAACAACAACAACAACAACAAAAATGCTTCTTTTCAAATCAGTTAAATTGATCTCCTGTTCTCCTTGGACATCTTATTTTACTTCGTATTGCCTCTGGAATAACAATATACAGAGTGAATATATAGTCAAATGCAGTTATCCTTAAGGACCCTTGAAATGTCTTCAGTGTGAGTCTGAGTTTTGCTATTCAACATTTGTGTACTTTGAGGATATCTGCCCTGGAAGCACCCTGCTCCATTTAAAATAGATAGCAGGGTGATCTGTTGCTGAATGATTAGTCTGGATGTCACATTAGGAAATTTAACAGTAAAAGAGAATTAGATAAATAGAGTGTGAGCTGACAGGGAATGGAGTGTATTGATGATTTCACCCAAGGCAAATCCTAGGTTCTAGCGGAGATGCCAAAGCAAGCCACAAATGAACACTATGTTTGATTCTGCAACCTATGGCCGGAAAATAATGTTTATAGTATCATAAGCTATCACGGTATTAGCCATGATATTAGCCTCAGCCATTGTCTGAGGAAAAAAGAAAAAAAAGAGGAAAAAAAAAAAAAAGAAAGAAAGAAACCAAAACCCTCATGGATAATTTTTCAAAAAGCTCACCAGCCCTATTACACTTGGGGCTCAAGTCATTATTATAGAGTATCAAGATTATTGTTGTTCTTGTTTTAATCCTTTGTCCTTTTAAATGAATTTTCTTTTCACAGCCTGGCCCAACATTTCCTTGAATTTCTGCACTTCCATAACTATTTGGTCTCCACTTTCCTCCAAGGTTGCTACCACGTGTAGCTCTCATCAGTTGTGGGAAAAAGTTGGCTTATTTTTGCCCATGATATTTATCACCTTCTTTGATTTCTGAAACTACATCTAGGAACATTTTAGATCTGTCAAGTACTCAGTTGCTTTTAAAGGACTAATGCCTCTCAAATTCTTCTACACATGTATTCCTGAAGGTAAAAGAGAGCAAATCTAACCTCTTTAGGGAAATTGATGGAGCAGGGGAAGAATGGCATTTTTAAAGGATACTGACTGTTAAAAATCCCATTGATATCTCATTTCATTTTAAGGTTAATGCAATATTTACATTAATCTGTCCCAAAGATTTTCGTGTTTATGTGATATAAAATGCCAGTCTCAGTTACTAGTTCAAATCTGTAAGGACACCACAACATCCCCAAATCCTTATTTAAGACTGACATCTTATGAGGAACATGTGACATTTGACCTACATAAGACCCTTGAGTGGCAGGCAACAGAATATTATCTTTGTTAAGTAGATGAGTGGTCTGAGGGTCATAGAGGGTGAAAAGCCTTTCAGGGTCAAACTTGTTAACCAGAACTATGTTGACATGATTTGAGTGTTTATTATGTCTCAAAGCCTTTACTTCATTAGCATATTTAATGAAGGTACTACTATGATCCTCATTTTACTTATGAGAAAACAGACTGGGAGAGGTGAAGCAACTTCTCCAAGCTTAGTATGTAATAATTGTTAGAATCGGGACACAAACTTCTGTTCAAACTCAAAGCTATACCTTTAACTTGTTAACTGTGTGACAGAGTCTAGAATGAAGGTACTTTTCTCTCTCTGTTCAGACAGTTCAGTATGCTTTCAGTCTATATGGCGATTTCATCTTTTATTAAGTGGCCAATGTTATTTTGGTCTTTCCCCAGACTTTTCCTAAGAATCTTATATACTTACCATTGAGTAAGTTGGTTGACCAACTGTTTTTAGGTCCAGCTACATTTGTTTCATACTCGGAGTCCCTGGTCCATGATCGTTTGATTGAGCATGAAAAAATGCAGGTGACTATGAAAGCAGGGCAGGAAGTAAATTTACTAGAATCATGCTCTTTACATTTCTTTGAATCCTTGGCTTTGATGTCACCTGTCTGTCTTTTGAGGCATTGACTTAGCAGTTTTCCAGGACCTTGAGTCACACTTTAGGCTAGGCACTGAGCCAACAAGGAATTAGAAGCTGAGAAGAGTTCCTGGGGTGCCAATGCCAAGAGCATAAAACAAGGTAAGGGCCATTTCAGCACTAAGCTGGGGAGCATCCATGAATACGAAGAAAAGTAAAAAGCTGAGTCAGAGTTCAAGACTGGAGCTGCAATATGTTGGAGATATAATGGTCAAGAGGGAAAAGAATAATAATAACAATAGTAAGAAAAACGTATCTAAAAATTTAAAAACAATGCAGAGGGCATGGGTACATCCTTCTAGTATCATACTGGGGCAGTATGTAATAGGCCACTGAAGATTACTTATTTCTTTTCTTTCTTTTTTTTTTTTTAAAGATTTTATTTATTTATTTGACAGAGAGAGATCACAAGTAGACAGAGAGGCAGGCAGAGAGAGAGAGAGAGAGAGGGAAGCTGGCTCCCTGCTGAGCAGAGAGCCCGATGCGGGACTCGATCCCAGGACCCTGAGATCATGACCCGAGCCGAAGGCAGCGGCTTAACCCACTGAGTCACCCAGGTACCCCAAGATTACTTATTTCTAAGAGAATATAACTGTGTTTAGCATTGCTAGTTACTATATGATCAAAGGCCTGGCACTGGAAAGTTAAATGTTAACATGTTGATTTTTGTCTGATAGAGATGCAAATGATTTAATTTTTGCTAGAATAAATAACCCCAAGGCTATGAATTTATTACCCTGTAAAACATTAACAAGTTTTACAACTAACTTTACATTCTTATTTAGGCTTTATTCTCTGCCTTCCCCCACCCCACTTTCCCCAATTATTAACTTTTACATTAATATGGTACATCTGTTATAATTGCTGAGTTACTGTTGATACATTATTATTAACTAGCCTCATTATTTTTAATGGCTATATACAACCAATCTTCAAATGCTTTTTGAAGTAACATTACCATCTTACAGATACCCTCACTTATGAGCTAATATTGGTATTGGTATGCTTTTTTTTTTTATATTGGTATGATATGCTTCTTAAATATCATTCTTTGAAATAGGAAACTGAATTTTTGATAGACAATATAGATTACTGAAGGTCACAGAGCTGGTAGATAGCATAAGCAGGCAGAAATCAAAGAGCAAAAGGATGAAAATGAGTCTGGATCTAGAGAAGAATTGGTAAAGAAAGTGCTTCTCTCATGGCATGGAGCTCCTTAAACATAAGCACCAGTTTGCCTCTGTTTGCCTTCCTGTTCCTTAAAGGAGTGAGGGTTGGAGCTTATTCAGAGGATGGTGTCCAAGTCTCTTGCCCAGGGTAATATGTCTAATTGTACTAGTTGAGCCATTAATGACCGTGCCTTAATAAAAACTCCAATGTATATATGTGTGTGTGTATTTTTTTAAAAGGATTTTATTTATTTATTTTAGAGAGAGAGGTGGGGGGATGGGCAGAGGGACAAGGAGAGAAGAGAATCTCAAGCAGACTCCCTGCTGAGTGTGGAGCCCAGCTGGGACTCTATCTCGGGACCCTGAGATCATGACCTGAGCTGAAATCAAAAGTCAGTCGCTTAACTGACTGAGCCGCCCCGGTACCCCTAAAGTTCTTGTATATATTTGTTAATTGGTAAGTATAACCTGTTCAATATGAATACATACTTCATACATACTGTATAGGTCCATGGAACAATAAGATTCATCCATTGTGACTTCAGGCATTAAATTCTTGGACTGAACATGCTAGCAAAGCCTCACATCATAGATTTATTTATAATTCAGTAAGCAATTTCATCAGGGCTTTGGCACCAAAATCAAAGGCAATAGGTCTTATTTAGTCCTCACAACATGTTAAAGAGGGCAGAGAGAAGGTCTTCTATTCCTATTTATGGAGAAAGGCACTGAAGCTGAGAGTGTAAGTGGCTGGTCCAAAGTCAAATATTTGATCTGTCAATGATGTCCTTTTTTCTTTCTCTCCTTCTTTTATTACTACTACTATTATTATTATTATTATTTGGTCAATTTGATGCCTTGGTCAGGGCACACTTCACAACACAATGTATCTGGTAGGTAGAATTCAATATACATTCACACATACAACATCCAGTTCTTGTCCAAAAGGAGTTTTCATTCGTGGAGATAAGACCCACAGTTATGAAACAATTCATAGTGGATATTGTGAAAATGGTATTTAATAAGAGTAATGTATAAACCGAAGGGATGGGGCATCAGGCAGGGCTGGAGTATTCAGAGAAGTCTTCATTCTGACAATGGAGCTCAAACTGAACTTTGAAAGACAAACAGCATTCAGATAGAGGAAAGAGAATAGAGAATTCTAGGAAACAAATTTTCAGTGTATCTTTAGAAGTGTCCCAATAAACTCTTTGAACCACTTGCTAATTCAGGCCACTACTGAACACTTAGCACTTCTGTCAGGGCATTTTACAACCTTTTCTTATATTGTTTTAATTAATTAATTAATTAATTAATTAAATTTTATTTTATTTTTTCAGTGTTCCAAGATTCATTGTTATGCACTACACCCAGTGCTCCATGCAGCATGTGCCCTCCTTAATTCCCACCACCAGGCTCACCCATCTGCCACTCCCTCCCCTCCAAAACCCTCAGTTTGTTCCTCAGAGTTCACAGTTTCTGATGCTTCTAGGACCTGATGGATTCCCTGGGGAATTCTACCAAACATTCAAAGAAGAAATAATACCTATTCTCCTGAAACTGTTTCAAAAAATAGAAACAGAAGGAAAACTTCCAGACTCTTTCTATGAAGCCAGCATTCCCTTGATCCCCAAACCAGGCAAAGACCCATCAAAAAGGAGAACTTCATATCCCTGATGAATATGGATATCAAGATTCTCAACAAGGTCCTAGCTAATAGGATCCAAGAGTACATTAAAAAGATTATCTACCATGACCAGGTGGAATTTATCCCTGGGATGCAAGGGTGGTTCAACATTCACAAATCAATCAATGCAATAGAACAAATCAATAAGAAAAGAGAGAAAAACCACATGGTCTCCTCAATTGATGCAGAAAAAGCATTTGACAAAATACAGCATCTGTTCCTGATTAACAGGCTTCAAAGTATAGGGATAGAGGGGACATTCCTCAACTTCATAAAAATCTATCTATCTATGAAAAACCCACAGCGAATATCATTCTTATATTGTTTTAACTGCTTTAATCAACTACAGAAAAGCTCCAAGTTTTGAAGAAGAAATTGTATTTCCCTTTTATTCCCTTATTTATAATCTGACAAAGGCTTTGCTTCCAATTGTGGTGATGTTTTTATTCACAGTCTTCAGGACTGAGATGACAAGTTCCGTCTTTAGCATGAAATCCAAATCCTAAGCTTATTTAGAAGTTTAGTACCAAGCTTTATTCTAATTTTCCCCAAACAACAAACTACAGTTGAAAATATTTTTCAAAGTACTAGTTAATATCCCTCAAGTCTCTTCCAGATTCTCATGCTGTCCAACATAGTGAATTTTTTTTTTATAATTGTGAGTATAAAGATCATGGAATATTTACAGTGTAAGCTTTGTAGCGATGAAAAGAAAATATGTGTATAGAAATGTGATTTTGGCCACAGAGTTCCATATTGGGGCATCATCAAAGGCTCCTATCAGAACTAATTTACCAGTATACCATGAGATCATTTAGTGTGTTGTCTTAGAGATATGGGGAGACAATCCTATAAGCACTCATATTTTAGGGGTAAACTAGTTCAGTTTTTTAAGTTATTTGTGAATGAAGTGCTGAGGTGAGGTGAAGAGGAAGAGAACTGTTTAAAAATTTCTCTGGGCATGAGGTATGGGATTTTCCCTGTTCTGTAAACTTCTCTTCATTTCTTACTTCTATAAACTTGTGCTCTCACAGGACCATGAAACATATCCTCAACTATTTATTTTTTTTGGAAACATATCCTCAACTATTAATCCAGGTGGTTGCTGACAAGGATTAATCCTTGTTAATTAATCCTTGTTAATAATCCTTGTTAATTAATCCTAGTGAATTTTTATGTTCCCTTAAAGTACACACAATCCGTGTTTTGAATGAATGAGTATATAATGATGGAAATTACATGTGGTGGGGTTGACATTTTGGAGTATGAGGTTTTGTCAGTACCCCCATCAAATCAAATGATTTACATTTGATTTGGATGGACACATAACTTGCTGATATCTATAGTCAATCATACCACAGCAATGTTAGCATGTTAAAGTCACAGTAAATAGTAACCTTATGTTTGGAAAAAGATTAAAGTAAAGCTTTAGAGCAAGATTTTGAAATAGCTTAGACTTTAGATTTGAACAAAGATGCAAAATCACTGCTTAGGAAAGGAAATCCTCCTATCTTGGAAACATTCTATCCTATTGGTAAAAAATAAAACAAACAAACAAACAAATAAATAAGTAGATGAAAGGCAAAAAGAGGGAGACCAGGAGATACATATCCTCACTCTTGATGTGAAGGAAAATGACTAAGAAACTGGAGCACAGGGAATGTCAGTGTGTAGAAGAAAGTGTCTTAATGAAATAGGAAGTAGTCCTGGGAAGAGTCCTAAAAGAATTCAGGAGAGTTGTTTATTGAAGTGCCTCATTAATAGCTGCCTGTAGCTTTTAGTGATTTACTTGCAATATTTATCTAATTTCAGTGATGAGACACTTAAAATTCTTGCAGATAAAACAGGATTGAGGTTTGAGAACATTTACGAAAGACAGGAAAGCAAAACTTAGTTCAAGATGTATTTCCAAGGAGTGGTAAATGTAACTCCCCAATTATAATAGTGAAAGATCATATTTCCTTGAAGATCTGGAGATTTTACCTACAAAAGGGAAGAATGGATAGACTTATGAAGTTATTGTTGGTGAGGACCATATTTGATTCTCCACTGGAAACAGAAACACTTTTAACATAGTTCTTCTAGATACTAGGCTTATGTTCAAGTATAACAGATTCACAAGACAATTTCCTGAGAAGGATTTCTTCAATAAGGAGCCAACCAACTTCTTCTTTCCTAAATAGTATTCCTTAAGATGCTAATTAAGTTTAAGTGACATAAGGATGAAAATTTCCAGATACTATTCCCAAAAGTATGTTCCTGAACATGTTAATTAGGTGTTTAATGAAATAAACATTTCAAGGTCAAATCAGTTTGGAAAGTGAGGATTGAAACTTAGTTGCATGACTTATCTAATGTTGTGTAACAAAATTCCCCAAAATTTAGTGGCATTAAACAACAGATTTATATTTGCTCACAATACAAATGAGCCAATAGTTAGGGCTGGGCCAGCCAAACAGTTCTTCTGCTGGTCTTGTCTATTATCACTAAGGTGATAATGTCATCTGTAGTCTGACTGAGACTGGATGATTTCATTCACATGTTTGGTGATTGGTGCTGCCTAGCAGCTGAGACTCTCTCCACACCATCTCTTACCCTTAAGGGGACCCCAGCTTCTGGTGGAAAAAGTGCCCAAGAGGGAAAGCTAAAGATCTTTTGGTTCTGGCTCAAATGTTGCACAAAATCATTTATTTCTACTGTATCTTATTAGCAAAAGCAAGTTATAAGATCTGCCAAGACTCAGGGTCCTGCTCTTGCTGAAACCACCATTTGTGACCATTTTTAGGCCACTATATATTTAAAACAATTTTCTGTACTACATAATTTCACAGAATTATAAAAACTCATTATATCCATGGGGAATATAGTATATACTGCTGTGAGTGTGTATATGTGCATGTGAAAACTCACTGACACAACAATACACTTGGGGAAACTCTACTTTGGTCCATTAATCTTCCTTTTTTGATCCTCTGGCCCACTTTCCATATTTCTTAAGTATAAGAAATTTCTGAGGTTCATTTTCAATTCCACTACCATTTCCTAGAAGCTGGGTCCCATTAATAGTCATGATTATAATCTTAGATTGTAACTCAAGGATGGAAGAAACCTAGTCAATTGACTTTAGTTTTATTATATGCTGAATGGAGGATTGAGAGAAGGAATAATCTTTCAAGAATATCTCTAAAGACAGCAAACCAAATATATTAACCATATTAGCTGTTTTCCTAAATTTTACTTAATTAAAATTTAGTTGTATTCATTGCCAATTTTATGGGCTCTCAAAAGACATAGGCCTGAGCTCAAATATTGGCTCTGATACTTTTTAGCTGAAAGATTTAAGACAAATTAACAGTTTTTACCACAAGTTTCCTTGTGTGTAAAATGTAATTAATAAAATCTATTCCGAAGTGTTATGTTTCAGTGATATATGCTCAAAGAATGATTGGACTAAAGTAACCACTCATAAATGGAAGCTACTATTATTACAAATAATGCTCATTTAACGCTGTGAATGCGACCCTAATCTTTAACTTCCATTTCATGCCATTCTTCCGGAGTAGGTGACCCATACCCACTTCCTCTGATCCCCTTAGCGTCCAACAACCCTTCTTAGCTCACTTTTTGTGTTCTCAACCTTGTTATGAAAATCGCTTCAAGTTCACCATATGTCAAAGGTCCAAGCTGTAATGCTGAACTCGGGGTATAGAGGAAAAATGTAAATTTCAGAATTTCAAGTCATGTATACTGTAACCTCAATGGAAGAGTATAGGAGAGATTCTCAGAGCCAGACAGAGAAGTCAGGTTAGGGAGTAAGAATAATCCACTGACAGCAGACAGAATTGATTAATTCTAGGTCGGAGAACCCCTCACTTGTATATGACAGTCTCTAAGATCAAGACCAAAATATCCAAAACATGAGGCTGGGAGTTATTGTAGAAAGAAAAAAAATGGAGCAGGGTGATGGTGGATCAAAATAGGTTCATGATAAACGGTATCCTGAATACTACATTTTGTAAACAAAGCTCTTCACACACAGTTTGGCAAATTCTTACTAGACTGGGAACATATCTTTAAGGCAGAAAAACTGAGATGGGCACAGCCCTTTGTTTGACTTTTCTGCTGGTTGAGGCAATGCTATAGCTTTTTGATTTATCTTAGAGGAGAGCTGTGTCTTAGTCTGGGATGAGTCTGGTTTATGCCCTAGACCCAGAATCTTCCTATCTCATGATGGGCTGACTTGAGAAATGTCTGTTTTGCTCTTGTTATTATTTTGGAGGAAGGTACCATGTGGAGGGTGAGATCATGACAGGTTACTTGTAGGATAGACAAGTGAAATATTGTGTGTATGTGTGTTGGAGCATAGGGGAATATGCATATAGTATATACATATAAGTGTGTGAAGTTGTATATAGTGAAAGAAAAATGACCAGAGAAGATCAATGACTTCATATCTTAGTTTTTTGGATTAACCAAAAACCTACCCTCTAGAATGTGTTAGTAGGTAGCCTTATTTTGCCACCTACCAGAACCATCTCCCACAAGGGTGTCACTTATAATTCCTGGCTGTAAAATGGTATCAAATTAAAATAATCATGTAGCTTTTTAATAAAAAATTTGAGCACTTACAGTACTGAGTTGTTTTTCAAAGTTGGCATTTTTATCTCTAGTAATATAATTTCCTTATATAGGGCAATGTTTCCAATGTGGCTATACATCAGGGTTTCTATTAGTTTTACCCTCTTGACTATCCTCTTGAGGCTCAAGACTGATACAGAATAAATAGGTGGGTGCAGCACTGAACTGAAGACACTAACTAGTCTAAGTGCAGGATATATGAGATCGTACAATTCAAGAGAAGGTCCTGGAAATAAACATAGGCTTTGCAGATCAGAGTAGCTACCCAGCTGATAAGGGGAAGTCAGAGAAATGGAACATGAGGTTGGTGAAGTATAAACAACAATGGGAAGTGTACTGGGATATGGGTAGAGTACAGATTCTAGAGAAAGCATTCAGGCACTAAGTTATGACAATGAGTGTCTCCTCTTTCTGGAATGGCAGAAAGAAAAGCTGGTATGTGACATTTCCTCCAGGCTGAGGATTTTCCCTCAATCGTATCTTTCCTGCAACATTAACTCGAAGATTTCACAGGAATATAACAGATTTAAAATAAATGAGAACATGATCAAGGTTATTATGCAATGGATCAACACCTTTACCTCATTGTCAGCATGGTTTAGTAAGTAATCAGCACCTGGTATTGTTGATATCCAGCTGCCCTAGAGACTATGTGGTATAGGATTCCTTTGAGGAAAGTATACGACTAGCATCGTAGAAAAGCTATAAAGACCCAAGAATTTACATCTTCCTAGAATAAGGCAATCCACAGCTATTTAGCCTTTACTCTCATCCCCATGTCCTGCGTGTGGGGGTGGTTTTTAGACGTTGGAAATTGTACTTTTGAGTCATGTTGAGTTGCTCATACTTTGTGTATTATGGTCTGACATGGGTGCTTTCCTAAAACAAAGTAAGTTGGCTTGGGTCATAGCCTTTTGTCTTGTGAGTTTGAGTGTTATTCTGTACTCCAAGCCACTGTTGCTGTTCAAACGGAGAGTTTCAGATGGCATGATTCTTTTCGACTAGAAATTGGTAACTAAAGACTTTGGACTCTGTGCAGTATCAATGACCTTGCAATGCCCTTGTCAGTTCTAGTCTGCATTCATCTTGATATCTGCAGCATTTTGATCTTTACCGCCCTTCTTCCTTTGGTCTCTTTCCTCCTTAAATTCTATGACTTTGTCCTTGATCTTCTTTTGCAAAGATGACACCAACTGTGATGAGTATGTTTTCTCTTTTAACTGTAAGTATTTTCTGAGGTGTAGTCTTCTGTTCCAGTCTTTCTACCTACTGGCCCCCTCAGGCAGGTGACCCACCCATGATGCTTGTCTTAGTTTTTTAGTGCTGTGTAATAAATTACCACAAACTTAGCAGCTTAAAACAACCCACATTTATTATCATGGTTTTCCTAAGTCAAGATTCTGGGCACAGCACAGATGGTCACCTGCCTAGGGTCTCACAAAGCTAAGATCAAATTGTCAGTGAGGGCTATGTTCTCATCTGACACATGGCATTCTCTTCCAGGTTCCATTCTGTCTTGGGTTGTTGACAGAATTCCTTTTTTGGGGGCTACAGGACTCATGGTAATTTGGAGCCAGAAGGAAGACTAGAGAGTCTCTAATCCATAGGCTTTTAAAAGGGGGCTCAACTGATTAAGACAGGCCCACCTAGGATAATCAAGGGGATAATCTTAGAATTCTGTATACCAGGGGCACCTGGGTGGCTCAGTGGGTTAAAGCCTCTGCCTTTGGCTCAGGTCATGATCCCAGGGTCCTGGGATCGAGCCCCACATCTGGCTCTCTGCTTAGCAGGGAGCCTGCTTCCTCCTCTCTCTCTCTCTGCCTGCCTCTCCGCCTACTTGTGATCTCTGTCTGTCAAATAAATAAATAAAATCTTAAAAAAAAAAAAAGAATTCTGTGTACCACAATACTGAAAGTACTCTCTCTCTCTCTCTGCTGATCATCCCAAAATTGTCATCTCTACTGAGGTAGAGGACATTTTCTAACACTAGATTCTAGTTGATTATCTCAATTTTCTGTAGATGTCTAGATGCATAAAATGTGTATTTTTTTTAAAAAAGCTGACAGTAACATATCTCAAATCTTAAAGTCCTAGGAATGAAAGAATTCAAGAACTTCCTGCAAGTTCAAGGCTGTTAAAATTGGTTTGCTGAATATAAATAACAACATTCACTCGATTTTGGGGGACAGAAAAAGAGTATACTTGTTGGCCTGGAAAAAGGTAGAAAATACTTTGATCATCCCCCTATCCATATATCCATATCTTGACTATGGATCTAAAATTATGACAAAGTACTTGATGACTATCCTTAAAAATCTGAATTCTGCTTTTGATGTTGCCAACACACATTGTTGCCCTTTGTCTAAATTTATTCAGAAAAACAGAACAAGATACTTTTAATGGCACATTAGATCCTGAACGCAATGGTGCATAAATAGAATTCCTCAGAAAGAGGATGTAAAAGCAAGAATCCCAGTAGCAGTGCAGATTGGCAGTGGTGGCTCTGATTTAGTATTAGCAAACCAGGAATGTGGTAGAAGAAGATCCTGTCTTAAGCTGGCAAGATAAATGCATGCTGGGACGCCTGGGTGGCTCAGTTGGTTAAGCCGCTGCCTTCGGCTCAGGTCATGATCCCAGGGTCCTGGGATCGAGTCCCACATCGGGCTCCTTGCTCAGTGGGGAGCCTGCTTCTCTCTGCCTCTGCCTGCCGCTCTGCCTGCTTGTGTTCTCCCGCACTCTCTCTCTCTCTCTCTGACAAATAAATAAATAAATAAAATCTTTAAAAAAAAAAAAAAGATAAATGCATGCTGGATATTGGGAAATGGGATTAAATAATGTCTATAGCCCTGTCTTAATGTTGTAGATCTTGGAAGAGGGTGTACATAGCCAAAGTCTAGCATTGTATTTCTCCTTAAATGTGAGGAGGAAAGGGACAACCCTTTATCATAGGCTAAAAGATCCATCATCCTAGAGACTTTAAGAAACAATTTTCTTAGAAAACATTGTTGCATAGGAACCATAATATTTAGAAGGTTGTTTGGCTTCATCACATGGAAGTGAGAAGACATGTTATATGTATATATATAAACATATATATATGTATACATATAGCATATATATATGATACACATAATGTACATATGATTACTTTGGAAGCTATATAACTTTATATTACTGTTTTAATATCCTTTAACTACTGAGTATCTCATTCAGCTTCCTTTTCTTTTTTCTTTGCTTTTAATATTTTATTTATTTATTTATTTATTTATTTATTTATTTATTTATTTGACAGAGAGAGCAAGCGAGCACAAGCAGGGGGAGCAGTGGAAGGAGAGGGAGAAGCAGGCTCCCCACTGAGCTGAGGGCCTTCATGTGGGGTTCCACCGCAGGACCCTGAGATTATGACCTGAGCTGAAGGCAGACACTTAACCCACTGAGCCACCCAGGTCCCCCTTAGCTTCCTTTTCATCTATACTCTTACTTTTGCTTTTTATCTAGAAGTAATTTTATTTTAGTTCATTCTCTTTTTATAGTCATCTTTATCAACAGAGCAACAAAGTCAACAATCTAGAGCTTATGAGATTCTCCACTTGCATAGTTTTAAAAGTATACTTTTAAAAATACATATGTGTTTTTATTTCCCTCAGCGTGTTGTACCAGTACCCTAAATGCAGTATGTATAAAACAAAATGACCTTTTTCGCTCAAATCATCTCAGCACACCAATTTATCTATCATTGTAAAGAGTATCACTCTTTTCCCAATCACTTTAAAACTCACAAGATTAGAATCTCAGAATCTTCTTTGATTAACTCTTATATCACCCACTTGACTTCTTTCCTAATTGTTATTAAGTCATTATAAAAATAATTATTTCTATGCCCATAGTTTTTGGATACTTCATGGAAAACTAGTTGCGTCTTTCATACTCTGTGGTATCGCATCATTATAATTGTAGGTCTGTGTAAAGTTCTCTTTTTTGAAATTTACTTTTCTTTTCATTTCCACACCATACTCTGGTTTTCCTACTCTACCTACTCCAAATGGTTTGATATATGTTTTTTAATATGCATGTATCCTTATAAAATATACAGTGTTATATATATATAGGTTTAATGTACATAAATGTTATAAGCTATGTACTTGTTTTGCTTTCTTTTTTGATTCAATACTATTTTTAAGACTTATGGATGGACAGTAATGATAGTTTTTTGCTTCTGATTGCAGCAAAAATAATATAGATCTACCTTATCATCCTTATTCCCTTATAATAGGCACTAATACTTCTTCCACCACCTGAAAGTAAACAAATATCTTTTCAAAAATCTCCATACATACCTAGTTCATTATAAGGAGTCACATACACACACAACACCATGCAGTGCAGATATAATATGAAGTTCATTTGGCAACACTCACAAGTGTAGAACTAGAAAGTTCACAACCCCTTGGGCTCTTAATGCCCCACATCTTAGGTCTTGCTCAGGTAGTCTTTACATAACATGGCCACTGTTCCAGAGAGAGGCCCACCTCTGTAATATTCTATATATTTATGGAGTGGAGGGTAAGCAACATCTATGAGTAGTGTCTAATGACTAGTGATGAGTCACATCTATGAGATTGAGCATATATTCAAATCTTGCTAGCTAGGTAGAATTCTCCATCTATGAACTTCTTGTTTGAGTTCCCAGCTTCTTACTGATTTGCAGGAGTTTTTGGTATATTCTAGATTAGCCTGTTCAACAGAATTTCTATGATAATGGAAATGTTCTATCTTTGCACTGTCGAATACAGTAGCTACTAGCCTCATGTGGCTAGGAAGCACTTAAGATGTGTTTAGTGCAACTAAGGGAATATAATGCTATTTAATTGATTTAAATCCAAATTTTTAGCCATATGTGATTAGTAACTATGTATTATACAGTATAGTTATAGATAATACATTTTTGTCAGTTTTAGAAACTGGAAATATCTTCTTCCAGTCTGCATATTTCTATTAATTTTGTCTATAGTTGTGATGTTAGTAGAAACATAAAATTTTACCTTCCAGTTTTGTTCTTGTTATGAAGACATTTCTCATTCTTATATCCAATATTTTTTCTGTTAATTTCATAATTTAACTTTTATATTTAGATATTTTTACATATATTATGTTCTGTGAGGCAGTTTTCTATACCCATCTACTAAATAATCTGCCTATTATCTATGGATCTCTGATGTCAACATTATCATACCATTTCTAAATCCAATTTCTGGATTTTTTTAATCTCTTCTATTGTTCTTTTTGCCTGTTCTTAGATAAATAGCATTTGGTTTCTGTTATTATAACTTTATAATATGTCTTAAAATGTATCAGCATTGGTTTTCTTTTGCTATTTTAAGACCTTATATTTTTCCATATGAGTTTTAGAATAAAAATTTCAAATTTCTCACACTATCCAGGTAAAATATTAATTACAATCCCATTTGAGTTATAATTTGATTGAGGAGTGGACTGAGAACTTTAAAAGATTGTCATCTCATCCTTTAACATGGTATAGTACTCCATTTATTCATATCTTCTTTTTATATTTCTTACCAGTTTTTTGTTGTAATGATCTCATGCATTAAGTCAATTACTATTTATGTATATATTTTTGCTATGATAGTTATTACAGCAGAGAACACTATGTTTATGAGTTAAGTCTGCATTGACAAACTTGGAGAACAATTATGTTATGTCTGATAGTATGTCTAATTCTTCTCTGCAAATAATTATATCATTGATAAATAATGATAATTTTTGTCTCTTTCCTGCACTCTAATTTCTCTTGTTGTCTCTGTCTTTCCTTCTTTGTTTTTTGTTTTATGATATTTCATTTTTAAAGATATATTTATTTTTATTTTAAAGAGAGAGAAAGAAAGTACAAGCTAGGGGAGGGAGAGAGGGAAAAAGAGAGAAACTTGAGCGGACACAGGGTCCGCTGACTGTGGAGCCCAACACAGGGTCAGTCCCACGACCATGAGGTCATGACCTCAGTCAAAACCAAGATCCAGATGCTCAATCAACTGAACCATCCAAGTGGTTTTATGATACTGGTTTTATGATCCCAACCGTTTGTACTATGCTAAATGCTAGCAATGATAGTCCACATAGTGAGAATCATTACCTTTTTCCTGATTTTAAGGGATGTGCATTATTTCTCTTCTAAATGTGATGTTTGCTCTAGATTTTATATATAATTATCTACCAAGTTAAGGAATTAGCATTTTCTAGAAATCTCAAAAAAAACCCATCTATGGGTATTGAACTTCATAAAATTATTTTCTTGAGATAATCATGTGATTTTTCTTTTTTATTCATTAATGTGGTAAGTTTGATAAATGTGTTGATGTCAAACCATCCTTATATTTCTGGAATACACCCTACATGATTAATATTGTCAGCCCGATCCTCTAAAATATAAAAAGTGAGCAAATATTAAAGTGCTAACAATTTATTTAGAAGATGTCAGTTCAGGACGATGGGTGGTGCTGGTGAAAAGGAAATTGAGGTCAGGGGAGACACCGTGCATTAAATTGCGAAGCATTATAGCACTGGCTACTTCCTCGTGATGAATTCTGAGTGAGAGACTAGTAGGGTTCTCAGTTGGCCTTTTAATTTAACATATATATCTTCTTTGGCAGTGCTACAAAGAGAAATCACATCTCTGAGAGGTCACATTAGAGAGAAAAGAGGAAGAATTTACCTGCTCAGCTCCTTCTGATTCCCCATTTTTCATTGGTTAAGTTTTACTCCATGGAGTTCTAATGTCCTGACACTTTTTGGTGCCATCTGGGTTTTGGAGGCTGCTTAAGAAGGTAGATCATGTAACCCAGAGTGTGGGGTTACATCCATATCTGAAAGTGGAATAGTGTCCCATCCTTTACCTTAGAACAATAGCATAGGATGATGTGAGACCATGAAACCTCTAAAAATTTCCCTGATAAGGCAGTACTCTTAGTATTTCTGTTTTTCTCCCACTCCCTGAGACACATGTGTCTTGTAGGAAACCTAACATACATATCAGTTACTACTCACTTGGTTCATAATTGCATTGCATCATCAGAATAGTAAACCTAGTAATGTTCTTTGGAATATCAAAGCAATCAGGGTCCCTAAGAACTATTATGACTGAGGTCAGATAAGTTAATGTAACTCTGAGGCAAGAAGGAGAGATTTAAAGAGGCAGACTTAATGGGTGTGTGATACGAACCATCAGACCCACATCTTTTAAATTTTTTACAAAGACACTAAGCTCTGTAATTCCTCCAGGAAGAAGCAGAATGTAGAAAAAGCATGTTTTATGGTAAGTGGTTCATATAACTGTAGCTGCTATTGGGAGTCAAGGTAATTGTTAGGAAAAGGCAGAGAGACAAATCACAGCTCACCCATATCCTATTGTGACAATTTTTCAATGTCACAGGCTGCTTGTTTCCCAAATCGTCTATACAATTACGGAAAGTGCAGCTCAGCTTCACTCCTGCCTGCCTCTTTTCCCTTACCCTTATTTCCATTACATATCACAGAGAATTATAAAGTATATCTTTCTACAGTTAATTTGGATTAACGACAGGGATTAGAGTCAAGAGAAATTCAAGTTGAAGCATTCTGGTTCTTCAGTTAGCTCGTGAGGCATTGCATATGCACTCATCCATCTATTTATTCGTTTATTGATCCATTTGTTCCACAAATTCTTATTGAATAAGAACATGCGGCATTCTGGACCTAGATCTCAAGGGAGATAAGGGAATGAGAAGTAGATACTTCAGTGTCAATTGCATAGAATAAACCAGGAAGAATGGAGGGTGCCCTGCAATAAAGAGGGAAAATAAAAAGATATAAAGTATGAGTCCTGGGGAATGCTCAGACTTAGGAGGAAAAGTAAAAAAAAATTATGATTGAAACGGAACTCATGTGGTTGATAAGGGATAGTACTTGTGAAAGATACACGTTGAAGAGCTGAGAACATTTCATCTCTTCAGAGAACCTTGATATTCTCAAAATGTGATCACTAGGCCAGCATTACAATGTCTCACCCTAGCCTTCAGAATTAGAAATCTGGAGGGAAGGTCCAGAAATATGTTTCTTAACAAGCTCTCCAGATGATTCTGTTGCACAAGGTTGAGGATCCCTTCTACAACCAACCATTTCCCTTGGCCTATAGGATCATCTGTGGGAATTCTTATTTCCTCAGGGAGACTAACTTGCTGTAAAGGGATGAGATATTTTTTTCCTTCCCAACTCAATGGTTTGTTGTGAATGTATACTTTCCTTGTTAATTAAGGGGAAAACTATCAACCCAAAGTCAGAATTCACCCAGGCAGAAATTAGGTTTAATATTTATTATTGTTCTTACCAATTATTGTACCATGAAAGCCTTAAGACATATGAAGAATTCCTCAAATACCTGCTGAATTAGTTCAAATGAGAACAAATCCATTTTGAGGTTTTAACTAGAAAAGTAAAATTCAATAATTTTCTATTAGATTGGAAGATATTCAAACTTAATCTTCTGTATCCGTGATCTCCTTTTCCAGTGCATAACAATGAAAAATGAAGCCCAAATGAATGTCCCTAGAGTCTTATGAGAAAAATCAATGATAAAAGACAAATTAGCTATACACTGAACCTACTAAAGCAGAAAAACACCTCAAATATTTTAGAATTATGTTATACAACAAAACAAAACAAAACAAAAAAACCACAACAAATTCTTATCTGGTTAAACCAGGAATTTGTGCATATATACACCAGTTCTAGAAAACAGAAAACAAATAAATAGTATAAGGGCATATTGTAAATATGAAGCATAATAACTCTAGCTAAGTTAATGACTGTGATTAGGTGACCATGGCTATAGTAGGTACTATATGTTGGGCCTTGTTTTAAGACTATTACTGAGGTTATCGCACTGAGACGTGTTATGTAGGTTCTCCCTATTTTTACACATAGGAAATTTGAGAATTAGGGAGAATAAGGGATTACTCAAAGCCACTCAGGTGGTAAGGAGTATAGAGTCAAATCTCCACCTAATCACACCTTAAATCGAAGCCAGTGTAATTTACTGTTGGAGCAAACTACCAAAGATCTGGAGACTTCAGAACTCCTAGTTTCTAATATTTTTATCTTTGGTATGTATACATGATATGAAATTTATGTACTGAAAGAGAGCAAACCTTTGACTCTATCTTATCAGACCTCTTGTAAAAACACATTTCTAAGTCCTCCAGATAGCTGTGTTTGAACCCTTCCAGAAATTACGGAATTTTCTCTCCTGATACCACTTTATTATTATTAACCACATTGTTAGAGATAGATTATGGACTCTTCTCTGAATGCACTGAGAGTCTTATTAATAGGGTACCTCTGGAATGTATATAGAAGCATGAAAATGCATAGATCTGAATTTTTGTAGGATGTTAAGGCATCATTGGAAAATATCTCCTTTTCTACATGTTATCTCTGGTATTTCATGTGTAAAAGTTAATATTATATCTGCAAAGGCAGGCCTTGGAAAAGAAGACAGAGAAAGGTACACAGGGTCATAACATTCTGGTGGCCTTGGTCACCACTCTGTAATTTGGGAGGTGCTTATAGTACCTGTCTTAAAGTACCGGTCTTAAATAGGTTACAATGAAATAAACAGAGTGACAGTTTGTTGAGGAATAAAAACTTGGGCAAGATCTCCGTGTGTCCACCCCAGCTCTAGCTTATAGCCTCCACCTTCCTACAGAAGGTGGACAATGAAGCCTTGGTGGGCATGCTTGGCCTCCTTGGGCCCTTGGGGGCCTCTGTGTTCCTGGCCAGGGGTTAAGGCACTATCTTAGACCCACCACCACAAGGAGGAGCAGCAGCCATATCTTTGGGCCCCTCCTTTGCCACATGGGCAACCTCTGTAGGGACATGGTTTTCCTTCTTTTTGCCTGGAGAAGCAGTTGCCCTTAGAAACCATGGATTTTGCACTCCGACTCCCAGCTTTTGTTTTCCTATGGGCCTTCCCACCTTGGCTCTTCCTTTTGCCTTTGACCTTTGACTTCCCACTGAGCCAGGTGGCACCTGGGTGGTTCAGTGGGTTAAGCACCTGCCTTAGGCTCAGGTCATGACCTCAGAGTCCTGGGGTGGAGCCCTGCTATCGGCTGCCTGCTCAGCTGAGAGGTTGCTTCTCCTTCTCCCTCTGCCTCTCCCCCTGCTTGTGCTCTCTCTCTTTCCCTGTCAGATAAATAAATAAAATCTTAAAAAAAAAATCTTAAAAAAAACTCTAAGAGTTTACTCTTAGAAAGGTATCTTCATTTTATACCCCTGATGCAGAATACAGGGTAACCAGCTGTGTTGCCAGGAGTAGTTCCTATGCCAAAGTTTCCTTTGAAGACAGTGCTTGCCAGAGAGAAATGAAAACAAAAACAAAAACAAACATGTCTGGACTCTGGCCCTGAGTGCAGGCATCATGCATAGAAAGGTTTATATCTTCACCTGAACTCCCCATTGGTGAGTGAATGTGATTGCTCAACCCCCATGTTAATCATGAGTGCAAGACTGTGTGCCTGTGTCTAAACACCACAATGGAAAGTGGCACTAGGATAATAGGATTTCTGTCAGTGATTGAACTAAATGACACAGGCCAGTGGTTCCTCTTTGTTAGAACTGGGGCCAGGAGGAGTTGAATGACCCTAACCAGGGAAGGTGGCACGGGAGAGTCTAGGCAGTCCTGCAGGACTGGACAGAAACCAGAGAACTAAAGGGAAAAAGCATGACATGGGAGGTGATCCTGCAGGGAGCAGGGCTTTTTGGTCATTTAAAACCTATTTCTAATATAAAACAACCAATCCTATGGCTGGGGGCTGGGAGAGAGAGTTCTAATAGCAAAGGAAAACCGTAAGGTGTGTCCATGCTCTTGGTCATCACTTCTAGCTCACCGAGCTTGTTCTATGTGCCAATGCTTTACATAAACTACCAAACTGAATCCATTTAAAACCACCCAGAGGTAAGATTTATTATCATTCCCATTCTATAGATGAGGAAATTGAGGTTTAGAGGAATTGAATATTTCATAAAAATTTACCCCACAAATAAGAGGCAAATTAAGGATTTGAAGCCAGGTCTTTTTGTTGTCATAAGTGATATTCTCAAGAGAATTCTCAGGTGAGGAGAACCTGGATGGCTCAGTCGTTAAGCATCTGCCTTTGTCTCAGGATATGATCCTAGGGTCTTGGGATTGAGCCCTGCATTGGGCTTCCTTCTTGGTGGGAAACCTGCTTCTCCTTCTCCCACTCCCTCTGCTTGTGTTCCTGATCTATTTCTCTCTCTGTAAAATAAATAAATAAAATCTTAAAACAACAACAACAAAACAACCACCCAAAACCCCTCAGGTGAGCCTCCAAGTACTCTCAGGTCAGGGCAGGATGACAGAGCTCTGTGAATGGCCCGAAGAAGAACCCTCCCAAGCTGGAGGCAATAATAATCACACAGCTGTTGGCCTCAGTGACTTAGAAAATAGTGAAAACGTTTGCAACAACTCTTATGTGGGGCTGGCATCAGGTCATCATAAGAAGCAAGGACTGCTAAGTTGCACTGGGGAGTCCTAGAGGCATAGTCTCAAGCCCCACTGCCTCCTGTAAGATGGGGACACAACCTCACTCATCATCCTTCCTTAGAGCATTCTGGGTCATACTGTGAAGAAGCAGCACAACTAGGATCACTAAACTTGAGCCAGAGACTCACTAGCAGCTTATAGATCTCCATCACATAAGGTGTCTTCAAAAGCAAATAAAAATATCTCAATATAATATGGAGATGCTTATACAATTGGGCAACAAAACAAACATTTGTCTTGGTGGTTTATGGGGAGACAACAAAGGATAGTGCTCATGTGCTGGAATCAGATTGTTGGGGACTGAAATCCTGGCTCTACTACTCTACAACACTTGGCAAGTCATTACTCAAAGACTAAGTTTCCTCATCTGTGAAACAGATATTAATAGTACCCACTTCATTGGTCTGTTAAATATCTTTAGAGTTGAATGAAAAAAATCCATTGCAAAAATTCACCAACTGTTAGCAGAGGGGATAATCGTGATACTTGGTAGAGATTTTTTTTTTTTAAAGATTTTATTTATTTATTTGACAGAGAGAGATCACAAGCAGGCAGAGAGGCAGGCAGAGAGACAGGAGGAAGGAGGCTCCCTGCTGAGCAGAGAGCCCGATGCGGGACTCCATCCCAGGACTCTGAGATCATGACCTGAGCCGAAGGCAGCAGCTTAACCCACTGAGCCACCCAGGCGCCCCTTGGTAGAGATTTTTATAGCACCTGGAGAAAGGCAACCAAGCCAGAAGAAGGGGAGAGCTATGGTGTGTTCTTAAATGGGTATCAGGGCCCTACTTGTTCCTGGTTTTTGCTTTTCTATGTCCCTCTCCTACTATTTTAGTCACTGGTTTCCTCTCTGGACCCTCCTTAGGGACTTTAAATTTTTTTTTCTATTGATGAATTAATCAGTTAATTCACTCATACATTCTTCATTTAGTCATTTAACAAAGTTGTTGAACATCAGTCCTCTTGGAGAATGCAGGGTTAGTAGCATGATAGGTTCACTTCTAAAGACACAAGTACAACTTGTGCACTAACATCTATGGTTTTGGAAGATCTGTCATATACCTTGTAAAGTTTGGATGCCATAAGAATCTGGGAAGTTCTCATTCCTATTCGCATATAAGAAAATTAAGGCTAGTTACCACATAACTATTAACAAGAATTTCTTGGGCAGGGACTTATTCTTACTCCACTGAATAATGTCCAAGTGTTTTTCAAGTAGCAGCTATATTAAGCTATGTGTGGCATGTTATATAAGAAAACTGTAGCAATGACATGAAAGGAGCTAGAGAGTAAAATGCTAAGTGAAATGTGTCAGGTAGAGACAGACAAATACCATATGATTTCACTCATAAGTGGAATTTAAGAAACTAAACAAATGAGCAAAGGGAAAAAAAAGAGTGAGAGAGGCAAACCAAGGAATTCATTCATTCATTCATTCATTCATAGAGTATAAGTGGAGAGGGGCAAAGGGAGAGAGAGAATCTTTTTTTTTTTTTTAAATTTGTCAGAGAGAGAGGGAGAGAGAGCGAGCACAGGTGGACAGAATGGCAGGCAGAGGCAGAGGGAGAAGCAGGCTCCCCGCCAAGCAAGGAGCCCGATGTGGGACTCGATCCCAGGACGCTGGGATCATGACCTGAGCCGAAGGCAGCTGCTTAACCAACTGAGCCACCCAGGCGCCCCGGGAGAGAGAGAATCTTAAGCAGGCTCCATGTCATGTGGAATACAACATGGGGCTCAATTTCATGATCCTGAGATCACAACCTGAGCTGAAATCAAAGGTTGGATACTTAACCCATGAGCCACCTAGGTGCCCAAGAAATTCTTAACTAAAGAGAAAAAAACTGATGGTTACCAGAGGGGAGGTGGGTGGGAGGATGGGTGAAATAGGCTATGAGGATAAAGGAAGGCACTTGTCATGATGAGCACTGGGTGATGTATGGAAGTGCTGAATCACCATATTGTACATCTGAAACTAATGTAACACTGTACCCTAACTATACTAGAATTAAAATTAAAAATCAAACAAACAAACAAACAAACAAACAAACTTTAAACTTGGTATTGAGTTTAAGGTAGAGAAAAAAATTCTCATCAGGATGAAATAATCCCTGAAAGCTTAATTGAGAAGGTGGGACTGAAACCATAATTTGAAGGAAGAGAAGAAAATTTTTTTTTTCTCTGACCTGAAAAACACAAACCCCATAAGTCTAGTACCTGAACCAAATTTAAATGACATATAAAAAACAGATGATTGTTCATTGTGCCAGAGAGATTATGTGTCCCATTCCTGATAAATAGATGAAACTCAATATAATTATCAGCCAGCCTCTGTTTAGTTGTTGCTTATTGCTATTTAAGCAATCAAGTTTTAAATAAAACATGGAAAGAGAAATGCCAAGTACTACCAAAAGAAATATATCAAATTTAATTAGTTTCCAGGTACACACTTCTTATGTAGGCCCCCAGCTGGCTTTCTCTCTTGCCCCTGTCAGTGTGAAGGATGGGGAATGACCAAGTTAACACCGATACTCTGAGGGCAAAGACAAACAGGTGGACTTCCCAGAGTTGTGAGAAAAAAAATAATAATTTTGCTGATGGTTTATAAAATTAGACTTTTATGCATTTTAAGGGAGTGGGTGCAGTTTCCTATAATGCTTATTCTGAAGTAATCAGGAAAATAATTAGCTACTTGACATAATTATTATCAGTTGATGATATAATTGTGTAGTAATAGAAAGAATGACATTGATTATTACCCCATGAATGAAAAACACATTTTTCTCTAAATTAGTTTCATTCAAAGCAGAAGAAAACACAAAACACATAGCTGAAATGGGACATAATGTTAGAAACATTTTAATTCATGTCACTCTTTGATGTTTAAAAATCTCAAACCAGCTCATTCACATTGTGTAAGTTATGATGACAGAACAAGAGCATCTTCCTCACTTTGTGTGTGCAAGATACCCAAAAATATGGGAGAAAACAAATCTTCTATTGAATAAGTTTACCCTTACTTCTTCTTTTTTTTTTTTAATATTTTATTTATTTATTTGAGAGAGAGAGAGAGACAGTGAGAGAGAGCATGAGCGAGGAGAAGGTCAGAGGGAGAAGCAGACTCCCCGTGGAGCTGGGAGCCCGATGCGGGACTCGATCCCGGGACTCCAGGATCATGACCTGAGCCGAAGGCAGTCGCTTAACCAACTGAGCCACCCAGGCTCCCCACCCTTACTTCTTTATAAAACTGAAGATGACAAGAATTCACCTTCAACAAAATATATACTTACTGGGCATAAATATGTTTTTAACTCATAAAATGGGCAAAAGCCTCTTTTATCTTGTTTGTTTTTGAAGATTGCTTAGTGCTGCATATTTTCCCCCAGGTTTTTTATCTGCGAAATGCAGTGGCTCATTTGCATATTTCTAGTCTCATGAAAATTTAAGGTTACAGTACCTAAGTGAGTATTATTCTATTTAACTTGACATTCAGGCTGCAAACAGCCCCTGGATCTAACAAATTTTTGGTTTATTTTCCTATCTTTTTTAGTTATATGAGGGACTAAAATTTTATAGTCAATTGGAAAGCTTTGTAGCAAGTCAGATAATTAAGATAAATAAGGTAGACCATAATGGTGATTTTTTAAAAGAAAATATACACTTTTGTTTGTATTGTTTTGGTATTAATATGTTCTCTAAATTGTTCTTTAAAATAGAACAATTTTAAGACACTTCTACCTATGTAATAACCTGGAGAATTTCCAAGTAAAAGTTTATTCTTTTAATTCTGGGTTTCCCATGTATTTGTGCGTGCATAACTGCAAACTATAAACAAGGTAAAATGTGGTGGTGTCCAGCCCAGCCAGGCCAAGGCAGATTAATTATGATTAAACAGAGCTGAATTTTTATTTTGCAGGAAAAAATATTCTAATGATGAAACCCAGAAACAGGATAGTTGATGAGGTACTTATAAGTTCATGATTAGAGGTGGGGGCGAGGGGGACAGCAAAGGAAAGAGGGGAGAGGAAGAATAAAAAGAGGAGCCACATTCTAGGATCCAAATGTGAGTTGGTGAGATCAGGAAATGAAGTAGTTGTTCTTGCATCTTTGCAAATAGACCAGAGCCCAACAATGAGGGATGGGAGGACAGGGCTAGAAGTACCTGAGATGAAGACGCCGGACACCACCGTGCCATGAGGTTATACATAGTTCCACTGACATGACTGCAAGAGATGCAGTGTAAAACTCTATACCTGGGTTTGTATTTGAAACCTTGTTTTGTATTCATCCTTTTTTAAGAATTGCAAAAAATTTCAAAAAGTGATACATGCAGATAGTCAATAATGTTATCAAGTATTTCTAGTTCTATACCTTCTGAGTAAGCTCTGGATTCCTTAGGTGAGGTCACATAACTAGTCCTGGCCAATAAGTCATAAACAGAAGAGTCATGTATACATTCTAAGCTGGGCCATTAATTGCTGGTTCAAGACCTCGCAACAGTGACCTGCTCTATTAACCTTGGTTCCTGAGATAGCAAGGTCACCAGTCTCCCTCCAATATGCAGTGGATATGTAATGTGACTTATAAATAAATCTTTGCTATTTTAAGCTACTGAAATCTTGGGGTTTGTTCTTAGCAGCATAACCTAGGTTATTTCCAACAGAAATATGCCCCTAATTATGTTTTTGGATTTTCCAGTTTCTAGGTCACTTCTGATTAAGTTAGAACATTATTTTGATAGCCTTATTCTCCCCTCTAAAAGAGTAAAATATTAAGTCCTGTTTCAAGTTGCAAAATCTGATGGCTTATTATCGCCTAAAATGTCCGTTCCATGTGGCTCTCTGGTTACAGTAGGTTCTTATGCTCTCTCCCTCTCTCATACCTGGTTTTGGCTATTTCTACAGGTTTTCCTGTCATTAGTTCTCAATAGTTATTCTACCAGTCTAGCTCTTTTCCAAGACCAGAACCTACCTGAAAAGTCTACTTTAGTGTCTAGAACTCTGCCCCTCTTGTCAGCCCAGGTTTTTAAAGTTCTGCTTTATTTGGACAGTTTCCAAACTTATTACTAGCAGTCAGTCTGATTCCTGGCTGAATGATATGCCTGGCTGAAAGCATCAGAGCCAACCAGTGCTAAAACAGGGACTGTAAGTACAGTGCTCTCTTCAACTTGGTGCTTTGCCCATGTAGCTGTGCCCTGCGTGCTTTAAAGCTCGATCCATTTTCCAAATGTTGACTACCATGGTGCTCAGTTCTGGCTAGATCCTGGCTGTTTTTTCTTTCATGCTGGAACCATATGGTAAATGACCCCTAATGACTTAGAAGCAAGTTCAGAATGGGGAAGGTAATTCCTGATGACTCAACCTGGAGGTAGAGAGCTTATTAAATAGCCCAACAAAGAACATTAATAGCAAGGTCAGGAGAGAGAAAAAGAGAAAGAAGTTCAGATTCCGAATGCTCAGAATCAAGAGGTAGGCTGGCCAAAGCCCAGGCTCAGAGGCCAGCAAGTTGATATGAGACTGGTGGAGCGACTTGGGACACTGGGCCAGGAATTGAGAAAAGATCTTAGCTCTTCAGATCTCAAGGGAACTTGGGGAGAGAGATCTGCAAGATAAAAGCACAGTGAATTATTATTAAAGGAAAAGTAAAACAGTGATGATCAATAAGGGAGCATGTGATAGTACAGCAACTGCATTTTTGGCTCTAGCATCTTCTTTAGACCAATGTTTCTTAAAGTGATGACCCTATATCAGTTACCTCACTATCGCTGGGGGAAAGGGGCTGACAAAATGAATAAATGGATCTACTAAATAATAATACCTAGGTAATTCAGATGAACACAAGAAGATTCTATTTCCCACTAAGAAGGATATGAGACCTTTGCCCAGGAGTCTAAAACTGAATTGGGCAGAGAGAAGTACAATAAATTATTAAGTAAGTACATATATGAAATAGAGTTTAAAATATAGGCAAAGAAAAAAATAATTTCTGGAAGCATTCCTTATCTTGAAGCTTTTAGGTTTCAACATTCCAGGAGAGGTCAAATGTGACAAAAAGATAGTTAAATAAGGCAATTTTGATTAAAAAAAAGAAAAAAGAAGATTGTGGCCATTGCTGTAATGAACATTGGATAAAGAGGATATGGTTCATATATACAATGGAATATTATGCCTCCATCAGAAAGGATGAATACCCAACTTTTATATCAACATGGACGGGGGACTGGAGGAGATTACGCTGAGTGACATAAGTCAACCAGAGAAAGTCAATTATCATATGGTTTCACTTACTTGTGGAGCATAAGGAATACCATGGAGGGCATTAGGAGAAGGAGAGGAAAAGTGAATTGGGGGAAGTTGGAGGAGGAGACGAAGCATGAGAGGTTCTGAACTCTGAGAAACAAACCGAGGGTTTTGGAAAGGGAGAGGAAATGGGTGAGCCTGGTGGTGGGTATTATGGAGGACACATATTGCATGGAGCACTGGGTGTGGTGCATAAATAATTGAGTCTTGGAACACTGAAAAAATAAAATAAAATTTAGTAAAAAAAAGAAAACTAAAAAAAAAAGAGAATTTTATGGGAACACAAAGGAAGGGATACTTATTTCAAATTAAGAAACTAGGGGCACCTGGGTGGCTTAGTGGGTTAAAGTCTCTGCCCTTGGCTCAGGTCATGATCCCAGAGTCCTGGGATCAAGCCCCAAGCTGGGCTCTCTGCTCAGCAGGGAGCTTGCTTCCTCTTCTCTCTCTCTGTCTGCCTTGCTGCCTACCTGTGATCTGTGTCTGTCAAATAAATAAATATAATCTTAAAACAAAACAAAACAAAACAAAACGGGGGGCGCCTGGGTGGCTCAGTGTGTTAAAGACTCTGCTTTTGGCTCAGGTCATGATCCCAGGGTTCTGGGATCGAGCCTCGCATTGGGCTCTCTGCTCAGCAGTGAGCCTACTTCCCCTCCTCTCTCTCTGCCTGCCTCTCTGCCTACTTATGATCTCTGTCTGTCAAATAAATAAATAAAATCTTTAAAAAAAACCCCAACAAATTAAGAGGCTATATTAAATTTTATTAAAAAGGATCTTTAAGGTGAGCTTTTTAGAAGAGGATACTGTGGGAAGGAAAGGTATTCTGAGAGGAGGAAAGAATATAGTTGAAGGCACAAAGGTGGTAAAAAGTTGCACAGAGTAACCTCCTAAGCCATTGGCTTCCAAATGTTTCATAGTTATGCCGCACTTGCTATCAACAGGGAGCTTATGTTAAAAGTCTCCTGGATCCCAGACATGAGTATTTTGTATTAATGGTTGAAGTTGGTCCCAGGGAATTATACTTTTGAAAACTCATCATATCCATCAGGAATCTTTGTTGCAAGGGGTAGAATCTATTCCAGAGGCATTAAGAAGAAATTCATTTGAGAAAAACCTCTGTAAATAAGCATTATTCATAGCAGCCTGAAAGTGAAAACAATCCAAATGTCCAACAACTGTTGGATGAATAAACAGAAAGCCATGCAATGGAATACCACTTACTGAAAAGACCCAGAGTAGTGATACGTTACAACATGGGTAACTTCAACATTAGTGGGAAAGAGCCAGATGCCAACAACCACATATTACATGATTGCATTACATGAAATATCAAAAAAAGTAAATCTATATAATCCAGAAAGAAAGGAAATTAATAGTTGTCTATGGCTGAGTGTTAGAATCAGAATTCACTACAAACAGACATAAGAGATTTGGAGGGAAATATTCAAAAATTGGATTATGGTGACTGATGCACACACATCTCTGTTAAACTTACCCCCCAAATCACTGAACTGTATACTGAAAATGGTGAATATTATGACATGTAGATTTTACCTCAAAAAACTGTTTTAAAACTACCCTGATACTCACAGCATTGCAGCTCAGAGGGAGCCTGCCCAACGCCCCCCCCCCACCCAAACTATATAGCACAAAAATGCCACCAGCACCATTTTGCCCTAGACACTCTAACTGCACTAGCACCAGGCCTCTCACCGATACCTGGGGTGTTCTGGACAGGCCTCTCCAAAACCCTAATGCAGAGCTGAGGGTGGGTGTGGCACTCAGCAGCACCAAGGTGGCTGCTAGGGAGCCTGGGATCTTGAGTGTCTGATATTGGCTACTTCCCTACAGGAAAGGAGCATCTATATCCCAGCAAAGCTCATCTGCAGAAAATCTCTAATCATAGCAAGGATCCTTGGAAGTGAGGCAACCGAACTCCTCATGAGATTCTGATAGACAGCCAGCTTTAGGGATCAATATACCATACGGTAAGTTCCTCTGGGGCTGTATTTTCTGATATTTGGTTTTTTTAACCAAGGAGCCGAAGTGGCTGGAACATAGCTAGAAGAGGAGGGCATTAGGGAAAAGGTAGAGTGCATGTAGGGGTAACTCCAAAGCGAGAGGGCAAGCTTCATAAGTGGTGAAGTAGCCAACAAGTAGGATGCCTCTGGTGTCTCTTCATAGTACCTGCTTAACATTTATGAAAGAATAACACACTCTTCCAGAGGACACGCTCTCCAAACCCAACACACTAGAGGCTCAAGTTTTCGGAACACTTCCATCATTGAAGACTATAAGTCAGAAAGATTGAAATGTGACAAATTTCAGAAAGGAAAATGACAAAATCACAGCAAAACAAAAAAACAAAACAAAACAAAAAACAAAAACCACATTGTACATAGGTAACAGGAATTCCATACATGTGCAAATAAATGGTATTTTATATAACCATCCATACCTTTATGCAATGAACATTTAACCATGAGTACCCAAGACTCAAGAAATGTGATCATTGTAGGTTTAGTACCGTCATTCTTTTTAATAACAATGGCTTTGTCTTGTGACTTCTATGTGACACTGAACCACATTTATGACAGAAAACTATATTCATGTCAACTATTTTGGTCTTCTTTTTAAAAAGTAATGAGATTAGACATCACAGAGATGGGGACTTGAGTTCTGCTGGACTTGAGACTGGGTAGAATTTTGATGAGGAAAAGTGGAGTAGAAAGGAATCTGAACAATGGAGTTCATTCACGTAAATGCACTAGGAGGGTGCAGAGCAAGTGAAGAAATAGCAAATAGCCTTGCAGTCACATTTTCTCTCCCTTTTAAAGGTATCAAAGTCATTTTTTTTAAGATGTCTTCAGTACCTAACATCCTAAGTGCCTCTGAATGTATCATTGTTTATATTTATTCCACTTGTTGTATATCAGAGCTACTCTGACACCTACATTTCTTATAATCTTTATTTCAAAGCATTTGACATCCTAGTTGGTATTGAATACTTGAAATAACATGCATTATTCTAGAATGCAGTGAAAGAGAGAGAGAAGAAATATGCATCCGAATTACCAGGGAAAGTATATAATATGCTTTCCTCGTACAGCCTGGAAATGAAAACCAAATTTTCCTGGCTATGAATGTGAAAGTCCTAGAAGATTCAGTAGTTACTTTTAAGACTGAGAAAAGAGATGTTTAAGCTGGAAATGATGAAAGGCTTTTTAATTAAAGCTGCACGAAAGATGGCTCTGCAATTTACTCTATTTTCATCATACACTCCTTCCTAACTTCAGTAAATCCTGAGGAGGTTTCGAAGCCAAGTGCTCCACTCCTTGTGCCAATCTTGGTTGCTAAATGTTTCCCATTGATTATAATGCATCGTCTGTAAGAGCCGTCCAATTTCTCTATGTCCTTTCTACTCTTTGGACTGCAATGATTGTGAATGGGCCTGGATAATAGTGCCTAGTTTCCCTCTCCCTCTCTGTCCTACTTTCAAAGATAACAGTTACTTGTTACCATCATAAACAGGGATGGCATGCAAACACAAGAGAGCTTTTTGATATGCCATTTATTTCACCCAGAAGGGTAGACAGCCTGTATGCACCCTATTTTAGCAAAGGACTGATGGTATTTGATTGACAAGAAGCTGCTTCTGAAATCACACGGAATTCAGGAGATGGTTTCCAACCCCAGATTGGGTATGATGCTGTTATGGCTGCAGAAATACAGTTATTTATACTGCATATCAAAGTCTATGGGAGCATTTATGGCCTGGTGTCAAAACAGCAGGGAGGATGGATACGTTAATCATCTTGATCTCAGTAATCATTCCATAATGTGTGTGTATAAAAAATATATATACATATACATACATATATATATTTCAAATCATCACATTGTATATTTAAATAAATAAAACCATATTTGTTAATTATTCCTTAACAAGGTAAAAAATAAAGATAGCAGGGGGCAAATAGCTCAGGAATGTTTCCTTTTGTAATCATTTGTTTATGTACCATGTTATGTGATGGAAAATTAGGAAGTAAAAATGTACTCCTACAGACATCTCTTATTGCCTTCCATCTCTTACACCAAACCCCCCTTAGAACATGCATATTCTGGTTTCTGCATAGAAGTTCATGCTCCCTCCTTCTCATCTTTTATCCCTACAATAATTCTCCCTACATTTAAATTCTATTCATTCTTTAAGGTCCATCCTAAAACCCAACCTCTCCAGTCAATTTTGTTCCTTACTTCCACAGATCTTATAGAGTGTACAGATACCATCAATTTGGCATCTGCATGTGCTTTATCTTAGTTATATCATTATCTAACGATTTTAGGTGAATTATCCTTATCTGCTAAGCATTAATGAATATGCGGTTCAGGAAGGAACTCTGTCTTCTACTGCTTTTATTCCCATAGCTAGACTTACCAAAGAAGACTCACAGTATTTGTTGATACTCTGGTATCTCACTTTTCAAAACAGAAAAACTCATCATATTAGAGTTAGGAAGTTAAGTGCAATTTCTCATTTAATGTGTTATTTTTCTTTTCATCTCTATGACATCTGAGACAGGTGGTCCCTCCAGACTCTGCTTGAACATTTCCAATGAAAAGAAGTTTATTAAACTTCAAGACAGTTCATTTCATTTTTGGACAGCTTTAAATGCTATAAAACTCTTTCTAATTGTGGCCTAAGGTCCTCTTTAGTAACTTTTATTCATTGGCCTAATTCTGCTTTGAGAAATGATGTAAGTTCCATCGTCCTTTTCATAACGTTCTTACATAGTTGAAAGCAAACAAGCATGCATCACTAGGAGTTTAATCAAAAAGAAACCACCAGCACAAGAAGAAGCAATTATCTCTGCTACTGGCAACTCGAACTCATCACTTCCACTAAAGGGAAACTTCAGCTCAAACCTAAAGATGCTTGCTGAGCAGCTTTTTATGACCTAGAGGGCTTCAAACCCTGGATGGTCCCCTGTTTAGAGACACAGAAAAGTCACATACTTGCTGGAGCCTCAAAACATAAAGGAACCTTAGTATTTCTCAACTGAAGTTTGAACTTTTTTTACAGAATGTCTCTGATGTTGTTTTTTTCTGCTTGACTTAGAAATCTTTACTGATGCATAAGCAGCAACAGTATTGATTTAACAAGCAGGTAATGCAATGAGGCCATGGTATTAAATGGTTAGATGCAGCCCAGGTTCATGTGATCAACTGAATCAAATCTATGAAGAAGCAAAGACATCAATGAAGACTGTAAAAATTAAAATATGACTTATATCAAAGGTAAAATGTTTTCATTGACTAAGGGCATGTTGAGGTGTGTTGAAAGAACACTGGCATGACATCTGTGAGATTTGGTCTGTTGGCTTAGTTTTGCTTATTAGTTTACATAACCCATGATTAGGTACATAGATTTCAGTTTCTTCAATTACTAATGGAAGAAGCTGGAATGGGTGAATACCAAGGCTGTGTGAAACTCAAACTTACCCTGTTGGTGAGCACTCTTTTGAGTTCTATGTCTTTGGGTTTCTTGGAAAAGTTCTTCAACATCCTACCAAAAAGAAATAAAGCAAAATATCAATCATTGCTTTCATTGATATTATCAATTTGTCTTTGAAAAATTCTATGAAAGCCAAATAAAATCATTTATCATGATCAACTATCTCCCATGCTTATATTTCCCAAATTCTAGAATTTAAATTCTTGTAATTTCCCAAATTACTAGTGTCCCCCAATTTGGCCTGATACCTGTGCCAGCCTCTATATGGTGTATTTCATATATAATTTGAATTCACAGGGGTTTTAGAGACTGAACTCCCTTATCTTATAGTTCAGGTATACTGAGTTCTAGTTCAGACTCTTCTACTATCCCATCACTCAACGATGCAATTTATACAACAGAGTGAATTCTTTCATAATATTAAAAACTACCTTCTAATTTACCTGTTTTATATACTAGATAATTCTTACTGTGGATAACCAACTCCACATCTCTGAAGCCATGTCTAATTGCAATTATCCAAGTGTGATAAGCCTTTAAAATCTTGCTTTTCCTATAGTTGCTTGCTTAATTGAAGGGAAGGAAAAATAAAAACCCCGATGGAAGGGTAATTAAAGCTTGAAATATGCATTTAAACTGCTTAGGGTAACTGAATTCACAAACTAATTACTGGTTCATCATCTGGCCTGTGCTGTATGATTCCGGATTGGAAGGAGCTGCCACATATGATTGTATCTCTTTGTGCCCAAGTTGGTGTGACAGGCAAATGTGTGCCAAGACCACAGCATTTTCCGTTTTCATAAAGTAGAAGAGGCACAGGCATACAGGGCAGAGTAATGCTTCTGCCTTCAGGGTAATAATGGTGAAACCTCTTGTCCCTGAACAACCTGAGACAACTTGCTCGTTTTCAGTCATGACAAACAGAAAATAACATAAATTTCTCAGCCTTACTGCAATTTTATTCTCTGCAATACCCGTTTCTCTAAACGAGATTCTCAGGCACAAGTGCCTAGGAGGGACTTTATAATACTTTCACTCTATCATTTTACAACAAAATTTCTGTCCAGTTCTGAGATTATGAGAAGTTGTTTAGTAATTTCCCTGTGGAAAGAACAAAGTGATGTAATAAAATTGTAGCAGTAAGTATTATCAACAACATTAACGGAACTGTACCAATTGTGAAAATAAAGGACACTCAGGTACCAGGGGATCTATGAAACTGGAGATTCTGAGGACCAGTATAGATAAATTATAGGGCTGAGCTGATGTTTACTTGGGATGCTGAGTTGGGAATGGGATTGAAGGAAGCTATCTGCTTCCTTTCTCAGATCCATCTTTTTCCTCCTTCCCTGCCTTTTCTCATCTTCAGTCTCCAGAAATATAAGAGGCAAAAAGGCAAAAGGCCAAAAAAAAAATAAAAGATTGAAATCTAGGATGATGAATCCTGTGACAGGATGAACATTTTCTATAAATCAAACACTTGAGTATTTCTATATGTGTGATTCAGCCATTCCACTGCAAGGTGTTAGCTCAAGCAAATTATTTATAGAAGTATCTTAACCACAATGGTATTATTTAATTCAATTCAACAAATATGTTAGGAAAACCCACTCTGTGTCTGTTAGTAACTGGTTAGGTATTGAAATTTTTTTTTAAGTCAGCTAAGTAGACGTAGGTGTATAGAAGGAATAGGTATTTACACAGTCTTCCGGGTTATAAGAGAGGCCCTTTAGGTGCTATGGGTACTTAGAGAGTGGGTACCTAGCAAAAACCAAGGGGATGAGTGTATAGTAGAGATTTAGTGATACTGTGATTTATAATGAGAAATACATATTTGGTCTTCATCCCCTTTTCTGTTTCAGTGCTCTTATAACCTCTGGAATTTCCTAAGTGATGAGAGCCATAAAAATACCTTTTGCTATGTTAATGAGGTAACTTTTGGAAAGCACCTCAGGATGAAAGATGGTTGCCAGAGGATCTAATCTAACAGATATAAAGAAGCTCTGAGGAGCTGTACAAAATGAAAGACTTTTATTGGCAGAAGGGAGTGGTGTTATAAAACAAAATTCAACTGAGTAAATTTAAAGATCTAATTGGCTTTCTTCAGTGATTCATGAGTTAGGCAGCATCTAATCTAGCAAATAAAAGGGAGCCCTGAGAAGCTGTATAAAATGGAAGATTTTTAAAGGCTGCAAGTGGGTAACACAAGAAAGTCATAAGATTATTTCAGGTAAGGTGACCTCCCTTTGGGGGAAGGGTGGAGGTCTATTCCACTGAAGATTACTTCACTGGTGTTGATCAGGTAATTCCAGATGGACTGATTAAAGGTCATAGTCCACCTGGGAGTAGGCAAAACTGTCATTCAGTCTTTTTTTGCTATCTTTTGGGCCTGTTCTGTTCTAACAGTTGGAACAAGGAGGTTATACTAGGCAAAAAAAGGGGGTCGGTTATTGCAAAGTTACTTCCTTTTAGGGGATGGCAGCAGTTCACCAGACAGACACCTAACTAGTGCTTATTGGGAGATTCCTGACTGACTGGTTTAAGATTCCACTTCTGGGAGCATCAAAACTGTAATAAGTTAAGTCTGGTGACATGGGGCTTAGCATAAGTGATTCTATTTTGAGCAGTTGTCATGTTTTTTTTTTTTTTTTTTAACAATCCTTTTATAATAAGTTGATGATTTAGAAAGCAAAATGTTTCTCTAAGTTCTATGAGCTGCTCTAGCAAATTAATAAAACTGGAGGAAGGTTGTTGGAATCTCATATCTATAGCAGAGGTCAGAAGCACAAGTGATGACCTAGACTTGTAACTGCTGCCTGAATCGGGGACTGGGCAGATATGTGAGACTGAACCCTTAACTTGTGGGATCCTGGTAGATAATGTTGGAAATGAGGTGAATTATAGGACACCCAGTTAGTGTGGGAGAACTGCTGGTACGGAATTGCCCCCATATGCATGTCCACACTGGAATTGGGTCCAGAAATCTTAGGCTTCCTGCAAATTTCCAGATATGTTTTAACTCAAATAACTAGTAGATAGTTATACGTTCATATAACAGAATATTATGCACCCATGATTCACGTAGTCATCTGTTTATTCCCATGGAGTCATAATATATTGTTACGTGAGAAAAAACAAACAAACAAACAAATAAAAAACAAGCCGGTATAAGGTATGTGCAGTGGGATCCATTTTTGTACAACATAGAACATATTCATGTATAGTTAAATATATATGGAAAAATTCTTGGTTAACAACAGCCATCTTGGCACTCATTTTTCACTTTTTGCTTATCTGTACTTAAATAGATGTAAAACTAATCTGTATTACTTCTGTAATTAAAAGCAAAGAAAAGGATACTTATGAATGAGACAACTAGCATAGTAAATCAAGTGGAGCTGATGCTGGGACGTTGAGACATGTGGCATCTGGTCATCCTAAACACCTCTGCTGCAGTGGGCAACGATGCTTCATCAGCTCCACAATGCAAGTCAAAGTCAGTATTAGAATTGAATCCAGGTATGCCTGACTCTAAAGCTTCAGCTTTACCTGAGCTATGCTTGAGTCTTTCTAAAAATGATACTATGCTGTTATCTACAGCTGTCCTGATTGCTGATTCAGATGAAAATGAAATAGTAAAGGGAATTCAAAATGAGTCCCAGCAGCAAACAATTTACAAGCTATGAAAACTGCAGGGAATATGCATGTTGGATGGTCCAAAAATGAGTAACTCTATTATGCTGGGAATTGTCACCTCATTATAAATGTCTCCATTCTAATCGCCATCCCTCGTTCCCTCTTAAAAATTCAAGCATTAAAAATTTTTATTGGATTGCAAATTGGCACACAGGTCATGAGTCTGACTTCACAACTGTTATATTCAGAATTGGAATGGAAATAATCTTTTTCTGCTCCTAGTCAAGTCACTCATTTGTACTACCCAAATATGCCTAATGGGAAGGAGAGATGTACTTGATGGGAGGAAAAAAAAATCTTATGAAGTTAACATTTGTAGTGCAATCAAATTAAATTTCCATTGGATTTCAGTTTAAAATGGCGCTTGGCTAGTTGCCACTGATGCATCATCTCCCATATTTCTACTAAAATAACAATGAAGACATAGAAAAAGACAGAAATATACATCGTCTCCAGAAACTAAAACTTAAAAAGAGCCTATTGCCAGAATCAGATGTAAACCAAAAATGAAAGACCAAAGAAGCACGATGGGGAAATGTTAGTCTAATGATGCTTATACCTAGGAAATTGAGTAAACCCCTCCCCCTAGATAGAAATATGGAAATACTTTATTCCTTCCTACACCGTCAATCTGTAAATCAGAGTGTTCAAGTTTGTAACAAAGTAAAAATGCAGCCACCCCTTTATTGTATGCATGTGCTTATTTTTATAGCAGTCAAAATACTGAATCGATGCCTCTTTGCAGCTCCTCCTATATTCCTTCAGAAATGTTAATTCCAGAAAACAAGAGGGCCAGAAACAGAAAAATGTATGCAGTTTTATGCATTGGGTCTCCACACAAGATTTTATTTGAATAAGTAGTCTTCCCACCATTTCTGTTGCTGCTGCTGCTCCTGGTAATGATTATCAATAACCAGGGATCTGACAAGTGGAGAAAGCAGCACATCCTATTGTAAGCATTAGATAGTCCCCATTGAAGTCTGCAAAATAAGATGAAGAACACGACTAAATAAGATAAACTCTGAGGGTCTGTCTTGCTCTTAGATTCAGCCAGAAGACATTCATAACAGCTTGCTGTGGCCGGCTGCTTCTGAGGATGTTCATTCTGGACTTCAAGGGCACACTTGTGCTGGCACTGAGCTTGAATCTGTGTGGCCTCAGGGAAGCTATTCAACTTCTCTGAGTCTCAGCTTCCCCATCTGTAAGATGGAAAGTATTATACTCTTTCAGCAGGTTAGTATAAGAATTAAGTACGATAATCGGTGTGATCGGACTCTATAAAGCAAATGTAAGAGCTTGCTATTATTATGTGCCTTCTTTTCTTCTATGTACATAGTTTGCTTTGCAAAACAGCCCTGCTTTGATGATTGTTCCCTCCTTTTGTTTCCCTTCTGAAGCCCACCGCCCTGTGCTTACTGAGTCTCGAGACATACAAACTGAGGTAACAGTCACCAGGTTAAGTTCTACAATTTTGGTATGTTCTGGTATGTGTGGTAAGTTCTATGATTTTGGTATTCTCCTTCTACAGATGGGGCATGTTTTTCCTTTTCAGGTGTGAATCACCTGTTCTAATCGCATTCTACGTATTTCAGTAGGAATATTTACTGTGATGTGTAAGGTCTTTGACTGCTTTAAAGATGTTTTACTTATTTATTTAAGTTTGTGCTTTGCACAGATCCAAATGCAGAAGTAGGCCTAATAAATAAATCTGATAAAAATTTCTCTAATGATAAAGGTGCAGTCCTTAGGCAGAAGGTACCATAAAAGTCTCAAGCCCATATTTGGTTTTGATATGTGATAGATAAAAAGGAAAACGTAAGTACTCTATAATGAAGTATTTGCTATTCTAATTCAAAGTGCTAACCATTACAACAATTTATTGCAAAACATTTTCATATTGCTATATATTTTGCCAAGGATTACACTATCCTATTTATTCATGTTATTACATTTTATTAGGTTCCTATACTATGCTGATGTCCATTTACAAGGAACTAAATTTTCCCGTTATATAAACTGAGGAGTCATTTGTCTTCTGAAGAATCTGTGTAAGTGGGAAGGAAGTGCACGTTTAGTTTTAGCTTCCTCTCTTTTCTCCTCAAACGTCCTTCAATAAGATGGACATCTTCTATGGGCCTCTGCCAATTTAGCAGTCAGCTGTCTCATAGACTTTGGCAAGAATCAACACCACACAATATATCCCTTTGTTTGGGGTGAAATAACTGTTCTGTTGTTCTCTGGTGTTTTGCTTTTGAGCCTCTTCATGTTCTAAGGTGGTTGTGATTGATCTACTTGAATCTAAAATGTGGTTCCCTCTTCACCCCTTCCTTTTCCCTTCTCTTCCTTATCATTTTCTATCATTAGTCTTGATTCCCTTTCCCTAACTCAGAATTCTTTTCATCACTTCCTTTCTTTTCAGAAATGTTCCCTGCTTATCCTTAACCATAGAAAAGAAGGAAGTGGATGCCCAAATCTCTAAATTGTTCTGAGTGATGGAGGGTTGGTTATATTGTACCCATGGTATGTGACTGCCTCAGGCACAGAGAGAAACAGACACATTTCCTGCAGACCATTCAAAGGGGCTTCATTTTTGTAATTACTGGAGGATAATATATGTAGGTTTCTCTAATATTATCTGGGACAATTTTTGTCAATTACTTAATTACTTCCTTACTGGGCAGTGACACTGAGGAGTAGAAATAGCACTCTAGAGGGACTTCTTGGCTCTCATCAGCTGGGGCAGAGTGCTATTTTGTCCAGATGTGGGCTCTCACTAGTTCTCCCTCGCTTCCAGCTACCTCCACCGGACACCATAAATTAGGAAATTAAAAGGCCGCCCAGTACATGGTTCTTATTCCTGCCCCTGCCAGATCCCACCCACATAGAACCCGATGCAGTTGTCCAGACATGGGCCAGGCATCAGTGGCTTTAAAAGCTTTCCTTGTGATTCAAAGGATAGAGAACATCTGATTTAGAATTTTCAGAAACCATCAACAATTTCTGCTTTCCTTCCTCTTTTTAACTTTTTCCTCTTCTAGACCTACTTGGCAGGTTATGCCAGGGACTAAATATATATAACACCTATACGTGTCATCTGGCCCACCCTCCTCATGCCTCAGCATCAGAGTCACCTGGGAATGCTGGAGAGAGACACAGATTTTTGGGCCTCATCCCAGACTATGGAATCAGAATAATCAGAGGTGTTACAGGGTGACCAGCTATCCCAGTTTATCCAGGACTGAGGAGAAATTATTTTAGGAACATCAGTGTTAAAACTAGGGAAGTCTTGGGCAAACTGGGGAATAGGTTACTCCAAGAAGACCTAGTGTTGTTAATCATGTTCCTCATGTGATGATTAGGCACATATAGTTGAAGAGTACTATCCTCATCCTTTTTAGAGTAACTCATATTCTCAATGCAGAAATTAGTCTCCAGCATTGATATCAAGTAGGAGCTTCTCTTGTCTTCTAGGGAAGGAGAGTGGCTGGCCCTATCCTTGGTTTCATGTTTTGTGAGAACTAGTCTCTTGCCCTTTGGTCCTGGCTTCTGTATCTCATCCTGACTTTCCATATGTAGGTTACAGGGTGTGGACCTTTTCCCTTTGTCCACTGCTGCCAATGGCTTCTGCCTCCTTAAACCTTCCCACTCAAGTTTTGTCCCTATGGTGCCTTTGCCTGTTCATTGCCATCTGTTTCTCACTTTCTCCTGCCTGGAGAAGTTCCATGATACATGGTTTCTGAGAGAAGTTCTCCTTCCATTGACTCTTTCATTCCAGAGCCACCATGTGAAAACCCCACAGGCCTTTCACCAGTATTTTCTGTGGCTCGGCTTCCTCCCCTCCTCTCCAGCCTTGCCAAAATGATGCAAGAATACATTCCGCTCTTGGGCCCCTGGTGGGAGTGTGGATTTTCCAAATAGGCAGAGTGGCAGGGAAGCTTGTCTGAGTGGCAAGGGCAGGGCACAGAAAAGCTGATCAGCTTGGAGCATGACCTGGGCCCTGCTGAGCCCTGAATGAGCCATTTATCCAGTGTAACATCTGGAGCAATGGAGTTGGAGGCACTCAGGGAAGTGCTTATTTATTTAGGGAGGAGATAAAGCTGAGACTGCAGCCTTCCCTCCAGTCACTCAAAAGGGAGGAGGAAAAGGCGAGGGTTAGCATCTGGACTCTGTAAATTATAAAACCATGGCTCTATTTTTGAAGGTGCTGAGAGAAAGCTTTCCAATGTTTCATAAATGAGGCTATAACCTAGAGGTTCAAGAGTCTGCAAAACCCTGAAATTATGCAGTGTTTTGTTGGTTTGTGCATATATAAATTTTCCTAAATCTGTAATTTTAATTATAATACTAGTGGGTTCTGTGACTCAAAAGGAAAAAAAAAAAAAAGAAAAGAAAAAGAAAGGTTAAGAACATTGCTTTAAAAAAGAATATAGAGTTTTGGAATCCTGAGTATTAAATTTGAATTCATGTCATTTTTATTTCCATTTCTCCTTGGTCTCATAAGCCCCAGTGCAGAACCTGGGGCATAGAAAATACTCACAAAGTACTTGTCAAACGACTTTCTATCACTACTACGTAGATACCAGAAACAGAAAATGCAAAGGGACAATATGTGGAGATTCACGCAGGAATTCCGGCTGGAAATTCAAAAGATTTAGGATCGGGTCCTTGATCTACTGCTTATTTCCTCTGTGACTTGGAGCAAAGACTTCATTTCTCTGGGCTTCGAAATCTCCTTGAGGTTTGGATTATATAATCTCTGAACAACTGTTCCTTTTTGAAAGTCAATTAGTCTTTCCTTGAACAGAGCAGAGTTGGGATTACTCTACAATTTTAGCAAACCTCCCCTCCCCCCCAAAAAACAACAAAACCAAGACAACCTAATTCTTTCTTTTTGGGTGGAGAATTTGGACTTTCAGGATTACAAGAAGAAAAAAAAAAATCTTTGTTTTCCCTAACATTGAAGTCAAAATCCTGTTCTACTTCACATTAGATAAGGTATTGATCCAACTTCATGACCATAAAATTAAGCATCTCCTCTGTGTGAGGAATAGGGCTAAGCAATAGTAAAACACAAGGATCTTTTTCTTAAGTATCTTACAACCTTATAGATAAGATTCAGACATATTAACTGAGGTGAAGACAATTAATCGCTAAACTACAAGGTAGCCGTTATAATTGTAATAACACTGAAGACTGAAGTGATTCCAGACGTTTCATGGGGGAGGTAGGACTTAAGTTGTGTCTTGAATGTTGGGCAGAATTTAAATAAGTGGCAAAGGGAAGGCACTCCTAGTGAATGCGAAAATATAAGCAAAGAATGGAGGTGGGGATAGACAGTATTAGAAGAAAAGTAGATCTGCCTAGGTGACCAAACAGAGGTTACTTTGGGGGAGATGTGAGCATATTTCAGTTTGGGAAGCCTTGAAGGTCTGAACAGAAGTTTAGGGCATTATACCTCTGTGGAGAGGCTGCTTTGACTTGTTGAATAGGTGTGTGGTCACTGTCAAGAGTGGCAGTGGAGGAACATCAGTGTACCCAGCAGGCCAGAGACTGGAGTGCTGCTGCAGTATGTGGGTGTGCCTTGATGAAAGCCAATAGCAGAAGTGGAGGACAGGGTGCCCGAGTGGCTTAGTCAGTTTAGCTCAGGTTGGCTCAGGGATCCTGGATTCCCTGAGATTGAGTCCTACATCCTTGAGCAGGAAGTCTGCTTCTCCCTCTGCCGCTTGCCCCGGTCTCATGCTCTCTTTCTCTCTCTCTCTCTCAAATAAATAAATAAAAACTTAAAAAAAAGTGGAGGAGAGAGAAGAATGCATTGTGGAATCTGCAGTAGCAGCAGCAGCAGCAGATAGTGCTCAAGGACTGTAGGGAAAGCTCAGAGTGTGTTGCTGAGGAATCATGAAGGGAACACACTGTTCTTGGCTGATAATCTGATTTGAGGTTGGAATCCTTGTTCTCCCCCTAGAAAATCCTGAATTTAAAACTCCTTGTGGTTCTTGCCTTTTATCCATTAATAGGGCTGATGCTATCGATCAGAGGAATGTCTGATGGAGAGTGACCCATATTCTTCCTTCTCAACTCTTTTATCCCAATAAATAAGTACTTAACAAGGTGCCCTAGTGGTTGGGGAGAATTCTGTGGCTGGGTTAGGGATCAGCCTGGGTCTGTTATTGGCTGGCCATTCTCTGTGTTTAAACTTTAATAGGTAGGGTTAGAGGTCATTCCTAACTAAGATCAGGGAAGACTCTGGCAGGAAAAGATTTTCCTTTTCAAGTGCAGCATCATCCAGCCCTTATAGGGAAAAATCAAAAATCAAAAACAAAACCGAAACATTTTGCCCTTAGATAATGAGAACCCTATCTAAAAAGGTTCTAACTTGCTTATCCTGTGACATGAGTGACTGGATATAAATCCTTTCTCATTGTTGCTGCTATTGTTAATGCTCTATGGTGAATTTTTTCTAAGTTAACTACTCTACCTTAAGTGCCCCGCAGAGCCACATTCTATTTCAGGGTGGAAGGAAGGGTCTAGAATTTAATTCTTCCCAGCTTTGTCTATAAGCTGACTCGCTGTCCAATAAGCCTGTGAAGTGAAGGAGATGTCTAAGGTATCTTCTCCTTTCCAAGTTCAAGGGGACTGTTGCGGTATAGAAAAAGAACCAGCCTATCTACAAGAATATGGAGCCCATTCCAAAAGAAGTAAATCAGCAAATGTGAAAAGGAGAGGAAACCCTGACAGTTTCCAGCTATGGAGATGCTAAGAGGTGAGATGCTGGGACGATGTCCTGGACCGGATGAGATGATACTGCCTAGAGGCTTTGTTGCAGAAGGGAATTCTGAGTAGTGTGGGAGGACCATAAAACTTACTGTAGAAGAGTGTGAAGAAATAGAATTCCAGGATTAGAAAAAAATAGCTCTGAGCAGAAAATAAGAGAAAAACACCAGGACAGATAAATGGAGGCACTAGCTGCTCTAGGCAAAGGCCATAGAAAGATATGCCAAAAGGAGTCTTTCATTAAATATAGAAAGTATGCTTCTTAGATTTGTATTAATTCTTTCTCTCGACTTAAAACTAAGTGAATGATGAAGAGTACTAGCTTCATCAATCAACATACACAGGAAGTGAGGGTATGTGGACCAGATTTTGTCTGTCTTAATCAAACCCTATAGGGGGGCACCTTCATGGCTTAGTCTCTTAAGTGTCTGACTCAGGGTCCTGGGATCAAGCCCCACATTGGGGTCTGTGCTCAGTGGGGCATCTGCTTGTCTCCCTCTCCCTCTGCTTTCTCTCTCTGTCTTTCTCTCTCAAATAAATAAATAAATAAATAAATAAATCTTTTTTTTTTTAAATTCTATAATTAATAGCCATTATCATCCCCTATTGAGCATGTACTCTCTGTCAGGATTATTGCATTTTGTCTTCATCATAACTCTGTAAGGTAAACAGTAGTATTTTCCCCAGAACTTAGGAACTACTCTGTAGTTCCTACTACAGAATTACTTTGCAGATGGTAAGTTATAATAATAGTATAATTGAGGTAATTCATGTAAATGGCTGAACCTCTTTTTTAATATTGCCCCATCGCCCATAACTTTCAATTGCTAGAGTGTATGCCAGCTTAGTCTTTCTTTGTCCCTAAGGCTCAACTGTCTCTTACCTGGATTAGGGGAATAGTGTTCATGAGTTTACTCTGTTTTCCTTTGCCTTTTCTGGTAGATTCTCAACAAAGCAGTTAGGAAAGTCAGATACTGGCACTCTTCCACCAGAGTTCTGCAGTGGTCTAAAAAGCCTCACACAATCTCCTCCCCAATTAGCTTTCAAGGTCATCTCCCATAGTTCTACCCCTTGTTTACTTGGCTCTGGCCACATAGACTTTCCCTGCAGTCTCTTGACAATGGGACACATTGTCACTGTAGGGCCATTGCACTTGCTCTGTCCTTTGCCAGGAATGCTTTCTCCCTATTTGCTTATTTTTTTTCTCTCACTTCCTTTAGATCCTTTGGCTTAAATGTCTCAGAGACCTTCCCAGACTATCCTTATTTATTTATTTTATGTACTTTGCTTTTTGTAAAAATTGAAGGACAAATTTGGTCACATTCAGAGTTTAGCAGGCCTCATGCAGATGGTTAAAACCATCTTTTTCGGGGCGCCTGGGTGGCTCAGTGGGTTAAGCCGCTGCCTTCGGCTCAGGTCATGATCCCAGGTCCTGGGTTCGAGCCCCGCATCGGGCTTTCTGCTCAGCAGGGAGCCTGCTTCCTCCTCTCTCTCTGCCTGCCTCTCTGCTTACTTGTGATTTCTCTCTGTCAAATAAATAAATAAAATCTTTAAAAAAAAAAAAAAACAAAAAAAAAAAACCATCTTTTTCTTTCTTGGTTAACCATCTCCTAATTGCAAGTAATGTCCATGAGTTCTTTAGAACCATTTCAATTGGCTTTGAGGAGCTCTGTCATGCCACTATGTAACAGGCATGACCACACGCACTGCTGGGTGGTGTCTCACTGGATATCATCATCATCATCAAACAGATCTTCAAAATCATTTAAAAACTGCACAAACTGAACTGCCTTCTCATTGACTGCCAAGTCCATCAGGAGCCCTGTGTGCCTGCTGCCTCACTCAGGTCCATGTAGGGCCCAGCACCCTCAGGGAACATCTTGTCCACCTGCTTCATGTCACTTGTGGTTTGTCCCGAGTCCCCAGCCCACTTTGGCCACCCTGACACCACTTCCCCAGACCATCCTTTGAAAACTATACTTTCTGCTTGACCAACATTCCTCATCCCTCTTCTCATAGCATCTATATCTAATGTATGAAATATTTTATGCAAGCTGGAAAATCGCTGTTGTTTATCTCCCCTTTCTGGAATACCAAGACAGAATAACTTTCTCTGTACCCAGCGTATATTAGATGCCCCCAAGTTGTGTGGAATATTGAATGAACTTTTTTTTTTATCTGCTTTGATCTCCAATGTCTCTCTCATGACACCAAAATCTTGTCTCTGTACTCAGGGATGGAATATTGCTTCCAGTTTTACTTCTGAAACCCTCTACAAATTAGACAAACCAGAGTCATCTGGTCTGTGGCCAAAATGAACAAGGGTTACAAACCCTTCTTCTGCTTCCATCTTTTTCATCCGCTTGTCATTCTCTGGGTGCTGGCAGAGAAAAGCCCAACAAAAGAGCATAATTAGAAAAAGACAACCAACACCAAACAGGCCTCACAAACACAGGAATCTAGGTCATTGTTCCTAATATAAGGAAGAAGATCTCTGTTTCTAGCTAGGCTATGTTCTACTTGCAAGAAAACACTGTGATTAATTGAATTAACTTAATTCTGAATATTTGGGGAAAATGTGTGCCTTTTAGGCTTTTAGTAATCTGCCATTTTTCTTTCCCGTGGATGGAATATCTTGTGCCTACTCAACTAAATATCTGTTTGATGACATGTTTGAGTGACGTCCTTACTCAGCCCTACATGCAACACATACTTCTGACTACCTACTAAGTATGAGCTAAATATGCCCTTGGCTTCAAGCAGATTACAAGACTTCTATTGAGAGCACAGACTACATTCTAAACTTTGATTAAAGCTACAGAATAGGGGCGCCTGGGTGGCTCAGTGGATTAAGCCGCTGCCTTCGGCTCAGGTCATGATCTCAGGGTCCTGGGATCGAGTCCCACATCAGGCTCTCTGCTCAGCAGGGTGCCTGCTTCCCTCTCTCTCTCTCTCTCTGCCTGCCTCTCCATCTACTTGTGATCTCTCTCTGTCAAATAAATAAATAAAATCTTTAAAAAAAAAAAAAAAGAAAAAAAGAAAAGCTACAGAATATATAACAGAAGTTTCCTCTTCCACCCAGTGCTGTGGCTGAACTGAATATTAACCCTCACTGTGTAACCTTGGAAAAACCTTTTGAATGTGCAGCAATCATAATCCATCATAGTTGCCAGTGACCCGGGACAAATCAAGGTGTGAATTACAGTGGCCATTACTGAAAAATTTCAGAGGACCCAAGACACATTACTGCCTTGAGCTCTCTTGGTAGGAGAGAGAGGGTTGAAAGCAAAACAGCTATGGCTGAAAGAACCACAAAAGGAGGCATCTTATTTTGCTCATCTCCTCTCCAATCACCAAAAGAACTAGGATCATCTTCTCACTTTCTGAGCTCTTATTTGCAGATTGCAAACATTTACTCAAATATTTTACACATACCGAGAAATGTTGCATTATAAATCTTACACAAGATTCAAGATGCTGGGATGATTCGGTAGAGCAAGGCTAAAACCATGTACTTTGCAAACAAACAAACACAAAATTTAAATGAAAGTTAAGAAATAGTTTCTGACTATTCCTCTTCTACCTAAACTATTACCGCTCACTCCCTTTTTCAAATAGTTTAATTATTAGTTTACATGTAAAATCAACTTTTGACATAAAACTGAGGTTAATGGAGGATAAAGCTACAAAATCTCAGAGGTTTAGCTGAGCTTCAATGATGTGAAGGATCTTTGAAATCTTGCAACTTCTGCCTCTAGATTTTGTTCTACCTAAAGCAGCGGAGAGTTCTGCACATTCTCTCCAAAAGACAATCCAAATTCCCACCAAGGTACTGAGTTTGTTTAAAGCTTTGCTTTTATAAAGGCTGAAGAAAATATTTCACTCGAAGAGTTTCCTAAACTAGCAGGCTAGTTAGCAAAAGATAAATTGTTTATTTTATACTAGTAGGTTTTTCACGAACTCTATAAATTACACAGTGCTAGTTCTCCTGCATACAAGACTGGTCCTAGTCATGACAACAAACTGGTCAGAACTTAAAGCAAATGTAAGTTACTGTTCATCAAAATATATAAGTCATTCCATAAATGTAAGGGAACACACTTATGAACCATCACAAATACTTGTGGTGATGATTCTGTCTTGCTAGAGGATGAGTTGGGCTGTTACTATTTACTCTCCTTTATTAACAATCAACTTAGCTCATCTTCCAACTCTGAAAACTGCTTGCTGATAGTTTCTTCTCCCCCCGCCATTCCCAAGACCTTACACTGTGAAAGACTTTAATATCCATGATTTGCTGTGACAGAATGATGCCCCATGCATGTTCAAGTTACCTTCAGATTTAATGCTTTCTCTACGGCTGAAAGTCACATTAGGAAGTGAAGCTCTGATCTGAGACCTTCACCAGCCAGGAGTCAGCTATTTTCAATGACTTTCTCAGTAACATTCAATCCCTTTGACCTGCCTCTCTGCCTTTCATTTGCATTCTAGCCTGGCCCAAGGAGAGTGATTGCCTGTCCTGGATTGCTTCTTGCACAGTGTTGATTTAGTGGTAACACTGTACTGTATAATTCATCTGCTCCTCGGTCCCATAATGACTTGGCTTATACAGTGCACACACTGAATATCTATCTAGGAACCTTGACCCTAGGGCATAGAGGGCAGCAAAGGAGAGTCCTTCCTCCAGAGATGGTCCCTAACCTATGGTAAACAGGGAATTTTCAGTGATGGCTGGTTATAAACAACGTAAAAAGGTTCAGTTTTTCATATGGCATGATCTTGTGTGTGTTGGGGGAGGGGAGTAGGAGATTAAGTTAAATGTAATGAATACCTACAATTTGATAGATACTGGGACAAGCATTTTACATATGTTCATTTATTTCTCAAAACAACTGATGAGGAAACTGAGGCTCAGAGGGTTTAAGTAACATTCCTAAGATCACACAGCTAGAAGTTGATAGAAAGGTTAACATTTAAATCAGTCTGATGCCAAATACTATATTATTTTCTTATTTGACCTTAACTATTCCTCCTGTTTTTCCTTGACACACATTTTTTTTCTGCTCACATTTCAAGGCCGTGCCTAAGGACCTGTGAAATGTAAACTTACCATGTACTTAGAAAAATAATTGGGAATATTTGATAAACACTGGTGATTACTGTAGCTCCTCCGAGTCATGAAAATCTCACTGAGTTTCTAAATAAGTCTAGAATGCCACAGATGAACTCACCTGTTGCCAGTTGCAACCCCTTGTTCCACTTTTACTAACATTTGACGACATTAGATTTATCAAAAATGGTTAGATAATACCTGGTATTAAAAACCATAACTATGGTTTCCAATATTTGTGGGTACATTTGGGAAGAGAGGTTGGATGAGTGAAAGTGTTCGTCGGGACTAAACCAAAGGTTCTAGCAAGGGAAAGAATGCTGGTCTGGCTGGACCACAGACAGCCTGGTATAGTCACTGCTTAGTCTGAGAGGCTTGAGCAAACTCAAAATGTGACATGTGTTAACCACCACGCTGTCATTTTATAAGCATTTTTATTATTATTATTATTAAAGATTTTTTGGCTAGCCAGGGAACCCTTAGAGTATGACCAACTAACTTCTTTCCTAACTCCATGTAACATGATCACTAATAGACAAAAGCAGGGTATAGGCATCCTACAAAGGCCAGGAAAGATGATGAAAGAGATCAAAGAACCATAATCCATGTATCCATCTACATTCCCCATTCCTCTCTCTGATATTATCACCTTGTTTACTGTCTAACAAGAGACCTCCAACTGGACTTCATTCTGATAAAATGTAATTTCTCTATCCAATTAGATTTATCCTTAAATTAAGGATACTTTCAACTATATATTCTTTTTGTTTGCTTGTGTAAATCTTCAACATGTGTATGTATCATCTATTAAAAATAGCCAATTAAGTAAATAAAACTTAGAAGAAATATTTCTTAAAATGTCAAGGTACTCATTCTGCTATATATCTCAACATAAGGAACAAGAGAAGCTATTTTTTTTAAATTTTAATTAATTTAATTTTATTTTTTAGCAAGATCATCCCAAGGAAGGTGTGGTGTCTATGTTGTTCCCTCTTCTCTGGAAAAGTAAAAAGGATCTTGTGGTTTCCTCAGGTCTGCATATACCCATTGGCTGCACATTATTTTCAGTTATATTCAATGCCTTTCTCTGAGATTGATAACACATATTCTGATAGCTAAACATTTATACCCTTATATAGCATCTTTTAATCTTCAAAGCTTGACATTTACTCTCCTTATTTTCAAAGCAACTTTGGGAAGAAGGTGGGCCTTATGATCATATGACTTGTGGGCCTACTGATAACTAACCAAGGAAAGATATTGCTTAGGGTCAGACAGCTGGTCAGAATCAGGAATAGTTTTAGGTGTATACATTTATTTTCCCCATACAGTTCCCTTTGAGTTTTTATATATTCATTTAAAAATATTTACCCATACTGTTAATTAGTACTATAATTGAACAGGTCCTAATGGTTTACTCCCTTGTTAGTAACTTCTATTTACTAGTAATTTTTTCTCTTACAGTGGGGAGTTTCTTTTTTTCCCCTCTTATCTGCACAAGAAACTACCATGATCATTAAAATTAAGTCCTCTTTCTCTCTCTGGCACTCAAGCTTCCTCATACTTTAATCTCATCTCACGTTCTTGGTTTTCCCTGTTACTAGCGTTCTTCATGCGTGACACTCTCACCTAAGGATTGACTGTTACCAGAATGTGCTCCATGATTTGGTGTCTCTGAGCATTTGGCTGTGTTTTTCTCTCAACCAGAAACACTCTGCTTCTACATTACTATCTGTTGAAATTATCATCCTTGAAAACCCACCCCTTGAGCTATCTCTTCCATTAATCTGTTACTGACTAGAAACACATATGGCCTTTTCCTTTTATGAACACTTTACACCAAAGCTAGCAGGATGGAACCTTTTGTTCTGAGGGCAAAGAAAGCTCTTGGCACTGTGCCCTTAGTCATAATAGCAGCTTAATAATATTTGTTCAACTAGAACTACTATAATAATATTTGTTCAATAGTACAACAATATTGTTTCTCAAAAGTATTGGTTCCAAGGTCCTTAACACTCTTAAACATTTTTGAGGAGCCCAAAGAGCTTTTGTTTATGTAGACTGTATCTGTTAATATTGGATATATTAGACATTAAACTGAAAAAAATTTACATCACAACATCACAAGAGTATTCAAGCACACATTCATTAGTCATCAGAATGATGATATCATATGTTATTCAGACACTGGATAAGTTCATTATATGCTTGGGAAAGGGGAATGTAAAAGGAAAATAATTCCTTAATATAAGTATGAGAATATTTTCACCAAGAAAGTTTAGAGGATGCACAGAGATCCTTGTACCACTCTTGGGAACCACTAAACTATAACTACAGAAAGAAACTTGAACTAAGATTCAAGAGTTCTGGGTTTAAGTTCTCTTCTTACACAAACATATATTTATCTGGGCTTGAGCCATCTTCCGAAAGTAAGGGAATAGAGAGTAGGTGAAGGTGAAACCTCTCCTACTTTCTGTCTCCTAATCCTATACAGATGAATATTATGATGCTCTCAGGTAATGTCTCATAAAGGGATTCTTCTTTAAGTTAGCATTAACCTTTTTGCTAATCATCGAGCTGGTTGGCTATAAATGTTGTTGCCATGCCTAGAAAATCAAAAGATGTGTTTATGGCATGATAATATGTGGGTGCCAGCAAGGCAGGCAGCAGAAGGAATCTCAGCAGCATTTTGAAACAAGGTTTCTCTTACCAGAGGTGTCATCCTGAGGCCCTGTGGTAAGTTCTAACAGAACTGGGTCATGTGACATATGAAGATAGCTGGGGAGGATTAAGACTTCAAAAAATTTATAAAGTCCATGGAAGTTCATTAGAATAAAATTCCAGACTGTTTAGTTTTCCCATAGATGTCATAACATCCTCTCCGAAACTTCATACTTGGCCTTCTTGTGTAAGCCCCTGCCTCAATCCACATGAGGCTTCTCTTTGTTAACTCCCTTTCCTCTGCATCAAAAATTACCTATTTTATGTCCTCAGGCCATATTCAAAAGCTGAAAGTTAACCAGTTCAGGAAAATAAATGGTCAGGTATTACTGGGCTCTAGTAATTTATCATATTATACCTCATAGGTATAACTATGGTCTTTAGTAGACATCAAGTTGTATTTATAAAACGGACTTGCCTGAATCTGTCACACTGGAAGCTCCATGGGAAAGGCAGTTTGGGTCATGGGGCTTTCAGCAATAGAGATCACACTAACCAGAAGTCTCTGAGTAATAGAATAGAAAGTACTTGGAAAACTTGGGCTCTGTTCCTAACTCTGCCAATAAATAGCTGATTGACCTTGAATAAACTATTTAAGTATTCTGAGCTTCTGTTTGCTCATCTGTAAAATGAAGTTATTTATAGCTATAAACCTGGGATATTTAGCCTTAAATTTGCTGCTGCTTTGATTTCATGAAAAGAATGCTTTGGTCATTGGTCTTCAAAGCTTTCTGTTTAGCTGTTCTACCAACCTTATGTGGCATGTCTTCCTTTTACCTGTTATTATTCTTTTAAGAGAAAATTTTCAGCAAAGTGCTTATTTCTTTCCAGATACAAAGAAAAAGCTTTTTGAAATAATGTCTTACTCAAGATTGGAATATTTGATATAGAATCAATAATCTCAGAGATTTTCCTTTAATAAGAAGAAAAGTATCTTTTGTCCTCATCAACTTTAGTTCTATCTCTCTCTGAGTAGTAGGAATCCAAGATAAGGAGACCCAATGGAAGGGTAAATAATAAGAGGGTCTTAAACTGACATCAAGAGAAAGGTTAGGATCCATGATTGCAGGAAAGAAGAAATCATATCTGGGCAGGCAATTCTAAGAGGTTTCAAATCTCCTTTTTCCCTTTTAAGCGATATTTTTGCTGGGTTATAGAATTCCAATTTTATAGTGCTTATTTTTTTCCGGTTTCCATTATTCAGAAATTTGATGTCAATCTTATTGTTCATTTGAAGACACTGTATATTTTTGCTCAGGTTTTCCCCACCACCCCACCCCTGCCAGCAGCTACTGAGAGTATACTGACAAATAAATCTGTAAGATATTTGAAGCATACATTATACTTTATTATTTATATTACATTATAAAAGTATTTCCCTTTTCTAATTAACTTTCACATCCATCACCTCATAAATTTACATATTTGCCTTCTTTCCCTGAGAACACTGAAGTTCTATTCTATTAACAAATTTCAATTACACAATGCAGTGTTATCAACTGTAGTTACCATGTTATGCATTAGATCCTCAGACCTTACTTATCTTATAGCTGAAAGTTTCTATCTTTTTACCAATCTATTTCTTTTTGGGATTTAATAATCCTTATCCCCTGGCAATCACTTTTCTATTCTCTATTTCTATGTATTTCACTTTTTAAAAAGTATTATTATTCCACATATAAGTAATACCATATGTATTTGTTTTACTCTGTTTGGCTTATTTGACTCAGGTCCATCAATGTTGTCACAAATGGCAGGTGTACCTTCTTTCTCATGCTAATAATATCCTATTTTATCTACATAACATCTTCTTTACCCATTCATCCACTGACGAACACTAAGGGGTTCCCATATTTTGACTATTGTGAATAATGCTGCAATGAACATGGGAGTACAGTTATCCTTTGGTACCTGGTTGCTTTCAATATTGTACTTTTGTCTTTAGTACTTAGCCGCTTTGATATGATGTGGCCAAGCATAATTTTTTTTTTTTTAATTTTTATCTTGCTTAGGGTCTGTAAGAATTTTTGAATCTTCGGCTTGATGTTTTACAATTTGAGAGAAATTCTTAGTCATTATCTCCTCACTTATTGCTCTTGTGCATTGTCTCTCTTTTTACTCTGGGGCTCTAATCACATTTATGTTAGACTGTTTGACTTTGTTCCATGTGTCTTTATGTTCATTTCCACTTTTTCCATAGTTTTTCTCTCTGATTCAGTCTCAGAATTTTCTACTGTCCTATCTTCCAACTCACTAAATGTATTTTCAGCTGAGCTCAACTGCTTTTATATGGATCTACAGAGTTCTTAGTTTCAGTTATTGTATCCTTCAGTTATAGAATTTCTATTTGATTCTTTTAAAATAGTGTCTATGTTGTCACCTAACTTCTTGAACATTTAATCACAGTTATGTTCAAATCTCTGACATCTTTTATCTAGGACTCCCATGAGTCAGTTCTATTGCTGGTTTTCAACTTCTGGTCTCATTTATTGGTATGCTTGCTAATTTTTGATTGTCTGCTAGTCCTCTATAGGAAGTAGTTCTCTGGATAGTGCTATCTTCTTATAAAAGGGATTCACATTTTCCTCTGTTAGACAACTACAATAGAGCCTGTTCAACTTAGTCAAGAAATTGGATGACAAGGTAGAAGCTTTCTGATTGCACAAATGCCCATTTTGTCATAGTTTACCCAGATTTTGGTGCTTTCCTGATTCATCCTAAGTTTGTCTAATCTTCTTCCTCTGACTTCCAAGACCTATTACTGACTACTACACTCAATCTCCAGAATTTTAATTATTCTTCAGCTTATACATAACTTTTGTCTTTAACCAGCTTATATTCTTTTTCACAATCATAATAGTTTGTTTCTTACCTCCAGCACATTGCACAATGTTTTTCAAAGTTTAGAGTAAATCAGAATCACCTGAGGGAATTCACTGATCCTAATCCCAGAGATTCTGAATAAAATCCTGGGTTGAAACCAAGGAAGATGCCTTTTAACAAACACCATAGATGTTTGAAACCCATGGAACTACAGAACTTCATGAAATACTTCTCAATACTGTTAATATAAGAGATGTCTAATAAATACTTGTTAAGAGAATAATGACTTTACACTCACTTTTGAAATGTTCTTCCTAATCTCATTCCCCATTGATGATGCAATGCCTTATGTATTACTTATATTTCACCCTTTCCTGCATTCCACCCACTGTGCAATCAGAATATGCAAAGAAGTTTACACCATCAATATACATGATATATTAAAAACGTGGACAAGGTGAGTCAGTTACAAGGTATTTCCATTTTGCATATGATAACTTTTATCTTAATATTGCACTGACATTCAGGAGATCTTTGACGAGTAATTTGACTCTGGAATTACATTTTTTGCTGTTGACCTACTAAAAGAGCTAATAAGCCATGCATCTTGAGTAGTGGTAGGGGTATGGTCAGTGACTGCCTTATATTTAACCATGACCAAAGTAAGGAGAGACTGAAGTGGGGTGAGACATCAAGAAGGGCAGAGATTCTCTTAAAATAGACCTAGTATAAGACCTCTGTGATCTGGAGAAGATAGGGGCAAATGGAAAGAATTATCAGAGTAATTCATGCTAATGTGTTTTTGCCTCAATTATTTATCTCAATATTTAAATGAAAGTATTTTGGAAGCCTCTGTGATGCAAGTAACTAACTTCATGCCCTAATACCTTTGGGTGGAATCACAGACACATAGTTGTGGGTTTCAGCTCAGGCCATGATATTTGAAATGCTGAGAGAATTGGTGAGAGAACTGCATGACTTAAGCTCCCCTGCACTGTTGTCTTTGGATCTAGGTATCTCCCTGAATCTCCCTGGATCTAGTGGATAACTCTTCCTTCTCTATAAGATTAGATGTAAGAGAGTTCTGTGATGGATTCTACCCTGTTATTTTGTTCTGTGTGCAGTATAGAGCCAAGTGCTAAAATCAGGTAACTGTTCTCCAAGAAACATAGCCACTTCCATACTCTGAGCCATTGACCAGATTATTCACCCATTCTTAGAGTTTCTTCATTTGAAAAATGGATCAATACCTACTATATAGAATGACAATGAAGAATACATGAGATATTTCACTTAGCATAATACCATCTAGGTCATGAGAATAAAAGGCACCGCATAAGATATAATCAATGCTATTGTAATGCAGTGTGTGGGGACAGATGGTAGCTACACCTGTGGTGAGCACAACATAATGTATAAATTTACCAAATCACTGTCTATGTTGTACACCTAAAACTAATGTAACATTGTGTGTCAATCATACTGAAATAAAAAGAAAGAAAATAAAAGCAAAAAGAAAGCAACATATTAAAAAAAAAAAAGAGTAAATGAGGGGCACCTGGGTGGCTCAGTGAGTTGAGCCTCTGCCTTCGGCTCAGGTCATGATCTCAGGGTCCTGGGATCATACCCCGCATAGGGCTCTCTGCTCATCAGGGAGTCTGTTTCCCTCTCTCTCTCTCTGCCTGCCTCTCTGCCTACTTATGATTTCTGTCAAATAAATAAATAAAATCTTTAAAAAAAAGAATAAATGAGATAATACAGTAAAGCAATAAGTTTTAAAAAATGAAGCACTCATTAATAGAATATCTATCTTTATGAGTCCAAAGTGAGTAGTTTTGCATTTCTGTTCATTGGTTCTACCAATGGATTTCATGCCCTGTTGCCTTGTGATATTTTATCCCTTCTGAAAGTATCTTGACTAACATAACATAATAATAATAGTAATAAAAAGTATCTTGAGTATATCCTGAGCCAGCCATGCTTTCCTCCTTACCTTTTTTTCCTGATCTATACACACAAGTCCTTAATGTGACCACTTATCTATGTCTGGATCCTAGCTTAAATGGGCTGTGGCAAGTACCCTGTCCAAAATGATGGCCCCATCAGACAGGTGGTTGTCATTATGAACAGGATACTTGCACACCTTCTCATATCAGATATTTACATGCATTAAACTCACTAGCTTATTTAATCCTCACCTAAAATATACATAAGCTATCTCTATATCTATACAACTGCATATATAGATAGCTAGATAGCTGAGAAACTCTTAGGTCACACAACTTCATGAAACACACATAGTTTACAAGAGACTGAACAAATATCTAGCCTGGTTCCACTATCAAATAGAACATTGATTTTTGCCTTTTCTTTTTTTTTTTTTTAACATTAAGCTCAGTCAAGCTTAATCTAGAAAGGTTGAATTTTGAACCAGGTTTTAAATAGGAACTGATGGGAAGACTAAGAGGAAAAGCTTTCCTGGTAGAAGCATTCTGGTAGTATTTAGAGTTAACTCATAACAACCACATTCAGTAGGATCCTATGGTGTTTCATTATTGCTTAAATGTGCTCTTGTATAATTTAAGATGTATTGTGCCAAACTTTTCGAGAGGGGGGAAAATCATAAAAGTCAAGCTGAGACTTCACAGTTATTTAGAGATTGTAATATCCCTGAATTTAAGGCATGTGAAAGGAAAATGCCAACTGTTGGAGCAAAAATTGCCACTAGGAAAAAAATCCATTTATCTTACATGAACATCAAATGATTCTTGCACTGAAATAAAAAATAAATCCCAGAAACATCATTCCTGTGCCTTCTGACCTTTGTGCCACCCACTGGAGGTAATAAGTGTAGGGACATCTGGGAGGCTCTAGTCAAAGAGCTATGCACATTGGGTTCTTTTGGCAATTTGCTAGGCAAGGACTGCCCCTTTGGGGCAATGTACCTGCTGAAAAACAAGTGGGAGGCAGCTGAGTTTTGCAAGTAGCATCCCAGGACTGGCTACTTGCAATAAGAAATGAAGAAAGGGAATGAGAGGCAAGATGGCAGAGGAGTAGTAGACTGAAACGAAATCAGATCCCAGGACTTCAGTTAGGTAGGTATCAAACCATTCCAAACACCTACAAACTCAAAAGGAGTTAGAAGAGAAGAAGAGTAGCAATTCTAGGAACAGAAAATCTACCACTTTCTGAAAAGAAGATAGACTGTGGGGGAAGGGGCCAGCTCCCAGCAAGCGGCAGAATAGTGGAGCACAAAATCAGAATCTTTAGAAGTCTGCTCCACTGAGGGACATTGCTCCAGAGCCATTGTAGGTCTCAGGTCCCATGGGGTCACAGAAAGATCAGGGGTGTCTGAGTGTGGCAGAGCTGCCAGGTATCAGAGCGGGGAAGCTGACTACAGAGATAGAGCCGAAGAGTGAGCTTTCAGATTAGGGTCACCTTAAACAGTGATCCAAGGCACAGTAAGACTACTGCTGTTTGAGCAGGGACCCCACAAGTGGCAGATCCAGGGAGACTCACCTTCCTCCTCCAGGAGGAGCAGTATGGCAGGAATCTGCTGGGTTTGGAGACTCCAAATGGAGCCATGCACCAGAGATAGAAATGCTTGGTCACAGGCCGGGTGAGCTCAGAGTGTGGCCAGAGACCAGGGAGACAGGAGTGATTGACTGCTTATCTCTGAGGGCGCACTGAGGAGTGGGGCCCTGAACTCATGGCTCCTCCAGGCCAGAGATTGGGAGCCTGCCATTTTCATTCCCATACTCCAGAGCCCTATGGAAAATGCTCAGGGAGCAAAAGCTACGAGACCAAACCTGAGCAGATTACTTAGCCCGGTCCCTGGCAAGGGTGGTCCAATTCTGCCTCGAGAAAAGATATTTGAGAATCACTGCAATAAGCCCCTCCTGCAGAAGATCAGCAAGAACATCCAGCCAAGACCAAGCTTATTGATCAAGGATAACAGTGGAACTCCTGAGCTAGAGGAAAGCAATGCATAGAATTCAAAGGTTTTTCTGCATGATCCTTTAGTCTTGCAAAGTTAGATTATTTTTAATTTTATTTTTCTATTTTCTATTTTCTATTTTTTAACTTTTCCTCTTTTAATGTTTTAAAACTAGTTTATCTTAATAATGCCTTTCTAAAAAAAACTTTTTAAACCTTCATTGTTATAGTCATTGTTATAGTCATATTTCATCCCTTCCTTGTATTTAACCTTATTTTTTGTATATATATAGATTTTTTTTCCTAAAAAATTTTGGGATACAATTTCTTCCAATAGATCAAAATATACCCTAATCTAACACATGGCTTTGTTCTAGTCTCTAGCCTTAGCACATTCCCTCTTCTTTTTCTTCTTTCTTTTTCCAACCAACATATCTTATCAATTCCTTTTTAAGAATTTTTAAAAATTTTCATCTTTACAGTCATATTCCATCCCTTCATCATGTTTACCCTTATTTGTGTGTATGTGTGTGTGTGTGTGTGTGTGTGTATACACACATATATGTAAGTTTTTCTTTCTTTAAAATTTTGGGAGGTAGTTTCTTCTAAGAGAACAAAATACACCCAAAATCAAGTGGATGGCTCTGTTCTATTCACCAGTTTAATGTGTGTGTGTGTCTGTATATATGTATATATATATATATATATATATATATATATATATGATTTTTTATTTTTTTATTTTTATTTCTTTTTCCCCCATTCTTCTCACTCCAGTTTTGGATCTCTTTTGATTTGGTTAGTGTACATTTTTCTGGGGGTCTTTCCCAACCTTTTAGTATTTTAATCTCTTGTTCATATATTCTTATCTGGATAAAATGACAAGATAGAAAAACTCACCTCAAAAAAAAAAGAACAAGAGGCAGTACCAATGTCTAGGGACCTAATCAATATGAACATTGGTAATATGTCACAACTAGAGTTCAGAACGACAATTTTCAACGTGCTAGCTGTGCTCAAAAAAATGCATGAAAGATATTAGAGAAACTCTTTCTGGAAAAATAAAATCCCTTTCTGGAGATAAAAAAGAACTAAAATCTAACCAAATTGAAATTTAAAAAGCTATTAATGAGGTGCAATAAAAAAATGGAGGCTCTTACTGCTAGGATAAATGAGGCAGAAGAGAATTAGTGATATAGAAGACCAAATGATGGAGAATAAAGAAGCTGAGTGAAAGAGAGACAAATAACTATTGGACCATGAGGGGAGAATTCGAGAGATAACTAACACCATAAAACGAAACAATTAGAATAATTGGGATTCAAGAAGAAGAAGAAAGAGAGAGAGGGGCAGAGGTATACTGGAGAGAATTATAGTAGAGAATTTCCCTAATATGGCAAAGGGAACAAGCATCAAAATCCAGGAGGCACATGGAAACCCCCTCAAAATCAATAAAAATAGGTCCACACCCCATCATCTAATAGTAAAACTTACAAGTATTAGTGACAAAGAGAAAATCCTGAAAGCAGCTTGGGACAAGAAGTCTGTAATGTACAATGGTAGAAATATTAGATTGGCAGCAGACCACAGAGACCTGACAGGCCAGAAAGAACTGGCATGATATACTCAGAGCACTAAATGAGCAAAATATGTAGCCAAGAATACTATATCCAGCTAGGCTATCATTGAAAATAGAAGGAGCGATAACAAGCTTCCAGGGCAAACAAAAATTAAAAGAATGTGTAAACACCAAACCAGCCCTACAGGAAATATTGAAAGGGGTCCTCAAAGCACAGAGAGAGCCTAAAAGTAGTAGACCAGAAAGGAACAGAGACAATATACAGTAACAGTCACCTTACAGGCAATACAATGGCACTAACTTGACATCTTTCAGTAGTTACCCTGAATGTAAATGGGCTAAATGACCCCAATCAAAAGATACAGGGTATCAGAATGGATAAAAAGCCAAACCCATCAATATACTATCTATAAGAAACTCATTTTAGACTGAAAGATACCTGCAGATTTTAAAGAGAGGGGGTGGAAAACAATTTACCATGCTTATGGACTTCAAAAGAAAGCTGGGGTGGTGACCCTTATACCAGATAAATTAGATTTTAAGCCAAAGACTATAATAATATGGATAATAATAATAATATTATTATTATTATATAATAATGAGGAAGGACACTATATCATACTTAAAGAATCTGTCCAATAAGAAGATCTAACAATTTTAAATATCTATGTCCCTATATCTATGCAGCCAACTATATAAAACAATTCATAACAAAATCAAAGAAATACATCGAGAGTAGTACAATAATAGTAGGGGACTTTAACACCCCCCTCACTGAAATAGATCATTCAAGCTAATATCAACAAGGAAATAAAGGCCTTAAATGACACACTGGAACAGATGGACATCACAGATAAATTCAGAACTTTCTATCCCAAAGCAACAGAATACACATTCTTCTCTAGCGCACATGGAACATTCTCCAGAATAGATCACATCCTGGGTCACAAATCAGGTCTCAACTGGTACCCAAGGATTGGGATCATTCCCTGCATATGTTCAGACAACAATGCTCTGAAGTCAGAACTCAATCACAAGAGGAAAGTTGGAAAGAACACAAATACATGGAGGCTAAAGAGTATCCTACTAAAGAATGAATGGGTCAACCAGGAAATTAAAGAAGAATTTAAAAAATTCATGGAAACAAATGAAATGAATGCACGACTGTTCATAATCTGTGGGACACAAAAAGACGGTCCTGAGAGGAAAATATATAGTGATACAAGTCTTTCTATTTCCTTTACAAGAAACAAGAAAGATCTCAAGTACACAATCTAACCCTACACCTAAAGGAGCTGGAGAAAGAACAGCAAAGAAAGCCTAAACCCAGCAGGAGAGAAATCAAAGATCAGAGGATAAATCAATGAAATAGAAACCAAAAGAACAGTAGAACAAATCAACAAAACTAGCAGCTGGTTCTTTGAGAGAAATTATAACATTGGTCAACCTGTGGCCAGAATTCTCAAAAGAGAAGTGAAATGATCCTAATTAATAAAATCATGAATGAAAGAGGAGAGATCACAACCAACACCAAAGAAGTACAAACAATTATAAGAACATACTATGCAAAAAATATATGCCAGCAAATTTGACAATCTGGAAGAAATGGATGCATTCTTAGAGACATATAAACTAGCAAAACTGAACCAGGAAGAAATAGAAAACCCTGAACAGATCCATAACCAGTAAGGAGATTGAAGCAGTCATCAAAAATCTCCCAACAAACAAGAGCCCAGGACCAGATGGCTTCCCAAGGGAATTTTACCAAACATTTAAAGAAGAATTAATACCTATTTATTCTCCTGAAACTGTTCCAAAAAATAGAAATGCAAGGGAAACTTCCAAACTTATTTTTTGAAGCAAGCATTACCTTGATCCCAAAACTAGACAAAGACCCCACCAAAACGGAGAATTACAGACCAATATCCTTGATGAACACAGATGTGAAAATTCTCGCCAAAATACTTGCCAATAGGATCCAACAGTACAATAAAAGGATTATTCACCACGACCAAGTGGGATTTATTCCAGGGCTGCAAGATTGGTTCAACATCTGCAAATCAATCAATGTGATACAATACATTAATAAAAGAAAGAAAAAGAACCATATGATACTCTCAACAGGTGCTGAAAAAGCATTTGACAAAGTATAGCATCCTTTCTTGATCAAAACTCTTCAAAGTGTAGGGATAGAGAGTACATACCTCAATATCATCAACACCATCTATGAAAAACCCACAGTAAATATCATTCTCAATGGGGAAAAGTTGAGAGCTTTTCTGCTAAGGACAGGAACACAGCAGGGATATCTACTATCACCACTGCTATTCAACATAGTACTAGAAGTTCTAGCTTCAGCAATCAGACAACAAAAAGAAATAAAAGGCATCAGAATCAGCAAAGGAGAAGTCAAACTCTCACTCTTTGCAGATGACATGGTACCTTATGTGGAAAACCCAAAAGACTCCACTCCCAAACTGCTAGAACTCATACAGGAATTCAGTAAAGTGCTAGAATATAAAATCAATGAACAGAAATCAGTTGCATTTCTTTTTTTTTAAGATTTTATTTATTTATTTGACACACAGAGAGAGAAATCATAAGTAGGCAGAGAGGCAGGCAGAGGGGAGGGGAGCAGGCTCTCTGCAGAGCAGAAAGCCTAATGCAGGACTTGATCTCAGGATGCTGAGATCATGACCTGAGCCGAAGGCACAGGCTTAACCCACTGAGCTACCCAGACACCCCAATTAGTTGCATATCTATACACCAACAACAAGACAGGAGAAAGAGAAATTAAGGGGTCAATCCCATTTACAATTGCACTCCAAACTATAAGATAGCTAGGAATAAACCTAACTAAAGAAGCAAAGAATCTGTACTCAGAAAACTATAATGTACCCATGAAAGTATCTGAGGAAGACAAAAAGAAATGGAAAAATGTTCCATGCATGGATTGGAAGAAAAAATATTGTGATAATGTCTATGCTACCTAAAGCAATCCTCACATTTAATTCAATCCCTATCAAAATACCATCAACTTTTTTCAAAGAAATGGAACAAATAATCCTAAAATTTATATGGAACTAGAAGAGACCCAGAATAGCCAGAGGAATGTTTAAAAAGAAGGCCAACATTGGTGGCATCACAATTCCAGACTTCAAGCTCTATTACAAATCCATTGTCATCAAGACAGTATGGTACTGGTACAAAAACAGACACATAGATCAATGGAACAGCATAGAGACCCCAGAAATGGACCCTCAACTCTTTGGCCAACTCATCTTTGACAAAGCAGGAAAGAATGTCCAGTGGAAAAAAGACAGCCTCTTCAACAAATGGTGTTGGGAAATTGGACAGCCACATGCAGAAGCATGAAACTGGACCATTTCCTTAAACCACACACAAATACAGACTCAAGATGGATGAAAAACCTCAATGTAAGACAGGAATCCATCAAAATCCTTGAGGAGAAAACAGGCAGCATCCTCTTCAACCTCAGCCATAGCAACTTTTTCCTAGAAACCTCACTAAAAGCAAGGGAAGCAAGGGCAAAAATGAACTATTGGATTTCATCAAGATCAAAAGCTTTTGCACATCAAAGGAAACAGTCAACAAAACCAAAAGTCAACTGACAGAATGGGAGAAGATATTTGCAAATGACATATCAGATAAAGGGCTAGTATCCAAAATCTATAAATAACTTCTCAAACTCAACACCCAAAGAACAAATAATCCAATCAAGAAATGGGCAGAGGACATGAACAGATATTTCGGCAAAAAAGACATCCAGATGGCCAACACACACCTGAAAACGTGCTCCACATCACTTGCCATCAGGGAAATACAAATCAAAACCACAATGAGATATCACCTCACACCAGTCAGAATGGCTAAAATGAACAAGTCAGGAAATGACAAATGTTGGAGAGGATACAGAGAAAGGGGAACCTTACTCCACTCTTGGTGGGAATGCAAGCTGGTGCAGCCACTCTGGAAAATAGCATGGAGGTTCTTCCAAAAGTTGAAAATAGAGCTACCCTATGACCCAGCAATCACACTACTGGGTATTTACCCTAAAGATACAAATGTAGTGATCTGAAGGGGCACATGCATATGAATGTTTATAGCAGCAATGTCCACAATAGCCAAACTATGGAAAGAACCTAGATGTCCATCAACATATGAATGGATAAAGAAGAACTGGTATGTATGTATGTGTGTGTATACACACACACACACACACACACACACACACACACACACACACAGTGGAATACTATGTAGCCATCAAAAGAAATGAAATCTTGCCATTTGCGACATGGATGAAACTAGAGGGTATTATGCTGAGTGAAACAAGTCAATCAGAGAAAGACAATTATCACATGATCTACCTGATATGAGGAATTTGAGAGGCAGAGTTGGGGGTCTGGGGGTATGGAAGGAAAAAATGAAACAATATGGGATCAGGAGGGAGATGAAGCATAAGAGACTCTTAATCTTACAAAACAAACTGAGGGTTGCTGGGGGAGGGGGGGTGTGGATAGGGTGGTTGGGTTATGGATATTGAGGAGGGTATATTTGATATGGTGAGTGCTTTGAAGTGTGTAAGCCTAATGATTCACATACCTGTACCCCTGGGGCAAATAATACATTTTATGTTAATAAAAATTATTAATAAAAAATAATTTAAAAAGATGAAGAAAGGGTTCATAGAACTACAGGCAAGGAACATCACAGACTATGGAGTGTCCAGGAACCTCATTGGTCTTGGATCTAAGATTCCAATCACATAAGCAGCACATTTTTTAAAAACATGAATTTATTAATTTATGACTCTTGGGTTGTAAGACACAGAAGTTAACTCTGGTTTACTTTAACAAAAACACTCACCAGAAGGTCAAATGGTAGGTCAAGAATTAAAGAAGAGCTTCGGAAAAGTAAGGTCTGAAAAACAACAGGGTTTTTGGTAGCAAAAAATAATGGTTTATCCATTTAGGCCACTGCTATAGGGGTTAGGTCACTATTAATATTTTTAATTCTTGTTTCCATAATCCAAATCCTAAATAGAGTGTCCACCTGGCCTAGATTGGGTATTGTGCCTGTCACCTGGACCAGGAAGAAATGGACACCTTGATTAATAACCCTATCAAGACTTCCCATAGTAGGGAATTTGTATCTGAGATGGAAATTGGTAGGTTATTTCTAGAAGTTGTAAGAATACAGAACACATGAAAAAATCCACTTTGAATTGTACACTTTTATTCCTGAAGGCAGAACTTAGTTTCTAGAGCCCAGTCCAGCCCACAAGGTTTCTCTGCACACTGGAAACTTCGCACACTTGAAACAAAAATGTTTACTAGCTCTCCCTATGTAAATCATACTCACAGGCATTTTATACTTTTACATTTAAAATTTGTTTTCTTAGCAATTATGACCCTATATACCTGATTTTTCATTAAAAATTTCCTATCATTAATTTTATTCAAATACCTAATTTTAATGATTGCTATGCCATTACAGGTTATCATAATTTATCCTATATTCATTTGCAAGAAATTTAAATTTTTAAAGAAATTTAAGCATACTATAATGAATAACCTTGTACATAAATCTATGTGCACATTTGCAATTATTTTTCCAGGATAAATTCCTAGAATTATCAGGTCTAAATAAGTGAACACTGTTGGGATACATATTGCCAAATTTCCCTCCATAAGGGTATTTACCTCTACAGAAGAAAAAGACCCGGCAGGTGTGCTTAAAATGATGGCAGAGGCAGGGGGCAAGTGCCCTGGAGAGTATTTATGGACCATTGCCTGGCTTGGCACAGTGGAAACATTTGGTCTGTTTATAACATACCTATCCCTAGGCACAGGGTGAATACTCAACTCCTAAGGTAGAGTGGATATATATTTCCAAGTTAATTTGTGTCCCAGGAATACCCAACATGAGATGCTCTGTGATTAGAGATGTATTTGCAATTGTTAGCACCAGAACGACTATAAACGAATCTTAATAAAGTACCCACAGCATGTCTAATTGTAAGTACTACAGCATCCTGATAAAATCTTCGAGATAACTAATTGCAAATGTACCCTTAGGTAATTAAATGAGGTGACTAAATCATTATATTTCTTTTTCCAGGATTATTTGCATTTGATGTCTTCCTTCACAGATAAAAAGTTGTGATATAGAGTCAAATAAAGAAGTGGAAGAGACATAAAATAACTTGTTACAGGAGGGACATAAAATAATTTTTCCCAGGAGGCAAATATGCAGAATGTGTACTAACTTTCTCCCATTCAAAATCCATAGAAGAAGGCACTAGTCTATCAGGTAATCTTTCCTTCTCAGCCTAAATGCAGCTTTAGAATCTTTCTCATCCCAGCTATCCAGGCAGACAACAGTGGTCAGCTGGAGGTGGAAGTTTACTGGAAATCTATTTCAATCTGATATCAAGGAAATCCTGTCTATAGAATTGGCAAAAATATAAGTTTACCTCACTTATCTTAACACTTTCTGTCTCAATCTGGCAATCCCATATAGGTATTAGCTAATGTTGATGTAATACCCCCTACATTGCATAATGAGCTATACACAGGCCACTCCATTTAATCTTTATGATATTGGGATACTTATTATCCCCCATTTTATGGCTGAAAATACTGAAACTTAGAGAGGTTAAATCACTTGCCCTAAGTTTCCTGGCTATTGAGTATCAACTATGTGAAGAGTCTGAGAATGTATTCTACTGGGGTTGTTGTATTCAATGAATGTTTCTGATCCCTTTTATGTGGGACAATGTCTCTATTACATATAAGGTATTTGAAGACGGAGATTAGCTGCTGTCTTTTTTAGTGCATAGGACTCATCCCTGCAGCACACACAAACTCTGAAAAGCTATTTGAAAAAGACAATGAAAATAATGACACTCTTATTTTTACATGGATTCTTAGTATTTCTGTACATAGAGTTTGTAGCTTCTCTGCTTTTTGGCAGCTTGAATTTGAATGATTATTCCACGGGAACACATCTTTAAAATCATTTGAAAAGGCAGTCCCATAGCCTATAAGATCTAAGCTTTAGGAAGCTTTGGGGGAATCATCTTGATTTTTTTCTCCATTAAAACATGGATTCCTGTTTCTCATAGTTCAGTGCCCCTCTTTTTTAATGTAATATCTCTCCTAAGTTTCTGCACCTCAGGGAGATCTTAGGAGGTTTTGGATTTATCTCTTATCTTAGTCTTCCAATAAAAATGAGACCATCCTTTGTGTTTCGGAAGATAGCTTTGAAAAGCAGCTTCAGAGAGCCGGGGATTTTAGACTTATTGAAGGGTGGTGGATTTATGTAGCTTCATTTTACCAGCAGCGTCAGTCCCTGCTGAGCCTGGACCTATTTCTTTGGCTATAGGCATCTTGAGCTCAGGCTGTATCTTCATTCTTGGCAGTGTTAAGTATAGCTTCTCCTTGCACTGCCTCCTGCCAGGCTCTGTGGTGGGCAAGAAGGATAAATTCTGGATATCAACTGTTCAAGATTTTTCCTTGAAAATTTTGCCATAGGTGTGTGTGTGTTGTGTGCCTCTGTGCATATGCTTGCCCTGTGGGCCCTTGACCATCAGGGAATCTCCTGGGGGTGGTCATGGCTCCTGAAGGTAGAGAAAGGAAATGTCAAGAGTTGTCTTGGGAAGCCTGTCTAAGGACAAGTGGCAAAAGGTGGCAGTTGCTGCTCCTTTTGCTTGACCAAGTATAATATAAACTATATTATTAGTTTTTAGTAATTATATTACTAATATAGTTTATATTAGTTTATTTTTTAGTTTTGTTGTTTTGATCTAGTTTTGAGGCACTTCTGGAGATTGATCAGTTCTTCTTTTTGGCCAGGTGATTAGGTCCATACCTAAACCCCTTCTCTTCTCAGGTTCTCACACTTCAGAGCCTCTATATACCTAATGCCTAATTAACCCTGGGACCAGGTAGCAAACAACTAACAACTGTCCCTATGCCTAGAGTCAGAGAAATTATTTGAATTACCCAGTCCAGAGGGAACCGCAATTAATCTCACCTCAATTATTGTACATAAGCTGTACCCTACAACTCCAACTTACTGCTACCCTATTCCTGGGGTGCAATCCCCCATGTGACTCTGCCTTCTCACATTCATAACGATATGCAACAAAATCTCTGCCTTCCACCTATTCAAGTGTTATTATACCATGTGCCATTATTGAAAGAATCTTTAAATCTTATAGAATAGCAACACACTGTTTAAGATACCCTTATTGTCAGGGATTGAGAGCATGGACTCAACGGGCTTAAACTACAAGAAAATCTTCTGACTTACATAACAAGAAATTCAAAATAGGGTCAGGTACACACTGATCAAGGCTTGGACTCCTATATAACTCTGCACACTCTTCCTTTTAAAAAAATATTGAGATAATAATTGACATATTACATTCTAATTGGTTGGAGGAGTATAACATAATGATTCAATATTTGTATATATTGTGAAATGATCACCATAGTATATCTCATTAACATCTACCACTAAAGTTACAAAAATGTCTTATCATGAGAACTATCAAGATTAACTTTCTTAGCAACTTTAAATATGGAATACACTATTGTTAACTATAGTTACCATGCTGTATATTACATCCCCATGGCTTACTTATTTCATAACTGGAAGTTTGTACACTTTGACCACTTTCACCCATTTTATGCCTCTGTCCCCCTTCCAGGCTCTAGTAACCACCAATCTGTTCTCTGTATCTGTGAGTTTTTTTGTTTTGTTTTGTTTTTTTAAGATTCCACATATAAGTGAGATCGTATGATCTGTCCTTCTCTGGTTGATTTATTTCATGCAGCATAATGCCCTGAAGGTCCATTCATGTTGCTGCAAATGGTAAGATTTCCTTTTTTATGGCTGAATATTTTTGTGTGAGTATCTGTACACTAAATTTTCTTTACCCATTCATTCATCCATAGACATCTAGATTGTTTCCATTGTCTTGCCTATTGTAAATAACGCTGCAGTGAACATGAGGTGCATATATCATTTCAAGTTAATGTCATCATTTCTTTCAGAAAAATACCCAGAAGTGGAATTTCTGGATTATATTGTGGTTTTATTTCAAAAGTTTTGAGGAACCTCCATATTTTGGCTGTGCCAATTTACATTCCCATTGAGTACACAAATATTCCCTTTCCGCACGTCTTCACCAGCACTTGTTTTCTTTTATCTTCCTCATGGTTACCATTCTAATAGGTATGTGTATTTTTATGCCAGTACCATACTCTCTTGATTACTACAGCTTTGTAGTGTAGTTTGAAATGAGGAAGTGTGATGTCTCCAGCTTTGTTTTTCTTTCTCAGAATTACTTTGGCTAGTTGGGACTTCTGTGACACCATATAGATTTTAAGACTGTCTTTTCCTATTTCTGTGAAAAATGTCATTGGAATTTTGACAGGGATTTCACTGAATGATGGACGATTTTGTACAGGATTGACATATTAAAGAGGCTTCAAACCAAAAACAGTAAAAAGAGACAAAGAAAAAGCATTTGACAAAATATAGCATTCTTTCATATTTAAGACCCTCAACAAATTGGGTATAGAAGGAATAGACCTCAACATATTAAAGGCCATATATGACAAACCCACAGCTAACATCATACTTAATGGTGAAAAATTGAAAGCTTTTCTTTTAAGTTCAGGAACAAGACAAGGGTACTCACTTTCAACATTCTTATTTAACATAGTACTAGAAGTCTTAGCCAGAGCAATTAAAGACAAAGAAATAAAGATGCCCAAATTGGAAAGGAAGAGATAAAATTATTGTGATTTGCAGAAGATGTGATTTTATATAGAATGAATCCTAAATAATCAACTGAAAACTGTTGGAGCTAACCAACAAATTCAGTAAAGATGAAGGATGTAAACTCAATATACCTAAATCAGTTATATTCCTTGCTTTACACCATGAGAGAAATCATGGCCAAAAAGATCCCTTTTGTTTATAAACTCCAACATCTTAGAAGAGGGTTGATATGGTTAATAAACTGCTCCTCTTACCCTCTCCACTATGTCCAAACTCATACTGTTTTGCTCTAGTAGTACACTGAAACATCTCTGGAAATCTGGGCTTCCATAAAGCTGTCTTGTCCACGGATGATTGTCTAAAACACAGATTTTCAGGGGTTCCTTGACCTTGACTGAGAGGCACTGGGGCCCATTCATAGGCCACTGCAGGTGCCATTGCCCAAACTGAGGTCTGTATGTCTATTACTGAATGCATGGGTCTGAGACTCATCCTGAGTGACTTGGTGTATAATGCTAGATCCCACAGTTCCTACAAAGGCACTTTTGTCCATGGATAGATGCTCAACTACAGTTGTTGAGGGGAAGACAAAAATGAGGAACATCACATTTTACCATATGCTGATGTCACTCCTCCTTTCCATTGTCTTGAGTAACAGTTATTAGCTTTTGTTAGGATGGCTGACTAATTTCCTTACCAAAGAATATTTGGCCACATCCTTAGTGTTTTCTTCTTGCCACACTTTGTCATTTTTTCCCTCATTTTTCACACTATGGGTACGACGAGAATTTTCCAAATCTTTAAGTTCTGCTTCCTTGTTGATTAACAATCTATCATTAATCCAATCCATTAAGTTGTTTTTCTCTTCTCAAATTTTACTATATTATACATTTTACTATAAGCAGTCAGGAGAAGCCAAATCACACCTTTAACACTTGGCTTAGAAATAATTTAGGTAATATCTGATCTCATCACTTGTTTCCAAAAAAAACTAGAATGCCAACAAAATTCAGACAAGTTCTTTGCCACTTTATAACCAAGATGGCCTTTCCTTCATTGTTCAATGATGTGTTCCTTATTTTTATCTGAGACCTCATCTGAATGGCCTTTACGCCTGTATTTTTACCAACATTCTATTCACAGTTGCTTAGGTATTCTCTAAGAAAACTTGAGGTTTTCTCTATGCTCTTTTCTTTTTTCCCTGAGCCCTTACCAGAATTACCCTAAACAGCTCATTCACAGCAATTTAGACTTTTACTAGCATGTAACTCAAAAGTCTTCTAGCCTCTGCTTACTACCCAGTTCCAAAGTTGCTTCCACATTTTTATATATTTCTGGTAGCAGCACTTCCAATTCTCAGTGCCAATTTCCATCTTTAAGGACATGAAGAAAAACTCTAAGAAACTCTACCTCCCTTTCCCTAGGAGATTTCTCCCAAAATCATTAGATACAATTGTATTAAATGCTCAATCGTAAATCAATCACAAAAAAGGAGACCATTATTAGATTAAATTAAACAGGATTCAAAATAAGCCATCCTCCCTTGAAACTCATGGTGAAATAGAAGAGGTTACATGCCTAAAAATTAAACTGTGGATCTGTTTTTTTAAAATTTTTTTTTTTTTTTTTTTACTTTTAAAGAGGAAAGGGAATCAGAGAACCAGCAGTATTTGCTGTGCCTAGGAATACACCTTTATTTATTTCATCCTCTAAGTTCACCTTATTAATTACTAGCATTATAACCTTGGGCAAGTTCCTTAGATTCTTTAAACATGAGTTTCCTCATCTATGATATGACTTTAGGAGCAAATATTCATGCTAACTCCTCGCCATTAACATATAGGACAAAACAGTATGATTGATGGCTGATATTTCCTTGATCTTTAGATACAGTCTTTTCTTCCTAAATGAGAAGTTGGCTTTAGAACACAAAAAATTTTGCAAAGGGGAGTGAGTAACTTACTATCCTACTGAAGGGTGGCAGATGTTGATCGCTGTCCTGCACCCAGGACTGAGTAGAGGGAGATATGGAACAAATTTGCAGGAGGGGCACAACTAAATTCTGTCTATCTTTTACATGACTAATCTTTTTCCTATTCATGGTAAAATATCCCAAAGTCTGTGAAGAAAGATGTTAAGGCAAAGAAAATGTATTTGCAGGGAAGTAACCAGCCATGAAAACTTGAAAACTTCTCTTCCTAAACACAAGAGTAATGGCTTTCTACTGAAGGAAAACTACAGGGAAACAGATGAGTAGAGATTGATGAGGTAGAAAGAACACTTGACCAGGAGACAGAAACCAAATTCAAGTCTACCTTTATCATTTGCATTCAATTTTATTTTGAGAAAATTTTGAGCCTATTCTAGATACAGTCTTTCCATCTGTCAAATGGCAGTAAATGTGTCTGCCTTCTGAACCTCTCAAGGGGTCATGAGAATTGAATCAATCTGTGGAAATGAAAATGTTTTAGAAAACACTGTTCTTCATCGGTGTGGACAAGAATATGTTCGGTCCCTGTAAAGATATCCTGAGTTTCCACACCTACATTCTCTCTTTACTAGTCAGATCAACAACCAAGTATAAAATCTGAAGAAAATATCTGGGCTGAGGGTATTTTCTAATGTTAGAGTTTTAGAAAACTGAAAATACAAAATCTAATACACTCTCCCACAAGTAACTGATAAGAGATACATATAGGAAAAAATTTCTGCCAAACGATCCTTTTCCTAATAACAGATACATACATATATATGCAGATGGAACGTCACCATTAAATATAGAAAAGTAACATAAAGTCAATTCAGGGTCTCAATGAAATAATGGCAAGACAGTAAAATTAACATGACAGTGTCCCATAGTCCATCAGCTCCTCGGAGACCATTCATTCAGTGCTTGGAAACTTCCCTAGCAGATTCTTCTAGGCCCTTCTTCACAATTATCTTTGTTCCTTTGAAGCCTTTTCCTTTAAGAGAGTAGTCAGGCTTGAGGATCATTTCCAGGATAGCTTCTGCCTCTAAAACAACTTTATTGAGGTTGTGATTTATTAATTGTCCCTAATTAGTTTCTGTGATCACATTTGCCCTTTCATCTCCAAATGATGCTATCACTGTAATTTTTATAAATGAAAAGACTAAAGACACAGACTTCAAATGCTCAGTAGTGCTGCAGTTGGGGATAATATGTCTGTTGGGATGTTATCTACATATGTCAAGGCCCTGTGGCTAGTCAAGAGTCTAGGACTAATATGTGGGACTTCCTTTGCAGCTACTGGTTTCAGACCTGCGTGTATGTAGATGTGTGCTTGCGTGTGTTCAGTGTGTGTATCAGCAGAGTGGTGGGGAATACTAGATAAGGTCCAAAAACCTACATCTTGTCTCTGCCCTCTGACCACATTATCTTACAAGGGTACCCAGCAGTTGCTGTCCCTTCCTGACCCTGGGCTTTTTATCTGTAACACTAAGATCATAAAACTTGCTTTTCTTACTTCACAGTGCTTTCATAAGAATTATTTATAAAATAAATCATTAGAAGCATTGTGTAGACAAGTTCCCTATCAATGACACTCATCAGGCACTCAGCCAACAGAAACCCTAGTCAACTCTCACAGAGTAGCTTATGTCATTCTTTCTTCACAAAACATTTCTAACCTTCTTGAGTAAATACATTTCTATTTTTCCTCAACATATATGGTACCAATAATTCTCCATAACGCAGCCCTGAATAAGTCTCATAGTAATTTTTTGTTTCAATGGATATACTCTAACATTCTTGTAACTGGGGCCAATGCCTTACATGAAAGGTGATAGACGAGGTAAAGTCAGTGTTTTGGAGTCAACAGACATTAATACAGATCTTAGTTTTCCTAGGAAGTTGCTTTCCTAGAAAGTTGACCTCTTTAAACCTCAGTTATTTCTTCTGAAAAATGGGGTTAGTAATAACTAACTCAAAACCTTGGTGTGGTGATTAAATAAGACAAAATATCTAAAGACTTTAGCATAGCTTCTAGCAAATAATAAGTACTGAGCAAAGGTAGTTATGGTTACTTAATAATAATAGACAAAACATTATAATATTATTTATAATTATGACCTTGAGGCACTCTTAAGAGTCTAGAGTGCTAATGAATTCTGTTACGCTGAAAATAAATTAAAAAAAAAGGAAAAAAAAGACTCTAGAGTGCTTTCAGAATCAATGAAGAAAAGTTAGATTCAAATTTAACATAGTTAGTCTTTAGTTTATTTTAATAGAATTTTGACTTTTTAACTATTATTACTTCCCTAGACTTAAAAAAATATATTTATTTATTTGAGAGTGAGAGAGTGTGCACAAGCTGGGGGTGGGGAGCAGAAGGAGAGGGAGAAGCAGACCCCTCGCTGAGCAGGGAACCCTACACGGAGCTCAATTCCAGGACCTCTGGATCATGACCTAAGCCAAAGGCAGATGCTTAACCAACTGAGTCACCCAGGCATATCTTGCCTAGACTTTTGATACTTCACTGTCTTTATTTTTCCCAGAGAACAAAATTGATATTTGGACTGTGAACAAGCACTTCCATGTTGTTTCCTTTTTCTTTCTTTCTTTCTTTCTTTCTTTCTTTCTTTCTTTCTTTCTTTCTTCCTCCCTTCCTTCCTTCCTTTTCTTTTCTTTTTCTTTTTTTTCTCTCTCTTTCTTTTTTAGAATGGTGCTTTTAATCTAAAAAATGCAAACATAAGTCTGACTTTCCTTTTTGCAACAAGATTCTGATTAGTGCTTACATACCCTCTTTGCAAAGCCTGCAGCCATCTCACATGCAGCTTGGTCTACAGGTCTTTCCAGTGGATCCCAGCATCTACAAGGCTACCTTCTACTTTGGGTGCAAGAGATTGTCAGAGCCAAAGAGGCAGGGAGAGCCTTACTTTCTGTCTGCCAGGTACTGATTCCTTTCAAGTATGGGTTTACATCATGGAAAACTACAATTTTTTATAGCATCAAATACTTGGAAGAAGCTATATTGTGTTCTGTGCCTAGGGCTTGGTTAGAGGTACAATAGACTTCACATCTCTACATATGCCTTCCATGAACCTGGAGACCATTTGGCACCTAGGATGAATCACTTGGAAAGGTAACACACACCATAGGGGGAACCCATCTGTCTCAAGTCCTCCAGTTTCTGAGACTGCCCTTTTCTTAAGGATTCAGGTAAAATAATTTGAAAACTAAAGGTATATCACTAAGAAAAGTCTGATGCGTCTTCCCCAAAGATTCCTGAGTGGACTAGGAGAACGTTTCATTTTTCCTGTGCCAGGCCTTGATTGAAGCTGCCTGCCTCCGTGCTGTTTTCATCTCCTGACTATGGCCCTCATTCCTGAGGTTGACTTGTTTTGTGTCAGACTAGGCAACTTTTTCTTTTTTGATTTCCTCAAAATACCAATCACAAAAATATTTATGTGCTAAGTATTCACAGAAAAATATGAGGACAGTGGAAAGTAATGCCAGTGTAGGGAAGAAAACCACATCAAGATCAATGTCAAATAACAATTCCTTGAAATTCCCTGACACATGGAATTCCTACAGGCTGAGGCTCTTCATGCCCCCTCCCTGGCCTATCTAGCCTCTGTGGCCTCTCTTCTTTGAATTAATTTCATGTGTCTCTGCTTCTGGTTTTTCCTAGGAGTCTCCTCTCCTGTGTCTCATGAACTACAGTGAATAACTCTCAATTCCATGCTACTTTTGTAGGTTGAACAATTTTAGTATTCTTGTGTTCCATTCTTCCCAGAAATTTCTGGGAAAAATTCAGAGGATGATGGATATTTATTATCTTCAGAGAAGTATCAAAGTGTTTGTCTGAAACATGAAAAAAAAAATCTCATTTATTGGTAATTTATTTTACTTTCCTATTAATTACAGTCTGTTTCAGTTTTTTTTTTTTTTTAGAAGATACTCACCTTAAGTTTACAATAAATAAGAGGAGGGGAAGTGGATAAGGATAATCAGAGAACATTTAAAGGGATGGGGGGGAGAATGTGACCTTAACCTGATTCCGGAGGTCTTCAGAATGGAACTGAAAAGAGAAGGAAAGAGATGTGATGATACGGCAGAGTTCTAGAATTCAGTTTCTAGCTTCCTGGCAGTCAGGTGTGGCCTCTGGGTTGAGTTGTGGCCAACAGTGTGTGAGCAGACATAATGTGCACTATTCTTAGGTATGTATTTATATTCTTTTCCCTTCTGCCATTTGAATGAGTAGGATGCTGAAGGCCTGGGGGAAACAAAGCCACAGGTGGAAGAAGCCTCAGTCTCTGAAAGTTTATATGGAACAGAGCTCCTTTGCCAACATACAATAGACTGTGAATAAGATCCACATTAATTTTCTCTTGATCCAGAGAAGAAATGAGAAGTATAATGGTTAAACCCCATGCCAGTACTTTTACCTGGGTCTTTTTCTCTACTTGGAGGATTCCTTGTCTTTATTAAACAATGTCCTGTCCTTATCTTCAGTACTGGCCTCAGAAGTCATTTTCTCCAGAAAAATCTTTCCTGACAAAATTTTCAGTGACTGTTACCTTTGTGCTTTATTGGATCAGTTTACATTAGGAATGTTCTCATATTGTATCAGGTATACTTGTTTAGTGACTTTTGCTAGACCAAGCTTGATGTTCAAATGGACAGGCCAGGATCTTCTTTCATTCAGATGGATACCAAGAAGTAGTAGAGTTCTCTGAGAAGGGACTGGTGAACTTGTTCTGTAAAGGGCCAGATGGTAAATGTTTTAGGCTTTGCAGGCCATATAGTTCTTCATGGCTACTCCATCCTATTGTTGTAGCAGAAAAACAACTATAAACAATAAAAAGAGTAGGTGTGACTTTATTCCAATAAATTTGTATTTATAAAAACAGGCAGCAGAACATCTGTGGCCTTTTGACCATAATTTGATAAATCCTGCTCTCAAGGATTCCTTAGGTTTTCATATTCTTTATAGGGTGTACATCTTCCAGTCAATAGAGGACATCTTAGTACTCATAAAAATGATACATGGATTCTTTTTATATGAGTGAGCACAGCCTAATGTATGGAAATCAACAGGATTAATCAATGTTCCTTAATTAAAATTGAACTGAGACCTGGTAAACTTTGAAAAAGTGAGGTAGTTGCCACCTCAATGGAAGAAAAAGTCAATTCACATTGAAAATGAACTCTTAAAACATATAATTTTCTTTTTTTGCCCTACGTAAAATTATACTGTTTCCACCTTATTGACCAGATTGCATTTGAATGATAGCTCCAGGAAGAACACGGATCAAGAAAATAATGAAACCATCACTTCTAAGTGATGGACCAATAGCCTCAACCTAACATTTATCTTTTATTTTTTTGAGCATAATAGATATTCAATAAATATTTTGAATGAATAAGTAGAACGTTTTAATATGATACCCTTTATCATGCTGCACAGTTTCCATTTATTATGTGAAAATTTTAAAAAATTACCAAATTTATATTGATTAACATTTGTTTATGCCAATGCTTTTTCATTTGTTTTTGAATATTCTTAGGATTAATAAGAAAAAATCACAGTAAAGCTCAAAATAAATGGCAAATTTTAAGTTTTTTTTTTTATTAATCTTGCCTAGAATTTGAATCAAGGTAAAAGAAATGATCAACCAGCTCTATTTCTAATAAAACTTATGAATATACATATATGCAAAGTTTCAAAAACTTGAGAAGTCATGTAGAATTTGGGAGAATAAGAGAGAGAAGTAAACAATTTCCTCGGGATTTGGTAGAAACTTATAATGGAAGGGGCCCAGTGTGCAGCCAAATCAATTCAGTTCATCACACCTTTATTGAATTACTGGTTTGTGAGTCTTTGGGTTTGATTCTGCCCATAAGTACTTATATTCTTTTAGGAGAAGAGTCTATGTAAAAAATCAAATAACCCAATTCAATCTATAAGGCCGGTTTTACCCTGGTACCAAAATCAGACGAAGACATCACAAGAAAGCAAAACTACAGATCAATATATCTTATGAATGTAAATGTGAAAATTCTCAGCAAAATACTAGCAAACTGAATCCAACAACACATAAAAGGAATTATATAACATGACCAAATGAGATTTATCCCAGAGGTAAAACTACCTCTATTTGCAGATAATATGATCTTCTATATAGAAAATCCTAGGGGTGCCTGGGTGGCTCAGTGGGTTAAGCCTCTGCCTTTGGCTCAGATCATGATCTCAGGGTCCTGGGAGCAAGCCCTGCATCAGGCTTTCTGTTCAGCAGGGAGCCTGCTTCCCCCTCTCTCTCTGCCTGCCTCTCTGCCTACTTGTGATCTCTGTCTGTCAAATAAATAAATAAAATCCTTTAAAAAAAAGAAAATCCTAAAAAATGCACAAGAAAACTATCAGAATTAATAAATCCAGCAAGTATGCAGGATACAAGATCAAAGGACAAACATCAGTTGTATTTCTACATACTCGTAATAAAAAAATCCACAATAAAATTAAGAAAACAATTCCACTTAAAATAGCATCAAAAACAATGCTTAGGAATAACTTTAACAAAAGAAATACAAAGCTTGTATTCTGAAAACTATAAAACATTATTGAAAGAAATTAAAGAAGACTTAAATAACTGAAAAGATTGGCTGTGTTTATGGATTAGAAGACCTAATATTGTTAACATGGCAATTCTACTCAAACTGATCTATAGATTTAACATAATCCCAGGTTTCATTATAGTAGAAATTGACAGGTAAGTTCTAAAATTCAAATAAAAATTCAAAAGTATCAGAATAGCTAAAGTAGTCTTAAAAAGAAAGAAACTTCCCAGTTTCAAAATTTACTATGAAGACACTGTGGTATTGGCATAAGGTTAGACATATAGATTATTGGAATAAAAGTGGGACCCCAGAAATGAACTATTACATTTATGGTCAGCTTATTTTTGGCAAAGGGGCCAAGACAATTCACTAGGAGAAAAAATGTCTTTTCAACAAAATGGTGCTGAGACACTTGATATTGATACACACAGGAATAAATCTGGATCCCTTCCTTACACTGAACACAAAATTAACTCAAAATGGATTGTAAATAGACCTAAATGTAAAAGCTAATAGTATAAATCTCGTGTAATAAAACTTCAGGGTAAATCTTTGTGACTCTGAGTTAGGCAGAACTTTCTTAGATACAATATCAAATGCATATGTGACAAAAGAAAAAAGAGATAAACTGGACTTCATCAAAATTAATATCTTCTGTATTTGAAACAATACCAAGAAAATGAAGAGATGTGGTATAGCCAAAGAGACAGATAATAACATGTGCTGGCGAAGATGTAGAGAAATTGGAATCTTCATTAATTGTTGGTAGGAATGTGAAATGACAAAGCCACTCTGGAAAACAGTTTGGCAGTTCTTCAAAGGGTTAAACAGGGGATTACCATACGACCCACACTATCCACTCCTAGGTATATGCTCAGACAAATTAAAAAATGCATCCATACAAAAACTTGTACACACATATTTACAGCAGCATTATAAATAATAGCCAAAAAGTAGAAAGAACTCAAAAGTCCATCAGATGATGAATAAGCAAAATGTGGTATTATCTAAACAATGGAATATTATTAGGTCATAAAAGTAAATGAATGGTATAGGTTATAATATGTATGACTCTTAAAAACACAATGCTAAGTGAAATGTCAGTGACAAAAGACCACAGGTTATAAAATTGTAAGATTCCACTTACATGAAATGTCCAAAATGAAAAAATTCATAGAGACGCAAAGTAGACTAATGTTTACTTATGGATGGTTGGATTGAGGAGAAATAGAGAATGACAGCTACTGGGTACAGGATTCCATTTTGGAATGGTGAAAATGTCCCAATGTTGATATAGTGGAGGTTGCACAATTCTGTAACAATAATAAAACCACTATATCATAGACTTTAAATGGATGAATTATATGATATGTGGATTATACCTCAAAAAGCTATTAAACTTTTATAAAAAGGTCAAAAAATAAAAGGCAGATTATAAGAATAGTATGTCATACAGTGTTACATTAATTTCAGGTATACAATAGTGATTTCACAAGTGTATACATTATGCTATGCTCACCACTAGTGTAGCTACCATCATATGACACTATTATGCTATTATTATAATAGTGTTCCTTTTATCCTATGCTGTTCCTTTTATCCCCATGACTTATTCATTCCAGAGGTGGAAGCCTATATCTCCCACTCCCTTTCAAACATTTTGCCCATCCACCCAACCCCTTTCCTCTGGTAATCATCACTTTATTCTCTGTATTTACGGGTCTGTTTCTGCTTTGTTCGTCTATTCATTCACTTATTTATTTGTTTTTAGATTCCACATATAAGTGAAATCATATGAAATTTGTCTTTCCTTGTCTGACTTAATTCACGTAGCAAAATACCTTCTAGGTCCTTCCATGTTGTCAAAAATGGCAGAATCTTATCCACACTGAAGTTCAGAGAAGAAAGAGAGGGGGAGGTAGAGAGAAAACAAGAAGGAGAGAGAACACTGGAGTGATAGGGTATACCTATCACTTCAGAACAGTCATTTCTTAAAGTTATCCTTACTATTTTTCTGTTTCTGTTATTCACAATGAGGCTAAAACAACAGGTCTTATTGGTTTCCATTTACCAAAATTTGCCTTTGAGCTTAATGTGACCTTCACCTATTCAAGAACTAGTGCAAAACGAGGGATTTGTCCATGAGTGATTACTTCATTGTATGTCAAGCAGCGTTCATGTGCTTAGGTACTAGGAAGTATCTGAAGCATCTGAGGGATAAACAGTAGACCCTTTCTCAGAGAAAGGAACTGGATCGCATTTGTAGAATGTGGTATGGGCATCCCCCAGGAAAGCAACACACAAGATGAACTGATTATGCCCAGTAAAAATGGGGCCCTTGGGAAAAATTCCTATTTGGGGACAAATGCTAACCTAGAGTAGTAGAAGATATAGACCAAAAGAAGGATTTTAGTCCATGTTCCTGAGAGGAAGAACCACAAAAATTATCCTCCACCTGGAGTCATTCACTGGGATTTCACTTCTTTGAGCCTTGCTACTATCAAATCTTTGATAAAATTCTGTATTGCACACCCCACCTAGGAGAGTTCCTTTACTTGCACAATATCAAAATTGTGAAACCACAGACTGGAGGGGTCAGTTCAAAATGTAACACCAATCCATCAGCTCAGAAGCAATTATATACATACACATGGATCCTGTCCAGTTTTAACCCAACTACATAACACAGAAGGGAGTTAAGGGTATAAAATATTATGGCTGTTGAAGTGCTCAAGGATGGCTTATAAAAAATTAATCAAAGTCATTGAAGTAATTTTTTCTCTAGATATCAGCATTTTGGTCCTTTAGTTCTTTGAGGTAAAAATGTGGCTAATGCTATAAGCTAATTAACTGCTCTGTGCACAAACATTAATTACAGAGAGATAAGGTTTAATACTAGCTGTACACGGGGTGTTAAGCAGTCAGCTAGGTTTTGAAAAGAAAAGAAGAAAAAGCTCATTTCTTAGAAAGGAGAATAAAGAAATGAGAGTTATTGGATTTCAGCTAGGAAAATCCATCAGGATAAAACATACCCTTGTTTCTTTACCTTTTTGATGAGATGCTTCATGATTCATGCATCTCACCTTTGCAGGGATATTAGAACTGTGACAAACACCCAGCCAAATATTCTGCATGGAATGGAGGTCAAGAATGAGATTTAAACTGAGTGTGGAGCATCTATTTTGTCAAAGGCTTTATCTACAATTCTGGACTTCAGCCTTCACTCTGGACTCACCTTCAAATATGGCCCTCTGAAACTTCCTTAAGAAATGATTTCCTTACTTTAACTGTGATTTGGCTTTTATTTTAAGCACAGTTTAACTCCTAATAGATAGTTAGCATAATTTTTGATGCACAAAGTACTCATTACACCCTTGTTAAATGAATGAATGAATGAATGAATGAGACTAATCAACTGTTCCTTCTCAGTCTACACCTGCTTGACTGTTGGGGGAAAACAAAGCCTATATTATAAAAAAGGTCAAAAGGTAGATTTCATGTAAGAATGAAAGCTTACACAATTTACTTCATAAGTGAGCAAAACGGAATTGACTGTGTGATATCCTTTGAAAATTCTCCAGAAGAGTGGATGGCCAAGTATATATCTCCTTCTATTTATGAAGTTGTACATTTTGACTAAAACCTTATATCTGGTTAAAATAACACTGTCTTGGGAGACAATGTATGCATATATTATAGGTGTAAATACTTCCATGGGAAAAGGCTTACCAGATTCATTCCCCAAGCCAAGGGTCTGAAGATTGCTTCTGCAAACGAGATAGCTGATAGACCAGGTTTGCCAGAGGAAGGGCAATGCAACACCTCTAGCAGAATTTGAGGAATGAAGATGTGAGGGTCTGCAGCAGCTGTAGGATAGCACAAGGACACCACGATCCTGAAGATGGGAGAAATAGAATGGACTGAATTGGAGGTTGGAATGTGGGAGGCAGTTGCTGATGTCTTAATTACTAAGAGCCAGTTGGAACAGACTCGGTCTTCAGAGTACAGTGAGACTGAATCTTGTGTCACTGTTTCACCATCTGACTATGACTGAGAGATGATTATAGAGCACCAAACATGTCTTTAGAAATTATCTGAACGAATCACTTCATTTTATAGACCCAATTAAGTTATTTGAACTAAGTCATATATAAGTGGTTGATGACTACCACCCCCTGCTGCAATGATTTTCCAATTAGTCCACAGACATAATTTATACTTTTTCTGCCTGCTTCATTCCCCAAATTTCACAGGTATGAAAATAGAGACTTTCCAACAGAGGTGAAAGCTGCCTAAAGCAGAGCCATCTTGTGACCCAGTCTCAGCACAGATGGTCACTCTAAAGAAACACACTAACAAAGAAATGATGAACATTTAAGATTTTGCAGTTATTCAGAAAAGACAATTTGTAACATTCAGCTAATCTTCCTTAAAATACTTTCTCAGGGTGCCTCGGTGGTGCAGTATGTTGAACAACAGACTCTTGATTTTGACTCAGGTCATGATCTCTGGGTCATGAGATTAAACCCCATGTCAGGCTCTATGTCTCACAGAGAGTCTTTTTCTCTTTCTTTCTCCCTCTCTCTCTGTCCCTCCCCTCTCTTTCTCACACACATGTACCCACACTCTCACTGTCTCAAATAAATAAATTTAAAAAAAAGAAAAAGAAAAAGAAAAAAATTTCCAAAGTCTCATTCTTCACAGTATATCTGCCCTCAGTCTCTCTTCCCCTTTCTCTAATTCCTTCAAGCTCCTTTTGAACCTAAACTATGCTGGCTTTGACCAACTTAATTTCTAACTTTCTTATTTGATTTGTCTCTTCAGAGGAATGGAAAGGTAATTCTCTTACAAAATTCATTATATTATCCATGCTTTTTAAAATTACTCTTCTCATTCCTTATTTCCTACATGGACAATGTGACCCACTAACCGCAAGGGCAAGGAAAATATTTCCTTAGTAGCCTGTGGATACTCTTATGTTATATTATTACTAGAATTTATAGCAGAAAGGCAAGGATAGTTTAAATACTTGTAGAAAAAGCATATGATATAATTCAGCATTTATTTGTGATTTTAAAATAAGAGCTCTTGGAAAAACTTGCAAGTGAATTTTCTAACCCTAAAGGGTATTTACCAAAACCTATATAACAAACATCAAGGTATCTTAGAGACATTTCCTCAAGGCTAGGAAGAAGACACCCATTTTTATCACAATTGTTGGTATAATGTTGGGCATTTGACCAACACAGTAGGAACCTTAAAAAGTAACAAGTAGTATTCAAAAGAGACAAAACTGTTGTGACCTACATATATATAATGATACTTCATATGAAAACCCAAGAAAACCAACAAACTATTAGATATGTTAGATAAAAGACCAACACATACAAATCAGTATTTTTCATAGTAAAGTTATGGATTAGAAAATATAGCTGAGAAAAAAGATAGTATGCACAATAATCAGTGCAGAGCACATGGGAATCAACCAATAAAAATGCACAAATTTTGTGAATAAAATTATAAAATGCTGTTAAAAAACACACAAAAGCTGAAATAGTGGAGAAATATACCATAATCTGTGGAAATGAGGATTTTCTATTGTAAAGATGTCAACTTCCCCTAAAGTAATCCAAAAATATAATGCAACTCTGGTTGAAATCTGAGAAGATGAGGAGGTGAAATTGAACAACCTGGTTATAAAATGCACATGGAAAAAGTAAAGATTATAAAAAAAGAAAACTTCTCAAAAAGAATCAATGCCACAATATACTACAAAAAGTATACAAAAGCCAAGGAAATTAAAACAATGTGGAAATGAGTCAGAGAAAAAAACACCAAAAGAACAGTCTAGAAAGTCCAGAAATAAACTCATCTATACAAAGTTCCCTGTTTGATAATGGTGACAACATGAAGCAGTAGGGAGAGTTTGCTTGACAAATGGGGTGGGGAAGTTGTTTTCAATATGAAGAAAAATAAAACTGGATTATATTCCAAATAGTAAAAATATAATAATTTCCTGAGAGATTTAAGATGAAAACATTAAGAGGAAAAACTAGAAAAGCATTTGAAAAAAATACAGAATGAAAAAAAGATTTTCTTAAATAAGACACCAAAAGCAAAAACCTTAAAAAAATTTTAATGGATTTGACTATATCAAATCCTAATAAAGGATTAGCACATAAGCAAAATAAAGTCATCTCAGTAGAAAAGTAGGCAAAACATAAATAGGCAATCCATAAAGCCAACACCAAGAGTTGCTAAAATGCATGTAAAGAGATGCCCAATTTCATTAGTTGTCAGAGATACGCAAGTTAAACCAACAATGATACAATACCCTATACCCATCTGATTGGCAAAAAACTAAAGTCTGATAAAATCATGTTCTGGTGAGGATGTGAAAACAGGAATTGTAAATAAGTAGAGCTATTCTGAAGTGATTTGAAAATATTTAATAAAATTAAATTTGTATGTTATCTAATATTGAATATGGAACCTAGATAATTTCTTTACAAATGCATACAAATATAAATGAATGGGCAAGATTATTCATCAAAGTATTGTTTACAGTAGCCCAAACCTTAAAATAGCCTAAGTGCCCATCAAAAATGTACTATCTGGGGGCGCCTGGGTGGCTCAGTGGGTTGGGCCTCTGCCTTCAGCTCAGGTCATGATCTCGGGGTCCTGGGATAGAGCCCCGCATCGGCCTCTCTGCTCAGTGGGGAGCCTGCTTCCCCCTCTCTCTCTGCCTACTTGTGGTCTCTGTCAAATAAATGAATAAAATCTTTAAAAAAATGTATTATCTGGAAAGTATGAAGAGTTATGCATAAGCTAAAAGAATCTTTAAGATTTTTAACCAGCTATTGACTGGTTTATATAGATAGATGGATAGATGGGTAGAAACATGGATAGATCTCAGAAAAATTTTCATGGTGAAATATTAGAATCATAACAGAACAATACCAATAATATAAATTAAATACTTAAGAGTGGGTACATATAGTAATTAAGACTGATGAAAAGAGGGAAAAATATAATATGCACAGACCAATTAAGATAGTTATAAAAATGGTTACTATCAAATCCACATCAGTGCACCTCAATTTACATACATACATAAATACATGTGTAGGTAATTTTTTCTATGTCACATAAGAATATGTTAATCTTTTTCAATTAAGTACATTTCAGTTTTTGTTTTAAAATTGCTTCACATTTTCTTCCCTTAATGCTCTGACAATCTGACTTGCACCATTTCATGCTTGCCCACATGGATACTCCTTGGTTACCAGTGTGCTCCGCTTTCCCAGAGTTAGTATAATACCCAGCTGTAGTCTTCCCTTGTTTGCATGGTTTGTCATACTCAGTAGTTTTGGACTTCTCTGCAAAGCTGGAGATCTCACTGAGTGTTTTTTTCCACATTTCATTTATATGGATATCAGATAAAACTGGTTGTTATTCATCAAAACCCATCAGTTAGCAACTCATTTCCAGCTGCTCATTTCCTGGACAATTCATGAACTCTGGTGCCACCTTAAGATTCTGTATTTGTCTTGTTTACTTATCTTCCCTGTGGCCTAAAGTTCTGACAACTTCTAACTCTGGTTAACTCAAAGCTTCTTGCTAATTTGGTTTTGCTCAATCTTTGATGTTTATAACTATAGCAGACATTTACTGATTTCTTAAAACAGATTTTTTATTTAATTTTTTTTAAACTTCTTACAAGAGTGACATCTATTGAAAAAGAACAATTTGGAAGGAAGATCTTTTCCCTTTCTCTGTAGGATGTGTTTAATCCTTTGGTTTATGAATCCATGATCAAGGCATATTCAGCTCCCTAGGATAGTTTATTTGTATTACAGATGACTTCTCCAGGAAGCAGTAGTTGGTCACACTTTGGCAAAGCCTTGGAAATTTACTTCCTTAAAATAAGTTAAAAGGCAGAAATTGCATTGAAATTTACTTTTTTTTTCTGTGATTCAGTCAAATTTAGAGGAACCAGATCTATTCTGGTTTGATGTACCAATTTCCACATTGATGTACCAATTGATGTACCAATTTCCACATTCCTTCTCTGGACTAACATCTTTTGTGAATAAATGAAGTGGCCTGGGAAGCAAGGGAAGCTAGAGAGATTGTCCTAGAGGGTCTGTGTGACAACACTGGTGGTTTCCTATGCTATATCTTGTCCACAAAGTCTTATACCACAAAACCAATCCTGGAGTAGAACTTCTAATCTCTGTTACATTATGGTGGGTCAAAGAGCCAGAGTTGAGGATGAGACAAGGTTGATTTGCCAAACTGACTTTGAAACTGTGTACTTGGGCTGTAAAATGAGAATAACAATAATAATAATTCTTATCTTCCATGGCCAAAAAGCAGTATGACATAGTTTCTATGACTTTAGGCACAGATTCATTTGGTCCTGGAGTGAATTCACAGACCTGCTTTACTAATTATGTTTTCCTGGACGAGTTGATTAACTTCTCTTTATGTTTTATTCCTATCTGCAAAACAAGGATAATTTAAAAGTAACTATTTATGTGTGGTTGTGAGGGTGAAATTAAGTAGCTCAAGTAAACCTGTTAACAGGGGCCTGACACATAATTAGAGCTCAATAAATGCTGGCAAAGTTATTATTATGGTTGTTGTGAAAATTGAAATAATAGTTATTTATGCAAGTCACTGAGCTTTATGTTAGTGACAAATAGACAATTAATATTAGTTCCCTTTTTAGCAACGAAAAAAATGTAGATCTAATTTGCATTGGACTTGAAAGGGTGCTATCTCAAAAGAACAAAACAAAACAAAACAACTCTCTGGTCCTAAGGAATTACATAGTCACATTTGTTAGAAGGTTTTTTAGACAGCCCTCTCATCGACATACCCCAACCTTCACTGAGAAGACAGCTAATATTTCCTAACAAGAGAAAGATGGTCCAAACTCTCCAAAGAAGGAACTAAAGAAATGAGATAGACACATCAGAACCATCCTTTACCTCTCCCACATTCCTTGCAGATACTCTTCGGTCAAGCAACAGGGGAAAAAGGAGTCTGATATTTTGTTTTGTGAGTGAACAGAGCCAGTCTGGTTTGACCTTAGATACTGAGAAGAGTAAGCAGTCTCTATTAGAGAAAGGGGAGATGCTGTTGGCCAGCAATGCCCATGAGAAAATGAATAGGAGCAACCTGAGCCAGGGATGGAAAGCACAGCGGAATGAGAAATATGAGAGGTAGGTATTATCATGATAACTCTCTCAGATGTGGGTTAGGGTTTGATCTCATTAGTTCTTTTCAAATAAATTCCCTGTTCATGGCAAAGCTGCTTATTTAATGAGAAAGTCCAGATCTTACTCCTCTGACTCCCAAGGGAGCTAACTGAAGGATGACCCAAGTTATCCCCTGCTGGGACAGCTTCACAGGAATTACATTGACTATACTCAAGGCAGAATTGGGGAGATGAGAAGTGACCAGTGGGAAAATCTTGTCTATGTCAAGATATGAGCAGAGAGAAAAATAATCTTTAGATATTGCAATGGAGTTCAAAGACATTAGCAATGAAAACAAGAACATACAGCATTTGATCCTTATCAGGGTTCCTGTAGTCCATTCAAGGTTCTCCTGCCTCCTGTGGCTTGGGCCAACTATAATCATAGCTGGACACCATATTGGTGTCCTCACTGAGAGAGATAAGGACTTCAACCATAAGAGCTCTACACAGTGACCAGTCAGGAGTCAGCTCAGTCTTGAACATGTATTCTTTCATTCATAAATAGCATCTACAAGTTGTACTATGTACCAATCTCTTTGTCAGGAGTGGTAGACTTAATGATGAATGAGTTTCTGCCTTTATGAATCTTAAAATCTAGTGTAGAAGAAAGATGTGGAAATAGGTAATCCTATAAGATATACAAAACTGGAGATATACACAATCCAGAACAGGGGATTCAACATAGTCGAGAGGGAAGACGAAGAAGAGTAAGTAATTTCAGGGAAGGTATGTTAGAATATGTAATATTTCGGCTACTATTGAAGTCAACAAAAGTTGAATAGGGGACACATAATGACATTTTAGAAAGAAGGAAGAATAAAGTAGTAACAGAAGTCAGGAAAACTATTGCACAGGAATTGGTGTTGCCAAAGAGCAAAGTGTGAGGCAAGAAGAAGCTGAAGATGAATCTGAGAGGCAAGAAGAGTCAGATGATGAAGGACCTGAACTTAATGCCAGAGGAATGAGGAATTATTAAATCATTTTAACAGAAGAGAGACACGGCAAGTTTTCTATGTGAGAAAAATCTCTTTAGAAACAACAAAGAACATTGATTGGTGGAGAGTATGGCTGATAGCAGAGAATATAGGTAGGAGAATACTGCAATCACTTGTTGAAAAATGATGAGGGCCTAAACTGGTTGCAGTTAGGAGAATTTAAAAGAAGTTATGGATCTAACTAAATTTAATAAATTTAGGAGGGAAAAACTTCAGGTTTGGTGTGATTGATTAGAAGGAGTTTGTGATGGTACATCAACTGAGGTAGACAATGTAAAAAGAATTCTTCCTATCATATCCTGATGTGGTTTTCATTCATAAACCAGTCTTCTCACAGTAAATGAATTCTACATCATCCTTCCCCATTGGAGAAAGGAAAAAGGGATGAAATTTCCTGGATGGAGTTCCCTAGCTCCTGGATGGGTCTATGATCTATTATTAAAAATGCATATTTTTAGTCAGTTAGAGAGAAAAATATCATATGATTTCACTCATTCATGGAATTTAAGAAACAAAGAGAAGAAGAAAATGAGACAAATATTTAAAAAAAAACAGACTCTTTTTTAAAAATTTTTAAAATTTATTTTCAGCGTAACAGTATTCATTGTTTTTGCACCACACCCAGTGCTCCATGCAATCCATGCCCTCTCCAATACCCACCACCTGGTTCCCCCAACCTCCCGCCCGCCGCCCCTTCAGACCCCTCAGATTGTTTTCCAGAGTCCATAGTCTCTCATGGTTCACCTCCCCTTCCAATTTCCCTCAACTCCCTTCTCCTCTCTAACTCCCCTTGTCCTCCATGCTATTTGTTATGCTCCACAAATAAGTGAAACCATATGATAATTGACTCTCTCTGCTTGACTTATTTCACTCGGCATAATCTCTTCTAGTCCTGTCCATGTTGCTACAAAAGTTGGGTAGTCATCCTTTCTGATGGAGGCATAATACTCCAAAATGTATATGGACGACATCTTCCTTATCCATTCATCCATTGAAGGGCATCTTGGTTCTTTCCACAGTTTGGCGACCATGGCCATTGCTTCTATAAACATTGGGGTACAGATGGCCCTTCTTTTCACTACATCTGTATCTTTGGGGTAAATACCCAGTAGTGCAATTGCAGGGTCATAGGGAAGCTCTATTTTAAATTTCTTGAGGAATCTCCACACTGTTCTCCAAAGTGACTGCACCAACTTGCATTCACACCAACAATGTAAGAGGGTTTCCCTTTCTCCACATCCCCTCCAACACATGTTGTTTCCTGTCTTGCTAATTTTGGCCATTCTAACTGGTGTAAGATGGTATCTCAATGTGGTTTTAATTTGAATCTCCCTGATGACTAGTGATGATGAACATTTTTTCATCTGTCTGATAGCCATTTGTATGTCTTCATTGGAGAAGTGTCTGTTCTTATCTTCTGCCCATTTTTTGATATGATTGTCTGTTTTGTGTGTGTTGAGTTTGAGGAGCTCTTTATAGATCCTGGATATCAACCTTTTGTCTGTACTGTCATTTGCAAATATCTTCTCCCATTCCACCTCTTTGTTTTGTTGATTTTTGTTGACTGTTTCCTTTGCTGTGCAGAAGCTTTTGATTTTGATGAAGTCCCAAAAGTTCATTTTCGCTTTTGTTTCCTTTGCCTTTGGAGACATATTTTGAAAGAAGTTGCTGTGGCTGATATCGAAGAGGTTACTGCCTATATTCTCCTCTAGGATTCTGACGGATTCCTGTCTCACGTTTAGGCCTTTTATCCATTTTGAGTTTATCTTTGTGTACAGTATAAGAGAATGGTCGAGTTTCATTCTTCTACATATAGCTGTCCAGTTTTCACAGCACCATTTATTGAAGAGATTGTCTTTTTTCCACTGTATATTTTTTCCTGTTTTGTCGAAGATTATTTGACCATAGAGTTGAGGGTCCATATCTGGGCTCTCTACTCTGTTCTACTGGTCTATGTCTCTGTTTTTATGCCAGTACCATGCTGTCTTGGTGATCACAGCTTTGTAGTAAAGCTTGAAATCAGGTAATGTGATGCCCCCAGTTTTATTTTTGCTTTTCAACATTTCCTTAGCAATTCGGGGTCTCTTCTGATTCCATACAAATTTTTTGATTATTTGCTCCAGCTCTTTGAAAAATACTGGTGGAATTTTGATTGGAATGGCATTAAAAGTATAGATTGCTCTAGGCAGTATAAAACATTTTAACCATGTTTATTCTTCTGATCCAAGAGCATGGAATGGTCTTCCATCTTTTTGTGTCTTCTTCAATTTCTTTCATGAGTGTTCTGTAGTTCCTCAAGTACAGTTCCTTTATCTCTTTGGTTAGGTTTATTCCCAGGTATCTTATGGTTCTTGGTGCTATAGTAAATGGAATCGATTCTCCAATTTCCCTTTCTGTATTTTCATTGTTAGTGCATAAGAAAGCCACTGATTTCTGTACATTGACTTTGTATCCTGCCACGTTGCTGAATTGCTGCATGGGTTCTAGTTTGGGGGTGGAGTCTTTTGGGTTTTCCATATTAAAAAATCATGTCATCTGCGAAGAGAGAGAGTTTGACTTCTTCCTTGCCAATTTGGATACCTTTTATTTCTTTTTGTTTTCTGATTGCTGTTGCTAGGACTTCTAATACTATGTTGAAGAAGAGTGGTGAGTGTGGGCATCCTTGTCATGTTCCTGATCTCAAAGGGAAGACTGCAAGCTTTTTCCCATTGAGGATGATATTTGCTGTGGGTCTTTCATAGATAGATTTTATGAAGTTCAGGAATGTTCCCTCTATCCCTATACTTTGAAGCATTTTAATCAGGAACGGATGCTGGATTTTGTCAAATGCTTTTTTCTGCATCAATTGAGAGGACCACGTGATTCTTCTCTCTTCTCTTATTAATTTGTTCTATCACATTGATTGATTTGCGAATGTTGAACCATCCTTGTAGCCCAGGGATGAACCCCACCTGGTCAAGGTGGATAATCTTTTTTTTTTTTTTTTAAGATTTTATTTATTTATTTGACAGAGAGAGATCACAAGTAGACAGAGAGGCAGGCAGAGAGAGAGAGGAAGGGAAGCAGGCTCCCTGCTGAGCAGAGAGCCCGATGCAGGACTCGATCCCAGGACCCTGAGATCATGACCTGAGCCGAAGGCAGCGGCTTAACCCACTGAGCCACCCAGGCGCCCCAAGGTGGATAATCTTTTTAATGTGCTGTTGGATCATGTTTGCTAGGATCTTGTTGAGAATCTTAGCATCCATATTCATCAGTGATATTGGTCTGAAATTCTCCTTTTTGGTAGGGTCTTTGCCTGGTTTGGGGATCAGGGTAATGCTGGCTTCATAGAAAGAGTCTGGAAGTTTTCCTTCTGCTTTAATTTTTTTTGAAACAGCTTCAGGAGAATAGGTGTTATTTCTTCTTTGAAAGTTTGGTAGAATTCCCCAGGGAATCCATCATGTCCTGGGCTCTTGTTTTTTGGGAGGTTTTTGATTACTGCTTCAATCTTGTTACTAGATATCGGTCTATTCAGGTTGTCAATTTCTTTCTGGTTCAATTTTGGGAGTTTATAGTTTTCCAGGAATGTATCCATTTCATCTAGGTTGCTTAGCTTATTGTCATATAACTGTTGATAATAACTTCTGATGATTGTTTCTACTTCCTTGGTGTTAGTTGTGATCTCTCCCTTTTCATTCATAATTTTATGAATTTGGGCTTTCTCTCTTTTCTTTTGGATTAGTGTGGCCAATGGCTTATCGATCTTATTGATTCTTTCAAAAAACCAGCTTCTAGTTTCATTGATACGTTCTACTGAATCTCTGGTTTCTACCTCATTGATCTCAGCTCTAATCTTGATTATTTCCCTTCTTATGTGTGGAGTTGGTTTGATTTGTTGTTGGTTCTCCAGTTCTTTAAGGTGTAGAGACAGGTGGTGTGTTCTGGATTTTTCAATTTTTTTGAGGGAGGCTTGGATGGCTATGTATTTCCCCCTTAGGACTGCCTTTGCTGTATCCCATAGGTTTTGGACTGAAGTGTCTTCATTCTCAATGGTTTCCACGAATTGTTTCAGTCCTTCTTTGATCTCCTCGTTGATCCAAGCATTCTTAAGCAAGGTGGTCTTTAGCTTCCAGGTGTTTGAGTTCCTTCCGAACTTTTCCTTGTGATTGAGCTCCAGTTTCAAAGCATTGTGATCTGAGAATATGCAAGGAATAATCTCAGTCTTTTGGTATGGGTTAAGTCCCGATTTGTGACCCAATATGTGGTCTATTCTTAAGAAGGTTCCATGTGCACTTGAGAAGAATGAGTATTCTGTTGTTTTAGGGTGGAATGTTCTGTATACATCTATGAGGTCCATCTGGTCTAATGTGTCATTCAATGCTCTTGTTTCTTTATTGATTTTTCTGCTTCGATGATCTGTCTATTTCTGAGAGAGGTGTGTTAAGATCTACTATTAATGTATTCATATCAATATGGCTCTTTATCTTGATTAACAGTTTTCTTATGTAATTAGCTGCTCCCATATTGGGGGCATAGATATTTACAACTGTTAGATCATCTTGGTGGATAGTCCCTTTAAGAATTATGTAGTGTCCTTCTGTATCTCTGACTACAGTCTTTAGTTTAAAATCTAATTTGTCTGATATGAGAATTGCTACCCCGACCTTCTTTTGAGGCCCATTGGCATGAAAGATGCTTCTCCATCCCTTTACTTTCAGTCTGGGTGTATCTTTAGGTTCAAAATGGGTCTCTTGTAGACAACATATGGATGGGTCCTGTCGTTTTATCCAATCTGCAACCCTGTGCCATTTTATGGGCACATTTTGGCCATTCACCTTGAGAGTGATTATTGATAGATATGTTTTTATTGACATCGTGTTACCTTTGAAGTCTTTCTTTCTGTAGATTGTCTCTATATTTCTATTCAATGCTATTCTTAGGATTTTTCCTCTTTTATAGCACCCCCCCCTTAATATTTCCTGCAGTGTTGGCTTGGTGGTTGCATAGTCTTTTAAGCCTTGCCGGTCTTGGAAACTCTTTATCTCTCCATCCATTTTGAATGTCAGTCTTGCTGGATAAAGTATTCTTGGCTACATGTTTTTCTCATTTAGTGCCCTGAATATATCATGCCAGCCCTTTCTGGCTTGCCAGGTCTCTGTGGAGAGGTCTGACGTTATTCTGATGGGCTTTCCTCGTATGTAAGGAGCCTCTTTGTCCTAGCGGCTTTCAAGAGATTATATCTACAATTATGATTCCTCAAATTGACTATCAGGTGCCTTGATTTTTTTTTTTTTTTTTTTTGCATCTATAATCTTGGGTGGAGACCGTTCGGCCTCTTGTACATGAACGCTGGTTCCATTCGCGAGATTAGGAAAATTTTCATGAAGAACTTGTTCCACTATATCTTCTAGACTTCTTTCTTTCTCCTCCCCTTCAGGGATTCCAATAATTCTGACGTTGGAATGTTTCATGGCATCATTTATTTCCCTGATTCTGTTTTTGTGGCTTCTAAGCTGTTTGTTCCAGTCTTCCTCCTGATCCTTTCTATCTGTTTGTCCTCCAGATCACTAATGCTATCTTCTGTCTCAGTTATCCTAGCTTTGAGAGAATTTAGATTAGATTGGAACTCATTGAGAGCATTGTGAACCTCATCCCTGGTAGCTTTCAGCTCTGCCCTAACATTGTGAACATCATCTCTGGTCGCTTTCAGTTCAGCCCTAATCAATTCCGTTTGGTCATCCATGGCTTTCTCCGACCTAGCTATTTGCCTGGATAATTGTTTTCCTGAATTCTTTTTCCGACATATTGTCTATGTTGATAGATGTTAGCTCTGTTGCAGAAGGCCCATCTTCTGTATTTTTCTTCTGTTGGGCATTCCTCCTAGTCATTTTGGTGAGAGATGATTGAAAGGATGTAGCTGGATGTATCGACCGTGGTGCAGTCAAGGTGGACCCTGGAACACTTCTGAGCAATCAGGATTCCCCACCCAAACGAGAGAAAAAAGAAAAGAAAAAGAAAAAAAGAGAGAAAGAGAGAGACAGGAAAAAAAAATGGGAAGGTAAAAGAGAAGGTTCAGCCCAAATGGGCCCCAAGGTAAGATTTATGAAGTATACAAACAAAAATAGACAAACAAAAAGACTGATAAAAGTATATGACAAGAGAAAAAAAAATATATATATATAAGCAAATAAAGGAAGAACCTCGTCAAAAAGAACCCCAAGTATAAGATTTATATACTATCAGGACATACACAAAAACACAGAAACACTGGCGGAAGAAAAAGATGGGAGAGTGGTAATAAATTCTCAGTGTGGGTGAGGAAGGTTGTTTTGATTTTTCCTGGATGTATCTTGATATCTTTGTTAAAGGACTCAACTTTCCTAAGATAAAGGGGGATTAAAAATTGGTTTACCTACAGGGGTAGCATTGATTGGGGAAAGGGGATTACCTTGAAGTTTAACTCTTTATGAATATTAGAAAATAAAAATAAAAAGAATAAACTAGACTAAACTGAACTAAAATTTAAAAAAAAATAATAAAATAGAAATGCAAAAGAAAAACACAAGCTTATGTATCAAAAAGTTCAGGTTAGAGGGTTATTATGGAATTTGATGTATTGTACAGCTCACTGTGATGGTAAATAGGTTAAAAAATTATCTATATAAAAAAAAATGAACCAGAATAGTGGGAACGAGTTAAAAATAAAAGTTGTCCTATAAAGTAATGGTGGTTGTTCTCTTGTCTTTTTTTTTTTTTCTTTCCTGGTTGGTTTTTCTGGGGGAGGGGCCTGCCACGTGGGTTTTCAGTCAATGATGTTCCCTGAGTTAAGTCCTCCCGCCCCCCTCAAGGGGGTGGGCTCTGAGGAAACTGTTTTTTTTTTCAGGGTTTTGTTCTCTGGCAGTTTTTATGTTTGTTCACTTTTTTTTTTCCTCTGGCCTTGACCACTTTTGATGGTTTTTGTAGCTTTAGAGGAAAGCAAACTACACCCTGACCTCCCTCTCAGAGAGAAGCCTCATTCTGGCTGCAGAGCCCAAATAAATTCCCCCTTGGCTGCTGGCAGAGCAGGTTCTGAGTCGTGGTCCCTGGGGACGCAGAATCTTTTGCTTGTACCCAAAACCACGGCAGCAGCGGCTGTCTGGGCAGCTCCAGAACAGCAGAGAGGTTCCAAGCAGCGATGGCACACTGAGATTTTCCCACTGGCCCGGGCTGGGAGTGCCTGGTCTTTCTGGGTCTAGGAGCACCAGGCTTGCGTGCACCTCTCTCAGGGGAGGGTGAGGGTCGCGCACGCATCTCAGGCTCTGGTGATATGGTGCGGGTCTAAGAGCACCAGGCTGGGCCTTCAGGCACCTCTCTCAGGGGAGGGTGAGGGGCGCGCGCATCTCAGGCTCTATTAGCCCGGCTGAGCATTCTGCCGTCTGGTGAGAACCCTCACAGGAGCCGGACCCCAAGCGTTCTTGGGTGCGCTGGCAGCTCAGGGTCCAAGACCTGGTTTCTCCGCTGCACTCTCTCTGGCTCAGCACCAGGGGAGGGTGTCCTGGGTCCCGGGACTTAAGCCCCTGTCCCTAGCCACCCCAATTCCTATAATCCACCCCCCCTCCCCCCACTCCCCCCACCCCCGCGATCCTTTGCTCTGAGTGCTTTCAACCAGTCTCCAAGTTAATTCTTGTCCCCAGACGCAGGGCACTCTCGTATTGGGGTATTACTTTCCAGTCGGTCACCTCAGGGGCTCCCTCCCCCTTTTGTTTATCTTCCAGTATCAGTCCGAAGTTCCCACTCCACTTTACCTGCCCACTGGCGTCTTCTGCCCCTGTAGAGGTCCAGACGTGTATAATTCTGATCTCAGGCTGATTTCGCGGGTGATTGGAGTTCTTTGGTAGGTAATCAGCTCACTTTAGGGTACAGGTTGAAAAGGTGCCTCCTCCTACTTCCCTGCCATCTTGTCCTCCTCCTCACAGACTCTTAAATATGGAGAACACACTGATGGTTGCCAGAGGGGAAGTGATTAGGGGGATGGGTGAAATAGGTGAAGGGAATTAGGAGTACACTTATTGTGATGAGCACTGAATAATGTATTGAATTCTTGAATCACTATATTGTACACTTGAAACTAATATAACCTTGTATATCAATTATACTGAAATTTTAAAAAAGCTAGAAGATTCAAAAGGAAAAAAAAACACATTTTCACATCCATGTGATGGAATATTATTCAGCAATAAAAAGGAATGAACTATCAAGCTGTGAGAATTCTTGGAGAAAATTTAAGTGAAAGAAGCCAATCTTCAAAAGCCACATACTATATGACTACAACTCTGTGGCATTCTGGAAAAGGCAAAACTATGAATACAGTGAAAAAAATCAATGGTTGCCAGAGGTTGGAAAGAGTGAGGAAGGAGTGAACAGGTGTAACACAGGGGAATACTTACATGGTGTATCTATTCTGTATGATACTGTAAAGGTAGGAACATGCCATTATACATTTGTCAAAACCCCTAGACTACACAAAACAGAGTCAACCTTAATATAAACTGTTGTCTTTAGTTCATAATAATGTATCAATATTGGCTCATCAGTTGTAATAAATATATCACTAATATAAGAAAGATATTAATAGTGATAGTAACTATAGTGATAGTGTGTGTGTGTGTGTGTGTGTGTGTGTGTGTGTGTGTGTCTGGAGGGGCAGGAGGTGAGAAAGCATATAATAACTCTCTGTAATTTCTGCTCAATTTTTCTGTAAGCTTAAACTTCCTCTAAAAAATCAATTAATAAAAATACATACTTCCCCTCACATCTGTTCTTTTTAATTAAAACATTTCTTAAGAGATTTTATTTATTTGTCAAAGAGAGAGAGAAAGATCATAAGTGGGGGTAGGGGGAGCAGCAGGCAGAGGGAGAAGCAGGCTCCCCGCAGAGTAAGGAGCCCAAAGTGGGACTTGATCCCAGGACACTGGAATCACAACCTAAGCTGAAGGTGGATGCTTGACCAACCAAGCTACCCAGATGTCTCCCCTACACATCTCCTTCTTAATTTATGGAAAACTCTTAGTGTAGGGTAGCTTCAGTTCAACCCCAATATGACTTAGTTCCCGAGGGTCTCCCTGGAATGTTTATTGGGTATGAAGAAAACACAAATCATTGGAATTTTGTTTCAGTTCTAGAAAACTTCTTCAAGATTTAAGAGCCAATAAAAACCTCGATTTGTTTGATTATTCATTATTACATCAGAAGTGTACCTTATATTACTATTAATATGTCCATATAACCCTAGAATTCAGTTATTACTTCTTCCTTACTTATCTAATATTTGCTGCTTTGTGCATTATGATCCCCCAGATGAAAAGCAGGGGCATTTATTTAGTTTGGGATTTCTAATTTCTCCCATCACTGGTTTGGCAGTGGGCTCTGAAACAGAGCAACCTCTTAGAATCCAGGAAGGAGAATTAATCTATAAAAATTCAATTAACCTGTACAATGCTCATTGAGTCCTCTCAAAACTTAATCAGAGTTTTCTTAACTTATTAGCCGCTTCGCCTATTTTGCATCTTGTAGCCTGTGACGATGGCACTAAACAATCAGAATAATGCTGACAGGCTAAACAAACTAATAGGGTACATCCCAGGATTGGATCCTTCCTCACTTGGTAAAGACATCCAAATAAATCTCACCTGTGAGTTGCAGCAGCAAGACTCTGAGAGCTAGAGGGCTGTGAGGATAAGCCATCACACCCTGCCTGATAACACCCTGATTCACAAAGCAGCTGTGTTGCCCACTTTGCTCCTGACTCACTGTGTCCATTCAGAGAAAGCACCACCTCTTGGAATCCAGCCTAGGGCCCCATATAATAGAGCTAATCTCAACAAAGATAAGTATTCTCAACAAAGCTGTTGAAGAAGCAGTTAAAGAAGGAGATAAGGACTATGGATTTTTCTAAGCTCTTAAAATGAAAATCTCTGTTGAGACATCTATATAGAATCAGGAGCTGTTATGTTGGATAAGTTACTCAGTGATTCCAAGTTCAATGTCCTCTCTACTCATTTAAAACATGTTTTTAACTACCAGCTATGCATCAGGCAGATTTTTGGAGAGCATACCTGTAGGAAGAATGGGTAGATTCATTTGGGATGTGCAGAGCTTGAGATGCCTACAGTATATCTCAGTGGAGATGCTCAGCAGGCAGATGGTACTGAAGCTCTTGAGAGAGTTTTGACCTGAAGATAAGCTGTGGGAACATCAGCATCTAAGGAGGATCTGGACCTTTGGATATGACAGAAGGATATATATATATATATATATATATATATATATATATAGAGAGAGAGAGAGAGAGAGAGAGAGAGAGAAGAACAACAGCCTGAGGAGGGAACTGGGGGAACACTTACGTTGGGAAAATAACCAAAGAAAGAGCAGGAAGAAGACTCCTGAGGAGAAGTTGAGATGGAGCAGTCCATGTTGGGGGGAGGAATAGATATATGAATGATGTCAATTAAACCAGATTCTGGGGAGGAGTAAAGAGTTTGAATGTTGTAGTAGTATCAAGAATGATGATGACAGATTGGCTTTGGGATAATGAAGACATGAGTGACCTTTGGAGAAGGAGTTGCATGAAGTGATAGGAGCTGAAAATAGATTATAGAGATTTGGAGCTTAAGAGGAAGATAGATGAGTAACTATTTCCAGTTACTTATTTGTTTCCAGTAAGTGTGGACAATCTGTCTGAAAATTTGACTTTAAGGGAAAAAAAAAATGCAAAGAAAAGGGAAGATTGAAAATCAGACAAAGAGAAATAAAGTAATGAGAAGGTGAAAGATAGACGATGACAGTAGATGATAAATAGATGGGCAGATATATAGGTAGGTAGATAGATTAAAGATAGATAGATTTTGGTAGAGGACGAATTTGTAGTGTCTCCAGTCTTCACGACTGTATGATTTTCCTCGTAGCCTGGAAATAGGTGTAGAGAAACTGAGGGATTATGTTAACCCAAGGCTTGTTTGCAGGATAGGTGACAAAGAGTTTTAAGTGTAAAGGAGAGAAAATAATAAAATAAATCATGAGGTCTAGCTGAGGATAGGAGAAAGTAAATCCAGGTGGGGAATTAAAATAATCTGGACATCAGAGGTCTTGATAGGGTCAAAGGATTGGCTTTTTAGAAATTTCTTTCAGAATTCTTCTTTAAATGTAAAAGAATAGAGGGACACTATTAGCACCAATTTATGACTAAAGAAATTAATGTACTTGTAAGTTTCTGTAAGCACAGAATTGTTTGGTCCTGTGGTTTTGGAAAGAACCTCAGAATAAAGTACTGCAAAGATAGCATTGCTTTCTTTGGTGGGGTACGGGCTGGAGAGGAATAGTCTCTTTTCTATATACATGTTTCCTGTTTATCATTCAACTGTCAGATGCTGTAAGTCTATGAATAGAGCGTCCTTGTTTGTCTTACTTATTGGGGTATTCTCAGGGCCTAGCAAAGGGCCTGGTCCATTGTAGACACTCAGGTACACAATAAATGCATTGAATACATGCATGGACAAATGAGAGTTGCAATGAGTAAAGTAAGCATGCTTAACAAGCAAGAGTCACAGTTCATATTGAACTTCTATCCCAGCGGAACAGACTTTTAAAGTCTTTGTTTCTTGACCCATTATGTTGACGGAAGAGCTTTGAATGTTTGAAAAGGTAATAGTGTTATATAAATTAAAAGAGATCAGAGGAGAAAGCACTGTATTTCAAGAAGTCAGATAACTCAGCATTCTCTATTCTATAACTAGATATAGACAATACGATTACTTATGTCTGCCATAGGGAATGCTCCTTAAAGTTGTGTATGTTTATATCTTTAACCCACTGTTAGATTTTATGTAATCTGAGGCTAGAATTATTTAGGTCAAAATCTTCCCCATTACCTCCTCACTATTTCCAGAATTCTATTAGTAAGAGTTTACAATTCTACTATGTTACTCTTTTTAAGTGTAGTATAAGGAAGGGCAGGAAAAAAAAGAAGTCAAAATTCCTGCCTTTGTAAACTTAGGATTCTATTGGGGGAAATGAGATTCATATCCTTGAAGCATTTGGCAGAGTGTATGATTAAACACTCAGTTAATCCAGGTAATACCTTAGGAATCTAATGGAGGGCGAAAGAGATCTAAAGAAGATGTCATAAAGAATGGGTAGAATTGGGATACACAGAGAGGTGGGGATGAGGGTAGGTTCCCTTTAACATTCTCAAAGTCTATCATTTGTAGTTTCATTCCATTCCTCTGCTATTAACCAACTATCCACATCATCATTTGCCAGTTAAAGAACTTTTTAAGAAGTCATTTTAGACAATGCATGTGCAGGGTCAGAAATATATGGGTAGTTAGGGGGGAAGAAAGAGAGGGGTGTGTGTGTGTGTGTGTGTGTGTGTGTGTGTGTGTAGGTTGGAACCAAAAAAACAAGGAAGCCAGCCAAGTGGAGAAAAGCACCTTTTCCATTGATTGGAAGGAAGAATTTGCACTGCTTCTTTTACTCGTGGCCTTTTACTTCTGGCCTAGAGCTGGCATTTAATTTGAATTTTATTAACACATGAAATCTAATGCAGCAACTTGATTCTTCCAATTCAGGGTGTTTAATTTTTTTAAAAAGCTTGCAAGTTGATTGTCTTTGCAGAATACGACAGGGTTTCTTCTCAACAAGGTGTAAGTGTCAAGCCCACTAGCATTTGAACTAGATTAGCTCTCTTGGCTCTTGGGCCTTGGACTGGAAGTATGTCATCAGCTTTCCTGGGTGTCTCACTTTCCAAAAGCAGATACTGGGACTAATCAGTCCTCATAATTCAGTGCCAATTCCTTATTATACATATGTACACACACACACACACACATTAGCTCGGTTGTTATTTCTGTGGAGACTTTCTTTCTTTTAATCAAAAGTTACCTTCAGGAAGGACTCTGAAAATAGTCTAGTTTATTTCTCTATGAATTACTCATGTATTTTCTCAGCCAGGGGGATTTGCTCTCAATACCTATCTCATTCTGGTATATAAGACATCAGTAAGCCAGTGCAGAGATGCCTTTCCAATATTTCTTTGCTAATGAAAGCAGGTATGTGCTTCACCTTCCAATCAGATTACTACTTCCTTTTTTTTTTTTTTTTTTTTTTTTTGCTCCCATCAAATTACTTCTTTAGCAAAGTTATGATTACCTGGGTAAACATGACACTCCTGGGCTCTCTGAAGACAAATAGGGCAGAAAACTTGAAGAAGCAGCCCTTTTGCCATCAGACAGACCTATATATACCTGTATACAAAAGAATCTATATACAAGCCAGATGTTTCCCTTTTCATGTGTTAGGACAAACATTTTTGGTTCCTTCAATGGTTTCTCCACATCATTTCAAGGAATTTAGTTACCTTCAGAACACAGTCAAGATTGTTAATGTCTCCTTTAAATTCATTACAGGAACCAAGTAGATACTCCATATGCAACCAACCCCACTCAGCGAAATGATGGGCTCCTTTATGTGGACATTATTGTTCCAGAATATATTGTTCTAAGACTACTGGCATTTTGAAGGCTATCATAAGCCTCTATTTGGTCCTCCAAATCATATTTATACAAAGTGCTGTTCACTCATTGAATATTGTTTGCTTTTGTTTGGGATATTTGCTGGTTTTATTTTATGTTTTTTGTTTGTTTTTGTTTTTTTTTTCAGTCTTCCTTTTCTTGTCCCTATTGAAACTGGAAATGAAGCAGGGAACAGAGTTATTTACATTCCAGAGCACATTACAATCACTGACTTGAGCAAAGTCTTCCTTTACTTCGTTTTCTCCTTACACTTCATCCCCACTCCCTTTTCTCCCTACACAAAGACTCCCACACTAATGTGTTTGCTGTAAGTGATTAAGCCCATATGTCCTTGAAAAACAGTGTTATTTTGTATGCATACTTTAAATTTATATAAATGCTTTTATGTCAATTCTATTTTAATTTATCTGCAGCTAATGGCAATTTCTTCTATAAAGTCTTTTCCAACTTTCCATTCTCTATGCTTTTGAGCTCTTGTACAGAATCGTTGTTGTCGATACTATTTATTTGATTCATCTTATATTTGCCTGATAGTGCTTTCCCTTTGAGCCAGAGAGTAAGTTCTTGGAAGAGAGGAACTCTAGTATTTTTTTGCTTAGCACCAAAACTAGTTTTCACATATTGCTTAATGCATTCATATTAAATAAGTGAATGAAAATGCCTAAGGAAACTAAGCAACCAATTTATGTTCCTAATTTTTTTTTCTGCAACATTTCTCCTTCTGAATCTGAAATTGGCCCACACCTTCATGAAAACATTTATATTCTGAACCTCTTCTAGGTAAAACCCAAAATGTGACTCAATACTGCAATACCACTGATGTCAACAGTGGCCTCATGCATGCAAATAGATGTCTCAAAAAGGAGGTAAGCCCTGAGAACTCATTCAAGAAAGACCCACCAGCTTTTGCTGAGTGAGAGAATGCTGCCAAATAACCCAGGAGAAAGGTTTGGGGGATAAATCGAAGAAAAGTTGAAGTGGAGAGAAAAGTAAAGGTGACAAAGAACTCAGGCAGGTAAGTGGTAACATTTAGGTTGTTGCAGGAATCAGACACTGCTGTGGACCTTAATATTCTACCACCTCTGTGAGAGAAAACAAAGGTTATTATACTAGGGAATTCCAATGAGAAGCCAGTGTTCCACACAGTGTGATACTGACCAAACCAAGGGCATTGTCCCCACTCAGAAATGCTCCAACAGAACAAAGGGAAGGGTTATGGGAGCCAATATGTTTTTGTTAAATTCTTGTACTGAAGCCAGAGTTGCTCAGGGAATAAAAGCTCAGTTTGTTAACTCTGATCCTCAATTCACTCCAAAATTCAGGACATTATTTTGTCTTTTCATTTCCATCATTCATCTGTTGTGTAATTCTGAAAACATCCCATTCCATCTGGGCCTCAGTGACTCACCCTGGGAAATGGGGTACTTGTACTTACCACACCCCTGCTTCTAAAGACACACTGAGAAAATTAATTGGAATTTTTTTAAAAGAAAGCTTCATCGTTGAGTCCCTTAGAGACAGCCTGGCATTACAACTGATCACCTAGGTGATGGCTCAAGCCATTCAGTCTCTGCTGTTCTGTATGCACCTCTCTCGGCTCACTTCTGAAAGAAAACCAGCTCCTTAAAGCATCGGTTGGAACTCTCTCAGCTCTCAATGACTACAGAGTGAAATATAGCTCTCAGCGTAGAAAATGTCCTTCTAGTGCTCCAATAAATAGCATTCAGTTTTCAGCCCCAGGGAATTCAGTGTAGCCCTAGTTACCCCTCACTGCCACTCTCACCACTGCTTCCTTGGGCAGCAGAAATGATTTATGGAGGCAAATAGCCATTCCAAACTTTAATTAAGCACATAAAGAACCATCATTTTTTAAAAGGGCACCAGCCAAGAAAGATGAAAGCTGACCCTATAGAACACTAATTACTTTTCCAACATTTTATCTTATCTCCTTATTTTTCATCAAGATGAGCTGAGAAACCCAGTCAATCAACCGACTCTAGCAGGTAAGCTCCACCTACCAAAACCCCTGATTATCTGAAGTATTGCTCCAGAGGCCTGTGAACATTTCTCCTCAATCTTGTGGTTAATCAATAATCTCACTCTCTTTTCTTCCTCTCTCTTTCTCTCCCCTTTTCTCTCTCTCTCTCTCTTTCTCTCTTCTTTGCAATACAAGATCTTGGCTGCCATGGCAATAGGAACCATGGCAATGCATAGGTAAATAGTTTTCTCTTTGAATAAGTATGTAAGGAAATAAAAATAAATACAGACGACACATGGGCCAGATCCTCCCTAGTGTTCAGTTTACTGCCTTGGGAAGAAATTATCTGCAAATGATACAGTCAGACTACTTGACAAATTTGTGACTCTTTTTGGATATTTACTTCCTTAAGAGAAAGGTTGGAAGTAAGGGCAAAAGAGGGGGCTGGTAGCCACACACCTGAGTAAAGTTTGTCAATCTTAGGGCATAAATTGGACACACTCTATAGTGGGAAATGTTTTCCTAAACCCCTGAGGTTTCAGGGAAGAAACAGAAGAAAGGGAGGGAAAATAGGAGAAGGTGGTTGTCTGGAAATTTTGGAGTTCAAATACCAAATAAGTAATACATTACCAATTACACCTCAGCAAGAGAGACCCAGGTGTAAGGCAGAAGGCTAGAGAGTACTTCATATGTAAGAAGATGGAGGGTATCCTGCATATATCATCTCTAATTTTTTTTTTTTTTTCTTGCCTGGAGATCTCTTTGAGACCGACACATACTTGACAACCTCCTGGGACAGTCACACTTGTTAGGAGGCCTGTATTTTTAAAATATTTCAGCATAGGGGGCGCCTGGGTGGCTCAGTGGGTTAAGCCGCTGCCTTCGGCTCGGGTCATGATCTCAGAGTCCTGGGATGGAGCCCCTCATCGGGCTCTCTGCTCAGCAGGGAGCCTGCTTCCTCCTCTCTCTCTGCCTGCCTCTCTGCCTGCTTGTGAGCTCTCTGTCAAATAAATAAATAAAATCTTTAAAAAAAAAATAAAATAAAATATTTCAGCATAGACAGTATAACACAATACACATACTAGTCTGTTTAAGATTTAACTCTCTGGCCAATTTTTACTCAAATCAAGAATTCATAGCATAAGTGTAGTTAACTGCCATCATATCAAAAAGGACCACACTTCAGGGGCAGTTGCTTTAGTGCTTCTGCTGTCTGTACTTGATCAGTAACCAATGCTCTAGTAATCAACACACCAAATGTCAGTGGTTTTTAGTAGTGAAAAATGGTAGTTGTTGACCAGTCTGCTAAAAATGGCTCTTTTTGGCTTGGTTTTCAAATGACTCTATGTCCAGACCAACACCTGGATTAGAGTAAGGCAAGCTAGGGTGCAAGAAGTTAAGGAGATGCTTTTAGGGTTAGTTAGGAGATTTTTAGGGTCGTGCAAGTACATGGTAGGTACCTGAGTAAGTGATATCCTAAACTTGCCTTGCTTGTCTCCCTCTAGTCCCCACCCTGGTCAACCATTTGTGAGTTTTTTTGCTGCTTTGTTTTTTTGTTCTTCTTTTCTTAAAGATCTATCTATCCATTTGAGAGAGAGAGCAGATGGGAAGGGCTGAGGGAGAGGAAGAGAAAGAATCAGAAGTAGACTTCTTGCTGAGTGGAGAGTGCCATGTGGGGGTCAATCCTACAACCCCAAGACCACAACATGAGCCAAAATCAAGAGTCAGATGCCCAACTGACTGAGCCACCCAGGCACCCCTAAACATTTGTTTAGAAGCATTTCTGGGGGCGCCTGGGTGGCTCAGTGGGTTAAAGCCTCTGCCTTCGGCTCAGGTCATGATCCCAGGGTCCTGGGATTGAGCTCTCTGCTCAGCGAGGAGACTGCTTCCCTTCCTCTCTCTCTGCCTGCCTCTCTGCCTACTTGTGATCTTTGTCTGTCAAATAAATAAATAAAATCTTAAAATAACTTTAATCCTCTCCAACAACATTTGCTGCCTTCCCTTGGGCAGACAGTAGATATATCAAAATCACCATCAGCTCATTGGATATAGGGTTCACTTCATCTATCGTGCCCCTATCTTGGAATTAAAATTAGGAAGGGAGGTCAGCTGATTAAATGTTCATGTTGACATTTTTCAATAGAAGAAAAATCAGGGGGAAATTAAAACCAAATAAAGGTGGCTGGTTGATAAAGAGCGATCAGTAACTCTTTTTCAAATTCTGAATCCATGACAGATACTAAACCCTGTCTGGTCTCAAAAATAATTCCACTTAGTGGAAAATAGAACTTTTGATCAATTTTATTGTTATGGTCCTAGAAAACTGGGTCTTACTAAAGCCAAATCTATGACAAAGTGGGCCTTAATTACTGAAAAGGTTACGGCCACTTCCTTTCACTCTTAAGGGAGATGGCACTGAGCTGTACCTCCTATATGAAAATAGTCTCTGGTCCATCCTTATCTTCTCATCTAGTTTCTCTGTAACGTCCTCTCTTTCAGTAGTGGTCAGGACCCTGAAAGGGATCAGTTTGTAGTCAGTCGAATTTCAGCCTCTGGTAGAAATTAATCATCAATTTATGGAAGGAGTTAGGGTAAAGTCTGAAGCCATGGGACAGAAGAATTACCAATTTGAAATTAGCTAATTTTATTGAGTGCTTAAGAGGGTACTGTACTTCTCTGAGCATCTGACCTATATAGCATCTTATTTAATCCTTGTAACCCTCTGACATAGATATTGAACATCCCCACTTCACAGAATTAGAAATAGAGGAACAAAGAGGCTGAATAACTTGCCCCAAATTTTCATAGCCAGTAAGTAAGGCAATCAGAATTTATGCAGTCTGGCAGTGCCTGGCTGGTTTAGTCAGTTAAGCGCCCAACTCTTGCTTTTGGCTCAGGTGACCATCTCAGTGTCTTGAGAGAGAGCCCTGTGTCAGGCTCCTGTCTTCACTCAGCAGGGAGTCTGCTTGAGATCCTGTCTCCTTCTCCCTCTGCCCGGGCTTGTGTGCTCTCTCTTTTGCGCTCTCTCTCTCCAAATAAATAAATAAATAAATAAATAAATAAATAAATAAATAAATCTTTTTAAAAATTTGGCTCTAGGGTCTGGCTCTAGAACCCCCATTCTTAAATGGTGCATTGCACTTAATGCTAATGGGATTGCCTTGACAAATATGAACACTAATGAGTTAAACAGATAACTCCGGTTGTAGTTGGACTGAATTCTAACCAAATCAACTCATTAAGCCACCAACAGTTTACATTTATCTATAGGAAACTAGACAAAGAATGTAATTCCCAGTCTTAATAACAAACACCCATGGCTTTTGTCATTTGCATCATTTAATCTATATTTACCTTATGGAAATTATGCTAGCTGCTCACAGAAACAAAACAAAACAAAACAACCCCCAAACAACAGGAAAGAAAATAACATCCTTGCTTTTCCTGGCTTTTTAAGAAATCATCTGTTCCAGCTCAGCTTTGTGAGACTGAGGTGGTAGAATCTATCGTCCACTCTCTTGTATTATGAAGACAATAATAACAAAACGCTGAGAGGCAGAGACCCAATTTGGAAGAAAATGGGTTCCCTCTCATTTTCAGATACTAGAAGTCATCTTAGGAAAATCTGATTTGCCCCCTATTTCTGACATACATAAAAAAATAGATCCCAATACATCAAGCTTAAGCCATGTAGTTCTTTAGACCACACCCTGAAACCCTATTATAAAACAAACAAAAAAATAAAGCCATCAACTGGTATCTTGAAATGTCAGGACAAAAGATACAATGTGTATACCAGAAAAAAAAAAAATTCCCAAGTAAGTGAATAATTTATTTTTTCTGTTTCAATTTTAGGAAATTTTTCAACTCATGTTTATCTTTTTCATATCCTTGTGAAAGTAGTGACTTTCCAGAAATTGAAATTCCAAAAACTGAAATTCCAGAGACATAAGAAGATGTGGCCAATTCAAGAAGACCACAAAGTATTTGACACTCCTCCCATTAAGAGATGAAATCTATGTCTTCACATTTCAAATCTGGGCAGACCCTGTGACTGTTCTGACAAACAGAATACAGTGGAAATATCACTGGGACTAAGAAATCAGAAGCTTCTACTGTCTCTTTTTTGGAATATTAACACTTGGAGCATGCTATAGACTATTTGTGACCTCCCAAAATTCGTATGTTGAAGCCCTAAATCACAAGGCGATGCTATTTGGAAGTGGGATCTCTTGAAGATATTAAGCTTAGATTGGTGAAATTTATTAGATTAAGGGTGGGGGTAGGATTAGCAGCCTCATAAGAATAGGAAAAGAAGATCTCTGACGCAAGGAAAGGCCATATGAGCACAGAGCCAGAAGGTGGTCATTTGCAAGCTAAGGAGAAGGCCTTCAAGATCCAGATTTGCCAGTACTTTGATCTTTGGATGTTTCACTGTCCAGAGCCGTTATAAATAAATATCTGTTTAAACCACCTAGTTTATGGTATTTTGTTAAAGCAGCCTGAGCTAAGACCGAACCCTAAAACCGCCATCGGACTACAACCACACGAGAGACTCCGAGTAAGGAATACCAAAAACAAGTCCAGTGAACCCATAGAACCATGAGTTACATTAATACGTTTTAGTTTTAAACCCTAAGTTTTGGGGTTGTTTATTATACAGGAATAGATAAACAGATGGTAAATTCGGAAGACTGAAAAGATGAAAACATAGTGCCATTTAACAACTATAGAGCATTTAAAAATGACTTAAGTTTTCTCAATTCTATTTTTCTCGTCTGAAAAACTCTAATTTTCCTTTCTCAACTGAAGCTAATCTCATAAGGATGTTTTAAGATGTCCTAAAAATTAATAAACTACAAAGCACCTATAAAAGACCAAAGTTATTATTATGAATATTTTATTAACAGATGATGCCTACTATAAATTGTAGTTGTTTTCAAAGCCAGAAGTTGGACTGGAAATATTGGAAATACTAATGAAACAATTTAGAAATTAGCTAATTGTGATTTCCTGGATATAACAGTTAAGGAATTATATCAATCATCTCTTCTGTAACAACAAATGTGCTCCTGAAAATTATGCCAAAAATTGGTAAATTCACAAATATAAAGCACAAATGTCTGGAATCACCTTATTCTGTTTATGGAAGATGTTAATACTGACATCAATAAGTAAAAATTCTGACCAACCGTGTGCTGTTTCCTTTGGTAGTTTCAGAAAGTTCTGCTGTCGACCACTGAACTGTGCAATGCTCAAATAAAAGCAGAGAAAAGGCAAATACAGGTGTTTTTTTGGTAGTGTCAAGTAAGCAATATACTGAACAGCAAAATAGCACTAAGTGGGACTGTTTTTGCAATAATAACAGATGACTTCAGAGGAGTACTTACAGTGGATAAAACAGTTCTTTGCTATTTTATTTGATTTCTGTGTCAGTTAGGGTTATTTATGCATAAGAAATTATCAGTAATGCAACAGAAAAACATAATTTATTCCAAGTATATAGGTTAGCTCACAGAAATGAAGTTAGAAAAATGAAGGCTATGGAGGATAAGAATCACTGTTATCGGGGGATCTGGAAGTAGGAATGATTGGTAGTATCTTTAGATTATAACCATGGGAAGGAGCTTCTTCACTTGAGTCATCTGATGGAAATGTAATTTCCCAAGTGAGATGGTCTGATTGGTGCTTTGGGTCACAAGCCACTCCTGATCTGTGGAATACTGCACCTGACTGACAGTTCCACCAAGTCTTCTTATCATCATCGAGACATGGTGCTTCTCTTAGTTTAAATTCTCTAGAAGCATACCTTGAGATGACAGTTTATCTGCAAATGATGCTTTAAGTGCTTCTGGGAAAAACATAAAAGGATGTGGGAAGGGAGGTGAACAAGGAGGAAGTCAACCAGGAGTGGGATCCCAGGAAAATTATGTCCAGGGTAACGTCATCCTGATCCTACAGGGGAGCTCCACGATATAAGTGGGGTCTAGTGTCATCTCAACAGGATTTCATAGTTCTGTACCCACTCTCAGTGGTTATGGGCTTTCTCTGGAGACGGGAGTTTGTAAATCCTCAGGCACCTTTGTCTTTTTGGGCATGCAAGGCAAAGTGTGCTAGTAGACCAAATAAACCAAAGACAGTCCTTCAGAAAAAGCTGCCAAAGGGGCATGTGGCAGAGCACTCGAAAAAAAAAAAAATAAAAATAAAAGAGTAAATGTGGCCTAAGGAATTCTGGGAACTATACTTTTTTTTTTTTTTTTTAAGATTTACTTATTTATTTTAGAGAGACGGAGAGCCTGAGGTGCACATGAATGGAGGGAGGGACAGAGGGAACTGGGAGAAAAGCAGAGACCCCCTGAGCATGGAGCCTGGGGCTCAATGGGGCTCCATCCCACAACCTGTGAGATCAGGACCTGAGCAGAAACCAAGAATCAGCTGCTCAACTGACTGAGCCACCCAGGCGCCCATGGGAGCTTATTTCTTTAAAGGAAAACAGCACAGGGGAGGGATGTTGGGTAAATGAAAACAATAAAAAGCCCATTGTAATATTCAAACCACTTAGTGAGATTAGAATCTTTATTTTCCCAGTTTTTAAACCCAGGGAAGTTAACTTTTGTCACTGATCTAGTGGTAAGACCAGGACCCACTGGGCCAGTGATTTTTTTCATCATACTCTAAAACAACAGACTTAGCAGCATTGTATATTTCATTTGCTTTTTTTTTCCCCCCTCCATTTGCTTTTTGCTTATAGAAATGGCCAATGGTTTCAGCAGAGGGCATTGCACATTGTGTGTGCAATGTTCTCACCCACATTCCAGTTAACAGATTCTCCTAAAGAGTTTTCCAACATAGGCTTTGTGGCTCCCACACACCAGGATGAAAATAGAGTCCCAGGTAGGATTCAAGAAGCTATTTCTTAGGATGGGTACATATACCTTACCAGAAGAGGCAGATAATTATGGGTATATGAGAAGGAAAAGACATGCCATTCCTTCACCCTACTTAAAACAAGTAAGAATGAAATTTTTATCCCTTAGCAAAATAATGGCAGAAGGGAAGAAAAATTTAGGAAGAGATGACCTTCTGCATTCTACAGACCACAATTTCAAATGGCTATTTTAGTATGGAAAACAAAGGCATGCAAATAAGAATGCAAAATATCACTACCTCTTTCATAGTATTTCAGGGGTGGAGAAGAGCAAAAGGGGAGAATTAACCTTGACAGTTCCATATCCTAACAAATGAGCATAAAACTCTTGTCATTCAAGAAAACATTCTGGAAAAGTGGGCTCACTCCATGGTGCTTCATTGCTTAAGCACCATGAGAGAGTTTAAGAAATGAAATGAAACAGGATTTCCCTAGAAGGAAAGGTCATATTTTATTTTTCCCATAAATCCCAAACATTTGCAGGCAGGGCTGTCTGTATAACTTGTGGGACCCAGTGCAAATTGGAAATATGGGCTGTTGTTAAAGAAGGAGGAAAAATAAGTGTCCTTATACAGTATAAGCCTTTCTCCTTTTTTCTGAGGTGTCTCAACTATATTTTTTATTATTTATTGTCTGGATCTTTTAAGTGCCTGCATTTCACTGTTCTCTTCTGGGAACGTCTTCCACCCCATCCTAGGTGGTCTTTCCATTACTCACAACAGAAGACATGGCCTTGTTCCTGTTATTCTCTGACATACAATCTGAAGGCTTCAACCTGGACAATCTAGCCAGTCCCTGACACTCTTCCTCATTGGCATTGGATGTGGAAATGTAAGTCTAATGCAGACAGCTACACTGGAGGTAGGGGGAGTCTCTTTTTGGAGGGAACTGGGACTTTTTGTGTTTATTTTCTAAGCAGAAAATTACGATTTCATGGTTTCACTGAACAAGTATAACCAGGACTTAGGTTTTTCAATATGCATAGCTAGTGAAATGCATTTTTCAAAAGTAAAAGTAAAAAAAAGTAAAAGTAAAAAAAAATATCCCCCCCCATCTTGTGCTTGGGCATATTGTTTTTAGACTGTGAGACATATATAGGCCCTCTCTTTATGGCTGGCCTGAAAAAAATGCTTTTGCTGTCCATCTTATCCTTTCTACTTCTAGAATAGTACATTTATTTGCCCATTGCTTCCTCCCTAATCTCTCCCCATTAACACAGAGAAGAACAAAGTTGGATTTTCCTTACTCGGTTTGGACTTGATTGGTGATTGCCAGCACTGTCTCTGGGGCTGCTGCTTAGGATCCATTTTCATCCCTCATTATGCCAGTTCTTACAAACTTTCCCTCCCTTCGTCTCCTTTCCCCCTACAAGTCAGTGGTCTCGCAGCCAGTAGAAGCTAGAGCTGTCGAGGCCTTGGTTCTACAACAGCCTGAACATCCTGATCTCATGAAGAGTCCCTCGCCCTCCCACCCACTCCCAAGTATTCTGTAAAAGGGAGGCCAGCATCTACAAATGAACTCTTATATACAGAGGTTTTAACAAATCAAAAGCGACAAGATCTTGGAGCAGGCCATCTTAGCCATCCCTCATGCACACCTCTCACTCCTAGTGGGCTTCAGAGTACAGTTTGAAAATCACTGATTGGGCTGAACTTTTCATTTACAGACAAAGAAAATGAACATGTTGGTAACTTGCTCAAAATTGCAGAGCTTATGAGTCACAGAAGCTAGGTCCCCCAATCCAGGGGACTTCTTTTCTCAAAAGGTTGGAGGATAGCTGTGGGTAGATAAAGTAAACTGAATCCATGAAAGCTCAAAAACACCATTCTGTAGTTACTTCATGGTGATGGTTTCAATCCTCTATCCCCCCCACCCATTCTTAAAAGGCATCATTAAAGAAAAGTTCAAGTTTTGGGGGCCAGACCATGCATAGTTTTAAATCCTGTATCTGCCTATAGCTGACTTGCATTGGGCATCTTGGAGGCTCAATATCTTATGTGTAAAATGGGGATGACAACATCTATATGATAGGGCTTTTATAAAGATTAAATTGTAATTAGGTATTGAGCTTAGAGAAGGAAAATGTAGGGACCACCTCTCTCTATGTCAAAGCCCCTAGTGAGGGGATTCCCAGACACCCAGGTACTTCAGGCTGCACTGCTATCCTCCCTACCCCTAGGCTATGTCCTGACCTCCTCACGTGATTACCATAAATAACTCTGTCCCTTGGTGAAGGACTCACCATAGCTGGTATTAGGGTCATGGGCTTTTAATAAGCAAACACAATATAACAGAGATCCAATCAACCGTGTAGATTTAAAAAGGCAAGCCAGAGCAGCCTACATACTCAACAAGATAAGAATGATAAACAGCTTTTAATAAAAAAAAAAAAAAAAAAGAATATTCTACTGCATACAATTTCCTTTAAACTGTCTCACATCTCTCTGGGTGGCTGCTGCTGCTGTTGTACAATCTTGTTGCAAGCAGATATGGAAGGGTATATTCAGTTTAAAGTATCATCCAAAGAACTGAGTATTTAGGAGACAAAATGACCCTACACCTCATCTTTTCAGCAGAGAGCTCCTTTGTGATTTTTCTGGTCTGAGAGCCAAAGACCCACTCATCAATGCAAAAAATAGGATGGATGGGTGCAATTCTAGCTGTGAAAAATAGCAAATATGAAGTGTGTGTGTGTGTGTATGTGTGTGTGTTTGCATATGTGCATTTGTCTGAATGTGTAGGCTCAGAGAATAAGTATATGAATGTGGCTTATAATGACTACAGTGAAAAAAGTAAAAACAGGCAAAAATTCTCATCCTACATACATGGTATTCCCTTTTCTTGATAGGGAAATACAGGTGGGCTATGCCAGTTTTTATTTTAATCAAAGTGATCAGTAGGGCATAAATTCCAAACTAGGGGGAAAATAGTACAAGACTATCTTCAGAAAACCACAAAAAGACAATTAAAGAAAAAAATAAGTAAAAGTTATCAATACACAATAATACATGTTACAACTAAAATAAACAAAAGATTAAGAATGAATGTAGATATTCAGGTAAATCAAATGCAAACAAAATGAAAGTAAGGGTAGCAATATTGATATCAGACAAAATAGAATTCACACAAAAATATTACATTGGACAAAAGACAAAGAGTGACTATATATACATATACATGTATATTTATACACATGCATATTCATTCCAGTGTATATACAATGGAATATTACTCAGCCATAAAAAGATGAAATCTTGCCATTTGCAATGACATGGATAGAGCTAGAGAACATAATGCTAAGCAAAATAAGTCAGTCAAAGAAAGACAAATACCATATGATCTTTCTCATATGTGGAATTTAACAAAAAACCCCAAATGAGCAAAGGATAAAAAGAGAAAGACAGAGATAAATGAAGAAACTGACTCTCAACTATAGAGAACAAATTGATGGTTACAGAGAGGAGGTAGGTGGGGGGATGGGTTAAACAGGTGAGGATTAAGGAGTGCATTTGTCCTGATGAGCACAGGGTGATGTATGGAACTGTTGAATCACTATATCATATACCTGAAACTATATAACACTATATGCTAACTAACTGGAATTAAAATAAAAACATAAAGTGCAGACTACATGGTAAAACAAACAAACAAACAAACATACAAAAAACACCAACCAACGGACCAAAAAACAAAAAAAAAACAGTATTTGGATCAAAGGAACTCAAACAAGAGTAGATACTATATAATTCCACTGTTATTTATAATAAGCAGCCTATGGTGAGCTGGTGGTCTTTGGGTGGTTGAGTAGAATTGATTGGAAACTGTCAGAAAGAGACTTTTTGTGGTAATTATGTTTCTCTATAACCTGTGTATAAAATTTTCAAATTATATTGAGCTGAATATTCAAGATATGTGCATTTCGCTATATATAAAATATACCTAAATAATAAAAGAAAAAATATTACATTGGACAAAAGGATTTGCCTTGTATAATTGATGGGTATAATTTATAATAAATCCATAATATTCATTTTACTTTTATGTACCCAGTGAAATGGCAGTGAAATATATAAAACAAAAACTATTAGAAAAATAAAGAAAATTCACCAAAATCACAACATTAGAAGGATATTTTAGCACAACTCTTTTAACCTTGGATAGCTGAAGTAGATTAAGGAGATGAAATAAACAAACAGGTAAATACATAAGTGAGGATGCAGGGGACTTTTTTGAAAAAAAGAACAAAATAAACAATTTGAACAGAAATCCTTTCAATGGCTAGATTGTGTTCCTTGATCTGCTCTGCATTTACTTCTTCAACCAATCTCTTTGTATTTGCAAGCTTGCACATTCTCACATCAGCATGTATGCACATTTTTGCTCTCTCTTCCTAGAATACTATTCCCAGATAATTTGAGTAGATCCCTCTCCCAACTTTAGGTCTTTGTGCTGCCTGACCTCCTGCTTTACCCTTTCTATACTGTGACCTAGCTCTCCCTCTCATGCTTCCAGCCCTACTTTCTCTGCTTTTTTGTCTTTGGCATTGTTCACTATCTAACATATTGTGCATTTTCCTTATTATCTTTTTTTGTTGTCTTCCCCCATACTCCAAATATAAATTCTCTGAAGGCAGGGATTTTTATCTAATTTGTTCACTTTTGGACCACCTAGAATAATGTCTGATACACAGCATGAACTCAATAAACATTTGTTGAGTAATTAAAATTTAATTTTTATATGCTCTCAGATTGCTGAATGAGCATATACTGGGCACTAAGTAACACCTTGATATAGTTCAAATATTATGAAGTATATAGCCACCTTTTAAATAATAACATAACAGAATAATAATATCAGAGAACATAATAACTTTAGGAAATTTTCCCTACAAAAGTTATCTTCCCTAAAGAAGATCCTTCTTTCCTTAAATTCCGAGGGAATCTATAGTGGGTTCATGATCCTCCTGAAACAGACCCTAAGAAAAGGAGTTTATTTAGGTGGTGTAGGAAGTGCCAGCAGTGGAGGGACAATGATACAGGAAAGCAAAAGCATCCAAGGAAGGATGAATTGTTCACCTGGCTGTAAGGCTCTGTCATGGGTGCTAACTCCCACAAGGGAAACTCTGGAAAACCTTATCCCACACAAGAAACAAGGAAGCTGGGATATTTATACACCAACTCCTATCAGTCATTGATAGAGAGGTGTTGCTGAGGATGTTAATTTGTCTAATGTTCCCAGGCAGTTGTGGACAGTTCTAGAAATGCAGACACTGGCAGTTTAAGAGCCCACAAAAATGACAGAGTCAGAGGAATAATGCTGGGGACTTGTCAGCTAATGTTATATAACCCAACACCATCCTGACATCCCAAATATGGGAACATTCAGAAACTCTACCCTCAGTGATTCATAATACGCAGCAATAATTCATAGTAAGTAGCAGTAACTTTGAAGCTTCTCCAAGAGACTTGCAGAGCAGGGATCTTAACACATGGGAGATGGAAAAAGATCAGGGAAAATAAGGCAGACACTGCAGTGCTAATGGTGATATGCTTACACGCATGATACCTACTTGGGACTCTTGGAAACATTGTTAGAAACTTGGAGACTATGGAGAACCTGTTACCATAGAAGGTGTCTGTTAGACTTTAGTAAGTTACATAAAAAAAAAGATCAAGTACACAGAGAAATATAATCTCAGTGTGAGTTCAGATGTGGATGATTTAATGAAAGAAAATATAGTTCAGAAACAGAGTCAAGTGTTGTTATGACTTTGTTAAATTAACATTTGTTAAGTGGAGCACAGGATACCAGATGGCTAGCTGCTGTTCAAAAAAAAAAGCACAAGAGAAATTGAAATAGAGAAGTTTATTACTCATAGATCCTGGAATAAGTGTGCAGCACAGATCCAGGGGCCACATGAGGAGGTTAAGGCAGGGTGCAGGCAGAGGAAGAAAGATAGGACCTAAGTCTGTCTTTGTTAGGATGTATGAGTAGAGTGCTTTGGGTTTCTTAGAATAAGGTCATATTGGTCAATTCAAACCAAAAAAAGTGGGGTTTTGTTAAGCTCCACAGGGGTCTTTCCTAAGGCATACACAAGTGGAAAGCCTTGTGAGGCTGAAAAGACTATTAATCGAAAATGCTGTTGGGTGGCTCAGTTGGTTAAGCGGCTGCCTTCAGCTCAGGTCATGATCCCAGCATCCGGGGATCAAGTCCCTCATCAGGCTCCTTGCTCCACAGGGAGCCTGCTTCTCCCTCTGCCACTCTGTCTGCCTGTACTCTCTCTCTCTCTCTCTCTCAATCTGATAAATAAATAAATAAAATCTTAAAAAAAAAAAAAAAGAAAATGCTGTTGGGGAAGTTACATGAGGAATTTAACTTTGCTTGTGACTCTATGGGCTGTTGTTTAGGTCATGCACTTGCATAAAGGACTAATATCAGTTTAGGGTCCTGCAGTCTGCCAGACAAAATGGATACTGAGGCAGCAATACCATGGAGTATCTTAGTTAAAATCTCAACAAGTCTGCATGAGAATTTTGTGACATCTCTAACCATTGCCTAAATAAAGGTGTGCTCAACAAATTGTTTCTGGAAAATCTATCTAATTTGGGGAAGTCGGGGGGTGATCCTTAGCTTATAATAAAGTCAAGAGAAATAAAATACTTAGATATAAAAAATTAAACTGTGAAATTAATATAGATAAAAATCATATATCTTTAAATATGAAAGAAATGAATTTCCATTTGGAAAACATTTTAAAAAGAGTCAATATATTTGACTAAGTATACAAAATTGCATGTTACAAAAAATCAATGATATTAAAATATAATTTGATAATGATAAAATAAAATTTGGTAATGATGGGGCACCTGGGTGGCTCAGTGGGTTAAGCCACTGCCTTCGGCTCAGGTCATGATCCCAGGTCCTGGGTTCAAGCCCCGCATCGGGCTTTCTGCTCGACAGGGAGCCTGCTTCCTCCTCTCTCTCTGCCTGCCTCTCTGCCTACTTGTGATTTCTCTCTGTCAAATAAATAAATAAAATCTTTAAAAAAAAATTTGATAATGATAAAAATACATTGTAATATATTTGATAGACTAATATCAGTATCCTTAATATATAAAAAGCTGTTAAATGTGATTAAAAATAAACATTACCATGTCTAATAAACTTACTGAGTCTTAATAGTAACTAAATCAACCAGAACCAAAGCAAGTATTTCATAATTTTTTAGGAGGTGTAATTTATCAATTTTTTCTTTTATGGATTGTGCTTTTGGTATCAAGAACTCCTTGCCTAGCTCTAAATTTCAAAGATTTTCTTCTGTTATTTTCTAAGTTTTATAGTTTTATATTTTACATCTGTGATCATTTTGACTTAATTTTTATATAAGGAATGAGGTTTAAGTAAAGATTCATTATTTTCTTTTGTCCATTTTCTATTAGGTTGTTGAATTGTAGATAGTCTTTACTCATTCTGGATACAAGTCCTTTGTCAGATATTGTATTGTGAATATGTTTCCTAGTCTATTTTCCTAACTATCATTTTATAAAAAGTAAACTTTAATTTTGATAAAGTCTGACATATCATGATGAAGACTGTGAAGAGTATGATTAGATCTTTAATGTTTCAGATAAGAATACTGCCTCCTCTAAGGGCATGAAGATACTCTCCTGTGCAGTTTTTGAAAATCTTTGTCATCTTATCTTTTACATTTAGGGCTAAGATCTATCTTGATTTGTTTTTGTGTATGAAGTATGGGAGAAATTGAAGGTTTGTTTATTTGTTTGTTTCTCCCACACTAATATCCAGTTGTTACAGCACTATTTGTTAAGTCTACTTTCCTACTGAATTGACTTGGTAGTTCAGTTAAAATCAATCTATCTATCTATCTATCTATCTATCTATCTATCTCCTGAGTCTATCCTGTTCCATTGCTCTATTTGTTTGTCTTTATGCCAAAACCACAGTCTTTGTTAATGTAGCTTTTATAATACATCTTGAAATTAGGTAATGATAGATCTTCAACTTACTTTTTCTTTGTCGAGATTATTTTGGTTATTGCACATCATTCGCATTTCTATACAAATTTTAGAATAAAATTACAATACTTTCAAAAAAGTCTTGCTAAGATTTCAATTGAGATTTCATTGAATCTGTAGATGAATTTAGAAAAATAGGTATTTTAACAATATTTTTCTAATCCATGAACATGGTATATTTTTTCATTGATTTAGATTGTTTTAAATTTCTCTCTGCAATGTTTTGATCTTGGGAAAGGCAAGGCTGGCATTTTCAGATAATTACCAAAAAAATCGGTTTTAGCAGCCAAATAAGCCTTATCCTTAAAAGAGTAGTAAATTGCTTCCATTAAGCGATTTGAGCAAGTAAGAATGCCAATCCTGTAACAAGATTATTCCATCAGGAAAACTTATTAAAGTCCTTAAAAAAGGACCTAGTGCATGTTAGGTATTATTACCATGAGTTATTGAAGCTCAGTATGAATTCATTTTATACCAAGGCCCTGACAGAATGGTTTCAGGCCAATTTTGATGGAAGAAAAAGAAAGTTATAGCATAGAATATAATTTGAGCTGATTAGGGCTCCTTAGAGAAGCCTTTTGTAACTAGGAGGAGCAGAAAAGCATATCTGCTATTTGCCTGGGATGCAGATGGAACCAATGAGTGATGGAGAGACACCGAAATGCAGCCTGAACTACTGTGCAACTTTGCCCCTAGACATCTCTGTTAACTTCCTGAAATGGAGGAAACTTCAAGGCCTTCCCAATTTGCCCTGGGGACATGGCCTCCTTCTTCACTGTTAGCAGAAAAGGTAGAGAGGGGAGTATTTCAAAGAGCCACTCTCCCTGCCCAGAGATCTGAAACTTCCTCCACCCACTGTTGTCATGTTCTCTAGTTAGACTGCTGAAGATCAAAAGCTGTCTCCAGCTGCCTGCCTCTCCACACACACATACTGAAAAGCTAATCACATTAGTCACTTCATAAGGAATAAATTATTTCCTCTCCACTTTGATTTCTCCTCTTCTCTCCCTGTGTTATGGCCAGTAAATGGCTCTCTCCATATCATTCTATCCAGGAATTTCCTTTTTTCCTTATCTATTATGTCACAAAAGCTCTTTTTCTGTGGTTTGGACTATCTCCTTGAGACTAGCAGCTTCAAGATCTAGATATGCTCCCATAACCCGTATTTAAACCGCCCCTCTCAGGGCTCCATTAGCATGCCTTCATAATTCAAGAAGTCTAAGTGTCAAAAATAACTGAAAGAGCAATTTATTCCTTACAAGAATATATTTACCATTCAGATGCTGAGCATCTTGTTTTTGAAAGTACAGATTCCAAGGCTATACCTTCAAAACTCTAATTCTGTATGTACGTGGAAGGGGGCCAAGAGGTCTGCTATTTACCAGTTATATGCTACATGACATTGCTACAGGTGGTCTGAGTACCATGCTTGGAAAATCTCAGGGTAAAGAGCAAAGAATAAATGAGTCGCATAAGGATGAAATGGTAGAACATAGGAAGGAAATGACACATTTTAGAATTTTACTAGAAGGTAAAGACCCTGCAGGTTTGTCCTTTCTCACCTGGTCACTGGGAGCATTACTGATGGCTAAGGTTGAGGTCTGCAGTGGATGAACATGATGTTACTTCTCCTTCAGTTTGGTTAGACTCAATAATTCTTCCTTGCTGACCTCGGCCCACTTCTGCCAAGGCACCACAAATGCTATCTCTCAGCCATAACCTCTATCTAGCTCCTGGTTTAGGCTGTCACTGTTTTATATATAGCCTTTGCTGTGGTTTTTCTGCATATTTCTCAGATGCTAAGGGTCTCAGTTGGTCTCCCCCTGGAAGTATCCAAAAGCTGCCGATCACTTTATGCTGCATAAGAGCTGAAGGAACCTCAGGAGGATTGTTTTTTTTTTTTTTTCCTCCTGAGCAGCCCAGCAGGCATTTCTAACATACTGCATGGGTGGTGCCATAATCAAGATGCAGTCCTTCTGAGACAGCTAGATATCCTTCCATTCTTCATATAAGGAAGTGAGGAACATTCCCCACACAATGAGGTTCAAATTTGTCTTGTTGGATACCCATTTCCAATATGGGTAACTGTATTCTACGTCTGGCAAAAGTCACTGTTGCAAGGAGTTGGCCCATTAGGGCCTTGGAATTTTTAGCTGTGTATCTCTAGAGATAGCAGAAATAAGAAGTTCAGTTTCTCCCTCTCTCTCCACAGCTCTCCCTCTTTTCTGAGAGTTACTCAGTCAAAACTTATTTCTATAATGTGAAAAAAGTCTCTTTTCAGTAGGAAAAAAAAAATGATGTGAACATGCCAAATTAGGCCAAGATTAGAGATAAGTAAAGATGATCAAGTGACCAGACTGCCAGGAATGTTAAACCACAGACTTCTTCCATTGTTCATTTGCTCCTCCAGAACTTTACTCGGTCTTGTCCCTGACTCTTCAAGGTAGTTTTCTGGTTATTATATGATTTACATATCTGATTTAAAAGAATACATATTACATATATATATAGATAGATATAGATAGATATAATAATATATCTCTCGATAGATAGATAGATAGATAGATAGATAGAGATAGAGATACAGATGTAGATATAGATATATGGGACAAGCTAAATTCCCGCAGCAGCTACAATAGTTGTCCCAAGGTTATAACTGACATTTATTATATTGCTCTTCTACAATCCATTCTAGAATTCCCTTATCCCACTTACTCAACCAGTATTTCAACTAGTTTTTTTACTTGTCTATGATAACCCAGACTTTTATCCCTGAAAGCTTTGAGGCCTCTGTTAGGCTATCATTATTATAATTGCCCATTTGCAGTTATCATTAGATAAGGAAACACAATTCCAGGTGTTCCAGACATGCTCTTTCCTGCCCCTTTTTTGTCTCATTTCAATTCACTCTGACTTCATTGGGTGGTGGGAAACATGATAACACTTTGGAGCACCTGATATTTATGCATTTGTGTGCCATTGACTTATTATAAGACAGTCTTTCGATTAGGACTTTATTTATTACCTTTTTTCATATACCTCCCCCGATATAAACTTCAGCTTAGATCCTATATATAATACCCCTTGAAAAATCTGGATATTTCACTTTTCCTAGTATAGAGTTACCCTTCTGAATAGTTGGGAGTCCCTTTGGGAAACTATTGAAAGAAGTGCTGCTGTATTATATTGTGTTATATTATATTATATTATATTATATTGGATTGAATTGCATTGTGTTGTATTGTATTATATTGTATTTGGAGCCATTACAGGGTTGTTTCTCAAGGAGACCCAGAAACCCCTTCAACTAACAGGTTCTAAGTTTGAGAACTGGCTGAGGTCTGGAAACTAGGTGAGAAATTGTGATTTTTCTAATCAGGTAGCTAACGTTCACCTCCTACTCACTAGGTATTGGTCATGTTTTGATTAAATGGTTCAATCAAGACTCTAGATGACTATCTGTTGTAGTTCTTTGCTGAATGACAGAGTATTTTCTAGGCATGGAAGCTAAAACTTGAAACAGGCTATTGGTCTATATATAAATGAGAAGGTCTATCTCTAGGAAGGCAAGCATTATCTTTTGAGGCACCTAATTCAATGAAGTATTTTCATAGTCTATAGGCAAGGAAGGCCGCTATGCTCCATCAAGGGGGAATGGAATTCTGCTGCAAAAGAATCTGGAGGTTCAAGGTTCTCAAGCACATCTATTCAGATATTCTCAATCCAGATCTCAGGTTTCACCTCCTTCCGTCAGGACCTTTACTTTAGCATAGGAGACTTTCTGGGACCATGAATTTTCCTTTGTAAATCTGTAACGCAGCAATAGGCTGGTATTCTGTACAGTCTACTCTTGGTTTATAGGAGATGAGGAGCTCTTGGAATCATATGATGAATCTTTATTGTTTTTATGCAATGCCTCTATTTGTCTCACCTAACCTGGATTTTCTTCCCTTGAGGCACTAATGACATTTAACATCAACCAAGAACCCTGTCTTTGTATCTCCCCAATACTGGAGATATTAGGTCAACCAATGCATCCTCTACCACCCAGTTCACCATAGGTAAGATTCTTAGTAATTTGACATGACAGCATGACAATGGTTATCACTACTTTCACTTACCACCAGAAATGGATCATTGCTACCAACTGTCCTGAAAATGATCTATTTTCAAAATGCTGTTCTGAAAATCTTTTCCTGGAACCACATTAGTACCAATTTCTTTAGTTTGGATATTCCAAACAGTGACTTCTAAGAGAAATACTCGAACCAACTATTTTACTTGTGATACAAGCTCAGGAAATACCAGTAGGAGAGTGAGGAAATAAGATGGAAAAGGAAAATAGATATCCAGAAGGATTTGTTATCAGACACATTACTACCAGGGGTAGTTGAAGGTTGAGTCCAATGGAACCAAAATAGAAATGTATCTCTGACGTATCTCCACTGAAGAAGAAGTTCAAATATTTATTACCCAAATCCAGAAACTCATTGCTTGAGAGGTATTCCTAAGGGGCATTAATTCTTTAGCATTTTGGTCCTGCTGTAGAGTAGTCAAAGCAAACCTTAGGTGCCAGAGAAGCAAATAAATGAATGTGCTGACAGAAGTCAGGTTGACACGCACCAAATGAGTGAGGGTGAGGTGGTAAAGGTGGGGCGCCAAGAGCTGTTACTACAGAGATAGTTGGCAAATTTCATGTTTGGTAGCCCTAAGTGATTTTCAGATGCTTTTTAAAAAATATACAAACCAAAAAACAAAATTATTTGTTCTCATTAACTGCACTTCCACCCGTTGCACTTTCATTCTTTTTTCTGCAAGGATTATCTAAGGGAGTGCTAAAGTCCAGATTGACTACCTTAAATATCTTCCTGACTTACAATGCCAGTTAGTGTATAAAAACCAAAAATTGAATTCATTATGATTTCTGAAATCATATGCTTTCACTACCTTTATGTAGTCAAACTTAATGTGAACATTTAAAATTATTTAATCATAGGGGCGCCTGGGTAGCTTAGTCGGTTAAGCATCTGCCTGCGGCTCAGGTCATGATCCTGGGGTCCCGGGCTCAAGCCCAGCATCTGGCTTCCTGCTTAGAGGGAAGCCTGCTTCTCTGCCTCGCCCTGCCTGCGGTTCCCCCTACTTGTGTGCTTTTTTATTTTCTCTCGCGCTGTGTCAAATAAATAAATAAAAATCTTAATTTTTTAAAAATTATATAATCACATATGTTCAGCCAAACCCTCAGCATCAGAAAATATCTGTCTGCTTCAAGACTTTTTGACTTTTCTGTGTTTATGCCATTCTTCTTCTAGTGGACAGCAGCATTTAGTACAAGATAGAAAAGAGAAAGTCTCCTGAGATCTAGGCTTGTCTTAATCTTAACAAGACATGTATTGCAATGCCCTCATTTTCAGGATGACTCTAAGGCCCTTCCTAGGTGTGACAGTCTCTGACTTAATGATTTCTGGACAGTGATAGGCAGAGAATTTCTATTCCTCCAACAGTCCAGGCAGGTTGTCTTGGCACCAGATGGGACTGCTTTCTAGTTCCCTCCTTGACTATCTCATTCCAGCTCAGCTCTGGGGTGAAAATATATTATGCTTCACTAATTACTGAAGCTGCCTGACTCAGATTTATGAAATATTCTGGCTTTCTTCCATATGTTGTGTGTTATCTGTTGCTAATATCTGTGGTGACTGGTGAGTTTGTCTCCAACCGGCAATTTGGAGCAGAGAAGATTGAAGTAGTTGTGGGTAAAATTGGGATTGTGATTCTTCCTTAGAAAAATTCCCTAAAGTTCAATAATGTTATGCTTGAAGCATTTTAGTATGGATGAAAGCACAAGTTTTCTTTCTTCTATTATTGTATCCTTCAAAAAGCTAATGAAAAATGTAGCATGAGGGCCGTGTAGCCACAGAGCAGATGGGCCAAAGGACCAGGGACAAAGCTGCTTCACTTTATGCAAAAGAGGACCTTTCATAATGGGACCCAGTATCTGATGTAAAGCTATTAGGAATTCCTCTCCATAGCTTAACAGTATCAATTTGAGTTGACAGAATTAGCTTCAAGCAGGTTTCTGATAACTATCTTCTCTTTACAAATGTGTTCCGATACAAGTGATCATAGAATACAATACTGCCAATTTCAAAACAAAGAATGCAGTAGAATATGAAGTATGGGCTCCAGGGACCTTCGGTTCTAAAGCTTCTGACAAAATTCACCATTCTGACCCCTGAGGAGATTATAAGGTAGATTTGTTCTATACCTTAAAAGAACTGAGTAGTGATAATGAATGAATTCTGTTCAACCTGGTGATTTCACTTTAGTTATCACAATATTACTACACTTCAGTTTTATTTTTTAATGATCGCTTTCATATCTGATTCTCTCTTATATTTAGAAAAAGATACAAGATATGTATCATTATTTGCTCAATAATTTTAAAAATTTAACTTCTTTTTCATTTAGCCTCATTCTAAATAATAACCAGAAAGTCATAGGCTTGCTGAACTAATTATAATTCTCATTAAAGTAAATGCATATTTTAAAAATACTTTACATGTACCATTTACATAATCATCTGTGCTACCAGTTGTATGAAAGTAACAGGAATAACAGAAAGTAACAGAATAATTAGTTTTTACTTCCTCTACCCTAACCCGTTTAGACACAGCTGGGCCTCACCCTATCACATCATACCCCATAAGTCCATAAAGCCAATACTGCCTATTCCAAGTGGTATCTGTATTCCCCTCATATATTTTGTATATGTTATTTTGGTCTTGAATTATATTTTCTCTGAAATCAGAATTGCTCCATTGTTATTTTCCTTTTCATTTGCCTGGAAAATATTTAATAATAGTAATAACAACAATTACTCAGAGACAACCTTTAACTCAGGGGTTAATTAGTTGTTAACTAATAATAGTAGTTATTAACAACTATATTATTATTATTATTATTTTGAGCCTCCTCAGCTTTACATACACATTTTGTAAGTGGTAAACGTTGAATATTTTTTATCTAATCTCAGATTTCTTAGTGTTTCAATTTTTTTTAAAGTGTAGATCCTTATATTTACTGTAATGTTATTTATATGTTATCTTTTTTTTTTAAGATTTTATTTATTTATTTGACAGACAGAAATCACAAGTAGGCAGAGAGGCAGGCAGAGAGAGAGAGAGGTGGAGGCAGGCTCCCTGCGGAGCAGAGAGCCCGACGCGGGGCTCGATCCCAGGACCCTGGGATCATGACCTGAGCTGAAGGCAGAGGCTTAACCCACTGAGCCACCCAGGCTCCCCTATATGTTATCTTTTTATGTATTGTTTTTAATACATCCTTCCTTTTTCATTGTTTAACTGTTTCCATGTAGCTTACAGACTGCTTTATGACTGAAGTATATACTATATTATATTCCCAGCACCTAGAACAGTAGTATGAACATGAGAGTCAGCCTATAAGTCTTGTTGAACAAATAAAAGGAGTAATGAACACATTTTTTTGTTGTTGCTTATGATTTTTTAGTTTAGATTACCTGCTGATTTGGAAGGTATTTCATATTCTACTAGAACAGTGGTTCTCAAATCTCAAGATGCATCAAATCACCTAGAGGGGCTGGGAAAACACAGATTGCAGGGCCCCACTCCAGTTTCTGATTTAGTAGGTCTGCAGTGTGACCTGAGAAGCTGCATATATTTTTTTAAGATTTTATTTATTTATTTGACAGACAGAGATCACAAGTAGGCAAAGAGGCAGGCAGAGAGAGGAGGAAACAGGCTCGCCGCTGAGCAGAGAGCCCAATGCGGGGCTCATTCCCAGGACCCTGGGATCATGACCTGAGCCGAAGGCAGAGGCTTTAACCCACTGAGCCACCCAGGTGCCCAAGAAGCTGCATTTTTAATTGGAACCCAGGTGATGCTGCAGCAGATGGCTTGGGGCCCACACTGAGAACCCCTGAGTTAAAGGTTGTCTCTGAGTTTCAAAACTCCCAAGCCTAATTTTTTAAAAAATATTTTTCATATTCAAGAATAATATAATAACTTTTGATTACTGCTTATTTATAGAGAAAACTTTTGAGAATCTAGGGTTCTCTCTTCTGCTTTTCTATCTTTAAGGTTTTAGATCCACATTATTGATGCCATTTAACTTAAAATTAAATTTTCAGACCGTTGTTTAGTGAGTTCCTCTTTCATACTCTAGTCTGTGTTTTTCAGAATTTCACTGAAAAAAAACGAAACAACTGTAGTCTAAAACCATGCTTTTCCTCTGCATATTTAGATCATTCTTTCATATAGAGGGATCTTTCCACAGACCTCATGTTAGTTTTTCTCTGTTTTCTTCACCTTCAAACAAATGTGCCTCCCTCTGTTCAGTGTCAGTGATGCTGAATGAAAGTGTTTTTATGGGTTTTTTTTGTTTTTTCTCTTTGATCACCTGAATGATTTTAAAATCCCTTTGGCTAATGCTGAATTGGAGTGACAATTATTTATATCCAGTTCTAGTCATGCTCCTGAGTTTGGAAAGCATTAGCCAAAGGCATGAATATAGTTTACCCCTGTGGCCTCCTCCTCTTTTATTGTAAGGAGGTTCATGTATAGATGACTAATTTTTAACAATTGTCTTTTACCAGAGGTAATATATAAAAATTATCCAGTTGAACAGTTCCAAAGTTCTCCTGTCTCTGCTTCTACCTTTCACTAATGGATATGGACTGAATTGTATACCCCCCAAAATGCATAGATTTAAGCACAGGCCCTCAATGTGACTGTATTTACACATGGGCCTTTAAGGAGATAATAAACATTAAATGAGGTCATAAAGGTGGAGTTCAATTACAATATAATTGATGTCCTTATAAGAAAAGAAAGAGATATCAGAGAAAAGGCCATGTGAAGACAGTGAGAAGACACCATCTGTGAACTAAGGAGAAAGGTCTCACCATGCACCAACCCTGCTGACACAATGATCTTGGCTTTCAGAACTGTAGAAAATAAATGTCTGTTAATTAATCACCCAGTCTATGGTTTCTTCTTATGACACCCTGACTAATGCACACTATGGTACTATGAAGTGGGAAGTTCTTGGACCAAACACCTAAAAATGTACAAGTGGCTTTGAAACTGGGTGATAGAGGCTAGAAGAGCTTTGGGATATACATTAGAAAAAGCCTAAGTTGCCTTGAAGAGACTGTTGGTTGAACTATGGAAGTTGAAGGTGAATCTAGTACAGCCCAGAGAGAAAAGAGGACAGCAATAGAGACAGAATTTATCATCTTAAAGAATACTTACAATACCATGAATATAATGTTGGTATAAGTATGATTAAAGGTGAGTCTGATGAGATAGCAGATGGAAATGGGGAGCATGTATTGGAAACTGAAAGAGAGGTGATTTTTGTTATAAAGAAGCAAAGAACTTTCTGAATTATGTTCTAGTGTTTGATGGAAGGTAGAACTTGTGAGTGATGACCTTAGATATTAGAGGAGATTTCTAAGCAGTGTTGGAAGGAGTAAGGAGACTTATTGCTTATATAAAAAATGTGAGAAAAAGAGATAAATTGAAAGAATTATTAAGCAAAATGAAACCAGAAATTGAAGATTTGGAAAATTCTTAGCCTATCCATACTGCAAACAAATGATAAAGACTACCCTGTCTACAGTTTGGGACAACAGAAATATCTGGTTTTGAGTATGTGTTATCCTTCAAGAAAAGAGAAGAGTTACCCAGGAAGTGATTTAGGTCATCAGGACTGCCACTTCCACCACAGGCCCAGGGAGCAAGGATATTTACTCTTTGGGTTCAAGAGTGGACTCACTTCACTGGCTTGCTATCAGCTGGCCAGGATGAGACCACCTAGTGCCTCAGGGAAAAGGCTTTCTTTAGCACTTAGTCTAGAAGGCTAGGCTTCCACCTAGTGTCATGAGGGTGATGCTGCCAGCTCAATGAACCCCAAGGGCAAAACACTGAGCTAAATAGGGTCATGCTTGAGCCTTAAGATGGAGTGGAATCTGCCTTGCTAGATTTTAGATTTGTTTAGGACCCACCACTTTTTCTGATTTCTTCCTTTAGGAATGGCAATGTCTATCCTATGCCTGTCCCACAATTGTATTTTTGAAGCATATTATAACTTGTTTGGTTTTACAGGTTCACAGCTGGAGAGGAGTTTTGCCTCAGGATAAATCATACCTCAAATCTCACCTATACCTGATTTAGATGAGTTTTGGACTTATAATTGATGCTGAAATGAGTTAAGACTTTTGGAGCTATTGGGAAAGAGTGAATGAATTTTGCTTGAGATAAGAACATGAAGTTTGCAGGGTCAGAAGGCAGAGTACTGGGGACTGAGTTGTGCATGTAAATCTCCCAAATTAATAACTTGAAGTCTTAATACATCATGTGACTATATTTGGAAATGGGGCTTTTAAAAAGATAATTAAAGTTAAATGACATCAAAAGGATGGGATCCTGGGGTACCTGGGTGGCTCAGTGGGTTAAGCCACTGCCTTCGGCTTGGGTCATGATCTCAGGGTCCTTGGATCAAGCCCCGCATTGGGCTCTCTGCTCAGCAGGGAGCCTGCTTCCCCCTGCCTCTCTGCCTACTTGTGATCTCTCTCTCTCTGTCAAATAAATAAATAAAATCTTTAAAAAAAAAAAAGATGGGATCCTGATCCAATAAGATTGGTGTCCGTATAAGAAAAGGAAAAAGAAGCACCAAAACTTTGTTCAAGTATATGCACAGAAAAGAAGCCATGTGATCTATGATGAAGCTGCACTTACCTTCTTTGACTCTAACCACTCAAGCCACTAGGAATTCCTTTGGATTAGACACTGGAATGTGAAACCCCGAAGACCACTTTTCTAGGATTGTATAGAGGCAATGAATGCAATGTTATGAAGTTCCTTCATTATCCTGTGACTGTGGAATCATCTTAGATAACTTTAAAATATCTCATCATAGTTCTAGCCCTTATTTCTATTTAGCAAATTCTCTCAGTCCAATAAACACAAGTGACTAAGAAAAAAAAAAAAAGTGAGTAACCGAAGGCAGAGAAAAATCCTAGTTTTCCTCAGATAGTTCTGAGGTAATTTTAGACTGATATCCAGTAGAGACAGAAGAATTTGCTTTGCCTGAAGTCATTGCCCACTCCTTTTACAAATGCCTCATGTGTGTGGCCCTGCTCAGACAACTGACAGCTTTGCTTCATAATGCAGAGGGAAAAAGCAAGGAGGAGGAGGCCTCTGAGTGGGAGGGAGACTGTGGGAGAACATTTCCTTTAGCTGAGAGGAATGAATGAAGGTGGGTGATGCTTTCCTCAGCTGCCAGATCCATCACCAGTTGCACTCAGAAGAACTTCCATGCAACACCCACGACCAACAGGCCAGCTTCAGGGAGAAGAGAGGCTCTGGGAATGGTTTGTCTAGTTTTCTGGTTTATTCTGGGGGAAATTTAAATTAATAAGGAGAAATGACTATGGAGAAAATTCACCAGGAAAACTGGCAAATAAATTTCTAGGTGCCATCTCTTCCTGTCTATCTTTACTTCCTTATTTTGCAAAATAGAATGAATCCTAATTTGATCATTTTCTGCCTCAAGCCTGATCAAATAAAGGTTTTTAATCACAGCTCTATCTGGAGCCTACCTGCATAGGTTGGGGCCCAGACCATTTCCTGTTTAAAGTGCCCCATCTGTTCCCAGAGCATTTTGATGCTTTCATACGTTCCCCATGTTACTTCTCAGTCTATCACCACAGTCCTGACTGCACCTGTCCTTACTATGTCGCCCCAACAATGACTGGGGTGGGAGATGCTGCCGGCAAACAACCTCCTCACAGCCTTATCCCCATGCTCTGTATTCTCTGCCTCATACCTTGCCCCCACCCCCCAAATTCATTCTTGTCTACACCCATCTCCTCCAGGCCCCTGGGCATTCTAGTAATAAAAGGATCTCCAACTGTGTATGCCTTGAAAGTTACTGGCTAATGAGATTTTTGCTTTTTTAAGGTAAACATGATCCTGCCAGCACCAGAGCTGACTCATCTCAGACCCTTTTCCCGGCCATCTCAGAACTTATTCCTTCTAATTCATTGTTGAGGTGGCATCTGTCCCTAGTTGACACATGCACTGTAAAATCTTGAGCTTTCTTTCTATAGCTCAGCTCAGTCTACTATTTGGACATTGAGAAGGTAAGTGTACACACGGAGGAGCTGGGGAAGTAAAGCAGGCTCATATTCACCTCTGCTCTCCACAGGAATCTAAACAATGGAGAGAATAAGCACAAAGAGCATATGCCCCCATGGGGGTCAACATAATAGTCATACATACTGGCCAGGCAAGTGACAATAACTAACAAAACACAGGGCTCCCTGGTGTGTTGCCGACTTTCTAGAAGTAGGGATCTGATCATTCTTTCCCACTTCTCAAACTTAAGATTTATCTATTTATATAGCTGGATGTCTGTGGAACCCTGAGTTGCCCAGCAAGCTGTTAGGGTCATAGGCCTGCCTTTTTACACCTCTAATTGACAGAATAGAGAGAACAAAACATCAAAATATAGCCCCAGTTTTCTCATAACTGCCTAGGAAAACTGAAACTTATTGACCATCTGAAATTCTAATCAATCAGATTAATTAGTTTTCTTGAGTGGAGGAATCGGACTGGGCTTGAAAAGAACTGTCTGAGCCTTCCCCCCTTGTGGGAGGAGGTACAGAAGTCCCTCTTCTATGGAAACTAGAGGACTTGGAGGAGAAACAGAGGCCTGCTTTCAACAGTGGTTTGCAGTGCTTTACTCTCACATTTTTCTTCAAGCCTCCTGCACTGCCACTGCTTAACACCCTCCACTGAGCAATCTATTCTTTCTCTTTGGGACGGCATTTTAAGACTTTATCAAGGATGTTCTAGAGATAAAGCTTTCACACATAGGAAATGGTCCCAATCATTGGGATTTCCAGTCTTATCTCTACAGAGTCAGTGGATGACATTTGGATAGAAGGATCAGTAATAACAGCACTTTACATAGTTCAGGTCCAGGGCTCTGAGATTTTTAAAGTGCTTTCCCATCATCATTCCATTTCACCCTCCAAGAACTGTTAATTATATAAAACAGGTAGTTCTGTTCCATAGGTTCAGAGAACTTGAGGGGAATTGCCCAAAGTCATGTGGCTAAGAAATGAACAAACCAAGAATAGAACCCAAATACTCCAATTGCTTCAAGAGAACAGTTCTATAATATACCCTCTTACTCTTGAAAATATTTGTTTTGGCACTGTTATGGGTTAAGCTCCCCTCATCCCCACCAAAAAGAGATACACTGAAGCTCTAACTCCAGTTCCTCAATTCCTCAGATTGTGATCTTATTTGGAAATACTGTCATTACAGATATAATTTGTCAAGTTACAGCAAGGTTATACTGCAGTAGGGTGGGTCCCTAGCCCACAAGGACTGGTGGTGTCTTTATAAGGCAGCCATGGTGAAGATAGGGACACCTAGTGAAAGATACATGATGATGAGGACAGAGGTTGGGGTCATGGAGCTGCAAGCTAAGGAATGGCAGATAGCTAAGAAACCGCCAGAAGCCATTAAGAGGCAAAGAAAGATTTCACTACAAGTTTAAGTGGGAGCATGGCTCCATCCACACCTTGGTTTTGGACATCTAGACCTGTAGGAAAATAAATTCTCATTACTTTAAACAAACCAGTTGTGGTACTTTATCACAGCAGCCCTTGGGGACTGATACAGCCATCATACAAGATCCTCCCCATGACAGTTCAGAATAATTTAATCACTTCCCATTCCTTTTCTTCTCACTTACCCTTTTAATCTTCTAAAATCTCTTTTTACCTTTTGATACAGACTCCCTTTGATGTATTCTTGGAGTGCTGTGGTTCTACAACTTCTTTTTGAAGCCCTACCTATTTTTCATATCCTGTTTAAATTCCACTTTCCCCATGAAGGTTTCTCTGGTTACCTCTCCTTCGGCCTGACATGGCTTGTCATTTGTACCACTACAAAGGCACTGATGACAATCATGATGGGAAGTGTATTCAAACACTATTTGTGTTTCCCTACTTTCTCAAAACACACCAACAAGCAAACAAAATGTGGGCTCTCCTTGTAGTATTAACTGTTGGAGATCTGTATCTTCCAGTATGGAGTAGAATGCAAGGTACTGAATAGACAGAATGAAGTAAAACCTAGATGAATTTAGTTAAGAATCAGAAACTTCAGTATGCTATTTTTATGTCCATATATCTATGTGTCACATCGATTAGTTTTAAATTTTTATTATGGTAGTTTTCAAACACATACATAAGAGGGGAGTAAAGTGAATACCCATGTAGGAGTTGCTAAAACAATCAATCCTTAATTTGTGGCCAGTACTGTGTCATCTTTGGTCCCTCTTGCTACCAACTCAGATTATTTTGAAGTAGGTCCCAATTATTCCATCAATAAATGTCAGTTTATACCTCTAGCAAATAATGTGCTTTCCATAAAGATATAAATACAGTATCATCACTATGCTAAATAAATGGAAAATAATTTCTTATATCAACTTTTTAGACAATATTTAAAATGTTGCCTATTTTATGAGTTTTTAAATTTTTCATAATTTGTGTGTTTTTCATATGAATGATATACTAAAAATGATAGTGATAATTGTAAAGAATAATGCTATATCAATAAATAGCTTCAGAGTACACACCGTGCCAAGCACTATGGGCTAAGCATTATATCTCATTTAATCTTCAAATGGTTTTTATTTTAATTAAGTATTATTATTGTCATCCCAATTTTACAAATGAGGATACTGGGGTTTAGAGAGGCTGACTTCTTGTTCAAGGCTGAAGAGGTGGGCTGTGAGAGAGTTTGATCTGAATCCAGAATCCAGGTTGCTGACTCTGGGTATGTGCTCCTTCTAGAATGCTAATATAACAGAGTCAGCTCAGCTATTCCCCATGGGAACTGTGACAGAGACATTTTCTTGAGCAAATATTGGATGGGATCTATAACAACCCATTTCAATAAATTACCTTTAGATCAAACATGTCATAACATGTACATCAAAATATGGCACTCACAGGCAATTAAATAGTGATTCATAATTTTTAGTCTCTGATGCTGGTATAATAATCTGGTTTAATCATAGAATTTCACTGTATTTTCATTCATTCATTCATTCATTCATTCATTCCACAGTCTTTTGTGACAGTCTGTTGTGAGTTAGGCACTAGGGATACAACCCTTGACTTGGAGGAATGACTGAATTAATTATACATTTACTTAAAACTTGTTAATAGCTTGCCAGTGAAGACAGAGAAATGTCCATATTTGTTGTTACAGTGGGAAAGTGAGGTGGCTAGAAAGAGCCTCACTTAATTCCCTCAGGATCCTGGAGCTTCCAGATAAATCATCACAGCACCTGACTTTTATCACTGGCCCCATTTGTCTCCTCTTCACAACACCAACTTATAGTACTGAGTGCTAATGTGGCTGTTGTTGGTCTAGGCGTTTGCCATGTATTTAATTATTTAATATTCAGAAAAATCCTGCAAGATAACTGTTAAGTATTATCACCATTTTTACAATTTATAGTACTTGGGTAGAGACAGTTTAAGGTAACAGAATTTTAGGCTCAGTGGTTTGTCTCCAGAGCCTTCCTTCTTAGATGGTACAGTAGGTCTCTCTGGAAAAGTAATTCTCTCTTGACTTTGAGCAGTGTTAATACCAAACTCAGCAGAGTATGGAGTGAAGCTAAGTAACAATCCTCATTCAATTATGTGGACATTATAAACTGTCAAAATCCCATGATATTTATGAAAGTTTGATTTTAAGCAAGAGAAGAGAATTTAAATTTATTTACATATAAGATGTTCACAGTAGTTAAGACGACTTTACAGATCCCACATTGTGCTAAGTTGTTCCAACTTCTTCCTGGAACTTTTGTCTTCCAGGATTAGCTTTCCTACCTCACTCCTTTTACTAAAGTCCCACTCTCTTCAATACCTAGCTCTCTTGTTTCTTTCCTGACTACCAACTCAGTTGTAATCTTACCCTGTCTCTGTGCCATATCCCAATATTTACACGTCTCAATCATAACTCTGCAGTGCTGATACTACCTCGTTTCTCTTTTGCTCATTATTTGAGAGATAAAGGGAGAGCCAATGCCTTATTTTTATCATCACAGATGCACCAATAATGTGTCATCTATAATGACCTTCCACCTAGTAAATTTAAAGTTGGCAGCTCTGAGTTGGATCCTAGTATGCACTCAGTTCTAAAGTATGGCAAGCATTTGCGGTTAGAAAAGAATTAGCGAAGCCCTGAATAAAAGTCAGCTATAGTAGGAATGACGATGCTTAGCTGACTCTAATGCACTGACTACAGGAAAAAACTGGGTCCTGCAGTGAAATGCAACCTGTATGAAAAACGAAATTTCTACTTAAAATTATTAGGCATTTTAAAGTTTTAGGAATATTTCATGCCATCTAATACAGAGGTTCCTAAAACTGGTTATACATGAAATCACTTGGGAAATTAATTTATCATATAAATTCCAATGTCTTTCTCTTAGGTCCTAATAAAGCCTTTGGATATGCCAGAGATATTATGTTTCAGCCAAATCATGGACTGATATTTTGGAGTCACTGGTCTGATGTGCCTTCCTTGCCCCAACCCTACCTGCTTTCCTTCTAGGCTGGTAACTCTTTATAGTAATTGTAAAACTTCAAAGAATTTTCTCCCCATTTATGGGCCCTAGTCACTTTAATAAAAGTAGGACATCTTAATACAGATAAATAACTTTGTCATTAGAGCTATACAAATTTGTCATGCCTGTGCATGGATGTGCTCACTGGTCTTTTTGCTGCAGACATTTCTACTGTAGACATTCCTCCTTCCTCTAGGACATTAACATACATGTATTAGAATTAGTCTAAGTGTAGCTCACTTTCTGCCTTACAGAGAGTAATAGGATTACACAGTCTCTAGTTTAGAAGGTGCTACAGTGGTCCTAAAATCAACCTTGAGAGGTTTTTCATTGGCAATTATAAGAAATAGTCATCCAGCAATTGCTCGATCTTGCTTACTGAAGTCTGGAGTAGACTGTTCCAATCCAGGTCAACTCTCAATTTTAATATAGAAACTTCCTCTTCCAAGCCAAGAGCTCTTCTCTGAAACTCTTATCTTTGTCCTAGTGAGTCCAACAAAGGAGCCACAAACTACAGATGTGCTCTTTCCTCTACAGGAGAGCCCAATCAAGCATTGATGGCAGCTAACAAACTGTCAAACCCAGTCATGAACTATATGATAAATACAGTCTTCTTTTCTTCCAGGAAAAACAGGAGCAAAGTGATCAGAGATATTATCTCTGTATATGAAAGTCACTAATAAATAGAGATATCACCTTTGCCTTAAGAGAGTTTGGACATATGGATGTAAAGAAAGTTAATATCTGCAGCATAAAGGAAAGATAGTGGCTCCTTCCCTGTTATCCCTCACTTCCTCCTATCAGAATGAGCCCCCTGGGTAACCAATGTCCACCATCAGGTTTAAAATTACTAGACATTGTTGAGCTGATTTGGGGTTCATGACAGTGTGCCAGCACAATAATATAAGTCAAGTTGTTTGAAAGCTCACCAAATTACAATATTAACCTTGGAAGATAGATATAGGCTGATTTGCAAATCTTATTTTGATCATTAACATGCACTAGTGAGAGAAAACAAACATCAGCCTTTCCCTGGACATCTATTTCTTGTTTGCCCATGCTAATTAGCAGAATTTGCATAAATACATAAAAATCCAGTGTTTTTCTTAATGTATTCAGAGTTCATTTCTCATTAGCTTCAATAAATATTCCCACACTGCACATAGATTGACTCTCGACCTCTGACCAGGGCAAACCCAGAAGCACACTGTCTCTCTGGCTTCTTTTACTGGATATGCTGAAGTAGAGAATCAATAGGCCAGAGGAGAAACTGTATAAACCATTTGACCAACCACCTTAGTTTGCAGACTGAGAACCGAGATAGGTGCATTAAGTAAACTGCTCCCAAGTCACAGTCCTAGAATCTGCACCTCCAGAATAATTGAATGAGAAATGTGCTTCCATGACAATGGCACTAAGGAATGGCATTATAATATGCATATTCCTAAAGTTTCTCTACCTGCCTTACTTTCTCTTGGCTTCAATCAGTGTGACCAGGGCTGTGGTCATCTCAAGCTCTAAGGGGTAGGTGAACCACTTTGAAAATGACTTATGTTGGCAAGACCATTGAGATCTCGATTTTCATCAGTTTTGTTGCCAGTAGGTTACTGCATAAGGTTGGCTCATACTATGGTAGCTGGCTTCCCCCAGAGTGAGAAATTTAAAAGAGCAATAGAGGACCCTAAGTTTTTTATAACCTAGTCTCCAAAGTGATAGTCTATCACAATGCTATACACAATTTGTTAGAAGTGAGTTGCTCAACCTAGCCTATAGTCAAAGGGAAGGGATAACATGTGGGGGTGGGTATCAGGAGGTAGGGATCTGTGGGGCTCTCTTTAGAAGCTGCCAACCAGGGGTGCCTGGGTGGCTCAGTGGGTTAAAGCTTCTGCCTTCGGCACAGGTCATGATCCCAGGACCCATGTTGGGCTCTCTGCTCAGCAGGAAGCCTGCTTCCTTCTCTCTCTTTGCCTGCCTCTCTGCCTACTTGAGATCTCTGTCTGTCAAATAAATAATAAATAAATAAAATCTTAAAAAAAAAAAAAAAAGAAGCAGCTGCCTACCATAATAGTCCTCTGAACACTGCCCCCGACCCCAAACTCTCCCTAATCCATGATGTATTTGTTTGCTCCCAGGCAGGCAGGAGAAACAGCAGGCTTTTTTGAGCATAAGCTGGAACTGCATGCAGCCTGCCTCACAGTTGCAGGTACAATGAAATTTTATAAAATCTCAACACTTCTCTTGCTGACCACATCCCAGAAAAGGGTGTGTGGGACCTGGGTGGCTTTGAAGAAGAGCAGAACTGAGCTGAACTGTTGGTTTGTTGTGACAAAACAGATGGCAGTTAAGTAGAGGTTGTAGGAATTGTCTGAGTTTAACTATTGCAGCATAGACATACTACTTGGATATCAGAGTACATACTTTTCACCCTTAATTCAGCCCACTGTCATTAGGAAAATGAGCCTGTGGTGGTTGTTTTTATTTTCAGAAACTTGAGGGTCAATATCTCTACAGGTTTGGACCTGAAGCCAAAAATTCAAATGACTCCAGGACCAAGTGTGTGTGAATTGGGCCTGGCAAAACATAAAATGGAATGGTAGGGATTGTGGGGATGTGTAAAGGCAGGCTTCGCTAAGGCATCCTGTGGTACTGTGACTTTTAGTAAGAAATATATTCTAGATCTTTGTCATTTCAGGCTCAGAGCTGCTAAAACCCTTGGGATTTTCTAAGTGATAAGAACAGAAAGGTGTAAGCAGCCTTTTGTTATTTACAGTAAGTACCTTTACATCTGAGTTTATGTTAATGAGGTGATTTTTGGAAAGACCCTCAGGATAGAGGTTGGTTGCCAGGGAAATCAAAGAGGATTGGAGAGTTGGAAATTCCAGGTCCACTCCCTGACCCCAGGGAGAAAAGAGAGGCTGGAGATTTCCATCACCAATGGCCAATGATTTAATCAATTGTGCCCTGTAATGATTCCTCCAAAAAAACTGAAGAGGACAGGGTTCAGAGAGCTTCTGAGGTGATGAACCTGTAGCAGTGCTGGGACAATAGTCCTTTTGGAGCAGGCAGGGAGCTCTTCACCCCTTCCCACACACCTGCCCCCATGCATCTCTTTCATCTGGTTGTTACTGAGTTATATCCTTTTTATATCTGGGGCACCTGGGTGGCTCAGTTGGTTAAGTGCCCGACTCTTGATTTAGGCTCAGGTCATGATCTCAGGGTCCTGGGATCAATCCTACACAGGCTCTGTGCTTAGCAGGGAGTCTGCTTAAGGATTTCTCTCCCTCTCCCTCTGCCCTCACCACCCTACCCCCTTCCAGGAAGGAGCAAGCACTGGCAAGGGCATGTGCTCTCTCTGTCAAATAAATAAATTCTTAAAAAAAACACACAAAAAACTGGTAATCTCATAAGTAAATGTATTACTGAGTTCTGAGACCCACTCTAATTAACTGAACCTGAGGAGGGAGTTATGGCAACCTTCCATTTGTAGATTGTTCTGAAGCACAGATAACAGCCTTGTGATCTATGTCTGGAGTGGGAGAGAGCGGAGTCTTGAACCCTCAACCTTTGGAATCAGATGCTATCTCCACATAGTTAGTGTTAGAACCGAGTTAATTGTAGGACACCCAGCTGGTGTCCCAGAATTGCTTTCTGGTGTTGTAAAACAGATGTTAGACATCTGAATTTAATTCAAAACAAAACACCGTGCTTGCCAAATATGTGACAGTGAGGTGAATTCTGCCTAAAGATTGTTAAAATGTGAGCCTGCAGGCTTGGAGGTAGAGTGGAATTCAAAATCCAGATAGCAACCAGATATCCAAGCAACCCCTCAACACAGCTTACAGACAGGACCAATCTAAAGCAGATCTAGAGAAGATGGACACATGGCTCAAGGGTACAGGGTTTTGTGGCTAGAATTCAGGCCTCTAACTCTGAGTCTAAATCATTTTGCACCAATGAAGCTTAAAATATCCTGGCACATCTGATTATAAATCCCTCTGCAAGCAAATCTCAGTAATAACAGACCAGGGACAGGATGTTTGTGAGTCTACAGGGGACCTGGTGATTTCCCAGGTATGTGTATCAGGATAGCAGAGACCCAGACCAATAGGCAGTCTAGGTCTTCACCATGTACTGGAGAATGTATTGGGGACCAATATGAAGACGGAGCCTAGGAAGGGGCTTGCTTTTTGAAGGTTTCCTCTGCCATAAAATAAGGAGTGCCTAAATAGGCTATAAACAGCAAATCATTTCCCTACTAAAGTGACTAAGATGGCCTCAGGGCCGAGACATACTTAATCTTCATTATAAAGTGCCAATATAGAGGGTAAAAGAGACAATAATGGGAAGTTTCTGGCAGTAGTAGGCAGCTTTTCTAGCCACAAGGGCTGATACCAGTACTGTCCGTGGGATGTCGCCTGCTCAGAAGGAATTTAATCATTAGCCTGGTAAGATAGTGCATAGCAGTAATAGCAGTAACAAATGCAGCTGATATGAAATACTTAGGCACCTGCCAGCAGTTCCCATAATACATAAATGCTAATTTCCAGCCAAAAGACCAGGGATGGGGACAAGGCAATAACCCTGTAAGAGAAGGGATGGAAAAATTAGTGGGGTATCAGGGACACAGACCAACAGGCAGAAGGTGAATGTGAGCTCCTTGTCCTAGAAAAAGGCACTGGAGATCTAAGTGGAAGAGCAGTCAGGAACTATGAAAGAGGAAGATCTACAGTTCTGTAAAGATAAAGACCTAAGCAATAGGAATGTATAGACTGTATAATTCTGAGGTCTCTTATAAGCTAGTGTTCCAACTCATTCAGGTAGGTTTTAGTTGGTTGCTGTGCAAGATCAAAGCATTGGGTGCCCAGAAGAAGGGTTTGGGAAAGGATTAAGGACTGTTGAAGGCTGAGGATGAGGTTGAGGAAGAAGGCTCAGTCAGGAATACCTAATTCCATTTTGGAAGCTCAAAAGGAATACCCGGGGAAAGTTGGTAATCCTTCTGCAGATTTGAGTTACAGTATTACTGAGTCATGAAATTAGGTAATTTGATTAATGGCCAGGTGATGTGATATATTCTGATGTCAGAGGAGAACTTCCTTGGCTCTGAGGAAAACTTACTCTAAATTTATTACCCAAGAACTAAGACTAGCCCCAGGGACAAAAATTTCAAATACTGTTGGATTCTTAATATGTTGGGAAAATAGTAGAGGTGGTGGAAAATGAATACTAACCTTAAAAATAGAGGAATCAAAAATCAGATTTGCTTAAAAAAAAACTTGCAAGGATAGCTAAGGTTCATAGTTATAAACTGACTATGTGGCAGGCATTTTGCAGTCATTATTTCTATTTGGTTCCCAAGTAATACTATTATTGCCATTTTATAGATATAGAAACTAAATATTGTAAAGATTAGGTAACTTTCTGATGACTCATAGCTAGTTAGTAGAAGAGATGGGACTTCAAATTAGGTCTGTCTGACTTCAAAGTCTAGGAAATTAATAGAGCCACATTGGAACAGAGGTCTAATTAGTTCCCTGTATTGTCTACAGAAGTTCCAACCTGAGGCATATCAAGGGGACTCTCTGTTGGAGAACTGGTTAAGAAATTGTAGAGAGCCAGGTGCTGAAATCACTGGAAACAATTTAAGAGGGTAAGAAAAGGAAAAGCCTTGGGATTAAGTGTCTCCTTCACATAAACACATTCTTGCTCTATTTCTACATAGCAGTCATTGGAACCCAGCTTCTTGAATCAATTCATCATTATCTATCACTTCCAGGGGTCACAGGGGACAAAAAGAAGCCCAGGGCTGAATCACATCTGGAATGCAATGGGACTGCAATGGTCCAGGCTAGTGGAGTCTGAAGGTTGGAAAGTAGAAAGGCCAGTGAGGAGATGTAGATGATTTGAGAGATATCCAGTAATTGACAAGAGAGGATAACATCACAGCTAGAAACAGACTTTGGGCTCCAGGTCTGACACAAGGTGGGGCTGGAGTTTCAGCCCTCTATGTTTTAGACACATTCACATCTTCTATATGATAATAACTATCATTTACTGAGCATGTACTAAAAATCATTTTGTCAGGCCCTTTCCACGCATTATCTCATTTAGCACTCGCAATAAGCCTAAGAAGTCATTGGAGTTCTTCCAAGTTTGTAGATAAGAGTAACTATTTATTAAGCACTGATCCTGAGTCAGAATCACTACCCAGTACCTTCTAGATGCAGTCATATGTGACTACTGAACTTGTGAAAGGTGGCTGGTACAAATTAAAATGGGCTATGAGTATAAAATATATTAAGATGCATGAGAAAAAGAATATAAAATATCTCAATGTTTATACTAATTACTGGTTAATATTTTGGATATATCCCAAATGATAATATTTTGAATTTGTTAGGTTATATAAAATATCAACAATAATTTCATCTGTTTCTTTTTCTTTTTAAAATATAATTATTTGAAAACTTAAAATTTCATATGAGGGTCACATATGTGCCTCACCTTGTATTACTAATGCACAAGCACTAGACAAGATATCATCTTATAATGCCTCAAAAACCTACAAAACCCTATGAAGTAAATTCATAATTAGAATTCACCGTGAAAAAAGCAAGCCTCAGAGAGATTAATATTCTAAAGTTAAATGGCTTAGTAATAAATACAGGCTTCTGACCCCCACCTGGAGATTGCCCTGCATTATTTTCCTATTGCTGTTGAACAAATGAACACAAATTCAATGGCTTAAGACAACAAAAACTTATTCTCTTACAGTTCTGGAAGGCAGAAGTCTGAAATAAGTGTCACTGATTTAAAGTCAAGGTGCTGTTAGGAAACTGCTGGGGAGAATTTCTTTCCTTTCCTTTTCCAAACTCTAGAGCTGCATTTATTACATTCCTGGGCTCAGTATCCCCTCTTTTATCTTCAAAACCAGTCCCCTAGCATTTTCTTTCTTTCTTTCTTTCTTTTTTTTATTTTATTTTCAGCATAACAGTATTCATTGTTTTTGCACCACACCCAGTGCTCCATGCAATCCGTGCCCTCCCCAATACCCACCACCTGGTTCCCCCAACCTCCCACCCCCCGCCCCTTCAAAACCCTCAGGTTGTTTTCAGAGTCCATAGTCTCTCATGGTTCACCTCCCCCTCCAGTTTCCCTCAACTCCCTTCTCCTTTCTATCTCCCCATGTCCTCCATGTTATTTGTTATGCTCCACAAATAAGTGAAACCATATGATAATTGACTCTCTCTGCTTGACTTATTTCACTCAGCATAATCTCTTCCAGTCCCATCCATGTTGCTACAAAAGTTGGGTCATCCTTTCTGATGGAGGCATAATACTCCATAGTGTATATGGACCACATCTTCCTTATCCATTCGTCCGTTGAAGGGCATCTTGGTTCTTTCCACAGTTTGGCGACTGTGGCCATTGCTGCTATAAACATAGGGGTACAGATGGCCCTTCTTTTCACTACATCTGTGTCTTTGCGGTAAATACCATTTTCAAATTATCTCTGATTCTTTTGCATTGCCTTCTGTGTTCAAGTCTCTCTCTGCCTTTTTCTCATAAGGCACTCGTGATTACATTTCAGTTCCCCCCTAAATAATCCAGGGTAATCTCTCATTTCAACAGTTTTAATTTCACTACCAAAGCAAAGTCCCTTGGCCACAAAAAAAAATACCTACTGATTGGTTACTGATAGTAACCAATGTTATTGGTTAGTCTTGTGTTGTACTTCCAGAGTGCTCCCTAGAGCACTTCCTATTCATCTTTTCTAAGATCTGATAGATACTGAAAGCAAGAGAGATAAGTAAGTAAATAAGACAAAATCCTGATTTTCTAATAAGGGTGAAATATATAAATAAAAAATTATAATGCCTCCAAATTAGCACCTTGAGGAAGGTACTCCCAGTCATAGCTGGACAAGAGCTACCAGCAACTTAAATATTGTACTTTTTAAACTCAAAATGTATTCTCATGTTTAACTCATCTGAAATTTGCAAACTCCTATGAGGTTAGCATCTTTAAATCTAAAATTATTTCAAGTTAAAAGTTAAAATAGAGAAAGAAACCAGGGACCTTAAGTCAGGTGTATGAGAATCTAGTTTAAGCCAGTAAGGGGGATCATAATTGGAGTCTTATGACATTTGGTCCACAAATCCACCCAGTGCAACAAGGGTTTCTGAAAGCTCTCTGGGCCCAATATAAGGTGCTGAGCATTGCTAGAACATGGACTAGCCCCACTGTTAGCATACCCAGAATCTCAGTAGAAAATGCAGATGTGTCTCACCTATGCGGCCCCTGACATGTGTTTCTGCAGAAATGTTCAAGGATAACTGGCCCCCAGGATGGTGTAGTCTCAGACCCTCAACCACAGACTCTTCCCTCTTTTCTTTCAGATCTCTAGCTGTTATGCATCCTCAGCTTCTGTCTCCAGCTGGAGCTTGAGCAAATAGAAATTAGGAAGTTACGGTGTCAAAGAAATCGAAAAAATTTCCTTCCGTCTTAGATCTTGAGGTCAATTGTGATTTCTTCTCTCTCTGTGAAAGGAAGAGAATGATTACTCTGGTAATTGCACTTGGTATGGCTGCTCAGCTTTAGGAGATCAAACCAACAGAGTGTTTATATGTAAACCTGCTTGTAACACAATTAACACACGAAACCATAACTTTGATGTTTATCGCATCGTCCTTCTGTCTCATCCCTTTTGTTGTTTTTCACTCCAGTCAGTCCTTGAACAAGAGGGCCTCTAAGTCCCATTGCTGATACTATAAATGTTAGTAGAGGGAAGGAAGACACTGACAGCTAATTCTTGAGGATTTGTATGACAGTTTGGCAGATGGTAGAAAAAAACCCCCAAATACATCATATATAGACAGTGCCTCACATGGAGACTCAGCTGTAAATTATAGAAAATGAAAAGGACTCAGGACAAAAAGCAAATTAAATTAACACCAATGGGATAAAAAACCATTTTTCCTAGCAATAAAAATGGACAGTATATCCTGGTCTGGATCTTCCTAGGATCCAAGATAGAACCATAGGATATAAGGGCCAGAAGAGACTTCAGAGATCACCTTGTCCAAATCCTCAAACAAGGATGGAAAATGAGGCCCAGCAATAGTAAAAGACTTACCCAAGAAGGTATAACCCTAGGATTGGGACCCTGAACTTCTATCTCCCAACCATGGGTTCTTTCCATAATTTCCAAGAAATCAGTTTGGAAAAAATCATATTAGCTCCATAAAGCAATAATCAAAATGTTCAGTATAATGATGGGTTCTAGCTTGGATTATGGAATAGGCACCAGGCTTCAAGAAACAGACTAGGGTTGGTGGCCTAACCTGAACTCTGAAATGCCTTGAAGTTTGTCATGACTAAGTTCCTGAGCTCTGGAGTAAGATCTCTGCCACCCTAACTGTGCAGAGAATGGTTTCAAGACCACAGTCCATACTTGGAGAAACCCCCTTAGTAGAGACATTTGGGAATGAGACCAACCAACCCAGCAGTATCCACCTCACATGAAAAAGCTGTTTAATGATTTTGTCCAATCATTGATCATTTCCATGGTAGTTTCAGTGACATACATCAAAGGAATTGAAAGAATAAGCCAAACAGAATTCCATTTCCAGTGATAGAAATAGTTTGAATTGACACCAAATATATCACCTCAAAGGTAAAGTTGATCCTTAAATGTTCCCCAGAACAAACAGACCTTCCTGGAAGTATTTGGGTCAGGACCATCCTTGGGAAGGCACGGAACTTAAAGACTCATAAATAGATAATAATATATGCTTGTGTGTAATATACCTGGTTAGGAGAAGAAACTCTAAATAGTTTGAACACTGATTTCTTTATAAATTGTTGTCTCTACCTTCTGTCATTGCTAATTATGTATCCATTTATTCAATATTTATTACATGACTGCAACATGATGGACTCTGCTATAATTGCAAGAGACAGCAGTGAACAAAGTCAATGAAATTCCTGCTATTGTGAAACTTTGATTTTAAAGATCTTCAGTCTGTTGTTAGAATTGACAGGTCGTTCCACTTTGCAAGAGCCCTGTGAATGGCATGACTGTCTTTCAACATATTTACTATTCTAGGACTTCTTCCTTTGCTCCTTAAAACCTATCTGGGTAGCTGCACAAACATCCTTAAAATGAATTTACACAAACTGGGGCCTGTGCCTGAATCAAACTAGCCAAACAAAACCAGAGCCAAAAATCATAGCAAAAACAAAATAAAAGCCAAGTCAGTTATTTGTGTCAGTCTGTATGTGATTAGCATCCAAGGAGGATCTTACAGAGTTGGATCAAATGCTGCACTAAAATAAATTGTTTATGGTATGCACACAATGAAAGCTTCCCCTGAACACCACAGAAATGAGACTGATGAAGCCCAGGAACGATGGTGTTAAACTGAAGATGGGGCTCCCGACTGAAATTCTCAGGAAGAGTTTAAATGGGAAAGCATGTAACTTGCATTGAAACAATCCACCTACAGACAATATGCAAGCAAAACAGTCTCCAAAGTCCACACAGAAAATGAGGCCCAGAGCCGATGAGTAATTCCCCACAGTGAAGAAGGGCAAAGATGGAAGCAGCTGAGCTAAGAGTGGGCATAAGGTCTGCAATCAGGGTATTCCCAGGGGGTGCCAGGATAAAAACCTAAACCTTCCCTTGCACTATTAGACCCTGCCATCTGATCTTATCCACTGCCTAAGATCTCAGAAACAAGCGAAGGAGCTAACATGGAAAGAAAAAATAAAGGAGAGGTAGAGGAGAAGAAATAATAGCAAACTGACAAAGGGGGAACATAGGAACATAAGGGGCAAAGAAGAAATTTAACCATTTCCAGAATGTGTCCTCCCATATGGAAGGTTCTTTCCTGCCTCATGTGCTGTTCTTATATGCTGTTCCCTGTTCCCTTGTCTTATTATTTACACCTCTTCCCTTTCCCTTGTTAATCTTAATCTTAATCTTAATTTTCAGCTTAAAGGTTGCTTCCTTGGGAAGGCACTCCCTTAATCTCATTAAGATCCTGGTTAATAGCATCTATAGTACTCTATTTCCTCCTTCAAATAACTAATTATAGTTTTAATTACATGTTCAGTGTTTTTTTTTCTTTTCGTTCTTGAATGTGATTTTCAGGAAGAACCTTACCTGTACTTTTATGAGCATTCCCCTGATGCCTTAGCACATGGAATGGGCTCTACAAACTTTGTTGCCTAAAACAGGTACATGAGGAGCAGGACTTTGAGATAAGACAGTGAGAAGGAAGAAACACACAGATCCTGCAATTCCTCACTTTGGAGAAGACTAGTATCTTTCTGTAATATTAGGATAACATATCTTTAATTTCCTTTGACTTTCACTATCTCATATTATACCCACCATAGTAAACATAGAAATATTTTATTACAAGTTGAGATGATTCTCATTTAAAAGTTTAAGTCAGGAGCACCTGGGTGGCTCAGTGGGTTAAAGCCTCTGCCTTCGGCTCAGGTCATGATCTCAGGGTCCTGGGATCGAGCCCCGCATCAGGCTCTTTGCTCAGCGGGGAGCCTGCTTCCTCCTCTCTCTCTGCCTGCCTCTCTGCCTCTTTGTGATCTCTCTCTCTCTCTCTCTGTCAAATAAATATTTAAAAATAAATAAATAAATAAAAGTTTAAGTCAAAGAATCTACAGATTCAATGCAATCTCTATCAATATACCAACAGCATCTTTTGTAGAACTAGAATGACTACTTCTAAAATTAGTATGGAACCACAAAAGACCTTGAATAGCCAAAGCAATCTTGAGAAATAACAAAGCTGGAGGTATCACAATCCCAGATTTCAAGACATACTGCAAAGCTGAAATGATCAAAACAGTATGGTTTTAGCCCTCAAACAGATGTATAGATCTATGGAACAGAATTGAAAGTCCAGAAATAAGCCCTTCTTTGGAGGGTCAATTAATCTACAACAAAGAAAAAAAAAAGAATATACAATGAGGAAAAGACAGTATTTTCAATAAATAATTCTGGCAAAACTGAACAGCCACATGCAAAAGAATGAAGCCAGGCCACTTTTCCACACCATATACAAAAATAAATGCAAAATGGATTAAAGACCTATATGTAAGACCTGAAACCATAAAATTCCTAGAAGAAAACATAGGCAGCAATCTCTTTGACATCAGGCTTAGCAACAGTTTTTCTAGATAGGTCTCTTCTGGCAAGGGAAATAAAGCAAAACTATTGAGACCACACAAAATAAAAAGCTTTTGCAAAGCAAAGGAAACCATCAACAAAATGAAAGGCAATCTACTGAATGGGAGAAGGTATTAGCAAATGATATATCCATTAAGGGGTTAATATGCAAAATATATAAAGAATTTATACAACTCAACACTGAAAAAACAAATAATCTTTTAAGAACAGGCAGAGGACCTGAATAGACATTTTTCCAAAGAAGACACACAGATGGCCAACAGACACGTGAAAAGATTCTCAACCTCTCTAATCATTAGGGAAATGCAATTCAAAACCACAGTGAGATATCACCCCACACTTGTCAGAAGGGCTAGAATCAAAATGATAAGAAATCACAAGCATCAGTGAGGATGTGGGAAAAAGGGACCCTCATGCATTGTAAGTGGGAATGTAAATTGGTACAGCTATTGTGGAAAACAATACAGAGGTTCTCAAAAAAATTAAAAACAGAAATATCTTTCTTTTTTTTTTTTAAAGATTTTATTTATTTATTTGACAGAGATCACAAGTAGGCAGAGAGGCAGACAGAGAGAGAGGGGGAAGCAGGCTCCCCGCCGAGCAGAGAACCCGATGCAGGGCTCAATCCCAGGACCCCGGGGTCATGACCCCAGTCGAAAGCAGAGGCCTTAACCCACTGAGCCACCCAGGCACCCCCAGAAATATCTTTCAATCTAGTAATTCCACTACTGGGTATTTACCTAAAGAAAATACATACTCACTCAGAAAGATATATGCACCTCTGTGTTTATTGCAGCATTATTCCCAATAGCCAAGATACGGAAGCAACCCAAGTATCCATCAGACACACAGACACATAGACACACACACACACACACACGACTGGAATAGTACTAAAGTCATCAAAAAAATGAAATCTCGTCCCCTGTGACAGCATGGATGGACCTAGAGAGTATTACCCTAAATGAAATAAGTCAGTTGGAGAAAGACAAATAGCATAAGATTTCACTTACATATAAAATCTAAAAAACAAAAAAAGAAATAAACAAAAAACAGACTCTTAAATACTGAGAACAAAGTCGTGGTTGCCAAAGGGGAGGTAAGTGGGAAGATGGGTGAAATAATAAAGTAGATAAAGAGGTACAAACTTCCAGTTATAAAATAAAGAAGTCATGGAGATTGAAAGCACAGCATAGGGAGTATAGCCAATAATATTGTAATAACCTTATATGGTGACAGATGGTGACTACATTTACTGTGGTGAGCACTGAGTAATATATAGAATTGTTGGATCAATATGTTGTACATCTGAAACTAATATAACATTGTATGTTAATTTTACTTCAATTTAAAAGAAAAATAAGCTTAAGCCATCTTACAATGATTTCCCTTAATTACAATTTTCTCTGCCTTAATGACCAGTTAATATTCTTTCACTTACAACACACCTATGGTCAGCTTCCCTGACTGGATTTGGTCTTAAAATATTTTTCTCTTCATAGCTATGCCCCTCTCTATTCTTCATATATTTCTGCTCTGGCAGTGTTCTCTTCAGATAAGGTAGAGAGTAAAAAAGGGGGCATAATATTATTTCTTAGTATCAATTTTATCATGAATATTAACATCTTGAAAACCAATTAGAATAACTCTAAAATGCTTTTGTGGTACAACTGGGGAAATTTGAATGTGAATTGTATATTTGGTGGTTTTATTTTATTATTGTGATTATTGAGGAGAAAAACTTGTTTCCAGGAATAAGTGCTGAAGAATTGTGGGGAAAAAAATGGCAGAATGATGGCAATTTTCAGAGAATACCCAGTGAGGCAAACTGCAAAGTCAAAAAACCCCCACAAGACTGCCCTCACCTCATCTGAAAGTTAGAAGGGTTCTGCAAATTATCCTCAAGTTTGATAACTCACTAGAGTGACTCATAGAACTTAGGATAGCTTTATACTTATGATTACAGTCTTATTTTTGAAAAAAGATACAAATTAGAACCAGACAAAAGAACAGGCACAGAGGTCATGGTCTGGGAAGTTTCTAAAAGTGAAGATTCCATTAAGTGGCAGCATCCTTAGGATGTATTACTTTCCTATCATTAGCATATGATAATATGTACAGAGTACTGCCAACCAGGGAAGTTCACCCAAGCTTAAGTGAAAAGAGTTTTTATTGAGACTTTACTAAATAAGCAATTTTGATGATTCATTGTCTCTGTGGTTGAACTAGATCTCTAGCATGTTCCCTCCCCCAGGGGTAAGGTTGTCTCACATTGCCCGAAGTTGGTTGATCAATGAAAATATCATATTTTATTGAGATATGATAAAATCTCTTGATTTATCCTTGCAGTCAAGATGGAGACATGAGTTAAGAACATTAAATAAATAGGATAGCTTGATAATTGATTGAAACATGATACCCAAAGAGAGGCTGTTAATAAACTCAGGTCCACAGGTGACAAAGATTCTGGTGGATTGTCACAGAATTCTGTCCTTTGATCAACCAACCAATTTGTAGTACATTACCAACAACAGTAATAAAAGCTCAGAAAATTGGGTTAGCCTGATGTAAGCTACTCTTCATTAACTGTTGGGTCTTAAAATAATACCTTGTTTCTTTTACCATTTCTTTCTTTTTTTTTTTTTTTAAAGATTTTATTTATTTATTTGACAGAGAGAGATCACAAGTAGGCAGACAGGCAGGCAGAGAGAGAGGAAGGGAAGCAGGCTTCCTGCTGAGCAGCGAGCCCGATCCGGGACTCGATCCCAGGACTCTGGGATCATGACCCTAGCCGAAGGCAGCGGCTTAACCCACTGAGCCACCCAGGTGCCCCTCTTTTACCATTTCTGTTTGGTGTTCTGTTTTGGACTACATCATTTGTCTGGACCAGGAGTCCTAAAGTCTTTTAGAGTATCGAGGGTCTCCTTTTCATTCTCCTCACTGACTCTATTGGTTGAATATTACACCTTCCTTAATTTAGTACTACTCTCCCTAATGGGGGGCACAAAAGCACAGTGTATTTGAGGATTTCCCTTTTTTTTTTTTTTTAAGATTTTATTTATTTATTTGATAGAGAGAGATCACAAGCAGGCAGAGGCAGGCAGAGAGAGAGGAAGGGAAACAGGCTCCCCTCTGAGCAGAGAGCCCGACGCGGGGCTCAATCCCAGGACCCTGGGATCATGACCTGAGCCAAAGGCAGAGACTCTAACCCGCTGAGCCACCCAGGCGCCCCGAGGATTTCCCTTTCTAACTGTAGTGTGCCAATACTACTCCAGCTGTTTCAATTAAAAAATCATTCTTCTTTTTCTTTTGGTCCAACTATTAAAAAGTATTCTTTTTTCTTATATCTTTCTATAAGTTTCAGCTTCTTGGCATCAACCATGTTATTCTCCCAGCAGTACGGTGCAGAGAGAAAAGATTCTGCACAGGATGACTTTTGTGTGTTGATTTTGACATTCTCAACTGTCAAATTGGGTTAGCAATACCTGTCCTTGGTACATACATACAATGTTTTTGTAAAGACCAAACAGGGTAATGGTTGCAATAGTCAAACCTAATCTTAGAACCCTAGACTCATGGTAAGTCAAATTATTACTGCACAAACATTCATTCTTATGCCTACCTATTTCAATCCTTCAATAGGCATTTTCTCACCAAGATTTTATATTAGCAATCATTAAAAAATAACATTGTGTATTAGATCAGATGCATTTTTGTATCCACAGTTCATGCAAATTATCTCACATAATTCTCACTAATATCCTGAATATCAGTTAGAACAGAAATTAATTTCCCCAACGTGTAGGTAAGGAAACACATGTTTCAGTAATCTGAAGGTTGACCAAGTCTGCACACACATCAAATTATAGAATAAAATTTAAATCCAGGTCTAGCTGCCTCCCAGTCTTTCCCCTCTTCAACCTCCAGCCCTATTATATACATTGTACCATGATGTTTACTATGCCAAAATGAAAACATTTATTTATGCTGTTTGGGAACTGCTATAGATCCAAAGGAGTTTCCTTTCATCCTCTACTAAAAGCTTGCACTTAAGGTCAGTGGGAAATCCATCAGATTAATAAGTTTACTCTAAGGTCTGAAGGTCTCCAGAGACTGCCGAATATGTTAAATCTCTCAGGTATATTTTCATTTTAACAGAGAGTTCCTCAGCAATTCCAGGCGATGTGCCAGCCAGGTGGTAGAGACTTGGCTTGACATTTTTTAGCAGAGAGTTTTTACCAGAGTCCCTCAGATCACTCCATCTGAGCCGATGTTTGTTTTTGCAATTAATAAAATAAAGGCCATGGCAGTACTTTGACATACAAATCCATGTTTCTTTAGAGCCTGTTGCTAGAAATGAAGTTACTTGTATCTCAAAAAAAATTCCTATGAGCCCTGCCACCACAATCATGATATGAGAAACTCCCACCCCATATTTCATATTCAATGTTCTTTTCAGGCATGACTTTTGATTATATTTCAGACTTCTAATAAGGCAAGTTATATTTGATTATTTATTTTATATTAAAATATTAAAAACTATGAATGGACTATTCTTTTAAAGAGGAGAAATCAAGAGAAGCATATATTAATTCAACTACATTGGAAGATATAAAAAAAAATCCATCAGCAAATTCAGGCATCTAAATACAATGCCTGTTATACTCACTGTATAGGCTTCCATATTTAATACCTGAAAAGTAGGAATACAGAGTAATCAGGCAAAATTGGTAAATGTGATTAAAGAGAGTAATAAAAATAACTGATATTTATGGAGCCAGGGACTGTGCGAAGTCCTTAACATGCATTTTCTCGTGTGATCCTCTCAACAACTCAAATAAAGTGGGCTCTACCATCATCTTGATTTTAGAGAAGAGGAAGCGGAGGTATGTAGAGTCTAACTTGCTCAAAAGACAGACCATAATCTCAGGTGTATCTGATGGACTGTGAAGTTTATTTTCTCTTGTGCTCTTGGCAAAAAATAGCATGAAAGCTGATGGAGAGAAGTTTCAAGCCCATTTTAAAAAAGAGGGAAGATGAAATTGCACTCATTTCAGAATGCTGCCTCCTTATGTATAAGGAGCTATCCATGGTGCTTTCAAGTCCAAAATAACAGAAAACATATGTAAGACTTTGGCATTCATTTGACTTGTCACATAGGGCAAGTCCTCTACATATCACTAGTACATTGAGATATGGGTTTGAATTTTGTGATGTAAAATAAAAAATCATTTGATTGATAATAGGCAGCAAGAACAATGACCAGACAACTAAACCTTGACATGGGCTATAACGGTGGTGTTATATTCATACCAACCTAACTGAACACTGCAAAAGTCTGCACATGGAAAGTTGCAGGGCATTTCCATCTCTTTTCCATACTGCTTGCTTGTTCTGAGTTTAGGGTCTCCTCTTATTTTATAACCTAAATGGCACTCACTTTTCAATCTTCAGCTTAAAGACTTCCCTGGCAATTGACTCTTGGAATGACCATCTTTATTCTAATCTTGCTCTTTGCATCCAATTTAGTCACACAGACTTTGTATTTTATTGTCTCGTGTTGTAGATGTTAAGAATGTAAGCCCTTTAAGGATAGGGGCTATTTTTCTCTTTCACCTTTCACACATTTCCTAGTAATTCTACACATAAGAGTAGACATTCAAACACATTTTTTAGAAGTTATTTTTGGATGTCTCTGAATATAAAAACAAGCCACATGGTTCACTTAAAAAAGAAGAGCTGACATTTAGGTCAGTTAAAGTCTAAGATGCTGTTAGGTAGATATCAAAATGACTAAAATTAAAAAGACTGAAAATGCCAATTGTTACTCAGTGTATGGAGCAACTGGAACTCTCATTTATTATTGGTGGGAAACCAAAATGGTTAAGATAACAGAACTACTCTATTAAAAATTCTGGCATTTTTAAAATAAAATTAACATAGTCCTCCTTTATGACCTAACAAGTCTACTACTAGGTACTAGTCTAAGAGAAACAAAAATATATTTCCACAAAATATTTATACCTGAATGTTCATTATTGGATTATTCATCATAGCCCCAAGTTGGAAACAGCCTGGTTTTCCATCAAATATAGTAGATACACAAGCTAGAATATTTGTGGGTTGTAATATTATCTAGTAATACAGAAGAAAAAATAACTATTGAAATTCACAACATGGATGGATCTCAAAAAAATGCTAAATAAGAGAAGCCTTATACACACATGCGCATACACACAAAATCTTAATATATGATTCCATTTAAGTGTAATCCTAGAACAGGCAAACCTGGGTTATAGTGGAAAACGATTAGAACAATGGCTGCCTCTGAGAGATGGAGTTGAGGATCCACTCATATGGGAAAGCATACGAGGGAACTTGGGGGATGATGGATGTTCTGCATGTTGACAAGGAATTAGGTTGCACAGGTAAATATGGTTGTCTGAACTCATTGAAAGATATCCAAAAGATGTAAGCCTTTCACTGTATAGAAATTTTATATTAAAAAGCATAAATACATCTTGAACTCTAGTTAATAATATGCATAGTGAAGTATTTGTACTGATGTCTCCAACCTATATTAAAATAGGATATATCAAAAAATAAGATAGATTGTTGGAAACAGAGGAATGCATAGGTATACAGTTAATTGATGAAACAAAGATAGTAAAATATTTATTGTAGAATCTAGGTGGTAGGTATTTGGGTCTTCATGATAAAAATGTTTTAGTTTTCTGTGTGATTTATTTTTTATTTTTAGGTTTTTTTAGTTTTCAATGTGAATTAAAATGCTCATAAATGAGTGTTAAATGTTAGAAATAAAGTCAATAAACACATATATAACAATCTCAGCCACTCACTGGTTGGGTGGAATTAATATTCATTTTGATCTTGCCTGTGAGTGGAAAGGGAATCATTAAGAGAATTGAGACTGCCTGACAATCAGTAGACCTAAGTCTTTATGTATACATATCACCTATGTATATATTTCTCTCTTTCTCTCTCTCTCTATATATATATCTGTATCTGTCTATATCTATGTCCATATGTATATATGATAGAAGCACAGTATCACTGAATACTTTGGCAAGCCTGTCAGATCAGAAAGATATGTCTGAAGGAAACTTTTATCCCAACCTATTCTTGAGTTTGAAGCCCTGTCACCCCATGTCTTTACTTCAAAAAATGTGATTTATGTACTACCTGAATTGGAATCACTTGGAATACTAAACCTGAAGACTTCAAGACCTACTCTATTTGTTCTAAGAGGCTGGGTTCAGAAATCTGTTCCCCTAGCAATTCTCATGTCCTTGGAGTTTAGATCACCTCTTGTGGTGAATAAAGAGATAAAATTTCTTATTCTTATGCATTAGGAATTTTGGTTGAGAAGCAGTGCCACCAACTGTCAGTTTAGCTCATGTACCAGTCAACGATATTGTGTTTATATTTCTGGATGTGGGATATGAGAATAGAAAGGAGAGAAACAATTGGTAGCTATGGAGGTAGTTGGCAGAAAGAGTTCTATCTTTGCAGTGCATTCTGATGGACAGATATATTGATAGGATGTACCAAAGGGAAGCAGTTTAGACCCATGAGGGAAATGAAACTCCCATTCTTAGTAACTACCTTTTGTAGTTAGAAAGGCATAGTATCCACTCTGTTAAACCTCTGCTGTGAGAGGGAAGATCTCATAATGTACCCTGAGATAGTTCACAAACTAATGAGAGGAAAAGGATAGATTGAGAGGGAAGGAAGGAAGGAAGGGAGGGAGGGAGGAAGAAAGGAAAGGAGGGAAGGTGGGAGGAGGGAGGGGGACGGGAAGGCAGGAGGGTGAGAGGAACCTCTGAAAATGATATGAATGCTCTAAAACTACACTGTACATGAATTGCTCTTTCTAGTATTTTCCTGGTTAAATTTTGAAGCTGCCCCCACCCCCACCCCACCTGTTCTAGTAATAGAAAATTCAGTCTCAGTATACCAAGAGGTGGATGAAGTCACATTGCCACTGCTCTTCACTGCCACAAGGTGTCACTGTTGACTCTAGTCTTCTCCATACAACAGAACCAGAATGCCCAGTATACTGTCTAAACCACATTCCTATAGTCAGTTGTGATTCTTTGAAGGAGGATTAGCGCTCTATCTCAGTCAAGGGTCACAAACTGGTTGCCTGTGGACCAAATTCAACCGTCAGAAGTGGTTTGTCTGGCAGCACATGTCTCATGGCAAACATTATCGTCTTTCAGTTTCATACCAGCCTGATACAAATCTTTATAATGACTGACTGACAACACTTGGGCTCGCAATCCTGATCCTTGTGCTAGACTTAATTGAAGAAGCCCTATGGTTTGACTCTCATATTATGGATCTCTGAACTTGGTATTTCCAGGTGATGCATAGCCTGTTCTCAGAACTCTGTCCTGGAAGAGGGATTCATCCCCTTCTCTCCTCAGAGATCCATGCCAGGAGCTAGGTAGCTTCTCATTTAATCTCTTGACACAGAAAAGACCCGCCTGAATCCCTTTTTGAACAATCACCTATACCTCCTACATTTCTAAGAGTGATTATCCTCAGTGATCACAAATGTTTTCAGAGATATTTGATGGTAGCAAATGGGGTGCTGACCTTCAATGATTCAAATCAAAGTGAATTTCCTGACATCTCTTCTCACTAGAGATGATCTTTGGCTGGGTTGCCTACCAACGACATAAATACAAACTATTACCTCTAATACCAATTCCTAGAATGACATATTAGTAGATCTAATAAAATTGTTCTCAGATTTATTGTTTCATGGACTGGTGAGTCTTTCTTTAGTGCTGGGGACAATATAAAGTCAGAGAATTTTAAAATTCTGCCAAGTTAGCACATCTAAAAACATCTATCACCCTAATTTTATGAGGATGATTATAAACACTTCTGTGATGAATACCCCTATCATAAACCATTATGTACAATGGCGTGTGTATTCCTAGGGTGAATTCCTACAATTAGAATTTCATACTTTTATTGCTGTTGTGAAGAAAATATTTCTATTTTATGTTGTAGCTTATTATTATTGCTATGGTGCTATTATGCAGTTACTGATTTTCCCCCCTTTATATTGTAACTGGATGGCTTTTAAACAGTTTTATAATATAATGACTTCTGAGCTAATTATTTTCTATTTGAGCTGAGTCTCCCAGGCAAACGGAGTTTTCAAAGTTTCCCACACAAACTGAAGCAGCATTTTGAGCAGAATGAGTCTGATATCAGTATTTATTCTCCTTTTAGAGTCATTTATTACCTTCACCTAAATTATGATCCCTTCAGGTTGGAAAAGATGAACAATAATGTGCAGAGATGTACCAAGCCAGATAAATATCTATACTTTGCCTCAACAGCTCTCAGGTGAAGCTGAGATTACTTCACCAAACAGCTAAAATTTCACTAACAGTAATATCATTAATTCATTTGCATTAGTGTGAATGCTTTTTCTGCCTTTCCGTTGTTATGAGGAGGGAGTTTCCATAAACAGTCTGCCCAGTCTTTAATTCATTCTTCCAAAGTACAATTATGAGTGTGAGACAACTGCCCGCTCACAGTAGACTCTCTTCTTCCCACCCTCCCTCCGTTCTCCATCCATCTCTTCTCCCTGGGGCCAGCTGCTCATAATATGTGCCCCTACAATTTTTACAGGGACCTGCCATTGAGCAAGGCCCATGGTTTTCCAGAGCTTGAAAGTAGTTAAAAAAGTCTAATTCTGGGGGCACCTGGGTGGCTCAGTGGGTTAAAGCCTCTGCCTTTGGCTCGGGCCATGATCCCAGGGTCCTGGGATTGAGCCCCGAATTGGGCTCTCTGCTCAGCAGGGAGCCTGCTTCCTCCTCTCTCTCTCTGCCTGCCTCTCTGCCTGCTTGTGGTCTCTGTCAAATAAATAAATAAAATATTTTTTTAAAAAAAGTCTAATTCTGGAGTTCAATATTAGAATTTCCATCACTGCCATATAAAAAAGTCATATTTAAAAAAAAATACTTCTATCAGCAAACTGGTGCAGCCATTGTAGAAAACAGTAGGGAGTTTCTTCAAAAAGTTAAAAGTAGAATTATCCTACAATCCAGCAATCATATTACTGGGTATTTACCCAAAGAATAAAAAAAATCTGATTCAAAGGGATACATACATCTTTATGTTTATAGCAGCATTATTCACAATAGCCAAGATATGGAAGCATTGTTCATTGATTAGATATGGATAAAGAAGATGTGATATATATATATATGTATATATATATATACATACACACACTATCATATATATGAATATATGTATCTCATATATTCATATATATGATAGAATATTATTCAGTTATAAAAAAGAATAATGGGCACCTGGGTGGCTCAGTGGGTTAAGCCTCTGCCTTTGGCTCAGGTCATGATCTCAGGGTCCTGGGATTGAGCCCCACATCTGGCTCTCTGCTGAGTGGGGAGCCTGCTTCCCCTGCTCTCTCTGCCTGCTGCACTTCCTACTTGTGATCTCTCTCTGTCAAATAAATAAATAAAATCTAAAAAAAAAAAGAATAAAATCTTGCCATTTGCAATGAGATGAATGGAGCCAGACAGTATAATGCTAAGCAAAATAAGTCAATCAGAGAAAGACAAATACCATATGATCTCACTTATATGTGGAATTTAAGAAACAAAACAAATGAACAAAGGGAAGAAAAAGAGAAAGAGGGAGACAAACCAAGAAACAGACTCTTAACTATAGAGAACACACTGATGGCTACCAGAAGGGAGATGGGTGGGAGGGGAAGAAACTGTGAAACAGATGATGGGGATTAAGAGTACACCTGTGATGAGCACCTGATGTTGTGTGGAATGTTATATCACTATATTGTACACCTGAAATTAATATAACATTGTATGTTAACTGTGATTAAAATAAAAAACTTAAAAATACTTATATCAGTAATAAAGCTGATGTTTTCGTCTTCACCTGTTTTCTGTCATAGCCTAGCTTTAATTAGTTAGAAACTTAGTTGGGGTTAAGGTGGATCTTAATTTTGCTCCTCTTTACATCACCAATAATTCATAGATTCAAAAGACACATAAGTATACATATATGCATATATGTTTATATATGTACATACACATATATCAGGCCAATTTTGAGAACTGCGTATTAGATTTAGAGGATGGATTAAGGGTTGACTCAGCTGGAGATACAGGACACATAGACTAGAATTTACAACATGGACTCCATAACAAAAATGCTGAATGGATCTGTAGAACAGGAGTATCAGTAGATGTTATGTGAAGACAAATAGGGAAAAAGCTGGTAGGAAAATAAAAGTTTTAAATAATATTTTAAAACAGAGAGGACTTTTGAATAGCAGAACAAATAAAGGGCCTAATTTTATGTGTCAGTAAGTCTTAGAGATTTCAGCTGTTCATTAAAAGATCTACCCAAAGAGTGACTATCCCAAATGGCAAAGCAAATATGCCTATTCTTAGGGTTTGTCAAGGCACTAACTGTCCCAGTGTGGCTTCATTCACCCTGAAAACCTACTGTGTTCTACCAATGTCATACTCTAAATTTGCAGTTACTTTATATAAACTATTAGGTATACTCTTGTGATCCAGGAACATCATGAAGTAACAATTACAAATTGTGCTTATAGTCGCAAATACACCTTGGTTTCAATTTTAAAAGCAATATTCTAGAAGGCCACAAGATGGGGGTATTCCTGCATACCAGCAAATAACCTAAAGTAGTGCAATAAACTCAAAGTTGGGCTTTGACCAATAAGGTCACATGTGAGTACTTAAATTTAAATGTACTAAAATTAAATAAATGAAAAATTCAGCTCCTCATTTGCACTAACCACACAGCATAAACTCAGCAGCCATATGAGGTTAGTGGTTACTGGACAATGCAGAATAAAACATTTCTATAATTTCAAAATTTTCTACTGAATTTTTTTTCAATTTTTTTTTCAATTAAAGAATGGGGAGGCTTTACAGAGTGCTGAGTCTTCCCATTATTTATAACACTAACAAGCGGAAGAATTTTAAATGTCCAGCAATAGAATTTTGGTCATCTGAGTTGTGATATAAGTTCATGCTAGAATATTACATAGCCATTAAAAATAGTATCTTCTTAGAATATGTGGGAATGCTGATGATATTTTAAGGACAAAAGAGAGGAAGTAAAAACATGCATATATTTATAAATACATGTATCCATATATAGGAATATATAATTCTAAATACATATATATATACTTACATAGAAAGAAAGAAAGAGGTCATAATATTGTCAGTGATTAACTGTGGGTACTGAAATTATTAAGGATCTTATTTTCTTCTTTGAACTTTACCTTATTTTCAATCTGTTTCCAAGATCAAGAAAAAATATTAATAACAGAAGAAACTATAAAAATAATGTAGAGCTTTTAGGACTTGAGCAAAAGCTAAAGTGAGTTTTGGAAGATTATGGTACTTCACTTTTTTAAAAAAAACTTTAAAGATTTTTACTCATGTAAAGTTTTGTATATGCCTATAAATACTCATACACATAAACCATTTGCATACTTCTTGTCACCAGGGCAGTTTGTAAATCTATAATTTGTGCCATGTCACTGAGGCCTACTAGGGAGTTGAGTGGTCTCCAGATTCTCCCTCTAGGGCTGCACCTGTTTAACACTTGAGCCCAGTGTTACATCCATTCATTCATCAGGAAGCAAATCAATGTCAGAAAAGTTCCGAATGAAGGTCTTCTCCGTGTCTCTATTGGTTATTCCTTAACTATACACATTTTTTTCTCACTGGCTCTTTCAGAAACTGGTTGATATTCATAAAGACTCCAGTATCTGGCTTATGCAAGGAAGCTCAGACTTTCTGCTTCTTCCCTCCACTTTCCACCTGAAGCAGGGTAAGGAAAGCCCTGGGTACACCAAAGGCAGTTTGCTCTGGTGGGGCTGGCCGGCCTGGCTGCCCTTGGAGCCCTAACAACTTCCAGCCTTATGCTTTCAGCTTTCTGGCTTCACTTTTTCTGATTTGTAAAATGAGGGCAACATGGAGAATTCTTGTGGAATTACAATAATTTAAGCAAAGTACCTAAATCACAGAAGGAATTTAGGTTTTTTAGTTGTTATTATGCAGATGTTCATTCATTAATCAAAAATAATCCTCTTTTTTCCTCCTTTCATCAAATAATTTGAGCCAGTGAGGGACTTTATATTATCTGGCTAGGAGATAGGCTATGTTTAATCTCTGTGTAGCTGTAGGTGTCAGAGTTTGTCCTGCTTCAATCAGTTGTAATCCTCTCTTAGTTCAGTGTGCTTCAGTGTTTCAGACCCAGAGGCCATGGAGAGATTACTGGTGGGGAAATGAATAGTTTGCTTTGCTAAAATGAGAGGCGGAGACTGTAAGAGATGAGATAGAAACAAAATCATGGAGCTTCCTCGGGCAATCAAATTTGAAAAGAGTACCTAAAAGAAATTTTAGGTCATTCATTACCTAAATTACCTGGAAATTTATTGTCTCAAATATTGGTACATGTGTTTTCTAGAAAAGTCCTTCCACACCCTTTGTTTTGATTTTGTTTTTGGATTTTACATTAGGTAAGTACTGGATACATAAGAAATAAAAGCAAAGACTTCTGAGCTCTGGTAACTGTGGAAAGAGATTGAGGACATAAAGCCACAGATGCCTCAGCTTCCCTCCTCTGTAGCGGGGACCCTTAGATGGGAGGCAGGGAGACATAGAAACACTGGAATTAGTATTGGAAGGAAAATAATTTGGGGATCTTCAAGAGAAAGATCAGATCATTTTAGTTAGAAATAAATGAACTACATTGTATTTTCTTGGCATATTTAAAAGTAATGAATATTTGCAGGTGTAATACATACCTTTCTTTTTATTCATACAAACCTGTAACTACATCTGATGTTTTCTTTTATTTAAAATTTATTCTCAGCTTATTGGGTTTTTAGGAAAAATGATTTCTTACCATTTGCAAATACTTTCAAATACTTTTTTGGGCACCTAATATATGTATGTATGTGTTGCAAATCCTGATCTGGATCTCTAGCATGTAGTGCAGACCTGACCTGACTTTTGCTTAAAAAACAAACAAACAAAAAACCCCAAAATAATTTGATTATATAATCCCAAATTGAGCACTAGTCTACATCATCTGGTAGAAGCAGCTGATAATTCTAATTCCCATTGTAAATCACTTTACAATACACACCCACAAAGACTACCAAAATATTGTTAAATAGGCAAAAAAGAACTTTTAAACTTACCACACCAAGGCTAAGTATCTTTTGTAACAGAACCAGTGGTTGGTCAAAAGGGAAAATGTAGGGAAGGGTGCTTCTGGGACTTATAGTGCCTGGGCTAGATTATTTGAAGCCCACCATGGCAGGGAGCTGATATAGCTGGATAGTTTGTGATGTTAATAGTTTTCAGTTGGTGGGCTAGTGGGTTAAGGGTCTTCAAGGGAGCCTTGAAAAACAAATCTGTTCACTTGACTTAATAAGGAATTTTAATTATCTTCCAGGAGCAGGTTGTTTTCTGGCATAGCTAGTTGACTACAGACATAAGAAAGTATTCCTGGTCCCAGTATTATATAATATATATCAATGCTCTCAGTTCTCGTTTTTGCTGAAAAAAGGTAAAATTCAGACTCTCAAAATTATAAAAACTGAACTTGTATTAAAAGATTATATTTTACTCATTTAATGAGAGAATCAGGCAGATGTTATAAACAACTCAAAAAGATTAAAAAGACAAATATATATTAAGAGTAAAGGAACTGAATTGTATAAGGATGCAAAACCGATATTTCCACCAGAGGGAAGTCACTCAAAACCTCTACTGGACAAGACAGAGTTTGCATGTCTAGCAAATTAAAGAGTCATAAAATAGGTGAAAGACAATAATTGAGACTAGAATCTGATAACTCAGAAGGGCTGTGTCATTTGTAGAGAATACAGATGTGCTATATGTGGATAATACATAGTTTTCCATTGAAAGTTTTTTCTACATTGGCATCCTTTCAAGGTATTTATTATTAGCTCACATCTACCTGAGTTTATTATGACCCATGCTTACATCTTCCTCTCATCCATAATGAGTATCATTGCCAAATGCCTTGATGAGGGGAGATCCCTGTTTCTACCACATATCTCTGACTTACCCATTTAGGCTCTGTCAAAGAAAAAAAAGGAGTTACTCTAAGGTCATTCCTGATAAGCCCCTGTTTCCACTTCTCTGCATTCACCAATTAAACTTGAAATAATTTCTTGTCATAGCACAGTTTTCAACAGCAAATCAAGACAGCTTACAGTGATCACTGAGATGGAGAAATGGAGAGGGTCCTGGACTAGAACCAGATACACCGGCTAACACAGAAAAAGCCTAAAATAAGATGTGTGGCTTGAGTGACTGCCCACATTTAGCTGGAAGAGTAGAAAGTATCCACTGGGAAGAGTGATTACACCAAGATCACCCCAAATCACACAGCTAGTTAGCCACAGAGCCTGGCATTCAAATGCTGGCCTAATTCCAAATACACACACTTTCCAATTTATGTCTTATATTCCTCTTCTTCTCATTTGTTTTTCTTAATACTCTCCATACTAGCAGGAATATAGGTTTTGATAAAAGATTTGTCCTCCTGATTAGATGGGCCTACCTCTAGCAAACATATCCTTTCTCATCTAGGCAAGATGGACTTTGTTCCCAGCCCTGAGCCTATTCTGGGAAAATCTTGAAATGTTTCGAAACTCCAGATATTATTCATTCACATCCATTATAGACCCAGTCTATGACTTGTAAAAGAAGAAATTAACCAGATAATTAAAAGATGATTTTATTCGGGCTACTGCAATGGAGAAATATTCATCATTAATGAACATTTAAATGCTGAACACTTTAGATACAAGGAAGGGCCCTGAAGATATCCAGAGGCCAGTAGAGAGGAGTCATCCATGTCATCTGTAAGTCTGTGGGAGTCAGGAGAGAATGGAGACTGGTCTCGTCTTCAAATATGTGAGGGCAAACTAATTTTTTTTTTGGTCAAACATTTCCTAGAAAACAGAAGGATGGGAGAATTTCTTAACTATCACTGTTTCTGGGGGCACAAAGCTGAGGTAAAGTTCAGTACCATCCGACTCGAATCTTTTTTCTCTATCCCAAATTCCAAAAGAAAAGCTCTCAAAACACTGTGGTTCTTTGGTGCCCTACTGGGGACATTAAACAGGACATGTTCCTGATATGCCTTCCCCAACCTCTTCTGATGTTCTCATTCATTCTCTTTGAGTTATAAGAAATAGGCAATAGCCAGCAGATTTGACAAAGGAGATTTTCATCACAGACTGGATGCATCTCCTGATTGGCCACATCAGGTGAGCCCACATGGAGCCACTTCTCTATGAAAAGCCCTCTACCACCACAACTTGTTCTTTATGCTCAGGTCAGAAACCATTTCCTTCATAAATGTTCCTGCTGTCTGTCTTACTGTTCCATTCTATCTAGACATCTGCAAAATTTTTTTCTTGTTTTTTGGGAGGGGATAATCCAAATGATGGTAATTTAGGCTTCAGGTACAAATGAGCCCACTGTGGTCCCAACTTCTCTGTGACTTTCATATTCCCATTCTGTTCAATGCCAGGGCAAATCTTACAATTTCTTCAAAATAGAAAGTGGATGGGAGTTTACTTCTGGTTCTCCCTACTTTAAGGGATAGGTTTAGGGGGTTCCATGTTGAAAGAAGTAGAGTTTTTTACAAGGCATTCACCATAAAGGAGACCTGGGTTTTGAAGTTCTTATTTAGCATTCATGAATTCTGTAGTCCTGCCCAAAGAAGTGTTCATAATGGATGCTCAGTTTTGCCTTTTTTGCAATGTCCTTAGGACAAAAGCAGTTTAAATGCTCAGGTTATAGATTTCACTGAGATTTGTTTTAATAATTTTTTGCCACTTTGTCATCTGTTTGATGTTTTAAGATGTTTCTCATAGCTTATTTGGTATTTTTAATTGATTTCCGTCAAAAGGTTGGTCTAAACAAAGCACTGTGCCACATTACCAAAAATGGAAGCTCCACTGGACCTTGTAAGGGAAGAGATGTGATACTATCATTGATTTTTAGGATACATTCAGTTGCTAGGAAGAGAAAACACTAATACTAGCTAATGCAATAACTGATCATATAACTAAGATTAAGGTGACCTTCAGGAGTTGTCTGATCAGGGCTCTATCTTGGTTTCTCTGTGATTTTCTTGACTCTCTTCTTTTCAGTGTATTGGGCCTCATCTACTAGCTGGTTTTATGCAAAGAGTACTAAAATTAACTGTACTACACCTTGCTCACAGTTATAGGGAAAGGAGGGCTTCTTCCATCAAGCCCTAAACTTACCACTGTCTCAAAGATTCAGTGATGTTAGCTAATTTAAGGTCATCCTGAAGCTGATTAGGTTTAGCTAATAGATATAGCAAATAGGGCTCTCCTGAATGAAGCTGGGGCTATATCATTGTCATTCATATAACAAAGTTGTTATGAAAAGAGAGGAAGAAATGGATATTCAGGAGATGATCAGAATGGCAGAGAAGGTAGGTGACAAGAATAGGAATGCTTTTGAGGCTTGAAGTGTAAGAGAATAGAGTTAAAAGAACAAAAAGGTGCATAAAGAGAATACTGAGACTGACAAAAAGAGAACTCATAATTTTGTTGAAGACTAACACTATTTATCATCTGGTTATGGAGATGTAATTGCAATGAAATATATTGGTCATATTGCTTCAGATTGGAGTCCTGCTTTTTATTAAAGGCACTTGTCAAGGTTTTTTTCCTTATTAAAACATTACGATAAGGAACATTTTCCCTTATTTGTTGAATTATCACTCAGCAATGGGTACTCTTCAGGTCCTAACACATATCTAGGCACTTTCTGTAAGGGGGTAGGTCCAATACTGAGGTGCTTGCTTGCAAATGTCTATAAAATAAACACCTGGTCAATGAATGTAAAAAGAAGCAAAGAAACACTCATAAGAGAAACTCTCCACTATCACTGATGTTTTTACAATCTAAAAACTGTTTTTGAAAAGAGATCTGAAGCTTTCTGCTTTTTTAAAAAAATAATTTAATGAGTTGTTTTTTAATTAAAGATTTTTATTTATTTATTTGACACAGAGAGAGAGAGTGAGCACAAGCAGGGAGAGCAGCAGGCAGAGGGAGAAGGAGAAGCGGGCTCCCCACTGAGTAGGAAGCCCCATGCGGGCTGGATCCCAGGACCCTGGGATCATGACCTGAGCTGAAGGCAGACCCTTAACAGACTGAACCACGCAGGTGCCCCTTTCAGCTGGTTTTAGCTTCTTGGGATCCTTAAAAGGCAGCAGATAACCAAACCTTTGAAGTCCAAAGAGAGAAAAAGAAGAAAGGTCCAGGCATTTAAAACCACGTGCAGCAAAAATAGGGGGAGGCCTCAGACAAATCATTTCATCTCTCTGAACCAGTTTAACATCTGCAAAATGATCAATGCGTTTTTATGTCAAAAATTCCATCATCTTTGGCTTTTCAAGGTGTATGAAATTGTGTTGGGCAGAGGTTTCATGGGCACGTATGCTCTATTTCATTATACTGCCTGCTCCTGTATCGTGCTCCACCAAGCAGTGAGAAAAATGTCTTCACTGTCAATGAAGGCTGCCAAGGGAAACAGGATCCTATGCTTAGGAAGTGTCTGGGTCTTATCATCACTTCAATCTTTCCTGTTGAAAAGTGAATTACTGTAATGAGCTCTTACATATGCAATCAGGCTGAAGAAATGGGAACAGCATGCTGGTTAACTAGAGACTCCTCTGTACCTTAACAATCTTCTTTATGACTAGACTGAAGTTTTCAGGACCCAAATATTCTACTGTTTCTCAAGGGGCTGCTCTGGTGATCTAGATGATGTGTAACAAATCACCACAAACTGAACTACAATGGCTATTTATTATTGCTACCTTTCACAGTTCTGGGTGTTGCTCAGGCTTAGTCAGGCAGTTCTTGCTTGGAATTTGTGTCATTTTGAAGATTTTTTTTGTTCATGTCCTTTGGAAGATTCAAATGTCTGTAGGCAGGAGGTGCTAGGGTACCTCAGAAATATCTCTCTGTGTGGTCTCTCCAGATGGTCTTTCTAGCATGGCAACCAGGGTAGCTGACTTCTTCCATGGAAGCTCTGACCTGAACAAGCACGTGTCCCAAGAGAAAGTCAGGCAGAAGTCTTATGACATTTGAGGACCCAGCAGAAGTCAGCAGAGTCAGTCACTCTGAGTACATTCTAATCTTCAGAAAATCTAAATCATTGAAAACACATTCAAGAAAGAGAAATTAAACACCACCTCTTGGTGACTGGAATATCAAAGAATTCTCAGGCATGTTTTAAATTCTCCACAAAGACTGTCATTTCACCATAAGAAATTCATTATTATTATTTTTAATTCTGATGGGCTTTTCAAGACTCTCATAACCAAGGCAAAATGGTCCAGAATTAGAGCTTCATCCATTATCAATTCCTTATTTAACTAGGAATGAGCATACAAATCCATGAGAGGTAAGCATCATGAACATTAGTAGTAGGGAAAACATTCCTATGGCAGGGAAAGCAGAGGACTACAAGTGGGTATCAAAGGGAGCAAGGTGACTGGTTCAGATGCAAGTGCCAGAAGACAAAACAAACAATGTCAGCATGGCATTCCTGTGTGCTAGCTCTGGTTGTGCCACTGGCCCTTAATGTTACCTCAACTGGCAAGTTACTTCCCCTCTTAGGCATGCTTCCTCATTTGTAAAATGCAATATTGAATCAGATAATTTCTATGGTTCCTTCTGGTTCTAACATCTTGCAATCCCATTATTATTGCTTTAGATGCTGAAACATCCTCTTAATAGGACAGAAATTAAGTCTTGACCTTTGGCTATTAATATCATCTGTGCCAACATTTAATAAGTTGAGATGAATCACTGATGGTGAAAGACACCATAGCCAGGATGTCAACAGACAACTCACTCAGGTGACAACAAGAGATAACTGCCATATTTTACATGATTCAAATGAATCATAAAAGAAGGAGAAGAAGAAGAAGAAGAAGAAGAAGAAGAAGAAGAAGAAGAAGAAGAAGAAGAAGAAGAAGAAGAAGAAGCAGCAGCAGAAGAAGCAGCAGCAGCAGCAGCAGCAGCAGCAGCAGCAGCAGCAACCCTGTGAGGCTTCACTGGAGGTAAGTAGTCAAAAACATATTGTTTTATTTGATGCTCAGATACTACCCCCCAGTTTGATTATAGTAAAGAAAAAGTATAATTTAAGAGCACTCATTAGTGTAATTTTAAGAGCATTGGTAAGGGCTTCAATTCTCAAAGGGAGGATTCCAAGCCTTGGTGACTTTTTGTTCAGCAGTGCATGCCTCTTAATGTGTTTCTGGATATGCTCAATATAGGTAAAAATTGTATTTCATTGAAGTACACTGTCCATAGCACACCCTTATGGGAAGTCTGGTTCCAAGCCTTTTCATTATCTTCAAGCTATTTTGCACCACTTTTTAAGTTGCAGGTAACTGATGGATATGCAAACTCTGTCTTGTCCAGTAGAGTCTCTACTGACTTCTCCATTTTGGAAAAACCATGTAGCCTCCATTTGCAATTCAATTCCTTTATATGTTTGTGCTTTTTGGTGTTTCTCCTGGACCAGTTCCCTTATATTACATGAATTAATGAAAATCTTTAAAATGTGTTCATTTTTATATCTGTAGGAGAGATAAAAAAAAATTTTTGCCATTTTCTGAAATTATCTTTTTTTTAAGATTTTATTTATTTATTTATTTGTCAGAGCGGGGGGGAGGGGAGAGAGAACACAAGCAGGCAGAGCGGCAGGCAGAGGCAGAGAGAGAAGCAGGCTCCCCGCTGAGCAAGGAGCCCATGCTAACCCTGGGATCATGACCTGAGCCAAAGGCAGCGGCTTAACCAGCTGAGCCACCCAGGTGTCTCTGAAATTATCTTTTGTTCTCTTTTTTCTTTTCTTTTCTTTTATTTATTCATTTATTTATTTAATTAATTTTTAAATTTTTTTTTATAAACGTATAATGTATTTTTATCCCCAGGGGTACAGGTCTGTGAATTGCCAGGTTTACAGACTGTGAAGTGTGAAATTATCTTTTAACATGAGGTTGGACCTGGGCTTAGTTTAAAATAGTGATTAGGGAAAGACTGAAACTGCTCTTGGATTAGCAATGGATTTTGGAGATTGGGGACTGGCAGGTTTAGAAAAAAGACAAGCAACCACATAGCTATGGGAAGAAGTGCAAGAGCCAACTAATGTGGCAACCTACGAGGCTGGAGAGAGGAAGGAGGTGAAGAGTAGAGTGGGGCAGGAAAAGATGGCCGAGTAGAGACAAAGGAGAAGTTCTACCTGGAAGAGGGAATTAAAAAACTTTAAAGATGGTACTGGTAAACCATGTTGGTCTAGGTTTGTCATGATTTAGTGGATCTTTTTCTATTATCTGAAAGCATTGGTAGTAAATGACCACACCCAAAGCTTTTCAATCATAGAATGCTGTGGGATGAAGTAAGGGCATATTGTATTCCACGCCAGGAGCAATGTGAGAACTGATGCTAGGCTATGTGACAGCAGGGATGCAGGTGTTCGTAAAGAAGAAAAAAAAACAAAAAACACAAAACAAAACAGAAAATCAGAAGCCCTCCCACCCTCAAAACTTATAGGAATATTGAGGGGTTTTTGCCTAGTACAGGGAATATAACTTTCAACTTTGTTCCTATAATATGAAAGAAAGTGGCGATCTCAGAAGGAAGATGTGTTCACATGAAGATAGCTAAAATTTAGGTTAAAAGAGAACTTATGTGGGGCACCTGGGTGGCTCAGTGGGTTAAAGCCTCTGCCTTCAGCTCAGGTCATGATTCCAGAGTCCTGGGATCAAGCCCCACATCGGGCTCTCTGCTCAGCAGGAGCCTGCTTCCGTCTCAACCTCTCTGCCTGCCTCTCTGCCTCCTTGTGATCTCTGTCTGTCAAATAAATAAATAAAATCTTAAAAAAAAAAAAAGAGAACTTATGTTTCCAATAATGGTACTTCAGACAACCTTTCTTCTCAGGTCAGTTAGGAAGTGTGGAAACTTTTAAATAAAATCTACTTGAGGAAACTGAAGAGCTAAGAACTGTAGAGAATAACTAAGCCAAGACCCAGGAGATGTTGACATGCAGAGATGAGAGTGTGGTACTGAGACCTCTTAGCCCAAGGGCACCAGATAATTCCAGAAAAGAGATGAAGGCAGCACATATGGCAATCTCCCAGGGCTGGAGTGCCAAAACTTGGAGTAAAACCAAACTCATGCTTTAGTTTGGACCCTAAAGGTTATATCCCAGAACTCAGAGTAAACCAGAAGTTATCCAGCCCTATCTTCTTGGAGGTCAAGGAAAGATCAATATTTGAGGTTGGATTAGGGTGGTCATATTGTTGCCTGTGGGAGAGCAGGACCTTAGTGGGTAAAAGAGACAATAAGAACAGGGACATGCCTAAATGGGAACAGCTCTATGCGAGCAGCAGACACTTATTCCCACCATGGAACATGCTGAAAACAGTACATGCTGAAAACAGCAATGATGGTAGATAAGATAGCTAGGCCTGCTGAGGTCAGTGCTCCCATCCTTGGCAGCCCCTTAGTTAATGCCTCACTGGGATCTTGCTAACAGGATACAGTAAGATCCCTGCTGAACCTCACATGACTGCTTTCTTGAGTTGTTTTCACAACTCTGCTTCTGCATACTTTACATTCTACGATAGGATAACAAAACTGAGAGTCTACCCAGACTCAGGGCCTCGCCTCGTCTTGCCTGTGCCTGGCTGTGCAGCCCCTTTGGGCCTCGCTTTGTTCCAAGTTATTGGACTCTGAGTAATCATTTCTGCTCATCACAAGGGCACTTCGTGGCAGGTGGTGGCCCAAGAAATCTGGCAGAAGCAAGCAAAATCCTTTCTGAGGGAAGATAATCATCCTAAATTCAATTTTTTTTTCTATAACCAATTTTTATGATCTAGTTTTTTAGCAAGTTAGGAAAAGAAGACTCCCTTAATCTGATAAATGGTATCTAAAAAGCCTAAACAAAACAAAACAAAACAAAAACCTACAGCAAAATGATACTAAATGATGGAAGGTTGTACTAGTTATGGATTTAATTATTTGCAACTTAAATTGATAGAGCTTTCTTGTCTTACAAAATCACAAGTCTGGAAGTAGATGGCTGCTGGCATTGGTTCAGTGACTCCAAGAAGTTAGGGCCAGTATCTCTGTGATTCTTGGAAGAAAGCAGGATCGCATAATGGTTAGGACCACAGCTTCTGCCACCAGACAGCCTTGGTTCAAATCCTGACTGCACCATTTCCTAGCCACATGACCTTGGACAAGCCATGTCATCAGTCTTTTTGGTTATAAAATAATGAAAATGATACCTGTTTTGAGGGAAATAGTAATTAAAAGGGCCGATAAGAGAAAAGCACTTAAAACACCTGGCACATAGTTAAGTGCTATGTAAACATTAGGTATTATTTTGGACTCAGTTGCTTTTCCCTCAAATTAACATACTGAAGTTCTAACTTACAGTGGGATAGTGTTTGGAGATGGGGATTTTGGAAGGTAATTAGGTTTAGGTGAGATTAAAAGGGAAGGGCTTTCATGATGAAATTAGTGTCCTTCTAAGAGGAGAACTTGCTCTTTCTCTACCAAGTGAGAACACGGTGAGAACTGGCTGTCTGCAAGCCAGGAAGAGAATTTTCACCAGGAACCATACCAGCTGACACCTTGATCTTGGACTTCCAAACAACTATGAGAAATAGATGTCTGTTGTTTAAACCACTTAGTTTATGGTACTTTGTTATAGCATTCCGAGGACTCTAATACACCTATTATTATTGCTTTTTATCCTGGTCCCTTTATGGCCCCAAGATGGCTGCTGAATTCTAGTAATTATATTTATATTCCAGCTACAAAAAAGGAAAGGGAAAGAGGAAGGGCTATGCTAGCTGCCACGAAATATTTTCATCAGGAAAGCAAATGCAGCCCTAGAAATCTCACATAGAAAACATCCTCCTGGGGCGCCTGGGTGGCTCAGTGGGTTAAGCCTCTGCCTTCAGCTCAGGTCATGATCTCAGGGTCCTGGGATCGAGCCCCGCATTGGGCTCTCTGCTCAGCAGGGAGCCTGCTTCTCCCCCTCTCTCTCTGCCTGCCTCTCTGCCTGCTTGTAATCTCTCTCCCTCTCTCCGTCAAATAAATAAATAAATCTTAAAAAAAAAAAAAAAGAAAGAAAACATCCCCCTAACATGTTCAAAACTGATGACAGCCCCAAAGTTATTAATGGCCAAGATAAATGATGAAATATCATTAGTTCATGGGGACAGGAATAGGGAACTCTTCATTTACCTAAACAAGTCCAGGTTCTGTTAGCAAGGAGGGTTGGTAGAGAGAAGGGCCAGATAGCGATGCGTGCTCTAAGTGCTATATGTTTGTCTTTGCTCTGCAGGGAAAAATTAGGCTTTAGTAGAAAACTGTGTGCTATTTATTTATTTATTTTGAAAACTACACATTATTTAAAGCATTCTGTTTTTGGTTATCTGATTCTGAATCTATGGGAGCTATTTCACAACTCTGTAAATTATAAATAACTGGTAACAAATTGAAATAATTCTTGTCTATAGACTGCAAATGAATTTTGTACACTGGCAGATTTTCTGTCAGGGAAAACCAGTTCTGTTTTCCACTTGCATACTCAATATAGTATTTCTGAAACATAAATCTGTCTGTTCTCTAGATTCACCTTTGAACTGGTTGTAACATCTTACCAGTTTCCTCATTAATAAGTTAAGTAAAATCTTTAACACTGTAATCTTTTCCTATTTGTATGACTCATGATTTTTCTTGAAAATTCCATTTTACTTTTTAAATTTATTTTACTTTTATCTTTAAAAAATATTTTATTTATTTATTTATTTATTTGACAGAGATCACAAGTAGGTGGAGAGGCAGGCAGAGAGAGAGGAGGAAGCAGGCTCCCCGCTGAGCTGAGAGCCCAATGTGGGGCCAGATCCCAGGACCCTGGGATCTTGACCTGAGCTGAAGGCAGAGGCTTAACCCACTGAGCCACCTAGGTGCCCCCAAAATTCCATTTTAACATCTAGAAAAATCTAAACATCTTCAATGCGATACTTTGCTTATTTGCTTTTAATCTCAGCTATTGACACCATATCTAAAACGTATTAGAAGCTAAATATTTGATGGATGGATGAATGAACAGATTAAAGAGTAGTATCAGCTATTTAAAGGCAACAAAGTTCTAGTATGGAACAGTTATAAGATAACTATTCATTAAACCACTATACTTGATAGGAGTATCTCTTTATATGCAATTCATTTGCTCCTGTTGATTTATTAATCTGCAAATAATATCCCATCATATAAACTTCCTGGGGGGGGGAACACCATTCAAATAACTAATATGAGTTAATTATCTGAGATAAACTAATTTTTGTGTGTGTGTGACTTAAGCCTACAAAAATAGCTTATGAGTTAGAGTCCTAAAGGGAAGTAAAAAGTATTTTGTACATTCTTCCATTCCTTTTTCTAGATAATGGTTGTAGGATTTGGATTAAGGTTTTAGTGCCCCCCCAATCTTCTAGTTGTATAGCCTTCATCAGGCTTGTTAACATATTTGAACTTCATTTGCCATGTCTGTAAAAAGAACGCAAAGCCCTACACAGCAAAGTTTATGCAAGGATCACTTGAAATGCTATAAGTAAAATGCACAACATAGTATCCAGTTTACAAAGAACTCCAAGCAAAAATTAATCTTCAGCATGAAGAAAACAGGGGATGAGACCCCAAATTCTTGGTGACAAAAAGCCTTTGTCATTTGGATTTATTTACTTACTTACTTATTTAGAGATTGGGGGAGGGGCAGAGGGAGAGAGAGAGAGAAAATCTCAATCAGGCTCCATGCTCAGTGAAGAGCATGACACCAGGCTTGACCTCAGGAGCCTGAGATCATGACTGGAGCTGAAATCAAGAATCAGACTCAATAGGAGATCGAAGAGAAGAAGAGCAGCAATTCTAGAAACAGAAAAGCGACTACTTTCTGGAAGGTAGGACATGGGGAAAAGTGGATCCAAGGTGACATAGGAAATGACAGATCCCGGGGGAGGGGCCAGCTCCCCACAAGCAGTAGAACACAGAGCACAAAATCAGAACTTTTAGAAGTCTGCTCCACTGAGTGACATCACTCCAGAGGCTAAGCAGGGGGTGGATCCCTTGTAGAGATAGTGTGGTCTCAGGACCTGCGGGGTCACAAAAAGACCAGGGGTGTTTGAGTGTGGCAGAGCTCCCAGGTATCAGAATGGGGAAGCCAGCAGCAGAGATGGAGCTGAGGAGTGGACTCTCAGCTTGGGGTTACCTTAAACCATGATCCGAAGCATAGTTGGGCAGCGGCTCTTCAAGCAGGGACCCCACAACTGGCAGCTCGGGGGAGACTCACCTTCCTCCTCTGGGAGGAATGGTGTGGGAGCACGTGGCAGGAATCAGCTGGCTTTGGATACTCCAAACAGGGCCATGTGCCAGAGAGAGAAACACTTGGTCACAGGCTGGAGTGTGGAGTGTAGCTGGAGACCAAGGAGAAGGGTCTGACTACTGCTTTTCTCTGAAAGTGCATTGAGGAAAGGGGCCCTGAGCTCTTGGCTCCTACAGGCCAGAGAATGGGAGGCCGCCATTTTCATTCCCATCCTCCAAAGTTGTATGGAAAGCCTTCAGGGAACAAAAGCTATGGAGAGTGAACCCAAGCAGATTGCTTAGCCTGGCCCTGGCAAGGGCCGTGCAATTCCACCTTAGGCAAAGATATTTCAGAATCATGGCAACAGGTCCCACCCCCAGAAGATTAGCCAGAACATCCAGCCAAGACCAAGTTCACCAATCAATGAGCACTGTGGAACTCCAGAGATAAGGAATGCAGCACATAAAATTCATGGATTTTCCCCCACGATTCTTTAGTCTTTCAAAGTTAATTTTTTTCCTTTTATTTTTTTCTTATCCTATTTTTTAAAAAGTTTCCTCCTTCCTATTTTAACTTTTTTAAAAAACTATTTTATTTTATCAATACCTTTTCAAACATCTTTTTATATTTTAATTGTTATAGTCACATTCTATCCCTTCATTGTATTTAACTTTATTTTTTGTATACATATAGGTTTTTCTTTCTTCAAAATTTTGGGATACAGTTTCTTCTAATAGATCAAAATATACCCTAAGCCTAGCACATGGCTTTGTTGTTTTCTCCAACCTAATTGCATTCTTTCTTTTCTTTTTTCTTTTCTCAACCAACCTCTTATCTTAGCAATTCCTTTTTTAGACGCTCTTTAAATTTTCATCTCTACAATCACATTACATCCCTTCATTGTGTTTACCCTTATTTTTGTATATACAAGTTTTTCTTTCTTTAAAATTTTAGGAGGCAGTTTCTTCTAACAGACCAAAATACACCCAAAATCAAGGTGTGGCTCTGTTCTATTGACCAGTCCTACACACACACACATACACACACACACACACACACACACACACACACACATTATTTTCTTTTTTTCTATTTTTTTTCTTTCTCCTCCTTTCTTCTCCCCCTTGTTTCAGGTCTCTTCTGATTTGGGTAGTGTATATTTTTCTGGGGATGTTGCTACCCTTTTAGTATTTTGTTCTCATTCACCTACTTTTTAAAAAAGATTTTATTTATTTATTTGACACACAGAGAGACAGCACAAGCAGGCAGAGAGGCAGGCGGGGTGGGGGAGCAGGCTCCCTGCTGAGCAGAGAGCCCAATTCAGGACTCCATCCCAGGACCCTGAGACCATGACCTGAGCTGAAGGCAGAGGCTTAACCCACTGAGCCACCCAGGCTCCCTCATTTACCTATTCTTATCTGGATAAAATGACAATGCAGAAAACCTCACCTCAAAAAAAAAAAAAAAAAAAAAAAAAAGGAACAAGAGGCAGTACTGATGGCTAGGGACCTAATCAAAATGGACATTAGTAATATGTCAGATTAGAGTTCAGAATGACGATTATCAAGGTGCTAGCTAGGCTTGAAAAAAGCATGGAAGACACCAGAGAATTGCTTTCTGGAAAAATAAAATCCCTTTCTGGAGAAATAAAAGACCTAAAACCTAACCAAGTTGAAATTTAAAAAGCTATTGATGAGGTGCAATAAAAAAATGGAAGTTCTTTCTGCTAAGATAAATGAAGCAGAACAGAGAATCAGTGATATAGAACACCAAATGATGGAGAATAAAAAAGCTAAGAAAAAGAGAGAACAACAATTACTAGAACACGAGGGCAGAATTCGAGAGATAAGTGATACCATCAGATGAAACAATATTATAATAATTGGGACCCTGGAAGAAGAAGAAAGAGAGAGAGGGGCAGAAGGTATATTGGAGAAAATCATACCACAGAATTTCCCCAATTTGGTGAAGGGAACAAGCATCAAGATCCAGGAGGCACAGAGAAACCCCCTCAAAATCAATAAAAATAGTTCCACACCCCAACATCTAATAGTAAAACTTATAAGTCTCAGTGAAAAAGAGAAAATTCTGAAAGCAGCTCAGGACAAGAAGTCTGTAACACATAATGGTAGAAATATTACATTGGCAGCAGACCTATCCACAGAACCTGGCAGGCTAGAAAGGACTGGCATGATATATTCAGAGCACAAAACAAGAAAAATATGCAAATACTATTTCCAGCTAGGCTGTCATCAAAAATGCAAGGAGAGATAAAATGCTTCCAGGACAAACAAAAACTAAAAGAATTTGCAAATACCAAACCCACCAAACCAGCCCTACAGGAAATATTGAAAGGAGTCCTCTAAGCACAGAGAGAGCCTAAAAGTAACGGACCAGAAAGGAACAGAGAAAATATACAGTAACAGTCACCTCACAGGCAAAACAATGGCACTAAATTCATATCTTTCAGTAGTTATCCTGAATGTAAATAGGTTAAATATCCCAATGAAAAGACACAGGTATCAGAATGGAAAAAAAAACAAACAAACAAACAAAAAACAAAGACAAAACAAAATAAAACAAAAAAAAAACAAGACCCATTGATATGCTGTGTGCAAGAAACTCATTTTAGACCCAAGACACCTCCAGATTTAAAGTGAGGGGGTGGAAAACAATTTACCATGCTTCTGGACATCAAAAGAAAGCTGGGGTAGCAACCCTTAAATCAGATAAATTAGATTTTAAGCCAAATATTATAATAAGAGATAAGGAGGGACACCATACTTAAATCATCTGTACAACAAGAAGATCTAACAATTTTAAATATCTATGCTCCCAACTTGGGAGCACCCAATTATATAAATCAATTAATAACAAAATCAAAGAAACACATTGACAATAATACAATAATAGTAGGGGATTTTAAAACTCTCCTCACTGAAATGGACAGATCATCCAAGCAAAAGATCAACAAGGAAATAAAGGCCTTAAATGACACACTGGACCAGATGGACATCACAGATATATTCAGAACATTCCAACCGAAAGCAACAGAATACACATTCTTGTCTAGGGCACATGGAACATTCTCCAGAATAGATCACATCCTGGGTCACAAAGCACGTCACAACCAGTACCAAAAGATTGGGATCATTCCCTGCATATTTTCAGACCACAATGCTCTGAAGCTAGAACTCAAACACAAGAGGAAATTTGGAAAGAACTCAAATAGATGGAGGCTAAAGAGCATCCTACTGAAGAATGAATGGATCAACCAGGAAATTAAAGAAGAATTTTTGAAAATCATGGAAACAAATGATAATTAAAACACACTTCTCAAAATCTTTGGGACACAGCAAAGGCAGTCCTGAAAGTATCTAGCGATAAAAGCCTTTCTCAAGAAACAAGAAGGTCTCAAGCACACAACCTAACCCTACACCTAAAGGAGCTGAAAAAAGAACAGCAAAGAAAGCCTAAACCCAGCAGCAGAAGAGAAATAATAAACATCAAATAATAAAAATCAATGAAATAGAATCCAAAAGAACAGTAGAACAAATCAATGAAACTAGGAGCCAGTTCTTTGAAAGAATTAATAAGATTAATAAACAGGGCGCCTGGGTGGCTCAGTGGGTTAAGCCGCTGCCTTCGGCTCAGGTCATGATCTCAGGAGCCTGGGATCGAGTCCCGCATCGGGCTCTCTGCTCAGCAAGAAGCCTGCTTCCCTCTCTCTCTCTGCCTGCCTCTCTGTCTACTTGTGATCTCTCTCTCTCTGTCAAATAAATAAATAAAATCTTAAAAAAAAATAAGATTAATAAACATGGCCAGACTTATCAAAAGGAAAAGAGAAGGGACACAAATTAATAAAATCATGAATGAAAGAGGAGATATCTCAACCAACACCAAAGAAATACAATTATGAGAACATGTCATGAGCAATTATACACCAGCAAATTTGACAATCTGAAAGAAATGGATGCATTCCTAGAGATGTATAAACTACCAAAACTGAACCAGGAAGAAATTGAAAACCAGAACAGACCCATAACCAGTAAGGAGATTGAAGCTATCATCAAAAATCTCCCAACAAACAAGAGCCCAGGGCCAGATGACTTCCCAGGAGAATTCTACCAAACATTTAAAGAATTAATACCTACTTATTTTCTTGAAACTGTTCCAAAAAATAGAAATGGAAGGAAAACTTCCAAACTCATTTTTTGAGGCCAACATTACCTTGAACTCCAAACCAGACAAAGACCCCACCAGAAAGGAGAATTACAGACCAATATCCTTGATGAACACAGATGCAAAAATTCTCACCAAAACACTAACCAATAGGATCCAACATTAAAAGTACATTAAAAGGATTGTTCATTATGACTAAGAGGGATTTATTCCTGGGCTGCAAGGTTGGTTCAACATCCACAAATAAATCACTGCAATGCAATACATTAATAAAAGAAAGAACAAATAGGATATTCTCAATAGGTGCTGAAGAAGCATTTGACAAAGTACAGCATGCTTTCATGACCAAAACTCTTCACAGTGTAGGGATGGAGGGTACATACCTCAATATCATAAAAGCCATCTATGAAAAACCCACAGCAAATATCATTCTCAATGGTGAAAAACTGAGAGCTTTTCCCTTAAGATCGGGAACATGGTAGGGCTGTCCACTATCAATGATGCTATTCAACATAGTACTAGAAGTCCTAGCCTCAGTAATCAGACAATGAAAAGAAATAAAAGGCATCTGAATTGTCAAAGAAGTAGTCAAACTCTCACTCTTTGCAGATGATATGATACTTTATGTGGAAAACCCAAAAGACTCCACTCCAAAACTGCTAGAACTCATACAGGAATTCAGTAAAGTGTCAGGATATAAAATCAATGCACAGAAATCAGTTGCATTTCTCTACACCAACAGCAAGATAGAAGAAAGAGAAATTAAGGAGCCAATCCCATTTACAACTGCACCCAAATCCATAAGATACCTAGGAGTAAACCTAACCAAAGAGGCAAAGAATCTGTACTCAGAAAACTATAAAGTACTCATGAAAGAAATTGAGGAAGATACAAAGAAATGGAAAAATGTTCCAGGCTCATGGATTGGAAGAACAAATACTTTGAAAATATCTATGCTACCTAAAGCAATCCACACATTTAACACAATCCCTATCAAAACACCATCCATTTTTTAAAAGAAATGGAAAAAATAATCCTCAAATTTATATGGAACCAGAGCAGATCCAGAATAGCCAGAAGAATGTTGAAAAAGAAAACCAAAGTTGGTGGCATCACAATTCCAGACTTCAAGCTCTATTACAAAGCTGTAATCATGAAGACAATAAGGTAATGGCACAAAAAGAGGCACAGAGATCAATGGAACAGCATAGAGAGCCCAGAAATGGGCCCTCAACTCTACAGTCAACTCATCTCAGACAAAGCAGGAAAGACTGTCCAATGGAAAAAAGACAGTCTCTTCAACAAATGATGTTGAGAAAATTGGACAGCCACATGCAGAAGAATGAAACAGGACTATTTCCTTATACCACACAAAAAATAGACTCAAAATGGATGAAGGTCCTCAATATGAGACAGGATTCCATCAAAATCCTTGAGGAGAACACAGGCAGCAACCTCTTCAACCTCTTCCAAGGCAAGGGAAACAAGGGCAAAAATGAACTATTGAGACTTCATCAAGATCAAAAGCTTTTGCACAGCAAAGGAAATAGTCAACAAAACCAAAAGACAACTGACAGAATGGGAGAAGATATTTGCAAATGACATTTCAGATAATGGGCTAGTGTCCAAAATCTGTAAAGAACTTATCAAACTCAACATCCAAAGAACAAATAATCCAATCAAGAAAGTGGGAAGAAGACATGAATAGACATTTCTGCAAAGAAGACATCCAAATGGCCTGGAGACACATGAAAAAGTGGTCAACATCACTCGGCATCAGGGAAATACAAATCAAAACCACAGTGAGATATCACCTTACACCACTCAGAATGGGTAAAGTAATAAGTCAGAAAATGACAGATTTTGGCAAGGATCTGGAGAAAGGGTAACCCTCCTACACTGTTGGTGGTAATGCAAGCTGGTGTAGCCATTCTGGAAAACAGTATCGAGGTTCCTCAAAAAGTTGTAAATAGAGCTACCCTATGACCCAGCAATCGCACTTGGGCATTTACCCTAAAGATACAACTGTAATGATCAGAAGAGGCATGCGCACCTGAATGTTTATAGCAGCAATGTCTACAATAGCCAAACTATGGAAAGAACCTAGATGTCCATCAATAGATGAATGGATAAAGATGAAGTCACACACACACACACACACACACACAAATGAATACTATGCAGCCATCAAAAAACCCCAAATCCTTCCATTTGCAATGACGTGCATGGAACTAGGGGGTATTATCATAAACAAAATAAGTGAATCAGAGAGACAATTATTATATGTTCTCTCTGATATGAAGAATTTGAGAGATAGGGCAGAGGGTCACAGGGGTAGGGAGGGAAAAAATGAAACAAGATGGGACTGGGGAGGGAGACAAACAGCAAGAGACTCTTAATCTCAGGAAACAAACTGAGGGTTGCTGGGGGGTGGGAGGGATGGATAAGGTGGCTGGGTTATGGACATTGGGGAGGGTATGTGCTATGGTGAGTGCTATGAATTGTATAAGACTGATGACTCACAGAACGGTACCCCTGAAGCAAATAATACATTATATGTTAATAAAAAACAAACAGATAAATAAAAATAAAAAAAAAAAGTCTTTTCCTGGCGACTGGTATTCACAAATGGATGAGGAAACAGATCCAGGGAAAGGAAGTAAATCTTGCAATGATGTGGGAAAAAATTTAGAGAAGCAGGATGCTCACGGCACTAAGGTAAATTGAACCATTTCCTTCTATTGTTCTAAAAATATAAATTAGAATCTGGGTCACCTGAGTGGCTCAGTTGATTGAGCACCTGACTTTGGCTTTGGTTGTGATCTCAGGTCCTGGAATGGAGCCCTGCATCTGGCAAGTGGCTTCTAGTTCAATGGGGAGTCAGCTTCTCCCTTTCTAAGGCCCCTCCCCCATACCTCATGCTCTCATGCTCTCTCTCTCCACATAAATGAATAAAATCTTTAGAAAATACATATATATTTATTTATATATACATAAATTAGAACACAAGATATGCCGAAAAGAGATAAATAGGCATCCCTAAACAAGAATCCTGCAGTAACAAAACGAAAATAGCTGAGCATACAAACCCCTGACCCTAAGCCATCTCTACAAGTAAACTTCATTGCAGATTTTGCTGAGATGGCATAATTTCCACTTCCTTAAAGTGTAGTGAATTTCCTTTGTGAAGTAAGTTGGTACCCAAAGTAAACATTTTGAGAAATTTCAGAGAAACTGCAAAAATCCCCAATGTTACTCAATTGTTTACTCATGGACCAAAGCAAAAGGATGATTAAGTATGAGGCATTCACAGGCAATCCTGTGAAATAGACAATTTTCAGGGAAAGGTAAAATCAGACTTTCATGCTGATTGAACACATGTTAAAAATTTTATTTTACTCATACAAGGGACCCAGGCAGAAATTATAAGCAGTTCAAAAGAAAAGTCAAAACAGCACAGATGTATTTATATGGGTAAAGGAAATGTCAAAATGAATTGCAAATGGGACTGTTTTTCCAACAGGAGGGTGGGAGTAGGATGGGGAAGAAATCACATCACTACTAGATGGGAACATATATATTACCTACAATTTATTTAAAGAATTGCAAAATGGCTCAAAAACAATGACAATGAGCAGGGCTAGAATCTGACAATCCAAAAGATATGTTGTAGATGGTGAATAATTTTCTACTGAAATAAAGAAACATGTTCTACCATACATAACTCTACCAGTGCAAAATTCACAGGGTTAATTGAGGCAGAAATTCAATCACTCCTGAAAAGGCACCGATAACAAAAGTTTGGCTTGAGTCTATTTCAGAGCTGCTCAATTTGGAGTGACCCTGTGAAAATAGTTGGAACTATCTAAGTACTACAGATTCGTATGTGTCACTTAAAAGGCCTAAAAGGGCTACATTTCAAACTCCAGGTCCATAAAACAGAGTCCATTCCCACCCTTCCACCCCACCGTGGCAATACCTACCCCCTCAGTTTACAATTTATCTTTTATGTTTTAGGCCCTAGGATTTCCTTCAGCAATATTTAATGAAGCACCTCCATATGTGGGGCCTTGCTCTCTCTGCTATGGATTCAGAGATGACAAAACTTGCTTCCTCAGATGATATTACCCACACCTCTATGTTTCAGACTCGTGTGGCAAAAAAGTTGATGGCAGGTATACACATCCTGAAATCCCTAGGCTGGGAAAGTGCTGCAGAGGCTGCCTGGCATTACAATGTCAGGTGTTCATTTTTCTGACTCTGTGGGTAGAACTGTTTGTTTCCTGCTTCTGAAGCAAGCAGCACATAAAGGATGGGTCAAATGAAAGCCCTTCAGATTAGCAGGACAAAATTGAGAGGAGCTGGTACTACCTGTGGTGGGAGAGTGAGGGACAAAGGTCATAAAAGCTTTGTTTCTGCAAAAGCCCAATCCACCAAAGACCACCAAAGACAAAGTCTTATGTGGGCAAAATCATATGTAATAACCCAAGTCCATGAGGAAGGGTACCCCAAAGGAAATATTTGCTGCTGCCCAAGAGGGAAGAGAAATGCATCTTTTGTAAAAATTGGATTCCTAATGAAGGATTCTGAGAAGGGTCCCATTTCTGTATTGGGTGCTATTTCTGAGGTAGGATTAGGAGAAGCAGCCATTAACTAGGGATTCAGTGCTACCATGATGTGAGGGAAGATTACCAGTTGGGTGTTTCTGGTAACAGATAGGAATAGCAAACGGATCAAGAGATATCATTGATAAGAAAGCAGTAGTCAGGGATGCCTGGGTGGCTCAGTTGGTTGAGCCGCTGCCTTTGGCTCAGGTCATGATCCCGGGGTCCTGGGATCGAGTCCTGCATCAGGCTCCTTGCTCGGCAGGGTGCCTGCTACTCTCGCTGCCTCTACCTGCCTCTCTGCCTGATTGTGTGTACTCTCTCTCCCTCTCTCTCTGGCAAATAAATAAAATCTTAAAAAAAAAAAAAAAGAAAGCAGTAGTCACTCAAAGACGGGGTCACTGGGCATTGAAGACTTCTCAGAAACACATTGTGAGTGCTTTGAAGAGAGCAACCTGAATTCTCATGCCTACCAACTCACAGTTCCTTCCCCATGGTGGCAATTCCAAAGGGCCATGTTAGCTTTATTCCCTAAGCAGGGCTGTTGAAAGAATCCTAAAGAACAGGGAGTTCATAAAATGTTGTTGGCTGTTCATTTGCAGAATGGCAACTACATCCTCTGAGAAATTACAAAACAACAACAAAATAACATTTCAGATTCCACTGCAAAATGTCATCCTCAAGTATCTCTACAATTGTTGTGATTTTGTAAGTAAATTGGACTTTTTTTTTTTTCCGGAGACTTTGAATTTCTCTGAAGGTGGTAAGTAGAGGCAGCATGGGGACTTAGTGATGGTTGAAGGAGATAAATCTCACATACACAAGGCAAGCAGCTCTACCTGTGCTGAGTCTTAACTGTCACTGACCTAAAAGTTTGGACACCTGTCTGGAGGTTAGTTTGAACTACAGAGAAAACACTAACATCGTAACACTATGGCTACAGATTTGCTCTAGGATCCAAAATGTACAATAAAGTATCCCGAGACCTACCCACTGACCCCAAGTAGAGGATTGGATGTGTTAGAGAAAAGAGTGAAAGTTTGGGATAAGCCTATTGGATCTGGGTCTTCTGGGACTACCAAAAACTGTATTCTAAGGTAGCCTAAAGTGAGATGACATGAAATGGCATGCCCAAGATTCTTCCAGTCCCCTGCCTCCTTAAGATATGAAGACGCTTGAACTAGAGGCACCTTCTTGCAGTCCCATGACTCTGTTGGAGTCCCACACTCCAGCTCTCCTCCCAACCTAGCTTGCTCTTCACCAATAGTTTACCTCACAGTAGCTCAAAGGTCCTTTCCATCTTTTTGCATCTGGGCTTAGAAATACAAACTGAACAGACACCAAAGATATCAAGTCATGTTTTGGAGGGTAAGGCTTATGAGGGACAGAAATTTTCATAGACAATTTCTGTTCCTGTCTCTGAATATGTATCATCCAAACCCAGCCTGAGGAATAGTATATTTGATATAGAAAAACAATACCTATAAAGTTACTATAATACATATGAAAATAGCCAAGTGTCACCTATGGTATTACTATAATAAAGACAGTTACTAACATACAGATAGCATGTACTATGTGCTAGACATTGTTATAAGCATTTATGTGTATTAACTCATTTAAACCTCACAACCACCTTGTAAAGTGGATGCCATTATTGTTCCTTTTGGCAGATGAGAAAGTTGAGGAATATAATATAATTTCTACCAATATATGACATACCTTTTAATGAAAGAGTAGAAAATTCCTACCAACAGGCCATATCTCATGCTTGGGGTATGGTCACATTGATTTTAGAGTCTATTTGTTTCCTGAGGCTACATTTAACCAATTACTTTCCTCAAGAGTGACTAGAGATGCACTATTAGAAATGAAAGCCCCAAAATGGAAGGTGAAGGGCAACTGTGAAAGGCACTAATAACAGACCAGAAAAAAGACTGAAATTTCCATCCAAAGAAGAATGAATGAACTGAAGTGCAACTAAGGAATGGAATATCATACACATGGACAAATCTCACAAAAATAATGTTGAATGGAAAAAAATCAAGTTGCAGAATATATGATAATGTTTATATATAATGTAAAATGGTACAAACTAGTGCCAAATGGTGCTTAGGGATACATGTACTGTTAACCCTTGAACCACATGAGAATTAGTCGTACTGACTCCTTGCACAGTAGGAAATTTGTGTATTAACTTCTGACTCCCTGAAAACTACTAATAGCTTAATCTTGAATGGAAGCCTTACTAATAACATGAATAGTCTATTAGCACATTTTTTATGTTATACATATTATACACTGTATTTTTATAATAAAGTAAGCTAGAGAAAATGGTAATAAAATTGTAAGAGAAAATACATTTAGAGTACTGTACTGCAAAAAATGTGTGTATAAGTGGACCCATGCAGTTCAAATCCATATTGTTTAAGGGTCAACTGTTTTAAAGGTATAAAGAGATGTATGGTAACACACATTTAATTAAATGATCTTCTGTGTCAGACATTATGCCATTGTAAGTATTATCTCATATTTGGAGTACTCAAGAATTACAGAAGTACTTATCAAAGTTTCTAATGTCATGAATTAGATATGGGAAGGTATAGTAGGGTTGCTAAGTCTGTATTTTATTAAAAACAAAGTAAAATAGGGTGCCTGGGTGCCTCAGTTGGTTAAGTGTCTGACTCTTGGTTTTGGCTCAACTCATGATCTCATGGGTCATGGGATCAAGTCCTGCACTGGTTCTGTGCTCAGTGGGGAGTTTGCCTGAGATTCTCTCCCTCTGGTCCTCCCCCTACTTCTCTCTCTCTCTCAAATAAATAAATAAATAAACAAACCCTAAGAAAAAAAGAAAACAACCAAAGTGAGAATAAAACAGAACTTACCATCGACCCTCATCCTTATTTATAAACAGGAGATATTCTAATACCTCCAAATATATTAAAAACATAGTCACAAGGGAAAAATCTAATTGATATATCTTTATCTCACCAAATTCTTTATTTTTTCCCTGAAGAACATAGTACAAGCAGTTCAGAGCTGCTGTTATAGAACACTCAAGATTTGCAGAAGTGGAAAGAAGACCTTCACTGACTTAAATCAGAACATCAGTAGTTGCTTTTCTCACTTTGTTGGTTATGGCTTCCTTCATCACAAAAGGATGAGATGTTAAAAGACATGATATGACAGCTATTATGCTGAATTTCTCTTACCCTGAAAAAAGTTGCCCAGAATGAAGATACGGCAGTGACATCTGCAGGCTGTGTGTTCATTTGGGACAAAGGCTCCACATGTTCCAAACAAAACAGATGCTTATTATGTTCTCTAGGAACTCTCTTACAAATATTTGCCTTTGTATCAGTTTCCCCTCTTCCTTTCCAAAAACAGATCTCACTGTGTTACCTGTAAAGCAGACACTGAATTACATGCTCTCCCAGGAACCACTGCATTTAGGTTGGCAGTTCTTGGTTTTAACACAACTGTCCCCACTGACTCCTTGCAATTGATAAAAACCACAATAAGATGCTATGCTAAACAAGGGACAAGAAAACAGTAGGATATGAAAATATCTACAACACTATAGACTATTTCTCTGTGAAGCAGCTCACATGGCCAAACAAGAGTATGAAAGAGAAGACACCACAGTTCTAAGTGCTGTCATTCATTCACCTTGGATCTGAGTGAGAGGATTGGGCAGTTTGATAATTTCAGAGAAGAGAAAATGATGGTAAAAGATGCATAGAACTGAGTTGGAACTAGTAAATTCACTCTAAGATAAAAGTGAGGGAGATTCAGGAGCACCTGGGTGGCTCAGTCAGTTAAGCATCTGCCTTCCACTCAGGTCATGATCCCGGGGACCTTGGATCAAGCCCCACATCGAGTCAGGCTCCCTACTCAGCGGGGAGTCTGCTTCTCCCTCTGCCTCCCCCTGCTTGTGCTCTCTCTCACTCTCTCTCTCAAATAAATAAATAAAATCTTGTTTTTTTTTTTAAGTGAGGGAGATTTAAAATTCAAAATTCACAAGAAACAGAGTTGACAGAAAGAAGTGATAGACATGATGCAAGACAGCCAGCATATGTAGATAGGCTAGTATCCTGGTAAACCAGATGTGTGGCCACAGGGAACCTCTGCAAAGCCTCAACTTACAGAAAAAAGGTCAGACTGAGACAACCTGCTCCTCCCTTCTCCTGCACTGCCCTTTAGCATGCTACAGAAGCTTAGTAACCTGGTTTGACAGCTGACACCTGGGGTTCCAAGACACCTCAGGTTGTTTGGGCCTAAGAAGTCAGAAGACTTATAAATTTCTGTAATTCTAGTGCTCGTTTTGGCAACACATATACTAATAAATTTCTGCAATTCTAGCAGATGCTTTTGTCATATTCACATCTGAAGTCAGAAAGAATCTTTATATCATTATGTAGACTTTTATGGAAAAATCATTAATTCAACAATACACCATGTTGTCAATTGCTTTTTATAATGACGGCACCACTGGGAAAATAATATTTTAAAACTTATTTTACAGACTGGAAGAAGGCTTACTAACCCTTTGGACTGAGATTGCATTGTTCCCAGGACTAGGTGCAGTGGCCTCAAAATAGAACTGCTATAACTTTAACAGAGAAGGAGTTAGGGCCATGCTAAGACAGCAAATTTGAAAAGTTGGCAAAGATTTCTTTGAGCGCTCCTTTCTGGCAACAAAATATTATACTTGGTCATGATTTTTTTCAGGAAGGTTAGTTATATCACTACAATTTGTATTTTTGTGGTTTTTTTTATTTTGTATTTTTGTATTTTGTGTTTTTTAGAGCAATATTGACATTGGGTGCCTGGGTGGCTCAGTTGATTAAGTATCTGCCTTTGGCTCAGGTCCTGATCCTAGGGTCCTGGGATCGAGTCCGACATCAGGCTCCTTGTTCAGTGGAGGGCCTGCTTCTCCTTCTCCCTCTGCCTCTCCTCCTGTTTGTGCTCTTTTGTTCTTTTGCTTTGACAAATAATTAAATTAAATCTAAAAAATTATTAATTGATACATATATCCTTCTCAGCAGACTCTCTTGTCAAGGAACGCTCTTGTTTATTTAACTCCCTTTTCTAATGAACCCATATGAATGAATAAAAGTCTAAAATAGTGCAGTAAAATATATCTTCAATCAACCTGCCACAAGTCCACATGAGAAACTTACCAGAAACATAAAATCTGGAACAAATGAAAGACAGCTACAGAAAACACTTCACATGTTGACCACAGTGCAGAGGTCTGAATATAGATGAAGGCAAGAAAAGGCCTGAAAACAACCCATTTTGGAATGATGAAAACAGAAGGAAATACATAGGGAGTTCCCTATTTTGGTAATTCCATCATACTCTTTATATTGGAAATTTCAAGTATAGACAAAGACAAAGGAAATAACGTAATAAACCACATGTGTCCATTACTCAGATTTTTAACAATATTCAACTATAAATGAAGCAGGAAGAACAGATTTGGAGATTCTCTGGGACTCTGGTGGTAGATCAGTCCCCTACATAAAATTACCTCAGCTTCTATATTTTTATTTATACAAACAACCAAAAAAACCCCACCACTAAAGCCATTGGGTTTCCTTCACTCACGAAGAATCCTACATGATATGAGATGAAGCAGGGCAAAGAATATTGGGCAATAATGAGCTGACATTTAGGTTTGCAGTTTCAGATGAAAGTCAATTGAGATAATTTAATAACCATCCAACTGAAAGTTTGGGGGCCAAGAGGATTTCACAGTCACTCACTTGCCAACATGAAACTTGCTCTCCTCAAAGCAAGGAAAAGGATAAACTCTGAGGTATCCTCACAGTTCTAATCAAGGGAGCACATACAGCCCTCTGGCAGATGGTATTGCAAATTTGGCAAATGCTAAGAGAGAGCTTTACCCGAATTAAAATTACCAGCTGCCAACTGCTCCTTTTGTCAGCTCACTCCAGATACCGCTGCCACCTCCCACGTTCAAAAAACACAAGATCTAACAGAGATTACAAACCACCAATTCAGGCACTAAGTTTAAAATGAAAAGTATCCAGGGAAGCAAAGAAAGAAGTTGAGTGGTATCCTCCAATATTTTTTCTAAGGCAAAATAATGACACAGATAGAACCTCTACTCAAAAGATATGTAAAAAGACAATCTGGGCTTTGATCTCTGTAAATACACTGTGTCAAACAAAAAGGACATAGACATTAGAAGTGAAGTTCAAATACAGAATATATATAGAAATAAAAAAAACAAAACAAAACCAAAAACAAAAAACAGAAGAAGACGTTTGCAAAAGTGTCTTTGTATTCTCAAAAGAATAAGAAGCGATCAATGAAGAGAGTACTGAAGATCTGAAGATGGAAGATATAACAACATGGGGAAAAAGTTATGATGGTGATATCTTTTTCTTATTCTCAAAGTTCCTTCATCTAGCTCCAAGTCATCCTGACAGTAAGTATTCTTTTTCTCTTTCTGGAACTCAGAAAGTTCTGGATTCAGGTAGTCCTTTATTGTAAAGTTTTATTTTTTCCTTGACTAGTTTTTCTGTTCTTCTTGTTCTCTTTTTCTTCTTCAGTTAAACAAATTAGAAATCTTTTGGTCTCTATGGCCTGTATTCCATATCTATAATCTTTTTATGGAAATTTAGAAGAAAAACAAAAAAACCCCACAAAATTTATCATAGATATGAAACTAAGGAAGCACTAAGGAATAGATCTAAGATGAAAAAGAAGAGTATCAGTAACTATGAAGACAGGCTTGAGAAATGGCGAAAATGGAATGGAAGACTAAAAAAGGAAATAATTTAGTATAAACAAACAAATAAATAAAATCTGAATCCAGGTAGAAAGATCTTATGTTCTACAAAGGAGGGGAAAATGAATTACTCTCACTCTTCTCCACAAAACATTAGATTCCAAAAGAAAATAGACCATTTGCATAAAAAGCCAAGGGGAAAGTCTATTCTAATAGAATTTCATAACCAGCCGAGATATCATTTTTAAGATTTAAATAATGGGAAGAAAGGACTCAATATTTGTAGCACTCACATACTCTAAAAAGTAAAAACCCATTTAAATAAATAAGGCAATTCACTTTTTCTTTAATTAACTGAAGTTCATATTCTATTAAATTTCTTCAGTATTTTCCTAGTGATTTTTTTTTCTATTCCAAGATTCTCCTGCATTCCTAACTCACAAAAACTTGTTGCTTTAAGCTTCTAGTTTTGGGGCATTTTGTTACATAGCAATAAGTAACTATTAATTATAATTGTGTAGCCCCAAATTAGGTATTTCCACTCTGCTTGCACCTTTCCTAAGTATAAATTTACTATATCTAGTCCCCTTGGATTTTCACTAATGTTTTGAATTGATTTCGATAAATTGCATGGTTTGAGCATTTTAATTTCATTAGTGAGCCTTTCTGTTCCGTGACCTCTAATGTGGAGGCTACCGTTATATCAAGGCAATTTCCTATGGCAACAGCCTTAGTATCAATGGTGGCTGCCACAATTCTCACAAAGTCTCCCTCTCTATTCGGGGCATTAAGGATGTGTAAATAGTTTTCTTGAAGGTGCTCAGCTGGTTTGCTAGGAGGGATCTGGCATTTTTACACAGAGCAAATATGTTGAAGAAGCTTTGGAAATAATTTGAAGAGTAAGGTGAATTTCCAAAGAAAATTAGAACTCCGTGCTGAACATAAGCAGAAATTGCTATCAGTACCAGTCACAAGCTGATCTGCGAGCATTTCTTGATCTACAGACTGATACTTGACCCCTTTTCTCAGACTGACTCTAGGTATAACTGCAGCCGGCCCCTCATTTTGTGTTTCTTCTGACCTCTAGCCACGGTCACAGACTGAAGCTTAACACTGTAACCTGTTTCATAGGTACAGGGTGTCAGGGGCTGTGGTTGTGTTAACATTGCCTAGTCCCATTTCTGGGCAGCTACAACTCAGTTAGGGTGAGGGTTACTCAGCTGGTATAGAGATGGAAGAGAACAATTCAGAAAATAAACAGTGTTCAGATGGCATTTATGGGAAAAAAATAAGTCACTAACCTCGTCAACAACTGGTTCTCGAAGACTTACTAAGTGCCAGGTTCTACCCCAGGTGATATGAAAATTAAAACAATGACTAAGATTCAGTTCTTGCCAAAAACCTTTGAAACACATTCACTCATGAGTGACAGAATCACAATTTTTCCTCACAAAGAGAGCATGGTGGAAAGATGACACCATGAGTCAGATGCGAGTAAGAATGCTGATGACTATGCTGGCAGGTGGATAATAAGTTTTGTGTGAGGTCCCTACCATGTCATGTACTAGAGGAAACTTTTACTTCTTATATAAAAATTAATGTTTGGGTTTTTTTAGAGCTTCCATAAAAAATAACCACATGTTTGGTATCTTAAAACGATACCTTTATCATTTCAGAGTTCTGTGGCTGAGAGGTCCAGGCATAGCATGCTCAACTGTTTCTCTTTATAAGATTTTTTATTTTTTTTTATTTTTTTATTTATTTATTTTTAAAAAGGAGATCCCATTTTTTCTATTTATTTATTTAAAAAAAAACATTTTTTTAAATTTATTTATTTGACAGACCGAGATCACAACTAGGCAGAGAAGCAGGCAGAGAGAGAGAGAGAGAGCAGGAAGCAGGCTCGTTGCCAAGCAGAGAGCCCAATATAGGGCTCGATCCCAGGACCCTTGGATCATGACCTGAGCTGAAGGCAGAGGCTTTAACCCACTGAGCCACCCAGGTGCCCCTAAGATTTTTTTTTTAAAAATGTACTTATTTGAGAGAGAGAGAGAAAGAGAGAAAGAGCTAGAGAGAGCACAAGGAGGGTGAAGGAGAGAGGGAAAAGCAGACTCCTCGTGAGCAGGGAGCCAGATGGGGGACTGTGGGATCATGACCTGTGCTGAAGGCAGACCCACCCAGGCACCCTCAGCTGAGGTTTCACAAGGCTGAAACCAACATGGCAGTAGGGCTGTATTCATTTTCTTGAGGCTGTGGGATGAATCTGCTTCCCAGTTCATTCAACTTGTTGGCGGTATTCAGTTCCTTGTGGTGTGGGATTGAGGTCCCTGTTTTCTTGCTGGGTGTCAGCTAGGGGCTATTTTCTGATTCTAGAGAGTAACTACATTCCTTCGTTCATGTCCCTCTTCCATTTTCAAAGACAGCAGTGATCAGTAAAGTTCTTCTCACCCTTGAGGTCTCTCTGTCCTCCCCTCCTGCCTAATCTCTCCTGACTTCCACTGCATCTCTCTGACTTTTCTGCCTCCTCCATTTAAGTGTGTATGTGATTAAATTATGCACACCCAGATAATCCAAGATTATATTCTTATTTTAAAGTTAGCTTCTTAGCAGCTTTAATTAATTCTTTACCACAATACCTAGCTTAGTGTCTGAATAACCAGGGGCAGAAATATTGATGGTGGGGTGGGGAACATCTTTAAAAATTTGCCAACTCTCAACAGAGCTCCTGCACTGAAAAGAATGCTGATTTGTTCCTTAAATACAAAAACCATAAATCACAGATTCTCCCAGGACTGGAAACTTGCAGAAAATGGGGTGAAATGATGTGAACTCTTAATCCCTTATAAATGTAAAAACTAGAAGATTTTGCTGTTTAAATGTTAGTTCTATTTGGAGCCAGCAATCACAGATGTCAACAATGTGGTTTAAAAAAATCAATACATTCCTGGAGTGATGATCAGTTAGAAGGGTTATAAATTGCATGTATGGCTTACAAGAAATGGATAGGGAGACTTGCCCAGTATATTGACTATTTTGTCTTTGAAATGTAGCCATCAATTATAAAGGACTCTTATGTAGAAGAAACCAGATTTATGACTGTTTGGAGAAGGAGGGGTATAAGCCTTTACTGAGCTTTGACTTGGGGCCAGAAATTGATTAGTCATTATTATAATCATGTCTTTTTGCTTTATGTGTCAGCAGAGTAAGTGTCTGTACCTTTCTGTGTTTTCCCCCAGGGCAGAGCGAAAAGGAGGTGAGGAGGTAAGGGAGGCCCAGCAGGCTTAACTAGCCAAGACTTGCCGTGAGGCTGCTCATTTCAGGAGGGCAGGCTGCCATGGGAATTTTTATTATAGATGGAAGAAATGAAGGTGCTCATCACTTTGGTCATTGGGAAAACACTTCTTGATTTTTCAGGTTTATATTTTTTCCTATTTGGATAATATGCAGCAGGTCTTCATTAGGGTGAACAGATAGCTTGCTAACTTCTCTTTTATAAGATTTACTTGGGAACACATGCCATGGTTTTATAAATCATGGAAACCTGGGTGCAGGATCTTCTCTTTAGAGCCTTAAACAAAATGAAGATATTTTATTTTAAAATACAATTAACTTATTTAATAATTAAAAATGTTTTGGTTTGCCTGTTTGTTTTCATTATTAAATAGGGCAATCAATGCCTCTAGCCACCTTCATTCTAGAGTGAGAGTTGGATCAGTGCCGGGGAAGGCAGCAGTGGTCCTGGGGGAGGGACAGCACTGCAGAAACTGGAGCTAATAACTACTGTCTAGGAAACTGGCTAGAAAGTGGGTAATTTCCTGAGAAACTCTAAGGCTAAAAGTAACCATGTCTAAAAAAGTGAATATCACCTCTACAAAGGTGAAACAGTAATCTTATTTTCATTTTTGAGGAGGAGTTCTTTCCCACCATTGAAAAAACTAGGTACATATATATATATATACACATATGTGCATGTGTAAAACATGTGTATATACACACATACACGTGTGTGTACATGAGTGTGTGAGTTTTGCTCCTACTTCTGACCCATCTTCTTGGATTCATACCACTATCCCTTGTATTTGAAGGGAGCTATCTTTATTACTGTCTTCTTTATCCTCTAAGAGTTTTTCCACGCATATAAAAGCAAGTATTAATATATTGTCTTATCTCCTTTTTATACAAAATACAAATTTTATATAAATACTCTGGTCTGTGTCTTTTTGCACTTTGATAATCATACCTTAGGAATTTTTCTCATCAGCACATAAACAGCTTCTACATTTTTTTTTTATAGCTACACAGTATGAGTCCTTAGTTCCTCATCTGCATTTCAGGAAAATGAAATAAAACTTTAAATTGCTCAGTATTTCACTCCTAGATATTTTCTAAGAATAGAGTGTACATAGATGTACTACAGGACATGTGATGTTCCCAGCAGCACTATTCTTAAAGCCGAACAGTGAAAATTACCCGAATGTCCATCAACAGAGGAAAAGATAAATAAATTGCAGTATATCCATGTAATGAAAGACTACACAGAAATTAGAATGAACAATCTACAATTACACAAAATAATTTGAATGTATCTCACAAACACAAAGCTGATTGAGAGGAGTCAGACACTAGACAGTACATAGTTTATGATTCCATTTATGACAAGAATATAGAGAAGCCAAACTCATTTACATATTTGAAGCCGGACTCTGTGGAAGAAAGCAGGGGTGGACCTCTTGGTATGCTGGTAATTACTATTTTCTGATCTGGGCTCTGGGTGCACCGATGTATTCAGTTACTGAAAACTCATTAAACTATGCATTTACCGTTTGTGAAATATATATATATATATATGTATATATGTATATGTGGGTGTATATATATATACACACACACATAGATATATGGAAATATATATACACTTTGATAAAAAGTTTAAAGAAAAAGGAAGAAGAGGATAAAGAGCATTGAAAACCAAGTATTTTGGGGGCACCTGGGCAGTTCAGTTGATTAAGCCCCCGACTCTTGGTTTTAGGTCAGGTCATGATCTCAGGGGTCTGGGATCAAGCGCGGCATGTAGGTCTACACTCAGCATGGAGTCTGTTTGTCCCTCTCCCTCTGTTCCTCACCCGCTCTCTCTCTCATAAATAAATAAAATATTAAACACACACACACACACACACACACACAGTATGTTTATCACTCCCTTGATAATTGTATTGGTTTTCTATTATTGCCTGAGCAGATTACCACAAACTTAGATTCTTTAAATAGCACAAATTTATTATCTGCAACTCTGTAGTTTCTGCAACACAGGCTCTGGTTCTCTGCTCCAGGTCTCACAAGGCTAAAATCCAAGTGTCTTCCTTTGTGGAGGCTCTAGGGGAGAATATATTTTCAAACTCCGTCAGGCTGTTGGCAGAATTCACTGCCTTGCATCTGTCAGTCTAAATTCTCCATTTCTTTGTTGGCTTTAGGTCTCTTTTAATCCTTAAGGACATCTGTATTCCTTTTGTCCCCTCCACCTTAAACCAACAATGGTGCATATAGTCCTTCTCTGTGACTTTCCTTTCTATCACATCCCTCTTCCTCTTCTCTTCTGGCTTCTTCTTCTTCCAGCCAGAGATGGTCATCTAGTTTTAATGTCTCACGTAATTATATTGGGTTCACCAAGAAAATATATGATAATCTCCCCTTCTCCATGTCCGTAATGTTAATTACATTTGTAAAGTTCCTTTTGTCATGTAACCAAATGTATGCAACCTAATGTAGTGCCATGTAACTCTGGCACTCATAGGGATGGACATCTTTCAGGGACCACTATTCTGTCCAATCCAGTGATGCAACCTCACCCTGTCTGAGCTAACAGGAAGTGAAGATATTTCAAAACTTATGGCCTTTTTATACCATTTAACGTGATTTTTCAAACATATTGCTGCAGAATGTTAATGTGGTGGGTAAAGAGGTGCTGTCCTAGTGTCTCCTGGGAGTGTCATGTAATGTACAATTACCATATTACCTTTTAATCAAAAAATTGTAAATTCTGAAACACATCTGATTCAGAGACTGTGAACTGGTCTTTCCTTGAATAGAGGCACTGTAGTTTATTCTGCTCTCCTGATATATGCATTTTGATTATTTCTATTCTTCTCCTCTTATTACTAGTTACAAAAACCAAAAAGCCTTGTACATAGTTAAGTAACAAAAAGCCTTGAACATAGTTAATCTTACATTGTATGTAAATGTATTTGTATAATAAATATCAAGAAGTAAAACTTTAGGATCAAAGGATATATGCATTTTTAAATTTTTGATATACATGGCCAAATTGTCCTATGAAAAGGGAGACTTCACTTTAATTTATCTTCCTTCACTTCACGTATGAGGTTTCTGCTTGCTCACAGTTCTGCTCATATAGTTTATAATTAAACTTGTGGATCTTTGCCACTAAGATAGATTCAATACAGTTTTACTTTAATTAATGGACTTTTTGAGAAGTTTTAATTTTACAGAAGAGCTGAGCAGAATATACAGAGTTCCTATATGATTCAGTGAAGTTTTAATTTATAATTATTTTATTATCTGAGCACACTTTTAATAGACTGATCACACTATAGTATGAAGAAAACTGTAATTTCTTTACTGTGAAATATTTGTTTATATTCTCCACAATTTTTTTATTGAATTGTTGATATTTTTAAATTGATTTATAGAAAATCATTTTATATTGGGTATATTTTTGGTCTAAGTTAAAAATGGTTGTTCCCAGATTTGTCTTTTGACTGCTTACTTTACTAGATATTTTTCATTAGAGAAGTGTGTCACTTTTATTTAAAATGTTATTGATATATCTCTCTATAGTTTATTGGTTTTTATCATATTAAGAATTGCTTTTGTAGATTGCTTATATACAGGAATTAGGAATCCAAGTTCCAATTCTGGGCATATACTTTATCAAATACAACATACAAAAGCTAGCTACATTACAGTTAGGGCATTCATGCATGCAATACTACATGCATTAATATATTAAGGTTTTGTGATTTGCATATTCATAAACCCTATAGCAAGATGGATGAGAATAGCAAGGGAAACAGGTTCACTAATTATACATAGGGCCAACATATGAGGCTTCATTAAGTATTAAAGTCCTGAACACAGATGGTATTTGTTTACATTATAGGCATATAACTATCACCATGCTCTTCACTTAAAGAATGAGTCTTTGGGGGTGCCTAGGTGGTTCAGTCGTTGGTGTCTGCCTTCAGCTCGGGTCGTGATCCCAGAGTCCTGGGATCGAGCCCTGCATCGGGCTCCCTGCTCCTCAGAAAGCCTGCTTCTCCCTCTCCCACTCCCTCTGCTTGTGTTCCCTCTCTCACTATGTCTCTCTCTGTCAAATAAATAAATGAAATCTTAAAAAACAACAACAACAACAAAGTAAGAATGAGTCTTCCTCAGAATGCAGGGACCTTGCTCTGATAAGATCTTTTGTTCCAGGTATAATCTTTAATCCTTTCCTAAGTAGCCAGCATGGAGAGACTAAAAGCACCCATAACAGGAAAGTGAAATTGAGAGGAATGTATATTTCTGAGCTGTCTTGTTTTTATGAAGCTTATGAAAATGTTAGAGAATCAGCAAGTATCTTAAGACAGGAGAAGGAAAAGAATGGAAGAAAGTATTGGGGGAGAATTAACAGTGTCAGAAGAGAGGAATAAAAGAACAGAAGACGAGGAAAAATTCTGAAGGATCAGCAAATTTTAGATTTGGTGGAAGGAGGAAAAGGGGGAATAAAATCTAAAGGATTTGACAGATATTTTTAAAAAGGGGGGCTCCTGGGTGGCTCAGTTGGTTAAGCGACTGCCTTCAGCTCATGTCATGATCCTGGAGTCTGGGGATTGAGTCCTACATCAGCCTCCCTGCTCGGCAGGGAATCTGCTTCTCCCTCTGACCCTCCCCCTTCTCATGCTCTCTCTCTCTCTCATCCTCTCTCAAATAAATAAAAATATTTTAAAAAAAGGAAGAAAGGGAGGAAAATCTTGAAACCTGGAATGACTGGAACTTGAGATTGACATTAAATGTGCATGTAGCCCTGGAACTTGGACCAAGACTCCAGTCTTGTACATGGGACTGACTTAGGATATGTACGTTGGATCTGGACTATAGATATAGACCATAAATCTGTACTAAATATGGACACTGGAAGTGGACATTGGACCTTATACCTGCACTTTCCATAATTTCAAACTTAGACTTTAGACCAAGTCCTGGATCTCACATATTGGACCTTAATGTAAACCTATCACCTATACTTGGACATTGGAATGGGATATAAGACCTAAAACTTGGATCTGAATTTGTCTAGAACATTGAATCTGACCTTAATCATGCCCCATGGTCATGGGCTTGGGTGTTCTCCCCTGACATTGACCTAGACATCTCATCTTAGACTTGGAACTTAGTCTGGACCTGGACATAGAACTAGGACCTGGACTTCAGGTCAAAACACAGATGTGAAGTTGTATTTTAGAACTTTACCATGATCTTAGAAATTTACCTTGACTTAGACATTGAATCTGTAAATCAGAAATGAATTTGATCTATATCTTAGACTTGGTACTAGAGGTGGATCTTGAATCTGGACAAGATTCAGAGTGGAAATATACCTAGGAATGAAACCTTGGACATGGTCTTTATCCTTATATAGATAAGGACTTTGGACCAACCTTTGTATTTAGACCTAGACTTTACCTTGGTCATAGATGCTGACTGTTGACCTCTGATCTGGAAGTGGATTTTGGACAGAGAACCTGGATCTGCATATTATAGTTTCTTGAATAAAACCTTCAGTTGGAATTTTTATTTTTTTTGAACAGGCAATAAGTTACTTTGGATGAGTGTCTGAGACTGACCTTCTTCTTATACTGCTTTTTTTTCATAAATGATTCTTTGATTCATCTTAATTTGCTCTAATCATATGAAAAAAGTATGTTAGAAATGAATGTTTTTCTGAGCTCTTTTGGTTAGTCTGGTGTCACTACTAAACATCTATTTCTTAGTTCCAATTGGAAAAAATTTATGAAAATAAGTGCCCTTTGGAATCATATCAACTTGCTAACTGTCTACTAAGATCAGATTACACCACTCCTGTTTTATCCTCTCAAAATCCTTATACTTCTTCTTCAGGCTCTTACCATATTATAATTCAATAATTATATTATTGTTTGATTCATTTCTTTCTAATTTTGTATATACCAGCTGTCAGCAAACTATACTCAGTGGTCCAAATCTGGTTCACTGCCTGTTTTTATATGGCCTATAAGCTAATTTTTTTTATATTTTTAAATGTTTAGAAAATAACCAAAAATAAATATTTTGATATTGTAATAATGTTGTATAGTGGACAGATGGTAACTACACTTATCATGGTGAGCAATGAGTAATGTATAGAACTTTTGAATCAATATGTTGGACACCTGAAACCAATAATATTTTATATTAACTATATTTCAGTAAGAAAGAATTTTTGTGACATATAAAAGTGATATGAAATTCAGATTTCACTGTTCATAATTAATGTTCAACTAGAATACAAGTGTGTCTATCATTTGCATATTGTTTTAGGCTGCTTTCATACTACAATGGCAGAATTGAGAGCAGTATGGCCCACAGAGCCCAAATTATTTACTATCTGGCTCTTTACAAAAGTTTAGGGACCCTTGTCCTACACAGCAAAGATGAAGACCATGTTTGTCATTATTAAGACTGTATTCAGATTTTAGAGATTTTATATATTTATTTATATTTATTTAAAATATTTTATTGGGGCACCTGGGTGGCTCAGTGAGTTAAAGCCTCTGCCTTCGGCTCAGGTCGTGATCCCAAGGTCCTGGGATCGGCCGAGTCGGGCTTTCTGCTCAGCGGGGAGCCTGCTTCCTCCTCTCTCTCTGCCTGCTTCTCTGCCTACTTGTGATCTCTGGCTGTCAAATAAATAAATAAATAAATAAATAACCTTAAAAAAATATTTTATTTATTTATTAGAGAGAGAGAGGGAGCACATGAGTGGGGAGTGGAGGGGCACAGGAGGAGGGACAAGTGGACTCCCTGCTGAGCAGGGAGCCCCATGCTAGGCTTGATCTCAGAACCCTGGGATCATGACCTGAGGGGAACCAGACGCTCAACTCAACCTACTAAGGCACCCAGGCAACCCTATTTATTTATTTATTTTAAATATTTTATTTATTTAGTTTGAAAGAAAGAGGGAGCAATGAATTGAGGGAGGTGGGGAGGGGCAGTGGGAGAGGGAGAAGCAGGCTAGCAGGCTCCCCACTGGGAACCCTGGGATCTTGACCTGAGCTGAAGCTAGATGCTTAACTGAGCCACCAGAGACCCCCAAAATTTAGAGATTTTAAAACATGACAAATTACACATCTTAAAATCAACTTAATGTGGTAAATCACCAATATAGGAAAGGATTCATACTTTTGAGATAGTTGGATAAGTAAATACTACACTGCAGTTAAAATCAAAGAATTAGAACTATTTATCTCAAAGTAAATTTTAAAACTTAAGGCCAAATGAACAAAAAAATTCTAGGAGGTTATATAAAATATGACACATGAATGTAAATCTAGAAAGATGACATAATACTATATAGAGTTGATATATCTACACATAATAAATGCTCAAAAATGTAAATTGGAAGGATTAGAAAATTCCTAATGGAGAACTAAGAAGAAGTGAGAATTACAGAAGTAAGAAGTAACTGCTATGCTATTTCTCATTGCTTCTTCTGTCTGCTTTTTTATTGCTTAAAAAAAAATAAAGATGGGAAGATTGGAAGTTATATCATTGCTGTTCATTCTCGATGGTGAATACATAGATGTATACTAAGTGTTTTCTCTTCAGTAAAAATAATTCATAGTAGGAAGAAAAGCAACACAGCTATGAAACCATTTATTTGCTGACAAAAGTAATATGTACTCTGGAAATGTATTTCAGATCTGTAGAGTTGCCATCAACAAACTGATTATAACTGATGGTAATCAGAAACATAATCTTAATTTTTTCCCAAATGAAGAATATTTTTGTATTATGACTAGTTTATCCTAAAAGAAAATAAATAACACACAATAGCCTTTATAAAATACACAATAAATATATTAGAAGAACTAACATGATATGCAACAGGGAACTGTTCTAAGACCAATGTGAGGCACTGAAACTAAATACAAATTGACAGTTTCCTAATAAAAAGTTTATTGTCCGCAATAACTGCACAGGTGATAAAATGTTACTGTTCATTATTTACATATGATTAACTAAGTACCAGCAGCTATCAGCTCTCCAGGGCTCTAATAACTTCCCTCATTGGCCTCAGGGACATTGAGGTTTGGCCGGCCTGCTCTGTTTCACAAAGTGCGTGGGACATCATTTTACTCCTTTCTCATTTGTTCTGACAGACTTAGGATAAGGTGAAAGGACCAAAGTAGCATCCCAGGTATTTGGTTAATATATCCCAATGGGCTGTGCTTTGGTGATAAATCTCCAATAAAATATGTTTCAAGGCTATTTTTGATATGAACTCTGCTGAGGAACTCTTCCAGGAGCTCTTCCCATTCACTATCCTTGGAAGAAATATCCCAGATTCCTGCAAAGTGATCATTTCCCCCTTGTATTAATTCCAAGAATAACCATACTAAGGCATATCTGCAAATACTGTTGGACTTGGAAGTTGACAGGTATAAAAAGTAGAAGTTGGATATCATATCTTTTGGCAAAGAAAACTTCTTAAAGCTCAATCTTGGTTATTTCCAAGAGTAAGGATTCCTCTCTCACCACCAAGAAGTGGTTTGTAAATAACCTAAAACCAGCTTTTTAAAGATAGCATTTAAGCAAATTTCTCAGTGTCTGATTAGTGGGGACTCTTAGGAAGAACAATTACAAATAAAACAACTAATTTTTACTGAGTTTAGTGAGCTGTCATATGAAACAAAAGTCTTATATTAAAGTTAAGGATATTATAACCTTAAGGTTTATTATAAGTATAACATTATTTCAATTAAAATAGAAACAAAACTGAGTTTTAGTAACTTCTCATAGGAGGATCTGAGTTTAACTGCATTTTACCTAACAAGATTCAGGAAGACAGGAAATCAACTACAGCTTGAAAAGGAGAAGAGAAATTTTGGAGAGTGCCTATAATTCTACCTCTTACAGATAAATGAAGGACTCAAAGAGGTTTTCCATCTTTAAAACTACTGAAGCTCTGCTTTGAGAGGCAGAGTCTGATGATCACTCTTTTTATCTCTGAAGATATTAATTTTTTCTGCTTGGACACAGAAAATCAATTACTGCATTGTTTTTCCTTGTTTTTATTTGTTAACTGTTTACATATCCAAGTGTTAAATGATTACTTACAAAACTTTAATATTTTATTTGAGTTTGTAAAATTTATTTTTAATATATATTTTATATAGGATCAACATGAATATTGTTCTACATTATGCTATTTCTAGTGTATGGTAATGATGAGAAAAATACCTATATGTTATTATTGATAGTGAACATATAAGTTAAACTATAACTTTCTATCCGGAAAATTTTAAACATATAAAAAATGGAAAGAATAGTATAAGCTCTTACATCTTACACTTAGATTCAGTAATTGTTACCAGCTTGTAATTTATTTGCTTTATTTCCTGTTCCTTGACTTCTCTTCCCTCCACACACATTTTCTTGAATAATTTGAAAATAAGTTGTATATATCATGACATTTCATCTCTAAATACTTCACTATAAATATCAGAAGTATAAGAAAATTCACTAACTATAATACCATTATCACAAGAAGAAAACTTAAAATTCTGGGATTATCAAATATTAGCCCATATTCATATTTCACAGTTGTCCCTGAAGTGACTTACTTTATTAATCAAGACCCAACTAAAACTTACTCATTTGATTAGGTTGCTTTATCTCTCTAGGTTATATTAATCTAAAATGGATTCTTTGCTCCATTACACTGAGTTTTTCAAGAATCTGAGAACATACTCCTTTCTAGACTTGTAACTACGGTTATTCACTTCTTCTCAAGTAATTCTTTTTTTTTTTTTTTTTAAGATTTTATTTATTTATTTGACAGAGAGATCACAAGCAGGCAGAGAGGCAGGCAGAGAGAGAGGAGGAAGCAGGCTCCCTGCTGAGCAGAGAGCCCGATGCGGGGCTCGATCCCAGGACCTGGGATCATGACCTGAGCCGAAGGCAGAGGCTTTCACCCACTGAGCCACCCAGGCGCCCTCAAGTAATTCTTTTAATGTAGTAAGATTATTTCTCAATCATCTTAATCACCATATTTGCATGATATATTACTTTTTATACTTTTAAACTTAAATTTCCACTGAGCTCTCACTATAGTTATGGCTTTAGGTACATATTTATATACAAAAATATATACATATTTTTGTATGTATTTTGCGGCCTAATGCTTTCTTTTTCCTTTTTAACAAAAGAATCTGTTAGCTACATTTCTTACTAGATTATTTGTGAGTTCTACTGACTTCAGATTCTGAGGACATGAATTAATTATGAGCTTAACTGCGTGAGCTCATCACCAATCCCTACCATAGACACTTACACACAAGCTGGCCTAAAAACCTATTGTGAGAGTCAGGGTCTGTAGAAAATCCCAGGATAACTTTGTCCAGGACTGGCCAGACTAAACCTGAAACACACAGTATGAGCCACAGGTTTCACGCTATTGCCAAAATTGCCAACTCAGAAATAAACCTGACGGAGGAACTTTTCTCAGTATCTCTACATGACATAGGACCCATTCCCAGTAAGAATGTAACATAAATAAATATATTTTCATCTACAACCAAATGATAGTCTTGCAATGGAGGCTGTTAGCAGCCCAGGGGTGTGAGCATCTTGACGTCGCACTTCTAACTCAGATGCAATGTGGGAAGATGTCTACAATTTCATACAGTTCCTGCTCTGACCCTTCTCTTTTTTTTTTTTTTTATTTTCAGCATAACAGTATTCATTGTTTTTGTACCACACCCAGTGCTCCATGCAGTCCGTGCCCTCTCTAATACCCACCACCTGGTTCCCCCAACCTCCCACCCCCCCACCTCTTCAAACCCTTCAGATTATTTTTCAGAGTCCATAGTCTCTCATTGTTCACCTCCCCTTCCAACTTCCCCCAACTGCCTTCTCCTAACTCCCCAGGTCCTCCATGCTATTTGTTATGCTCCAAAAATAAGTGAAACCATATGATAATTGACTCTCTCTGCTTGACTTATTTCACTCAGCATAATCTCTTCCAGTCCCATCCATGTTGCTACAAAAGTTGGGTATTCATCCTTTCTGATGGAGGCATAATACTCCATAGTGCTCTGACCCTTCTTTAATCCTCATTTTTTTCCTTTGGTTCTGCATCATTTGACTCTAATCCTTCTTATGCTCTAATCTTTATTGCCTCTTATTCTATTCCATTGTAATTATCCATCCGGGAAGTTCCATCTCTCAGGAAACTAGCAAGGCAAGTTTAAGCATCTGATTTTTCCATGGTATCTTGGCTCAACTATTGAATCCCCAGATGATTCTCAGTTTTCTTTGAAATTAGCCACCATGTTTAAGAGGCAACCCTGAAATATCATCCCCACTCTTGCCTTTAGTTCCTTCTATGCTCTTACCTATGAGACCTGTGATACTTGTGATTGCCATACTTGCCTCTACCTATCATCCAAAATTATTTAATTTAATTACACAAGATAGAAAGAAATACATATGTTTGCCTATGGAAGGGAGTTCTTGAGATATCAACCATAGAATCACTCCATTAGGTGTTCCCCCTTTTTAATACTACAATTTGTGCCAACAGCCCTTAACACAGAAGAGGCAGGGAAAGAACAAACTTCACCTGTTCCTCAGGAAAGTGCTGACCTGCTAACAGGAAAGAAGAAAAATCTGCGGCAGTTCCCAGACTTTGCTGGGAAGAGACTCCTCCCTGTGGTGGCAATCTGCTTGAACCAAAGCCAAGTACTTCCCATGACCCCTGTCCCCTCAACAACCCTGTTACTCATTTCAAGGGCCCCTCCTTGAAATCTTCTTATAAAAACCCAATCTTCTCTGACCTGACAAACCATTGCAAATACCTGCAAGACAGGTGAGTAGAACCTGAGAGAAGATGAGACCTCATGGCAGGGATTCTACTCTACATATTGGGGGGAAGGTACAGGAGGATTGCTGTCAGACACAGAGGAGCTCTGAACTCAGCACAGGCAGGCTTGGCAGTTCTCATGGGGTAGGAGAGCGTACAGACTTTTCAGTTCTTTCCAGAGCTATACATGGGGACAGATGTCACTGGGATCAATTTGTTCCTAGGGGATTAAACAATGGAAAGACAAGGAAGAGGAGGGACATCTCTGCATGCCCTCTCTCCAATCATGCTTTCCTTAGTGATCTCTGATTGCTTCCTCAGATCCCGGACATGATGCTGCCTCCTACAGCCCTCCGCAGCATGTCCTGGATGCTGCTTTCCTGCCTCATGTTCCTGGCTCAGGTCCAAGGTGAGCTCTCACTGTTTCTAGGATGGGAGCCTTGTGAATGCTGAGGGCCAAGAAGAAGAGGAAGACTCCCATGGTAATAGTGGCATACATCCCCACACAAAGAAATTGCCTAGAATTTGTCTGTCATCGTTCCTTCCTCCAGGGTAACCAGGGGTGGCAGGCATCCCAGTGGTCCTCTAGCACTGTAAGGAGGTCACTTCCATTTTGCCTTAGCACTCTAAGTTTTGTTGATAGGTGAAAGAGGAAAAGTGTGAAGGGTCAGTAAGGAGATACAGTGAAGGAAAATGAGGACCCAGTGCAAGAATGGTCAGCCTAGAGTGGAGGGTTGGACTTAGAAGGAGAAGGATGAAAGAAAAGAAGATTCCTCATTTAGTGGGGTCAGTTCAAGATCCAGAAATCCTGAGAGTATTGGCAATGGAGAGAGGCAGTCAGGACTTTGGCATCACTTCCCCAAGCACTGGCCTCATAAGTATTCCCCTGGGTCACCTCCCTACCTTGGTCCCCACTTTCCTATTTATTTCTTCCTTCTCTTTGGTTTCCTTCCACCCTAGGTGAAGACTCCCAGAATGATGTGCCCGCTCCACGGATCAGCTGTCCCAAAGGCTCCAAGGTTTATGCCTCCCACTGCTATGCCTTCTTTATGACACCAAAATCCTGGGTGGATGCTGATGTGAGTATTTGGATTTTCAGTTAGGGGTTTTAAGGGAGAGTACATTAAAGACATGGGTGTGGGGGGGTTCAGTTCCATTTTCCAGAATTTCCTGAGCACAAGCTTGAGCACACACATCTTTTGCATATATACCCTTCTCCCCTGTCTCTGCTCTTCCCTCCACCCAGTGATGTCTCAGGCTCCCTCTGAGTCTCTCCCTTCCCCACACAGATGGCCTGCCAGAAGAGGCCCTCAGGACACCTTGTGTCTGTGCTCAGTGGGGCTGAGGCATCCTTTGTGGCCTCCCTGATCAAGAACAGTGCGAACACCTACTCAAATATCTGGATTGGGCTCCATGACCCCACAGAGGTATGAACTCATCTTCTCTTCGTAACTCTCAGGCTGCTATTACCCCCCAGGCCCACTCCCTGTCCCGTGTACCTGTCCCTAAAGAGCCCTGGAGCTCAGAGATCATGAGGGGGAAAGGGAGGGCTTTGCATCAACTCAACAGCTGAGTTCTGTGCAAATCCCTTGTCTCCAGCTGAAGCTGATCTGCCTCCCGTCACACTTGTACACAATTTGCACGTGAGGCCTTATACTTCAGTTTACTGAACTTCACAGAGGCTGCACATATTGTGTTGAGGGAATCCTATGTGAAGATAGGATCCATTTTTTTTGTTCTATAGAACAGACACTGTCTTTGGGTTTGAGGGAGTAACTACAAATGCACCACTAATTGCTGTTCAGTCAGGAACGTGTTACTCTGGGTGGTTCTGTAGGTCTTTGTCATTACTGGTTTGGGAATCTGCTAATAAGAGCAGAGAGTTAGGAAGAGTTTCCCAGAGGAGAGCTCTGGCTCCAGGGCAGCATCTAGATGAGAGAGCAAATTTGGTGATGCTGGGGAGGGGTTCATGCCAGGAGAACTCTGATGGCCATTCACCCTCACCACACTCTATCTTCTATAGGGCTATGAGCCCAATGCAGCTGGATGGGAGTGGAGTAGCGGTGATCTGCTGAATTACCTTGCCTGGGAGAGAGACCCCTCCACTATTGCAAACCCTGGCTATTGTGGGAGTGTGTCAAGTAACACAGGTATGTAACAGAGGAGCTACTTCCTGCCCAGAATTTTCCATCCTCTTTTTCCCCATTTCTCGGCATGACCTTCAGAGAATCCTCCTGAGCAAGAAATGTAGTATTGGTTTGTCTTCCCGCATCCCTTTCATCTCTCCTTTCTTTGAGTCTCCTTCCTCTGGTGGATACTGGGGAGAATGAGAGAGGCTTTGGATCCTAGGCCAGAATCTGGGATGCCTCTCCCTTGGGTTCAAGAGCTCCACCAGCTACATCTACCTGAGCTCCTTTTTCTCTCTAGGATATCTGAGATGGAAAGATTACAGCTGCACTACAAGGCTACCCTACATCTGCAAGTTCAAGGGCTAGGTCTGAAGAGATGTTGGGAGCCAGAGTTTTGCATGCAGCTCATCATGGACTTGGGACCAAGTGTAAATTCTACCCCCAAAGAAAATATTCTCCTATACCTCTAAACTTGACCACCTCATGATGACCTTCCCTACTTCTCAGCCCCATTTCAAACCCCTCTGTGTTTTCCATAATTTAACTTCCAAATGTCAAAATTAAAAAATAAAGAGATTTAGTCTGTAATTGCCTCTCTTGTGTGCTTCTGACTCAAAGAAAAACTCTAAGGAGGAGGAAGTGGTTGGGGGGGAGATTCTGTGGGTCTTCTTTTTGCACATTTTCACCCTAGTTTCTGGAATATTAACTTAATTTGCATTGCTACCAGCATGTTAGTGATGGGGTGTTTCAATACTGTTCAGGTAGGATTTGGGTTGTGCACATTGTGCACACATTTTGCTATGCACAAACTCCTCCAGGTCTCTGATGGTATGATACAACCAGTCTAGAGGTTCAGATGATTTTTAGAACAGTTCTTCCTAAATTATCAGAGTGAAGGAAAATGAACAGGTTTCATTAATTTTTGAAAACTAGACTACACATAAGTCTAAAAATTAAATTGATAATACAGATAACCAAAATGTAGACCTAATTTTTTGTCAGTTTTGACAGACATATGAGTGATCTATCAAATTATTGTAACATTTTTGGGCAGAGGAGTCAAGATGGCAGAGGAATAGCAGGCTGGGATGACATTAGGTAGCAGAAGATCAGCTGATAGTTATCAAACCATTCCAAACACCTACAAATCCAACAGGAGATCGAAGAGAAGAGCAACAATTCTAGAAACAGAAAATCAACCACTTTCTGAAAGTGTTTTTTCTTCTAAAAATTTTGGGATACAGTTTCTTCTAATAGATCAAAATATACCTGAAATCTAGCATAGGGTTTGTTCTAGTCTCCATCCTGGGTAAATTCTCTCCACTTTCTTTTCTTTCTTTTCCAAACCAACTTATCAACTCTGTTTTTAGAATTTTTTTTAAATTTTCATCTTTACAGTCATATTCCATCCCTTCATTGTGTTTACCCTTATTCTATGTGTGTGTGTGTGTGTATGTAAATATATATAGAGAGAGAAGAAATATATATATATATTTCTTTCTTTCTTTAACATTTTGGGAGGTAGTTTCTTCTGAGAGACCAAAATACTCCCAAATTTTGGGTAGCTCTGTTCTCTTCACCAGTCTAATATATATATTTTCTTTTTTTAAAAAAATTTTTTGAACTTCTTTTTACCCTCTTCCTCCTCCCCACGATTTGTGGTCTCTTCTGATTTGGTTAACACATTTTTCTGGGGTCTTTGTCACCCTTTTAGTATTCTATTCTCTCATTCATATATTCTTATCTGGATAAAATGCTAAGGCAGAAAAACTCACCACAAAATAAATAAATAAATAAATAAATAAATAAATAAATAAATAAGAAAGAACAAGAGTCAGTACCGATGGCTAGGGATCTAATCAATATGGACATTGGTAATATGTCAGAACTAGAGTTCAGAATGATGATTCTCAAGGTGCTAGTTGGGCTCAAAAAAGACATAGAAGATATTAGAGAAACCTTTCTGGAGAAATAAAATCCCTTTCTGGAGAAATAAAAGAACTAAAATCTAATGAAGTGGAAATCAAAAAAGCTATTAATGAGGTGCAATAAAAAAATGGAGGCTCTTACTGCTAGGATAAATGAGGCAGAAGAGAGAATTAGTGATATAGAAGACCAAATGACAGAAAATAAGGAAGATGAGTGAAAGACAAATAACTACTAGACCATGAAGGGAGAATTTGAGAGACAAGTGGCGCCATAAAACGAAACAGAATAGTTGGGATTCAAGAAGAAGAAGAAAGAGAGAGAGGGGCAGAAGATATATTGGAGAGAATTATAGTAGAGAAATTCCCTAATATAGCAAAGGGAGCAAGCATCAAAATCCAGAAGGCACATGGAAACCTCAAAATCAATAAAAATAGGTCCACACCCCATCATCTAATAGTAAAAATTACAAGTCTTAGTTAAAAAGAGAAAATCCTGAAAGCTGCTTGGGACAAGAAGTCTGTAACATACAATGGTAGAAATATTAGATTAGCAGCAGATCCCAGAGACCTGGCAGGCCAGAAAGAACTGGCATGATATATTCAGAGCACTAAATGAGCAAAATATGTAGCCAAGAATACTATATCCAGCTAGGCTATCACTGAAAATAGAAGGAGAGATAAAAAGCTTCCAGGACAAACAAAACCTAAAAGAATTTATAAACACCAAACCAGCTCTACAGGAAATATTGAAAGGGGTTCTCAAAGCAAAGAGAGAGCCTAAAAGTTGTAGACCAGAAAAGAACAGAGACAATATACAGTAACAGTCACCTTTCAGGCAATAGAGTGGCACTAAATTCATATATCTCAATAGTTACCATGAATGCAAATGGGCTCAATGCCCCAATCAAAAGACACAGGGTATCAGAATGGATAAAAAAAACAAAACCCATCAATATGCTGTCTCCAAGAAACTCATTTTAGATCCAAAGACAACTCCAGATTTAAAGTGAGGGGTGGAAAACAATTTACCATGCTAATGGACATCAAAAGAAAGCTGGGGTGGCAATCCTTATATCAGATCAATTAGATTTTAAGCCAAAGACTATAATAAGAGATGAGGAAGGACACTATATCATACTCAAAGGGTCTGTCCAAGAAGAAGATCTAACAATCTTAAATATCTATGCCCCTAACATGGGAGCATCCAACTACATAAACCAATTAATAATAAAATCAAAGAAACACATTGACAATAATACCATAATAGTAAGGGACTTTAATATTCCCCTCACTGAAATGGACAGATCATCCAAGCAAAAGATCAACAAGGAAATAAAGGCCTTAAATGACACACTGGACCAGATGGACATCACAGATATATTCAGAACATTCCAACCGAAAGCAACAGAATACACATTCTTCTCCAGAGCACATGGAACATTCTCCAGAATAGATCACATCCTGGGTCACAAATCAGGTCTCAACTGATACTAAAATATGGGAATCATTCCCTGCATATTTTCAGACCATAATGCTCTGAAGCTAGAACTCAGTCACAAGAGGAAATTTGGAAAGAACCAAAATACATGGATGCTAAAGAGCATCCTTCTAAAGAATGAATGGGTCAACCAGTAAATTAAAGAAGAATTGAAAGAATTCATGGAAACAAATGATAATGAAAACACAATTGTTCAAAATCTGTGGGACATAGCAAAGGCAGTCTTGAGAAGAAAATATATAGTGATACAAGCCTTTCTCAAGAAACAAGAAAGGTTTCAAATACACATTCTAACCCTACGCTTAAAGTTGCTGGAGAAAGAACAAAAAAGTAAGCCTAAACCCAGCAGGAGAAGAGAAATAATTAAGATCAGAGCAGAAATCAATGAAATAGAAACCAAAATCAATAGAACAAATCAATGAAATTAGGAGCTGGTTCTTTGAAAGAATTAATAATATTGATAAACCCCTGGCCAGACTTGTCAAAAAGAAAAGAGAAGGGACCCAAATTAATAAAATCATGAAAGAGGGGTCCCTGGGTGGCTCAGTGGATTAAACCTCTGCCTTCAGCTCAGGTCATGGTCTCAGGGTCCTGGGATCAAGCCCCACACCAGGTTCTCTGCTTGGCAGGGAGCCTGTGTCCCTTCTCCCTCTGCCTACCTCTCCACCTACTTGTGATCTCTCTCTCTGTCAAGTAAATAAATAAAATCTTAAAAAAAAATCATGAATGAAAGAGGAGAGTCACAACCAATACCAAAGAAATACAAACAATTATAAGAACATATCATGAGCAAATATACTCCAGCAAATTTGACAATCTGGAAGAAATGGACACATTCCTGGAGACATATAAACTACCAAAACTGAACCAGGAAGAAATAGAAAACCTGAACAGAACCATAACCAGTAAAGAGATTGAAGCAGTCATCAAAAATCTCCCAAAAAAACAAGGGCCAGAGGGCTTCCCAGGGGAATTCTACCAAGCATTTAAAGAATTAATTCCTATCCTCCTGAAACTGTTCTAAAAAAATAGAAATGGAAGGAAAACTTCCAAACTCATTTTATGAGGCCAGCATTACCAAAGACCCCATCAAAAAGGAGAATTACAGACCAATATCCTTGACGAACACAGATATGAAAATTCTCACCAAAATACTAGGCAATATGATCCAACAGTACATTAAGAGGATTATTCACCATGACCAAGTGGGATTTATTCCTGGGCTGCAAGGTTGGTTCAACATCCACAAATCAATCAATGTGATACAATACATTAATAAAAGAAAGAACAAGAACCATAGGATACTCTCAATAGGTGCTGAAAAAGCATTTGACAAAGTACAGCATCCTTTCATGACCAAAACTCTTCAAAGTGTAGGGATAGAGAATACATACCTCAATATCATCAACACCATCTATGAAAAACACACAGTAAATATCATTCTTACTGGAGAAAAACTCGGAGCTTTTCCGCTAAGGTCAGGAACACGACAGGGATGTCCATTATCACCACTGCTATTCAACATAGTACTAGAAGTCCCAGCTTCAGCAATCAGGCAACAAAAAGAAATTAAAGGCATCCAACTCAGCAAAGAAGAAGTCAAATTCCCACTCTTTGCAGATGATATGATGCTTTATGTGGAAAACCCAAAGGATTCCACCCCAAATCTGCTAGAATTTGTACAGGAATTCAGTAAAGTGTCAGGACATAAAATCAATGCACAGAAATCAGTTGCATTTCTACATACCAATAGCAAGACAGAAGAAAGAGAAATTAAGGAGTCAATCCCATTTACAATTGCACCCAAAACCATAAGATACCTAAGAATAAACCTAACCAAAGAGGCAAAGAATTTGTACTCAGAAAACTATAATGTACTCATGAAAGAAACTGAGGAAGAGACAATGGAAAAATGTTCCATGCTTATGGATTGGAAGAACAAATATTGTGAAAATGTCTATGCTACCTAAAGCAATCTACACGTTTAATGCAATACCTTTCAAAATCCCATCAATTTTTTTTCAAAGAAATGGAACAAATAATCTTAAGATTTATATAGAACCAGAAAAGATCTTGAATAGCCCAATGAATGTTGAAAAAGAAAGCCAACGTTGTTGGCATCACTATTCCAGACTTCAAGCTCTGTTACAAAGCGGTCATCATCAAGACAGTATGGTACTGGCCCCCAAACAGACAGATAGATCAGTGGAACAGAACAGAAAGCCCAGAAATAGACCCTCAACTCTTTGGTCAACTAATCTTTGACAAAGCAGGAAAGAACATCCAATGGAAAAAAGACAGTCTCTTCAACAAATGATGTTGGGAAAATTGGACAGCCACATGCAGAAAAATGAAACTGCACCATTTTTTTTACATCACACATGAAAATAGATTCAAAATGGATGAAGGACCTCAATGTGAGAAAGAAATCCATCAAAATCCTTGAGAACACAAAGGCAAGGGAAGCAAAGGCAAAAATGAACTATTGGGACTTCATCAAAATCAAAAGCTTTTGCACATCAAATGAAAAAGTCAACAAAACCAAAAGACAACTGACAGAATAGGAGAAGATATTTGCAAAAGACATATCAGATAAAGGGCTAATATCCAAAATCTATGAAGAACTTATCAAACTCAACACCCAAAGAACAAATAATCCAATCAAGAAGTGGGCAGAGGACATGAACAGACATTTCTGCAATGAAGACATCCAGATGGCCAACAGACACATGAAAAAGTGGTCAACATCACTTGCCATCAGGGAAATATAAATCAAAACCACAGTGAGATATCACCTCACACCTGTCAGAATGGCTAAATTAACAAGTCAGGAAATGACAGATGTTGGTGAGGATCTGGAGAAAGGGGAACCCTCCTACACTGTTGGTGGGAATGCAAGCTGGTGCAACCACTCTGGAAAACAGCATGGAGGTTCCTCAAAACGTTGAAAATAGAGCTATCCTATCACACAGCAATTGCACTACTGGGTATTTATCCTAAAGATACAAATGTAGTGATCCAAAGGGGCACGTGCATCCGAATGTTTATAGCAGCAATGTCCACAATAGCCAAACTATGGAAAGAACCTAGATGTCCATCAACAGATGAATGGATAAAGAAAAAGTGGTATAGATATACAATGGAATACTATGCAGCCATCAAAAATGAACTCTTGCCATTTGTGATGACATGGATGGATCTAGAGGGTGTTATGCTGAGTGAAATAAGTCATGCAGAGAAATATAATTATCATATGATCTCCCTGATATGAGGAAGTTGAGAGGCAAAGTGGGGGGTTTGGCGGGTAGGGAAGGATAAAATGAAACAAGATGGGATCAGGAGGGAGACAAACTGTAAGGTACTCTTAATCTCACAAAACAAACTAAGGGTTGCCGGGGGTAGGGGTTTAGGGAGAGGGTGGTTGGGTTATGGACACTGGGGAAGGTATGTGCTATGGTGAGTGCTGTGAAGTGTGTAAACCTGGCAATTCACAGACCTGTACCCCTGGGGCTAATGATACCTTATATGTTAGTAAAAAATTAAAAAAAAATTAAAAAAATTATTATATAATTTTCCATTATCTTTCAAATTCTGTTACTTTCCTTGCCAAGGTCAGCTGGCACTGGTCCACTGAACTATGCATTGCTCTGTCCCTGGGGGGCAGTTGTGAGAACAGTTTCTACTGGGTCCTCTTTCTTTGGCCCTTAAAACATTCCGACATCAGACAGGACTGGAATTGGGTTGACTTTAACATCTGATAGGACTTCTGTTAATATTTTTTTGAGTGAAAATAAATGATGCTCTTTTGAAGAAATTTCCTTTAACTGACTGAGGGCAAGACCCAGACTCTTCATGTATCTGTGTATATCAAGACCACTAATCCATCTTCCATCTTATCATCACTCCTCCCTAGTCACAGCTTGCTTTTATGAAAAAAGGGTATGTGTATTTGGCTAGTTCCCTAATCTGGAAAAGAAGTTGTCATGTGAGACCATTGACAAAATTTTCCATATGAAAAAACAATACTACCATTGCTAGGCAGGGTTATCACTTTTTGAATAAATAGATGAGATGAATGGACATTGTCACTTTTTAAAAATTCATATTTGTTAAATTATTTTTGCTCTTTCAAAGATAGACAGCCTTGACTAAATGCCCAGTTAGGATTTTTGGTGGAAACACCTTCCTATCAGTTTAAATGAATTTATGATGTGCAACCCATGAGTCTTGATTTTCTGCCAGGGTTAAAGTCATAAAAATGGGTTAGAAAAGTTCATAATGACAGTGCTTGGGTCAATTCCTATTTTAGTTTGAGCTCCTCCTTTGGAAAGGAACTGTAAAGGCCGGAATCTGTTCTTCCAGTTGGAGAATCCCATGGTATAAGATAGAACATTTGTAGTTGTAGGTAAGAAAGATGCCAGCATAATTTGGCTCAAAAAATAAAGGTACGTATTGGATCACCTAACTGAAATATCTAAAAGTAAGGTAGGCTTTGAGTCCAGTTCATTCAGGGCCAACTGTCATTTCTCTGAGGCATTCTCTCCTTGTCATAAAATATCACTCTTCCAATTATTATCATAGCTTTGGTTATACTTTTCAGTTCTCTTGCCAACTTACATTGTGAATGCTTCTTTGTACCTTCCCTTTGACCAAAAAAATTAATGTAAATAGCCATGGCTATATTAGCCTCCCTTTGACACACTGGTACTTAAAGCTTAGATGACATGATTTTTCAAATCTAGGCTGGTGGTACTATTTATTTTAGAGAATTGAATTAAGTCATCTGGTGAAGATATAATCAAAATACTGCCCTCTCCTCAGAGCAATGTAATAATGGATAAATGAGATAAATAAGTGGACACCTGGAAATATTTGTGATATTGTGACTTATTGAATATTTTGAAAACTTTTCTCTCAAATCAGGGTTAGACTGAACTGATCTTTATCCACTGTGTTTGGAATGTAACTTGAGATTTAGCCCACTTGAAATTTTATTAAAGGATTTATATTGAGATTTGGAAATACACATATAAAATTTTCTTATATAAGCTTCAGCTGAAAACATTGCACTGACAGATATGCCCATTGTATATGTGTTTGGAATTTTGTTAACTAAATACCAAGAGGTAAGCTATTAAGAAAATGTTAACTAGAGATGCTGTCTGCAGGACCTGCATGTAATAAGTTATGAGTTGTGAACTTGTCATAGGGGTGATAAAAGTTTTCTAGTGTATAATGCTATATGTGCATTCATTCTTCAATTCCATCTTTTTAAAAACTGCCAAATGTTCAGCATCTCTCACTGCCAGCTTCTTATAGAAACTTCCCCAGATTCTTAAGCCCATACAAATCATCTCTTTCTAAAAGTCATTGACTATCACAAGTGGAAGAAGTCTCTCGTTTTATTAGGGAAGAAAAGAATGTTCAAAGAGGAGTTGAGAGATAATTGTCCATGTGTCTCTGACATTTTTTGCACTTCATACAAGAGACACACTGACAGCTCTTAGTTCTGGACTGTCTTGTCAAGGATGTCTGTGTAGTGAAGAATCTTTAAAAACAGAAAAGGGGTGCCTGGGTGGCTCGGTTGGTTAAACAGCCAACTCTTGATTTCAGTTCAGGTCAAAATCTTGGGGTCATGACATTAAGCCCTGCAGCAAGCCCTGTGTTGGGCTCTGTGCCAGGTATAGAGCCTACTTAGAATTCTCTCTCCCTCTCCCTCTGCCATCCCCTCTCTACAATACTCACACTCTCTCTCTCTCCAAACAAACAAATAAATAAACAAAACCCTTAAAAACAGAAAAGGCATACTGCACACCTGTCAGAATGGCTAAATCAAAAACACAAGAAACAACAAGTGTTGATGAGAATGTGGATAAAAGGAACTCTAGTGCACTATTTGTGGGAATTAAAACTAGTACAGACACTGTGGAAGGCAATATGGAGGTTCCTCAAAAAATTAAAAATAGAATTACCATATGATCCAGTAATTCCACTACTAGGTATTTACCTAAGGAATACAAAAACATTAATTCAGGAAGATACATGCACCACTATGTTTAATGTAGCATTATTTACAATAGCCAAAATATGGATGCAACCCAAGTGTCCATCAATAGATAAATGGATAAAGAAGAGATGGGATATATATACACATATGTATACATATATGGAGATGGGATATATATCTATATGGGATGAGATGGGATATGTGTGTGTGTGTGTGTGTATACACACACATATGTGTATACATATAATGGAATATTACTCTGCTATAAAAACGAATAAAATCTTGCCATTTGCAACACATAGGATCTAGAGTATAATGCTAAGTGAAACAGGTTAGCCAGAGAGAGGCAATTACCATATGCTTTCACTCATGTGTGGAATTTAAGAAACAAAACAAATGAACAAAGAAAAAAAAAAAGACAAACCAGAGAAATAGATTCAAATATAGAGAATGAACTGGTGGTTACCAGAGGGGAGATGGATTGGGGGAATAGGTAAAATAGGTGAAGGGGATTAAAAGTATATTTATCATGATGAGCGCTGGGTGATATATAGAAGTATTGAATCACTGTATTGTATACCTGAAACTAATATAACACTATATGTTAACTATACTGGAATTTCAAAAAAAAAAAAAAAGAAAGAAAGAAAGAAAGAAAAAAGAAAAATAGGCATGGCATTTTCCTCCAAAGCAAAGGACAGGCTTGCTTACAGTTTTAGGAAATAGACATAGTGTTTCCATCCAGAGTAAAGGAAGGAAGGCATACTTACTCTCCAATATGACAAAGATGTCTCTCTCTGAAATTAAAGCTATGTGTACTTACTGCCCATTATAAAGACTCAGGTTTCCTAAGCTCCTATAACATAATGATAGAAATATTCCTCCCTTATAATATAACCCAGTGCATATGATGACATTTGTGTCATCCCATTTATGCCCCCCATCCATGGGACTTAGGACTTGTGTGAGGGGACTACAGTGAGTATGTGGGGCTCATGCTGCACAAGTCATCAAGTCTTTTGCCTTCTGGCAATATCAGTGAAACTGAAAGTCTAACTTAGCTTGCAAGCAGGGCAGTATTTCAAAGCCTTCACATAGTTCTTGACATGAAATTAAATAACTTTTCTCTTGCAATGCATTGAAAGTAAAGATTCTTGAGTCTCACTTAATTTCTATTGCTGTTTCCATTGCACTTTGCTTTCAGAAAATGCAGGTTCTTAGTTCTTTTTTTACTTACACCCATCAGCCATTCCATCTCGGCCTTCTCCTCTGGCTGTCCTCCTCTCCCAGCCTTCCCTTCATGTCCTACCATGAATCTTTCTCTTTCTCTCCCATCATAGATCTAAAGTACTACCGACTCTATCCTGTCACAGTGTCTAGTCTCGTACGATACTAAGAATTGTCCTGTTATTCTTCTCTTAGGGACAGTTGAGCTTTTCAATAACCTCTCTCCAAAGGAAAACTGACTCTTAGCCAAATATTCTTCTGAAGTATCTCAAATATGAGGGACTTCAAGGGGGTCACAGACTGGGGAATTTTATAAGAAAACAAGCAGGAAGAAAGTCAACCAGAGGCACCATTGCACTTTGGGAGTTAGATTGTCAATGTTTTATTAGCCTATCCTTAGGAATACTTAATGGAAGGACTTTTATAATTTTCTAGTTTTTTTAGAGTTTTTATGTATTTCTAAAACTATCTTCACAATAATTTTAAAGATGCTACTGATTAAATATTTGGAATCTTTGATTATAACGTACCACACAAATAGGTTGTCTTATTCATATCACAAATACCCCTGAATGGCCACTGATATTCTAACTTGTCTTTCATAAAATCCTACCAGAATTTCAAATGTTTAGTACTATTGGCACCATAATTCTTGTCATGTTAAAAGGAAGACAATGACTCTGAAGTTCATTATATAACTAGTGGTTGTTCATATTCAAATGATAAAAGTATAAAAGAAACAAACAAAACACACAGATCTCCTTAGCACTGCAATTCCACCTTGTCCTGATAATACTGAGTAGTGAAACAAAAGAAGAGAGAGAATAAAGACATAGACCAAGCTTTGATGTAGAGTATAGTGCTTCTCAGGCGGGGCCTTCCACAGTTGGCCATTCTGTGACAACGCAAGGGTGAGACACATGAAGTGATTTCAAGATGGAGCACTAGATGTGGTGCATAAACAATGAATGATGGAACACTGAAAAGAAATAAAATAAAATAAAATGGAAAAAAAACAACAAAAGAAAAACCTGAGGGTTGCTGCAGGGGAGGTGGGTGGGGTGTTAGGGTAAATAGTGATGGACATTAAGGAGGGTACTTGTACTGAGCACTGGGAGTTATATGCAAGTGATGAATCATTAAATTCTACCCCTGAAACTAATACTACAGTATATGTTAACTAACTTGAATTTAAATAAAATCTTGAAAGAAAAAAAAATTGTTATTAAAAAAAAAAGAAATGGCTATCCAAGACAGTGAACCAAATACTGGAAGAAAGTCAAGCCAAACATGTTTATTTGAGAATGCCAGCTTGATAAATCTCCCAGGAAATTCTGACTTGGAGGAAGAGGGTAGAATGTTTTATGGGACTTTACCACAGGAAATGGGTTGAAGTTCAGTTACTATCAAGAATAAAGGGGGGGGGGTGCCTGGGTGGCTCAGTGGGTTAAAGCTTCTGCCTTCAGCTCCGGTCATGGTCCCAGTGTCCTGGGATCGAGCCCCACATCGGGCTCCCTGCTCAGCAGGGAACCTGCCTCCTCCTCTCTCTGCCTGCCTCTCTGTCTACTTGTGATCTCTATCTGTCAAATAAATAAATAAAATCTTTAAAAAAAAAAAGAATAAAGGAACTGTTCTCGAGGACTAGCAGCCATAAATTGAACAACCTAAATTTTTCTCTAAAGGAGCAGAGAGAAGCACTGACAAGTTGATGTTCTGTATAGTGGGAGCTGGTTGGGAGAATGGCCACAGGAAGGTACATGTAAAGTCAGAGAGGAAATTTCTCAGGTCTCATGTTCTTCAGCTGCTTTCATATAAGAAATAGGGAAATTATTCCCATTATATAAATTTGAGTGAAGTCCATCTCAAGAAAGCAAAAATGGCAGAAAAGTCTGGCAGAATTCTAATGACCCCCAATGACCCTTGATCTTATTATAATATAATAATAATATAATATAATATAATATAATACATAATATATGCAATATAATATGTCTTATATTGTATATAATATATATTATTATACATATTATACAGTATATAATATATAATAATATATAATCTTATTATAATATCCCCCTTTCAGTGTGAGCAGAGCCTGTAAACATGATATCAACTCACGAGTTATATTGTTAGATGGCAAAAAAAAAAGTCTTGGAGAAGCAATTAAGTTCACTAATTAGTTGACTATAAATCAGTAAAAGAGGAGATTCCTGGGAAGTTATTGAAGTGGGTCCAATCTAATACATGAGCCCTTTAAAGCAAATTTCTCTCATTGGCAGCATGAAGGCAAGACAGGAAATTCAAAGCACCAAAAAGATTCACTGTGCCATTGCTGGCTTAGAAGATGGAGGTGGTCTCCTGCCAAGAAATGGAGTTGAAAGTGGGTCTTCAGCTGGCAGCCAATAAGGAAATGGGGATCTCAGTCCTACAACTGCAAGGAACGAATTTTGTCAAGAACCTGAATGAGAATGGAGGTTTACTATTTTACTTTACATAGCAAAAAGGAATTAACACACTGAGTTTCCATGGGATAAAATATGTGGGGGTTAGGCTGGAATCCCTCTTGTGAGTTGTAATCACCTTCTCTGAGAAAGGACCTTGTGCCTCCTAGATCATAATGAACAGATCTTAACCTGTTTTCCTAAACCTATATCAGGCCTTGCTTAAGGAAAAATATTATGAAGGAGAATTCTCTGATCTAACCCTGTTGCATCCTCTAATTAGGAAAATAAGGAAAACACCAAAAGAACCAATAGAAAGTTCGACCAGATGGCAGGATGTGAGGGCAGGCCAGCAAGGTCCCATCAGGGAGATGCTTAGAAGGTCCTGGGAGTTCCTGTTGCACAGGTGGCATGTGATTTTGACTGATATTAAAGGGTGTTCAGTAGAGGAAGAGCAGCATGGGCTTCCAGCCGACATGTGAGATGGTAGGAGTAAAGGAGACGTTTGGTAAATACACTGAGATACGTCAGGGTGATGCAGGTAAAGGACAGGTCAGGAAGCAGCAGGAGAGGGCCAACAAAACAAGGACCAAACAGGACTCTGCAGGTGGGGAGTGTTCAGGGACAAAAGAAAGAATAGCATGATCTTAAAAAGAAGAGGAAAAAGAAAAAAATAAAAACAGTCTGGAAGAGAGAAGAGTTTAATTTTAACCCCTTTTTCTTCCACAGTATGATGTTGAACAAGTCAGTTATATGAATTTCGAACTGCTTTCTTCACTGCCCCAAACAGAGTCACTGCTCATCTTTTCTCTCTGCTTCCCTTGTCCCTGTGTCCCATAGATTGTCCTACTGCAGGCTCACAAACTCTCTGCCTGCCTCCTCAAGCCATTCCCTGACTCCACCTGTCACTATTCCTGGAAGGTCTCTGCTCCTTCCTGGACTGCTCAGGGCCATGGGAACTGGGCATCAGGTTGCTGCTGGGAAGGGCAAAGCCACCTTTGACTTGCACGGTTTGCCAACCTGCCTGTGGAAAGGGCAACAGTACCTCATCTGTGGCAATTCCCAGGGTATACCAGGAAGTGGATATTCCTGATGCCCCACTATCCTTAGGTCACTGCTCTCTGTAAGACCACTGAGCTTCTACCCTTGCCCTTCCCTCATAATTCAAATTCAAAGTTATATAGAAGAAGAATCTATAAGAAAGGAGCTGCTTCTGGACTTGAGGAATTTACAAATCTTCTGGAGACCCCATACACAAATTAAATAAATAAGATAGCTGTAGTTTGATAGAGTATGCATTTCTGACTATTCAAGTATTTGAGCTTCAGAGGAGGGAGAGATCATGGATGGTTTTTCTGTAATAGCTAGTTCTTTCTCTAATGCTGTTGTGTCTTTTATTTCCTTGGACACAAGCTGAGACCTGAGAAAATGAGAGTTCAGCATTCTGACTTATTCTCTGTCCATCCAAGTATCCACACTTATTTCAGTTTATCAGACTCCAAGTATTTGTGACCATGGGTGGGAATTGCTTATACTTACGCTGGGATGGGGAAGAGCAATATGTTTCTCCCAAACACACACACACACACACACACACACACACACACACAGGTAGAAATTTGTGATGTTGTTGTATGTAGACAAACTGTGGGTTAAAGTATTGGGTGCTTTACATCGATAGATGGATGGATAAAGAAGATGTGATATACACATGCAATGTATATAAGCCAGCTTTATGAGATCTTCCAATTTGTGACAACATAGATTGACCTAGAGGGTACTATGCTAAGTGAAATATGTCAGACAAAGAAAGATAAAACCACAGAATTTCACTTATAGGTGGAATCTAAAAAACAAAACAAATGAATAAACAAACAAAAAGCAAAAACAAACCCATAAATACAGAGAACAAACTGATGGTTGCCAGAGGGGAGGGGGATAGGAGGATGGACAAAATGGGTGAACAGGAGTGAGGGCTACAGGCTTCCAATTATGGAATGAGTAAGTCATGTGGATGAAAGGTACAGAATAGGGAATATATTCAGTGATACTGTAATATGATTGTATAGTGACAGGTGGTAGCTACACTTGCAGTGAGCACAGTATAACATACAAACTTGTGGAATCACTAAGTTGTATACCTGAAGCTGATGTAACACTGTGCGGCAATTATACTTTAATTTAAAAAAAAGTATTAGGTGCTTGTTGTTTTACATTTATTCACCTTTTGAGCTCTTCTTGTGGGGTCTCTATGGCTATGGACATGATCAATGATGGGTGGTATTTTACTGAAATCAGTCAAGCCTCAGAGAGCTGGATGTGTTGATTATAAAGACACTAATGAGAGGGAGATCAGCAAGCTTTGTTACTACCAAAAAAAAAAAAAAAAAAAAAAAGGACCTGGGAGTAAAACTTGAGTTCAAATGAATCCAACTCTAATACTTAGTAGCTATTTGAGCTTACTTAGTTACTTAGTTACTAAATTACTTAGACTCTCTGATCTACAGTTCCTTCATCTTTTAAATAGGTTCAGTAATAGCACCTATATTATCAGATTTTTACAGGAAATAGGATGTTATTTTTAAAGAATTTATGATGGTATCTGGCACATAGAACATGAATTAAAAGTGTATGTTAAATATATATTTTTTAAAGTTAGAGTGCCAAGCAGAAAACACCCCCCCAAAAAAACCCTCACAAAGTATGTGTTAAATCAATTAGAGTTTTCTCTTAAGGTAAAAAAGACTAAGTTATAAGTAGGTTTCCTTATACCTGCAAAACACTAGTGGCCCACAGAAAGACCTCAGTCCATCCTGTACTTCCTTAGTGTTTTTTGTCCATAGTCTAGTTTTGGTGGACAGGCTCTTATCTAGATGACTGCCAAGAATTAAAACAAGAATTAAAACATAATATCTCTATAAAATACCTAGTGCAAGGATAGAAAGTAGTATATAGCTACTGGAAGAGGCCAGCAGCACCCCATATCAGTTATAGCCTTGAAACTACCTAAGCCTTATTGGATGCTAAGACATTACTCAACTTGGAGACACATTAACACTAGTTGTCTAGGATATTGCTTTCCAGTTATCAGAAGATTTCCAGAGGATATATGATAGAGAAGGCCTGCAATGAGCTCCTGTAAACCTGGTGAGGTGAGCTCAGAGGCAGAACTGTGAGGCTTGAGAGGTTAAGGAAATGATATTAAAGGACTGGAAAATACAGCTTCCCTGAAAAAGACATTACTTGGGATACAGTAACAGTCCTCAATTTTTATTACTTTGCATGAGGAATGTGGCTGGCCATATATATAAGCAATAAGGATAACTTGCAATAAGTAAACATCTCTTTGGGGGCAATAAAGATTTTGATGAGAGATCTGTGTCAGTTGTTACTTGTTTTAACTCTCCCTTTTTCTTATCTTGCAGCTGTTCCCTCTCTGTATCATGCCAGCTACCATGTATTTTATCATGCATTTTTATGTATTAGGTCTTTTATACTCGGAAACTCACTGCTTGTTTGAAGTCTTCTTAAAGTAATGGAAACTCTCACATTGAAAAGAAATATGCCACAAAGTACTTTTTTTTTTTTTATAATTAATTGCTTGTTCACTTCAGCAAGAGAAACCTGTCATGGTACTAAGCATACTGGGCTCTTTTCACCTGCATTCTTCCATAACTCTGAAGAATGGCACTAACTTTATTGGGGAAAAAAAAGTTATTTTTTCCTTGTTATAAGCTCTTAAAAAAAGTATAACTATTTTTAGTAAATGGAGACTAACTAACCAAACACATATGAACCTGCTAGCCAGAATAAAAATGTCTCTTTTGTTTAAAATTCTTAATTTTTAGAAGAAGAAGAAAAAAGCTTCATTGTAAATTCTCTAGGCAAATACCACAATAAATTTTTCTGGATATTCTTCTACATTTAAAAAAATTTTAAACCACATGTGAATTAATTAATAAATAACATGTACTATGAACCTATGTCATTTAAAAGCACATATAAATTTTATCAAGTAGTGCGTAACTTCTTGCAACTGTTTTTTTTTTTTTCATTCAATGTTATGTCAAGATTGAGCTTATTTGCCTGAACTTTTATCTAGTATTCCATTATATTTTATTTATCCATTTAACTTGATATACCCATCCTTCTATCTATGGTCATTTGGTGGTTTTCCCCCCTAAACTTTTACTGTGTATTTGCTTATGTTCCTTAGATTTTGAGTGTCTGTACCTTGGTGATTCCTGTTAAGTATTCAATTTCACTTCACTCTCTCAGAGGCAGTGACTTCACACCAACAGCTTGGATGAACCTAGAAACCCATCCTTATATTCAGCTACACAGCATTTCCTTAGTCATTAGCTCCCTAGATTTCCCACCTGCTTGATACTTTGAGAACATCTGTAACATGCTAGTTACTTATGCTCAAACTTAGTGGCCATGTTTACATTTTTGGAATTACTAATTCTTTCTTTCTGAAGTGGGTCTTGAGAGGTTTCTGAACTGGAAAGCAAATGGAGGTACCACCTAAAACCTCCAGAAATTTTGCTTACTCATTTGGATTCAGTCAATGCAACCCCCCCACACCATGATTATCACCAAAGAAATGACTTTACAATTACAGGAAGTAGAAGGAAATCTACCAATCTACTATTGGAAGAAGCAGGGTGGATTAAGGAGGAAAACACCTGTGAATGCATGATGCATTATGAGCATTGACACAACATGAGCATCATCTGGGTCTAAGGAGCTATGTACTGTGTCATAAGCAATGCACTGAACCATGAGCAATGATTCCCCAAACAGACTCACCTTATCAAGATTCAGTCACTTTTTTTTTTCAAAATATGCCTGCCAGCTGGGCATGGTTTATACTAGAAAATGTTGTTAGTGGTAAAAGGTTTCTAAATATCCCCCTGAGAATTCACCCACCAAGCATTTTTTTTTTTTCTCACACTTTCTGAAGATGTGTTACCATCTTCTAGAATGGTATCTGTTATTTCTCCGTGATAGTTTCTTCTCATCTATCTGTGCAATAGTCTTTGTAGAGGAATGGATGAGTTCATGGGTACAGAAATTTCCCCCCTCCCTGCCTCAAGCATTTTGGATACAAAATATCTACAGTTCTAGAAGAGAGAATCCTGAAGTAGTTAACCCAGGAGATGGTGAACTTTATATCTGAAATCTTCAGGTTTTCTTAATCTACTATATTGTGTCCAACATCTTGGGAAGAACTGGCATACACTGAGGGTCTTCTATGATTCTCCTCAGCTAGTGTAGGTACCAAGGGAAGGCTGCCCCAAAATGTCCCATTTTGGCCTATTAAATATTTTAAATAAAAGTTACTTAAGAGACTACCTATGCAGGAAGAATATTCAGAACCTCCCTTGTCCCCTGAAAGCAGGAAATAAATCTTTCATGTGAAAGGTACCTTCTCTGTAGAAGGAGGTAAAGAGACATTCCTATCACCAGAGATGGGAAAGTCAAAACCAAGAAAACTGCATAAACAACCATTGTTACTTTTTACCAATTTACTACCCCAGCCCAAATTTCATTTAGAATTCCTTATTTATGAGAACTCCCAAAGGTAAGCTTTCTTTATCCTGTCAATTTTCACAGATTTATTGTGGGTTTTTTTTGTCGAAAAAGTATAAAAACTGCCTATTTATTCATTTTTTTAGGTCTCAATTTCACTATTGGGCCTCTGTTCACACATAATAAAACTTCTTTTTTTCCTCTTGTTAATATGTCTCTTGTCAGTTTAATTCTTAGTCCAGCTAGAAGAACTTTGGACTGAGTAAAATTTCTTCTGCCTCTTTACTTGTTATATATTGTATTAGTGTCTTATGTCAGCTGTAACAAATTTCCACAAACATGGTTTGTGGCTTAAAACCACAGAAATTTATTCTCTTACAGTTCTGGAAGCCAGAAATCTGATATTAATATCACTGGGAAAAATTGAGATGCTGGCAAGGCCGTGCTCACTCCAGATGCTCTAGTGGACTCCCTTCCTGCATATTTTATATAATATTAGGATAGTAAAATACTTGCTTCATAGGATTTCTTGGATGATTGAATAAGTCAATGAATGTAGAGGCTATATAAAATGTCAGGCTCTTGGGCGACATTAAAATGTTTGTTATTATTTGGATAAGAGCAGTGTCCATTCTGTAGTAATATCCAAATGAGTCCCTCTTCATAAATGATAAGTCTTGTGTGTCCAAAGTCTAAAGCAATCTGTGAGACGATCAGTTCTGAGGATAAGCACATCAATTGTAATAGGATGACTATTGAGGCAGAACTTTAAAAATTATTCCAGTTGTTCTCTGTCTATAGAAGAAGGCTTCAGGATATTTTGTGTGTGTTTGAATAATTACTTGAGGGACTTCCTTTATGAATATTAATTCAATAAGTGTAGTCATACAGGGGTAGGGAAGAAGAGGATGTGGAGGATGAAGGAGACAAAATACCAATATTACAATGTTACAAGGCTTTTTTCTTCCTGTGATTTAACACACTCTGGTCCTGAAAGGCAGAATTTTGGGGAGAGCCAATGTTCATCTTGGATTATGGGACCTTCTAGAAGAGAGTTTTAAGATCCTAGATTCTTTTTCCCTCAGAGTCAGTCAAAAATAGTTTCTGAAAGAGTGTCTGAAGGGCAGGATCTAATGGATAGATCCTTCCACTCAATAACCAGAGTGGAAGTTCACCTTTGGGTGTTGCTATTTTCCTACAAGATGGGTTCCAGTACTACCTTTAGATCTCAGTGCTTTGAATCCTCTGGATTTACTGGAATTTTCTTTAGGAAGCTTTCCCTAATCCTGACCCACTCATCATCTCCTTCTAGGTCTGTTCCCACATGCCTGGACTCCTTTTGCCAGAAATAGGATCTTTTGATTTTTATCAAGAGAGGAAGTTTAAACTGAAGGTTTTGATAGTGAGGGGAACAGAGTAAAGTAAAGGAAAGAGAAGAATGTCACAAGAACACTGGAACACTTACAGAAATATGAAGAAGCAAAGAACCCAATGGCTTTTGTTTAGTAGGGAACCAGTTTTTTACCTGAGAGAATCTGTAGGTATACATACATTTTAGAAACTCGATGGTTGGATGTGGATGCACTTAGGGCTGTTAGAGAATAAATAGCCTGTGTCAAATTTGAAACACTTCCAATTACTGCTTCTTTCCTGTCAGAGGATAGCTTATTTGGAACCTGATGGTGTTGAGAACTGTCAGCTTGAAGCTACCAAGATTTGGATACCAGCTGTTCTCACCTCATACCAAGATCCAGAGTAGCTAGGATCTCCTGAAGAGATCTCCCACTTCTCTTTCTTGGTGAGCATTCCTGAGTTTTTCTCAAGGCAGATATGGCACTGCAGAGATGGAAAAAACAGATGGGATATATGGTCTGCAGAACTCAGATTATGTTGGCAGATGGGGGTGGAGAGGTGTTGAGGGTGCCAGAAATCTAAGTGGTGACATACCACATTTAGTAAGCTGCCAACATGTGCATATTTTGTTTAATTAGCAGTTTTTGTAAGTCACAAGCATATGCTTTGTCACTTCTTGTTGTTTTAATGGTAAGCTATTATGTTCTTTAGTGAAATCTTATGTCTTCTGAGTAAGTTATGCTTCTGATCAGAAACTCAGCACCATATGTCATGCCCAGACCTTCCTGCACATGCCCTGTCCCCATCACCATACCTCTCACATGCCTAAAAACAGGCATTGTGAGGAGATACAAAGGAAAGGTAGATGCAGATTCTGCGGTGAGCTCTCTTATGGAAATGGAATATGGAAGTGGGCCAGAGAAGGCTCTGGGACCAAAAGAATCCAACACAGATCCAGAATCAGGGACATGTCCTGTTCAATTCCAACTAGAAAGGCAGTAGAAGCCAGAGGCTCTCAACGGAGTGGATAGCAAAGATAGAAAAATCTTGGGGCCAAATCCATACTGGGACAGAGAATGCAGCAAGGGTATAACAAGCAAGAATTGAACCTGATGCCAAATTGAAGAGTTTCTGAAGTAGAGGCTCCTTGTCTTTCCTCCTCGACTGTCAGGATCTCACCAATATTTGACTACCAAATTAAGTAACATTGCCTAGTTCACTGATACTGAAGCTCTCATCCTGCTCGACATTATGGAACCCAAGTTTTTATAATGTCCCTTCTTTGTATCACTCTGAGAGGTCTCAGGGGTTGCCTACATATTCCACAGAACCCTACTGGCATTGCTTGTCTCCTCAACCAACCATTTGTACCTGTATCATTTATATTTTCTGTTTATTCAGCCTTGGAACCATCTCCAGCAAATTTCTGGACCAGCTTCTTTTAGGTTGCTATTGTTATGTACTGTGTAGCTTTATGGCAATCATAGGCAGAGAAATTTTCTTAAATGCCGTCAGTAATAGCTGGGACCAGGCTGTGTTTAAAAGACTTTATTAGCAGATGAGGAAAGTCAACAACAGAAGATTATATCCTATAAGCCCAGGTCATAGCCTATCCTCAAACAATGCTTCCTTGCCTCATCTGAAGTCTGACGCCCTGAGATAGGGGGCAGTTTATTTCACTCAAACACACTTTAAAACAATGTTTCTAAAATTTTAATGTGCATATAAGTTAGCTGGGAACCTTGTTTAAATGCACATTATGATTCAGTTGACTAGAGATAGGGCTTAAGGTTCTACATTTCTAGCAAGCTCCAAGGTCATGCTGAAGACCATATTTAGAATAGCAAGGCCTAGAGCATTCCCTCCTTGCTCAAATTTAAGGTCAAATAGTAAAAGACCTAGGAAGGGGAAGGAAATTATTCTCCCTTATGGATAAGGTCTGTTCCTGACTGCTTATTTCCTTTATTAGGTTCAGTCTTAACCTGAGACAGTTGACAAGAGCTGCCTTATTCCTTACCTTAAGGAAATTTACAGTAGAATAGTGTACAAAATCATGACATATCCCAGCAATTATTTCATTAGCTTACCCAGACATGAGCCATCCGTTCCTTGATTCAGACTGCTTAGCCAAGATCAAGCTAGTCTTTGTTCACTTTTTAAAAAAGATTTTATTATTCATTTGAGAGAGAGAGAGATGCAGAGAGAGCACAAGCAGGAGGAGAGGCAGAGGGAAAGGGATAAGCAGACTCCCTGCTGAGCCGGGAGCCCAACATGGGGCTGATCCCAGGACCTAGAGATCATGACCTGAGCCAAAGGCAGATATCTAACCGTCTGAGCCACCCAGACACCCCTCTTTGTTCACTTCTAACTTAGAATGAAGATCAGTTCATGACATTCTTGGATAAACTTGTTGAACAAAATACCCTCTCACAACCATCCCTTTGCAGAGGGACAAGATTAGTAAATGGGAATAGAATAATCAATCCAACAATCCACAACAGATACACTTCTTCACTGGAAAAAAAAAAAAAAAAAGAAGGTCCAGAAACATAGAGCTACTACAACATACACTCAGTTTACATGGCCAAACAGAAAATTCAGTTCCAGTTTAAAATATTTGAATTCAAGTTCAACAATAGCTACCTGCTTTAATTTGCATAAAGAATATACCCAATTTGGTACTTCTTCTAGAAAAATAACCACATGCTTTGAGGTTGCATTCATGTTTTCCCTTTTATCATACTAAGAGATGTATTAGTTATTCTTTGGAACATAATAATTAACCCCAAACACAGTAACCTAAAAGCAAACACTTATTATTTCATACTTTCTGTAAGTCAGGCCCATATTTCTGACCTATAGAAGCTATGAAATAATAAGTGTTTGAGTTTCTCACAAACCAACATCGAGGTGTCATTCAGGTTTGCAGACTCATGGAAGACCTGACAGGAGAAAGATTAGATTTCAAACTCACATGCTTATTGGAAGGATTCATTTCCTCGAGGAATTCTGGACTGAAGGCACAGTTCCTTGCTAGTTTCAAGCTGTATGTTTCCCTTGATTTCTCACCATGTAGGTTCCAAGTTCTTCTCTAGGTAGGTAGCTCACAACATGGCAGCTTTCTTCATCAGAGTGGTTAACTGAGAGTGCAAGAGAGAAAGAATTCAAGACCTGATTGGAACTTTATCCCATCATCTTTGTCATATATTGTTGGCAAAAAGCAGGTCACTAGAACCACCCCACATGTAGGAGAAGGGGTTACACAAAGGGTGTCAATACCAGGAAACAGGGATCATTGAAGGACATCTCAGTGGATGCTAACCATACTATGCAAAGCTTTGAAAATATGTTTTTTGATTCTACTGATCAAGTTAAAAAAATAAGAATCAGAATTCAGTAATTTCAACTGATTTCTTCATCTTATCATTACCTTACCTAAACAACATCTAACATTAGCTATCTTTATCTATAACTGCTCCCTTACATTCTTTTCCCTGCAGAGCAGAACTCAGAGGGATAAAGTAAAAGTGTTGAAATGGTCAGTATCACAGATCCCTTCCAACACTAGCATTCTAGGGTATTTTGGGGGTATAATTTCTAGTATATTAAATATTATAGAAGCTCTGCAATTGTTGACTTGACTTTAGTTAGTTGAGCATTTTAAAAACAACATACTGACAAGATAAAACTAAAAACATGATTGGCAGAGGAAAGGCAAGATGGCAGAGGAGTAGGAGACCTAAATATCATCAGGTCCCAGGAGTTCAGCTAGATAGTCATTAAACCATTCTGAAAACCTCCAAACTCAACAGGAGAGCAAAGTGAAGAAGAACAGCAATTCTGGGAACAGAAAAGTGACCACTTTCTGGAAGGTAGGATGTGTGGAGAAGTGAATCTGAGGCAACATATGGGAAGACAGACTGAAGGGGGAGGGGCTGGCTCCCTACAAGCAGTAGAACAGCAGAGCACAAAATCGGAACATTTGGAAGTCTGTTCCACTAAGGGATGTCACTCCAGAGGCTCAGTGCGGGGTGGAGCCCTCGTGGGGACAGTGTGTTCTCAGGACCCATGGGGTTACAGAAGGACTGGGAGTGTCTGAGTGTGGCAGAGCTCCCAGAGCGGGCTTGGGGTTTGGGGATACCTTAAACCATGATCCAAGGCACAGTTGGGCCACTGCTCTTTGAGCAGGGACCCCACAAGTGGCAGATAGGGAGAGACTCCCACCTTCTTCCTCCAGTAGGAGCAGCGCAGAAGCACACTGCAGGAATCTGCTGGGTTTGGAGATTCCAAATGGGGCTGTGCACCAGAGATAGAAATGATTGGTCACAGGATGGGTGAGCTTGGAGTGTGGCTAGAGACTGGGGAGAAGGGAGTAATTGACTGCTTTTCCCTGAGGGCACGCTGAGGAGATTGGGAGACTCCTATCTTCATTCTCCTCCTCCAAAGCTGTACAGAAAGCATTCAGGGAACAAAAGCTACAGAGAGCAAACCCAAGCAGATTACATAGCCTGGCCCTTGCAAAGGGCAGTGCAATTCCACCTCAGGCAAAGACATTTGAGAATCACAGCAACAGGCACATCCCCCAGAAGATCTGCAAGAACATCCAGGCAAGACAAAGTTCACCAATTAATGAGATTATGGAACTCCAGAGACAGGGAATGCAGCACATAGAATTCATGGCTTTTTTTCCCATAATTCTTTAGTTTTTCAAAGTTAATTTTTTTAATTTTATTTTTTTCTTATTCTATTTTAAAAATTTTTTCCTATTTTAACATTTTTAACTATTTTATCTTATCAATACCTTTTTAAACATCTTTTTAAATTTTCATTGCTATAGTCATAATCTATCCCTTCATTGTATTTAAGCTTATTTTTTATATAAATATAGGTTACTCTTTCTTTAAATTTTGGGATACAGTTTCTTCTAACAGATCAAAATATACCCTAAATGTAGAGCATGGCTTTGTTGTAGTTTCCAGCCTTGATCACATTCTTTCCTCATTTTTTTCTTTTTTCAATCAACTTCTTATAAATTCCTTTTTTAGAATCACTTTTAATTTTCATCTTTACAGTCATATTCCATCCCTTCATACTTAGCCTTATTTTTGTATATGTATACATAAGTTTTTCTTTCTTTAAATTTTGGGAAGCAGTTTCCTATAACAGACCAAAATACACACAAAATCAAGTGTGTAGCACTGTTCTATTCACCATTCTTTTTTTTTCCTCCATTCTTCTCCCCCTGGTTTTGGGTCTCTTTCAATTTGGTTAGTGTATATTTTTCTGGGGTCATTTATTCTCTCATTCACCTATACTTATCTGGATAAAATGACAAGGCAGAAAAACTCACCTCAAAACAAAACAAAACAAAAAAACAAGAGGCAGTACCGATGGCTAGGGACCGAATCAAAACAGACATTAGTAATATGGTAGAACTAGAGTTCAGAATGATGATTATCAAGGTGCTAGCTGGGCTTGAAAAAAGCATGAAATATACTAGAGAATCCCTTTCTGGAAAAATAAAATCCTTTCTGGAGAAATAAAAGAACTAAAATCTAGCAAAGTTGAAATTTAAAAGAGATATTAATGAGGTACAATAAAAACTGGAGGCTCCTACTGCTAGGATAAATGAGGCAGAAGAGAGAATTGGTGATATAGAAGACCAAATGATAAAGATGGTGAGCAAAAGAGAGACACACAACTACCAGACCACAAGGGCAGAATTCGAGAGATAAGTGATATCATAAGATGAAACAATAGAATAATTGGGATCCTGGAAGAAGAAGAAAGAGAGAGAGGGGCAGAAGGTATATTGGAGCAAGGCATAGCAGAGAATTTCCCCAGTTTGGCAAGGTGAATAAACATCCAAATCTAGGAGGCACAGGAACTCCCCTCAAAATCAATAAAAATAGGTCCACATCCTATCATCTAATAGTAAAACTTATAAGTCTCAGTGACAAAGAGAAAGTCCTGAAAGCAGCTCAGGACAAGAGGTCTGTAACATACAATGGTAGAAATATTACACTGGTAACAGAGCTATCCACAGAGACCTGGTAGGCCAGAAAGGACTGGCATGATCTATTAAGAGCACTAAAAGAGAAAAATATGCAGCCAGAAATACTATTTCCAGCTAGGCTGTCATCAAAAACAGAAGGAGATAAGGACAGTCTCTTTAATAAATGGTGCTGGGAAAATTGGGCAGCTATGTGTAGAAGAATGAAACTCGACCATTCTCTTACACCATACACAAAGATAAACCTGAAATGGATAAAAGACCTCAACATGAGGCAGGAATCCATCAGAATCCTAGAGGAGAACATAGGCAGTAACATCTTCAACATTGGCCACAGGAACTTCTTTCAAGATATGTCTCCAAAGGCAAAGGAAACAAAAGTGAAAATGAACTTTTGGGACTTCATCAAGATCAAAAACTTCTGCACAGCAAAGGAAGCATTCAACAAAACAAAGAGGCAACCCACAGAATGGGAGAAGATATTCGCAAATGACAGTACAGAAAAAGGGCTGATATCCAAGATCTATAAAGAACTCCTCAAACTCAACACACACAAAACAGATAATCATGTCAAAAACTGGGCAGAAGACATGAACAGACACTTCTCCAACGAAGACATACAAATGGCTAACACACACATGAAAAAATGTTCATCATCACTAGCCATCAGGGAGATTCAAATCAAAACCACATTGAGATACCACCTTACACCAGTTAGAATGACCAAAATTAACAAGACAGTAAACAAGAAGTGTTGGAGAGGATGTGGAGAAAGGGGAATCCTCTTACACTATTGGTGGGAATGCAAGTTGGTGCAGCCACTTTGGAAACCAGTGTGGAGAGTCCTTAAGAAATTAAAAATAGAGCTATCCGGGGCGCCTGGGTGGCTCAGTGGGTTAAGCCGCTGCCTTCGGCTCAGGTCATGATCTCAGGGTCCTGGGATCGAGTCCCGCATCGGGCTCTCTGCTCGGCAGGGAGCCTGCTTCCCTCTCTCTCTCTCTCTCTCTGCCTGCCTCTCTGTCGACTCGTGATCTCTCTCTGTCAAATAAATAAATAAAATAAAATAAAAAAATAGAGCTATCCTATGACCCTGCAATTGCATTACTGGGTATTTACCCCAAAGATACAGATGTAGTGAAAAGAAGGGTCATCTGTACCCGAATGTTTGTAGCAGCAATGGCCACAGTCACCAAATTGGAAAGAGCCAAGATGCCTTTCAACGGTCAAATGGATAAAAAAGATGTGGTCCATATATACTATGGAGTATTATGCCTTCATCAGAAAGGATGAGTACCCAACTCTTATATCAACATGGATGGGACTGGAAGAGATTATGCTGAGTGAAAAAAGTCAAGCAGAAAGAGTCAATTATCATAGGTTTTACTTATTTGTGGAACATAAGGAATAACACAGAGGACATGTGGAGATGGAGAGGAGAAGAGATTTGGGGGAAATTGGACGGGGAGACCAAACATGAGAGACTGTGGATTCTGAGGAACTAACTGAGGGTTTGGAAGGGAGGGCAGTGGGAGGTTGGGTGAGCCTGGTAGTGGGTAATGTGAAGGGCATGTATTGCATGGAGCACTGGGTGTGGTGCATAAACAATGAATTCTGGAACACTGAAAAGAAATTTAAAAAAAAATTTAAAAATGCTTTCAAGACAAAAAAATCTAAAAGAACTTGCAAACACCAAAGTAGCCCTAAAGGAAATATTGAAGGGGGTTCTCTAAGCAAAGAGATAGCCTAAAAGTAACAGACCAGAAAGGAACAGAGACAATATACAGTAACAGTCACCTTACAAGCAATACAATGGCACTAAATTCATATCTTTCAGTAGTTACCCTGAATATAAATGGGTTAAATGCCCCAATCAAAAGACACAGGGTATCATAATGGAAAACAAAACAAAACAAAACAAACAAACAACCAAACAAAAACCCACGCCCCACCCCCCAACCAAGACCCATTGATGTGCTATCTGCAAGAAACTCATTTTAGACCCAAAGACAACTCCAGATTTAAAGTGAGGGGTAGAAAACAATTTACCATGCTTATGGACATCAAAGAAAGCTGGGGTGGCAATCCTTATATCAGATCAATTAGATTTTAAGCCAAAGACTATAATAAGAGATGAGGAGGGGCACCATATCATACTTAAAGGGTCTGTACAAGAAGAAGATCTAACAATTTTAAATATCTATGCCCCTAACATGGGAGCACCCAATTATATAAACAGATTAATAACAAAATCAAAGAAATACGTTAACAATAATACAATAATAGTAGGGGATTTCAACACCCCTCTCATTGAAAAAGACAGATCATCCAAGCAAAAGATCAGCAAGGAAATAAAGGCTTTAAATGACACACTGGACCAGATGGACATCACAGATATTTTTAGAACATTCCATCCCAAAGCAACAAAATACACATTCTTCTCTAGTGCACATGGAACATTCCAAAATAGATCACATCCTGGGTCACAAATCAGGTCTCAAATGGTACCCAAAGATTGGGATCATTCCCTGCATATTTTCAGACCACAATGCTTTGAAACCAGAACTCAATCACAAGAGGAAATTTGGAAAGAAACCAAATACATGGAGGCTAAAGAGCATCCTACTAAAGAATGATTGGGTCAACCAGGTAATTAAAGAAGAATTTATTTGTTATGTTCCACAAATAAGTGAAACCATAGGATAATTGACTCTCTCTGCTTGACTTATTTCACTCAGCATAATCTCTTCCAGTCCCGTCCATGTTGCTACAAAATTTAGGTATTCATCCTTTCTGATGAAGGCATAATACTCCATAGTGTGTATGGACCATATCTTCCTTATTCATTCGTCCATTGAAGGCATCTTGGTTCTTTCCACAGTTTGGCGACCGTGGCCATTGCTGCTATGAACATGGGGTACAGATGGCCCTTCTTTTCACTACATCTGTATCTTTGGGGTAAATACCCAGTAGTGCAATTGCAGGGTCATAGAGAAGCTCTATTTTTAATTTCTTGAGGAATCTCCACACTGTTCTCCAAAGTGGCTGCACCAACTTGCATTCACACCAACAGTGTAAGAGGATTCCCCTTTCTCCACATCCTCTCCAACACATGTTGTTTCCTGTCTTGCTAATTTTGGCCATTCTAACTGGTGTAAGGTGGTATCTCAATGTGGTTTTGATTTGAATCTCCCTGATGGCTAGTGATGATGAACATTTTTTCATGTGTCTGATCGCCATTTGTATGTCTTCATTGGAGAAGTGTCTGTTCATATCTTCTGCCCATTTTTTGATATGATTGTCTGTTTTGTGTGTGTTGAGTTTGAGGAGCTCTTTATAGATCCTGGATATCAACCTTTTGTCTTTACTGTCATTTGCAAATGTCTTCTCCCATTCTGTGGGTTGCCTCTTTGTTTTGTTGACTGTTTGCTGTGCAGAAGCTTTTGATTTTGATGAAGTCCCAAAAGTTCATTTTCGCTTTTGTTTCCTTTGCCTTTGGAGACATATTTGAAAGAAGTTGCTGTGGCTGATATCGAAGAGGTTACTGCCTATATTCTCCTCTAGGATTCTGATGGATTCCTGTCTCACGTTGAGGTCTTTTATCCATTTTGAATTTATCTTTGTGTATAGTGTAAGAGAATGGTCGAGTTTCATTCTTCTACATATAGCTGTCCAGTTTTCCCAGCACCATTTATTGAAGAGACTGTATTTTTTCCACTGTATATTTTTTTCCTGTTTTGTCAAAGATTACTTGACCATAGAGTTGAGGGTCCATATCTGGGCTCTCTACTCTGTAAAGAAGAATTTTAAAAAAAATTCATGGAAACAAATTAAAATGAAAGCACAACTGTTCAACATCTTCAGGACACAGCAAAGGCGGTCCTGAGAGGAAAGTATATAGCTATACAAGCCTTTCTGAAGAAACTAGAGGGTCAAAGAGGGTCTCAAGTACACAACCTAACCCTATACCTAAAGGAGCTGGAGAAAGAACAGCAAAGAAAGCCTAAACACAGCAGGAGAAAAGAAATAATAAAGACCAGAGCAAAAATCAATGAAATAGAAACCAAAAGAACAGGAGAACAAATCAACAAAACTAGCAGCTGGTTCTTTGAAAAAATTAATAAGATTGATAAACTCCTGGCCAGACTTATCAAAAAGAAAAGAGAAGGGATCCAAATTAATAAAATCATGAATGAAAGAGGAGAGATCACAACCAACACCAAAGAAATACAAACAATTATAAGAACATATCATGAGCAAATATCCAGGAAATTTGACAATTTGGAAGACATGGATGCATTCCTGGAGACACATAAACTGCCAAAACTGAACCAGGAAGAAATAGAAAACCTGAACATCAGACACATAACCAGTAAGGAGACTGAAACAGTCATCAATTATCTCCCAACAAACAAGAGCCCAGGGACAGAGGGCTTCCGAGGAGAATTTTACCAAACATTTAAAGAAGAATTAATACCTATTTATTCTCCTGAAACTGTTCCAAAAAATAGAAATGGAAAGAAAACTTCCAAACTCATTTTTTGAGGCCAGAATTACCTCGATCCCAAAACCAGACAAAGACCCCAACAAAAAGGAGAATTACAGACCAATATCCTTGATGAACACAGATGTGAAAATTCTCACCAAATACTAGCCAATAGGATCCAACAGTATGTTAAAAGGATTATTCACCACGACCAAGTGGGATTTGTTCCTGGGGTGCAAGGTTGGTTCAACATCCACAAATCAATCAATGTGATACAATACATTAATAAAAGAAAGAACAAGTAGGATATTCTCAATAGATGCTGAAAAAGCATTTGACAAAGTACAGCATCCTTTCATGACCAAAACTCTTCACAGTGTAGGGATGGAGGGTACATATCTCAATATCATCAAAGCCAACTATGAAAAACCAACAGTGAATATTATTCTCACTGGGGAAAAACTGAGAGCTTTTCCCCTAAGGTCAGGAACACGGTAAGGCTGTCCATTATCACCACTGCTATTCAACATAGTACTAGAAGTCCTAGTCTCAGCAATCAGACAACAAAAAGAAATAAAAGGCATCTGAATCAACAAAGAAGAAGTCAAACTCTCACTCTTTGCAGATAATATGATACTTTATGTGGAAAACCCAGAAGACTCCACTCCAAAACTGCTAGAACTCATACAGGAATTCAGTAAAGTGTCAGGATATAAAATCATTGCACAGAAATCAGTTGCATTTCTCTACACCAAAAGCAAGACAGAAGAAAGAGAAATTAAGGAGTTGATCCCATTTACAACTGCACCCAAAACCATAAGATACCTAGGAATAAATCTAACCAAAGAGGCAAAGAATCTGTACTCAGAAAAGTATAAAGTATTCATGAAAGAAACTGAGGAATGCACAAAGAAATTGAAAAAGTTCCATGCTCCTTCATTGGAAGAACAAATACTGTGAAAATGTCTATGCTATCTAAAGCAATCTACATGTTTAATGCAATCCCTTTCAAAATACCATCAGTGTTTTTCAAGGAAATAGAACAAATAACTCTTAAATTTATAGGGAATTAGAAAAGACCCCAAATAGCCAGAGGAATATTGAAGAAAGCCAAAGATGGTGGCATCACAACTCCAGACATTAAGCTCTATTACAAAGCTGTCATCACCAAGACAGTATGGTACTGGCACAAAAACAGACACATAGATCAGTAGAACAGAATAGAGAGCCCAGAAATGGACCTTCAACTCTATGGTCAATGAATCTTTAACAAAGCAGGAAAGATGTCCAATGGAAAAAAAGACAGTGTCTTCAACAAGTGGTGTTGGGAAAATTGGACAGTCACATATAGAAGAATGACACTGGACCATTTCCTTACACCACACACAAAAATAGACTCAAAATGGATGAGAGACCTCAATGTGAGATGGATTCCATCAAAATCCTTGAGGAGAACAGAGGCAGCAACCTCCTCATCCTCAGCTGCAGCAACTTCTTCTTAGAAACATCACAAAGGGAAGGGAAGCAAGGGAGACAGGAATCCATCAAAATCCTTGAGGAGAATACAGGCAGTAACCTCTTCGACCTCAGCTGCAGCAACTTCTTTCTAGAAACATCTCCAAAGGCAAGGGAAGCAAGGGCAAAAATGAACTATTGGGACTTCATCAAGATCAAAAGCTTTTGCACAGCAAAGCCAAGAGTCAACAAAACCAAAGACAACCGAAAGAATGGGAGAAGATATTTGCAAATGACATATCAGATAAGGGGCTGGTATCCAATATCTATAAAGGACTTACAAACTCAACACTCAAAGAACAAATAATCCAATCAAGAGACGGGCAGAAGACATGAACAGACATTTCTGCAAAGAAGACATCCAGATGACCAACAGACATATGAAGAAGTGTTCAATATCACTAGCCTTCAGGGAAATACAAATCAAAACCACAATGAGATACCACCTCACACCAGTTAGAATGGCTAAAATTAACAAGTCAAGAAACAATAGATGTTGGCAAGGATGCAGAGAAAGGGGGAACCCTCCTACACTTTTGGTGGGGATGCAAGCTAGTGCAGCCACTCTGGAAAAGAGTATGAAGATTCCTCAAAAAGTTGAAAATAGAGCTGCCCTATGACCCAGTAATCACACTACTGGGTATTAACCTAAAGATAAAAAATGTAGTGTTCCGAATGGGCACATGCACCCAAATGTTTATAGGAACAATGTCCACAATAACCAAACTATGGAAAGAACCTAGATGTCCATCAAAAGATGAATGGATGGGGTGCCTGGGTGGCTCAGTGGGTTAAGCCTCTGCCTTCGGTTTGGGTCATAATCTCAGGGTCCTGGGATCGAGGCCCCTATTGGCCTCCCTGCTCAGCAGGGAGCCTGCTTCCCTCTCTCTCTCTGCCTGCCACTCTGCCTACTTGTGATCTCTCTCTATCATATAAATAAATTAAATCTTTAAAAAAAAGATGAATGGATAAAGAAAAATTGGTATACATACATATATATATATTTGGTATATTGTATTTATACATATATATATATATACACACACATACAATATTGTGTGTACACAAACACACAAACACAATGGAATACTATGCAGCCATCAAACTCCCCCCCCCAAATTTTGCCATTTGCAATGACGTGGATGGAAGTAGAAAGTATTATGCTGAGCAAAATAAGTCAATGAGAGAAAAACAATTATCATATGATCTTTCTGATATGAGGAATTTGCAGAGGCTCATGGAGGTAGGGAGGAAAAAAATGAAACAAGATGAGACCGGGGAGGGAGACAAACCATAAGAGACTCTTAATCCCACAAAACAAACTGAAGGTTGCTGGGTGGTGAGGGGGAAGGATAGGGTGGCTGGGTTATGGACGTTGGGAAGGGTATGTGCTATAGTGAGTGCTGTGAATTGTGTAAGAATGATGATTCACAGACCTGTACCTCTGAAACAAATAATATATTATATGTTAATTTAAAAAACAGGATTAGCTTAATCATTTTGTATTATACATAATTAATGAATCATTATGTTGTACACTTAAAAATGAATTTTAAAAAAACTCACTCATTTTAAAAGAACAAAGAATGTAGGATGATTTCATATACTTCAATTTTAATGTAATGGGATTTCCCACTACAATCATTACTGCCCTTTTCTGGTAATTGTCACCTGACATAGTTAAAAGTTGTAAATGAGTAAAAATTTCTTTGTTCATACTGTCTCTGAGTTCTCTTCTAATACCTCAGCATGTCTACCCACAGAATCTTTCCTTTTCCTCCCATCAGCCTCTTGAGTGAATAATTGATGGTGTTCAGAAGACAGAAGAAGAGAACTTTAGAAAGGCATTTCTGTTTCTTTCCCTTCTCTGAAGATATGCATTTCCCAGGACAGATTATTACTTTTTATCTATTTATGCAATATTGTTCCTAACAATCTCTCATAGAAAATATTTTCCCATCTTTCTTTAAATGGAAAAAAAATTTATTGTTCCTGAGGAATAGAGTATGAACCTGAGTAAGGATAAGATAGATGATACATCTTTATGTACCCAGAAAGTACTTTATAGATGTTTCCTTTCACTGATCTAAGTTAATGGAGAATCCCAAAGGCAAACCAAGCAAGCAGTTAGGATTTCCTTATGAGACTGAGCTGGGGTTGTGTGACCTGGGTCTTTTGGAGTTTTCTAGCCAGTTCAAAACATATGCAAGATCAGAGCTATAAGTAAGGGTTTTCTTAGTTTTCCCCCTTCTGAAAATTTTAGGCTAAAATGATATTACAGTTTTTTCAAGGGGAGGAATATAAATTTTCAGGCAGGAGTTTATCCTTGCCTGGGGTGGCCACCAGCAGAAAAGGAAGAAGAAGAGGTCCAATGCATCTCCTAACTGTTCGAGCATTCAATTAAAGGACTGAGTTGAAGATGAATTCTAGAGGTCATAGGGTACCTTAATAGCCTTGGAAGTCCTGGAGATCTAGTTTTTTGATATTAGGCAATTATTTAAGCTTTTTAAGCCTTGTTTTGCTCATCTATGCAATGTGATAATACCCCATAGGCTTGTTCATTTTAAATGGAATGAGATATACAAAGCTCAGTAAGTTGTAAGCATTATTATTATTATTGAGTAGTTGATTATGAGTAAGAACATATGATAACTTCATCTTTACTATTTATGTCATGAAGACTACTGAGTTTGTATTTTCTCCATGTTCTACTGAATTATTCTTTCAAAATTTATGGACTTCTACTAGGTAACCAGCAATATTCTAGGTCAAGGTTTCTCAACAGTAGCACTATTACCATTTTGGGGTACATAAGTCTTTGTTGTAGAGGGCTATACTGTACATCAACAGTATGTTTAGAAACATCCTGGACTTTGGCCCACTACATGTCAGTAGGAAACCCCCACCACCACCACCCTCAGTTGTGGCAATGAAAAAATCTCTCTAAAGACTGCCAAATGTCCCCAGAGTTACAAATTGGCTACCTTTGAAAACCACCATTCTAGATGGGATAGAAAAAATGGGTTAAGGTATCTGCAGAAGTTAAGCAGGCAAGTAGATAGTTGATGTCAAAGGCTAGGGAAGGTGAGAAAAAGGAGATCCAAGATTGGGACTAAAATAAATTAAGTGAAAATCAAGAAACAGACTAAATTACCTTTTGAAAATGTATAAAAGAAAAGAATAAGCTAACTATGGATGAAACCCTGAGGAATACTGCAAATAAAGGATTGCTAGAGGTCCTTCCTAATCCATTCTTCCTCCACAGTAATGAGCTTTCAGCTTTCTCATCCTCATGATGCCAGAAACCACATTTTCCAGCATCTCTTCTAGCTGCATGGCTCTTTGACTGAGTTTAGTCCCTGGGATAGTAGAAGGAGTGATGTGTGCAACTGCTGGGTCATTTCTAACTTACAGATTAGGTAACTGGCTCAGAATACCACTCTTTTCCCTCTCACTGGCTGAAATATAGAAAGGACTCTGTCTCTACTTCAGTAAAGCAGACAAGTACAAATCAATTAGAGATGCCTCAGCAACAAGATGGAAAAAACTTGGATCCAAAATCTGATATGAAAGGCAAATAAACTTATGCTGTGTTTAATATTCTGTATCTGTATTGTTTGGCTTCTCAATTAACACAAACAATAATTTGGCATCTCAATTAACACATAATTTAAGGATTAGGTAGAAGATAAGTGTCTATGTAGGAACTGGAGACTCACTGATGTGAAGAGATCCAGAAAATTGTGGTGTTAAGAAAGTCAAGGAAGTTAGAGATCTTCTGGAAGGAAAAAGTGATTTACAGTACCACAGAGGGAAGTCTGGTTAGATGAGAGGGACAAAAATAGACAAATACTGACTCATTGATTACCTTAGTGGTATCAGGAAAGTCCAGAACACAGCACAGTTCGGCAGCAGTGAATCTGTAATACATAAAGAGTAAAATGGAGATATGAAGTAGCACAGGGTCAGTATAGGCAACACATTAAAAAAATTATATGAGAACGTGAGGAACTAAATACAAAGGAGCTTGGGGAGATAAAAGATTTAAGAAAGGGTTAATCTAAAAGTAATTTCTTTCAGTTTGAAGTAATTATAGATTAATAAGAATTTGCAAAGAAGGGTACAATGGCCATAGAATTTACTCAAATTTTACCATTTATATACAAGCACTTAAGTGTGTGTGTGGCTATATGTGATTTTATCACGTTTCTTTTTGTAACCATCACCACAATCAAGTATTTAGCTGTACTGTATGACTGGTAAATTATTATGTAAGACTGATGATTCGCAGACCTGTACCCCTAAAGCAAATAATACATTATAAGTTAATAAAAGAAATTAAAAAAAGGACTGGTTAATTAGCACATGAAAATTTCCTCAACTTCACTCCTAGAGAAAGACAGATCAAAATCACAATGAGATGTCACTTGACACCTATCTAAATGGCAAAAATTAGAAAGCCCGACCATACTGAGAATGCAAAACAGCTAGAAATCTTATGCACCACTGGTATTGATGTAAATGATACAATAACTTTAGAGAATGTGTGTCAGTTTTAAAAAGTTAAATATATATCTAGTATGCAATGCAGTGCTCCCACTCCTAGATATTTACCCAAGATAAGTGAAAAGGATTTGTCTCTACGTAAACTTGTACACTAACATTCACAGCAGTTTTATTTATAATGGGAAGAATGAAAACCACCCAAGTGTTAATCAACAGAGCAGACAAGTTGTGTCATATCCACAGAAGAGAATATCACTTAATATTGAAATTAAATGAAATATGATACATGCAATAATATGAATGAATCTTAAAATGATTATGCTAAGTATAAGAAACCAGAGAGGAAATATATATATATATATATAAAATGTATCATTCCATGAATATAAAATTCTAGGAACTGCAAATTAAACTTATCTATAGTATTAGAAAACAGATCAGTGGTTGGCTTGGAATAGAGAGTCTGGAGAAGTTGAGGGTAAGAGGTGGGGTTGAGGGACACATCTCTAGTGGTGATGTGTATGTTTATTATTGGATTGTTTTGATGATTTAATGAGTGTATATGTAAGTCAAAACACCAATTATACTTTATTTTTTAAAAAGATTTTATTTATTTATTTGACAGAGAGAGATCACAAGTAGGCAGAGAGGCAGGCAGAGAGAGAGAGGAGGAAGCAGGCTCCCTGCCAAGCAGAGAGCCCGAAACGGGACTCGATCCCAGGATCCTGAGATCATGACCTGACCCGAAGGCAGAGGCCCAAACCACTGAGCCACCCAGGCACCCCCAATTATACTTTAAATACATAAAATTTATTGCACCTCAAATATCCCTCAGTAAAGCTGTAAGATCAAAACAAGATATAAAAGTTTTTCATTAGATCAAAGATTCATTGAGAAGTTGGAGCCCTGGATCTGGACAACAAGAAGGAACCAGGAAAGTCTGACAGCTAGCTAAAACTATAGGACAGACCACATAGTTAGAGCAATTTCAATAGGAAACTCCATGTGAGCCATAACCATTGAACTCTCACTACCACTGCTGCAGAGCCCCAAGCTCCATAGCCATTGTGAATGATCTCTAATTGTTTCTTTCCATAGCACCACCTGGCTGAGGTATCCCATTGTCATACCTTGATGATACCCCTAGCCTTCAGAGAACTATCACCTTTGCTTTTGTAATGGGGGCTGTGATGCTGCCTCTTCCCATGAACCACACCAAAGGGGCA